>NC_053446.1:30974862-32361906 GCF_007990345.1 Gossypium hirsutum
AGCCCAAAATTGACCCTAGTCGGGAAGTGTTTCGGGACCGCTAAACCGAGTCACCGAAATGTTCGAATGTGATATTTATTGTCTAGAATATGTAATTATGAATGTGTGAAAATTTAAGCTTCGATTTAGTCGATTGCATTGAGTTTAGTAAATAGGACTATGTGAGAAATTGAAAGTGATAGTAAGATAAGACTATAGTGCAGTTGAAGGGGGGACTTGCAGTCAATTTCCCCCCTATTAGTAGTGGCGGCCATGACAAGTATGGTAGACAAGTGTGATGGAAGACATGTCATAGACATGTTGTGTTGTGCATCATGGGTGGAAACAATAAAATAATGAGCATGGTAATAAATAATGAAAAGGAAGTGATGAAAAAAAAAAAGAGAATGGTCTCATCCTCCCCCATTGCCGTGAGTTAAAGAAAAGAAAAGAAAATTTTGTTCATCCTTTTCATCTTCTTTTGGCCGAAAATTCTAAGGAAGGAGGAAGGAGTTCTTGCTTCATGTTTGGTTTGGAAGAGGATTAGGAGGAGGTTTGGCCATACTTGTATCTAGATCAAGGTATGTTTGAGGTTGTGCCATGAGATTCATGCATGTTTTAGTTGCTAGCTTGAGTTCTAATTAGCCCATGGTTCAAATCTTTGCTATGTCATGGGGATGATATTCGGCCTAGGTGGATTTTGTGTTAATGCCATTGCATGCTAAATATGAAGCTTGTTAATGATGCATGTGATGGTGGATTGATGATTCTTGAATCTTCTTTTTAGCATTTTTGAGTGAGCACATATGTGCATTGGTTGCTAGATGGAGAAGAATCGGCTAGCAAGTTGTGTGCTAAGGCCGAATATAATTTTTGTATATTAATGAGTAATGCATGTGTTAAATTGATGGAAAGGGAGAGGATGCTTTACTAGTGTATATATGTTGTATTAGCCAAGTTTTGAACTTGAAACAAAATGGTGTTTAGTCAATACAAGTGACCATACTTGTAGAATGTATTAAGTGTTGCAATCGGCCCCAACATAGACATGCATATTCGGCCATAGGAAGGAGATTGGTGTTACATGTATTCGGTTAGAGGCAAGCATATTGATGCTTTTGTCTTGGCTTAGAAATTCGGCCAAGGGGGAAATTAGCTAAATGTTGAGTTTGATTCATGATTCCGTACATATGTGACTTTAATGTTAATGTATAAATATGGGCTAAGTGCCTTGTGTTCTCTTTTCGATGCTCAAATGATTAAATCAATTTATTTGTTTAATTAGCTCAAGAGCAAAGGGAACTAAATCCGATAAAGGGAAGGAAAAGTGGTCGAATAGCTATCGGAATCGTTCGACAACATCCGAGGTAAGTTCTTGAGTAAAAGAGCTTAAATTATGATTTGATTAGATCATGTTTTAAGCAAATCAAAATCATGCTCTTTGTGTGTGGCTATTGAGCCAAAATTGCAAGAATAATAAGTGTCTTGTGTTTGAGTTTTGCTAACGAAAACGAAATACGAATGTGCATGATTTATTGTTAAATGTGCATGGTTATTTGAATGATGTCCGGGCTAAGTCCCGAAGGCTTTGTGCTAAGTGACATATCCGGACTAAGATCCGAAGGCATTTGTGCGAGATACTAAATCCGGGTTAAGTCCGAAGCATTTGTGCGAGTTACTAAATCCGGGTTAAGTCCCGAAGGCATTTGTGCGAGTTACTATAACCGGGCTATGTCCGAAGGCATTTGAACGAGTAGCTATATCCGGTTAAATTCGAAGGTAGTGATTTGGGAATAAATGATCTTGCTGTAAAAATTTCAGTTAATACGCTTGAAACATCCTAACATTAAGGTATGTTTCGTATGTGCTTTGAATTAGTTGAGCCCTTACAAATAAGTATTCGCTCAGTTGATAAATGAGCTACCGGCTTTGGCTAAGTTAATCTTTGTGTATGAATAAAAGGGTTGGTAATGTGAAGTAAGTATGATATTGAAAATTGTGCATATGAAATTATCCGTTTAGCTACATGAATGCTATACTTTTGTTGTGTGGAATCCCTTACTCAAAACTTACTAAGCATAAATTGCTTACTCCGTCTCCTTGATTCTCTGTTTTATAGATTTTGGTTCTCCAGCTATCGGACTCGGGATTTTGAAGTCGAAGTCGCCCACACTATCAAGCCCCCCCCTTTTGGTACAATTTTGGTTGAACTTCGAAATGGCATGTATAGGACTACCCTTTTTGTTGGGGGTCATGGACCCTTTGGACTTGTATAATTTTGGATAGCCATGCGAAAATGGCTTATATATGTTTGAGTATAATGTTATAATCATTTGGTATGGATATGGTTATTGAGAGGTGTGGATATGCTTAACAAGGATTGGCCATGGGAATGGTTAATCACTATCATAATTTGTGCTATTTATGCTAAAAGGGCTAGTTGAATCATGGAAACTATGAAATAGGTAAAGTCTACCTTAAAGGCAGATGCTGACAGCAGCAGTGATGTAGATTTGGAAAATCACTAAAAATAGTAGGAAGGAATTAAATAGTGAATAAATTATGTAAACGAACCTTGATGAATCTATTTTCATAGGAAAGTAACGAAACGATCATATGGACAGTATGTTAAGAGATATTCAGGTTCTCGTAAGACAGGGCCAGAACGGTTTCTGGATTCCCTTTTCGACTTTGGAAATTCATTATAAATTAACCGGAGATAATTAGGAGTCATGCCATATATGTATAGATTCCTCTTTGAGTCTAGTTTCTATAGAAACAAACGAATCAGTATTGAAGCCCTGTACAGGGAGATATCCAAGTCGTAATGCGCAAAGGTCAGTGTAGTCGATCCCTGTAACATGGGAGACTTTGACTAATAAACTGTACTAATTGCCCGACCAAAAATTCTAGAAAAAAATTGTAGATGATATATGAGTCTAGTTTCAGGGAAAATCACGGAACTGGATTCTGAGTTTCTGAACTCAAGATATGATTTTTGAAGTGACTAGTACGCAGATGGCAGTGTCTGGGAAATTTTTTATAAGTGGTTTAAAGTCTATTAACACCTCGTGTTCGACTCCGGTGACGGTCTCGGGTTCGGGGTGTTACATTTGATTGGTATCAGAGCTACGGTTTAGTCGATTCTAGGACTACCGTAATGCGTTGGGTCTAGCTATACATGCCATTTTATGTGATTATTTGATAGTGTGGTGATTTCTGACAATTGTAAATGTGTTTATTTATAGTAATGGATCCCGATCCCGACCGAGCGGTAGCTGATGATCTTGAGAGTGTAGCGCCTGCTCCCGCACAAGGACAGCGCCGGCGGACTCTCAACCTAATGCTAGTAACCCGAATGATGAAGCTAGACAAGCTTTCTATAGCGTGAGAATGATTGGTTCAACCAATACATTCGAACTAATACGGCTGTTCCACAACCTCCATTCCCGACTAATACCACCCCCGCACCTACAATACCTCCGGAAACTGACCAAATAAGGTCAAATAAGCCCCCAGTTGACAGAATCCGAAAACATGGGGCTACTGAATTTAAAGCTACGGATAGCGACGATGCCGAGCAAGCTGAATTTTGGTTGGACAACACTATCCGGGTACTCGATGAGCTATCTTGTACACCCGATGAATGCCTAAAGTGTACTATCTCCTTGCTACGCGATTCTGCCTACTATTGGTGGAGTACTCTGACTTCTGTTGTGCCCGAGAGCAAGTAACTTGGGAGTTTTTCCAAACTGAGTTTCGGAAAAAGTATATCAGTCAGAGATTTGTTGATCAAAAACGGAAGGAATTTCTTGAGCTTAAGCAAGGTTCTATGTCAGTTACTGATTACGAGCGAAAATTTGTTAGACTTAGTAGGTATGCTCGGGAATGTGTTTCGTCTGAGGCTATCATGTGTAAACGCTTCGAGGATGGGCTGAATGAGATATAAAATGTTCGTGGGCATTCTTGAAATACGAGAGTTCGTAGTACTTGTCGAGCGAGCTTGTAAAGCCGAAGAGCTTAGAAAAGAAAAACAAAAAGTTGATGTGGGAACTGGAGAGTTTCGTAAAAGATCCTCGGGAAAGTCTCTTCAACAGGCATCGAAGAAATTTCGAGATGATGTGGGCCGGTCTAGAGACACTTCGGGCCTTTTTAGACGAGATCGTGATCACCCCCGTGGGTACACGAGGCACTTCGGTCGCCAGTGTTGGGAATGAACGTCGAGACAGAACGAATGTCGATATTGCGGTAAATGGCATTCGGGGAGTTGTAGATTCCCTGACCGCTCCTGTTACAAGTGCGGATCAGTTGACCACTTCATTAAAGATTGCCCGAGGTTGTCTGAACAGAATGTAAATCAGAGTGGGAAACTGGGTGCTACCACTGCTCGAGGTAGACTATCTAGAAATACGGGCAATGCTAGCGGTGGTTAGAGAGGATCTAGAGATGCTACGACCAGATCCGAGGCTCGTGCGCCTGCTAGAGCTTATGCTATACGTGCCCGCGAGGATTCTTCTTCACCTGATGTTATTACCGGTACTTTTACTCTCTTTGATACTAATGTAATTGCTTTGATTGACCCCGATTCTACTCATTCTTACATATGTGAAACCTTAGCATCCAGTAAGACTTTACCTATTGAGTCTACTGAGTTCGTAATTCGGGTGTCAAATCCCTTGGGTCGCTACGTGCTTGTCGACAAAGTGTGTAAGAAATGTCCCCTAGTAATTCGAGGTTCCTGTTTTCCGGCGGACTTGATGCTTTTGCCGTTTGATGAATTTGATGTTATTCTTGGTTTGGATTGGTTGACCACGCATGATGCGGTTGTGAATTGCAAAAGCAAGACTATTGATTTGAGGTGCGCAAATAACGAGATAATTCGAGTTGAGTCTACGGACTTAAAGGGGTTGCCAACTGTAATATCCTCAATGTTGGCCCAGAAATATGTAAGAAAAGGGTGCGAAGCATACCTTGCGTATGTACTTGATGACAAAGAATTAGAAAAGAAACCCGAATCTGTGCCGGTGGTTTGTGAATACCCGGATGTTTTTCCTGAAGAATTACCGGGTTTACCACCTGTTCGGGAGATAGAGTTTGGTATTGAACTTGTACCTGGGACTACGCCGATTTCGATAGCTCCGTATCGTATGGCACCAACCGAGTTAAAAGAGTTGAAAGCTCAGTTGCAAGAATTGACGGATAGAGGTTTCGGTCGACCAAGTTTCTCACCTTGGGATGCACCAGTATTGTTCGTGAAAAAGAAGGATGGAACCATAAGGTTGTGCATTGACTATCGTCAGCTGAATAAAGTGATAATAAAGAACAAATATCCGTTACCGCGTATCGATGATTTGTTCGACCAACTGAAGGGAGCCTCAGTGTTCTCAAAAATAGATTTGAGATCGGGCTATTATCAGTTGCGAATTCGAGATTCGGACATACCCAAAACTGCCTTCAGAACGAGATATGGTCACTACGAATTCTTAGTGATGCCGTTTGGGCTCACTAATGCCCCTGCTGTATTTATGGATTTGATGAATCGGATCGTCAGACCATATTTGGATCGGTTCGTAGTTGTGTTCATTGATGACATCTTGGTCTATTCAAGAGATGAGATCGAACATGCTGAGCACCTGAGATTAGTGTTGCAAATTTTGCGGGATAAGCAGTTATATGCTAAGTTCAGTAAGTGTGAGTTCTGGTTAAGAGAGGTTAGCTTCTTGGGTCACGTGGTATCCGCATCGGGTATTCGAGTTGACCCAAGCAAAATTTCAGCCATACTTAACTGGAAGCCTCCAAGAAATATTACCAAGTTCGGAGCTTCCTGGGGCTCGTCGGTTATTACCGACGATTTGTAAAAGGTTTCTCGATGATAGCCACACCAATGACGAAGCTACTTCAAAAGGATGTTAAGTTCGAATGGACGGAGAAATGTCAGAAAAGTTTCGATCAACTGAAAACTGATTTGACTGAAGCTCCAATTTTAGTGCAACCCGAATCAGGAAAGAGTTTGTCATTTATAGTGACGCATCCCTACTTGGGTTGGGTTGCGTATTGATGCAAGAAGGTCGAGTGGTGGCCTATGCGTCGAGACAATTAAAGCCACATGAGAAAAAATTATCCGACCCACGATCTTGAACTAGCTGCCATCGTATTTGCTTTAAAAATATGGCGACATTACTTATTTGGTGAAAAGTGCCATGTATTTTCGGATCACAAAAGTCTCAAATATTTGATGACTCAAAGAGACTTAAATCTGCGACAAAGACGTTGGCTTGAGTTGTTGAAAGATTACGAGCTTGTCATTGATTACCACCCGAGAAAGGCTAATGTGGTTGCGGACGCCTTAAGCCGGAAATCATTGTTTGCTTTACGAGTGATGAATGTGCACTTGTCTGTTCTACCCGACATTGTGTTAGTAGCTGAATTAAAAGCCAAACCATTATTGATTCATCAAATTCGTGAAGCCCAGAAAGTTGATGATGAATTGGTTGCAAAACGGCTGAGTGTGTTCCGAACAAGGAATCGGAGTTTCAAATTGATGATGATGATGATTGTTTGAGGTTTAGAAGTCGTTTGTGTGTTCCAAGGAATTCGGAACTCATTTCGATGATTCTGAACGAAGCCCATTGTAGCCGAATGTCAATTCACCTGGGGAGTACGAAAATGTACAACAATTTGAAACGTCGATTTTGGTGGCATGGTATGAAACGAGACATCTCCGACTTTGTTTCGAGATGTTTAATATGTCAACAAGTGAAAGCAGAACATCAAGTGCCTTCAGGATTACTTCAGCCGATCATGATACCCGAGTGGAAATGGGATCGAGTCACAATGGACTTTGTGTCCGGACTACCATTGTCAGCAAGTAAGAAAGATGCGATTTGGGTTGTTGTCGATAGACTGACTAAGTCGGCTCACTTTATCCCCGTGCGTACGGATTTTTCATTGGATAAACTAGCTGAATTGTACGTTTCTCAGATTGTGAGATTACACGGGGTACCTATTTCTATCGTGTCGGATAGAGATCCGAGATTCACCTCACGATTTTGGAGGAAATTGCAAGAAGCTTTGGGTACCAAGCTGCATTTTAGCACTGCTTTTCACCCCCAAACCGATGGTCAATCTGAGCGGATAATTCAGATATTGAGGATATGTTAGGATGTTGCATCCTCGAGTTCAGTAGTTCATGGGAACGGTATTTACCTTTGATTGAATTCGCTTACAACAATAGTTTTCAATCAAGTATTAAGATGGCACCTTACGAGGATTTGTACGGTCGTAAATGCCGTACACCATTGTTTTGGATCGAGCTCGGTGAAAGTAAAATTTTCGGAGTTGATTTGATTAAAGATGCCGAACAGAAAGTAAAGGTAATCCGTGAAAGTCTGAAGACAGCCACAGATCGTCAAAAATCGTATGCGGATTTGAAACGAAAAGACATTGAATATCAGGTGGGAGATAAAGTGTTTCTTAAAGTTTCGCCTTGGAAAAAGGTACTCAGATTTGGCCGTAAGGGCAAGTTGAGCCCGAGATTCATTGGGCCGTACGAAATCTCCGAACGAGTTGGTCCGGTTGCGTATAGATTGATTTTGCCCCCTGAACTTGAAAAGATTCACGATGTCTTTCATGTTTCGATGCTTCGACGTTATAGATCCGATCCGTCACATGTGATTAATCCCTCAGAAGTTGAAATTCAATCTGACTTGAGTTATGAAGAAGAACCGATTCGTATCCTAGCTCGTGAAGTGAAAGAGTTGCGAAACAAAAGGGTTCCGTTAGTTAAGGTGTTATGGCTCAAACACGGGATCGAGGAAGCTACTTGGGAAACCGAGAGCTCGATGAAAGAACAATACCCAAACCTATTTACCGGTAAGATTTTCGGGGACGAAAATTTCTTAAGTGGGGGAGAGTTGTGACAGCCCAAAATTGACCCTAGTCGGGAAGTGGTTTCGGGACCGCTAAACCGAGTCACCGAAATGTTCGAATGTGATATTTATTGTCTAGAATATGTAATTATGAATGTGTGAAAATTTCAAGCTTCGATTTAGTCGATTGCATGTGAGTTTTAGTAAATAGGACTTATGTGAGAAAATTTTGAAATGTGATAGGTCAAAGCATAAGGACCTATTAGTGCATGTTGAAAAAGGGGGGACTTGCATGTCAATTTCCCCCCCTATTAGTAGTGGCCGGCCATGACAAGTATGGTAGACCAAGTGTGATGGGCAAGACATGTCATAGACATGTTGTGTTGGTGCATCATGGGTGGAAACAATAAAATAATGAGCATGGTAATTAAATAATGAAAGGGAGGAGTGATGAAAAAAAAAAGAGAATGGTCTCATCCATGCCCCCCCATTGCCGTGAGTTAAAGAAAAGAAAAGAAAAATTTTGTTCATCCTTTTTCATCATCTTTTGGCCGAAAATTCTAAGGAAGGAGGAAGGAGTTCTTGCTTCATGTTTGGTTTGGAAGAGGATTAGGAGGAGGTTTGGCCATACTTGTATCTAGATCAAGGTATGTTTGAAGTTGTGCCATGAGATTCATGCATGTTTTTAGTTGCTAGCTTGAGTTCTAATTAGCCCATGGTTCAAATCTTTGCTATGTCATGGGGATGATATTCGGCCTAGGTGGATTTTGTGTTAATGCCATTGCATGCTAAATATGAAGCTTGTTAATGATGCATGTGATGGTGGATTGATGATTCTTGAATCTTCTTTTTAGCATTTTTGAGTGAGCACATATGTGCATTGGTTGCTAGATGGAGAAGAATCGGCTAGCAAGTTGTGTGCTAAGGCCGAATATAATTTTTGTATATTAATGAGTAATGCATGTGTTAAATTGATGGAAAGGGAGAGGATGCTTTACTAGTGTATATATGTGTGTATTAGCCAAGTTTTGAACTTGAAACAAAATGGTGTTTAGTCAATACAAGTGACCATACTTGTAGAATGTATTAAGTGTTGCAATCGGCCCCAACATAGACATGCATATTCGGCCATAGGAAGGAGATTGGTGTTGCAAGTATTCGGTTAGAGGCAAGCATATTGATGCTTTTGTCTTGGCTTAGAACATTCGGCCAAGGAGGAAAATTAGCTAAAATGTTGAGTTTGATTCATGATTCCGTACATATGTGACTTTAATGTCTAATGTATAAATATGGGCTAAGTGCCTTGTGTTCCTCTTTTCGATGCTCAAATGATTAAATCAATTTATTTGTTTAATTAAGCTCAAGAGCAAAGGGGAACTAAATCCGATAAAGGGAAGGAAAAAGTGGTCGAATAGCTATCGGAATCGTTCGACAACATCCGAGGTAAGTTCTTGAGTAAAAGAGCTTAAATTATGATTTGATTAGATCATGTTTTAAGCAAATCAAAATCATGCTCTTTGTGTGTGGCTATTGAGCCGAAATTGCAAGAATGATAAGTGTCTTGTGTTTGAGTTTTGCTAACGAAAACGAAATACGAATGTGCCATGATTTATTGTTAAATGTGCATGGTTATTTGAATGATGTCCGGGCTAAGTCCCGAAGGCTTTGTGCTAAGTGACCATATCCGGACTAAGATCCGAAGGCATTTGTGCGAGATACTAAATCCGGGTTAAGTCCCGAAGGCATTTGTGCGAGTTACTAAATCCGGGTTAAGTCCCGAAGGCATTTGTGTGAGTTACTATAACCGGGCTATGTTCCGAAGGCATTTGAACGAGTAGCTATATCCGGTTAAATTCCGAAGGTACGTGATTTGGGAATGAATGATCTTGCTGTAAAAATTTCAGTTAATACGCTTGAAACATCCCAACATTAAGGTATGTTTCGTATGTGCTTTGAATTAGTTGAGCCCTTACAAATAAGTATTCGCTCAGTTGATAAATGAGCTACCGGCCTTTGGCTAAGTTGATCTTTGTGTATGAATAAAAGGGTTGGTAATGTGAAGTAAGTATGATATTGAAAAATTGTGCATATGAAATTATCTGTTTAGCTACATGAATGCTATACTTTTGTTGTGCTGGAATCCCTTGCTCAAAACTTACTAAGCATAAATTGCTTACTCCGTCTCCTTGATTCTCTGTTTTATAGATTTTGGTTCTCTAGCTATCGGACTCGGGATTTTGAAGTCGAAGTCGCCCACACTATCAAAGCCCCCCCCTTTTGGTACAATTTTGGTTGAACTTCGAAATGGCATGTATAGGACTACCCTTTTTGTTGGGGGTCATGGACCCTTTGGACTTGTATAATTTTGGATAGCCATGCGAAAATGGCTTATATATGTTTGAGTATAATGTTATAATCATTTGGTATGGATATGGTTATTGAGAGGTGTGGATATGCTTAACAAGGATTGGCCATGGGAATGGTTAATCACTATCATAATTTGTGCTATTTATGCTAAAAGGGCTAGTTGAATCATGGAAACTATGAAATAGGTAAAGTCCACCTTAAAGGCAGATGCTGACAGCAGCAGTGATGTAGATTTGGAAAATCTCTAAAAATAGTAGGAAGGGAATTAAATAGTGAATAAATTATGTAAACGAACCTTGATGAATCTATTTTCATAGGAAAGTAACGAAACGATCATATGGACAGTATGTTAAGAGATATTCAGGTTCTCGTAAGACAGGGCCAGAACGGTTTCTGGATTCCCTTTTTCAACTTTGGAAATTCATTATAAATTAACCGGAGATAATTAGGAGTCATGCCATATATGTATAGATTCCTCTTTGAGTCTAGTTTCTATAGAAACAAACGAAATCAGTATTGAAGCCCTGTACAGGGAGATATCCAAGTCGTAATGTGCAAAGGTCAGTGTAGTCGATCCCTGTAACATGGGAGACTTGGACTAATAAACTGTACTAATTGGCCCAACAAAAAATTCTAGAAAAAATATGTAGATGGGCATATGAGTCTAGTTTCAGGGAAAATTTACGGAACTGGATTCTGAGTTTCTGAACTCAAGATATGATTTTTTAAGCGACTAGTACGCAGATTGGCAGTGTCTGGGAAATTTTTTTATAAGTGGTTTGAAGTCTGTTAACACCTCGTGTTCGACTCCGGTGACGGTCTCGAGTTCGGGGTGTTACAGCCCAATGGCGTATAATGAACTTAGACAAACTCAATACGCTAATGACGTGTCACAATGGTGAAAACTAGACACCAACACATCATAACTCAAACATTCCATTTTCATGCCAGCCACATACCCAGAGTTTAGAGTCAGATTCACATAAAAGGTTCCCATTTCAGTCATATACATTCTCTCATTATAGCTCCATTTCAGAATCAATTAGTAGCATGTTTAGTTGTGTTTTGCCAATCCGGTTTGCAATATATATCTGCCCTACCGGAGGCTTGGAATGACCGAAATGTGCAAGTGTACACAATCGCAACAAGTAATAAAGTGACAAGTAAATGTCGAGTTATTGTACCCACAGGGACTGTGAAAAGAATTATTAATGAATGCTATTTAAAACACTTTGGTGAAGAAGAATATTTTGATTTGAGGAGGTGATTACAAACTAGGATTTTAACTAAGTAAAATAAATAAAGAGAAAATAAAAGTTCCAATGCACGATTTGAAAATATGATTTTAATCAAGATGACATAATTGTGATAGATTAATTACATTTCTTAACTTAGAATTATTAAACTCATGTTCATGTTGTTACGAATAAATTCACAACAACTCGGTAATTTGCTAACTTATGAACATACTTACCTACCAAAATCCATTTATTTCTTGACTATATCTCTAGTCAATTCAACCGATTAAGCAAATTTTAATAAGCAAGTGTGTTAATGCACATACATACTTCTGAAATTAAAATAATCTCTTATACATATCTCTATGCCAATTCAAGCAATTAATTCAATCTTATAAACACATAAAAGAGTACGTGACGTAACAATGTTTTTCTACCTTGAAATAGTTTAATCACAATAATCTTGCAAGTTATGCAAGGCTAATGTATCGTTAGATATCGTTGCTAATTTAAACCTCAGCTATCTTAGATGATTAAACATACACTGATTAAGTATTGTGTCAATTAATTACAATTTCAATCCGTTTAAATAATTAATTCATTAGTTACCTTACAATTGTAATGCAAGAATAACTTGGTCACGATTTTACTTAATCAAACATCTTACCGAGACCTATAACAACACAAATACAATTTTAATAACTCAAGTAGACGAAATGCAATCAACCAAACATGAATTAAATTTAAGCCATATTAATTAAATTAAACATATCAACATCACAAATATTCATAGACATGTTCATAACAACAACAATAAAATTAAAATGATAAGGAACAAGAATCAAATCTAGTGTTTATCCGAGGCCTGACTAGTTTGCTCCGCTACTCCTTCCCCGCTTGTTCTTGTTGAACTGAGGCTTCCACAAACACTTGAACGCTACTCCAAATGGTGGTTGAATGAATCTTTTTCAAGAGGTGAAATCGACAAGGGAATGGAGAAGAAAATGAAGAGAGAAAAGTGAGAGAGAATTGAAGAATGAATTGTTTTGAGATGTGTTTGAAGTGAGCAGCCAAGGGGGGTATTTATAGGTTGAGAAGGCTGCTAAAAATAGCAAAAATCAGCAGCCAAAGAACCCCCCCATGGCTGGCCACACATGTGGCATGTTTGAAGATTTCAAAAATTATATATTAAGGTAGGGGCAAATCTTGAAAGGCATAAATAGTGGAGGGGTTTGAACGCAAATTGAAGGAGTCTTCAAGGGCTATTTTGCAAGAAAAATAATCAACCAAAAAAGTTGATTGGGTCAGCATGTGGGATAGTCTTGGGCTGCCTAGTGCTCGGTTGGATCAGTTTTCTCAGTTCAAGTCAATTGGGCCCCTTTTCATAATTAATTAATAATAATTTATTTAACCCAAATTAAATTAGATTAAAATTAAAATTAAAATTAATTATATTATGAATTAATACACATAATTTGGACCATCTTAGGTTGAAAAATTAATTCGCCTTGATGCTTCAAAATTGCTTCTCAGTTTTGCGCTTCTAGTAGTGTTTGTCGAACCAATTTTCGCCCTTTGTGCAAATCTATCGAAAATGATCAAAATTAATCAAAATTTATTATAAAATAATTTAAATTTCAACATATAAATAATTTAAGTACAATTAAATTATTTTATAATTATTATATATATTTCGACAAGAATTTTATCGAAACTGCATGAATTTAAGTTAAAAAGGGCATGAAATAGTGTGTATATTTTCGTCTTACCACACTCCCAAACTTAATTCATTGCTCGTCCTGAGTAATGCACAAATTAAAAAGAATTTCTAAGAACAAAATTCTTCTCAAAATTATGATTTTAGTATACTTATGCTTAATAACAAGAATTTTGAGATTTATGCTACTTAAGTACACATATGATTCAAATTAATCTCAATTATTATTACGATAGCAAAAATAGACTAAATGCTTCCTAATAAAGATGTGTGAAATCCCTACCAATATGATTTTATTACCTTATTCAAGATTAAGCAGCAATCATTAAGTTCAACTTATGCCTTCATATGTTGAACATAACAATTTCTCTCTATTAATGTAGGTAGAATAGAAACTTGAATCACTAGGTCTTTAAGAAGGTTGTAACATGGCTAGGTTAGGGGTAGGTAAAAGATAGTTAAATTTAGGCTAAAAACCGTAGACTTAGCTTGAGTTGGGCTTTCGAAATAATTACCTTCAATACACCAACTTACTTTGCTTCCACAAGCACTTTTGCACATTTATTTTCTTTCAAGTAAATATGCTATTCTCTTCTTTTTTTTTTCATAAGCATTTTGCTGTATGTACTACAATTTTTTGAGCATTTGATACAATTTTTTTTGAGCATTTTTCAAAGAACATTTTGAATAGTACTGAGTCTAGTGTTTAGGATAATTTATCGATAATTAAGAGAAAAGTGACGACTAAATATTGTAAGGGTTCAAATAAAATTAGGTCATATAGTCTCGAAGTTGGGTTTTAAGGGATAAAAATTCATCAAGGTTGGCTTGAAAGGCTCAAATGATCCAAACAAAAGTTGCCTAAATCATTTTCAACATTCCATGCTTCTTATGATTTCGCCTTAAAAAACTACTAAGTCAATTCTAGAGACTTAAACTTTCATGCATGCCTAACTTTCCCAAGGAACTAAAAATTTTATGGTATGATTTGCATGCTTTATTAAGAATACATTTATGTCATAATTTAGCTAACATAACAATTTTTGAAATAATCGAACTTTATTCATACTAAAGTTTAATATACTTAACAAAATTTCAAAATTTTGAATAAAATATATCCTAATCATAACTAAAAGAAAATTTTATTCTAAGAGGAAATAATTTCAGTTTTTTGGTCCCCCTACTTAAGATGAACAATTTCCTCATTGTTAAAAGTGAATAGATACTATACATCAGGTAGGATCCTAGAAAAGAGGAGGTGAGCCAGTTTGACTGCTTAAGTACCAAGCTCTCTCTAGATCCAATCCTAGACATGTATATATCTACTGCCACACTTTATACTTTGCAACTTGTTCATTTTTATTTATGATTTCCACCTCTTGTTTTATTATACGAAAAATAAAAATTCCTAATAAAACCTAATCCTAAAATATTAAATAACCTAAGAACAGAAATAAAATAAAGTCAAGATCCCCCTTTTTATTTTGCAGATCCCTTAGAATTCGACTTATCTTTTTCTCCATCGTCTTTGTTTTTGCATGAATCGCTTCACTCCCTATTCGATAGTGGACTCCATGTTCAAATATAAAATCTAGAAATTCAGGCACAAAAATAAACGAGTCATTGAATATTTTCGTAAGAGTGCTTCTCATTGAGTCATCTTGTATTTTTGAATATCTTCAGTAAGCTTGTTGCTACCACCGCATATGTTGCATTATGTCCATCAACTTTGATAGCTCATTGGAAACACGAAAACTTACACATTTTTACATACCCTTTTTAACTTAAAATCATATAGTTTTGATAAAATTCTTGTCGAAAAAATAATTAATTTTTACAAAATAATTAAAGTGCAATTAAAATATGAACATGTTGAATTTTAGTTAATTTTATAAATAATTTTGATGAATTTTGGTTGTTTTTGATAGATTTGCACAAAGAGCAAAAAATGCCCCGGCAGACACTGATAGAAGCCCAAAACCAAGAAGCAATTTGAAGTATCGAGGTGAACTAGATTTCAGCTTATGACGGTAAAAAATTATATTTATTAATTCATAACTAAATTAATTTTAATTTATATCCAATTTAATTTGGGTTAATAAATTATTATTACTAATTATAAAAAATGGTCTAGTTGAACTGAACCGAATCGACCAAGAAATAGATAGCCCAAAAACCGTCCCAAGAGCTGACCCATATCAGCTTATTAGCTGATTATTTAAGCTTGCAAAGAGGCCCTTGAAGACTTGTTCAAGTTGCATCCAAAACCATCCACAATTGGTGGCTTTATAGATTTGCTCCAAGCCTAAATTAGGAAAGTTGAAACTATCAACCTTGCCACATGTGTGGCCGACAAAGGGAGGGCTTTTTGGTTGATAATTTTAGCTATTTTTAGCAGCCCTCCCCAGCTATAAAAGCCCCCTTAGGCTGGTCATTTTAAAAACACACCACAAGCATTCACATCTTTCCTCTCTTCTCTCAACTTTATCTCTTCTTTTCCATTCCAAAATTCCCTTGCTCTCTTGCCGATTTCTCCTCTTGGGAAAGGGGCATTCATCAGCTATTTGGAGCAACAATTAAGTGCTCATAGCAACCTTGGTCGATGAGGACAATGGAGAAGGAAGAACGGAGCAACTAGTCAAGCCACGGAAAAACACCAGATTTGATTCTTGTTCCCTATCTCTTTAATTTCTGTTGCTGTTTTGTTGAACATATCTATGAATGTTTATGTTGTTGGAATGGTTAATTTAATCAATTTAGCTTGAATTTAATTCATGCTAGGTTGATTGCATTTCGTTTGTTAAAATTATTGAAATTGTGTTTATCTTGTTATAGGCCTCTGTAAGATGCTTGATTAAGTAAAATCATGACTAAGTTATTCTTGCATTACAATTGTTAGGTAACTAACGAATTAATTATTTAAACGGATTGAAATTGTAATTAATGGACACAGTACTTAATTAGTGTGTGTTTAATCATCTAATGTAGATAAGGGTTAGATTAGCAACGGTATCTCATGATACATTTGCCTTGCATAACTTGCAAGATTATTCTGATTAAACTGTCTCAAGGTAAGGATACTTTATTACCTCACATAGTCTTTTATGTGCTTATTAAATCGAGCTAATTATTTGAATTGACATAGAGATACGTACAAGAGATTATTTCGATTTAATAAGTACGTATGTGCAATAACATATTTGCCTATTAAGATTTGTTTAATCAGTTGAATTGACATAGGGATATAGTCAAGAGATAAATGGATTTTGGTAGGTGAGTATTTTCATAACTTAGCAAATTACAGAGTTGCCGTGAACTTATTCGTAACAATATAAATATGAGTCTAATAATTCATCTTGATTAAAATCATATTTTGAAATCGTGCATTTAAGATTTATTTATTTAGTTCACTTAGTTTAAAATCTTAGTTTTTAATCACCCTCTTCAAACAAAATATTTTTCTTCACCAAAGTGTTTTAAATAGCATTCATAAATAATTCTTTTCAATGATCCTGTGGGTACGATAACTTGACATTTAGTTGTCACTTTATTATTTGTTGCAATTGTGTGCACTTGCACATTTTCGTCATTCCACGTTTTTGGTATCGTTGCCGGGGACTGTGTTTTAAAAAAGTCATTATTTATGAAGTTGTTAGTTTTGCATGTTGGTTTATTTTTCTGTTCAAATTTTAACTTAGTTAATTATTCCGTGATTATTTCAGGTGTTTATGAGTATTGATCGAATCATTAATTTACTCCCTGTAGACCCTGAGATTGAACGAACTTTCCGACAGCAAAGAAGACAAGCAAGTCAGAGAAGGACTGAAGAGATGAACTTCAAAAATCTGAATAAAGGAAATGGAGCAAACCTTACTCAAAATCCTATCCTTATTTCTCATGATAGGGATAGAGCTTTGAGATAGTATATCGTGCCAGTATTTCATGATCTTAATCTGAGTATTAGGAGACCCAAAATTGAGGCACAATAGTTCGAGTTGAAGCCAGCCATGTTCCAAATGCTTCAGACAGTGGGCCAATTCAGTGGAATGCCTACCGAAGATCCTCACCTACACTTAAGACTGTTTATGGAGGTGAGCGATTCTTTCAAGTTAGCTGGAGTACCCAAAGATGCATTACGGTTGAAGTTGTTCCCATATTCACTAAGGGATAGAGCTCGAGCTTGGTTGAACTCATTACCACCAAACTCAATTTCAACATCGCAAGAGTTAGCAAAAAAGTTCCTTATGAAGTATTTCCCGCCTAGCAAGAATGCTAAGTTGAGGAATAAGATCACTACTGTCCAACAAATGGATGATGAGTTATTGTATGAGGCATGGGAAAGGTACAAAGAATTATTATCAAAGTGCACTCATCACAAAATCCCACATTGCATACAACTTGAGACATTTTATGATGGTCTCAATGGTCACACGAGAATGGTAGTGGACACTTCTGTTAATGGTGCTCTCCTTTCTAAGTCTTATAATGAGGCTTATGAAATAATTGAGAGGATTGCCAACAACAATTATCAATGGCCAACCAATCATGTAGCGTCAGGAAGACGAGTCGCTGGAATACATGAAGTAGACACTCTTACTTAACTCTCATCTCAAGTATCATCAATATCCTCAATGTTAAAGAATCTTACTACTAATGGGTGTAATAGTTTTGCAGCACAACCACTGAATCAATTTGAAAATGTAGCCTGTGTTTATTTTGGGGAAGGACATTTGTTTGAAGAATGTCCATCGAACTCAGAATTTGTGTATTACATGGGTAACCAGAAACAAAATCGAGGAAGGCAAGGGCTGCAATCCAATTTCTATAACCCACCATGGTGAAACCACTCAAATTTTTCCTGAAGTAACCAAGAGGTAGGAACCAGTAACAATTATGTCCAACCTAGATCAACTCAGCCACCTAGTTTTTCCCAATAAGCTCAGAAATCAACCCAAGCTGAACCATCCAATAGCCTAGAGAATCTATTGAAGGCATACATGGTGAAACATGATGCCTCTCTAAGGAATTTGGAGAATCAAGCTTTAGAAGAAACATGTGTCACAAGGTATGGAACCCCAAGAGCCATCACCAGTGTTGAAGGGTCCCATTTTGTGAACAAATGGTTGAAATGGTTATTAAATAAACATGGAGTGAAACACAAGGTCGCTACAACTTACCATCCGCAGACGAATGAGCAAGCTGAGCTAGAAAACAAGGAGATCAAAGGCATACTTGAGAAGGTTGTTTGCCCGAACCGATGAGATTGGTCCAAGAGACTGGATGATGCTTTATGGGCTTACAGGACAACATACAAGACACCTTTAGGGATGTCACCCTATAGGTTAGTCTTGGAAAAGCCTGCCATCTACCCTTGGAGTTAGAACACAAAGCTTACTGGGATCTCTAATGACTCAACTTGGATCTTAAAAGTGCCAAAGAGAAACGAATACTTCAACTTAACGAGTTAGAAGAATTTTGAATGTCTTCATACGAAAATGCCAAATTACTTAAGTAGAGACTCAAGAAATGGCATGACAAGCACATTCGAGTTCGAGAATTTGAAGTAGGTCAGCAAGTTTTGTTATTCAATTCCATCTTAAGGTTCTTTCTAGGTAAGTTAAAATCACGTTGGTCCGGTTCATTTATGATTCATCGAGTCTATCCATATGGAGTTGTTGAACTTTAAGGTAAGGGAGGTAATTTTTGAGTTAATGCTCAACACTTGAAACATTATTGGGGAGATAAAATTGAATGGAATCAAATCTCATTCATTTTATTAGATATTTAATTTTTCTTATTCTTCTGTTTGGATAAATGATTTAGGGTATATTTTCGGGATTAGTATGTTTAAATAAATTCTGTCTAGGAGATTGGAACTTAAGCGGGACCGCTTGTGACCTCTCGAATCTTTTCTGGGAATTGATTTTAACATAATTTCCCAAGAAATTATTCCCTAAATGCTAAAATAAATTTTTAATTTTTCAAATAAAAGGGTCAATTTTGATCTAAGTTTTATGTTGCAACTCAATTTTGAATTTTCATTAAATCTAGGAAGTTAATTGAATTATTTTTAATAATTTGGTTGCTCTTTTTATAAATATTAAAAATTAGAATAAATGTTTTTAGTTCAATAAAAAAAGAAAAGATGATAATTATTAATATATAATTATATCCATTATAATATATATTAATTATTATGAGCTTTATTTAGAGTTAGAATTAGTTTTAATTTAATCATATTTTATTCGATAAGTTTTTATCTTATTAAATTAATAGCAAATAATAATTTAATATTCATTATATTAATTATTAATTATTATTTACTTTGAGTAGAATCAGAACTTAGGATTTTTAAGAATTCTACTCTAGCTTCTACTCCTTTCACTATAAATTCCACCCATCTATTCTTACTTTTTTTTTCATTCATACACCATTCCCTCCAAAAACACCAAAACCCTTAAGTGCTAAAACCTCCTAACAATTCCCTAGCCACAGCATCGCCCAGCTGATCGGTCAGCAGCACCCTGCGCGTGCCCACACTAGGCCTGCTCAACGATCCGCACGTTGCTCACATCCATCCCTTGCTGCACGCTGCTGCCTTGTATACCCGAGCGGCACACTACTCTTTCACCCATCCTTAGCTAAAAACCCCTCAACCTATTTTAACTTGCCATCTTTTGATTTAAAATTATTTTTCTTAAGAGCTCTTAATTTTTACAAAAAAGGTGGTAAGACCACTTTTTCTCCTAAATTTTAATTTTATTATCTAAAATTTTCAATTTAATGAATTATTAATATTTTATATTAATTAAATTTTTGAGAAAATAATTGTTACCATCTTATGATCAGGTTAATCATGCCTCGCAAGAGAACTTGCGCATCTGCCCAAATTGACGAATCACAAAACAAGTTCCACTGTGAAGAAGCCAAAGCAAGATACGAGAGTATCTTCAAGAATCAACAGATGCATCCAGAGAAAGGTTTCACATTGAAAGAAAGCAACTATATTGGTTTTATGGCGGGTATTCATCAGGTTGCTGAAACTCTCAATTGGGAGTTGTTTTGTGAGAAGATACCTAGTGTGGATGAGGAGTTAGTACGCAAATTCTATGCGAATTTAACCTCAAGCGAGTTGATGGAAGTTCCAGTTTGCGGAATCAAGGTACCAATAACTTCAAACACTATTAATAGTTTCTTTGAATTGCCTGATTTTGAAAACGAATACTCCTCCTTGATGAGCAATATAGAGTCTATAAATTTGCAAGAAATTCTCGAGGAACTTACAGTTCAAAGTTCTAAGTGGACTCTGTCAAAGCAAGGAATCCACACTTGTCAAAAAGAATATTTGATAGCACTCGCAAAGGTATGGTTCTACTTCATCCGATTCAGTCTTATGCCTAGCTCACATGGGACTACAATCTCATTAGAGCAAATGGTCTTATTATACTCGATTTTAACTGGGAAGACCATTGATGTGGGAAAAATCATCCTGAGGGAAATGCAGAATTGTGGCATTTGACGTTCTCGTTCTGGCCTAGCTTACTTTCCCTTTACGATAACAATTCTGTGCTTGAAAGCTAAAATTCTTGCAAACGTAAAGAAGATAGGCTATAGCTAGGGCACAATCACAGATTGGGACCTCTATCGAATAGCTGGAGACTCTGTTCTATAGTAACGAGTTGAAAAAGTGAGGACCTCGAAAAGAAGAAGAAGAAGATCCCACAGAGATTGAGCCAGTGCAATCGGTTGAAGTCCCTGATAAGGTGGAACTAATGGAACCAGAAGCTGAACCTAATATCAAGATTTCAATGTTCAGAGCTCAACCACCTCGCCCAAATCTTTGAGATGAGCTGCCAAAGTTGATGGACATAATGCAACATATGCAGTGGCAGCAACAAGCTTACTGGAAATACTAAAAAATAAGGGATGACTCGATGAGAAGTGATCTTACGAAAATTTACAATGACTCATTTATTTTTGTGCCCGAGTTTCCAAATTACATATTTGAACCATGGAGCCCATTATCAAAAAAGGAGCGAAGAAATTCATGCAAAGACAATAATGATGGAGCAAAAGATGAGTTGAATTCGGAAGGATCTATAAATAAATAAAGGGGGATCTCGACTTTATTTTATTTATGTTCTTAGGTTAATTTAGGATAAAGTTAATTAGGAATTTTTGCATAATAAAATAAGAGATGGAAATCATTAATAAAATATAACAAGTCGCGAAGTATAAAGTGTGGCAATAAATATATACATGTCTAGGATTGGATTTATTAAGTAGTCAAATTGACTCACCTCCTCTTTTCTAGAATCCTACCTGGTGTACTTTAAACAATGAGGACATTATTCATTTTAAGTAGGGAGACCGAAAAATTGAAATTATTTCCACTCAGAATAAATAGTTCTTTTAATTATGATTAGGATATATTTTGTTCAATAATTTGAAATTTTGTTAAGTATGCTAAACTTTAGTATAAATAAAGTTCTATTATTTCAATAAATTTTTATGTTAGCTGAATAATGATATAAATGTATTTTTAATAAAGCATGCAAATCGTACCATAAAATTTTTAGTTCCTTAAGAAAGGTAGGCATGCATGAAAGTTTAAGTCTCTAGAATTGAGTTAGTAGTTTCTTGAAGCGAAATCCTAAGAAGCATGGAATGTTGAAAATGATTTAGACAACTCTTGTTTGGACTGTTTGAGCCTTTCAAGCCAACCTTGGTGAAATTTTATCCTTTGAAACCTAACTTTGAGACTATATGGCCTAATTTTATTTGAACCTTTGCAATATTTAGCCATCATTTCTCTCTTAATTATCTTTAAGTTGTCCCAAGCACTAGACTCAGTAGTATTCAGAATATTCTTTGAAAATAAGTTTGGGGGAGTTGAAAGAAGTATCAAATGCTCTAAAAATTGTAGTACATACAGTAAAATGCTTGTTAAAGAAAAAGAGAGCACATGTACTTGAAAGAAAATAGATGTACAAAGGAGCATGTGAAAGCAAAGTAAGTTGGTGTATTGAGGGAAATTATTCCAAAGGTCCGATTGAAGCTAAGTCTAGGGTTTAAAAGCCTAAATTTATCTATCTTTTACCTACCTCTAACCTAGTTATTTTACAACCTTTTTAAAGACCTATTAATTCAAGTTTCCTATGCTACCTACATTAGTGGAGAGAAATTCCTATGTTCAACATATGAAGGCAAAAGTTAAACTTAATGATTGCAGCTTAATCTTGAATAAGGAAATAAAATCAAATTAATAAGGGTTAACATGTCTTGTTAAGGAAGCATTTAGTCTAATTGTGCTATCATAATAGTTGTTGAGATTAATTTGAATGATATACTTAAGTAGCATAACTAGAGGTGCTCATGGGCCGGGCCGGGCCGGGCCCAAGAAAAATTTTCTGCCCGCTTCCTAGGCCCGGGCCCGACCCGGCCCGAAATATGGGCCTGAGATTTTGCCCAGGCCCGGCCCGTGGAAAAAATATGAAGCCCGGGCCTGGGCCCGGCCCGTTTAATTTTTATTTTTATTATTTTTAAACTTAAAACTAATTGTTATTAAAATTAATTATTATTAAAATTATATAAAATAACAAATTATATTTTTTTGTATATAATGAACAAAAAATAAAATAAGATTACTTATTTGAAGAACAAAGTGCATAGCTTTCATGTTATCTATAAAATAAAATAAGAATTGGTGTTTGCAAACAAATATACCTATTCCATCAAGAGAAAAAGAAACTTTTATTGGTCGAAGACACTTCTTTACTAACAATGCAGTGCCTGCATATTTTGTTTCAGCCAGAGACCACCAAACATGATAATTTCCAAATGGTGGACTAGAAAGAGCACGCATCAATATCTGCATGGTTTAGAAAATTATAAGTAGATCACAAATAAACCACATGCATTACACTGATGTGAAACTGTTCTGTAACAGGCTATTTAGGCCCTTCACTTTTAAGGAAAAAACACTGCCTTTTTTGTAGCCTAGCTAAAAATGATATAACATGTAATAATAAAATTTTAAAATAAAAAAAATATATTAATTATTTTCGGGCCGGGCCGGGCCCGGGCCAAAAAAATCTTGCCCGAGGCCCGGCCCGTTTTTAAAACTGGCCACATTTTTTGCCCAAACCTATATTTCAGGCCTATATTTTTACCCGAACCCTCTCATATTTCGGGCGGGCCGTCGGGCTGAGCTGGGCCGCCCAGCCCATGAGCACCTCTAAGCATAACTATCAAATTTCTTATTTTTGGGCATATATATATGAACTTCATAATTATGGGAAGAATGTTATTCTGAAGGAATTTTTCAAAGGTGTTTTCGGAGGAATTCTTTTTAATTTATGCATTACATAGGATGAGCAATGAATTAAGTTTAGGGTGCGGAAACACGAAAATTTACACATTTTTACATACCCTGTTTAACTTAAAATCATACAGTTTCGATAAAATTCTTGTCGAAAAAATAATTAATTTTTACAAAATAATTAAAGTGCATTTAAAATATTACCATGTTGAATTTTAGTTAATTTTATAATTAATTTTGATTAATTTTGGGTATTTTCGACAGATTTGCACAAAGGGCGAAAAATGACTCGGTAGACACTACTAGAAGCGCAAAACCAAGAAACAATTTGAAGTATCAAGGGGAACTAAATTTTAGCCTAAGATGGTTCAAAATTATATGTATTAATTCATAATATAATTAATTTTAATTTATATCCAATTTAATTTGGGTTAATAAATTATTATTAATTAATTATGAAAAAATGGTCCAGTTGAACTGAACCGACCAAGAAATGGACAGCCCAAAAATTGTCCCAAGAGCTGACCCAAATCAGCTTATTAGCTGATTATTTAAGCTTGCAAAGAGGCCCTTGAAGACTTGTTCATGTTGCATTCAAACCCCTCCACAATTGGTGGCTTTATAGATTTTCCCTAAGCCTAAACTAGCAAAGTTGAAACTATCAACATTGCCACATATGTGGCCAGCAAAGGTAGGGCTCTTTGGCTGATAATTTTAGCTATTTTTAGCAGCCCTCCTTAGCTATAAAAACCCCCTTAGGCTGGTCATCTTAAAAACACACCTTAAGCATTCACATCTTTCCTCTCTTCTCTCCACTTTCTCTCTTCTGTTCCATTCCAAAATTCCCTTGCTCTCTTGCCGATTTCTCTTTTTGGGAAAGGGGCATTCATCAGCTATTTGGAGCAGCAGTTAAGTGTTCATAGTAGCCTTGGTTGACGGGGACAACGAAGAAGGAAGAACGGAGCAACTAGTCAAGCCACGAAAAAACACCGGATTTGATTCTTGTTCCCTATCTCTTTAATTTCTGTTGTTGTTATCATGAACATATCTATGAATATTTATGTTGTTGGACTGGTTAATTTAATCAATTTAGCTTGAATTTAATTCGTTTTAGGTTGATTGCATTTCGTTTGTTAAAATTATTGAAATTGTGGTTATGTTGTTATAGGCCTCGATAAGATGCTTGATTAAGTAAAATCATGACTAAGTTATTCTTGCATTACAATTGTTAGGTAACTAATGAATTAATTATTTAAACGGATTGAAATTGTAATTAATGGACACAGTACTTAATCAGTGCATGTTTAATCATCTAAGGTAGCTGACGGTTAGATTAGCAACGATATCTCACGATACATTTGCCTTGCATAACTTTCAAGATTATTGTGATTAAACTGTTTCGAGGTAAGGATACTTTGTTACCTCACATAGTCTTTTATGTGCTTATTAAATCGAGTTAATTTTTTGAATTGACATAGGGATATGTACAAGAGATTATTTCAATTTAATAAGTATGTATGTGCAATAACATATTTGCCTATTAAGATTTGTTTAATCGGTTGAATTGACATAGGGATATAGTCAAGAGATAAATAGATTTTGGTAGGTGAGTATTTTCATAACTTAGCAAATTACCGAGTTGCCGTGAACTTATTTATAACAATATAAATATGAGTTTAATAATTCTAAGTTAAGAAATGTAATTAACACAATTATGTCTTCTTGATTAAAATCATATTTTGAAATCGTGCATTTGAGATTTATTTATTTAGTTTAAAATCTTAGTTTTTAATCACCTTCTTTGTAACACCCCAAACCCGACCTAGACTTTATGGTCAAATCTAGTGTGCCACATTGAAGTGTCTTTCGAAAATTGAACTCGTTGGTAAAAATTTGTTTCTAAGTATATAAAAAAACCTTTTTATTATTAATTAACCAATTAACTAGTCAAAACATTTATCTTGGTATCTGATATTGATTTAATAAGTTGGTCTAAAATTGCAGAAGCTTTTTAAACTCTATTGTTAAAAACTCGTGTCTTTGAAAACAATAATTATTTTAAAAAATTGTTTTCTCCTAAACTAGCAGTTTAAAATAAGTAAGCGAAAGACCAATTAAAAATTTAAACAAACTTACAGGCCTTAATACAAAAAGAAACCCAACATTTAATTTAAATTTTAAAAAAGCAAGTGTAGATCAGCTGCAGTTGTATGGCCACCTCCAAGTCCCTTGCAGCACCAAATCGCCTAAGACTGAGGATTACCTGCACAGTTGAAAGGAAAGAGTGAGTTTAAAAAACTCAGTGTGTAATTCCCTATCAGTCAATTAGTAAACAACATGCAGTGACATTCTGGGCCTGAGCCCTATTCAGTAACAGTACAGTGTGGGCCTTAGCCCAATACAACAACAATGTGGGCCTTAGCCCAATACAACAACAATGTGGGCCTTAGCCCAATACAGTAACAATGTGGGACTTAGCCCTAAACAGTATCAGTACCGTGCAAATGATGCAACTCATCCCAATCTAGCCAACACACCACTCCGTACCACCAACACACCATGTGGGGATAAAATCAACCCACCCAGCCAACACACCAATATCGCAACAAAGCTGCAGTAATAGAATCACACAAAGCTGCCAGTAATAGAATCACACAAAGCTGCCAGTAACAGTATACTTCCTCCATAATAGTATCCCAGCCCCATGCAGTATGTCATGTCATAAATCATATGTGTATGCAGAATTTCATACATATCATAGAACAAAACAGTCATTTCATCTCCTAAGGGTACAATAGTCATTTTACCCTATGGGGGTATTTCGATCATTTTACCCTATTAGGGTAATTCGATCATTTTACCCTTCGAGGGTATTTCGATTATTTGACCCTTTAGGGTATTTCAGTCATTTTACCCTATGGGGGTATTTCGGTCATTTCTCCCTACGAGGGTATTTCAGTTATTTCACACTTTGGGGATATTTCGGTTATTTTACCCATCGAGGGTATTTTGGTGATTTTACCCTTCAAGGGCATTTCAGTCATTTTACCCCATAGGGGTGTTTCGGTCATTTTACCCATTGAGGATATATTGGTCTTTTTACCCTTCGAGGGCATTTCTGTCATTTTACCCTTCGAGGGTATTTCAATCATTTTCCCTTCGAGGGTATTTGGGTCATTTTACCCTTTGGGGGTATTCTGGTCATTTTACCCATCGAAGATATTTTGGTCATTTTACCCTTTGAGGGCATTTCGGTTATTTTACCCTCTGAGGGTATTTCGGTCATTTTACCCTATAGGGGTATTTCGATCATTTTACCCGTCGAGGGTATTTTGGTCATTTTCCCACAAATCACATGTTGGGCTTACCACTCGAGCGATCGCACGCCCGTGTGGACTCAAACACCGTGTTAATAGCTTTTCAGCTTTTTGCCGATTTACGGTTGCAGTAGGTGATTACACACCTGATTGTGAAGACGCACCTAGATCCACGAACACCCAAAATCTTGACTAACAATAATGGCTTAGCTGACTTATACCACCGACGAAAGTTGACAAAAATCTTCTTGACGGATATCTGTATTGGAAACGGATTTATTAAACATACTTGATTAATCATGATAACTTACAAAAATACAACTAGCATTCGGCCTACACCAAGAATGCTAGCCCACATACCTACCTTAGATCGAGAGAGGAGAGGAAGATTTTGACGACTTGGACAAACTTGAATATTCCTTCCCTCCTAAAGGAATTTGAATTGTCAGAGAATGAAAGGGCGACAATTGGCTGAACCACAATCAATAAGGGAAAAGAAATAGTTGTCGATCACAAAGAAAATAATAAGAGATGGAAATCAAAGACAGAGTGAGAAGGGCATTCGACCAAAGAAAAATAAGAGGAGAGAAAAGTGATTCGGCATGTGACAGCCCTAAAGTGACCCTAGTCGGAAAGCGGTCTCGGGACCGCTAGACCGAGTCACCAAATTATTTGAATGTGATAATTATTGCCTAAAATATGTGAATATAAATGTGTGAAAGTTTTAAGCTTTGATTTAGTTAATTGCATGTGAATTTAGTTGATAGGACTTATGTGAGAAAATTTAGAAATGTGCTAGGCAAATGCAAGTGGCCTAATAGTGCATGTAATCAAAGGGGTGGACTTGCATGTCAATTTCCCCCCATTTAAGTACTAGTGGCCGGCCATGACAAGGGATGATGGGCAAAACATGTCATGAAACATGTTGTGTTAATGGAAAAATAAAATAAGAAGCATGGGCAAAACATGTCATGAAACATGTTGTGTTAATGGAAGAATAAAATAAGAAGCATGGGCAATAAACTAATAAGAAATTGAAGGAAGAAAACAAAGAGAAAAAAATGTGTTCATCATTCTCATGCATGACCAAAAAAAAAAAGAAGAGAAAAGCTCTCATGTTGTTCTTGGCCGAATAGGAGAAAGAAAAAGAAGGAAAAAGAGCTTTGAGGAAATCGGCTATGGTGGTTTGATAGACTAAGGTATGTTTGATGATGTTCCATGAGATGCATGCATGTTTTAGTAGTTAGCTGGAGTTCTAAATAGCCCATGGTTCAAATCTTTACTATGTCATGGAGATGATATTCGGCCAAGGTGGATTGGTGTTGATACCATTTGCATGCTAAAAGTGAAGCTTTGTAATGGTGCACGTGATGGTGGATTGATGATTCTTGAATCTTCTTTTCAGCATTTTTGAGTGAGACATTAAGTTCTTTGTTTAACCATGACCAAAAATTGAAATGGTATGGTGTTGTGAAGCAATTGGCCCCAACATAGACATGTATGTTCGGCCACATGAATAAGTACATAAGTTATGTGTATGTTCGGCCATAGGTAGCCTATTGATGGCTTTAGCTTGACTTAGAAAATTCGGCTAAGGGGAAATATTAGCTAGTATGTTGAATTCGATTCGTGATTTCGTACATATGTGACTCTAGTGTCTAATGTATATATGGGCTAAGTACCTTGAGCTTCTCTTTTGATGTTCGAATGAATTGTATTAAATTGCTTGATGTGATTAAAAATGTGTATGACCATTGTGTATTTGAGCTAAAAGGTGGCCATATGACCTATCAAACTCCTTGTCATATTCGGCCATAAGCTAGCAAAATGAGACTTTAATGAGTTAAATTTGTTTGAATTAAGCTCAAGAGCAAAGGGGAACTAAATCCGATAAAGGGAAGGAAAAAGTGGTCGAATAGCCGTCGAAACCGTTCGACAATATCCGAGGTAAGTTCTTGAGTAATAGAGCTTAAATTATGATTTGATTAGATCATGTTTTAAGCAAATCAAAATCATGCTCCTTGTGTGTGGCTATTGAGCCGAAATTGCAAGAGTGATAAGTGTCTTGTGTTTGAGTTTTGCTAATGAAAATGAAATACGAATGTGTCATGCTTTACGTTAAATGTGCATGGTTATTCGAATGATGTTCGGGCTAAGTCCCGAAGGCTTTGTGCTAAGTGACCATATCCGGACTAAGATCCGAAGGCATTTGTGCGAGATACTAATTCCGGGCTAAGCCCGAAGGCATTGGTGGAGTTACTAAATCCGGGTTAAGTCCCGAAGGCATTTGTGGAGTTACTAAATCCGGGTTAAGTCCCGAAGGCATTTGTGCGAGTTACTATAACCGGGCTATGTCCCGAAGGCATTTGAACGAGTAGCTATATCCGGTTAAATTCCGAAGGTACGTGATTTGGGAATGAATGATCTTGCTGTAAAAATTTCAGTTAATACGCTTGAAACATCCCAACATTGAGGTATGTTTCGTATGTGCTTTGAATTAGTTGAGCCCTTACAAATAAGTATTCGCTCAGTTGATAAATGAGCTACCGGCCTTTGGCTAAGTTGATCTTTGTGTATGAATAAAAGGGTTGGTAATGTGAAGTAAGTATGATATTGAAAATTTGTGCATATGAAATTATCCGTTTAGCTACATGAATGCTATACTTTGGTTGTGTCTAAATTCTTTGCTCAAAACTTACTAAGCATTTAATGCTTACTCCGTTTCTTTGATTCTCTTTTTATAGATTTTGGTTCTTCAGCTATCGGACTCGGGATTTTGAAGTCGAAGTCGCCCACACTATCAAAGCCCCCTTTTGGTACAATTTTGGTTGAACTTCGAAATGGCATGTATAGGACTACCCTTTTTGTTGTGGGTCATGGACCCTTTGGATTTGTATAATTTTGGATAGCCATGCAAAATGGCTTATATATGTTTGAGCATAATGTTATAATCATTTGGTATGGATATGCTTAACAAGGATTGGCCATGGAATGGTTAATCGCTATCATAATTTGTGCATTTATGCTAAAAGGGCTAGTTGAATCATGGAAACTATGAAATAGGTAAGTCTACCTTAAAGGCAGATGCTGACAGCAGCAGAACGTAGATTTGGAAAATCACTAAAAATAGTAGGAATGGAATTAAATAGTGATAAATTATTCAAACGAACCTTGATGAATCTATTTCATAGGAAAGTAACGAAACGTTCATATAACAGTATATTATGAGATGCTAAAGTTTTCGTGAGACAGGGCCAGAACGGTTTCTGGATTCCCTGTTCCGGCTTTGGAAATTCATTATAAATAACCAGAGATAATTAGAAGTCATTCCATATATTAATAATTCATTTTTGAGTCTAGTTCTATAGAAACAAACGACATCAGTATTGAAGCCCTGTACAGGGAGATATCTAAGTCGTAATGCGCAAAGGTCAGTGTAGTCGATCCCTATAACAGGGGAGACTTTGACTAATAAACTTTACTAATTGGCCGGACAAAAATTGTAGAAAAAAATTTGTAGATGCATATATGAGTTAGTTTCAGGGAAAATCACGAAACTGATTTTCGAGTTGTGAAACTCAAGATATGATTTTTAAGGTGACAGTGACGCAGTTAGCCAGCTTGCCTGGAAAATTTTAAAATGGATTGTGCAAAGAAGTGATTTAAGTCTGCAAACCCCTCGTGTCCGACTCCGGCGAGGAGTCGGGTACGGGGTGTTACAATTTTATTGGTATCAGAGCTACGATTTAGTCGATTCTAGGACTACCGTAATGCGTTGGGTCCAGCTATACATGCCATTTTATGTGATTATTTGATAGTGTGGTGATTTCTGACATTTGCAAATGTGTTTATTTATAGTAATGGATCCCGATCCCGACCGAGCGGTAGCTGATGATCTTGAGTGTGTAGCGCTGCTCCCGCACAAGGGACAGCGCCGGTGGACTCTCAACCTAATGCTAGTAACCCGAATGATGAAGCTAGACAAGCTTTCTATAGCGTGATGAATGATTGGTTCAACCAATACATTCGAACTAATACGGCTGTTCCACAACCTCCATTCCGACAATACCACCCCGCACCTACAATACCTCCGGTAACTGACCAAATAAGGTCAAATAAGCCCCCAGTTGACAGAATCTGAAAACATGGGGCTACTGAATTTAAAGCTACGGATAGCGACGATGCTGAGCAAGCTGAATTTTGGTTGGACAACACTATCCGGGTACTCGATGAGCTATCTTGTACACCCGATGAATGCCTAAAGTGTACTATCTCCTTGCTACGCGATTCTGCCTACTATTGGTGGAGTACTCTGACTTCTGTTGTCCCCGAGAGCAAGTAACTTGGGAGTTTTTCCAAACTGAGTTTCGGAAAAAGTATATCAGTCAGAGATTTGTTGATCAAAAACGGAAGGAATTTCTTGAGCTTAAGCAAGGTTCTATGTCAGTTACTGATTACGAGAGAAAATTTGTTAGACTTAGTAGATACGCTCGGGAATGTGTTTCGTCCGAGGCTATCATGTGTAAACGCTTCGAGGATGGGCTGAATGAAGATATAAAAATGTTCGTTGGCATTCTTGAAATACGAGAGTTCGTAGTACTTGCCGAGCGAGCTTGTAAAGCTGAAGAGCTTAGAAAAGAAAAACAAAAAGTTGATGTGAGAACTGGAGAGTTTCGTAAAAGATCCTCGGGAAAGTCTCTTCAACAGGCATCGAAGAAATTTCGAGATGATGTGGGCCGGTCTAGAGGCACTTCGGGCCTTTTTAGACGAGATCGTGATCGACCCCCTGTGGGTACACGAGGCACTTCGGTCGCCAGTGTTGGGAATGAACGTCGAGACAGAACGGAGTGTCAGCATTGTGGTAAATGGCATTCGGGGAGCTGTAGGTTCCATGACCGCTCCTGCTATAAGTGTGGATCAGCTGACCACTTTATCAAGGATTGCCCGAGGTTGCCTGAACAAAATGTAAGTCAGAGTGGGAAACCAGGTGCTACTACTGCTCGGGGTAGACCGTCTAGAAACACGGCAATGCTAGCGGCGGTCAGAGAGGATCTAGAGATGCTACAACCAGATCTGAGGCTCGTGCGCCTGCTAGAGCTTATGCTATACGTGCCCGCGAGGATGCTTCCTCGCCAGATGTTATTACCGGTACTTTTACTCTCTTTGATACTAATGTGATTGCTTTGATTGACCCTGGTTCTACTCATTCTTATATATGCGAAACCTTAGCATCCAGTAAGACTTTACCTATTGAGTCTACTGAGTTCGTAATTCGGGTGTCAAATCCCTTGGGTCGTTACGTACTTGTCGACAAAGTGTGTAAGAAATGCCCCCTAGTAATTCGAGATTCTTGTTTTCCGGTGGACTTGATGCTTTTGCCGTTTGATGAATTTGATGTTATTCTTGGTTTGGATTGGTTGACCGCGCATGATGCGGTTGTGAATTGCAAAAGCAAGACTATTTATTTGAGGTGCGCAAATAACGAGATAATCCAAGTTGAGTCTACGGACTTAAGGGGGTTGCCAGCTGTAACATCAGCAATGTTGGCCCAGAAATATGTAAGCAAAGGGTGCGAAGCATACCTTGCGTATGTACTTGATAACAAGGAATTAGAAAAGAAACTTGAGTCGGTACCAGTAATTTGTGAATACCCGGATGTTTTTCCCGAAGAATTACCGGGTTTGCCACCTGTTCGGGAGATAGAGTTTGGTATTGAGCTTGTACCTGGGACTACGCCGATTTCGATAGCTCCGTATCGTATGGCACCAACCGAGTTAAAAGAGTTGAAAGCTCAGTTGCAAGAATTGACGGATAGAGGTTTCGCTCGACCAAGTTTCTCACCTTGGGGTGCACCAGTATTGTTTGTGAAAAAGAAGGACGGAACCATGAGGTTGTGCATTGACTATCGTCAACTGATTAAAGTGACGATAAAGAATAAATATCCGTTACCGCGTATTGATGATTTGTTTGATCAACTAAAGGGAGCCTCAGTGTTTTCAAAGATAGATTTGAGATCGGGTTATTATCAGTTGCGGATTCGAGATTCGGACGTACCCAAAACTGCTTTCAGAACGAGGTACGGTCACTACGAGTTCTTAGTGATGCCGTTCGGGCTCACTAATGCCCCTGCGGTATTTATGGATTTGATGAATCGGATCTTCAGACAGTATTTGGACCGGTTCGTAGTTGTGTTCATTGATGACATCTTGGTCTATTCAAGAGATGAGACCGAACATGCTGAGCACCTGAGATTAGTGTTGCAAATTTTGCGGGATAAGCAGTTATATGCTAAGTTCAGTAAGTGTGAGTTCTGGTTAAGAGAGGTTAGCTTCTTGGGTCATGTGGTATCCGCATCGGGTATTCGAGTTGACCCGAGCAAAATTTCAGCCATACTTAACTGGAAGCCTCCAAGAAATATTACCGAAGTTCGGAGCTTCCTGGGGCTCGCCGGTTATTACCGACGATTTGTAAAAGGTTTCTCGATGATAGCCACACCAATGACGAAGCTACTTCAAAAGGATGTTAAGTTCGAATGGACGGAGAAATGTCAGAAAAGTTTCGATCAACTGAAAGCTTATTTGACTGAAGCTCCAATTTTAGTGCAACCCGAATCAGGCAAAGAGTTTGTCATTTATAGTGACGCATCCCTACTTGGGTTGGGTTGCGTATTGATGCAAGAAGGTCGAGTTGTGGCCTATGCGTCGAGACAATTGAAGCCACACGAGAGAAATTATCCGACCCATGATCTCGAACTAGCTGCCATCGTATTTGCTTTGAAAATATGGCGACATTATTTGTTTGGTGAGAAGTGCCATGTATTTTCGGATCACAAAAGTCTCAAATATTTGATGACCCAGCGAGACTTGAATCTGCGACAAAGGCGTTGGCTTGAGTTGTTGAAAGATTATGAGCTTGTCATTAATTATCACCCGGGAAAGGCTAATGTGGTTGCAGACGCCTTAAGCCGGAAATCACTGTTTGCTTTGCAAGCAATGAATGTACACTTGTCTGTTCTACCCGACAATGTGTTAGTAGTTGAATTAAAAGCCAAACCATTATTGATTCATCAAATTCGTGAAGCTCAGAAAGTCGATGATGAATTGGTTGCAAAACGGGCTGAGTGTGTTCCGAACAAGGAATCGGAGTTTCAACTTGATGATGATGATTGTTTGAGGTTCAGAAGTCGTTTGTGTGTTCCAAGGAATTCGGAACTCATTTCGATGATTCTGAACGAAGCCCATTGTAGCCGAATGTCAATTCACCCGGGGAGTACGAAAATGTACAACGATTTGAAACGTCGGTTTTGGTGGCATGGTATGAAACGAGACATCTCCGACTTTGTTTCGAGATGTTTAATATGTCAACAAGTGAAAACAGAACATCAAGTGCCTTCAGGATTACTTCAGCCGATCATGATACCCGAGTGGAAATGGGATCAAGTCACAATGGACTTTGTGTCCGGACTGCCATTGTCAGCAAGTAAGAAGGATGCGATTTGGGTTGTTGTTGATAGACTGACTAAGTCAGCTCACTTTATCCCCGTGCGTACGGATTTTTCATTGGATAAACTAGCCGAATTGTATGTTTCTTAGATTGTGAGATTACACGGGGTACCTATTTCTATCGTGTCGGATAGAGATCCGAGATTCACCTCGCGATTTTGGAAGAAATTGCAAGAAGCTTTGGGTACCAAGTTGCATTTTAGCACCGCTTTTCATCCCCAAACTGATGGTCAATCCGAGCGGATAATTCAGATACTCGAGGATATGCTCAGATGCTGCATCCTTGAGTTTAGTGGTTCATGGGAACGGTATTTACCTTTGATTGAATTCGCTTACAACAATAGTTTTCAATCAAGTATTAAGATGGCACCTTACGAGGCTTTGTACGGGCGTAAATGCCGCACACCATTGTTTTGGACCGAGCTCGGTGAAAGTAAAATTTTCGGAGTTGATTTGATTAAAGATGCTGAACAGAAAGTAAAGGTAAACCGTGAAAGTCTGAAGGCAGCCACAGATCGTCAGAAATCGTATGCGGATTTGAAACGAAAAGACATTGAATATCAGGTGGGAGATAAAGTGTTTCTTAAAGTTTCGCCTTGGAAAAAGATACTCAGATTTGGCCGTAAGGGCAAGTTGAGCCCGAGATTCATTGGGCCGTACGAAATCTCCGAACGAGTTGGTCCGGTTGCGTATAGATTGATTTTGCCCCTTGAACTTGAAAAGATTCACAATGTCTTTCATGTGTCGATGCTTCGACGTTATAGATCCGATCCGTCACATGTGATTAATCCCTCAGAAGTTGTAATTCAATCTGACTTGAGTTATGAAGAAGAACCGATTCGTATCCTAGCTCATGAAGTGAAAGAGTTGCGAAACAAAAGGGTTCCGTTAGTTAAGGTGTTATGGCTCAAACACAGGATCGAGGAAGCTACTTGGGAAACCGAGAGCTCGATGAAAGAACGATACCCAAACCTATTTACCGGTAAGATTTTCGGGGACGAAAATTTCTTAAGTGGGGGAGAGTTGTGACAGCCCTAAAGTGACCCTAGTCGGAAAGCGGTCTCGGGACCGCTAGACCGAGTCACCAAATTATTTGAATGTGATAATTATTGCCTAAAATATGTGAATATAAATGTGTGAAAGTTTTAAGCTTCGATTTAGTTAATTGCATGTGAATTTAGTTGATAGGACTTATGTGAGAAATTTTAGAAATGTGCTAGGCAAATGCAAGTGGCCTAATAGTGCATGTAATCAAAGGGGTGGACTTGCATGTCAATTTCCCCCCATTTAAGTACTAGTGGCCGGCCATGACAAGGGATGATGGGCAAAACATGTCATGAAACATGTTGTGTTAATGGAAAAATAAAATAAGAAGCATGGGCAAAACATGTCATGAAACATGTTGTGTTAATGGAAGAATAAAATAAGAAGCATGGGCAATAAACTAATAAGAAATTGAAGGAAGAAAACAAAGAGAAAAAAATGTGTCCATCATTCTCATGCATGACCAAAAAAAAAAAGAAGAGAAAAGCTCTCATGTTGTTCTTGGCCGAATAGGAGAAAGAAAAAGAAGGAAAAAGAGCTTTGAGGAAATCGGCTATGGTGGTTTGATAGACTAAGGTATGTTTGATGATGTTCCATGAGATGCATGCATGTTTTAGTAGTTAGCTTGAGTTCTAAATAGCCCATGGTTCAAATCTTTACTATGTCATGGAGATGATATTCGGCCAAGGTGGATTGGAGTTGATATCATTTGCATGCTAAAAGTGAAGCTTTGTAATGGTGCATGTGATGGTGGATTGATGATTCTTGAATCTTCTTTATAGCATTTTTGAGTGAGACATTAAGTTCTTTGTTTAACCATGACCAAAAATTGAAATGGTATGGTGTTGTGAAGCAATCGGCCCCAACATAGACATCTATGTTCGGCCACATGAATAAGTACATAAGTTATATGTATGTTCGGCCATAGGTAGCCTATTGATGGCTTTAGCTTGACTTAGAAAATTCGGCTAAGGGGAAATATTAGCTAGTATGTTGAATTCGATTCGTGATTTCGTACATATGTGACTCTAGTGTCTAATGTATATATGGGCTAAGTACCTTGAACTTCTCTTTTGATGTTCGAATGAATTGTATTAAATTGCTTGATGTGATTAAAAATGCGTATGACCATTGTGTATTTGAGCTAAAAGGTGGCCATATGACCTATCAAACTCCTTGTCATATTCGGCCATAAGCTAGCAAAATGAGACTTTAATGAGTTAAATTTGTTTGAATTAAGCTCAAGAGCAAAGGGGAACTAAATCCGATAAAGGGAAGGAAAAAGTGGTCGAATAGCCGTCGAAACCGTTCGACAACATCCGAGGTAAGTTCTTGAGTAATAGAGCTTAAATTATGATTTGATTAGATCATGTTTTAAGCAAATCAAAATCATGCTCCTTGTGTGTGGCTATTGAGCCGAAATTGCAAGAGTGATAAGTGTCTTGTGTTTGAGTTTTGCTAATGAAAATGAAATACGAATGTGTCATGATTTATTGTTAAATGTGCATGGTTATTCGAATGATGTCCGGGCTAAGTCCCGAAGGCTTTGTGCTAAGTGACCATATCCGGACTAAGATCCGAAGGCATTTGTGCGAGATACTAATTCCGGGCTAAGCCCGAAGGCATTGGTGCGAGTTACTAAATCCGGGTTAAGTCCCGAAGGCATTTGTGCGAGTTACTAAATCCTGGTTAAGTCCCGAAGGCATTTGTGCGAGTTACTATAACCGGGCTATGTCCCGAAGGCATTTGAACGAGTAGCTATATCCGGTTAAATTCCGAAGGTACGTGATTTGGGAATGAATGATCTTGCTGTAAAAATTTCAGTTAATACGCTTGAAACATCCCAACATTGAGGTATGTTTCGTATGTGCTTTGAATTAGTTGAGCCCTTACAAATAAGTATTCGCTCAGTTGATAAATGAGCTACCGGCCTTTGGCTAAGTTGATCTTTGTGTATGAATAAAAGGGTTGGTAATGTGAAGTAAGTATGATATTGAAAATTTGTGCATATGAAATTATCCGTTTAGCTACATGAATGCTATACTTTGGTTGTGTCTAAATTCTTTGCTCAAAACTTACTAAGCATTTAATGCTTACTCCGTTTCTTTGATTCTCTGTTTTATAGATTTTGGTTCTTCAGCTATCGGACTCGGGATTTTGAAGTCGAAGTCGCCCACACTATCAAAGCCTCCTTTTGGTACAATTTTGGTTGAACTTCGAAATGGCATGTATAGGACTACCCTTTTTGTTGTGGGTCATGGACCCTTTGGATTTGTATAATTTTGGATAGCCATGCGAAAATGGCTTATATATGTTTGAGCATAATGTTATAATCATTTGGTATGGATATGCTTAACAAGGATTGGCCATGGGAATAGTTAATCGCTATCATAATTTGTGCTATTTATGCTAAAAGGGCTAGTTGAATCATGGAAACTATGAAATAGGTAAAGTCTACCTTAAAGGTAGATGCTGACAGCAGCAGTGATGTAGATTTGGAAAATCACTAAAAATAGTAGGAATGGAATTAAATAGTGAATAAATTATGCAAACGAACCTTGATGAATCTATTTTCATAGGAAAGTAACGAAACATTCATATGAACAGTATATTATGAGATGCTAAAGTTTTCGTGAGACAGGGCCATAAAGGTTTCTGGATTCCCTGTTCCGACTTTGGAAATTCATTATAAATTAACCAGAGATAATTAGAAGTCATTCCATATATTAATAGATTCCTTTTTGAGTCTAGTTTCTATAGAAACAAACGGCATCAGTATTGAAGCCCTGTACAGGGAGATATCCAAGTCGTAATGCGAAAAGGTCAGTGTAGTCGATCCCTGTAACAGGGGAGATTTTGACTAATAAAATGTACTAATTTTCCCGACCAAAAATTCTAGAAAAAAATTTTTAGATGCATATATGAGTCTAGTTTCAGGGAACAATCACGAAACTGATTTTCGAGTTGTGAAACTCAAGATATGATTTTTAAGGTGACAGTGACGCAGTTAGCCAGCTTGCCTGGAAAATTTTAGAATTGATTGTGCAAAGAAGTGATTTAAGTCTGCAAACCCCTCGTGTCCGACTCCGGCGACGGACTCGGGTACGGGGTGTTACAAGCCTCGTCCATCACACGCCTGTGTTCAGTTATATGGCCTAATGCACAGGCGACCACACACTCGTGCGGCATCGACAGTACCACTTTTTGGCTTTTCGTCAATTACTGATTTTCAGTGTTGTATTTACACACTTGTTATGGTTTCGCAGCAAAACACTTCCGAGCTCAGTAGTTCCTAAAATTGATCATTTCAACTTTATCATTAATCTCAACTCAGGTAGCAACAACACAAAGCCGAATATTATACCAATTCAATCGCACGATACCTAACTTGAAACCGCGAACGAGTATCTTAAAATTCCACAGAAGAAGGACCTCGTTCCAAACGACTCCTTGCTGTCAAGACAATAGTAACCTCCAATCAACAGTTTAGTTAGGCATGAATCCAGGCCTAATGAAGTTAAAGTTAACAAAAGAATCAGTGGTATTAACAAAAATTGAACAAAGATACAACAAGCCATTTGACTTTCAGTGATTTCAGCCTTACCACTAACGGAAAATGACGATTCCTCAAATCTAAAGTTTCGACTAGCCTACCTCAAACCTTGATTGCCTCCTAAACATAAATCAAAACCTTAGTAACCGATCAGTTAGATAGCCATAACAAAACACGTCATAAACTTATCGAAAATGCAAAAGAAAAAGGCCGTTGGTATAGAAAAATAACACTAGGTCGCAAGGAAAAGAAGAAGAAGCAAAAATAGCAACAAGTAAGGTGATAATTCGATAGCAAAAGAAGATGAATGCAAAAAATTTGGCAGAGAGAAAAAACCTAAGGCAGCAAAGGAAAACTGTCAAAAAATTGGGGAAATGATGAAAGGCAGCCAAATTTTCCAACCTCTTCCACCTATATTTTTCTCCCTAAATCACTCCAGCACAATCCCCTCAACCACCGAATTCAAACCCCACTCAAACTCTTCAGAATTTTGGTCAAACGACAACACTCACATGGCACAAGCAGTAAAAATAAATCCCCTTGATCACGTAGAGATTCGAACACAAGACCTCCAACATATTTACACTCCACTTAACCACTAGACCAGCAAGCCCATTTTGACATATTTTACCAGCATTTATTTATAAGCCTACTGATTAGAGATAGAGGTTTATTCATTAAAAAAAACAAAAATTTGCCCAAACTAAGGCTTGAACTTGGCACCTCTCAAACACTCCCAGAACACATAACCATTAAAGTAGACAAATATTTGTGTCACAAACATAAAAAAATAAATATATAAGGGATTTTTAGGGAGTTACAACTCTACCCCCCTAAATGAAAATTTCGGCCTTGAAATTTTCCCTGATCAGAACAGATGGGGATACTGCTGACGCATCGCATCCTCAGGCTCCTACGTGGCCTCCTCTGTGCTAGATTACGCTAGAGAACTTTAACCAGTGGAATAGACTTCCTCCCTAGAACTTTTACATCACGATCCAGTATCTGAACCGACTGCTCCTCGAGAGTCAGATCTGGTCTAACCTCAATCTCCTCTACTGGAAGAATATACGTGGGACCAGAGCGGTAGTGCCTCAACATAGAGACGTGGAGCACGTCATGAATTTGATCCAATTTCAGAGGTAACTCTAACTGGTAAGCAACTGGTCCCACTCGCTTAAGCACACGGTAAGGTCTAATAAATATAGGGCTCAACTTGTCCTTGCGATCAAATCTCAGTACCTTCTTCCACGGTGAGACCTTGAGAAAAACGAAGTCCCCCACTGAACACTCAATCTCTCGATGCTTTAGATTCGTATAGGACTTCTGTTTGTGTGATACTGCCTTCAGTCTGTCTCGAATCAACCTAACTTTATCCTCGGTATCAGAAATGAGTTCAGGGCCCAAAACATGCCGCTCGCCCAACTCAGTCCAACATGAAGGTGTGCGACACCTATGACCATATAATGCCTCGTAGGGTGCCATCTGATTGTCAGACTGATAGCTGTTGTTATAAGCAAATTCTTCTAGTGGCAGGTAATCCTCCCAACTGCCTCGGAAGTCAATCACACAGCTTCTCAACATATCCTCCAGTATCTGAATCACCCTTTTTGATTGACTGTCAGTCTGAGGATGGAATATAGTATTGAAGTCTAATCTTGTACCCAGAGCATCATGTAGCTTCTTCTAGAACCGAGACGTGAAACGAGGATCCCTATAAGATATTATTAAAATCGGTACCCCGTGCAGTCTCACTATCTCAGACACATACAATTTAGCCAGCTTCTACAGAGAGTACTCAGTACGAACCAGAATAAATGGGCGGACTTGGTCATTCGATCCACGATGACCCATACAGAATCCTTCTTAGTGGGTGTGAGGAGTAACCCATTAACGAAATCCATAGTTACACGCTCTCACTTCCAAAGCGGAATCTTGACTGGCTGCAGCAACCTCGAAGGTAACTGATGTTCAGCCTTAACCTCTTGGCATGTCAAACATTTAGCCACAAATTCGGTAACCACTCACTTAATTTCCGCCCGGATGCATAGCATAAGGGCTACTATGCGCCTCTCTCAGAATAGACTGCCTCAATTCAGTATCTTTCGGTACACAGATTCTCCCATGGAAATAGAGCACCCCTTCGCTATTCAGTCTAAAATCCTCGGTATTCCCACTCTCAACCTGTCAGAAACGAAGACCCAACGACTCATCCTCTATCTGTTTACCCTTAATCTACTTTATCCATGTCGGTTTAAATTGAAGTTTGGCCAACAGACTACCATCATCAAATAAACTGAGGCGAGCAAACATCGTCCTCAGGTCAGTCATAGCTCTACGGCTTGGTGCGTCGGCCACCACATTAGCCTTATCGGGGTGGTATTCAATAGTACAGTCGTAGTACTTAAGCAGCTCAATCCATCTACGCTACCTAAGATTCAACTCATTCTGAGTGAGGAGGTGCTTGAGGCTCTTGTGATCAGTGTAAATGATACACTTCTCACCATAAAAGTAATGCCTCTAGATTTTTAGTGTGAATACCACTGCGGCCAACTCCAAGTCATGCATCGTATAATTTGCCTCATGAGTCTTAAGCTGACGAGATGTATACACTACTACCTTACCCTCTTGTATCAACACACATTCTAAACCAACATGTGATGCGTCGCTGTAAACAGTAAATTCCTTTTTCAGACTCTGGCTGTATTAGAACAGGGGGCTTAGTCAGTACAGTCTTGAGCTTTTCAAAGCTCTCTTACTACAAATCAGTCCAGTTAAACGACACACCCTTACGTAGCAGCTTAGTCAAGGGTGCGACAATAAGAGAAAACCCATCCACAAAACGCTGATAATACCCTACTAGTCCTAGAAAACTGCGGATCTCAGATACAATCTTAGGTTACTTCCAATCCAAGAAAACCTCAATCTTTCGAGGATCGACTCTAATCCCCTCAGCAGAAACTATATGTCCCAGAAATGTTACTTCACGTAACCAAAACTCAGATTTACTAAACTTGGCGTATAATTATTTTTCTTGCAGAATCTGTAGACCCACTCTCAAGTGTTCATCGTGCTTACCCTTAGTTCTCAAATACAGCAGTATGTCGTCAATAAATGCCACCACGAACCGATCCAGAGAGGGCTGGAACACTAGGTTCATCAGATCCATAAAAGCTGCTGGTGCATTGTCAGTCCAAATGGCATCACTAGGAACTCATAATGACCGTACGGAGTCCTAAATGCGGTCTTGTGCACATCAATCTCCTTAATCCTCAACTGATGATATCCCAATCGAAGGTCATTCTTGGAGAAAACCGAAACACCTCAGAACTGATCAAACAAATCGTTTATCCTCGGTAGGGGGTACTTATTCTTTATGGTCAACTTGTTCAGTTGTCGGTAAGTTTGACAGAGAGAAAAAACCCAAGGTAAGAAAGGAAAACTGTCAGAAAATTGGGGAAATGAGGAAAGGTAGCCGAATTTTCCACTACCAGTTTCGGTTCTATCCAACCTCTTCCACCCATATTTTTCTCCCCAAATCACTCCAGCACAATCCCCTCAACCACTGAATTCAAACCCCACTCAAACTCTTCAGAATTTTGGCCAAATTACAACACCCACATGGCACAAGCAGTAAAAATAAATCCCCTTAATCGCGCAGAGATTCAAACACAAGACCTCCAGCATATTTACACTCCACTTAACCACTAAACCAGTAGGCCCATTCTGACATATTTTACCAACATTTATTTATAAGCCTACTAATTAGAGATAGGAGTTTATTTATTAAAAAAGCAAAAATTTGCCCAAGCTAAGGCTTGAACTTGGGACCTCCCAAACACTCCTAGAACACATAACCACTAAAATAGATAAGTATTTGTGTCACAAAACTACAAAAATAAATATATAAGGGATTTTTGGGGTGTTACTTCATATATGTTCATAATTTTATAATTTTACAAGCATACATATATCCCATTTAATCATGAGCGCAAGAACACTTACTCTCAGAATTTAGAGTAGGGGTTTTGGCTACCTCTAAATTCCCAATTACAAAATGAACCATCTATGAGCAATTCCAAAACACTCACCAAATATCAACTTTCATCGAAAATTGAGAGCTTGAACTAGCTCTTCCTCTAACTCATAGAAGGCTTTAATGAATCTGAGGCTTCACACATAATAATCACACAATAAACACAGTCAAATGATAGTAAAGGACCCACTTAAACTAACCAAAACACAAGCCTAAGCTACTTTCTCATGTAACCAAACCCTTTAGCATGACAGACTTAAAACGCAAATATCTCGACCGACACTTAACCTTTTCACATGAAACAAGTTTCATTCATCCCCATATTTATCTATGACTAAACCCTAACCTTTAAACCAGAAAAAACTACACCTTTTAAGGTATGAACATTTTTCGACAAGTTTTGACCAATTTTTGGGCTTTAATTAAAACATACAATTTCATAACTAAAAACTCAGTTTTAAAGTCTAGATAACATTAAAAACCAATGGGAAAGTGAATGGTTACCTTTGATGGAAGATTAAATGATTTTTTATACAAAATTGAAAAACCCACGATTGAAAAAGATAATGAAATTTATGGAGTTTTTGAGTGTTTTTCTTGGAGATTTATGAAGGTAATTGACTTGGGAATGATAGGAAATGAAATTATTATGGTTTGGGAATCAAAATCAATTGAAAGATCAAGGGGATAGCAAGGGACGACAATAACAAACTTTGGAAAGCAACTACCATGAAATAGAACTGAGAATTGGGTTTTATTAGGTTCAATTTTAAAAACTGGTAAAACTGCAACATAAATGCTCACTATGTTGACCATGTTACAAATTAGTCATTTTTTTTTCTAAAATTAAGGTATTTAAAACTCATTTTCAAAGATTGGCTCAATTCCCTAATAGCCATTGTCGAAAAATTATTGATACCAATCTTATGAAATTTCGAGCACATATAGGCTAAAATTCCTAAAATACCCTCAAAACTCTTAGGCTCTATTTTTGGGTGTTACAATTCTCACAAACAAATATTTCATTTGTATAGATATATGTGCTAAATTAAGCAAAGCATATAAGTATACCATAAATGAATAATAATTAAAAGTTGGAACACAGGATGAAACCACTAATCTTAATTTCAAGATCAATCTTATTATCAATCCTCGCATTATCTTCATTTTTCCACTTCTGGTGGTGAGAAGAATTTTTATGATCATCCCTTTTACGATTATTATAAAGTCACTTACTACGTCCACGTAAAAAATTACATCTTTTTATATTACTACATTTGATTTAGGGAATAGATCAAGTCTCATACAATGGGTTTCATGATTTTTCATTTAATAACTCATTTTTAATTTAACCATAAGTAAACATCACATTAATTTATAATATATCTTAAACCCATTTCTTTTCATGGTATTACTATTGTAGGAGCACATTTGAAGCATGGAAAATTGAAAAAGTTTCCTGTAACAAGTTTTTATTAGTAATATTATTCCAACATAATTGAGAACTCATAAAGTTATACTCATTTACAAATTTAAAATATTGCAACTTCAAGTGCATTTAATCATAATGAGCTTGAGATAAATTTATCATATTTCAATGTTCATATCTTTCACTTAAATCAATTCACAATTCAAGTGGATCTTCCATAATCAAAACCCAATCTTTCTCTATTAAAGATGTAGATATTTATAGCAAGAGTGATTCAATCCTTAATCTTTCTCTATTAAAGATGTAGATATTTATAGTAAGAGTGATTCATATTAGATTTTTTTTCTCATTCACAATCTCAATATGAGATCCATCACAGAGAATATCTTTTAAAACAAATTAATTTCCTCTGAGACTGATTAGAACATAATACATTAATTATCACTTTGTTTATTCAGATAACAATGTATTAGCTCTTTTGGAGCCTTGAATTAATTTTATAATACAAAATATTAACGTGTTTCATTGCCATATTGAACATAGTGTAACATTATATTAGCTCTTTTGGAGTCTTAAATTAATTTTGTACTACTAAAGTTTAGTTTGTTTCATTACCAAACAAGAAAAATGTTTTTTTATCCCTAAGGATAATATGTATTGTTGTATTATTTATGAGACATATGTTTTCTTCCTTTTAAGGAATATTAATAGAGTGATAAAATATTTAGATGTACGATAGGTACATTTCATACATTGAGAACATAAGTTATTTCTCTTCCATTTCTAGTTGTGAACCTCTTATCATATTAACAATTATGCATTTTGAATTTATTACCATGCTTGCATTCACTTCAAGGAATGCGATTCAATAAGATGAGCTTCTATACATGTAAAATAACATTAGAATAGTGCAGAATAATTAGAAACTTTAGGGATCATGCGTAACTAATTAGATAAATAAATGACCAAATGGTGAAGTTTGATCAATAAAATCTCAACATTGATATATTAGCTTTTCTAGAGCTTTCAACTAATTTTGTACTACCAAATATTGCAATAATATTGGTTTATTTTAGTACCAAATAAGATAAATACTTTCCACTAGCATGCATCTACAAACCGATGGGCAAACTGAAAGAGTGAATGAATTGTTGGAGACGTATCTTCGGCACTATGTGAGTGCCACACAAAGGGCTGACTAAAGTTGTTGGATGTGACCCAATTTTCATACAACTTGCAGCGAAGTAGGGCCACGAATCAAAGTCCATTTGAAATAGTGACGAGGCAGCAACCACTAAAACTTAATATTGTTGTGACTCATTACACAGGATTGTATCTATCAGCTTATCGGTTTGTAAAGGATTGCTAAGAGAAAAATGACTTAACTACAGCTTGTTTACACAAGGCGAGTAAGCACAATAAAAAGTGGGCAGATTAGAATCGATGAGATTTGTAATTTTAGGTTGGTGATTTAATCCTTGCTAAACTACAATTGATTTTGCGACATAATGGCTTGCACAAGGGGATTGTGTGACAGTATGAGGGACCCTTTTGAGTTGTGAAGAGAGTAGGCAAGGTGGCCTACAAGCTTGAGTTGCCAGCAAAGCTCAAAGTCCACCCAGTTTTTGACGTGAGCATGCTTAAGTCATTCCATAAGGATCAAGAGAATCTAAATCGAGGCAAGTCTGAACGAGCACCGATGGGGGTAAAAGTCTCCTATGATCGTACAATTGAATGAATCGAGATAGACCGTGTGATCAGATGAAAGTACTATCAGCTGTGGCATGAATACTTAGTCGATGGAAGGGACTTCCTGATAGTGAAGCAAGTTAGGAACCTGCAGAGGCCTTATGGCAGTACGAAGGAAAGATAGACCGGTTCCATGAGGAAGATGTGACGAGGGCGTCACTGGAACATGTGGTGGAGAATGCCATGGGTTGCGTATGGGAGCCCGCAACCATGACGCAGTTGTGTGATCCATCATGTTCAAGGGAGGCCATTTGGCCTGACCGGACTCCCCCGTTGCTTAGAGATATTGAGGGCCCATCTACAAAGCATGACAAATATGAAACGTGATCTTTAAATATGTGTAATCTTAGATATGATATGTAATCTTTAGAAGATACGATTCTATAATATTACAGATTTGATTTTTAGATAGCTTTTAATATTAACCATTGATGTACTTTGATCTGTTATGTTGATTTTGGGGAGGCTCAACTATAAATAGAGGCCTCTCTCCCTCACTGTAAATCATTCTTTTAGTAATAGAATTCTTGAGAGCATTCACTCAAAACTTTCTCTCCTGTGTTCTTGCTTTTCTGTGGCTTTGGTCATCTTTCGAGTTCTTTCAATTTTTGTTGCTTTCGCTTTGTTCTTCATGAGTGCCTTAGAGGAATTCTGTTGAATCCTTAATTGTTAGGAGTTAGGCTAACTTAGGTATTCTTGGAGCTAAGAAACTATCTAAGGCTTCACGAATTGCGTGGCAAAAAATCTAAGTCTGTGACATAAGGATATTGTTCATTGTTACAAAATAATTGGGCATACAACAGGTAAGGGACCAATGACATTTCATATCATGTTGATAACATAAGTTATCTTTACCCTTTGAAGGATTATTTTAAGACTCTCATTATTCTCTTATGTCACTTATCATGTCTATGATTATATCCTTTAAATTTATTTTTATGCTTGTATTCACTTCGGGGAATGTAAAAGATTTTGTAAGAGCTTTAAAAGCCCTTCCTACTTGGACTTCAACAATAGTAGATTAACAAATACTCCCCATTATAATTTTACTTAAATTTCAATCATATTTAATAAAAATAATTTAAAAATATTCAATTATTCAAATATCATGCATAATTTAACTCGATAAAATTTTTGAAAGAAACTTTAAACTAATATTTTTTATAAAACAATTTACCAAAAATAAGAAAATAGGAAAGAACATATCAGATAAGATGAATTGGTTTTATAAATTTCTTGGCACCAAAAATCTAAAAATCTTTGAGTGCCTAAATGGTAAAAAAAATGATAGGTATTATAAATGGGTGTAGGTTTGATTCCTTTGTTTAATGATTTTCTTTTCTTTTCGTCTCTTCCAACAATTGGTTTTATAAGTTTCTTAACATAAATTAGTAATGGTTTGTGGGTAGATGAGTGGTTAAACGACCATGGTAACATAGAGACCCATGTTTGACTTCTTCTAGGAATAGTAAGTTTAATTTTTTCCCTATTTCTTGACATAAACTAGCAATGGTTTGTGGGTAGATGAGCGGTTAAACGACCTTGGAGACTTGGGGGGACCCAAGTTTGACTACTTTTAGGAATGGCAGGTTTTATTTTTTTCCCTACCAGATTTTGACGAAAAATTTCAAGTGGCTAACGCTTAAAGAAGGTAAAAAATGGGTGGGTTTTTAGATGGTATTTTTTTATAGAGTATTATGTTGATAACGCATTATGAGATAAAAGAACAGAGAAAGTAAAAGCAAGAGAAATAGGAGAGCAAAAGAGAACATATTTCTGTAATTGTAAATACTTGACAAAAATGTTGTTTCAGTGGTTAAGTGTCTTGAGTGTGTGTGTGAGGTCTTGGGTTCAAGTCTCATACTTGTAAATTTTCTTGTTTTTCTAATCCTAGCCTTATCCTTGGTAGATTGGGCTATATTCTATCTTTGGTAAACTCATATTAGAATGAACCTATTGGTTCGAGTGGTAAAGAGTCAGGGTGTTGGAGGTCCTGTGTTCAAATCCTTGCGTGAATGTGGGTGATAGTTTTTGTTTCGAAAGGCTCGGGAGGGGTCTCGCATCAAAATTATCGTACCAGGTGTGTTCCCAAAACGTAGAAAAATGAGTTTCGGCAAAATTCGAAAAAGAAATCTATCAACGCCACACGAGTTTGTGGCCGGCCATGTGGTTGGCCGTGTGTGAGACACGGCCGTGTGTCTACCGAAGGGGTGGCCGTGTGCAAGACATGGCCGTGTGATGGTGTGAGTGTGGCCGTGTGGGCCACACGGGCTAGGTGTGACACCCCTAATTTGACCCTAGTCGGGAAGTGGTTTCGGGACCACTAAACCGAGTCATAAAAATAATTAACCGTCATAATTGATGCTCATTATATGTACATGTGCATGTGTGAAAATTTCATGTTTGAATTTTGTTAATTGTAAGTGAATTTTATCAAATAGGACTTATGTGAGAAAATTTAGAAATGTGCTAGGCAAATGCAAAGTGGCCTATTAATGCATATTGTGAAAATGATGGGTTTGCATGTCAATTTACCCAAATTAAGGCATAGTGGCCGGCCATGCTATGAGTGGAAACATGTCACAAACATGTTATGTTAGTGATGTATGTTAGGAACAATAAAATAATGAGTATGGGTAATAAAGAAATGGAAAAAAAGAAAGAATGTGTGTGATTGTTTCTCCCCCCTCCCCATTGCCGTGAATGTAAGAAAGAAAACAAAAAAAAAGTGTCCATCTTTTTTCATTTATCTTGGCCGAATGTTCTAAGGGGGAAAGGAAACAAGTTGTGTTCTTTGGTTCTTCTTGGCCGGATTGAGAGGAGGAAGGAAGGAGTGAAGCAATCGGTCATCTTAGGTCGATATTAAGGTAAGGAAGTTGATACTAGTTCTTGAAATCCTAGTTGATTTTGAGTGAGATATCAAGTTATTGTTGGTAACCCATGTTGAAATTGTGATTTTGGAATAAGTAAGGTTTTCGGCTATGGAGATTAATAAGGGTGATGGTTGTGTTTCATGCTAAATCTAGATGAACAATGGTAGTTGCTTACATCTTGATGATTATGAGTTTCTTTCTTGGTTCTACCTTAGATCCATGAAGTATATTTTTATTTGGTGTTGTTGGAAGTATCGGCCATGGTATATCCATAAGTGTGATTTATGCTTATTGCATGGTAGGTAAGATTTATGTTTTGGATATATGTTTAAATTTGGTTATAATCAAATTTGTGATTCGGCTCTTGCACATATATATATATGATTGCACATGACGTATTGGTATGACCTATATATTATCTCAAGGTATATACTTACACATGATGGTGCTTCGGTTATGGATTAAATGATGGATGCGTATTGAGTTATAATATGTAATGCATTAGTTAGTAAAATGTATGCCATTTATGTGTGGTATTAAGTATATAATCGGCTTCAACATAGACATGCATATTCGGCCATAGGAAGAAGATGGTGTTGCATGTATTCGGTTAGAGGCAAGCATATTGATGCTTTTGTCTTGGCTTAGAAAATTTGGCCAAGGGGGAATATTAGCTAAAATGTTGAGTTTGATTCATGATTCCATATATATATGTGACTCTAATGCCTAAAGTATATATGGGCTAAGTACCTTGAGGTTTTCTTTTGATGTTCGAATGAATTGTATTAAATTGCTTGATGTGATTAAAAATGCATATGACCATTGTGTAGTTGAGCTAGAAGGTGGCCATATGACCAATCAAACTCCTTGTCATATTCGGCCATAAGCTAGCATAATGAGACTTTAATAAGTTAAATTTGTTTGAATTAGCTCAAGAGCTTAGAGGACCAAAGTTGGATAAAGGAAAGGAAAAAGTGATCGAATAGCCGCCGAAATCGTTCAACAACATCCGAGGTAAGTTTTAAGTGATTAAACGTTGAGTAAATTCAATTATAATAGGACATGATGAGTTGATTTAATAAGATATGATGTGGCCATGATATGTTCTAAGCTCAAATGGTAAGTTCTTAAGTGTTTGAGCTTGGGAATTTAAGGGTAATTTGAAATAGTCTGCTTAGGACAGCAGCAGTAACGTGACTTTAGAAAATCACCATAAATTTATGGATTTGAATTAGAGGCTGAATGAGACATGAAATTAAAGCTTAATGAGTCTAGTTTCTTATAAAAGAAACCGTGTAAGCAAAGGAATTTCCGATAATGAGATACTTAAAGTTGTGTGAGACAGCACAGAATGACACTGTAATCCTCTGTTCTGTTTTTAGAAAATCATTATAAATTGTACAAAAATGGTTATAAGATAAAATTTATATGCTTAGACTCCTTAATGAGTCTAGTTTCAAATTAAATCAAATACAACACATTTTGAATTCTGTAAAATGAGAAATTTGATTCGTAGTGAAGAGTGGTCAGATTAGTCAAACAGTGAAACAGGGGAAACTTTAAGAAAAATCTGGTATTGATTGGCCAAACCTAAAATTCTGGAAATTTTATGGATGGAAGATATACGAGTCCATATTCAGGAAAAATTAACGGAAAGTGATTTGGAGTTTTTTAGCTCCAGTTATAAATAATTTAGTGACTATTGCTCAGGAAAAACAGCTTGTGCTGAATTTGAGATTGTGTTGTAAACCTTGATAAACTTGTTTTAGTTTCTCATAAGCTATTGATTAAACCCATACGTGAATTCTAAATTGTGATATTGGAAAATGATAGATGTAGATTCAGCCAAGACAGTGTGTATACGTGAAAGTATATGTGGTATGTGAAGTATATTTGGATAATTGTGATGTGAATACATGAAAATCTATATTTTGATTTAGGATTCTATGTGATGGATGTGAACATGTATATATGTGATAAGGCCTAATGGCCGATGTGATGAATGTGAAAGTGTATATATATGTGATAAGGCCTAATGGCCGATGTGATGAATGTGAAAGTGTATATATGTGATAAGGCCTAATGGCCGATGTGATGAATGTGAAAGTGGCCAACGTGATAGGGCCGAGTGGCCAACGTGATGGATGTGAAAGTGTATAAATGTGATAAGTCCCGAAGGGCATTTGTGTCAGTACTATATCCGGGTTAAAACCCCGCAGGCTTTATGTGAGAATATTATCACTGATTAATGTCCGTAAGCTTCGTGCTCGTACTATATCCGAGCTCTAAAGACCCGATGACTACGTGTGGGGATTTTTTTCGGGTAAGACCCAATAACTTCGTATGGAGATTATGTCCGGGTAAGACTTCGTAATAAGAATTGCTTATAAATATATTCAATGCGAAAGGTTAAACAGGTATGTACTCCAAGTTTATATGTGAGCTTGATTTGCACTAAATCATAAGGTAGTTATGTGATGCATACGAGAGCAATCTATGAGACTATTCCTATGATTATGTGACATCGGATCAGTGTGAGAGGTTATGTGAAATCATACGATATATCTATGTCACATGAGCTCACTTTTATGTGAAAGTTTATCTGCCTATTGTATATGATGAGATGTGCATATTCGGTAAAGGGATGGTATGCCTGAAGGAAGAGTGAAATAAAAATACGAACAACTATGTTATAATTTGATTGTTATCTGTTGACACTGCTTAAAACTTACTAAGCATTGTAATGCTTACTCCGTTTACTCTGTTTCCTCTGTTTTATAGATCTCATTGCGAAGCTACAGGCTCGGGGATCGTCAGCAACTAGTCACACTATCACTATCCACTGCTTGTTACTGTTATGTTTAGAACTATTTTATGGCATGTATAGAATAGACTAGTGGCGGAAGAATATTTTTGGTTAATGTATATAAGCCATGCGAAAATGGCATCTTTTGAATGTTTACTTAGTGAAGTTTAAATTTTATCTCTGGCTGTGCTTAGTACTTATTTAAATGAATGATCTTTATTTCAAGAAAAAGTTTAAAATTTTACTGTTCTGACATGAGTTACAAGTCCGGTAATGCCCCTTACCTATTCTGGCGACGGTTACGGGATAGGGGTGTTACACTAGGCCATATTGGGCGTGTGCGCCACGCAGGCAAGGACAATCTGGGCGTGTGAGCCCATAATTTTGAAATTTTCCCTAGGGTCGCACGATTCGTTCTGATCGACTATGGGCCTACCGTAGGGTTGGTAAGGGCTAACCAAACCCTAAATTATGTGATTTGATATTCTGATAGTTTGCCTTGTTTAGGGTACCGATATGTATATCTGTTTTGTTTAAGTAAATATATACTATCTGAATATGAGCATGTTATGCATGATATTACTATATATGTTATTCTGTATTTGTGACTGGGGTGAGTTTTGTATATGTGGAGGAAGTGGTCTGTATGGCGATATTTCGCCTATATTCTGGCAGTTTGATTGCATATTATCTGTAATGTGCCTCTTCGACACTATATGGTGTGTAGGGATGTTGGGTGTTTTTAACCCCACATGGTGTGATGGGATGGTCGGAGATGGTGTGTAGAGGATGGGGGTAGGATTCTGCATATCTCTAATGCTTATCTGATTCTGTTATCTGTATATGAAATGGTCATAAGCATGAATCTGTATCTGACTATATATGAGATTTCTGTATGTATTGCATGTCTATTTCTGTTGGGTTACATACTGAGTTTATGAAAACTCACATCTGTTTGTCTGTTCTGTTCAGGTAATCCACGGACTTAGGCAGATCAGTGTGACGGAGTCTCACGGTGACCATGAGTTCGTAACCTGTTTAAGATTGTGGTTTTATTTTAATTTAAGGATTATTTCTGGGAGTTTTGTAATAATTTGACTCTCCGAACTGTTTGATTTAATTTTGGGATTTAGATTTTCGTTATAACACTTTATTTGCGACGGTTAGCTATAAACATGGTCTTTACTATACCAAAAGTTTTCCGAAAATACGAACGAAATTTTTAAATATAATGTTTTGTATGAATTCCACTATAATTTATGTTTTGGCAAATAAATTAATTAAATAACGCTTTTGATAATAGTTATAAACGAATATGAGTTATAATACTTGAATGATTTCCTCAAAGGACTCAGTTTTCAAAACCCTTCTTTGTGACATCTTCAGATACAACCATAACGTCTAGGCCGAGTTTAGGTTGTTACACGTACATGCTTCTCCAATGTTTATATTTATAAACATAAAAAGTATAAATGAAATAAAACTCTACTTCTAATGAATATTCATATTCTAAAGTACATCAAACTTATCTTGATTTTGATAGGGCATCTACTTAATGACTATTAGAGAACATATTCATAACATTTTAAAAAAAAATTAGATTTCATTTAAAAGGTATAAAAAATTTAACAAACTTAAGTAGGAATATTAATAGAACAACTTGAATTTATCGATTTCTAATTTCATCCATTTATAGTTACGATGTTTAGTTTTTGAAAAAACAATTATTTTCATTTTTTATTTTATAGAAATTAAAAAATGTTTGATAAATAAAAATAGAAAATTTTTTCAATAATGAAAATATTGTTTGGTGTCTATTTTTCTATAATAGATTCATGAGAAATAAAATAAAAAATTTGGCATTTATATGGTTTTAGACCCCAATTTCAAACTTAATATTTGAACAATTATTAAATTTTTTTTTACGTTTATATGAGTTTGAATTTAGATTAATTAATTTAAAGTTAAAAATCATTGTCTTTATCATTTTCATTTCTACGGTAAATTTTTAGTGAAAACAATAAAAAAATAACTTTTTATTATTGTCTAATTTTTACATAGTTTCTTTTTCAAAAAATCAATTGTAAAATTTTTGACCGAATATGTTTCTTGAATGTTTTCCATTTTCTAAGAATATGAAAACAAAAATGACCTCTATTTCCTAAAACCAAACAAAACTTTAGGTTTTTATATTATTATATTTTAAATTACAAAATATAAAATTACTATAACAAAAATGTATGTTCAGATTGAAACCTAGATAAATTGATACCTAGATACAAAAAAGATGAAGAAAAATAACAGAAAACGAGGCATTGTTTGGTTTTAAGAAAACATATTGTTTTTGTTTTCTTAAAAATTGAAAAACATTGAAGAAAACATGTTTAGTTGAAATGTCTTATAGAAAACGAAAACAAAAATATTTTTAAAAAAATTAGAAAACAATAAAAAAGTTATTTTCATTGTTTTCACTAAAAATACTTTATAAAAAATGAAAATGGTGAAAATAAGAGTTTTTAACTTTAAATTAAGTGGCCTTATTTGAACCTTATAAATGCAAAATATTTTTTTAACAAATTTTCAAATATTAAATATGGTACCTATTTCGAATCCATATAAATCTAATTTTTTTTAATTTTATTTCTTGTGTTTCTATTATAAAAAAATTAGCTACCAAACATGTTTTCGTGTTTTCGTTATTAAAAATAAAAATATTTATCAAATATTTTTTCATTTTTAAAAAATAAAAAATAAAAAATAATTCAAGAAATCAAACGAAGCCTAATAATTTAAAAACTTGATATGCCACATTATCAATTTGCCACATCAATTACTCAGTTAGCACAAAGTTAATTGCATAAAGGGCTTTCATGGAAATGTGCAATTCGAGGACTTTTTATTGTATTGATTGTTTATTTTCGATGAGGGGTTAAATTGAGTTTTTTTATTTATTAAGGGCTCAATTGGTTATCAAATTATTTTATAAGGGCTTTTTTTTATATTAAGCTAACAACATAAATGTATCACTTTTTAAATATAAAATTATATATTTATATACTTTTAAATTAAGGGGTATTATTTTTGGATACAATGTCTAGAACTATTATAACTCCTTCTCAACCATTAAATAGGAAGATAAACATGCTTCAACGTGCTCGAACCCACATGCTCTTACATTGACAATGCATACGCCAACGAGCTAAGACTCAATCGGCATTAAGGAATATTATTTGATACATCGACAATGAAGTTTTTTTAATTCCACAAGTGGGGCCATATGTTTCATTTAAAAAAAATCAATTAAGAGTATGTGGCGGGTTATTAATCTCGCTTGTAAAGTTAAAAACTTGTTGTTTAAAACATACTAGATGGTCAAACCGACTGGATCGTGAACTGGTCGGGGTACCAATCTAAAAAGAGGATTTAGACCTGTTCCATGAACTGCTCAAAACCAGTTAATCTAAGCTAAAAAAAACTGGTTCAACCAATGATTGAATCGATTTTCTTTATTTTAAATAGTTTTTGTATTTTTTAATTTAATAATTTATTTAATCAAATAGGATGAATCAACCAGATCGATCAAATAAATTGAAACACGAACTAGTGATCAGATCGGTTCAACTATTGTTCTGATTTTGGAAACTGTAGTTAAAAAACCTTATAACCATCAAATAATTAAATTAATCACATTTAAAATATAATAATACTGATATAATTATAGGTCTTATTTGATATTAGTATATATATAATTAATTTCATTATTTTACATGCACATAAGTGACAAACATTTATATAAATATGATATATGTCTTGACTTATATGGAGTAATGGTTAAAGTTCTTGCCAAACACTGTTTGGTATAGGTTCAAACCGTGTTGCCCCCATCCCCTGCTCCTAATATTGTATAAAAAAACATTTATATAAATATGATATACTTATACGTGTAAGACTATCATTGCATCAAAAATTCTTTAGAAGTCCCTATACTTTTCTCTCTCATTTTGCAATCTCGAGGTGAAGCATGGATTCTAGTGTAAAAAATTCTTTAGCAAAGGGATCAGTCCCTTTATTTCTCTTCCTTCCGTCTTCTTAATTATGTAATGTTTTTTACACTTTTGTTATCCCCAAACACCTTTATTTTTCTATCTATTGGTTGTGATATCCTATTCGATGATCTATTATTGTTCTTTTTGCCACCATACTAGAGCTTACCTAGCAAGCCACTCCCTGCCATCCTTGTGCTTTGATAGTCACACTACCAGGGGTGAAGCAATTGTATATTTTTTCAATAGTAAAAATACAATTTCACTATTTTAATGACATATATCTTTATAATTTTTAAAGGATTAAATCAAAATTTTAACATTTTTTAGGGGTAGAGTGTAATTTTACCATTACAAATTTAAAAATTTAAGGAACCTAAATGAAAATTTTCCATTTTAGGGGGTCAAGGCCCCTGCCAGCCCCCTAGATTCACCATTGCACACTACTTGAATCTCTAAATGAAGATATTTAGTAGTTGAGTCCTCAAGACGCTAGTGCCAACAAAATCTTTAGCAAAAGGCTTTGTCCCTTTGTTTCTCTTCCTTCCGTCTTCTCAAATATGTAATCTATTTGACACTTTTGTTATCCCCAAACACCTTTATTTTTCTTTCTATTGGTTGTGATAGCCCCTTCGATGATATTTCATTTTTCTCTTTGCCACCGCACTGGAGCTTCCCTAGCAAGCCACTCCCTGCTATATTTGTGCTTCAATAGTCAGACTGCTTGGATCTCCAAACAAATATCTTGAACAGTTAAGTCCTCAAATTTTTAAGCCTCGGTTTCTTGATTTATATTATGCTGATGGTTGATGTTAGGAAAATTTAAAATTTAATAATAAATATAAAATTTGTATGTTTTGTTTATTCATAAATTTTGTTAAAATTAAATAATAAATTTACTTGGAAGTTGCACATTTACTGATCAATAATAGATTTGATGAATAGAAAGCTTAAGTTGTTGTCAAGGATTAAACCCTTTGTCCTTAAGGAAAAAATTTCCAATCACTTAATGTACACGATTTTGATGCAATTGCTTCCCAAGACTTCAACAACACTACCTTAAAGAATTTTACACCTCTTCATGGTCAACGAACTTATGACATTTAACTTAATTTTCTTCCCCACAATAATAAATCTCTTGAAAAAACTTAAAAATTTTCTTTAATAATTTGTTCTTGAAAATAAGAGATAATAATGAGATGAAGAAATATTTCACTATTTATAATAGCATATAAAACAAAATGGACTATCTGGTTTTATTAATCAAAAGATAACTGTAATTTCATGTAACTTACAATAAATTGTATATAAAACCTTTTTTTCTTAAAGCTTACAAAATATATTATTCTATTATTATTTTTATTAAAATATTCTAACAACTCCCTCATATTTCAATAAAAACATTTAAGCACTATTAAAAAATTGTATAATATAGGTGTCAATGGTTTGAACCTACATTTTGTGTTCAACAATTTCTACTCCAAAATCAATAATGAATTAAGTCTTGAACTAAGGCTACTTTAGGAAACAAAATATTGGATCATACATAGAGATTTTCTACTTCCATCAACCCTCACATGAATGAAAATTTTCTTACCAGTAATAAGACTTGAAGATTTGTAGAGAGAAAATTGAATTGGAAGAATACCACATTAGGAGAAGTAGCTTTTGGATTTGAACTTTCCTTAGTGAAGTATCATTGGTTTTTTTCACACTCAGTTTTCATTAACGTGCTGAATTTAAAGGAGAGACGAGGTTTAATTCAATAAAAATAATAAGTCGACGGGCTCCACTAGAAAACTTGGAAAATTTTGGTGGTTGACTAATAATTAATTGAGATCTAATTTTGGTTCAATTAATATGAAATCAACTGGTCCTTAGTGGGAGTCAAAATGATTGCCAATAGATGGCTTAATTGGGGGCTTTTGTGACCGTACAAGAAGGGCTATATATATATAAGTGAAGAGGATTATTCTGATGGCAGAAGTCTCCTCATTTCTGATTTTTTTCTTTCTTTCTACACCATCTTCTTCAGTTGCTACGAAGAAAAAAAGTTGAGGAAACACTGCATGAGGTAGTGATCGTGAGGCCTGAGGCCATGAAGTAGAAAATTTGAGGAACTGCTTCTAGGAGGAAGAAGACTCTGGCATTTGGAAAGCTAAGCTAGCGAGGAGAATGGATTTAAGGTGAGTTTTTGCACTCTATCTTTGGGTGGTTGATGATGTGTTGCTTGCATGATTTGCGAGTGTTATGAGTTTGTTTAAACCCACGACTGTGGATGAATATGGTGAATAAGTATGATGTGCATGCATAACCTTGTGTAAGTATGTGTATGCTTGCAAGTATGATCAATGGATGTCAAATGGTTGTGAATTGACGTATTGATAAATGGCTTAATATATGTTATGGTAATATGTATGTTTATTGGCTTGAAATACATGTTTATATTATATGCAGAATACGAGGGAGTTACCTTGACAAGGTAGATTAAGATAGGAAAAATTGGTGTAATGGAGGAATGAGTGGATTGTTATGGGATTCAAGGGAGTTGGGTGGCATTGTGGAACAAATATCTACAGGTTCTTCAGGGAAACACCGTGATGACAGTATATAAGTCATTCGGGGTGACATCATGACGATGATATATAGGTCCTTCGAGGTGACACTGTGTAAACGATATACAGGTCCTTATGGCGAATTGGAGTCCACGGGGTTAATAAAAAGGGAAACTTATCGGGGCATCAAAGAAAAGTCACTGTATAACTCGTACGCCTAGCAATTTGATATAATGATCATGGCATATTTAAGAACACTAGCAAGCATGCTAATGAAAGGATCCGCCAAATTTTGAAGGTAGGAAGAACTAGTAGAAAGACTTGAGTGTGGACATTAGTGAGAAGAAGGTGTATTTCCTTTGAGGTATTAACAAATAGGTAACCACCAATATGAGTGTGCTAGAGTTTGAAGAATAAACCAACATAGGCCATATTAAAGCGAAATGGTTATACATATTTGAGTTCTAAGTATTCATGGGTAAAGAGGTCACCTGAATACGTGGGAAGTCCACTAAGGAATATTTTGGGTGGAAAGTCCAATGGGAAAATTGTTAGAGTATGCCCAAATATCAATCATGAGATGGTTGTAATAACATACTTGATTTATCATGTTTATTAATATAAGACGTTACCATTATTATTTCAGTTTCTTTCCTGTATGTATAAATAAACTATTTTATAATAATGTCCTGAGAATAATATGATTATTCTTAAAAGGTCCTTAGTCAAGTATTATTGTTGGCTAGGACAACAATAATGCATTAAGACTAACATGTAGTTGATTGATGATAAAGAGTTGTCATTGATATGGAATGTCAAAATCGATACATGAATATGTATGTTAGAGAAAAACATATTGGACTGACCCGTTATGAGTATGTTTCTTGGATTATTATGTAATTGTCACAACATTACTCATAGTGATTAATATGTATATGATCCTCAGACTTGAGATCATCATAATCCTAACATCGTGAGTTGTATATTTTGATACAGTCAAATGTACACCGTAACTGATTATTCTATAAAGGCTGATGTTGGATATACCACGATCTGTGTAGAGGGATATGGTTGGTCGATATAGGATAAGTCCCTCCTACATAATGGGAGTAATGTCTTAGGCAACTTGATTGAGTGAGACTAGAAATGCATGGCCATGCTCAAATAAGCTGATATGAGATGTCATACTTATTTGTATATCATAGTCTACTTAAGAATATCAAGGAACATGGAATGGACTATGCAAGTGTGACTATTCCATGACTTGTGTCCAATCCAGAGATAAAGGACTTAAGGATTATTGCATGAAAGGTTAATCATAAAAAGGTTATGTCGAATCATGATTTCTTGTGACTTAGGTAGCAATGATGCATTGCTAGGTGCCACTCATTGTTTGTAACATTGGAATCGTTCTAGTATTACTGGTAACGTTACAAGAACCTACAGGGTCACACCCTATAGTTGAAATGAACAGAATAAAACATAGTTGGTATTGTGTTTGGTTGTCGCTTGAATTAAATTAATTACAGAATTAATTTAATTGGGTAATCAAATATTGAATACATTATATGTACAAGGTTGTTGTACGCATAATGAGAACATGAATTTGGTTCTTATATAAGTTCAAATAAATGTATAGTTTACCGAAATCTTTATTATAATTAATGTAATTATAATTTTCAGTTTAAAAACACTGTTATATTTATTTAATTTCTAGAAACCCTAAAAATGGATATAAAATCTTGTTTTTCCTTTGCTTGGTGGGTCTAGCAGCCGTTAAAGCAAAGTCTTTTCCAAAACAGTTTTGGGGATTCTTTCAGTTCATTGTCAACTAGGTGGATTACGTAGAGTCACGATAGATTGCGGCTTGGTTCGATAGTAGACCAGATTACTCATTGCTGAGGCATCGCTGTCTGCTCAGAATAAAGATTCGGTAATTTTGAAACCTTTATTTCACCCCGATTTGTTCCTCACCCATGGATCCATGGTTAGGATCACCGGATGTTTTATTTTTCCACTACACCGTAGGGGTGCCGGCATTCCAACACAAATAACAGAGGAAGCAGAGGTTTGACATGACTATATAGCGTGGGGAAAGCCAATTTGGACTATAAAAAATGGAGGTCTGCCAAGGCACAAACAATAAGAAGATAGTCCACTGAGAACTATCTACTATTGGTAGTATTTAACAGAACACTATAATATAGGAAAGTTCTATGGGACTACCTGGAAAGTACGAGTCCTCAATGATGGGGGTGCTTATTCATCAACCAAAACTCTTATCCAAGGCTGCAAATGAAGATTTTATTGAGTGGGTCTTTCTAAAAAGAATGATTGATACACAGACTAAGTCCTAAGAAGATAATCGTTGAGGCGATGCAAGAATATTTAGATTAAGTTCAGAGGGGAACGAAAGGGTTAGGGTATAAATATGTAGTTGTGGCGAGATATTTGCCAATCTGCCACTAGTATTCATCAATCCGTAACTTTATGTATATGGTTACTATTGATAAGTCAAAACAGGAAATCTATAATGAAAGTCTACAATGAAACTAAACAAGTTCAAGTCTTAGAAAGGGGTCAGCAGTAAGAGTAAAACAAAAAATAATTCAACCTGATTTTTTGCAAATTATTCTTTGAGAAGAATGTATAGGTGTCATCTACGCTAGATAAAATGTGGAACTTCCCATGATATACAGGGAGTTAAATTATGCGAACTAGTCTTTTATTTCTTAAATCTCAAAACATTTGTAAACACAGTAGCATAAACTCTCACTAAGTTCTTTTGAACTTACGTGTTTTTACCTTGAATGTAGGGTCAAGGGATGACGCAATGATCATGTGAAGGCATCAAAATTGAACCAGATTCGTGTACATGATTGAAACTCATTATTTTTAAAATCAGACTATATTACCTATTTATAAAAACTTACAACAGAGACAATATTTTAAAAAATAATAAATACAGTTCACCATCTAAACTTTGGACTCTAAGGAATCTAAGTAAATACAACATAATTGCTCCCTTGGCGAAGTTCCTATTCGTAACCCTTATCCTATGTGCATGAAACTTTCTTTTGATGCCCCTTGACTTATTACAGTCTAGCTCAGTACCTCCTCGAGTTCCTCAGTTCACAAATCCTACAACCACAGATCTAACCCTTATAAGTTCGAATGTGTAACATATTTGTCTATTGTGGGCTGCTCAATCCTTCAGTACCCTACTAACTATCGTCAGAGTGGTTATTTGCGCCTACAATCTCTTTCTCATGTTAGTCCCCTATGGACTAGTCATATGGCGGGTATTTTCCCAATGAATTTGCCCTTTCGAAGAGGAATAGTCTTTCCAGATATTTTTGTCATCCCGTGTATCCTTCTTTGTCAATAGGTTTTTATCAGCCCTTTTTTCCTTATGGACTGTTCGTCGTACTTATGATAAACCACTAGCTTATAGAGTTTCTTTGAGCACCCTCAACGTTCCTTAATGGTGAATCCTTATCTACGATCCTTGGTTAAACTATCTTTCATTTGTCTGTACACTAGGCACCACTAGTGAGTCAATTCCAGTGACCACTTCCTATGGGGTTACTACCCATATACTTTACTGGCTTTCACAACTGCCATTCTAGTAGTCTTTTCCCACTTTATATTTTCTTTTTCTTGGTGGACTCTTTCTACCTGCTGGCTATCTAATGCATGACCATACTTCCCTTTTTCCTTCTAACCCTTTTTCTTGTTTGCAAAAGTTTCTACTATTGTCATTTTCATTGACCACCTGTGTTTACTGTCCCGACGGACTATCCCATTTTTAATGTCTCGTCAAACTATCTCATGTTTAATGTCTCGTTGGACTATCCATGTTTAATGTCCCTTCAGACTATCTTGTGTTTAATGTCCCATTGGACTATCTTGTGTTTATTTTCTCGACGGGATTTTTCGTGTTTACTATCCCATCGTACTATCCTGTGTTTACTATCTTAGCAAACAATTTATGATGCCGTAGCGTCTATAATGACCCGGATTCCAGTGGTGCCGAAAACGACAATTCAGAACCCCATTCTCCAATAGTCGAGTCTATAAATATTATTTAATAATATTTATGTTTATTATAGTGTTATATTGGATTTTGATTTGATAGATTTTATTAATTGGTTAGTTAATCAAGGTGCAAGTGGTTTGTACTGAAAGTCAGTAGTTTTGGAAAATTAGGTATCAAGACCTCATTTGCATAAATTGAGCAAATAAATATTTAATAAAAATATTTACGGAGCTTTTGTATAAGTGAATTGAATTTCGGTTGGTTAATTTTATCGAATTTGTGCTTAATTATGGTACAAGGACTAAATTATAAAAGTTTTAAAAGTTAAATTGTTAGTGAATCATTAATTAGAAATTAATTAAGGGACTCATAAGACAATTAAACCATGTTTCTAATTATAGTGGATGTAACATGGGTTTTAATGGTTGAAAATGTTATGAAATAATAAATAAACAAATATGTTATAAAAACATAAATGAATAAAGTAAAATAAAACTTAGTAGTGTAGAACAAAAAGCAAAAATTTTCATCTTTCCTTCATGCAAACCGAAACTAAGGGAAGGGATGAGAAGAACATTCAGCCTTAGGGCTTAAATATTTCAAGCTTCAATTAGTTAATTCAATTTAGTTCTTTTCTTGTAATTTAATTTATCAAATTACCATTTTAACCTTGGTTAATAATTTAATAAAACGTAAAATCTATGTCCATATTTGTCCATTTATGGTTTAATTACCATTCAAGTCCTTTTACCTTTATTCATTAAGCCATTTAATCACTCAACTCTAATAGTGATCAAATTTTACATCTTTTACGATTTAGTCCTTAACGAAACTTTAATACAACCTTAATAACACTCCGTAAACATTTTTATAAATATTTACTACTCGGTTTATAAGAAAGAGCTCCCGATAACTCATCTTCTGAAACCACTTGACTTTAGGGTATTACCACTTGAACTTAATTAATCATTCATATAACATAAATTATCATATCAAAAACCTTTTTAAAACCATATTTGACTCGTAAATATTAAATAATATGCACGAACTTACACATCGGACTTGTGGCCCCGAAACCACTGTTCCCGACACCACTGAAAAGCGGGTTGTTACACATAAACATAACACTTGTAAGTTCAGAAGAACTTAGTGTGAGTTAAAAAAAATACCTAGGTGGATACTTTTTTAATTCCAGCCTTAGACTTACACGCCAACTACCATACTCTTAACGTACTAATTCTCTCTTAACTACCTGACTAACTTAAGATCTTTCCAAACAATACATTAATCTCTTCTTTTTCTTAAAACCACAAAAGTACTTTTCAAAAAATATGTCTTCAAAGCCCACTTCATACATACTATCTCTTTATACATATACTTATTCTAGAACAACTGTTCACATATATTGTTTACTGATGGGTTCTTACACATTTGACGGATTCCCACGACAAGTTGGATTCCATCAGTTTACAAAATCAAATTAAATTTTAATTTATACTCAATACATGCTTATATGATAATGAAGTATCCAGATCGTTCAGAATTATTACCCACGAATTTATTACAAAACACAACTTTACCCAAGATCCCAAACAACTTAGATTTACATAAGATTTCCAAAGTAAGACGTAATACTATTCAGATATGGCGGATACCAGATAACTCAGGTTCAACCCTAAAAAGTACAGTCAAACTTAGAGTAATAAATACTTATCTCATTCATGACTACAAACATGCCCAAACCACAAATTGACAAGTTGTCATAGTGGATACCCTCTCTAAACATACAATTACTCCCTTTTTGGCGTATAACTTCCTTTAAGTCTTATCTGATTACATCACAGAACTAATTCAACCAAATTAATTTTAGACATATCATAACCTCATCATAGACCTACTTATCAAAGATTTATATGAACTTACCACAAGGGAGAATAATAACATTTTACCATACAAACTTACTAGATTATGCTATGAGGGCCAATAGAGTACTCCATAAAGGCAACAAAACGAGTCACATTTTTATTGTCCCGATGGACTTTTATAGAAGGTGTCATGGGTTTCTCCCTTATGGACTTATACATAAATTTCATGTAACGTGCTTTGCCAGTTCAATCAATACATTATCGAAGGCTACATTGTAACACCCTCTACCCAGCTCGGTTTTCGAACCCAAGTAATAAGACGCCACATCACACGTTAAAGTCTAAAATACCCTACACGACATTAAAATTTACTAAATATACATCAAGGGACCTTATATCAAGTTAAGAACATGCTTAAACACCACTTAATGAAAATTTCCAAAAAGTCACATAGGTACCGAAACACACTCGTTAGTATCGATATTTCTCATAGTGGGTATTGATATCTTTAGGAAATTGGTATCTTTTTAGCATTCTGTTTCTCTGTAAATTTTAAAACCCAGTAATTTATTGATACAATTCATAAAGTACTTATATTTTCACCCCAAGTATCGATACCAATTTAAGCTACTGACTTCCTACACATTCGTTTCAACATGGGGGTATCGATACTTAAGCCTCGATTACTGATACCTCTATATAATCAGTAAAAATAACATCAAAATAGGGCATTTAACATATTCGATCACATACCACTTCAACATGCATCCATACTTCAGTATTCCACATCAAAACGACCATGCTTGCAGTTCAAAACAATAATAATAATTCAAACCAAAACAAAACCAATAAGATAATAACATCAACTATCAAACTTACAGGTATAAAATCAAAACAACCATTTAAAATGTACTATTAAGCTACCAAAAACTCTACCACATTTCCTTGTTCCATTAGTTAAAAAATAATAGCAATAATATCATCTACTCAAACACTAAGCCTAGCTTGGATCACTTCCTTGGAATTCTGCACCGCTCACATCGCAACGCTAATTATCTGCAATGGTTTAGAATGGAGTGTGTGAGCTTAAACAAGCTCAGTGAATGATCAGAAAACTACCAATAAACATGATATCATACAATAAATGAAAGCAACCAGAACACATTTACATACATATTTAGCCATGGTGACATGCTAAATATTCATGTATCAACTATCAACTTATAACTTTATAATTGCCTAATTAGACACATATCACATTCCATAATATTTCATTTAATGATAAATTGGCACTTGAGCTATGAAACATAAAAGTGGGCTCTATCACCACACATTGGATACATGGATCTCCAACACACCAATGACTCGAAGAGTCGAACATAGCCCAAACGCATAGCATTTGGCTAACACTCTCTAACACACAAATATATCTCAATGAACGGAGCTGAACTCACATTTTCTTATCTCTCCAAAATTGTCTCGGGCCTTAATGCCCCAAATCACAATACAAGGTTGAGTACACACATAATCCTATGGCATGCCAACTATATCCAACGGTCTCAAAAGGTCACAAGGAAAAAGTATCCACAATTAAAACACACATTTTCTTATCATTTTTTGCACACTTTCACTGCACATTTGCATTATTAACACAACATCGTCACTATCATTCAACATGTATAACATATCTAGGATAGGGGTTTAGGCTACTCCTAAGCTCCCACTTAATACTATGAATCGTGTCTACAAGCAGCGATTCCAAACACTCACCATTCGCACTTTCGCTTAGTCCTAAAAAGCTTAAACTAGCTTTTCCTTTCCTTTTATCTTGCTCGTCGAAGGCTCCAATGTAACTCCCTAAAATTTTTTGAGAACTTATTTACAAGAATCTGCAATAATTGAATTTTTGTATCTCTGGTTCTGTGCTTTGCATTTGTGTTTAAGGTCTGGAGTTCGAGTTGTATTGTTAAAAGTTTTCTTATTTCTCTTTTAAACAACCTCTATCCTTGTGTTATATAGTTAAGTGCAATTCTGTGTAAAGTTGTGTCAAGAATGAGCCTGTTGGTTCATTGGTTAAGCATCTGTCAGTATCTTGTCTGGTCCAAAGTTTGAATCCTAGCATATGCGTTAGGAGAAATTTTTGTATTTTTTTCGGAAACTAGATGGTGCTTAAGACAATAGTTTAAATGTTTCTTTCCCTGCTTCTTCTCTTTCTCTATTTTCTTTTATTTTTTCTGTCTTTTACTTCTTCAAAATTTCCTCTTTCGATTGTATTCAACAAGAGATTATCGAAATTAGTGAAACTCTTAAGTTGTTGGAGGAATTCTGTGTAACTTTTGTCAAAAAAATCTTAAACCTCTGCGAAGTTTCATTCCTTTCCTATCATGTTGTGAAATTGGGAACTCTTTGCTTGTTTGCATAAACTCTTTGATAACTGATTGTTTTTGTTTCCTTAGGCGTGAGTATGGAAGAAGGTGATCTCTCGTGAGTTGTGCTGAGTTAAAACTGTCGAGTTATCGATTTCGGGACTTCTCCGTGTTGATTCTACTTCAAACAAGATTAGGTGCGTGCCGAAAACCCTATTTTTACAAATTTTGGTCGCTAGAAAATATGGCTATAGACGCCACACGGCCAGGGACATGGGCGTGTGTCTAGGCCGTGTGAGCCACATTGCCGTGTAACTCACTATTCATCAATTTAGGGCCGTATTGGTAAGGCACACGGCCGTGTGTGGCCATATTAGTGCAGGGTTCACACGGGCAACAGACACGAGCATGTGTCTATGCCGTGTAACTTATTGTTCATTGTCTTTATTCCACACGGGTAAGGACACAGGCGTGTGTCCAAGCCATGTAACTCTCTGTTTGTGATTTAGGACCACACGGCCAGGGACATGGGCGTGTGCCCAGGCTGAGTGAGGCACACGGGCAAGGACACAAGCGTGTGCCCAGGCCTTATAACTCACTATTTATGTTTTGGAACCATATGGGTAGAGGACACGGGCATGTGTCCAGGCCGTGCGAACCACATGGGTAAGGACATGGGCGTGTGTCAAGGCCATGTGGCATATAAATTGGGTCCAAATCTCATTTCTTTGAGGCCATGTGTGTGGCCGACACTGATCTTGACCTCCTCAATGTATGAATGATTTGAATTCGATTGTATGAGGGCTCTCTAATGCTCTATGATTAACATATGTATAGCATTACTGTATCTATATTGTGATAGCTATTTTTGATATTGAGCTGCACTCTATAAATATGGATATTTGTATACTGCATATGTATGGGTTGGGATATTGTGAAGAAGAAAGTACTATACTCTAAACTAGTGGCTAAGCCACAATGTGGATAACTCTGAATCTGGTGCTTTGACGTATTCTGATTTGGATAGCTAAGCTGCAACTCTGTAAACGTGTTAGACAAACACTATATGGTGTGTAGGGTTGGATGGGCATTGAACGCCCTTAATGGTGTGTTGGAATGGCCGAAGATGGTGTGTAGAGGTTGGGGGTAGGAAAACTTGCATATGAAACTGATTTGCTCTGTAAATAAAATTGAACTACTTCTGCTTCTATAACTAAACTGTTCTATATCTGAACTGGAATGACATCTGTTGCTTAATTGAATCTCAGGATTTGAGAATACTCTTTCAACTATATTCTACTTGAATGAACTTCTTTTATGCAATAAGTTATAACTTACTCTGTTACTGATTGGATTTCAGGTGGTTCTCAGACTTGAACGAGTCGACTTCATGGGAGCTCGGTCAAGCTTTTATCCTTTTTTATAAATACTACTATTAGGAAATTTAGTTTTCTAAAATATTATAAAGTTTGAAAAGATTTTATATTTAGTTCATTGCTGTGTTGGATGTTATGTAGTAAATGGTTCATTCTGACTACGTTATAAATGTGGTGATCTTAGTATAATTGATGTAACTCTCTAGACTTGGTCTGGACGTCTAATCCGGGTTTAGGGTGTTACATCCCATGGTTTTGAATCTTCACTAACATTAACCCACAACAAACATAATTAATTTACAACTATAAACACACCCAAACAATAAAAATGCAGGTTTAACATTTCTTCCTCTTTTAGAACTAAAAATTTCGACTTGCAAATTCGAAACCCACATATCTTAATCTTTACTCATTCCATTTTGCCAAAAATCAATTCCAATCATCTAATTATTTATCCAAAAATGATTCCTAGCCTTTATACCACACAAAACTACTAAAAATCATGGTTCCGAAATATCAACGTACAATGGCCATTTTGATGAAAACTTAACAAAACTTAAACTTTTTTAACGAAACCTTAAGAAGTTTTTAAAAACCTTCTAACCACTTTAAAACAAGTTGAAAAACACTTTGAAACATCGATTTCATTCAAAAACTCGAATTCCACCATTAACGCCCCAAATTCTGACATTTACACAAAAACTTCGATTTAATAACTTAAAACTTGATTTAAATAGCTAGATTACATTATGAACTAATAGGAAAACGAAACATTACCTTAGTTGGGGAAAGAATGAACATTTGATAGTAAATTAAGAACCCCACAATTTGAACATTAATGGAATTTAATGGTGTTCTTGGTGCTTATTTTGGAAATCTAGGGAAGTTTTAATGCAGTTAATGAAAACCAAAAGAATTGCAGTTTGGGACATCAAAATAGGTGAATGGTGTTTGGGGATTTCAAGGGATGACAAAGAGGGTGAGGGGAAAAACTTTCTTCAGTTTCCTATTAGTGGGGACAAAGAAATAGGGCAATATTTAAACTTTGGTACATTTACATTTGTGGTACTCCTAATTTTAACCCTTTTTTTCAAAACAATCCACATTTTAAAAGTAAAGGTCTTTTCTACATCATTTTCAAAAATTGATTTAACTTTCAAAAAGCCATAGTCGAATATATTTTTGGGTTACCATACTTCAAAATTTTTGAGCTTATTTTGAGCCAAAATCCCTAAATTACCCTCGAGACTTCTAGACTCAATTTTGGGGTGTGACAACTCTCCCCCTTTAAAAAAGAATTTCATCCTTGAAATTTACCTAAGCTAAAAAAATAGGGATATTGTTGTTTCATTGCATCTTCAGCTTCCCACGTAGACTCTTCTATCTTATGGTTACGCCACCAAACTTTAACCAATGAAACTCTCTTATTTCGCAAACCCTTTTCTTCATAAGCCAAGATCTTAATCAACCCCTCCTCATAAGTGAGATCAGTTCGCACTTCAATCTCATCCGTTAGCACGATGGGTCTGAACGATACTTCCGTAACATAAACACATGGAAAGCATCATGGATTCACTCAAATTCTGATAGCAACTTGAGTTGATAAGCTACCGAATCAATCCTCTTAACAACTTTATATGGTTCAACATACCTTGGACTCAATTTACCCTTCCTACCAAACCTTAAAACCTTCTTCCAAGTTGAAAATTTCAAAAATACCTTGTCGCCAACTTCAAACTCGATGTCACGACATTTCAAATTAGCATTAGATTTTTGCCTATCCGATGCTACTTTCAACCTTTCATAGATCGACTTCACTTTCTCTTCACTCTCTCGAACCAAATCCGATCCAAAAACATGCTTTCCATCCAATTTTGTCTAACACAAAGGAGTCCTACACTTCCTACCATACAATGCTCCAAACGGTGTCATTTGAATACTCGACTTAAAACTGTTGTTGTAGGAAAATTCTACTAATAGCAAATATCGCTCCCAACTACCATTTTACTCAATCACACAACTACACAACACTTCTAAAACTTGGATTACCCTTTTTGACTGCCCATCTGTCTAGGGTGATAAGCTGTACTAAAACTAAGTTTTGAACCCAAAGCCTATTGCAAACTCTTCTAGAACCTAGAAGTAAGACACAGATCCCTATCTGAAAAAATAGAGACTGGAACTCCATGAATATGTACAATTTCGACAATATACAACTCTACCAAATTATGCAAAAATAATTAGTACGCACTGCCAAGAAATGTGCACTCTTCGAAAACCAATCAACTATTACCCATACCGAGTCCTTTTTTGTCTGGGTCAAAGGGAAACCTGAGAAGAAGTCCATGGTGATCTTTCCCTACTTCCATTCAAGAATTGCAATCGGTTGCAACAAACCTGAAGGATATTGATGTTCTGCTTTCACCTTCTGGCAAACCAAACATCAAATCATAAAATCCGTAACATCACACTTCAAACCAAGCCACCAATATATCTCTCGGAGATCATGATACATTTTACCACTTCCAGGATGCATAGTGTAGGGTCTACTATGAGCTTTAGTAAGGATCACCTATCTGAAATCCAATTCATGCAACACACACAATCTCCTTCGGAAATTCAACATACCATTACTATCAACATCAAAATCTCTCTTTGCACCTTATTCAACATGTCAAATCCTTTTCAACAATTCCCCATCTAACGACTGTTTCTCCGTAATTTGCTGCGACAAAGTTGGCTTCACTTGAGTTTAGCTAACAAATCATCAATTCGAGGCAAATGATACTTATTCTTGATTGTTAACTTATTTAACTACCTATAGTCAATACACAATTGCAACGTACCATCCTTCTTCTTCACAAACAAAATTTGTGCACCCTACGGAGATACACTCGATTGAATGAACCCTCTGTCAAGCAACTCTTTCAACTAAATCTTTAACTCTTTAAGCTCTTTTGGTGCTATGCGATAAGGTGCAATAAGCACCAATGTTGTACCAGGAAAGAGCTCAATACCAAACTTTACTTCATGTTTCGGTGGCAAATTAGGTAATTCTTTCAGAAGCACATTAGGAAAATCCTTAACGATACGGATATCCTGAACTCTCAATTCTTTACTAACTGGGTTTACCACATAAGCCAGATAAGCTTCACACCCTTTCCCTATCATCTTCTCAACCTTGATAGCCGAAACCACATTAGACAAAAAATTCAGGTCTTTCACCAACAACTACAATTTCCAACTCATCACTCTTCCACAAACTAATTTGTTTCATTCCAAAATCCACCTTAGCCTTATGTTCAGTTAACCAGTACATACCGAGAATCATATCAAATTCGTAAAAAGGCAATTTCATAAGGTCTACAAAGAAACATGCTCTTGAACCATAAGAGGACACCTAAGGTATACTTGATTCACCACCAAACTATCACCAAAAGAGCTAATAGCAGTCATACCCAAACCAATAGTCTACAAGAATCTCAAACTTACACGCCAATTCACTCAAGATGTACGAATGCGTAGAGCCAGAATTAGCCAAAGAGAATAATGAAATATACTGTAAAGTTAAAATACCTACAATAACGTCGATCGAATCTTGATCCTGCGACTCCCTAACAACATAAACCTGAGCTGGACCTCTAGACTCAACCTAAGTAGCAACAGTATGAGTGAAAACTCGCTGCCCAATTGATCTTCCATTAACTCTACCGGGACCACAACCTCTAGTAGGCGTAGAAGCAGGTGCCAACTTTAAGTCTATGAAACCTCAACTTTGTTTGGATAGTCCCTCAACAAGTGCTCCTTAGAGCCACAATTAAAACATCCACATGTTAGTTTACGACACTCTTCAGGATGCCTATGCTCACAATGCACACAAAGTGGCCATCTAGAACCACCCGATGAACCTCCAGTACTAACCACAACACTGTTCTACTGCTTAGACTGACTCGGTCCAAACCCACATCTTGAATCTCTACCAGAACTTTGATTATCAAGCCCTTTCTTAGGTGGTTGTCCAGATGCACCATTAAAAATTCTCTTTCTGGATTCAATTACCACAGAACGTAGTGGCTCAGCCAATGTTTCCTCAACAACCTTGGCTTTTTCAACCAACTTATCAAAGCGCTCGATACTCTAAGACATTAGATAAAATCAAAACTCGTGATTAAGGCCAAAACAAAACCTCTTGCATCGGTCGTTGTCAGTAAGAACCATTTCAAAAGCATACTAACTAAGTCACACAAACTCTGACACTTAATCAGCCATTGACAAATCACCTTGAACCAGATCCAGAAATTTCCGTTTACGAGCTTTCATGTAGTGTTCACCTATAAACTTCCTTTTAAGAACTTCTAGGAAATAATTCCAAGTTAAACGGTCTATAGTAGTACCTCTCTTCACATTATTCCACCAATGATGAGCCTTACCGTCGAATGGGGACATAGTACAACCCAGTTTCTCTTCGTCAGAATAAGACATCTGCTTGAGGATCCTTTCAAATCCTTCAAGCCAGTAGTCTGCCACAGTAAGATCGATTCCTTTCACTCTAGAAAACTCTTTACCACCAAACACTCACAGATGTTCAAGCGAAAACCCTCGATTAACAAGTGCAATGTTGGTAGGTACAGGAGCAGGGTTAACACCAGTAATCCTCTGAAACGCTCCAATCATAGCCTCCATTAGAGGTCTAATACCCTTATCAAGTATATTTATTCTACGCGATGACATGAGAGGTGTAGAGGATGTACCATCCTCTTGAGGATTCGCATTCACATTCACACGTCTGTGAGGCATATCGAATCTAATCTAACATACACAACCAAAACCAAAGGTGTGAGTGGCGGGTAAATGATCCAAGTCATGTTCTTGCAAGAAAACTTTAGAATAAAGTATTTTTTTCCCAGTCCTACCCCAAGTTCAAGCAAATTCATGCTATGTTGAACATAGGGGTCTCAAATAGTTTAATCAATCAGAGGAATTTAGACATATGGATTTCGCAACCCTAGTTCACACATCAATAACTTAGGTCTGAGTGTTAGAGAATCTAGGCTCTGATACCACTAAATGTAGCACCCTATGCCCATTTCGATCGCTAAGACTGAGTAACAAGACGCCACATCACTGATAACTCTTGAAAAAAGTAATATTTCATACATTTAGACCTAGCTAATTAGTTGTAATTTGGTACATTTAGTGCCATGTTAGAACATTTTATTAGCATTTTTATCATTTGTATTAGGAGCTTGGACTGTGTTTACATGTTAGATACTTTTAATTGCATGTGAAAGGGTTGTGTTTGATGGTTTGCCAGGTGCATGATATGGAGAAATAAATAAATGAGTGAAGGTTTTCCTAGGCAAAAGGTTGGATAGTTTGCCACCTTGTATGCCGTGGAAATTCAAGAAGATGACCGAGTCAACACTTAGCACATACTAGTCTCAACCCAACTCTACTTGTACCAGAAAAATCTACCTAAAAAATATGAGAGAATATCGTAGGTTGTTAGAGCTATCCAAGGAAGAAAAGCTTATAAAAAGCCAAAGGTGGGAACCTTAAAGGGTGTAGAGATCTAGAGGAAACAATAGATGGTAACAGTTGAGTAAAGATGGAAAAAGGAAGCTGAAGGCAGCCCCTTTCAGCCACCACAGAACACTGTGCTGCTGGATTATGGATTGGTTTGGCGACAGCCATCTTCCTAATTTCTTCTATTATTTCTTATTTTGTTCTCCCTTGAATTGAATTGACTGAAACAATGTTGGATGTTATTTTGAACTTGAAATTTAATTGCCAACCCATGAATTAAATCTCATAAGGTTGGGATTACATGATGAAACTTTTATTTTCCTTAATAGTTGAAGCATATATTTGATTTAATCTACTGTTCCATTCAATTGCTTTTATTTCCTAACTGTATGCGTACATTCTTTAGACATAGATGAGTGTGCAGTGTGCACATAAACTGAATCTAATTCTGAAAAGGTTGGATTAGTTGGACTAAAATTGAATGATACAAGTGGGCATTTGATAGAATACCTATAGAAGACTCTAGAAATAGAGCAACATTTGTATAAAATGAAGACAAAATAGTGCAAGGTGTCGTGCTAAGGCCCATAGACATAGGCCAAGTAACTTGAGATCTTACTCTTGAAAGAAGCTGATCACTTTAGGTCTCTTCTGAGCAGTAGGTTAAGTACGATTTTCCTAAAATATTACTGAAAGTAATGATAGAGTCTTAGTAATCCCAACCTTCCATCCTTTGTCGTAGAATCATTACCATAGCATTCTTAGTTATTTATTTATTCACTTGTAATTTATTTACGTAATTTTTATCATAATTTTCGTTTCATTTTTACTCTCTTTTTTGCTTTAACATTTCCAATATTAGTTAGTATACGTTTTGCACTTATCCTTATTATTTTAACTTACCATTACATATTTAACTTGATATCTTTAGAAAAATCAGTATCTTTTTAGCATTTTGTTTCTCTGCAAAATTTAAAACCTAGTAATTTAACGATACAATTCATAAAGTATCTATATTTTCACCCCGAGTATCGATACTCAAAAAAGGGTATCGATACCAATTTAAGCTACTGACTTCTTGTACATTCGTTTCCACATGGGGGTATCAATACTTAAGCCCCGATTATCGATACCTCTATATAAATTAACAAAAATCACAGCAAAATAGGGCATTTAACATATTCAATCACATACCACTTCAACATGCATCCATACTTCAGTATTCCACATCAAAACGACCATGCTTGCAGTTCAATACAACATTAATAATTCAAACCAAAACAAAACCAATAATATAATAACATCAACTATCAAACTTATGGGTCTAAAATCAAAACAACTATTTAAAATGTACTATTAATCAACCAAAAACTCTACCACATTTCTTTGTTCCCTTAGTTAAGAAATAATAGCAATAATATCACCTACTCAAACACTAAGCCTAGCTTGGATCACTTCATTGGAATTCTATACCACTGACATCACAATGCTAATTATCTACAATGGTTTAGAATGGAGCATGTGAACTTAAACAAGTTCAGTGAATGATATAAAACTACCAATAAACATGATATCATACAATAAATGAAAGCAACTAGAACACATTTACATACATATTTAGCCATGGTGACATACATATCACCACACATTGGATACATGGATCTCTAACACACCAATGACTCGAAGAGTCGAACATATCCCAAAAGCATAGGATTTAGCTAACACACTCCAAGACACCAATATATCCCGGTGAATGGAGCTGAAATCATATTCCCTTATCTCTCCAAAACTGTCTCGAGCCTCAATGCCCCAAATCAAAACACAAGGGTGAGTACTCACATAATCCTATGGCATGCCAACTATATCCAACGGTCTCAAAAGGTCACAAGGCAAAAGTATCCACAATTAAAACACACATTTTCTTACCATTTTTTACACACTTTCACTGCACATTTGCATTATTAACACAACATCATCACTGTCATTCAGCATGTATAATATACCTACAATTAACACATTCATAATAGCCATCACAAATATATATTTCATATCACATTAACACATTGTAGTACTCAAACCACATCTCATAATTACATAACTCATAAAGTTAGTAAGGGAAATAAGAAAACTTACACTCGAAACTTAGGATAGGGGTTTCGGCTACTCCTAAGCTCCCATTTAATACTATGAATGTGTCTACAACCAGCAATTCCAAACACTCATCATTCGCGCTTTCGCCTAGTCGTCGAAAGCCTAAACTAGTTTTTCCTTTCCTTTTGTCTTACTCATCGAAGGCTCAAATGGTGCCGAATCTTCACTAAAATTAGCCCCACAACAAACATAATTAATTTACAACTATAAACACACCCAAACAATAAAAAAATGCATGTCTAACATTTCTTCCTATTTTAGAACTAAAAATTTTGACTTGCAAATTTGAAACCCAAATATCTTAATCTTTACTCATTCTATTTTGCCAAAAATCGATTCCAATCATCCAATTATTTATCCAAAAATGATTCCTAACCTTTATACCACACAAAATTGCTAAAAATCATGGTTCCGAAATTTCAACGTACAATGGCCATTTTTCATGAAAGCTTAACAAAACTTAAAATTTTTTAACAAAAATTTAGGAAGTTTTTGGAAACCTTCTAACCACTTTAAAACAAGTTGAAAAACACTTTGAAACATCGATTTCATTCAAAAACTCGAATTCCATCATTAATGCCCTAAATTCTGACATTCACACAAAACCTTCGATTTAATAACTTCAAGCTCGATTAAATAGCTAGATTACATTAGGAACTAATAGGAAAATGAAACATTACCTTATATGGGGAAAGAACGAACATTTGACAGTAAATTTGAGAACCCCACAAGTTGAATATCAATGGAATTTAATGGTGTTCTTGATGCTTATTTTTGAATTCTAGGAAGTTTAATGCTTGGAAGTTAATGAAAACCAAAAAATTGAAGTTTAGGATATCAAAATAGGTGAATGGCGCTTGGGGATATTGTAACAGGCCGATTTCGACTCTAATCGGACATAGTGGTTTCGGGACCACAAGTCTGAGTCAAAAAAAATTTAATATTATTTTGTGTGTTTATTTTGTGTGCATTTGATTGTGTGAAATTTTCGTGTTTTAATTTCGTCGTTTAAGCGTCCGATTTAATAAAAGGGCTTAATCGCGTAAAATGAAAATTTAGGGGTTAATTATAAAAGCACCTAATTGTTGATGTCTTTTTAAATGGGAGGATTTATGATGAAATAAGACTATAAAGTAGATAGTGGGTGGCATATGACATAATTGACCTTAATATATATGTTATATATATTTATTATAATAAGGTTAATTTAGTCAATTGTTAAATTAAACATTATAATCAAAATAAATGATGAAAAGAGGAATGTTTTCATCTTTTCTTAGCCGAATTCATGTAAAAGAAAAAAGAAAAGAAGCCAAGCAATATTCGGCCATTTTGAAGCTTGATTTAGGTTAGTTCTTTGTTCGGTTTTTGATAATTTTTACGTTTTTGAGATCGTTGCTTCGAATACTATCCGACCCATGTTTGAATTTTTGATTTTTATGAATATTTTGAGTTGTTCCATTGATGAATATTTGTGTTATGTGATGTTTGATGATGAATAATGAAAGATATATTTTAGATTAAAATGTTTTGTATTGGAATTTTTAGTGAAATTGAGTAAATAGGGCTAAATTGTGAAATTAAATTTTTGGGGGACTAAAATGTGAAATAAATGCAATGTGTGGACTTGTATGAGAACCATGAATACTCGGCCCTTGTGTGGTATGGCCAAATTTTGTGTAAATTGTGTTTTATGCAATAGGGAGTAAATTGCAAAAAGTGTAAATATTAGGGGCAAAATAGTAATTTGCCAAATTATGTGTTTTTGGACTAAATTGAATGTGTTAATAAATAAATTATCTCATTTTGAATATATTTAGATCGAGAACCAAAGAAATCGGAGTTAGATCGGGGAAAAGTCAAATTAGTCGAATAATCGTTCGACTTCGATTTTCCATCATTCGAGGTAAGTCTATTAGCAATTTAATGTTATTAAATTAGCATATATATATGTATAAATATTGTACATTTGATGAGCTATAATTTAAAGTATACGAATTGAAAATAGTTAAGTATGAATGATATATATATGCATAAATGAAGTTCGAATATGTATATATATATGTATATCTATTGTATATTTGATGAGCTATAATTAAAAGTATATGAATTGAAATTAGTTAAGTATGAATGTTATATATATACACATGTGTGAGGTTCGAATATATAGTTATGTGTATATATATAAGTTTTTGAAAGTGAATGTAAAGTATAGACTTTACATATGCATATGTGTGGTTCGAATAGATATAAATACATATACAAATACTTGAGTTGGATTAAAAGTATAATTTGTAAATGCTTGTATGATTCGAACATGGATTACAAATTTTCTTGGGATAAAGTTGAGGTTGTGAATTATACATAAATGTTATGAACATGTGTTGCTATTACGAAATATATGAGAAATCATCTTTGTATCTGTGAAATTGAAATTTTCAGGCTAAGCGCCTAGCAGGCTTAATGCCGGTGAATTTTTCAGACTTTAAGTCTAGCAGGCTAAGTGCCGGTGATCTGAATCAGGTTATAAGCCTAGCAGGCTAAGTGTTGGTGATCTGAATCAGGTTATAAACCTAGCAGGCTAAGTGTCGGTGATCTGAATCAGGCTATAAGCTTAGCAGCGTAAATGCCGGTGAATATGTTAAATTAAGTGATTATATGCATTTGATATATATATAAATATGTAAATGATTTTGGATTATATATAATGGATAAGTATATGAATATTTATTTATATGTACTTGATGAGCATATAAATGTTTGGATCTATGTGTTTAGTGAATAGGCACATATATATATTGGTTGTTATGAAGATTGTTGAATATACATGTATACATTCGGCACATGTGGATTAGAAGTATAAATGTGCATTTGGTTCATGAAGTTGATAAGTAAAAAATATAAGCTTTTGACATATGTATTTGAAGGATCATAGATATGCATCCGATGAAATCCAAAGGATAAGTATATTAGAAATTTAATTTATGCAATTAATGATTATGTCTATAACTTGATTATAAACATATAATGTTTATACATATGTTCGTTAATATGTATTTTAGATTTGCTATAAACTTACTAAGCTATAAAAGCTTACTTTGATTGTTTTTGTCCATTTGTTTTATAGATTTTGGAGTCGCGTTACGAGCTCGGGGATCATCAGCATAGTCTATCACACTATCTACTTCTTTTGGTATTTGGTTATGTTGAACTCGATCTTATGGCATGTATAGGCTTGAGTTGTTTTTGGTTAGTTTTGAATCATTAAATATAAATAGCCATGCGAAAATGGTTTAATTTCCATGTTTGTGATCAGTTTGGTTTTAAAAACGTTTTGTTCATGATCATCTTGTTTAAATTGGGTTTTATGTGTTTTCGAATGTGTGCTTTGTTTAGTAATGCCTCGTAACTCTAATCCGACGATGGACGTGGGTCGGGGTGTTACATTTTTATTGGTATCAGAGCTACGATTTAGTCGATTCTAGGACTAACGTAGCGTGTATGAGTCTAGCTATACATGTCATATTTTATACTGAGATAGTGTGATGACTTCTGACATCTAAAAAATGTGTTTTCGTATAGTAATGGATGCCGACCGAGCCATAGCTGATGATGTTGAGAGTATAGCGCTTGCTCCCGCGCAAGGGACAGAGCCGGTTGATTCTCGACCGACCTCGAGTAACCAGGAGGGAGAGGCTAAACAAGCCTTTTACCAAATGATGAATGACTGGTTTACTCAATATGTCTGAACTAATCTGGTTGCACAACAACCTCTACCCCCGACTAATCCATCTTCGGTTCCTGTTATACCTCAAGTAAGTGATCCGATGAGATTACTTAAGCCTCCTGTTGATAAAATTCGAAAACACGGGGCGAAGAGTTCAGAGCTACTGATGATGATGATGCTGAGCGAGCTGAATTCTGGCTCGATAATACTATTCGAGTATTTGATGAGTTATCTTGCACCCCTAATGAGTGCTTAAAATGTGTCATATCTTTGTTACGGGACACTGCATATCACTGGTGGAATACACTAGTATCGGTTGTTCCGAAAGAGCGAGTAACCTGGAATTTTTTCAGACTGAATTCCGTAAGAAATACATCAGTCAGAGATTCATTGATCAGAAACGCAAGGAATTTCTTGAATTGAAACAGGGTCAGATGACAGTGACAGAATATGAGCGGAAATTTGTGAGACTCAGTAGATATGCTCGAGAATGTGTTTCGACTGAAGCTATTATGTGTAAAAGATTTGAAGATGGGTTGAATGAAGATATTAAACTATTAGTTGGCATACTTGAGATAAAAGAGTTCGTAGTACTTGTGGAACGAGCTTGTCAAGCTGAGGAGCTCGGAAAAGATAAGAGAAAAGCTGATTATGAAGCTCGAGATTCCCGTAAAAGATCATTTAGTAAATCGTTCCAGTCAGCCTCAAGGAAATCCAGAGAGGATCATAGCCGATCTAAAGCTACTGCAGGGTTTCCTAAACATGATCGAAATTGACCCCCTGTGAGTTCACGAGCTACTTCAGTTGCTAGCGTTGGTAGTGTTTGACAAAATAGATCAGAGTGCAAGCATTGTGGGAAATGGCATCCTGGAGATTGTAGATTACATGATCGGTCTTGCTTTAAGTGTGGTTCAAAGGATCATTTCATTCGAGAGTGTCCAATGATAGCTGAGCAAAATGCTGTACAGAGTACCAAACCGAGTAATGTGTCAGTACGAGGTAGACCACCAAGGCATACGGGTAATGTAAGTGGTAGTCAGAGAGAGACAAAGGACACGGCAGTTCGATCTGAGTCTCGTGCACCTGCCAGAGCATATGCCATCCGTGCTCGAGAGGAGGCTTTTTCTCCAGATGTTATTACTGGTACTTTCACTCTTTATGATACTAATGTTATTGCATTAATTGATCCTGGTTCGACTCATTCTTATGTGTGTGAGACTTTAGTATTCAGTAAGACTTTTCCTGTTGAGTCTACTGAGTTTTTAATTAAAGTATCGAACCCCCTGGGCTGGTGTGTTTTGGTTGACAAAGTGTGCAAGAATTGTCCGTTGATGATTCAAGATTTATGTTTTCCAGCTGATTTGATGTTATTACCATTCGACGAGTTTGATATAATTCTGGGTATGGATTGGTTAACTCTGCATGATGCTATAGTAAACTGGAAACGGAAAACTATTGATCTACGGTGTCAGAATGATGGGATTATTCGGATTGAATCTAATGATCTGAATGGTTTATCAGCAATAATATCCTCGATGTTGGCTCAGAAGTATGTGAGAAAAGGTTGTGAAGCTTACCTTGCATTTGTTCTTGATAGTAAAGTAATCGAAAAGAAGATTGAATCCGTGCCAGTAGTGTGTGAGTATTCAGACGTGTTTCCCGAAGAATTACCGGGTTTGCCACCTATTCGAGAGGTAGAGTTTGGTATTGAGTTAGTACCAGGGACGACTCCAATTTCGATAGCTCCGTACCGTATGGCACCGACCGAATTAAAGGAATTGAAAGTACAGTTGCAAGAGTTGACTGATAAAGGTTTTGCACGACCGAGTTTCTCTCCTTGGGGTGCACTAGTTCTATTTGTGAAAAAGAAAGACGGAACGATGAGAATGTGTATTGATTACCGGCAGCTCAATAAGGTGACTATAAAGAATAAATATCCGTTGCCACGTATTGATGATTTGTTCGATCAGCTAAAAGGGGCTTCAGTGTTTTCGAAGATAGATTTGAGATCGGGTTACTATCAATTGCGAGTTAAAGACTCTGATGTGCCAAAAATAGCTTTCCGAACAAGGTACAGACATTACGAGTTCTTGGTTATGCCTTTCGGACTTACTGTTTTCATGGATTTGATGAATCAGATCTTTAGACAGTATCTGGATCGGTTTGTGGTAGTATTTATAGATGACATTTTGATCTACTCTCGTGACGAAACTGAGCATGCCGAACATCTGATACTTGTGTTACAAACTTTGCGAGATAAACAGTTGTATGCAAAGTTTAGTAAATGTGAGTTCTGGTTACGTGAAGTCAGTTTTCTGGGCCATGTTGTATCAGCATTGGGTATTCGGGTTAATCCGAATAAAATTTCAGCTATACTTGATTGGAAATCTCCAAAAAATGTCTCAGAAGTTCGAAGCTTTCTGGGGCTCGCTGGTTATTATAGACGGTTAGTGAAATGGTTCTCTATGATTGCGACCCGATGACAAAGTTACTACAAAAAGACGTTAAGTTCGAGTGGTCAGAAAAGTGTCAGAAAAGTTTTGATCAAGTGAAAGTTCTTTTGACCGAAGCTCCAGTCTTAGTTCAGCCAGAATCAAGTAAAGAGTTTGTTATCTATAGTGATGCATCTTTAAATGGTTTGGGCTGTGTTTTAATGCAGGAAGGCAAGGTTGTAGCCTATGCCTCGAGACAGTTAAAGCCGCACGAAAAGAACTATCCGACTCATGATCTAGAATTGACCGCTATTGTATTTGCATTGAAAATATGGCGCCATTATCTGTTTGGCGAGAAATGTCATGTTTATTCAGATCACAAAAGCCTAAAGTATTTGATGACTCAGAAAGATTTGAATTTGAGACAGCGTCGATGGTTAGAATTGCTAAAAGATTACGAGCTTGTGATTGACTATCATCCAGGAAAGGCTAATGTTGTTGCTGATGCCCTAAGTTGAAATTCATTATTTTCTTTACGTGCAATGAACGCGCATATGGCTATGTCTGATGATGGAGCGATAGTAGCTGAGTTGAAAGCAAAACCGCTATTTGTTCAACAGATTTGTGAAGCTCAGAAAGCCGATGATGATTTAATTGCAAAACGAACTCAGTGTGACTTAAATGTTGATTCAGAGTTTCTAGTTGATGCTGAGGATTGTTTGAGATTCAAAAACTGATTATGTGTTCTGAAAAATCTAGAGTTAATTCAGATGATTTTGAATGAAGCCCATAATAGTTGATTTTCTGTTCATCCGGGTAGCACGAAAATGTATAATGATCTGAAACAACACTATTGATGGCATGGTATGAAACGAGACATTTCTGACTTTGTTTCGAAATGTTTAATATGTCAGCAAGTAAAAGCCGAGCATCAGGTACCTTCTGGATTGCTTCAGCCGATCATGATACCTGAATGGAAATGGGATAGAGTTACGATGGATTTTGTATCCGGTTTACCGTTGACACCGAGCAAGAAAGATGGAATCTGGGTTATTGTTGATAGGTTGACAAAATCGGCACACTTTATGTCGATTCGCACAGATTTTTCGCTCGATAAACTTGCTGAATTGTATGTTTCTCAAATTGTGAGATTGCATGGTGTGCCTATTTCTATTGTTTCGGATAGAGATCCGAGATTCACATCACGATTTTGGAAGAAAGTACAAGATGCTTTAGGTACGAAACTACATTTTAGCACAGCTTTTCATCCACAAACAGATGGTCAATCCAAGCGAATCATTCAGATACTTGAGGATATGTTGAGATGTTGCATTCTCGAGTTTGAAGGTACGTGGGAACGATACTTACCTTTGATTGAATTTGCTTATAATAATAGCTTTCAATCTAGTATCAAAATGGAACCTTACGAGGCTTTTTATGGTCGTAAATGTCATACACCATTGTATTGGACCGAGCTCAGTGAAAATAAGATACACGGGGTTGATTTGATTAAAGAGACTGAACAGAAAGTGAAAGTGATTCGGGACAGTCTGAAATCAGCATCGGATCGTCAAAAATCTTATGCGGATTTGAAAAGAAAGGATATAGAATTTCAGATCGGGGACAAAGTGTTTTTGAAAGTCTCACCGTGGAAGAAAATACTCAGATTCGGTCGTAAAGGCAAATTGAGTCCAAGATTCATTGGACCGTATGAGATTATAGAGCGTGTCAGACCGGTTGCTTATAGATTATGTTACCACCTGAGCTAGAAAAGATTCACAATGTATTTCATGTTTCAATGCTTCGTAGGTACCGATCCGATCCTACACATGTGATTAGTCCGTCAAATATTGAGATTAGATATGATATGTCATATGAAGAAGAACTGATTTACAATCTAGCTCGTGAGGTTAAAGAGTTACGAAATAAGAAAATTCCGCTAGTCAAAGTATTGCAGCATAAACACGGAGTTGAAGAAGCAACTTGGGAGTCACAAGATGCAATGAAAGAACGTTATCCAAACCTATTCACCGGTAAGATTTTCGGGGACGAAAATCCCTAAAGGGGTGTAGAGTTGTAACAGGCAGATTTCGACTCTAATCGGACATAGTGGTTTTGGGACCACAAGTTTGAGTCAAAAAAATAATTTAATATTATTTTGTGTGTTTATTTTGTGTGCATTTGATTGTGTGAAATTTTCGTGTTTTAATTTCGTCGTTTAAGCGTCCGATTTAATAAAAGGGCTTAATCGCGTAAAATGAAAATTTAGGGGTTAATTATAAAAGCACCTAATTGTTGATGCCTTTTTAAATGGGAGGATTTATGATGCAATAAGACCATAAAGTAGATAGTGGGTGGCATATGACATAATTGACCTTAATATATATGTTATATATATTTATTATAATAAGGTTAATTTAGTCAATTGTTAAATTAAACATTATAATCAAAATAAATGATGAAAAGATGAATGTTTTCATCTTTTCTTAGCCGAATTCATGCAAAAGAAAAAAGAAAAGAAGCCAAGCAATATTCGTCCATTTTGAAGCTTGATTTAGGTTAGTTCTTTGTTCGGTTTTTGATAATTTTTACGTTTTTGAGATCGTTGCTTCGAATACTATCCGACCCATGTTTGAATTTTTCATTTTTATGAATATTTTGAGTTGTTCCATTGATGAATATTTGTGTTATGTGATGTTTGATGATGAATAATGAAAGATATATTTTAGATTAAAATGTTTTGTATTGGAATTTTTAGTGAAATTGAGTAAATAGGGCTAAATTGTGAAATTAAATTTTTGGGGGACTAAAATGTGAAATAAATGCAATGTGTGGACTTGTATGAGAACCATGAATATTCGGCCCTTGTGTGGTATGTGCAAATTTTGTGTAAATTGTGTTTTATGCAATAGGGAGTAAATTGCAAAAAGTGTAAATATTAGGGGTAAAATAGTAATTTACCAAATTATGTGTTTTTGGACTAAATTGAATGTGTTAATAAATGAATTATCTCATTTTGAATACATTTAGATCGAGAACCAAAGAAATCGGAGTTAGATTGGGGAAAAGCCAAATTAGTCGAATAATCGTCCGACTTCGATTTTCCATCATCCGAGGTAAGTCTATTAGTAATTTAATGTTATTAAATCAGCATATATATATGTATAACTATTGTACATTTGATGAGCTATAATTAAAAGTATACGAATTGAAATTAGTTAAGTATGAATGATATATATATGCATAAATGAAGTTCGAATATGTATATATATATGTATATCTATTGTATATTTGATGAGCTATAATTAAAAGTATATGAATTGAAATTAGTTAAGTATGAATGTTATATATATGCACATGTGTGAGGTTCGAATATATAGTTATGTGTATATATATAAGTTTTTGAAAATGAATGTAAAGTATAGAGTTTACATATGCATATGTGTGGTTCGAATAGATATAAATACATATACAAATACTTGAGTTGGATTAAAAGTATAATTTGTAAATGCTTGTATGATTCGAACATGGATTACAAATTTTCTTGGGATAAAGTTGAGGTTGTGAATTATACATAAATGTTATGAACATGTGTTGCTATTATGAAATATATGAGAAATCATCTTTGTATCTGTGAAATTGAAATTTTCAGGCTAAGCGCCTAGCAGGCTTAATGCCGGTGAATTTTTCGGACTTTAAGTCTAGAAGGCTAAGTGCCGGTGATCTGAATCAGGTTATAAGCCTAGCAGGCTAAGTGCCGATGATCTGAATCAGGTTATAAACCTAGCAGGCTAAGTGTCGGTGATCTGAATCAGGCTATAAGCTTAGCAGTCTAAATGCCGGTGAATATGTTAAATTAAGTGATTATATGCATTTGATATATATATAAATATGTAAATGATTTTGGATTATATATAATGGATAAGTATATGAATATTTATTTATATGTACTTGATGAGCATATAAATGTTTGGATCTATGTGTTTAGTGAATAGGCACATATATATATTGGTTGTTATGAAGATTGTTGAATATACATGTATACATTCGGCACATGTGGATTAGAAGTATAAATGTGCATTTGGTTCATGAAGTTGATAAGTAAAAATATAAGCTTTTGACATATGTATTTGAAAGATCATAGATATGCATTCGATGAAATCCAAAGGATAAGTATATTAGAAATTTAATTTATGCAATTAATAATTATGTCTGTAACTTGATTATAAAAATATAATGTTTATACATATGTTCGTTAATATGTATTTTAGATTTGCTATAAACTTACTAAGCTATAAAAGCTTACTTTGATTGTTTTTGTCCATTTGTTTTATAGATTTTGGAGTCGCGTTACGAGCTCAGGGATCATCAGCATAGTCTATTACACTATCGACTTCTTTTGGTATTTGGTTATGTTGAACTCGATCTTATGGCATGTATAGGCTTGAGTTGTTTTTGGTTAGTTTTGAATCATAAAATATAAATAGCCATGCGAAAATTGTTTAATTTCCATGTTTGTGATCAATTTGGTTTTAAAAACGTTTTGTTCATGATCATCTTGTTTAAATTGGGTTTTATGTGTTTTCGAATGTGTGCTTTGTTTAGTAATGCCTCATAACTCTAATCCGGCGACGGACGCTGGTCGGGGTGTTACAGATTTTAAGGGAAGACAAGAGGGTGAATGGAAAAACTTTCGTGAGTTTCCTATAGGTGAGGGTAAATAAATAGGACAATTTTTAAACTTTAGGTCATTTACATTTGTGGTACTCCACATTTTAAATGTAAAGGTATTTTCTACATCATTTTCAAAAGTTAATTTAACTTTTGAAAAGACGTAGTTGAATATAATTTTGGGTTACCATACTTTAAAATTTTTGAGCTCATTTTGAACCAAAATCCCTAAATTGCCCTCGAAACTTCTAGACCCAATTTTGGGGTGTGGCATACACCAGGAACATACACAGAGTTATAACTTGCCATGGGTCTCAGCCACATGGACTTGCACACTTTCATGTATTGTGATCTGTTAATCTATTCTTCATCTTACTAGAGGCTACACCATGAGTGTTTTCATATCATATTTAGATGTCATGGGTCTTAACCTCATGGTCTTACACTTGTTTTATAGAGGGACATTTACTCAGCATTCAGTTACCCATATTTGTTTGCAATCTTGATTGATTCATACTTTTTGTATCAGACTTTGCCCTGTAAACTTATCATCAACATTCTATTCAAACAAAAGCTCACATATGTCATCATAACGTGTATATCATTTTTACCATGATTCTTGCACTTACCAATTAATAGAGATATCATCGTCATTTAGATATACTTCTATTTGAATAGTACCTATAAAAGAATCAGGATAGAGACTCACCTGGTACTTACCTATTGTAGTTCAAAGCTCCAAACTCAAACATCCTTCTTGAACCAGTAGCAGCAACTATTTAAAGAACATAGGATTACAAAATTAAAACTTATTTACAAACAAGTTACTTTTATCTCAATCACTAACAACTCTCATGCAAAGCCTTGTGCTTACAACTTACTATTCATTTACCCCTTAAAGACTTGTTATTTCAAAATATAACAGGTGGAGTTGTAATACTTACCTGGAGATAGAATAATCACTAATTAAACTAAAAGCCTTAGCTTCCAGCTTAGGGAGGAATAGATACAATAGAATTTAAGAAAAAGAATCAGAGAGTAACATTGAAGAAAGAAGAAAAACTCTCTTACGAACCCTTGTAACACATATATATATGACTGATTTCCTCATAGTGGAATTTAACAAGTGTCATTTAAATTTAGAATTTTTCTTTCCTAATAGCCTACAAATTTTGAGAGAAACATAAATGAGAATCTTGCATACTGGATATTAGACTAGTCATTCCAGTTTGTTTCTAACTAGATCACTTTACAACCGAACCAACACAATACTAAGACAAAAAGAGCATACTATACATTTAGAGGTAACTCATACCATAATTACCTTGTCACTAAACAAAATCTTCCTTTTAAAATAACAAAATAGCCTGAAATAGACTCCTCACTTACTTATATGACGGTTACTATACGTCCGCCCATATACACTAAAAAAAACAAATGGGCGGATTATACTTCTCCAAATAGATTATTTCACCACTACACTCCTAAATCTTGGATCCGCCAAACTTGGGGTTGGAAAATCCCCACCTCTTTATAGATAAATATTTGGGATGAAATTTTTTAAGGGGGAGAATTGTAATGACCCAAAAGTCAGTGGTGTCAGAAAGTGTGGCTTTGGAACCCCGTTTTCATAAGCTAGATCGGTAAATATTTTTATTAAATATTTGTGGAGTTATATTAGAAGTAAATTAACTATCGTTCTGGTATTTTTTCGAATTAGTGAGTAATCAAAGGATATTGAGTAAATTGTAAATGTGGTAAAAGTGTAATTACTAAAGAAACTTCAATTAGAATTTAAAGTGAGGGTCTTGTATAAAAATTATACCTATAAGGTGAGGCTAGTGGACGGTAGTAGTTGATGTTGAATTTACTTAAGGTTAAATTTGTAATTTAATAATTACATTATAAAACATTAACATAAAATCATGGTATAAGAAATAAGCTTAGTGGATTGAAAGAGAAAATATTGTTTTCTTCGTTCATAAAAATTGAATATAGCAAGAAGGAAAAGGGAAGAACTTTTGGCTAGGGGTTTTGAACTTTGAAGGTTAATTTGATTAGTACAATTTAGTCATTTTCTTGTAATTTCTATGTTTTTAGAATCCCAAAAGCTTAAGCTAACTGACCCATGTAGTATTTCTTAGAATTTTTAAATATTTAGGATGTTTCCATTGTTGGATATTTAAAGTTTTAGGTACTAATTTGATAGGTTTTCAGCTTAAATTTGAAAATGACTAAATTGTAAAGTCAATTGATGATTTTGTTCAATAATGACTAAAATGCAAAAATTTCAAAATTTGTGATAGAAATGAGAAATGGGAGGTCTAATAAGGACTATAGAGAAATCTACATGAAAATTTGAGGTTAGAATTGAAAGTTATGTTAGTCTTGGTTTTAGGGACTAAATTGAATAAAATGCAAAGGTTGTTTAAATGCAATTGAATATGAATTTGCTTGTATATTGATGAATTATTATGTTTGTGTTAGTCTGTAGATAACGTCGACCCAGATTCCTTAAAAAATAAAGGAAAAGAAAAAATCATCGAATAGCTCAGAGTTTATGGTTTGTGTTTCTATAATTAAAACTACTTTGCGTTGCTGCATAATGAATTGTTTTTTACATGGTAAGATTGTAAGGTAAGACATTTTGTTAGAAATGAACTGTGTCAAATTGATTTGATTTGAATGATATTGTTGAGGACGGAATTGAAGGTATGTGAAAATGTTGAATGTTGAAATAAATTTGAAATTTGAAATCATATTGATATGAGCTATGTTGCTATATACATATATGGATTGGTGATCTGATTTTGGTTATATGTCATTATTTGAGATATTGGTTGATAAAGGAAGTGTACACCTTATACCCAATCTGATCACCTGACTCGAGTTATAAGGTGTACAATTGTTAAACATCTATATCATTCAATAACTAGATATAAATAATCAACCAATCTATAATGCATTATAAATAAAATGATCCAATGATATTTAATCAAAACCAAGTCTTAATCGAGTTTACAAAGCTCTTAATACAACTTGAAAAAAAATTTGGACTCAACTAAAACTTTTACGAAAAGATAGGAAAAATGTGAAAACAAGGGTCACACGATCGTGTGACAAGGCTGAGGCCGTGTAGTCCAGTGTCACATGGCCATGTCGCTAGGCCATGTAATAGACTGTGGCCGTGTGGACTGTCATGCACCAAAGTTAAACAGATCACATGGTCGTGACTAGCACCCGTGTATGGCACACAGTCGTATGGTAGATCGTGCCATAGACCATGTGTGCCTAAAATGTCTTCTAAGACGAGTAAACACAACTTAGGATCACTTAAGCCTCAAGACATGCAAAGGACCCTTGATCCACTTGTTATAAGGCACCAACAACATACTAAAACACAACATAATTCATTCAACCTAAGTCTCTAACCAATATGCCAACATTGGCACCACAAATCAATGATTTACCATTAAACATTCAATACCATTCATGCCTTAAAGTTAATACTTAATTAATCACATATCATCATTATATCCACTCCTAGCATAATACCAACCATAGTTCACCAAGTAAAGGTCATCAAGCGACCTAAATCATTTAAGCGAAAACAACAAGCCAAAATACTTTATATGTACTAAAACATACCTATATCATCCACTAAAACAACTTCATTTCACCAATTCCACATTCTTTAAGTAAGATGCATTATAAGCATTATATCATGCTTTTGCTATCAAACACCACAACCAACACAAAACAACCTTTAATTCTTAACCCAAATACATAATTCTCAATCAAGATGGCACAAAGCTTAACCAAAGTACTTATATATTATGCCATAAACCTATTCACATGCCACTTATAACTAGCCAAATAAGTAAAAAAACTATCAAAAGAGTTGACAGATAGTATGATATTCAAAAATGATCCAATCAATAGCTCGAATCTAATGATCTACAAGGAAGAAAACAAAACATGGTAAACTTACTTAAAGCTTAGTAAGTTTGTAAAATTAAACACCACATACATGTCATTTAAAGCATACAATTTGAATTTAACATATAACTAGAATTCCTTGCCTTGTTTCGAATTTCCTATCATACCAAATGGTTAAACATGTATATATAGCATTACCAGGATCTCAAGATGACATAATTCACATGCCAATTCATAACCAATAAGTACATAACCATTCATGTCATAGATTCCATTTATAATCGTTCCATTAACTATTTTGCTCAAAGAACTATAGTAAATTAACGTCGAATAAGTAGGGAAATAATGCTCACACAAGTTGACGATCGGGACATTAACCATTACACGATGTTACTCACACAAGTTGACAAGAATCTACAAAAAATGCTAGATTCCATCCATCGATATGGTATCCATCACTGGTACATGGTACCTAGAAATATATCACTAGACAGAATGCTTGGAAACTATAACACTGATACATAGTACCTGGAAATATATCATTGGCACAGAGTGCCTAGAAATTGTAATCACCGGCACTTAGTGCCTAGAAATCCCTAATGACATGTCATTTTTTTTACTAATCATTCACTAAGCTCACACGGTTCTTGAATTGTTTTCCATAATCTTTTCATCTTTATACATAATAACATATTCCACATGATCATTTGCATACCTTATAATAACATCATTCATTTCAAATACATATAATTCTATACTTTACATTTCAAACCTTCACTTCCATATGAATATTTATCTCAATGAACCATACCAGCATTTATACATTTATATACATGAATATTTCAATTCAAATGACTAATAAACAGAATAAACCTAATACGAGCTTTGTAACACCCCTAACCCATGTCCGTCACCAAAACAGGGTTATAGAGTATTATCAGAGTTTACAGATCAAATACAGATAACTTGTATCATTTAATATTCATATTTAACATCAAACATATTCAATCATATCGTCCCTTAAACAGACCCTTGAGGCCCAATGTATACGTTAGAAACAAGTCGGGACTAAATCGGGAACTTAGAGAATTTTTCGCGCAATTTTAAAATTTTTCTTAGGTGCAGGGGACACACGCTCATGTGGCCAGGCTGTGTGGCTCACACGGCTAAGTAACACGCCTGTGTTCCAAGTCATGTGGGCATTCGATGTGAGGCACACGACCATGTCCCAACTCGTCTCCAATTTAAGGGGTATACTGACTTGGTCACACGGCCAAGCCACACGTCCGTGTGCTAGGTTGTGTGAACATTTTAATTTGCAATAATTAGGTGAAGGGGTCACATGGCCAACACACACGCCTGTGTGCTAGGCCGTGTGACACACACGGATGAGACACACGCCCATGTGTGAAAATACTTGAGCATTCTATTTTGAAATTTTAAGATGCAGCGGACACACGGCTGAAACACACGCCCATGTGCTAGGTCATGTGTCACACACGATTGAGACATACTCCCGTGTCTCTACCCGTATGGATGAAATAAGGGCATTTCCAAGCCTTATTTCTCACCCAAACTAGTCTTTCACCTACATCAACATTTTAACGCATTCACCAACCAATTCAAGACATTTAAACCAAGCCAAAACCAATTATTAAACTTGAAATTTTACACATACAATCAATGTTCCATTAGGTTCCCCAATAGACAATTTATTATTATGTCATTCTAAAACTTATACTTACCTAGATACCAAATGCATATATGCATAATCAAATTCATACCTCAAACATGATAATACCATATATATATATCAAAACATGACCATTACAAGCCATTCCAATGGCTATTTACAACCATAACATGTGCATGCCAACATTTGACCAATTTAACCTATACATGCCATTATATCCTAATTAAAGTTTGCTATTTATACCAAAAAGAGCTGAAGGATAGTGTGATCTTGTTTCGACCCGTTCCAACCTTTTCGAGCTTCTGAGTACTATAAAATAGAGGAAATAAAACAGAGTAAACATTTAATGCTTAGTAAGTTCGTATAATAGGAATTTAACTTACCAATCATGTTCATTTAAAGTAAGCATACATAGTACACCCAAATAAATGTAATCAATAACCTAAACACATATACATCTTCATCAAACATGTCAATTATGTAAATCATATAGATACCAAGAAATATGGATGAGCTCATCAATATTCCATTTTCACATACATACATTTATCACTTCAAGTTTCCAATGAACATGTACATATCACATCTTTGTATATCAAGTATTTCTCATAGTCACTCATCTTGAATTCATACCATCCCATACCGAAACTTTACCCATTAAATCATTTAAATATCGATGGATACATAAGCAGTACACACGAAGTGTACAATATGGTAAATCTGTCAACTCATATCCGGGAGTGCTTATAAAAGCACATAAACAGTAAGCTTATCCAGGCTAGAACAGGAAGCCCATAAGAGTCGTATTCAGGAAGCTGGTGCGAGCCTATAACGAGTAGCTCTGAAGAGACATTAATCGAGAAGCTCTAGATAGCCATATGTTAGGAAGTTCAAGTGAGCCATATCAGGAAGCTCACAAAAAGCCAATTTAACGGGAAGCTCACGAAGAGCCATATATCGAGATGCTTATAAGAGCTAAGGTGTGTCCAGAACACATGTAGGATCACAACCTATCAGGACGCTCCAAAGAGCTATAACGAGAAGCTCGTAATAACCATATAAGGGGATGCTCATGAAAGCTAATAACGAGACGCTCTTTCGATGATCTGTATAATATTTTTGACGATCAAAGGCCGCTTTCAAGCTATCCCGAATCACTTTTACACTTTCTTCAGTCTCATGAATTAAATCAACTCCGTGTATATTTTTCTTACTAAGCTCAGTCCAATATAACAGAGTTCTACATTTATGACCATACAGAGCCTCGTAAGGTGCCATATTATCGTTGGACTGATAGCTATTATTATATGCAAATTCAACTAAAGGCAGATACTTTTCCTAATTGCCTTCGAATTCCAATATACAACTCCGAAGCATATCTTCTAGAATTTGTATCACGCGTTCGGATTGTCCATCAGTCTGAGGATGGAATGCGGTACTAAAATGCAACTATTTACCTAGAGCTTCTTACAACTTATTACAGAATCGTGATGTAAACCGAGGATCCCTATCTGAAATAGTAGAGACCGGCACTTCATGTAATCTGACAATCTCAGAAACATATAACTCTGCTAATCTATCCAGGGAGAAATCTATACGTACCGGAATAAAGTGTGCAGACTTCGTTAAACGGTCAACAATTACCCAAATGGTATCTTTCTTTTTCGAAGATAGGGGTAATCTCGATACAAAGTCCAGAGTAACTCTTTCCCATTTCCACTTCGATATCATCATTGGCTATAATAATCCCGAAGGTACCTAATGTTCAGCTTTAACTTGCTGACATACTAAACATTTGGATACGAATTTAGAAATATCATGTTTCATTCCCGGCCACCAGTACATCTTTTTCAAATCAATGTACATTTTATTACTCCCCGGATGAATAGACATTGTACCATTATGAGCTTCATTCAAAATCTTCAATACAAGTTTTGAATTCTTCGATACACATATTTTGCCTCTGAATAATATACAATTATCGGAACCAATCTGAAATTCTGAATCAAAAACTGATCCACACTGTACCCATTTAGCTTGTAATTCCTCATTATTTTTCTGAACTTCACAAATTTGCTGTAGAAATGTCAGTTTAGCTTTTAGTTCAGCTATTATTGAACCATTACCAAACAAAGACAACTGGGTATTCATTGCTAGCAAAGCAAACAGTGACTTTCTGCTTAAAGCATCTGCAACCACATTGGCTTTTCCTGGATGATAGTCGATAACCAGATCATAGTCTTTTAATAATTCAAGCCACCTGTGTTGTCTCAAATTCAAGTCTTTTTGTGACATCAGATACTTTAAACTCTTATGATCAGTGAATATATGGCACTTTTCACTAAACAGATAGTGTCACCAAATTTTCAAGGCAAAAACAATGGCTGCCAATTCAAAATTATGTATCGGGTAATTCTTTTCATGTGGTTTTAGCTGTCTAGAAGCATAGGCTATTACTTTACCTTCTTGCATCAAAACACAGCCTAAACCATTCAATGATACATCACTGTAAATCACAAATTCCTTACCCGATTTAGGCCGAACTAATACCGATGCTTCAGTCTATAAGGCTTTCAGTTTGTTAAAACTCTATTGACATTTATCTGTCCATTCAAATTTCACATCTTTCTGCAACAATCGTTTCATCAGAGAAGCTATCATAGAAAATCCTTTTACAAACCTTCGATAATATCCAGCTAGTCCCAGAAAACTTCTGACTTCAGACACATTTTTCAATGATTTCTAGTTAAAAATAGCTGAAAATTTATTCGGGTCCACTTTGATGCCTTCAGCAGATAGTATATGTCTAAGAAAGCCAACTTTCAGAAGCCAAAATTCACATTTACTGAATTTGGCATACAACTGTTTCTCACGCAAATTTTGCAGCATAATTCTTAGATGGTCAATATGTTCATTTTCATCTCGAGAGTATACCAAAATATCATCAATAAATACCACCACGAAGCTATCCAAGTATGGTCTAAAAATTCTTTCATCAAATCCATAAATACTGCAGGTGCATTTGTCAAGCCAAACGACATCACAAGAAATTCATAATTCCCGTACCTGGTCCTGAAGGCAATTTTTGGTGCATCTGATTCTTTTACCCGTAGTTGATAATAATAAGAGCGGAGATCTATCTTTGAAAATACTGTAGCACCTTTCAGCTGATCAAACGGGTCATCTATACGAGGCAGTGGATACTTATTCTTGATTGTAACTTTGTTAAGCTGCCTATAATCAATGCACAGTCTTAACGATTCATCTTTCTTTTTAATAAATAAAGCTGGTGCACCCCAAGGTGAAGAACTAGGTCGAGCAAAACCTCTGTCTGTCAGTTCTTGCAATTGGGCTTTCAACTCTTTTAACTCTGTAGGGGCCATTTTGTATGGTGCTGTAGATATTGGTGTTGTCCCCGAAACAAGATCTATAGAAAATTCCACTTCTCAGTCCTGTGGTAATCCAGGTAATTCCTCTGGAAACACATCAGGATACTTACAAATAATCGGCACTGACTTAATCTTTGACTCGGATACTTTAGTGTTTAGCACATAAGTAAGATAAGTGCCATACCCTTTTTCTGATATATTTATGCGTTGATATAGCTAAGATCACATTAGACAACCCATCCAGTTTATCAGATTCGATACGGACAACTCATCATTCTGACATTTTAACACAATATACTTTTGTTTACAATTTACCACTGCATCATGCTGAGTTAGCCAGTCATACCCAAAATTACATCAAATTCATCAAATGGAAACAACACCAAATTAGTCGAGAAATAATAACCCCATACCATTAACGGACAATTTTTACAAACTTTATCCACTATCACATACTGGCCTAGGGGGTTTGAAACTTTAACCACGAATTCAGTGGACTCGACAGATAAATTTTTACTCAATGCTAAATTTATACAAATGTATGAATGTGTTGAACCAGGGTCAATCAAAGTAGTAATATCAATATCAAGAAGAGAAAAAGTACCAGTAATAACACCGGGTACAAAGGCATCCTCACATGCATGAATAGCGTATGTCCTTGCCAGTGCTCGTGCTTCAGATTTGATGGTTGAATCTTTCATCGTACCTCGGCTACTACTGAAATTGTCGAGGTGACAGGGTGGTCTACCTCTTGAGGCGGGGTTGCTAGGCCTTGAAGTCTGAACAATTTCCTTTTCAGGCTTTTTTGGGAAGTCTCTAAGATAGTGGTCAAGAGAACCATATCTAAAATAGGCTCCACTTCTTGTACGACACTCCCCAAAATGTAATTTATTACAATGTTTGCATCAGGGTTTGAGATTTCCAACACTTGCTACTGATGGGGCTAGAGATCTTGAATTAGAGCGTTGAGTACCTTACTCTCTCCCAAAATACCCCACAATGTGGTAGAATGATCATGATATTTCTTCGATTTCTTTGAAGCTGATGATTGTGACTTTCCCATAAATCTTTTACTCAAAGTCCGAGCCTCCATCTCTGCTTGTCTCTTTTCTTTACTTAGTTCTTCAGCTTTATGTGCTAGGTCAACCAGTACAACGAATTTCTTTAATTCTAGAATCTCAATTAACAACTTAATGTCTTCATTTAATCCCTCTTCAAAACGTTTGCACATGGAAACTTCAGTTGGGATACCTTCTCTGCCATATTTACTTCACCGAACAAATCCCCGCTTGTACTCAGATATAGTCATATTCCCCTATTTAAGTTCTAAAACTTCCTTTCGTTTTTGATCAAGAAATCTCTGGCTAATATACTTCTTTTTTAATTTTGTTTGGAAAATTCCAATGTAACATTTTCCCTCGGTAGAACAAAAATCAGGGTATTCCACCACTAATAGCCTGAGTCTTTTAGTAAAGATACAGCACATTTCAAACATTCAACTGGGGTGCAAGATAATTCATCCAAAACCCTGATGGTATTTTCTAGCCAGAATTCATGCCTTTCCAGATCATCTTCGGTAGTAGCCTTAAATTCTTCTGCCCCATATTTATGAATTTTATCTACCGAAGGTTTACAAGTTCTAACAAGTTCAGCACCTTTTGGCATATCAGGAACCGGTTGTGGAATAGGAAGGGAAGATTTTTGTACAATAGGATTTTCTCTTAAGAATTCAGTGAACCATTCATTCATCATTTGAAAGAAGGATTCTTTAGCCTCCTCACCTCAGCCCTCAGATACGGGCCTTCTACTACTTGAAGTAGCTCTTTGAACTGAAGCTTGAGCATTGCTCTCAGCTTCCTCAGATTCAGCACGGCTAGATGACATTACTATATGAAAAAATATTTAAAATAGTTAAGAGATATCACACTATCATAGGTTATATAATGGCATGTAAAGCTAGACTAGTACATGCTACGTTAGTCCAAGAATTGGCTAAACTGTAGCTCTAATACCAATAAATATAACACCCCTAACCCATGTCTGTCACCAGAACAGGATTATAGAGTATTATCAAAGTTTACAGATCAAATACAAATAACTTGTATTATTTACTATTCATAGTTGAAATCAAACATGTTCAAATCTTCCCTTAAATGGTCCCTCGAGGCCCAATGTATGCGTTAGAAACAAGTTGAGACTAAATCGAGAACTCAGAGAATTTTTCGCAACATTTCAAAATTTTTCTTAGGTGCTGGGAATACACACCCGTGTGGCCAGGCCATGTGGCTCACACAGCCAAGTAACACGCCTATGTTCCAGGGCATGTGGGCATTTAGTGTGAGGCACACAGCCATGTCCCAACTTGTGTCCAATTTAGGGGGTATACTGATGTAACAGCCTGATTTTGACCCTAACCGAAATAGTGGTTTTGGGACCACAAATTTGAGTCTAAAAATATTTTAATATTATTTTCTATGTTAATTATGTGTGAATTTACATGTGTTAAAGTTTCGTGAATTTATTTTATTGTTTGTGTGCTTAATTTGAGAAAAAAGGGCTTAATTGCTTAAAATGAAAATTTAATGGTTAAATATGAAAATGCCTAATTGTTGTTGTCTTTATAATTTAGAGCTTTTGTGATACAATTAGCCCACTATGTAAGTTAGTGGGTGGCAAAGGACTAATGTAACCTTATTATGTATGTTTTATATATATTAGTAAAGGTTAATATAGTAAATTAATAATAAGGTTAATATATGTTTAATATAACAAATTAAAATCCATGGTCTTCATCTTTTGGCCAAATTTGAAAGAAAATAAAAGGGTTTGAAGCTTTATTTCATTCGAAACTTTCAAGTCTTGATTAAGGTATGGATTTTGTTCGGTTTTTGATGATTTTTATGTTTTTGAGATAGTTGCTTCGAATACTATCTGACCCATGCTTGAATTTTTTATTTTGATGAAGATTTTGAAATGTTCAATTAATGAGTTTATGATTTTTATGATGATAGTTGATGAATTATGAAATACATGTGTTAGATTAATATGTTTTATATTTGGATTTTTGGTGAATTTGAGTAATTAGGGTTAAATTGTAAAAATAATATTTAGAGGGACTAAAATGTGAAAAAAATGAAATATATGGACTTGTATGGAGCCAATGAATATGCGGCCCTAGCATGATATATGCAAATTTTGTGTATTTTGAGTTTTATGCAATAGGGACTAAATTACAAAAAAGTGTAAAATGTTAGGGGCAAAATGGTAATTTTCCCATTTATGTGTTTTTGGATTAAATTGAATGATTTGATGAATAAAAGGGTTGAATTTGAATATGTTTAGATCAAGGACCAAAGAAAACAGAACTGGATTGGGGAAAAACAAAAATAAACAAATAGTCAATTATTACGTCCGTCGATATCCGAGGTAAGTCTATAAGCACATAAATGTTGTTAAATTTGCAAATGTATAAATGGTATTTGTTGAATTGAATTTTGTGTATATATATGTGTATTGGTCGAATGTGTGATAAGCCAGGAAATTTTATTTCGTGTTCGATTCGATCGAGATATGTTGTCCGAAAGCCCCGTACGAACCCTAGGAATAGTTAGGATACGTATGTCATGACATAGGATTCCGATATGTGTTTTCGTGTAAGACCTCGTCTAGGACATTGGCATCGACTTGTGCTTACGTGTAAGACCCTGTCTAGGACAGTGGAATCGATATGTGATTACACGTAAGACCACGTCTGGGAAGTTGGCATTGTACGAGCCTTCAGACTATCCACGTATCCTTTTTAATTTTGAACTGTTCAATGGGCAATGTTAAGTGAAGATCGAATGTGAAATCAAATAAAAAGGTTCAGGTATGTACATATACTAAGTTATGAAAGTAAGGTAAGTTGAATGATTGAATTATTGATATAATGATACATGTTAATGTAAATTATGTGCAAGTTTATGTGATTATATACAAATTCAGCCTTGTGATGTTAATATATTGCTTAAGGTGAAGAAAAAATATGTTAATATACATAAATGAGTATTTGATCAAAAGAAAGTTGGTACAAAGTATACATGATTTGATAGTGAAATTATAAAAAAAAATATATGAGATTATGATAATTTATCATTATTTACTATGAATAAATTGTGTATATGAATTCATGATTCTTTTGCTTATGACTTACTAAGCTTAAATAGATTACTGGGCGTGTTATTGTTTGCCTCTGTTTTATAAATTTTGGAGTCAAGTTACAAGCTCGGGAATCGTCAACAAAGTCTATCAAACTATCGACTAACCTTGGTATTTTTTAAGCTGAAATTTTTTCATTGAAAACTATGGCATGTATAGGCTAGCTTTGGAGTTAGTTTAATTCGAAAGTGTTTGTATAAAAGTCATGCGAAAATGGCTTAATTTCCTTGCTTGTGTTCAGTTTTGGTTTAGTTATGGCTTAAGTTTATTTTGGTCATGGATTAATCTTATATGGATAGTAATCACATGGTATGGCATATATATATGGTGATGTTTTGTTCATGTGTTTAGGCAATAAGGTAGATGAGGTATGTCTGATGTATTTTAGTAAGATAAAAATGTTAAGTTTAAGTGATTTTGGTTATGTGATATATATATGTATGATATGTTTAGTATGTTTTGTTATGGTGATTTGATATAATTTAACTTAAGTAAATTAGGTATGAGTAATGAATGTGTTAAGGTCATTCGGCTTTGTAATTAAATTATTTGAAAATGCATTATATGGTATGGTTTGTGAGTGAGGATGAATAGGTGTTTCGGTTTGAATAATTTGATATTAGATGGACAAGTATTGGATTTATGTTACAGGCATCTATAAGCTCATAATGCATTTGTATATATATTGACTATAAAGGTTTGGCTGCTAAATGGTAAATAATGAATTATGTGTATGAACATATTTGGCTTGTTAAAATATGTGATATGTGTTTGGCATGATTATATAAATATGAAGTAAATAAGTTTTCCTATATGACCGAATAGCAAGTTAATTTATTGGTTAAGTGTATGTATTCTAACTATAGTATTTGGGCATGTGAAATAAGTGTAATATTGGTTGTTATTTGTGTTCAAGATGCTTTGAATTATTATAGTTTATGCGCATAATCTTGTGATGAATTAAAATGGCTAAGTATATGATATGTTTGGTAATTGTTAAATAAATGAAATTGAATTAATGGATGTCTTAATGCATGCTAGGTATGAGATGATTATATGTTCGAATATACATTGGTTATTTTGATTTCGTTGTAATGGTAAGGTATGCAACTTTATTATGCTTGAATGGTTCGGTATTTGTACTTTGAATTGATTATAAAGCATGCGAATTTGGTATACAATGATTTGTTCTTAGTGTTTAATAATGTTTAAAGTGACTATAGTGACATGAGCATGTTATAATAATATTAAAGTTATGTTCAACTAGGATTGTAATGTGATATGATTGAAGTATGTTTGACAATGTTTTAGGCATTCGAAGGCCTTGCACTTGAATTTCATACGATTCGAACTTTGTATTAATGAAGCATGATTTGTATATGTGAAATGTTTTAAATATATATATGAATTGATTTAGAAAACTTTTATAAAGAAGATTATATTGCCTAGTTCTTGAATGTCTATTCTGAGTTGTGTTTTATTAGGTAATGCCTCATAACCCTAATCTGGCGACAGATTTGGGTTAAGGGGTGTTACAACTGACTTGGTCATACGGCCAAGCAACACGCCCGTGTCCTAGGCCATGTGAACATTTTAATTTGTAATAATTAGGTGAAGGGGTCACACGGCCAAGACAAACGCCCGTGTACTAGGCCGTGTGACACACACGGCTGAGACACACGCTCGTGTCTCTGCCCGTGTGAAAATTTCTGAGCATTCTGTTTTGAAATTTTAAGATGCAGAGGACACACGACTGAAACACACACCCATGAGCTAGGCCGTGTGTCACACACGGCTGAGACACACGCCCGTGTCTCTGCCCGTGTGGACGAAATAAGGCCATTTCCAAGCCTTATTTTTCACCAAAACTAGTCTTCCACCTGCATCAACATTTTAACACATTCACCAACCAATTCAATACATTTAAACCAAGCCAAAACCAAGTCTTAAACTTGACATTTTACACATACAATCAATGTGCCCTTAGGCTCCACAATAGACAATTTATTATTATGTCATTCCAAAACTTATACTTACCTAGATACCAAATGCATATATGCATAATCAAATTCATACCTCAAACATGATAATACCATATATATATATCAAAACATGACCATTACAAGTCATTCCAATGTCTATTTACAACCAAAACATGTGCATGCCAACATTTGACCAATTTAACCTATACATGCCATTTTATCCTAATTAAAGTTTGCTATTTATACCAAAAAGAGTTGAAAGATAGTGTGATCTTGCTTCGACCTACTCCAACCTTTACGAGCTTTCAAGTACTATAAAATAGAGGAAATAAAACAGAGTAAGCATTTAATGCTTAGTAAGTTCATATAGCAGGAATTTAACTTACCAATCATGTTCATTTAAAGTAAGCATACATAGTACACCCAAATCAATGTAATCAATAACCTAAACATATATACATCCTCGTCAAACATGTTAGTTATGTAATTCATATAGATACCAAGAAATATGGATGAGCTCATCAATATTCCATTTCCACGTACATACATTTTTCATTTTAAGTTTCCAATGAACATGTACATATCACATCTTTGGATATCAAGTATTTCTCATAGTCACTCATCTTGAATTCATATCATCTCATACCGAAAATTTACCCATTAAATCATTTAAAATATCGATAGATACATGGGTAGTATACATGAAGTGTACAATATGGTAAATCAGTCAACTCATATCCAGAAGTGCTTATAAAAGCACATAAACGGAAAGCTTATACAAGCTAAAATAGGAAACTCATAAGAGTCGTATTCGGGAAGCTAGTGCGAGCCTATAACGGGTAACTCCGAAGAGCCTGTGACAGCCCAAAATTGACCCTAGTCGGGAAGTGGTTTCGGGACCGCTAAACCGAGTCACCAAAAGGTTTGAATGTGATGTTTATTGTCTAGAATATGTAATCATGAATGTGTGAAAATTTCAAGCTTCGATTTAGTCGATTGCATGTGATAGGTCAATGCATGAGGACCTATTAGTGCATGTGGAAGAAAAAGGGGACTTGCATGTCAAATTCCCCCTCCCTAATATGTAGTGGCCGGCCATGCTATGGGTGGAAACATGTCACCAACATGTTGTGTTAGTGATGAATGGTAAGGAAAATAAAATAATAAGCATGATAATTAAATAATGGAAGGAAGGGTGATGAAAAAAAAACAAAGAAAAAAAAATAATAATGGTCTCATGCATACACCCCATTGCCGTGAGCTAAAGGAAGGAAAAGAAAGGTTTTGTTCATCCTTTTTCAACCTCTTTTGATCGAAAATCCTAAGGAAGAGGATTAGGAGGAAGTTTGTCCATGCATGTAACTAGATTGAGGTATGTTTAATGTTATTCTTTGAGATTCATGTATATTTTAAGTTGTAAGTTCAAAATCTACCTAGCCATGGTTCAAACTTTGTTAAATGATGGAGATGACATTCGGCCATGAATGTTACGTTCTTGGTTGGTATTTTGATGTCTTTGGTGATGAGGTAAGGAGATGGTTGACTTTGGGTGTTTAATAAAAGGGTTTGGATGTGAGAGTGTGTGAGAAGTAGAAATGAGGAGTCTTAGCAACTCCATGAAGGTTCGGCCATGGTAGTTTGAGGATTAGAGATTTTATTTCTTGTTAAAAATTTGATGAATCCTAGTGTGTGAAGTGTTTGAACCAACTAAGGATTAATAGATGCATGGGTACAAAGTAGGAAGAATCGGCTACTATGGTTGACACCAATGCCGAATGTAAAGATGTTATAGTAAATAATGTATGTGATTTGAGTTGATAATGTGAAAAAGGATAATTAGATGTATTATAAATGATATAAAGATTTTAGAAATTATTTTGGTTAGGTGTGTGTATGATTAAGTATATTCGGCAATATACTTAAAGTGAGTACTTGATATTATATGGGAGTATGTATATTCGGCCACATGAGTAAATATATATATGATGTTAAATTTGATTATGTATAATGGGCATTAAGATGTGGAACTTAAGAAATGTAGTCATATGTGGAATTACATGATGTTATAGTTGACATTGTACACACATACATCCATTCGGCCATCAACATGAGTAATTAGTGAGGATGGTTGCCGAATATACAAACATACATAAGCATGTGTAATTGAATTATGAATGTTTAACAAGATGGTTAAACTAGTGAATTATTGACTAAGCTCAAGGAGCTAAAGGAGGAGAATCAAGCAAAGGCAAAGAAAAGATCACTGAGTAGCCGAGTTGGAACCGTCTTACCCAACACAAGGTAAGTCATTAAGCATGTAGTTGGTATTATTTCAAATGGTCAAAATGTTTATGTATTGATGCTGAATGGAATGAATAAATATACATATATATATATGCATGTACGTATGTGATGATGAAATTGTTGAATGAAGAGAAAAGAGGTAAGATGTACTGAGTTGTTGATCTCGGCACTAAACGTGCGGGTATAACCATTTATGACCATGAGATTGGCGCTAAGTGCGCGGGATTAAATTGTACAGCACTAAGTGTGCGATTTGACTATGTTGCACTAAGTGTGCGAAATGAATATGATGCACTAAGTGTGCGAATTGACCATGCGGCACTAAGTGTGCGAGTTTGACTATGTAGCACTAAGTGTGCGATTTGATTACGTAGCACTAAGTGTGCGAGTTGATTATATAGCACTGAGTGTGCGGACTCAATATACATTCGTGAATCATTATGGACACTATGTGTGCGACACTATTGAGTCGATCGCGGACAGCGGATCGGGTAAATGTCTTGAGTACATGGCTAATAGGTGCTATGCTTATACTTGGTGTTGAGCTCGGTAAGTTTGAACCTATGTGACAAATATACTTGAAGTCACGTACATAAAATTTATCGTAGGATGGGTGGAAGGCCGTTTAGTCGTTTGATTGTAACGAAAATAAATTGATTTATGAAAATGCTTCAATGTCCTATTGATGAGTATATGGAATGTGAATGCATGAATTGATATGAAACTGAATCGATAGGTTGGAGGAACTATGGTATGGTTCGGTATGGATGGAGTAAATTGTCTCGTTCCATTTTGTTTCCTCTTGTGATAATGTTATTGATGGATGGTAGTGCATTGCTTATGACTTACTGAGTTATAAACTCACTCGGTGTTTCCTTGTCACCCATTATAGGTTGCTTGGACTCATCTATTTTTGCGGGGTCAGGCCGTCATCGAAGTCATCACACCGGATAGCAAGTTTTGGTACTTTCTTCTTAGTTGGCTTAGAAGAACATTTTGGCATGTATAAGCTATTACGTTGTGTTTGAACTTTGGCATGTAAACTTTAAGCCATGCGAAAATGGCACGAACGTTCGATTGAGTTGGATCAAGGGTAGGCATGAAATGGACCTAGTTACTTTCGTAACAGATGCTGGCAAGCAGCAGTGTCATGAGATTGAAAAATCACTAAAAATAGTAGGAGTGGAATTAATTGATGAATAAATTATGTAATCGAAGCTCGATGAGTCTGTTTTCATGAGGAAGTAATGAAAAGATCATATGGGCAGTATATTAAGAGATAATCAGATTTTTGTGGGACAGGGCCAGAACGGTTTCTGGATTCCCTGCTCCGGCTTTGGAAATTCATTATAAATTAACCAGAGATAATTAGGGGTCGTACCATATATTTACAGATTCCTCTCTGAGTCTAGTTTTCATAGAAACAAACGGCATCAGTATTGAAGCCCCGTGCAGGGAGATATCCAAGTCGTAATGGGCAAAGGTCAGTGTAGTCGACCCCTGCAACATGGGAGACTTTGACTAATAAACTGTACTAATTGGCCCGACCAAAAATTCTAGAAAAAAATAAATAGATGGGCACATGAGTCTAGTTTCTGGGAAAAATTACGAAACTGATTTTCGAGTTACGAAACTCAAGATATGATTTTTAAAACGACTAGTACACAGATTGGGCAGTGTCTGGAAAATAAATTTTATAAGGGGTTAAAGTCAGTTAACACCTCGTGTTCGACTCCGGTGTCGGTTTCGGGTTCGAGGTGTTACAGAGCCATTAATTCGGAAGCTTCAGATAGCCATATATCGGGAAGTTTAAGCGAGCCATATCGGGAAGCTCACGAAGAGCCAATTTAACGGGAAGCTCACGAAGAGCCATATATCGAGATGCTCATAAGAGCTATAAGGTGTGTCCACAACACATGTAGGATCACAACCTATCGGGATGCTCCGAAGAGCTATAATGAGAAACTCGCAAGAACCATATAATGGGATGGTCATGAGTGCTAATAACGGGATGGTCTTTCGAGCTATGGTGTGTCTGCAACATATGCAAGACCACAACCAATATGGGAGCCGTGTATCCAATCGATTTTCATGTATTCAAACAGAATTTAATATTTTTATCGAGCATTTTTCGGATATATGATTAATTTCATAAACATAAAAACTATACAATTCAATATTCACATATACAACATTTAATTCAAACTTATAAATGTACACAATTTAGTTACACGAACTTACCTCGACACTTGCTCATGTACAAAAATCTACTAATCCGATACTTTTTCTTTTCCCCGATCTAACTCTATTTTTGATCTTTCCAAATCTATATAAATAAGTTTAACATCAATTTAATTCAGTCCAATTCACATCTTAGGCAAAAGTACAATGTTGCCCCTATACTTTTGATTAATTCCAATTTCGTCCCTAGGCTCGGAAAATGAAATTCATGAAATTTAATCTTCATTCCAAGCCTAGAAATTTTTATACACGACAATAGCAATCCCATGAATTCCATAAAATTCAGAATTTTCCATTAATTCAATATCTTTTCAATTTAATCCTTAAATAATGTTTTCTTTAAAATTCTTTAATAAAACAAATTTAAATACCCATCAGAACCTCAAATTCATCATCTAATAACTAAAATCATATGAAATCATCAATGGTAACTTCTAAAATTTTCAATAAAATCAAAAACCAAGGTAAAGGTTACTTGGACCTAATTGTAACAATCACAAAATCATCAAATTTTCAATAAACGGGTGAGGATTTGACTTACATGAAGCAACAATTGAAAACCCAACTTAAACCCTCTTCAATGTCTATTTTTAGAACTAAAAATGATGATTAAATATCTAGAATTCCTTAATTTCTCATTTATTTCATTAAATTTGGCCAGATTTCCAATTTTGCCCTTAGTTCACACCATTTGTCATCTTTTTAAGGCTTATGCCACCCCAGCCATTTGCTTTTGGCATATTTATGCCTTAAGTCCCTCCTTATTTATTGGTTAAGCTATTTAATCACTATTTATTTTAATTAACAAGTTTTACACCTTTTTTAATTTAGTCCTTTTTAACAAATTAGACGTGTAATCGATAAAATTTCTTAACGAAATTTTCATATGACATTCCTATCATACCATAGACTATAAAATAATATTAAAATAAATTTTATTCTGACCTTAAATTTGTGGTCCTGAAACCACTGTTCTGATTTTACTGAAAATGGGTTGTTACAAGCTTACCTAACGAAGCTGCAACAAACACTACACTGAGAACTACTCGACAACTTTCCCTTTTCCACGGTTATCGACCGGTTGATTCATTAGTTGATCTATATAATAATTTAACTCAATTAACTAATTTAAATACCATAAAATATCTAATTCATGAATTTGATTCTTTAATAACATTTTACATTATTACCTTGAACTTTTACCTTTTATTCAACTTAGTCTATAAAACCGAAACTTTCACATTTATCACAATCAAGCCAAAAACACTTGTGTCGAATTTACCCTTATACATATACAAACCATTATTAATGAAATTTACAATAATGTCAGGCTAAATTTATTATTTTATCATTTTAGTCACTAAACTTTAAACTAACCAAAATTCCTTTACAAAATAGTCCTATTTAACAACCAAACTTATAAATATTTCATTAAAAATCATAAAAACCTAAAATCCATCAATGGCAAGTTTCAAAATTGTTAATAGTTTTACGAAATAGTCTCTCGGTTAGCCAGATTAAGTTACAACGACCTCAAAAAAATCGAAAATACTAAAAACAGATTAAAATGCTTACCATGCAATAGTATTTATCTTGGTCGAACCTTTGTTTCTTTGCTAATGCTAGCTTCGGGTAGAAAACATAGGATGACCCAAAATGTCTTGTTTTCTTTTATTAATTCTATTTTTTTAACATATTTAATATAAAACTAACATATAATTTATTTATTTCATTTCTTAAACTGTCCATTGTCCTTAACATGGGATAGTTGCCTCATAAAACCATTTAATTATAATTTTATAATAATTTAACAATTATGTACTAATAGTGATTAACTTTTGTAATTTTACGATTTAATCATTTTTCTTTAATTAACTAACCAAACATCAAAATTACAAGACCAAATTTCAATTTACCTATGTAATAGCTCTGAAAATATTTAAATAATATTTATGATCTTGGTTTATGAAAACGAGGTCTCGATACCTCACTTTCCAAAACCACTAACTTTTGAACCGATACACTTGTACCTTAACTAACTTTCCAAATAAACAAATGTATTGGACCAGAATTCAATATAATACCATAATGACCTCGTAAATATTAATAAATATTATTTATTGAATCAATCATCAAAAAATATAGTTTTGAAACTACCATTTCCGGTACCACTAAAAACCAGGTTGTTATAGAAAGAGTTTAGGGTTACTTCGACTACGAGTCAATCAAGCACTAGGTGCCAAATTACTTTTGTTATACAGATGAGACACTGGATGTCAAACTTATTTGAGCGCTTGGCACAAACTATTTACTTTGGATTTATCAAATGACACACTGGGTGTCAAACTTGTAACAACCCTAACTCGCCTCCGACATCGGTTTAGGGTTACGAAGCATTACTGTACAATCAGACACAGTTAAACATCATAACATTCAATAATTAAAATATATTATAAATCATTCGTTCTCATACATTTTGTCTCTAAATCGAGCCCTTAAGGCCCTAAAAATAACTTGGAAGCAATTCGGGACTAATTTGAAACAAAATAGAAAGTTTAAGAAAAAATTGTAAAAATTGGAAATAGGGGTCACACGTCCATGTGGCCAGGCCGTGTGACATCACTCTAGGCCATGTAACTTTCGAACAAGGGACACACGACCGTGTCCCAGCCCGTGTCCTCACCCGTGTATCTCAATGAGTAAGGTCACACGGCCATGCCACACGCCCGTGTGCTAGGTTGTGTAACTCACTAACTTGAACTAAGAAATTCTCAGATGACACATGGTCGTGTCGCCAGGCCGTGTGCCTCACATGGTCGTGTGACAGCCCATGTCGCAGGCCATGTGAACCTAAAATTTACCTGAAATCAAGTCATTTCACAATCAATTCACACTTAACCAATCTAACCATTTAAGCATACATCTAAAGGACTTAAACATCATTCACAACCACATAAACATGCCATTGTAGACACCCTAAATCAACTAACCAATGTGTCATTCATTGACACCACAGTTATGTCAACACATCATCTATCAAAACATGTCAAATATTGCCTCATTACATGTATGATAACCTAGTTCAAATATGTACTAAAACGTACCACAAATAATCATTTTCAAACCACTCTAATTGCACAAGAAAGAACCTTATTTACAAGTATATTAAAATAATCAAGTGACATAATTTGGTAAAGTATCAAAGTGTACCAAACTAACGTATTTATCTATATATACATGCCATTACCCTAGGAGATACCAAAAACTACCAACTTAGATGGATAGTGTAAGCCGGTTGAATGATCTTTCCAAATAGCCAGCAACGTTTATCTACAAAACAATCCATAAGAACCGATAAGCTAACAAAGCTTAGTAAGGACATAGTATAACATTTAATCTAATTACAATTAAATATAGTTCATATACTATTTGATTGAAAGTTACTAGAGTATAAACAGGGGCACAAAAGTGCATTCAATGGTACCGAAGTACAAACAGGGGCACGTAGGTGCAATTGGGGGTACTGAAGTAAAAATAGGGGCATGTATGTGCAATCAGGGATACTGAAGTAAAAATAGGGGCACGTAGGTGCAATCAGGGGTACCGAAGTACAAATAGGGGCATGTATAGGCAATCATACAAAAAATTTCTATTAACACATTAATTAAAGAATCATAATATAAGAAAACCAGTAGAAATTCATTTACATATTGAAATACCATGAACTTACCTACTATTTGATTCTGACCAACACGTGGGGACTAATCCACTATTTTCCTTTTTTCTAGGTTATTGCATTTTCCAAGTCTTGATTTATATAATAATTAAATAAAATATATTAATCTCATACATATTTCACATTCTATTCAATTTATATGAACCTTAAATTTTCATTAATTACATAATTGCCTAAACTTTTACAACTTTTGCAATTTAATCCTCTAACCCGATATTCATCAAATTGACCATTTTTTGATAACCAAATTACAAAAAAAATATTCTAGGCTCTTTAAGGTCCCTATTATACCTCAAATTTACTATCAAACCTTGAAATTTTGACATTTTAACAATTTAATCCTTAAATCAAAATCTAACAAAAATATTTCACAAAACAATCAAATATCACAATCACAGCTTCAAACACATGTTTATAATAATAAAAATTCAAGATTAATCAATGGAAACTTCTAAAATTTTTAGCAGATTCAAAAACGGAGGAATGAGCTAGCTGGACCTAGTTGCAACGATCTTAAAAACATAAAAATTACAAGAAAATGAGTCAATTTCCATACCATTCAAGGGAAAGAGATGATCGAAGCTCTCTTAGGTCTCCAATGGTGTTTTTTCGACACAAGGATGAAGAAAATGAAGAAGAAATCTCATCTTTCCAATTTGTTTTTACTAAATTTTACTTTATTTACAACTTTGCCATTAATTTAACATTATTTTTATTATTTTTATCATTTTTAATGTCGTCCAAAATAAATGAATAGGGCTAATTGCTACATAGGTCCTTCATAATTTATTAATTAAATTATTAACTCACTTAAATGTAATAATTACTAAGTTTTGCACATTTTACAATTTAGTCCTTTTTCTTTAATTAGCTATCTAAACGATAAAATTTCTTAACCAAAAATTAATACGACTCTGATTGCCTCATAAATATTCTATATATAACATTTATGAGTCGACACTATGGAAATTTGTGGTATCAAAACCACTATTTTGTCACCACTAAAAAATGGGTTATTACAAAACTAGTGTGTTGGTTGGATCCGTATATCCCTCTGAGTTTGAGTCAAGTTAATAGTGAAGTAAAATGTAAAATGGAATAACTATTTGTGAAATGAATTGAAACAATGATGGTTATGTTTATTGAATATATGAAAGTGTAATTTGAGATGACATGTGTTACCTAATGAATTGAGATATCAAATGAGATGTGAAATGAAATTGTTATACCTTTATATTAGTTAATTGTGTTAGATTTGAATAATGAATATGAGAAATGGTAGAGTTGGCATAGTAACTTGCATGCCATCAATTGTTCTTTCACTCATGCATTTAAATAATTTATGTTATAATGTTCGGATAATAGAAATGCCACTAAGTTATACTCAGTGTGCGGTTTAGTTTTCCATTTGCAAGTTAGATTCTATTTTGTTCGACCATCAACATTAGCATCTAGCGGAAATCTTGGATTCAAAATGTTGGTGATGTTTTAGTTGTTAATGGCATGTACCTAGGGAGTCATATATTTATGCAATGCTATATTTTGAATTAGTTTGGCATTTTGAATAACATGAGTATATATGTATATATGTGTGATGGCAATGGTCCATGTTAATGATATCTTGTTGAGTAGTTTAGGCATGAATGCTTAATGGCTTAAATGGTGATTAGGTGTTATGTTATGAGATATGTTTGGTAAGTAAATAGTTGTGAAGGAATGAATGGTATGCTATGTTGAGCTTGAAATAATTTGGTAAGTTTTGGTGCATGTTTGTGTGGTTGATATTGAGTCATTTTAAGATGTTTTAAATGGTTAAATAAAGTGTACCATGTTGATTGTGTTGAAGTGTCATTTGAGGCATATTGGAATTATTTGAATGTAGTATTTTAGTTCATATAGTAGTGAATTATACGTAGGTTATAAGTGGGTTTTATTATGCTTTAGAGCAGGCTTGTATATGGAAAAACGTTTAGGTTTGTTTTGAGACCTAAAGGTCACTTTTTATACCACACGATCGTGTGCCACGCACCATTCCAAGACACAACATCAGGTTATTACATGGGCTAGCACACGCCCGTGTAACGCAAGTGAAGTTATGTATCACCCATAATCCGTATTCGTCGTCAAAATAGGGTTATGAAGCACTACTGCAAAACCAAAACTTCAAAACATACATTTTCAATCATTTCAATAAACATATCATAATCAATTCATATTCATGCATTTCGTCCCTTAATCGAGCCAGGCCTTAGAAACACTTTAGAAATAATTATGATATTCTTTTGATTTATTCTATGGTGACGAGAATGACTTTCCCAAATGTCGTTTTCCCGAATCATGAGCCTCAGAGTCAGCTTTTCTTTTTTCTTTACTAAGCTCTTCACCTTTGTGTGCTCTATCAACTAAAACCACGAATTCTTTTAGCTCAAGAATTCTGACAAGCAACATTATATCTTCATTTAGCCCGTCTTCAAATCGAGTACACATTGAAGCTTCTCTTGGTATACACTCTCGGGCATATTTACTAAGTTGCACAAATTTCCTCTCATATTCCGATACCGTCATTCGACCTTGTTTCATCTCAAGAAATTCTTTATGATTCTTATCAAGAAACCTCTGAATCACGTATTTCTTTCAAAATTCTATTTGGAAAAACTCTCAATCAATCCGATCTCTCAACACAACCGAAACTAGAGTATTCCACCACTGATAGGCTGAATATTTCAATAATGATACTGCACATTTCACACATTCCGCCAGTGTAAAGGATAATTCATCAAAAACTCTAATCATATTTTCCAACCAGAACTCAACTCTCTCCAGATCATCTTCAGTTGTACCTATGAACTCTTCAACCTCATATTTACGAATTTTATCAACTAGAGGCTTGCTTGCTCTACTAGTTCCAAACCCTGAGGAATTACAGGGACCAGTTGGGGAACAGGTGGGGATGGAGGTCGTTGAGCCATCGAATTCGTTCGTACGAACTCGGTAAACCACTCATCATCTAAAAGAAAGCTTTTTTAGACTCTCCTCCTCGCCCTCAAATACGAGCCTACTTCCACTAAACCCTGCCCCTTGAACGAAGGCTTGCACATTACTGTCAACTTCATTGGAGTCAGCTCAGTTGGATGACCTTGTCTATATGAAAGCATAATTCCAATCGAGTCAGGAGTTATTACACTATCATAGATTATATAATGGCATGTATTTCAGTCTGAGAATAGGCTAAACCGTAGCTCTGATACCACTAAATGTAACACCCTTAACCTGTATCTGTCGCCGAAATAAAGTTACAGAGCATTACCAAAAACCATAACGTAAAAACATACATTTTCAATCATTTCATTAAACATATCATAATCAATTCATGTTCATGCATTTCATCCCTTAATCAAGCCCTCAAGCCCTTCGAAACACTTTAGAAATGATTCGGGACTAAATCAAAAATATTTGGAACATTGAGGAAAAAGTTAGAAAAATTAAACTACAGGGGTCACACGGTTATGTGCCTCACACAGTTGAGACACATGCCAGTGTCTCAGGCCGTGTAACAATCTAAATAGGGACACACGGCCATGTCCCAACCCGTGTCTGTGCCCATGTAACTCTTTGACTTGGGTCACACGGCCAAGCCACACGCCCGTGTGCCAGGCTGTGTAACTTTTGAAATGGCCTCACACGCCCGTGTGCCAAGCCATGTGCTAGGCCATGTAACTTCCTGACTTGCAACCTTTAAAACCTATAGGGGACACATGGTCGTGTCGCAGGGCCGTGTGTCACACAGGGCTGAGACACACCCTATGTCTTTGGCCGTATGGAAAAGAAATTGGCCAAAAATCAAGCCATTTCCTTCACCCACTTCAAGCATGTACCTAAACACATTTGTACATAATGACCAAACCATCAAAACCTACCCAAAACATGCATAAAAATGACAATGTCACTATACATTAATCCACTCAACCAATATGCCAGTAAAGCACCACAATCACAAACCATTAAACATACCTAAACATATGCATTTTTGGCCATACATCAACTACACATATTTAAATTATTTCCATACCAAAACATACCACAATTGACCACATTTCAAACATACCATACTTGATCCATACCATATCAAAATAAACTTAACATTTGGATCATTATTCACATGCATCAAAATCTCATAAGTGACACAAAACAACCATTTCCAAATGGTACCAAACAACCAAAATATTTTCACAAACCAAATTCAACATTTAGCATTTAATCCAAACTTTAAACATAAGTTCCCTATACATGTCATTATAACCTTGGCTAGAACATTAAAAACTATCGATATATTTACTGGGTGGTGTGATAGATCTTCGACGAGCTTCCAAACTGATTAAGCTTCCAATAAACTATAAAACATAGGAAAGAAAACTACGTAAGCATATAATGCTTAGTAAGTTCATAAAACATAAAACATAACTTACCATTTCGTTACATAACATTAAATTAGGCATAATACAATCCAACCATAAGTTTGGCACAAGCCTAAACACCAACAACAACACATGTTAGCATACTCGAGCATAATCCACATGAATTTAACATATGTAAGTCATTACACATGAACATAATTCACTTGAATTCACCATCTTCTTTAACATAACATGCTTTCAATGTAACTCACTATTTCAGTCCTTTACAAAAATACACATCATGGTTCATATTGAACACTTACCATTACTTTCCTTTTCATGCCCGTTGAATTGTTTAGAATATCATCGGATACACAGGATAGCTCACACAAGGTGTGCTAAACATATAACTGTAACCTTTCCTTTCCTTTACATCATTGCTCACACGAGTTAGGAAATGGGGCTGCTCAAACGAACTGTAGGTTGGAATGTAAGCTACACGATACTACTCGCACAAGTTGTGAAGTATTCGCAACAAATACAGGACCTCAGCCATTGGTAGGACATTCAAGACCAGCACCCGAAACATGAAAACCCTAATGACGTCATTTGTATCCTACGAATTCCTAAGGTTCAAACGGGGCTCGATAATTATCGTGACATTATTGGATTTACATGATTCAATTACATAGAAATCAACATATTAACATATAGATCAATATAACATTAAAACATTATTAAATCATACGAACTTACCTCAATGATTAAGGCGTAGAAACGGAATCGACTAATCTGAAGCTTTAGCTTTACCCCGATCTAAATCCGTACGAGATCTATCTTGATCTAAATATACAAATTCAATCCATTTATTATTCATACTATTCAATTTAGTCCAAAATTCACACTTTTGTATAATTACATTTTTTCCCTAAATATTTTAACTTATTTACAATTTAGTCATTAATCTCGTAAATGGAAATTTATGCAATTTCATCCACATATTATGCTAGATGATTTACTAAGGATTCATATCAACCCAAAAAATCCATCATTTCATAAATTTATCATGGTATTTTACTACTTTTACAAATAAGTCCCTGAATGATAAATTCATTAAAAATCACTTTACAAAAGTTGCTTGTTTAACAACAAGGACTCATAACCTTTCATTTAATTTCAAGAATAATGCAAACATGTTTATGGAAAAACCTAATCCTTTAACAATTTTGCAAAATAGTCCCTGGGCTAGCTAGATTAAGTTACAACGATCTCGAAAACATAAAAATCATTAAAAACAGAATCAAAAATCATACCATGCAAGTGGAGAAGTCTAGCCAAATCTTCAACCTTCAAAAATGGTGTTTTTCTACCCTATTTTCGGTGAAGAAGGTCTTTAGAAAAATGATACCTTATTTGCCTTAATTTTGTTTTACCTTAATTTATTAATTTACAAATTTAACCTTTATTAATTAACCTTGAATTCACTTAATTCATGTCCATGAATGTCCACTAATAATAATAATGGTCTATTTACCATATAAGTCCCTTCTAATTTAATTTCATAGCTAATAAATACCTTTAACTAATAGAACTCTACTTTTGCACCTTTTTCGATTTAGTCCTTTTCACTTAATTAAGCATGCAAAGGTCAAAATTTCTCAACGAAATTTTAACATGACCCTAACATAGTCCCGTAAACATTAAAATAATAAAATAAATATTTACTCGTAGGATTTTTGGTCCCAAAACCATTGTTTCGATTTCATTGAAAATGGGTTGTTACAAGTTATGCCTGTATAGTTGCACACGGCCTCGGCTTGTTACACAGCCTGGTGACATGGCTGTGTGACATTGAATAATTACACATTTGACCCCATGACCTTAACGAGTTGCATGGTTTGTTCGAATGGTCGTGTGACTCTAGCTTCACATGGGCTCAGTCTGTTAGACGGTCTGTCCACACGGCTGTGTGTCTCCACCCTCGTATGGCTTCAGCCTTTCATAGAGCTAGGGGACATAGCCGTGTGACCCATATTTTTCAAATTTGCCAATCTTTTTGTAATAGTTTCAATATGATCATTGATTGATGCTAGATTCATTTGAGAGCTTTCGTAAGCTCGATTTAATCTCGATCTTGATTGTATTGCATGATTTACATGTTTATATGTGATTATCTAATATGGAATTAAAATTTGAATTATAGATTATGTGTAACTGTTCTATAATCGGCTATAGCATCTTATCACTCGGGTCTAGCGACCGAACCGGGTAAGGGGTGTTACAACACTAGGGTCTCCGTAAAGACATATAATACTCAATGAGTGCAACAAATGTTGGATCTCGATATAACTTGTAATGATCTTCGTACAATCACATATCTCATACAAGCGCACATATGACCCTATTGGCATGCCAATCACATCTTAACTTTTACTAAGTTCACAAGGGAATCAATCCTACATATATGCATCATCATACCTGTAATCATTCTTACCCACATATTCATACCCTGTAATCATTTACTTTCACCTGTCATACCCTATGTTCGGTCACTTTTGCATTTTCGTACCCTGTACATTGTTCTATCACATAACAATCATTTATCTCGTTGCATTTCAATTCAATCCAATTTTTATATATATTCACATTCAATTTCAGAATCACATTTCAATTCATCATCAACACATAATTAACTCATACCATATAACATGTTTCAATCGATTAAGGTATTACAAACCATGTTCCATAAAATCATACTTATTTTCCATTTTATTCAATTCAGTACATTATCATGACATTCAATAACAATCACAACAAATCAATTCATATGACAATTATATACTCACCTTGATGTTCATTCATGCAATTAACATGTATATGCAAGCAATTAAATTTATCCTGAATCATAAAAGTAAAATCAGGATTTCGTGTCGCTCGTCAACAACTCTCATTTTTCCTTTCTCTTTCAATGGCTCAGTGTCAGTGTTAGCTATGTACAATAACACATTTTTCATTTTATTCAATTTAGTCCTTAAACTCGAGACAAACATAACTTTCGATATAAAGCTTTGGATTAAAATCTGATTCCATATTTACTCTTTAGGGACCCTATACTTCCTATTTTGAACATAATTTCATAATAAGTTTTCATTTTATTCAATTTGGTCCCTAATATAACAAGGTTAGAAATCAGGCTTGTTCAGCTTTACAATTTAGTCCTTTTTATAATCTAAGCTTAATTTTTATCAATTTCAAGTCTAATTCTTCAATTTCTTAACAATGAAAACTTATCAAAATTTCAACAATTGGACAAATTGATACATTGGCTAGGTAAATCAAGCTCCAATGATTATAAATCCATAAAATTAAAAGAAAATGGCTTAGGGACTAACTTGCTAAAGTTGGTCGAATGCTCAAGGGTTTAAAGCTTTTCTCTCATGTTCTTTAATAGAGGATGATAGAAATGGAGAAGATGATAAAATTTATCCACTAACTTTTAGTTTATAATTAAACTTAATTAATTAACTTAATCTTGATTAATTATACCACCATCATCATCCACTAATATTGAATTAAAATAGATTTATTAACTATTTTAGTCCTTGGGATAATTTTTATCTAACTCTCCAAGCCTTTTCCTAATTAAAACTTTATAGCAATTGAATTTTTACAATTTAGTCATTAGACCCCAAATTAACCAATTTTTTAGCTAATTTACGTAACTGAATTTCAAGATATTTTTATAACACTTTCGTAAATATTCCTATTTAATATTTATGGACTCAGTTTATGGAAACGAGGTTTCAAAATCGTATTTTTTGACATAATTGGAAATTAGGTCATTACATTCATGAAATTATCTAAGAAAGATGTAATTTTTCAATAATTGCAACCACTTGAAAAGATTTGCTCAAAATCATACGTTCAACAAGAATTTCATGCAAAATTAGTTGAAGCTCTTCAACTTGACTTATTACAGTATTTGAATCAATCATCTTGAAATCAAGAAACTTTCTGACTATGAACTTTTTCAAGCCTGCATCTTCAGCTTTATACTTTGGATCCAAAGCTTCCCATAGTGCCTTCGCACTATTAATGGACCCATAAACATCATAGAGTTTATTGTCCAAGCCATTCAGGATGTAATTTTCGCATACGAAGTCACTATGCTTTTATGCATCCATAACAATAACGGTTGTGGAATCAGATTATTTCTTTAAGAGTTTCAATTCATACTTAGTTAAGAACTTAGCCAAGTTCAACGTGGTAAAATAGAAAAACACCTTTTGTTTTCATCACTTAAAGTTTGTTCCATCAAACTTTTCAAGTTTCTCACCATGTACTAGTGAGGGTGATAATGGAATCCTCTCTTCCAAAGAAGTCTTAGCTATCACGCCTTGAATTACGGGTTAAAATTTTTTGGGAATATTTGTTAGTTTTGAAACTATTTTATTTTACTATTTGGGTGAATATCTGGGCCACTGTTAGGGGCTAGTTTGTTATGGACTACAAAAAAACCCTAAGCCCTAAACTTTCTTCCCACCTTTTTCTTTGTGTCGCCAACCCTAGTGCTAAAACCCTAAGTATTCACACCTTGTTATGCTAGGCTGGTCACCCTTTTCTTTTCCCTTGACTTTCCTGGTAGTCATCTCCCTCTTCTCTCCTCTCCTCTCATATTCTATTTCTCCTTCTTTTCTTCCTAAGTGTTGTCACTTCCCACACCATCATTGAGGCGTCGTATTCCTTTCTCTTCCCCTTCTCACTGTTGCACCTTACACCGCAATTGAAATCGCTAGATTTTCACTTCTTGAACTATCGAACTTCTCATTTGCAGCACCATAGTAATTGCTCGGATTTTATAAATACTTAGGGTTGCTGGTGATTAATCTGTTCCCATTGCGTCGGATGATAAGTGAAAATCATATGTTTACAATGAAATCCAAATTTAACTACATAAATTGCGTGTACAATCTACTTCATTTTTGTATTGATCAAATGGGTATTTTTTTAATCCCAAATCTGGTTAATATCAATTGCTAACTTGCGTATTTTGTGTGAATGTGTTGTTTGAAAGATCGAATATAGGGGTATCGGATCATATCTGAGCATGTGAAGTGCCAAATAGACTTGTGGTGAAAGGTGTGTGTCCTAACCTTGAAAATTGGTAGCAAACCATATGTAATTTTACGGTCACATAGGCGTGTGTCCTACATGGTTGGTTAACATGGCCACGTGCCACTGTAACTCTAGGTAATTTCACTGTCACACACTCACAACCAGTTACATGGCTCAGTCACACAACCGTGTGACTATTGTTGGATATTTTGCTTACTAATCACACGACCTTAGTGAGTTACATAGGCTAGACACACGATCGTGTACCTCAATGTCACACAAAATCAGCCTTTCACATGGCTTAGCCACACGACTGTGTAACCTCTATTTTACAATTTTGCCTTAATTTTTATGAAATGTTCCATTTTAGCCCCTGTATAGTCCCCAACTTGTTTATAGTTCTCGTAAGCCCAATTGAGACCCCCATTTTCCATATTTGTTCTAAAATCTGTTATATGTTTGATTATGTGTAAAATTTGAGATTGCTACTGATGTTTATTCACTACTAATGCTAAAATTTCAATTGTTATTGTTTGCATGATAATCACATGAGCATACTGCTATCATTATTGTTTATTGATCTATAAAATCATGACATTACTATCATCAATGATCTGTTGTACTATGCATTGAGGTTTTGGGTTGTTAAAGGAGGAAGTGCTACTGGCAGTTTATCCACATATCTACTGGCAGTTCATCTGCATATCTACTAGTGGTATATCCACGTGAGCTTATGCTCTTACTGTTATAGTGTGTAAGGTTGGACGAGTTCTAGGAAACTATTACTGTGGAGTGTAGCAGATGGATGGGTAGGATAAATTTTACTATTATTCTTGCATATTGCATACTTACTGATGTCATTGTGAAATTGATAAACTGATATGCTCTATATGATGTTATTTACTATTTTATTTACTACTGCTTGTGTGATAAGACCACGTTGAGTTTGATAACTCACTCCTTAGTTTTTCCCATCTTTTGAAATAACTATTGAGGTTAGGGTTCGAACTTGAAATTTGGAGCATATTTGTCTGTTTTCAGCTAAAAATGTCTTTCTGAATTGTTTTATTAATTCTTTTGGTTATTGAATTGTTTTTAAATGGACTGTGGCATGTATTTTAATATTTCATATGGGGTGTAGGGGTTTTCAGTCGGTTAACCGACCCAAAATAACATTAACCGAATTAACCGACCTTTCAAAATTTTTAACCGTTAACCGAACCGAAATTTTTTCAAAAAAATTAACCGAACCGAAATTTTTTCAGTTAATTCGGCCGGTTAACCGAATTAATCGAAAGTTATATTTTTGGTTAAAAATAACTAAATTAACCGAATTACCCGAATTAACCGAATTACCCGAATTACCCGAATTACCCGAATTAACCGACTTGAATCACTACATAAAAAACATTACATAAGTCTTTGAATTTTATTTTTATTTATTAAATTATTTGTAATTTTTATGATTGGGTTGGGTTGGGTACTTTGGTTGGGTTGGATACTTGGGTTTGGATTGGGTTTAGGTGAATAGTGGGCCTATTTATTTATTATAACTTTATTTATTAATTTTTTCGGTTAAACTGAAAAAATTCGGTTAACCAATTGGTTTTGAACCGAATTAACCGTTAACCGAAAATTAAAAAATAATTAATCGACCCCTGACTGAAAAAATTCAGTTAATCGACCGATTAACCGAATTCGGTCAGTTAACCAAATTTTTTCAGTTTTACCCGAATTTTACACACCCCTAATGGGGTGTTTAAGTAGGGATTTGATATTATATGCTTTTACCGTCAAAATCAATTTTGAATAAGATTTTCAGAATTTTACTTTCAATGATTTTGTAAGGGTGCAAATATGATTTTCCTATCAATTTTGGAATGGAAATCAAATTAACAAGATAGCTAAAATAAATTGACGATTCTTAATGTAATAAGTAACTACAGTGAAACCAAATGGAATTGTTTTCTTAAGAACGCTTCTCATCAATTTTAAAAAGAGATGGTTCCTTCTAAGAATTTTGAAACTTTTAATGTCAAACATTTTTTACTGAACTTGAACATTTTACTGGCCATCTCGATGGCTAATGTAACATTCATGATTTGACTATAACGTCTAGGCTGAGTTGAGGAGGCTACGTTAACCACATCAGTTTTAGAATTTTGAGCAAATGTCTTGTTTTCTAAAAATCAAGACAAAAATTATTTCTATTAAAAACGGTTGGTAATCCAACAAAATAAACAAATAAACAATATTTTCTCCTTAAGATTGTTAGGGAAAAAATAAATTTAATAATAAATATAATTTTTGTATATTTTTTTATTCATAAACTTTGTTAAAATTAAATAATAATAAACTTACTTGGAAGTTGCACACTAGAGGTGATCATGGGCCAAGCCGGGCTCAAAAAAAAATTTTGGCCTGCGTCTTAGGCCATGGCCCGGCCCGGCCCGAAATATGGGCTTGAAATTTTGTTCAGGCCTGGCCGAGGATAAAATTCCTAATCCCGAGCTCGGCCTGACCCGGCCTATTTTAAAATTTTATATTTATTATATATTTATTATATATTCAGGCCGGGTCGGGCAGGGCCCAGGCAAAAAAATTGGTGCCCGAGGCTCGGCCCGTTTTCTAAACGGGCCAATTTTTTTGCCCAAACCCTCTCATATTTCGGGTTGACCGTCGAGCCGGGTCAGGCTGCCCAACCCATGATCACCTCTATTGCACACTTACTAATCAAGAATAGATTTGATGAATAGAAAGCTTAAGTTGTTGCTAAAGATTAAACCCTTTGTCCTTAAGGCAAAATCACCTATCACTTGGTGCACACGGTTTTGATGCGATTGCTTCCCAAAACTTTAACACCACCACCTCAGAGAATTACACACCTCTTGAAGATAAACGAACTTATAAAATTTAACTCAATTTTTTTCTCTACAACAATAAATCCATAAGCTAAATAAACACAGTAAATCTTTTAAAAGAACTTCAAACTTTCTTCAATAAACTTTTCTTGAAAACAAGAGATACAATGAGGTAAAGAAATATCACACTATTTGTTTTTATTAATTAAAACTTAATTGTAAGTTCATAAAACTTGCAATAAATTGTATATAAAAAGTTTTTAAAGCTTCATTAAAACCATATACGTTTTGTACTTCTTAAAGAATTTTTCTTTTTTTTTTCTTTCAGAAACTTATAAAACATATTGTTGTTTTATTATTTTTATTAAATTATTCTAAAAATGATTAAAATATTCTAATAGACGATTCTTTAGCTATAGAACAACCAACTGCCACCCTTTTGCAAATATGAGCATCTCCTGATGATGGTCTCTAGCCATTTTTCTAGTAAGATAAAGACCGAGCTTTGGAATAATAGTCTTTGTGTTCTAAGGTTGGGCTAAACTTGCATCGTGCAGGGGTTTTGCCCTTTCCAACAGGGGTGAAGCTAGAAAAATTTTTAGGGATTGAAATTAAATTATAATTTTTATGATCGTGAAAATGCAATTTTACCATTTTAATAACTTATATCTTTATAATTTTTAAAGGATTAAATCAATTTTTATCATTTTTAGGGGGCCAAAGTGCAATTTACCTTTACTAATTTAAAATTTTAAAAATTTAAAGGGCCTAAATAAAAAATTTTCATTTTAAAGGGGGTCGAGCCCCTACCATACCCCTAGCTACGCTCCTGCTTCCCAAAACCTATCTAGCAATTAGGAGTGTGGTTGTTCAATGAAACTTTTCCCATGGTGTTGTAATTCATCTTTTCTAGGATTTCCTTGTCTATCGAGTTTAACCCGATTTTTCTCTTGATTGTATGAGCTTTCATTTTTAAACATTGATTTTAGATTTGGCATAATTGTAAAAAAAAAAACCCCATCAACGTTTGGGGGCTTTTGGTTTTGTGCCCTTAACCTCTCATTTTTATTGACACCTTCAACATTATGATTTCAGAAATCAGCCCAATTTTAACAATAAATGTGAGTTGTCTGTCAGTCAAGTGCTGGTCAACGAAGTAAGCCTATGTGACGTCATAGATGACATCATCCTTTTTTCATATTTTTCCATCTTCTTTCTTCTTCTCATTTTCTCTTTTTCCCTACGGTTACAATAAAAAAATTGCAATTCTCTTTTAGTTTCAACTCCACCATTTAACACCTTACTTTTCCAAAAGCTTCACTTACACTGAGATTCAACACCACTTTGGTATTTATATTATAAGGCATTCAAACAAAACATTTAGATCAGGACAGAGCTCATACTAATATCAGAATCGAATCAAAGGTTTGCTAAGCAGCTAAAACAACTCCATCGATTAATAAAAAATAAAAAAAATTGAGTTTTGGTTCTCAAATGCTCAAGATGCACACACACATACATAGCAGAAGGGTCACTAACCAATTCATCATTGCAATAAACCTCGAAAACACCGAAGCTTTGCAGAAAAGACTGCATTACATTCCCAAAAAGCCAAGCAGATGTAATGGACCCGAAACTGTTTGCACGCGAGGAATAATACCACAGCGGTGGTGTCATAATCCTAATCATAGGAAAAATCTATTCACTTGCCATCATAATCCCTACAACTCCAAATTGGAAAACTGGAACCACTTTCGAAAGCTAATGTTTCGGCAATGTGGTGGATAGTTATCAAGCATTACATCAATTCCAAGAAATTGGGCTTCTAACATCTCTATTGTCAAAATAGTTCCCCTGTAAATTTTCATCAATTACATGTTCAATTATCACTTGAGGAAAAATATCAACTATAATATCCAAAGAAAAGGAAAACATCAAAAGAAAAAAATCAAATAGAACCTGCAAGAGCATGAAGTGCAGAAATTGATATTCATCTTACTGCCATAGCTGATTCCTCCAATAGCGTTAGGTTTCTCAGAAGGAAAAAAAAGAAAGGAGATAAATTGAATAAGAAATTCAATTAAAATAATGGATGAATGATTAAAGTTACCTGTAAAAGAAATATCTAAGGTTTCAGGATTGAGTGGAGGTTTGGGTAGGTGGGGATGATGGTGGTGATGGTGTGAGTGAAGCTTTTAGAAAAGTGAGGTGTTAAATGGTGGAGTTCAAAATTGAAAGGGAACTACAATTTTTTTTTACTCTAACAACAGCTACAAGGAAAGAGAAGAAGGGAGAAGAATAAAGAAGATGGAAACAAAATGAAAAAAAAATGATGCCATTTATGACGTCACATAGGCTTACTTCGTTGATCAACGCTTGACTGACGGTCAACTCATGTTTACTGTTAGAATTGGGTTGATTTTTGAAAAAATTATAATGTTGAAGGTGTCAATAAAAAAAAGGTCAAATGCACAAAACCAAAAGCCCCCAAACATTGAGGGTTTTTTTTTTTTTATAATTATGCCTTTAGATTTCAAGTTCTTATTAACCAGCTGAAATGGAGGACCTTCAAGTAGAAGCGATCATACGTATTTACTCAATTTCTTTGAGTAAATTGTTGAAACCTTGTTTTGCAATGTAACGATCCCTCTAATTTTTTTGGCTGTTTAGAAGGGTTAATAAGGCTTGTTTGTTATCTAAGATTTTCTATTGGTGTATTGTCCATGTTCTCTTAAAGGTTTGCTATCCTGTGTTTCTAGGATCTTTTGTGTCTCTTCTAATGAAATGAAATCTACTTCTAATTTGTTCAAAAAAAAAGAATTACATTGATTGAGGGTGGGTTTGGATGGGAGACGAGATGCGATGTGTTTTGCTTACTTTTAGTCTCACTACAGTATCGCTACAATATCTAATCTCACCGCAATCGCTGTTTTTACACTAATCACAGGTAAACGCACCGTCCATCCAAACTCAGCTTGAAACAAAATTAAATGTGATATATGTCAAATAGTATGTGTGCATTCAAATTTTTAGCTCACATTAATTCGAAGTTAGATTTGGACCACCTTTATCTCCTATTTCTTATAAAAAAAACTTAAATATTTTATCATAATAAATAAAAAAATGATATTTATAGGTATTATAGATTACAATGCTCAAATTTTCTTTTATATATTTAGTGTAAGTTATAGATTTAGTTCTTATATTTAGATTTGGTCATTTTCAGTTACCTATTTTTTCTTTTTATAAATTTTGAAATTTTATTTTTTACTCAAATGCTATCCATTAAATTCGTTAAGTTAAATTATGTTATTTTCAAAATCTTATGCAGTAAATATATTATCACATGTGAAATGCCATGTGAGCTTGTTATTTTCACATAATACTCACAAAAAAAGTAACAACATTTTAGTTAATGAATTTAATGACTACTATTTGAGTCAGGATTGAATTTTAAATTTCATTGAATTTTAAATTTTGAAATGTATAAACACTAAAAATGATCAAATTGAATAACAAAGACTAAATCTCCTACTTACGCAAAGTATAGTGACTAATAGAAAGTTTTGACTAAACAAATTGAACTATTACTAATAGGATTAAAATTGAAATTCTAAAATTCAAAAAACACATGGACTAAAATTGATCAAATTAAAGTATAAAGACTAAATCTATAAATTAGGCATAGTAGAAGATTTTGAATGTATTAGAGCTGAAATCATGGTCTTTGAGGTGGGCCTATTCTAATACATAAAGTAGGCCCATTATCTTTAACAAATCCAATAATTGAAGGTTTTTTTTTATAACGCTGAAAAAAAACTAGATCCGACTCGACCTGATATCCAAATTGCCGACCCTAAAAATTTGAAAGGCACAAAAACAAAAGCAAATTGTGAAGGAAAAGATGAAGCGAAGCGACTCCCAGTCCCAGAAGAGTTGATGGCAATGACATTGCCTTCTTAGAGTTTTGAAGGATTCAACTTCTTCTGGAATTCGTGTCGCTTTTCTCGGTTCCATTTTATCACCAAATTTTGAAAAACATTATCTGGTAATGATTTTTAATATATATTTTAATTTTGAATGCCAAAATCCTCTCTGTTTATTTATTTATTTAAAATTTATCCTTTTCTGATGTACTATTTTATTTTATTTATTTAATATGTGAAATTTTGAAAAATTCAGTCTCGATGCTGTAATGTGTGTGTGTGTGTGTGTGTGCGCTTCTAAGATTTTTGTATAATTATTTTATTTGCGTATGTATGCTTTTGTAATTTCTGGCAGTGCACAGGAATTAATATTTATTGTTCTAAGAATTAGAATTTGGTGGAGATTTATCCAACATTTGCATTTTATTTAGTGTTTATTTTTTGTTTATAATCAAGCCACTACTTTTTATATCGCCTGGATACAGTAATTGAGAAAACTTTGTTGGCTAGGATTAATTATATGAAGCATAGTTATAATAATTTTGTTAATTTCGTTGCGCCAAAGCAGTGACTGGTCTGGTAACGAATCTCTTCCTAACAAGTTTTATATGTTTGTTGGCTTCTTTTCTTTCTCTTTCATATTCATGGCATTGCTTTTTGGTTCCATCCTTGTTTGGTATGTGAATGTTTAGTTGTTCAAAATTATGCTAAATAGGACTCAGTTTATGTTATTTGAAGTTATAAAATTGAGCGAGTTTTGCTTCTGTAAGTAAATTCTATGGCAAGCATTTAGTCTTGCTTTTCGTATCTCTATCCCTTTTTATAATCCTTTGGACTATATAACATTTTAAAGAAGTCTAAAGAGCAATGTAGGAATGTAATGTGTTAATTTGTTTCTCAGGTTGGTTACATTACTTATAAATTATATCATGAAAAGGTGACTTTTTCTGTAATGACATTTTAGTTTGGACTATAATGTTGTAAACTGCCTTGGGCTGGAGAATTTTTATAAGCAAATTGATATTTTTGTGATTAAAGCTTCATATGAAGTCAGGACCTGACCTTGTGTGTTTCAGTAGATGCAGCAAATGGAGGAAGTGGACATTGATTCAGTATTGGACATGCCCAACACTGTCGATAAGCTATCTGTACAGCAAATGAACAGATGGGATTATGTTGAACAAGAAAGTAAAATTTCAGTGCTTAGTCATTTGAGAGGTTCTAATACTGCAGGCAAAGAATCTTTGGATACGCTAAGGAGAAGAGGTAGGTTGGTTGTTGAAAAAGGACACAACCGAAAACATTATATACACCCACGAAAACTTTCAGGTAGTGTTGATGAAATTGAACATAGGAAAAACACCATTATCTTATCCCCCCTAGAGAATTCTCAAGCAAATGCTCCTTTATTTGGGAAAACTGCAGTGGAGAGAAGCAGGAATTCCATTACAGAGCACATGGATAAAGGAAAAGCTCCTTGCTCTAAGTTGCCTTTTAAGTCATCTGTATTCCAAGAAAATCATGCTGTTATAGATTTAACTGAAAAGAAAATGTACAATCAAATACCTGAAAGGCCATTTCCACAAGGTGGATCAACAAATCACTTAGCTGAAGGAAGAAAAGAATGTCAGCTACCAAGAATTGGTGGTTCTTTCTTTCATAACTCTGCAGACGGTTCTGCAAAATCCAGAAATAACTGCAAAGGAAAGGAGAAAATAGATGGCATAGAATTTAAAAGTGTAGGGTTGGTTATGGATCGTGGAAAAGGGGTGGATCCTTCCCATGGGTCCCCACGTAGAATGGAAAAACAATTGCCTGCATCTCACCGTTCTTTTGTCTCGCCAAGAGCAGTTGGGAGAAAAAAATTGGTTCAAAATGGCTGTATCTCTCCCCAGAATATAGCTATCAGGGACAAGACACTGGAAATTAACAAACAATCCCTAAACAGCTTTAAAGTTGAACAAAATTTTGGGAATGTGGCTAGCTATGGTAAAGGAAAAGGAGTTGTTTATTCTCACACACCTAAGGAGCATGAAACCAATTTCATTAATTTATCTGGGAGGTAACTTTTAATTAATGTTCTTCTCCAACTATTTTTTTTCCTATTGTCAATTGGATGCTTTCTTTTTTATTGTTGATTTATTTCATTTATTTTGTTAAAATGTTTGCAAAAGAGATGGCCAGGCTGGTACATTTCAGCCAAAAGCTTTTAAACAACATCCAATAAAAGGACAATGTAGCAGGCTTTTAGAATTCAGAACTTTTTTTTATTGATGTCCATAGTATTGGTCAGTTAATTTTTTCAATGCTTAATTCTAAGTAGAAGGCCCTTATGACTAAAATGTGTTGTCTTCTTGCTGCAGTCCTATATATAACAATATGGAAGCTAATGGTTTTGGTGATTCAAATAGAGATGCATGCTTTGAAGAAAAAGGTGGCTGGAGAAGCACACACTACCACTCAGACAATGCAGATCAGGCAGTTGGACATCATTTCATCAGATTTAATAATATACGATCCCAAGTGAGTCAACAAAATGAAAATATTGTTGTGAAAAGAGATAATGCTAGTGGAGGAAACAATAGGACCACATGTGATGGTCCAGAAAGTCATGATGCAACTGAAAAAGCTGGTGTGATTGTCTCAAAATTCAACCAAAGAAGTGAACCTTCTAGTGCAAAAAACATACTGCCTAAAAGGCAAACAAAACATGTATTGAACTCAAGAAATAGTGGTTTTGGTGATTCAAATAGAGATGCATGCTTTGAAGGAAAAGGTGGCTGGAAAAGCACACATTACTGCTCACAGAATGCAGATCAGACAGTTGGACATCATTTTAGCAGATTGAATAATGTACGATGCGAAGTGAGTCAACAAAATGAAAATATAGTTGTGAAAAGAGATAATGCTAGTGGAGAAAAGAACAGGACTGTATGTGATGGTCCAGAAAATCATGATGCAACTAAAACAGCTCCTATGATTGTCTCAAAATTCAACCACATAAGTGAACCTTCTCATGCAAAAAACATGCTGCCTAAAAGGCAAACACAACATGCATTAAACTCAAGAAATAGTGATGAAAGTGCTAGGGTCATTCCTAATGACTCAGACATTGTGTTTCTTGGTTCATCTAGGAAGTCATCTAGTTCAAGGTCATCTAGAATTAATGGGAAACATCTGGATGTTTTGGATCTTTATGAGTCATCTGAAATTAGAGGGGAAAATTCCAATAATATGGAGAATGGAAATGATGAGGACTCCGAGGATAGGGCAAGACAAATTGAAGCAGATGAAATGTTGGCCCGTGAACTGCAAGAACAATTATATCATGAGGTACTTATAGTTGGTGATAGCAAGGTTGATTATGTTATTATTTGACACTTTCTCCCTCCAATAGTGGTGACTTGTTTATTTACATGCATTAGCTTTAAATGTTTATGAACCTTTTAACAGGTTGATGGAGACATTGCATGGGCACTTCAGCTGGAGGAGCACACACTCCATCCAACTATTCAGAATATCCAAGAGCCAGATCATGTTAGTAAGCTTTAATTTTCTTTTTCTCTTTTTAAATGATGATACTTGAGAGCCTACATTATGTGCATCATGAAATCACTCATGCCGAAGGTTTAAGATAGCTGCAAGATTTGTGTCTAAACCAGAAAAAATAGAAAGAACTTGGGTGTAGTAATGTTGTTCCTAAATCTCAGCACAGTAAATGATAAGGTTTATATGCAAATCTTGATGTTATTACTCAACAAGGGATTTTGCAGTTCATCATTATTTAAGCTTTTGCATGCTTGATTGTGTTTGTTTAATCTTGATTTGAACTTTTTTGTTCAAGCTTGTGAACACATGTATTTTTTTATTTTGAAGTTATTAGTGCTAGCTTAGGTGTCCATGTTTGTTGTACCCAGGAATTGGAATCAAATCCTGCTATCACAAGGGATAGAGGAAAGTGGGGAGGGCTGACCCCCCTTGTCTAGCCTGGTTGTTGGACCTAATAATGTTTTGAAACTGGTAAATTCAATAACTTTGGGAATTTGTTATACTCCTCGTGTACTCTATATCTATGGAAGCCATATTTAAAGTTGAAAAATAATAATTTTATTTGAAAGAATATGAAAGAGGTTGTATATGCTAGAAAGCCTGTCCTCTCAGAATCATTATTTGGATGCTTTAGCAGCTATCGTTATATTTTTAAAAAGGTAGAGGTCCAACTTAATGAATGCACTTCCTGTTGCTGCAGGATTGTATATTTCTAATTTTAAAAAGGGCATAATATTAATAAATAGTATATTTCATTTAAGCTATTCAACTTGAGTGAAAAGACCTTTTTTGTAGGATTGTATATTTGTATTTATCAGACAATAGAATCATGAAATATGCTAATATTCAGTCAAGTTTTCATAAATAGTATATTTCATTTAAGCTATTCAACTTGAGTGAAAAGACCTTTTTTGTAGGATTGTATATTTGTATTTATCAGACAATAGAATCATGAAATATGCTAATATTCAGTCAAGTTTTCTCTTTTTTGTCTAGCATAAAAGAAATGTATTGCTTTATCCCTTTTGTACCCTTTTTTATGTACTTTAGATGGTAAATGATGGCTCGTAAACTATGAAATGGATGCTTCTCTTTTTGGATTTGTATAAGTGCCTCTCTGTAATATTATTATTTCCCACTTGTGCAGATAGGCTCAACAAGGCATTATCGTACCCAGTCTCCATTCCCGACTTTTCAGGATTCTTCTAATTGGATTGCTCGTTTCCCTACTGATAGACTGCCATGGTTAAGGAGTCGAGTTTTGGATCAACTGCGAGTGACATTGTCTAGGACTAGGAATTTTCAATCTTCTTTGGGCATGGATTTGGATATGGTAATTGTTTTGCCCTGTTCTATCCTGTATTTTTTTTCCTTCAACATTACCTGATTTCTGGCTTTCTGATACAGAGACTTGATATATTGGAAGCCATGGAGGCTGTAATTGGAGATGCTGATGGCATGGGAATGGCTAGTCAAATTTTCCAAGTTCAACATGATTTTAATGAGTAAGATTTTTCTATTATTGTTACTATTAAAACTGGATTTTGGATTTACCATATTACATGATCGAAACATGCATTTGGTAGACAATATTTAGGAATTGCAGCTGTGCCATTGTTTTTGGCAAAGATTATTGTCTTGGGCAGCCAATATAAATGCAGTCACATGGGTTGCTAAGCTATGCAGAAATATTAGGTCTGTATTCAGACTTGGCTTCAGCTTTGGTCAGTGGCCAGTTCAGAAAATTTTTTGGTAGACAATGTATGGGATTTTAGCCGTATTATTTCTTTGTGGCTTTCTTCAAGACTGAAATATGCTGGTTCGCTATTGTATTGATGTAAAATAGGTTTATTAGAAACCACACTACCTGTATGAAAACAAAGTAGTTGGAAACCATCTGTTTTGGTTGAATACGTTTATTGCAAGATGCAAATAATTGCCTACTTGGACTGGTTCTTGATTACAGGGTTTGAAGTAGCCAAAAATTGGAAAAATATTATAGTGTAAATCTTGCAACTATTTAGAGGCTGGAAGCATTAGTGTACATTGATAGTTAACAAGCTACTATGGGACTCTGGCTTGGTATGTCCAAAATTGTGGTAATTTGCAAGCCAGGAATGCTTTGCAAAATGGTGAAGCTATAGCATTTCAAAATAATCCATGAACCTCTCTATAAGATTATTTTAATGTGCCCAATTTCTCCTCCTTTTCAAGTATTTTTATTGACAGTTCAAAATTAGTTGGTACAGACATTTCATCCAAGCTTAAATCTAATAATGGATAGACCACCCAGTTTTGGGTCAACAAGCAGTTACCTTATTGCAGTTTGTTCAAAGAAAATTAAGATGATGGTATTTTGTATAATAACATGTCATTGTGTCGGTAGGAGTATCCTGGATTGTTAATAATATCTTTCTATAGCTTTAACTTCAACAATTCATCTTTGTATTGTGTACTTTCTACCTATGTTTTATCAAATTTCTACATCGCTTAATTTTGTTTTTGCAGTTTCTATCTTCATGGGGTTACAACTGTTAACTTGAAGAGTTAAAGTTGTTATATCTTGTCTTGTTTTTCATTTTTCTTGCAGAAATGATTATGAAATGCTGTTGGCCCTTGATGACAATAATCATCAGTATGGTGGTGCGTCTATTAATCAGATTAACAGTTTACCATTATCCAAAGTGCAGGTATATATATATGTTTGTAGCTTGTGAAATAACACCATATAGATAGGTGTTCTAATTTTTTTGCTTTTCACATCCGCTCATGTGCAAATACACTGCATTATTTATGTTTTGCTCTCCAAACCTAATTTCTAATTATTGTTTTCATCCCCTTATTAATGCATCTAGACTAATAACTTTGAAGAAGCTTGCGCTGTATGCCTTGAAACCCCTGCAATTGGAGATACCATTCGTCATCTTCCTTGTCTACATAAATTTCACAAGGATGTAATGCTGTCTACCTTTTTCTAATCTTCAATGCCATTATGTTTTTCCTTTTCTTGGATTGATTTTCAGATCTCATAGCGGATGAAGTTAAAAAGTCTTTAATATATAATTTTTTCATTCCCCTTATATGGCAGTGTATTGATCCATGGCTCAGCAGAAAGAAATCATGCCCGGTTTGCAAGTCATCTATAACTTGAATGGGGGTATTATCATGCATGATGGTAAAAATGTCTTAAGGAGGTATGTTTCTATTAATTTACTCCTTTAAGCTTTTTGTATGCATGAACTTGTTGGCAGCATGAAAATGACATGGGATGAATAACTAAAACACGATATGAGACGCGAAGAAAATAACAGTGCCATGATGAGTATGTCAAAATCTATCTAAAATGAATTCTTAGGTAAAAATGAGGGTGGTTTGCTGATATAATTCTACAAACTGTGGTCATTGTATATGGATGTTATCTTTTGCCTTGCCTGCAGATTTGACCGACACAAACAGAAACTAGTAGGGAACAGGAAGCTTGATGAGAGAACTGTTAAAAGGTAATGAAAGGTCCTTTTATTTTGTATTTTGTCGAAAGCTGATATTATTTTTGAATTTTCCACTACACCTCCCCATTTGAAAGGCATTTATTTTCAGCCATATTTGCAAGTGTATCATTGCTCCTCTGCCTTCTGTTCACATTTTATTTTCCTTGTATATCTCATTTGAGAAGTGAGAGGAATATATTTATGGAATAACATAAAGTATATGTACAAGTAAATACTACAATCGATTTGTTAAGAAATAAATTATACAGAATTATAAATAAGACTCTTAAAATTATTTAGTTTTTCACCAAGCTGATATCTTCTCTATATATCTACCTACATGAAAAAAGGGAAGAAGAAATGGAAATTGTTTACACATCAAAGTGACAGCAGCCAAAAAGCTGCAATTCTCTAAAAATAGATTAGGGTGCAGCCGCTGTGCCACAGGATGAAATACCCAGGTAAAAGCACCACACCTTTGTTTCAGCTCCACCAGCAGTAGTAGCAGCTTTAGGCTGTGTTTCCTTTATGAAAAATTAATTTCCGAAAATGAATTTATTTTTTGAAAATTTTGATTTTTTCTAAGCATTTCTTTTCTGGGAGATTCTTCAAAAAAAAAATTTCTAAGGCTAAGTATTGTACATTCAAGAATACTTTTTGTTTAAAAATACTTTCAAAAATAATTTTTGAACATAATGTTAATTGTATTTAAAATGAAATAATTGATATTATTGCTTGAATACAATTTAAATTATATATACTAGTGGCTAGCTAGTATATAAAAAAAGCCTCCAAAATACTACATCTTGATAAAAATAAACCCTTAATTTTAATTTATGTACTTTTTTACCCATGATTTTATTTGTTACAAGGATTTAATCTAAATCTCTTACTAAACACCAAAAACTATGGATTATAACTCTTTTAATGTACTAATTTTAATCTAAATCTCTTACTAAACACCAAAAACTATGGATTATAACTCTTTTAATGTACTAATTTTATTCTAAGGAAAAGAAAGTAGCACCCTTCCAAATCTCACGCTTGGTTTTCTCAGAACAAAAATGATAATGCTCAGGCTTTTGAAGTCAACTTTTCTGTATTCAAAATTGCTTTCGTTTGAGGCTTATTGTATGCAAAATTCCCTTGAAAATAATTCAGTAATGAATTGATTTTCAATCGAAAATAATATTTAAGCAACCAATTAAAACTTCATCTTTTGATATCTTTTAATTTTATCACATGACGAAATTTGATAATTTTTGTTATTTGTACAAAAAATGATAAAAATATAAAAGATCAGTTTTTTCAAAAAAATTATAATTTGTAAATTTATAAAAATGAAAAAAAAAATTTAGAATTTTCAAAAATTATAAAAATATTACCCGTAACTTTATTAATCAAATTCCATATATGATATGTTATAAATTGCATGCTCACTACCAAGTTAAACATGAAATTACTGTTATCACAGTTTGGCTTTCAATCATAAATCAATGTTAAAGAAAGAAAACGTAAAGCGTATGAAAAATATCGTCTAATTAAGACTAAGGTTTTGAATATTATTGAAGTAGAAAGATCTGTCTCAATTGTAAAATTTATTTTCATAACAAATATCCTAACTTGACATAGACTAGGTTTCAGTTTTTCAATATACTCAAATAACACGAAAGGAAACAATGGTAGATTCATGCCTTTCACGCCAAATTGTGATAAAAGTTATACCACTCCCAATCTATACACGTGTCAACAAAATATATGGTTTTGATCCCTGTTGACTCCGTTCGGAGTTGTGACCACCCTCGTACCCGACCTGATCTTTGAGTCATAGTACTGAGATGTTAAATTCGTTGCTAGAGCAACTACTATTAAATTTAATCCATTTTATCATTTTAATCAAACTACTAGGATCAATTAGCGTTTACAATAAAATTTAAAAATTTATCTAAACTCAATTCGAGCTTCGATAGCTCTTGTAACAATTTATAATTGAATAGTAACCAAATTACAAAGTTTTCAAAATCCCGAGCCAACGTCGCAAAGTTGAGGGTTCCTCGTTGCGACGTCATCCACTGACTTGAGCTCGTCGCGACGTCAATTCTGTGTCCAATTGATTTCCATTCTATCATTTCTCATCACCTACAATCAAGTTTATATATCACAATTCAACCAATTTCACTCAACATATCATTCACATGTATCTACTTTCAATTTCAACACCATATAATTCTCAATCAAATTTATAAAATTAACACAACTATTAAAGTTTTACAGATAAGTTCATTAATACATCATATAACAGTTATTCACTTAATGTCTCAACAATTCATTTAAACTTCTCTTATGTATTAGCAATTCCATCACTTGTAACAACTTTCTAATATTACAACTCTTCTATTATTATTTTTTCTTTCCATCCTCCTCCCCATTCCACATCCTATAAGTGCATGTATTCATACAAGAATTTATGGCTTTTAGTATAACATGTCTATATGCAACATTAATTATGATTTTACTAATTACATATATACTTTTAACAAGGTTGTCTACTTGAGTAGTAGTCACTAAATTCTTTATATCTTGGCCTACATAATACAAAATTTTGATCCACTTGTTTCTTTTGAAACTAGTCTCAATTAAATTTTTATAATAAAAATTTCATAATTTCCACTTTAGCCAATTAATACAGTATTTTTTTAAAACTTTCCCATGTTCTGTTGCTAAACAACTTAGACCGTCTTCGCTAAAAATTATTTATCTTTCAGTACGGGATTTGTATAATGTTTCCAGTTGCTTCCCTTAAAAATAGACTCATAAATATTTTAATCATATAAATTCCATCTCTTAAAATTTTTTGTATAATTTGTAATAATTTTTCAAAGTCAGAACAGGGAAACCCGAAATCATTCTGACCTTGTCTCACAAAAAATCATATATCTCATAATTTACAATTTCATTACTTACATCATTTCTTTAATACAAAACTAGACTCAATAATCTTTAATTCAATATTTAATTCAACCTCTAAATCAATTTCTAAAATTGTTGGTGAATTTTCAAAGTTAAACTACTGTTTCTATTTAAAATTGTTTTAATGAATTTATTTATTTATTATGATTTATATCACTCATACCAACACTTGACATTTATTTTACTTTTCAACTATTAAATTGTTATACAAGATCACTTGATTATATATATCATCACACTTTTCTAGGATATATAGCTCATCTAGCTAACAGTTAAATATAGCCTGATGTAGATTTCCTACTATCTTGGCACCTAGCGAAATTAGAATCAAAATACCCTACAACCTTAAAATGATCTGATCTTTCATAAGTGAGCATGTAATCTTTTGTTCTCTGAATATACCTTATAACCCTCTTGGTTGCTATCCAATGGTCCATACTAGAGTTGCTTAAATATCTGCCTCACATCCCAACAATATATGCAATATCTAGACACGTACATACTTGAGCATACATTAGACTCTCAGTAGCTGATGCATAAGGAATCTTTTGTATGTCCTGGATTTCAAGGTTACTTTTAGGGCATTGAGTAAGATTAAATTTGACTCCTTTAGCATCAAGGGTTTCACATGGTCTACAACCTTGCATACCAAACATTTTGAGTACTTTATCAATATAGATCTTTTGTGACAATCCAAGAATACCCCAAGATCGGTCTTGATGTATTTGAATTCCTAAGAAAAAAAAGAGGCATCCCCAAAATCTTTCATCTTAAAATGCTTAGATAATAACCTCCTCATTTCATAAATAAGCCTATATCATTAGTGGTAAACAAAATGTCATCGACATATAGAACCAGGAATATATATTTACTCCAATTGAATTTGTGATACACACAATCAACAGCAATATTCATCTCAAAATCAAATGAGATAATTACCTGATGAAACTTATGGTACCATTGACGGGAAGCTTGTTTGAGTACATAGGTCGATTTTGTTAATTTTCAAACCATATTCTTTAGGTCTCCTGACTCAGTTTTCTTGTTGCACCATATAAATTCTATCTTCAATGTCGCCATTGAGAAACATAGTCTTAAGATCCATCTGATGTAACTCAAGATCAAGATGAGCAACAAATTCCATGATCGTCCTAAAAGAGTCTTTCGATGAAACTGGAGAGAGCTTCTGTAAAATCAATGCTTTTTTTAGTATATCCTTTAGCTATGTAATACCCTATACCCAACCTTATCACTAGGTCTGAGTATTGAATGTCACAATCACTCAATTAACTTGAAATATCTTCTAGTCTGACTTATTAAAAAAAATTGTCTTCATTAAATTACAAGATTTAGCTTCAGCTAATGATGTCCATCATTCCAACGCTGCAATTCTTACAATTTTATAACATTAGCATATCTAGCGGTATTTACAATTTTAAATTAAGTCTATAACACGAGTACATCTGATTTAATCCCTGAGGCGTAGCCTCTAGAAATTTTCCCATCTATACACATGAATGACATCTACGTCCACCCCTCACACTGATAGTATTTGGCTTGGTCCCTCCCCTCGATTCATGAGTCAAACATTACCCTACAAATAAGTAGTATTTTCATAAGTTCAAATGAACTTAGTGAGACATTGTAAAAAAAACGAACAACTATCTCGCGTAAACTTTAGGAAGTAAAATTTTAAAAGTCAAAATTTTTCTAACTCCCTATCTATCATTGACCTTCTGTAGATCTCATTAGCATGGTTGTCGCCTTGCCCTTTTTTTTTCTGCCTCATCAACTTACCTCACACAATTAGTTACAAGTTCATTTGCGTACCACTGGCTGTCTTCCATTAATAATCTTCCAAATCTCGGGTCCTTACCCTTATAATTTGGCTCCAAGTTTTAAGTTTATCTTAGTCTAATCTTCTAGATAATAGAAATTATCCTCTAGTTTCTAAAGAACTGTAACCTACAACTTCCTGGTGGATGATCCATCCTAAGTAGCCCTTGACGGACTCCTTTTGTTAACCCGAGTGGTTTAACCTTCGTTTGGGCCTCGGCGAACTTAATCGCCTCTAGCTGTCTTTTACCCGTGGACTCCTTTGAATTAGGCTTCACTTGACCATCTATTATAACCTCCATTTTGAGGTTTTTTGCCAAAGACTTGTAGCCTCATACTTGCGAGTTCTCCATAACTTAAACATAGTTAATCATTATTAAGAGGTTTACCTATAACATCAAACTTTCCTACTCGTTTTTCCTTATTCTTACATTTTGAGGGATCTTTGAGTTCTCCATTTACGCAGTCTCTTCTGGATAAGTCGTACCTCAATCTCCATTACCTTGTCTTGTCAGCTTTCAAGTTCATCCCTTTTTGGAAGACTTTACCTGACTTTACCTGGCGGTCTATCCCGTGTGTTATGCCTCGGTGGACTCTAATGGTTGGCATAGCCGAGCTATAGACTTACACCTTATAATCCCTGTGTTTACTGTCCTGACAAACTCTGTTAGTTGCCATAGTTGAGCTATGGTATTACATCTTATAATCCCCATGTTTACTATCTCGACAAACTCTATTAGTTTCCATAGCCGAGCTATGGTGTTACATTATATACATCCTTTGAGGTGTCGCCTCGCAGGACCTTATTGTCATCGCAATGTCGCCCCATAAAGACTGCTAACTGTCGTCATGTTGTTGCTCTATGAAACCTAATAACCACTATCACGGTATCGCTTTAGCTAGCCATTCGATATCATTTCATTCCATATTTAACATTGATGCTCGGACACCGCAGTGTCCCCTCCACAAGGCCTAGAGCTTCGCATATCGCGGTTTGCACCCAACAATATTAGATTGCGGTATTTAACAGAATTTTCCATTTCCCTATCCATCCGTCCATTCCTCCAGCTCGTCACCTTTAAGCTTGATGCTCGAACATCGCAATGTTCCTTCCGCAAGGCTCGAAGCTTCACACGTCACGGTTTTCACCCAACAATACCGAATTACGAAATACAAAATCTTCATTTCCCATATCCTAAATTCATTTAACTCATCCATAATTTTCCCGCCATACTCCGCCATTAAAAACATGCAATTCGTGCATTTCACACATACTATGAAACTATATACCCACACGGTTTGCCAAATATTCAAACATCGAGACGTATCCATAGACAAACATCAATCATTCTTACAACATTCACATAATTTTACCAGTCTATGGACTCATAGCACACCCATTCTTCCTTTTTCATGCATAATCAAATTCTAAGCACAATATATATCATTCATGAATGTGTTTCAATCAAGAGACACGACACCATATAACACATAAAGATAGGCTATAAAATCTCACCTTGCTCCCTTTATCCTTGACAGCTTAGCTTGTCCAAATGCTAGAACCTCCTTTGTCTTGGCAGCTAAGCATGACAACCATTTATTAATTAAACTAAAGGTGTTCAACCCTTAAAAATATAAAATCCATAACTATATAGACACTTTTAAGAGTTTTTGCTCTACTTCTTTCTTCAATCCACAAGTACAGAGAGATAAAAAAGCTTACCAGTTCCTCAACTTCTTTACTACCAGACTTCAATTCTCACGATGGTTGCTACATGCAGAGCTTCATTTATCTACACCCTCTTCTTTTTCAGACCGTTTGGAGAAGACGATGCTTTTGATAGAGAAAAATGGTAAAAATAATTTAGAAGAATTTTTTTTCCACACACACCTTTATATATACTCCATTGGTATGGTTTTCACAAACCAATACCACCACTCAATCCTAATCATTTTGTCTCTCACTATGGAAACAATCAGTTCTAATCTAATTAAACCAAAATTGAAACCCAACCATTCTTAATTAGCCACTTAAGTTCCTAAGTATCTCAATAGAGCCCGTAAATTTCTATTTCTATACAATCAGCTCCCCGACTCTTCTAAATTTTTAGGTCCTTAGGAGAGCCAGGTGTGACAAGCTACAAGGCGCGCACCTTATACCTCTCCACATTACCATTTGCATCCCTCGTGGTTTTAAATATTCATTTACAACCAATTGGTTTTGCACCTTCAGAAAATGAGACAAGTTCCCAAAATTTATTTTCTTGCATAGACTTATACTCTATTTTCATGACATTAATCCACTTTTTTGAATTAGAACTTTTAATGGCTTGACGAAAGTTGATTGGATCATCTTACATCATTCCATTGTCATCCTCATGTTCTTGGAGAAATACAACATAATCACCTAAATTAGCATTTCTCGTCTCTCCCGTTGACCTCCTTAATGGCACTTGTTCTTGAGGTTGTTAAGTTTGTTCTTCTAGAACAAGTACTTCATCTTGAATAGGAAGTTTTTCAACATTATCTTGCTGAGGTTCTGGATTCCTTTCTTGATCAATGATAGGTATGAGAACCTGAACATCATCAAAAGTGATAGCAGGACGGAGTTAGAATCCAATTCCTTCTCAAAAGTAATGTCTCTAACCTTATTTCTCCCCCAAATTCAACATCCTCAAAATAATGTTACATTTCTCGTCTCAAAAATATTTTTAATTATGGGATCATGAAACTTATAGCCCTTAGATCGCTCAAAATAATCAATAAAATAGTTGCTCACTATATAGGAGTCTAATTTCTTTTTATGTGGCCTATAAAACCTTGCCTCAGTTGGACATCCCTAAATGTGAAAGTGCTTTAGACTAGGCTTTCAACTTGTCCAAAGCTCATAAGGTGTTTTTGTAACTTCTTTGGTGGGTACTCTATTTAGAATGTAAGATGTTTTCTTTAATGCTTTTCTCAAAGGGACTCAGGTAAGGTAGAATGAGCAATCATGCTCATTACTATATCCTTAAGAGTCCTATTTCGTCTTTTAGCTACACCATTCATACTAGGTGATCCTGGTATGGTGTACTATGGGAAAATACCACATTCCCCTAGGAATTTCGCAAATGGTCCTGGATGTTTTTCACCTGAGCCATCATATCTACCGCAGTACTCACCACCACGATCAGATCTAACATTCTTAATTCTTTTGTTAAGTTGATTCTCAACTTAAGATTTATAAAATTTGAACATGTCCAGAGATTGAGATTTTTCATGAATGAGATATATGTACCAATAACATGAGTAGTTATATATGAATGCCATGAAATATTGTTGACCATTCCAGGATATCGTAGAGAATGACCCACAAATATTAGTATGAATTAATTCTAAGACGTCTAAAGATATGTTGGCATCAAATCTCTTGGTTTTGGTCTATTTTCCCTTGATGCAATCAGCACGGACATCAAAGTCTGTGAAGTCAAGGTACTCTAAACTGCCATCAGACATAAGGAGTTCAACTCTACCTTTTGAGATATGACCAAAACGCTTATGCCATAATGGTGCCAATTTTTTCTTATTTAATTTGTGTTTAATACCACGTGATTCCACATACAAAGTTTCATTATAGGATGCAACCATTTCTAGCAAATAAAGGTTGTCATAAGCATTTAAATAACTAGTTCCAACAACATTCGACTTTAAAAACAAACTAAATTGAGTGTTTCCAAATGAACAACAATATCCAAATTTATCCAGCAAGGAAACATAAACTAAATTTTGTCTAAAAGACGATACTACAAAAGTTTCTTTTAAATCCAAATAAAAACCAGTTCCTAATAACAACCTAAAATGCCTAATTGCTTCCACTTCCACTGATTTTCCATTTCTCACGAAGATGTGTCTTTGTGATAAATCTAGAATATATAGTTATTTTTTGTACTTTTTAGACTGATAATTCATGTAAGTGATGGATGAATGATAGCAAATTTTGTAATTTTTATTATATTTCTGTCTGTTAAGTAATAATAGGACAAATTTGTTATCTTGTTTTATTTCTATGCTAAATATGTGATTTCTTTATCTTTGAAGGTGGTTGGTGCATTAAAAAGAAAAGAAGACTTGAAATTCACATGTTAATGTGCAATGCCATAACATTGCTACAGCCTTGGACCGATGGGGTCAAGCACAAAAATATACATTTTGGATCCCCCCAATACAGCATGATTGGACTCCATAGCTTTATCTTGACCCACCAATGCTAAGTGGACTTACAAGCCTGAATGTCCAAGAGGCCGAAAGCATCCAAAAAGACTTCAAAACATCAATGAGGACCAAATATACATATCAAAGGTGGCCCAAACCGTCCAATGGTAGGAGAGGAGAGCCCAAACCGTCCATGAGACTTAGTCTCTAGCTACCTCAACCAAAAAATTAGCCATGGAGAGAATCTTGCAACCACTAACAATCCATGGAGAAATTTAAGCAAAACCATCCACCCTCTTGTAACCACCCGAAAGTCAATGGTGTTGGAAAGTGTGGTTTTAGAACCCCGATTTCGTAAACTGGACTCAATATTTACAAAGTTATTTAGAAGTGAATTAAATTTTGGTTAGGTAATTTTGTTGAATTAGTGCTTAATTTAAGTACAGGGACTAAATCTTGTAAGAGTCAAAAGTTGAATTATAACTAAATCATAAAGTAAAAAATAACTAAGGGACTCGTAAGGAAATTAAACCATTGGTTTAATGAAAGTGGACGGCAATGAATAATTAGATAAAAGAACATGTAATAAAATTTATAAATAAAACAAAACATAAAGTTATAAATTAAAATTAAAAGAATAATAAAATGTGAAGTGGAAAGAAAGAGAAATCAAAATCTCTTATTTCTTTCATTTAGTTGAACCATGAGAGGAGAAGAAGAACTCATGAATGGCGAGGGTCTCCTAAGTTTCAAGATCAATTTGGTTAGTTCAATTCAGTCATTTTCTTGTAATTTTTTATGTTTTCGGAATCTCAATAGTTCAAGCTAACTGACCCATGTTGAAATTTTTGGTATTGTTAAAGATTTTGAGTGTTACCATTGTTGGATAGTTGAAGTTTTTGGTGGTATTTTGATAGATTTTTAGGTTAGAAGTGAAAAATAGACTAAATTGTAAAGTAAATTGTTGATTTTGTATAATAGGGACTAAAATGTATAAATTGTAAATTTTGAGGTATAATTAAAAAGTAAGGAGTCCTATAGGGACTCTTGTGTATTCGACATAAAATTAAAAGGTTAAATGTGAAAGTTATGTTAGTCTTGGTTTTGGGGACTAAATTGAATAATATGAAAAAGTTGTATAATTTAGCAATTGAATGAGAATTTAGTTGTGTATTGCTGATTTACTATATTTTTTAATTCGTAGCTAACGTTGACCTAGATTCCTCGGAAAAGAAAGGAAAAGACAAGGTCGTCGACGGTTAGCTCAGAGTTTACGGTTTGTATTTCTATAAATTGAACTATCTCAATTGTTTCATTTTTACATTGCGTTGTTTGGTAAGTTCGTAAGGTGAGTTATAATTGATTCAGTGAATTGAAAATTATGTGATTGAGATGGTTATTTGTATTAAGGTTTGAATTGAATAGATTCAAAAATATTAGATATTATTTGAAATGTGAAATTGTGCTAATGTTGTGATTAAACATGTTATATATAGGTGGAAAATGGGATTGGTTGACTGTGATTACGAAATTGAAATTGAGAAATGTATATAAATGAAATGTGAGAAATTGTTACCTTATTAACTGTTCTGGCAGGGTCTGGTATAATTGGTATCCATAGGATAATAAGAGTTCAAGGTTTTACGACTACATGTCGGGGAGTTCTAGGCACCCCATTTGTCGATTATACCAACCAATGTTGGACACATTTATTGTCGATTTTACCAGCCAGCGTAGGGAAAAATTCATTATTACGGATTTATTCGTCAGGCACTGGGTGCCAAATTGGTGTGTTGGTTGGATCCGCGTATCCGTTCAAGTTTGAGTCATGTTAATAAGAAAAAATGAAAGTGGAAACCGGTATTACAACTTGTGAAATGAATTAAAATAAAGTTGATTATGAACTTTTGATTGCATACAATGGATCTTAAGGTGAAATTATACATTAGTGTTGATTTTTCAATGAATTTGAGTTGAAAGTACATATAAAATGTGCATATGGTTCATTACATTTAACTTATGCATTAGTATGTATCATATTATGTTTAATATTCAGATTATAGAACTACCACTGATTTATACTCAGCTTATGGTTTTTTTCTTATGCGCAAGTTATGTACTTATTGGTTTGATCGTCGATTCAGCATCTAGCGGCAATCCCAAACTCAAGTGTTGGTGAATGGTTATTTTTGGTCTTGGCATGTACATAGGATGTGTTATACTTTTTATGGTCATTTTGAATCTTGTTGGGCTTAAAGGTTATGTAACTATGCATAAGTGTGATGGCAATGGTCATTTTGTTGATATCTTGATCATTGTTTTGGTTATTTGCTTACTGCCTTCATGAATGAGATGGTTATATGCTAGGTATTATGTTTGATTGATGCTTGGATTTGGTTTGATTCATCATATGTCTAGATTAAGCCTTAGCAAGGAATTGGTAAAATTCATGTTTATACCTAATTTTTTACTTAAAAGTTTTGGTAGTTTTGTATCTAGGTTGTTAGGCTAAAGTGAAAATTAAATGTGAAATGGTTAAATGGTTGAATGTGTTCATGATTGGCTTGATTTATTTTAGGTGCCATTGAAGGCATATTGGTATAATTGAATAAGATCATTTAGTTAGTTTTCAATTGCTGGTTAAGGTTCCAATTGTGGCATATTGGTTAAACATTTAGATTGGTTATTGTAAATGATGTTTTTGACTTTATTTGGATGTCTTTGAATAGTTTGAAATGTGGCTTAAATGATAGTTTATGGCTTAAATGTTCATGGTTGAATAGCTTGGTTAAAAGGCATTTTCAAGGTACACACGAGCTGGCACATGGCTTGGGACACTGTCGTGTGTCATACATGAGCTCATGGCACGGCTGTGTGGTTTGTAAAATTTTAAGTGATTTTGGTGCACACGGTCAAATTTAGTTGCACAGTCTAGCGACACGACCATATGGTCTATCTCACATAGGCTAAGCTCTCGTACACGGTTAATGATACGGTCGTGTAATTCAATACACATGATCTAAGCTTTTGCATATAGCCTGGGGACATGATCGTGTGACTCCCGTTTTTAGATTTTCCTTAACTTTTTTTTTGTTCAATTTGATCTCTGTTCATTACTGAATTGCTTTTTAGCTTCCATATACTCAACATTTACTTGAAATAGATTGAATAATGTATTTATACATGCTCGTATGTGATTATTTAATATTTTTTTGAGATTTTCATTAATAAATTGTATGAAATTATTTGGTAATTGTTCGTAGCATCTCATTACTTGGGGTCTAACGACCAGACCGGGTAACGGGCGTTTCACCTCTCCCTTGAATCAATCAAACTGTACACCCTCTCCTTTGAATCAAGAAAACTATCCACCTACAAAGAGAAAATTAAGGGTGAGACACCAAAAATAGTAAAGGGAGAAAGGGTGCTCACTAGTATAAATAGGGAACAAATGCTTGAGGGAGATGACACCATCACACAACACAATTGAGTTCCACACAACACAGAGTTGAAAGAGCATTTTAGAGACATTGAGAACTACCAATTTGGCAATCTTGAAAGCATTTGTGCCTAGTGCAACACAAAGGAGAAGAGATGGGGAGGAGCAACATGAGCAGTATCACAGAGAACCACCGAAATCGACTTTACAATTTTCCTTTAATCTTTTATTTTGCTGAGTGTTGATAAACATGTTTGCAACTTATCCTGTAAAATCCCCACTTTAAAAAAAAAAGAGAGAAGAATAATATTTATGGTGGAAGTCATTGAATAAATGATCTATAAATAAATAGTAGAATAAGAAATTGTGATCATTTTTAGAGGAAACTGTCAAGAAAACACAGAATATTATTAGTAGGAGTATGTGGTTAAGTTAAAAATTCAGTATCGAGTTCAGGGATTAAATTGAATAATTTGGAAAATTATAGTTATTAAAGTGCAATTATCCTATTTTTATTTTGATGGAAATGACTTAATGACAATTTTACCATTTCTTAAAAAAATCAAAAGTTTCATGATGTTTTAAATGATATTTTCATTAAATAATTATTATTTAACATTTTATTTAAAATAATAGTATTTCATTAAATATTATTATAACATATATAAAAGAAGAGAGAAAGATAAATTTCTTTCATCATTTTCCTTCAAATTCAAACTTAAGGTATGGTTTTTCTTCAAATATTTTTTAGAATTTGAATATTTGAAGCTTTCTTTACATATATATACCAATAGTTTTTTTATTTTATCAAGTATTTTGAAAGTTTCCATTAAAGGATATTTTTGGATAGGAAATAATTAGAAGATGAATTCTAGCTTGGTAGAAGTGTGAAAAAGAAATAAAAATGGATGGAAAGTTTACTTGGTATATTTGGCCATGTTAAAGGGAAAGTAGAGAACATTGGCCACTTTGCGTAATATTGGTGCTAAATGATAGCTTGTGAAGCAGTGAGTACTCTAGTGAAGACGGAATTGAAAACGGATAATCGAGTCAAAAGATAAGCGAATTTTGGACTAGAAAACCTAAGTTGTCAATATGAATAATCATGCATATTTAAGTTTGTTTTTATTAGTTTTGTTTTAGAATGGATAAATGATGTTGTTTCGTATTGAACTGCTCCTAATATAGCTAAAAACCAAGCGAACATCTTGAAGGAGAAAGGCAAAGAAAATGAGTAAAGCGATTAAAAATTCGGTTTATGCTAATACCTTATTTTCATTACATGATACTTTTAATATTTATTATACTATGAATAACTATGTAAATTTTATTCTTATGATTTTTGAATGATATTTTAATGATTTAATTAGTATTTAAAGTTTATGTTTTGAATTGAAAATTAAGATTTCAATGATAAAATTAGTAATTTCATGATTTTGAGTTGAATTTGAATATTAAGATTTCAAATGGTTGAACAAGCAAATGTATAGTAAGTTTGTATTGGAAGCTTAATTTTACATGAGGCGATATATGATTTGAACATGAGATGAAATTAAAATGAGAATGATATGAAAATAGAATTGAATTGAAACGGATCATGAAACTTGGTTTTTACCCCATTACACTATGTTAGACTAAATCAAATATAATTGGAATGCCATAGAGTCTTCATATCAGAGAATTTAGATCTCCCCAATTCCCAGAGGGTCGAGGGAGAAAAGGCCAAGTTGGTTAGTTGTTATTATTGTTAGCCCCAAATCCCAGAGGGTCGTGGGTAGTCCCAATTCTCAGAGGGTCGTGGGTAGTCCCAATTCTCAAAGGGTCGTGGACTACTCTGATAGCTATCATTACCGAACAACTCGGGGTGGCAGATTCGTATATCTGGTTATGAGTCTAAACTTTAGTATGGGGTCTAAATTGAAAGAAAAGCAAAAGCAAAAATTGAATTTATTTGTATTTCCATATTGCGTGAATTAAATTAATTACGCGATTTTGAATTTAATTAAAAAAACTTAATTTCTTTAGTCGATTTGTCAAAATCAAAATATTAAAGTTTATTAATATTATAATTTTCTTTTATTGTGATGTTATTAATGAATTTTATAATCATGTTTTCATTTATTTCTATAAATTAATTTATGTTCAATACTTATGTAATGATTTATATGATATTAGCACCACTGAGCATAAAAATTGCTCAGCGTACGGTTTGTCTATTTTTCCATGTGCAAGTAGTTAGATTTGATAGGTTGTTCCAATAGCATCTGATGAACTGAAGTTCATCTCAAACAATGTTGGTGAAGAGTTTATTTTATAGTTGATGCAAATGGCATGTACCTAGGCATGTGTATATATAATACTATGTCGTAAACTGAATTTAAAAATTTTCGTTATGTTTTCTTTGCTAGTACTTTATAACTAATGTTTTGGATGAAATAGTAAAGCATAGAAATCTAGTTTATTGGTATGTTTTGAGTAATTGAAGTGTGGGAAATTGATTTGGAAGATGAATTGAATGTGATTACATTGTGAAATCTAAATTTTTGCAGGGGTTTTACGTAAAATAAGCAGAAATACTGCTGAAATTATTATAAAATAATTTTACCACTACATTTCCTTTAAAAAAAAGATAAAATGGAAAAGTGAGTTGCTTCGACAATGAAATGTGACATTTTATATTCAGATCCAACAATTGGGTCGGGTATAAGGTGTCACATGTTCTTTTTCTTTTAATTTAATTATGATGACTTAATTTTGTTAATGCTAATTTTGTTAATGCTAGATTAATTACGATTCTTTAGTTTAGCTATTAATGCTCTGTTGAAGATGTTCTGTGCATTTGGTTGTTTTACTCATTCAAGTATTATCATGCTCATGCTTGCTTATGCATCAATAACATGAGTAAGTTTATGAATTAATCTATTGATCTAAAGATGATAATTAATGGACACACTACTTGAATGGTGAATGTTTGATTTCTTAATAATTAGATTAGTATTAATATCGAGAAATATTGTTACCTTGCACAACCTTTAGGTAAGATGCCTGAATATGAAACCTTAAAGTTGATTAGACATAGACATGTGTAAAAGAAACTAAAAGGTTGGACATTTACGAGCAGCTTACTACTTGTAGAATTTGGTTAGTAAATCACCAATTTTCCATGGGACCACCGTAACATCCTTTAGCATTTTTTTTAATAATTATAAGTTATGGGAAAGTAATTAGTCTAGCCCTTTATGCCATTGTGATTAAAATTTGTGTTAGTATTTGCTATCTTTTATTCTTTGTTTATATTTTTATACTTAGTAAATTTTAATCAAACTAGATAGTTAACTCATTTCACTATCATTATTCTTCATCACCAACTAGCCAATTATTAATTGAGCAACTATTGACTTACATATACAGTCCCTGTGGAGGCGATAACTTTTTACTAACTACTTTATTTCTTGTTGACGACTATGTACACTTGCACATTATTCGATAATCTCGTGAAAAAGGTTTTGGCGCCATTGTCAAGGACTGTATAATCATTAATTGTGAAATTAATTATTTTGCAATTGATTTACTTATTTGTTATTTTTAATTTAGTTGTTTCTATGATCTTTTTTAGGTGTTTATGAATATAGGTTGAATTAACGATCTACTTCCAATTGATCCTGAAATTGAACGCCCCTTTAGACAAAGAAAAATGGAACAAGTAGCTCATAGACAAGCTACAGAAATGAATCTTGCACAACAATATCAAAGAGACGGAATTGCTAATGCTCAAAACCCGGTAATTGTTATTGATGACAGGGACCGTGCCATATGCCAATACGCTATTCCTCTTTTCAATGAACTTAATCCAAGAATTGTGAGACCCAAAATTGATGCATCGTAGTTCGAATTAAAGCCAGTGGTGTTCCAAATGCTTCAAACGGTGGACCAATTTAGTGGGATGCCTACTAAAAATCTACACCTTTATCTTTGCTTATATATAGAAGTAAGGGACTCCTTCAAATTGGTCTAAGTGATTGAGGATGCTTTGAGATTGAAGTTATTCCAATACTCGTTGAGAGATAGAGTGTGAGCATGGTTGAATTCCTTACCACCTGACTCTATAACCACATGGCAAGAATTGGTTGAACGATTCTTGATGAAATATTTTCCTCCTAGTAAAACTACCAAGCTTTGGAATGAGATCACTACGTTCCAGCAACTTGATGATGAATCTCTATATGAGGCATGAGAGCGATTCAATGATTTATTATGAAAGTGCCCTCACCATAGTTTACTACATTGCATTCAATTGGAAACTTTCTACAATGGTCTCAATGCACATACAAGAATGGTGGTAGGTGCTTTTGCAAATGGAGCTTTTCTTTCTAAATGTTACAATGAAGCTTACAAAGTTATTGGAAAAATTTCTAGCAACAATTATCAGTGGTCGACTAATCGAACAACTACAAGAAGAAAAGTGGCAAGAGTACATGAAGTTTATGTAGTTACTTTGCTAGCAGCCCAGATATCTTCTATGTATTCCATGCTTAAAAATATTACTGTAAATGGCTTCAATACTAACATGACAGGTCAGTAGCCAAGCCAATTTGAGAACATTTTATGTGTGTACTGTGGAGACAATCATGTGTTTGAAAATTACCCGTCAAATGCAAAATCCATCTACTATATGGGAAACCAAAATCAGAATAGGAGTGGCCTAGGTCCATAATAAAATTTCTATAATCCTTCATGGAAAAATCATCCAAATTTCTTGTGGAGTAATCAAGGAACTGGTCCTATCAACTCTTATATGCAATCCCAATCAAATCACTTGCAAATATTTTCCTAACAAGTTCAGTAACATTCACAAGCCGAATCTTCCAACAATCTGGATAACTTATTGAAAGCATATATGGCAAAGAATGATGCAACTTTGAGAAATTTGGAGAACCAGATGGGATACTTAGCAAACAAACTCCAAAGCAAACCCTAAGGTGCTTTGCCAAGCGACACTGAAAATCCAATAAGTGCAGGCAAAGAGCATTGCAAAGTTGTCACCTTGAGGAGTGGAAAGATGTTGGAACCTAAAGTTGTTGAACTTGAAGATAAGCCTGTTGTTGCTTAGAAAAAAGAAGAAGATCAACCGAATGTTGAAATTCCCACTTTACAGAAGTCAGATTCCACAATTCTCAATGAGGTATTGTCACAACAAGTTAGTCTTGAAAGTTCAACATCTGCGACAAATGCAGATGCATTACCGTAGAAGAGTTGTCCAGTTAAAGCTAAGATTCCACTACCTCCTTATCCTCAAATACTCTAACAGAAGAAGTAAGAGGTCCAATTTAAAATGTTCTTGGACATTCTTAAACAACTTCACATCAATATACCATTGGTGGAAGCTCTAGAGCAAATGTTGAACTATGTCAAATTCATGAAGGATATCCTCTTCAAAAAGAAAAGATTTGGGGAATTTGAGACAATGGCATTAACAAATGAGTGTAGTGCATTCCTACAAAACAAGGTGCCCCCAAAAATGTAAGATATCGGGAGTTTTACCATACCTTGTAACATTGGAGATTCCTATTGTTGAATGACTCTATGAGATCTGGGAGCAAGTATTAACTTGATGCCAATGTCCATATTTAGACAATTGGGTATTGGTGAAGTTAGACCGACGACGGTTACACTTCAATTGGCAAATGAATCATTAACGCATCATGTGGGGAAGATCGAAGATGTATTGGTATGTGTTGATAAATTTATATTTCCAACTGACTTCATTATCTTGGATTTTGAAGTAGATAAAGAAGTATCAAATCATCCTAGGAAGGACTTTCTTGGCAACGGGTAGAACGTTAATTGATGTGTAGAAAGGCGAACTCACTATACAAGTTCAAGATGATCAAACAACCTTTAATGTATTTAAAGTTATGAGATTTTCTAGTGCAGTTGAAGAATGTTTTGCAATGGCCGAGATAGAATCATTGGTCTCTACAAAACAAAAATTCAATTTTGTAGATGATCCGTTGGGGTGTGTCTTAGTGTCTGATCCACCAAAAGACAATGAAAAAGAGGAATATCTGGCCTTGTTGGAAGCCAATTTGAAAGGATTTATTCACAATCTCAATTCGATTAATTGAGGTTAGCATCTAATGAATACACACAACCTAAGGCATAAATTGAAGAACCACCCAACTTGGAGTTAAAGGTACTTCCATCTCATTTGAAATATGTTTATTTGGGTAAATTTTCTACTTTTCTTGTTATAATTTTAGCTAAGTTAACTGAGAGTCAAGAGAAAAAGTTGATTGATGTTCTGGAGAAGTTTAAAAAGGCAATCGAGTAGGCTATAGCTGATATTCGAGGCATTAGTCAGTCTCTTTGCAAGCAAAAAATCCTATTAGAAGACGGTGAGAAGGCATCGATTGATGGATAGAAAAGACTAAACCCGATTATGAAGGAGGTAGTCAAGAATGAGATTATTAAATGGTTAGATGTGGAAATCATTTACCTCATCTCTGACAGCTCATGGGTGAGTCCAGTTCAATGCATACAAAAAAAGGGGGGAATCATAATTGTGGAGAATAAAAATAACGAGCTCATTCCAACAAGGATAGTTATGGGTTGGCAAATTTGTGTAGATTATAAAACTTAAACAAAGCAACTCGAAAGGACCATTTTTCGCTACCGTTCATAGACCAGATACTAAATAAACTTGTGGGTTAGGATTATTATTATTTCATGAATGGATATTCGAGGTGCAATCAAATAGTTGTAGCATCGGAAGATCAACACAAAACCACTTTCACTTGCACATACGATACGTTTGTTTTTCGACGAATGCCTTTTGGTTTATGCAATGCACCTATAACTTTTCAAAGATGCATGATGGTAATATTTACTGATATGGTTGGGTGTTCTTTGGAAGTATTTATGGATGACTTTTCAGTGTTCGGGGATTCATATGAAGACTGTTTAAATAATTTAGCTAATGTGCTAAAATGGTGTGAGGAGACGAACATTGTCCTTAATTAGGAAAAATGTCATTTTATGATTAAATAAGGTATCATTTTGGGGCATAGAATATCAAGACGAGGAATTGAACTTGATAAAGAAAAAGTCGATGTAATAGAGAAGTTGCCACCTCTTGTGTCTTTAAAAGGAGTTAGAAGTTTCTTGGGGCATGTCGGTTTTTATCAAAGGTTCATCAAAGATTTCTCAAAGATTTATAAGCTATTGTGTACTTTGTTAGAAAAGGATATAGTATTCAATTTCGATGAGGTGTTCTTGAAAGCCTTTGATGAACTGAAACGACGGTTAATTTCAGAACCAATCATCGTTACACCGGATTGAAGTTCTCCTTTCGAGTTGATGTGTGATGCTAGCAACTTCTTAATTGAAGCTGTAATGGGTCGGTGGAGAAACAAAGTCTTCCATCCAATTTGACAGGGGCCCAGTTAAATTGTACAATAACTAATAAAGAACTACTTGCTAATGTTTTTTTTTCTTTTATAAATTTCGTTCTTATCTTGTAAGCACTAAAGTGACGATCTATACAGATCATTAGATAATTAAGTACTTGCTTACAAAGAAATATGCTAAGCCAAGATTGATTCAATGGGTACTTTTACTCTAAGGATTTGATCTTGAGATCTAAGATAGGAAACGGGTTGAGAACCAAGTGGCAAACCATCTGTCAAGATTGGAACAATATGAGGGAACTCATTCCTCTATCCCTATTAATGAATATTTTCCAAATGAACATATCTTTTAGGTAAGTCGCATCCATGAAATTCCTCGGTTTGTTGACGTTGCTAAATTTTTTGCTAGTGGAATAATGCCGCCCAAATTGTCATATTAACAAAGGAAAAAATTCCTTCATGATATAAGGTATTATTTTTGGGAAGAGCCATTTTTGTTTAAGTACTATATAGATCAAATGATCGGAAAGTGTGTAGCCATGAGGTAGTTTATATCCTTTATCACTATCATTCTTCTCCAAGTGGGGGACATTTTGGAGGTTCATGCACTGCATCCAAGGTGTTGCAAGCCAGATTTTATTGGCCTACTCTATTTAAGGATACGTACTCTTATGTGAGGAATTGTGACCGGTGCCAACTGTTGGATCTGGTGCTTTGAGTGTAGTATATTCATTGGTAAACTTGTAATTTTTTTAGAACAGATTGGTTAATAAAACAAATTCATTGATTACATTAATATACTTTGTATAATTTTCCTCATATGGTTTTTGCACACAAAGCAAAATGGAAGCAAATGTTGCTCATTGGTTGTCTAATGTTTAAATTGATACTAAGCGGTATTGCGTGGTCGGATCGTAATACAGAAAGAAAACTTGTATTAGTAGACAAACCTAAACATGTCATTAGTCTAATAAAAAATAAGCAAACCAATTGGAAGACTAATATGTCGTCTATCAAGTCCAATTTGGGAGATGTTTTGTCTTGAGCACCAGAGCGGATGACTCCCAGAAGATAAAGACATAGATGTGACTGACTAAACTGACAATACATTGGACAAGACCCAATATGAATAGATCCTGAACCCATTTATGATTTTTTTTCACTTGTGACGTTCATAGTGTGGCATACCTAAATCTTGAGTGGATGATGAATTATGTATGCGTAACTTGTACACTTTGATGTAAGTACAAACCTGAGTTCGAATAGATAAGGAAACGAAAGCTGGTGAGTTGGGTGTACGACTTCTGCAGTATGTAGTATCTTTCACAACAATGAAATTCATAGCCCGAGACATAGGTAAATGATATCCTCTCATTGGCATTACATGGTTGATGAAAAGTAAATGTGGCCACGGGTCATTCGTCTTTGTGATGAATGACTTGATTACTATTTTATAGTAATTGACTTTTAATGAAGGAAGCTGTAATGATTATCATGAGATAAAATAGGATCATATTGGGAGAATGAATATTATCCCAAAAATATTAAGGATATCCTATGAGGGTAACACACTTATGACAATGTCATTGTACGAGCACTAAGTAGTTGCTTTCATAATGGTATGTCGTTAGGGAGAGCTCAGTCGCGATACTATAGTGGAATGACTTCGTGACTAAATGAGTTTATAATTAATAAGAGAAAAACAAGAACTTAATTATAAATCATTTGAGCCCTAATTGCATATATCTAATCGGTTCCTCTGCTAGGTCATTGAAATCATAAATGAATTGCATGTTGAATCAAAATGAATAGAATGAATAGAAATAGAGAAATGGGAAACGTTTAAAAACGATTATGGTTTTTTTTAGAAAAGAAATGGAATCATTTGGAAATGAATGTGATTTTCTCAAAATGAAAATGAAAATGAAAATGAGAAATGATTCATTTGTAAATGTAGATGAATTATTTAAAAACTATCGGGAGAATGAGTTTATGTTTTTGAGCTATCTAAAAGCCCGAAAATAAAAATAAACCATTTAGTCATAGTGAACAAGTTGAATTGTTAAATTATAAATATATTTTTCAAAAATTTCACCCGAGGTAAAATTACCATAATTTTATTGGGGTAAAATTACCATAATTTTACTGGGGTAAAATTGAGATGAGAAAATTATTTAATATAAAATATTGAAGTTTATTTTGGGAAATAGAAAAAAAATCAGGTTGACTCAAATTACAAAGTACTGGGAGAGATTGTTGGATTAGCAGTGATTGTTGGTTTGAGTTTATGGGTTTTCATAGAAGAAATAAAAGGACCGCTATTAAAGGACCTTCAACAAGGTTGATAATAGAAGCTTTCAACAATTAATACAATCAAGTTATTATCTGATGCAAGTAAGATTCTCATCTTTCTCTCTTCTTAAATGGATTTCTTTTGTTTTTTTAAGTTATATACAAATGAATGAGAAAATAAAAGGAAGTCAAAGAAGAGAAGAGAAAAAACAAAAAAATAAAAAATGAAGTGTTTTGGGTTAATTATAGAGAGGTCATTATCTTCAGTCAAAAGTAAAAGGAAATTGTAACACCCCAAAATAGAGCCTAGGAGTTTTAGGGGTATTTTAGGAATTTTAACCTTCGAGTGTTCAGAATTTTGTGATATGGAATATCGATAATGTTGTCAATTCTGGTTTTTAGAAAATTAAATCAATTTTTGAAAATGAATTTTAAATAGCTTTAATTTTGAAAATATGACTGATTTGCAAAAGAGTCAAAATTAAGAGTTTTTATGAAGCAATTTGACCAAATGTCAAAAGTCAACCTAAAGCCCCCTTTCCAAATAATTTTCACATCAACTTCTTCTTCCCATATTGGTGTCGTCCCTTTGTTTTCCCTTTTACTCTCCTAATCAATTTTTATTTCTAATTCTTAATCCTCTTTGATTTCTATCACCCTTGAACCTTAAAACCTCCATTTAAACCAAGAAAATCACCCAAAAACTTCATCATCTACATCATCTTCTCCAAACGTGGGTTTTTCTAGATTTGCGTCAAAGCTCGTTTTTCTTCCATCGAAAAAGCTCATTTTTCTTCCATCAGAGGTAACCATTCGACTTTCTAAGTATTAAATGATATCTAGTCCCTTAAACTAAATTTGTAGCCATTGAAACGAATGTTTTAAATAAAAGCTGAAAATCGGGTCTTTAATGGTAAATTTTGGGTTTTTGGATAAAAACATGATTTCAAAGTGTTTTTTAATTAGCTTTAACATGATTAGAAGGTTTCTAAACTTATTTTCAAGTTTCATTAAAGATTTCTTGAGTTTTAATGAATTTTCGAAAAATAGCCATAAAACATGTCAAAAAAGTCAATACTATGAATTGAGTATTTTATTGTAAGTTAAAAGGTTGGGAATTAGACGTAGATGAATATGTAGATGAATGGAATTCGTTTCGTGCGAAAATATTAAGCGTAGACTGAGTTATTTGAATTTTAAGTTTGTCGTGCTAAAGGTTTTGGTTAGAAAAGAGTGTAGCTTAGGCTTGTGTTTGTGGCTGTTTAAGGTGAGTTATTGACTGATTGTTGACTAAATATATGTGTGATTTGTCTTGTTGAAGTGTCAAAGTTAATCAGACCTTCAACGAGTAGAGATAAGGGAAAAATGAAGTCTGTCTAGGCTTCCAATTTTTCGACAAAAGTAAATATTTCAATGAGTGTTTTAAAATCGCTGCTTGTAGATGATTCGTTGTGTATTTGGGAATTTAGAGGTAGCCTAAACCCCTACTCGAAATTTCGAGTGTAAGTGTTCTTGTCCCTATGACTAAGTATAAAATATGTTTGTTTGTGAATTTGTGAAATCATGAACATATATGAGATGCTATGATATATGCTATGAGTTTATGTTGACTGTTGTGAAAGTGAATATGAAAGTATGTTAATCATTCCATGTGACAATAAATAGAAGGGTATGTTTTCATGCCACATGTCAGAGATTGCATTGTGTTAATAATGTGAATGTGCAGTGAATATGTGCGGAAAATCGATAAGTAAATATGTGAGTACTTACTTATATCTGTTGTGATATATGGGGTGCTAAGGCACAAGGACAGTTTTGGAGAGATAAGGGAATGTGAGCTAAGCTCTATTCACTGGGATATGTATGTGTAGTGTGTTAGAGAGCGTTAGCTATATGCTTCGCTTATGGGATATGTTTGACTCTACGAGTCTGTGTGATGTGATAGAGATCTGTGTATCCAATGAGAGGTGATAGAGTTTATTTTATGTTTCATAATCTCAAGAGCTAAATTATCATACACTATAACTAAATGTGATTATATGTAATTATATGTGCTTATATGTGATTGATATGTGTCAGAATATATATATGCATCCCTAAACATTTGTATAAATAGAATGTAAAAAAATGTATGGAATATGACTAAATATGTGAATTATGACACTTAGTTAATAACGTTTTGGGAATATGTTGTATGTCGTTTGGTTGATGCATGACGACTTGTTTGCGTAGTGGTTGTTCTAGGCATTCACTGAGCTTGTTAAGCTCACACACTCCATTTTATCCTTTGCAGAGTAGTTACGTTCCCGGTGTGAGCGGTGTGGCCGTTGAGGGATTGATCCAAGCTATTCTTTATTCATTATAGTAGGTGTTTTGCTTATTCTAGCTCTAGGGAATAAAAAGGCAATGTGGTAGACATTTATATCGATTTTGCTAAGACGTATTTAGGATTATTTGCATATTGTGTATGCTTGGAAGCTTGTGAACTTGAACATGGTGCTTGGATTATTGTTTAGACATTTTGGTGCTTATGTGACTAGGTGAATGAAACATGATGTTTAAAGACTAAGTTGGAATGATTTAAGTGCTCTTATATGCTGAATTTTTGTAACCTGAAACAGAGGTATCGATATTAAGGTTTTTAAAACGATACATCTGTATTTTTGAAAGTTTAGGGAGTCAGAATAACAATGTGGTATCGATACCTTTGCCCGAGTATTGATACTCAGGGTGTAATTATCGATATCTTGCGAAAGGTACCGATATTTTTCCAATGTTTTAAAATTTGGTGAGAAACATAATGTTAGTTTGGTATCGATTTTCCAGGTGATATCGATACCACTTAAAGGAAATATTGATACCATGGAGGCAGTATCGATACCTACGTAACATTTTTTAGAAAATATCGATTCCTATGTTATACTATTTTATGAAATCTTGGTATGGTTTATCAACAAAAAGTGAATGCATGGTTTATAATAAATGATAATGCTATGTTATTATTGATCAGAAAAAAAAAAGATGCATAAGAAATAACATGTCATGTTAGATGAACAAGTAGTGAGATGGTGGTGTGGCATCTTGATATTCGGCTTGGCGTCTAGGCCGAGTATGGGGTGTTACAAAAATGTTATATGTTAGTCATTCAAATGGTTAATGTGTCACGTCAACAATTCGTTAATGGATTAACGAAATTTTTATCAGAAGTAACTAATTCAAACAATTATCTTAATTGGAGTTACTAAATTGAGAAAATAATTCAGAATGACCAAAATAGGGCAAACCTTGTTTTAAAGTGACCATAGGTGTAGTTTACCCAAAAATTTAATCAGAAGAATCAATTAAATTTATTTTAATTAAATAAATAAATAATATTTTAGGAATAGAGATTTGATTATTAGGTTGGAGAATTATATGAGCTTGTTTTAAATTAAATTAAGACTGGATAGCACATAAGATTATATTCAATACATGAGGCAGATCCAATAAGCCCACAACTTACGGTGTAGGCAGCACACTAAGGGTGTGTTTGATAAAATGAAAATTTAAGTGCTGAAAAATTAAATGCCAAATTTTTACTGTTAATTTTTTTTAAGTGTTGGAATTATATTAGAAATTTTTTTGATAAATTAGTAAATATAAGTACGAAATATAATTATATTGTTTGATAAAATAATACCAGTTTAAAAAAATATCACAAAACAAAACAAAAGGAACATGTTGCTTCTTCCTTTAATCTTCAAGTGCAGGGGCGAATCCAGGAGGGCTGATAGTGGTCTCGGGCTCTCTTAAAAAGAAAAAATTTTTATTTAAGCCTTTTAAAAATTTTAAAATTTTAAAATAGTAAAGGTAAAATTGTACTTTGGCCCTCCTAAAATGATAAAATTTTGATTTAATCCTTTAAAAATTATAAAAATATAAGTTATTCAAATAATAAAATTATATTTTTATTATTGAAAAAATTATAATTTAATTTTTACCCCTAAAAACATTTTTTGGCTTTGCCTCTGTTCAAAGTATCTATTTTCCTTTGCTTAAACCTCCACCTTCAAGCTTTTTCTCTTAATAATGACAACAATAGACACAAAAGCCATATTAATGGCTCAACAGCTGAATGACCATATAAAAGAAAAATAATGAGGATGAAAAGATGAACCATGAGCACTTACCCATTTCAACATTTTCTCATTCTAACAGCTTTTTCACTCAACTACCATAAATCCTAGGTGATGGGTGATGGAGATAATGAAGAGAGATGGCTCAAATAAGGTGTTTAGATGGCGGGTGTGCAAGAGGATGAAGAGAAAATAGTTGGCGCTTATAGAGATTTGAGGGAGAGATGATCAAGAGATGAAAAACAAGGGTTCTTCCTTGTTACAATGGGGTGGCCGGCTGGTGAAGGGAAAAATGGGGGAGGGGTTCCTTTATGAGATACTTTTATTGTTTAGAGGGTTAGTATCCTATCCACAAGCAAAATTTAATATATGATATGTGTCTATTTTTATTTATTTTTAGATTTCTTGTATTTTTTTCAGAACACTTAATAGCATTTTACCTCTGTTTATATAGCTTTTTAATTTGATTAAGGGTGTACCAAATATTTTTTTAAAAGATTTTCCATCCTAGTGTTAGGAGAGAATAAGGCTTTGAATTTGGTGATACTAATGCTTTGCCCCCATTCATACTTGTGATGCACTATTTCCGAAAAAAAATTTTGATACTTTCGAAGTCAACAGTATCTTATAGAATCCCAATCCCAAAGCCTGTGATATGTGTCAGGCTGAAGGATGAGAGAGAGACCTGACACTTAAAACTCATTCTTGTAAAATAATGAAAGCTAATACCAGTAAAAGTTTATAATATCTGTAAGCTGAATGCAAGTAACTTGATAAATACTGAAGTCAATAAAAATAATTAAAGCGATTAAGACAGATCATCTCTATAAAGTTAAAAAGTTCAAACAACTCATTTTGACATATAAAATGGTAATAATCTTCTTGAGGTTTTGCTAAGCATAACAGCTACACAATTGTGGTTACAAAAAAAATAACCCACCGCTTACGAAAACGAATCATTTCGAGATCAACATCAGTTGCACTGCTAACGAAATCTACTTCCATTATGGGGCTGAAGAAACACAGAAGTTTTGACACTTATTATATAGCTGAGATAATTTTATGAAAGATAATAGCCAGAACGTATGAATACTACTCTTTTCAGGGGTAACATGATCTGTGACTTATTACATTGCTTTATTAAATTTTCCAACCCGATTTAGGATATTTTTAACAAGAAAACTAGGGTATCCTATCGGGCATCCTTAGATAAGAGGCTGTTAGTTTCAACTTTTCGGGCATTGCACAGCTCATCAACACAATCACCCCTTTCGAAGACCGCTGCCGCCCCCATTCCTGTGCCTGCATTTCAGTTGTGAAACTGATGGTCAGCAACTCTAGCCAGTATATAACAGAAAGGGAGAGAGGGAGGGAGATAGATAGTACCTATGCACATCGAGACCACTCCGAATCGGCAGTCTTTGCCACGGCGCTTCATTTCATGCAGAAGCGTAGCAACACAACGAGCACCTTCAACAAAAGCACAGATGTATACTAGTGTCACATTGACAACATCCTTTAATTCTATGTCAATTCATACACAATATATGTATATTATACGGAAACCCTCTTAGGCATTGTAGTTACAAGCGCTGATTAGTATAACTCTGACTCTCATGGATGTCATGTAGTAGAGCATCAACAAGTAGATCATCTTGAGCATAAATTACCATCAGCAACTCCAAAAGATAATTACAGTAATCACACAGGAAAAACAACAAAATTGCATGAACTGTTGCAAGAAATACCTGTTACACCCAATGGATGTCCAATTGCCATTGCGCCTCCATTTACATTAATCTTTTGTGGATCAAGCTCCAACTTCTTTTGACAATATACGAACTGGGATGCAAATGCCTGCAATAGATAATAAAATTAGAGACTTAGTGTACTATAATTCTCTCTAATTACATAGGTCAAAGCTAATTCATGTTCAAAATTGTACCTCATTTATCTCAAAAAGATCAACATCATCAAGTTCCAGACCAGCAGATTTAACTGCTGCTGGAATTGCCACAGCTGGGCCAACACCCATGATAGCAGGATCCACACCAACAGCAGCAAAAGTCCTGGAAGATCAACAAGCACTTTCGTACATTAATAGAAACTTCCATGTTTATGATTAGTTTGTAGAATGAGGGGCTGAGCTGATACATAAAGCTTCAGCTCTTATTAAAAACTGAGTTGCTGCTATAACGGAAAAACTACAACCCCCAAGAGATATGCTTCATAAATGTAAGTGAAGGATGTGAAACCAAGCAATTGCAGACCTGAAAACACCAAGAATTGGCAGTCCTTTGCGCATCGCAACACTTCTTTTCATAAGCAGAACAGCTCCAGCACCATCACTCACTTGACTAGAATTTCCTACAATACAAACAGCATATAAGTAAAATACGCTAAAACCAACATGGCAGCATAACCTTCAAGAAAGAATTCGGAGCATTTTTCAATACCAGCAGTAGTGGTCCCATTTTTCTTGAATACAGGTTTCAATTTTCCCAGATCTGACACTGATGTGTTAGCTCGGATCCCATCATCAACAGAGATTGTGACAGGTTTCTCATCACCAGTCTTTGGATCAACAATCTTCATCATACATGAAATATTACAATCAAAACATGAATATACACACAAAAGCTTCCTGTGAAAACATATCAAACAGAGATAATATCTCTAAGTTGAAAGGAGATAGTAGCTACCTTGGTGGCCACAGGGACTATTTCATCTTTGAATTTACCAGAAGCTGTAGCAGCAGCTGCTTTCCTGTGAGATTCAACCTGGCAAACAGAATTTAAGAAAATCAAACATGTAATAGATCATTTGCAATACCAGACTGCAAGAGAATAATCTAACTTACCGCAGCCTGATCCTGCTCCTGCCTTGTCACACCAAAGCGATGAGCAACGTTCTCTGACGTAATACCCATAGGAAGGAGACAATTCTGAGCTTGCTCCATTTGCTTCACCTGCCAAAATCAGCAAAAGATCATATCAGACCTAAAGTTCCCTTTTATGTTTTTCGGCTATTGGAAGAATGATAAACAAATAAAAGCACACAAGGAGAGTGAGTACCCTTGGGTTAACTGAACCTTCCCATGCCATTGGATTAGTGGTCATAGATTCCAACCCAGCTCCAATGCCTACAATACAAGTAGTTATTAGTAAAAATACAATGTGATAAAGAAATATCATTAGCAGCATAGGTTTCTAACCAATTTCATAAAACCCTGCTTTTATCGCTGCGGCTACATCAGCAACTGCCTGAAGCCCGGATGAGCATTGCCTGTTCACAGTTCTAACAGGCACAGTTTCTGCATCACCATAAGAAGTGCTTACAATCAACCAACATGACAATAACAAAATACAGAACCATAAGAACACAATCAATGATATATATGTATACCAGGGAAGCCAGCATAGAATGCAGCCATCCGACATTCGCTAGCTCGTTGAGATCCTGGTGCCAAGACCGTTCCCACAACAATATCCCCAACTTCACTAGGATTCAAATTTGTTTTCTCTATCACTGCCTAAACTCAAACGTAACAACATAATAATAAATTACTGGAAAAAATAAAAACCGACCACAAAAAGAAAAACCTAAACAAAATTTCTTTCAAGACAAACCCTTAAAACAGGTGCAAGTAAATCATCAGGATAAGTATCCTTGAAACCCCCTCGCTTGGATTTGCAAAGCGCGGTCCTATATGCTCTGTAAAATAAAAATAATAAATTCCATAATTGAAACAAAAAAAGTTCCAAATAATCTCTCAATTATTTACAACAAAAATGTAATGATTATTAATTAGTTAATTCAAAAAGAGTTACTTACGCTACTATCACCACATCATCTCCAAATACATTAGTTCTTTGATAAGCAGCGCTATCTCCAGCTAAACAAGCCGATGCCTGAGGAATTTTTGTCAAGTTTTTTTAATTCATTAGAGAAACAAAAGGAGATCATTTGACAGAAATAATCAAATAATCAAAATTAAATCCATAAATTAAATATTAACGCAGTTTTAAACGTTATCAAAGATGATTCTTCTTCTTTTTTCCCAAAATAGAAAAATAAAATTATTAAAATTTGAAATCGAGATTTAAATTAAGGAATAAAATTCTGAGTCATTGTGTCAAAGTTACACTAAGATTTAGGTGAGAATAGTAAACAGATCTTACAGAGAGGGCAGAGTTGTTTTGGTGCGACGAAAAAGAAGAAGCTGAAGGATTAAGGTGTTGAAGCAAAACTTGCTGTCGGTTGATCGCTTTCTCCATCGTTCCCTGCGTCTAGAAATGAACTAAGATTTCTGTTTGGCGAGGGAGAAAATGCAGGAAAAATAATGGGAAAAGAAGAGGCTTGGACAAGGGAAGTTGGCAAAAGACATTTATAAGGGATACAAAGAAGTCTAATTAAGATAAAGATTTAATTTTATTTATTTAATTATTACAGTAAAAGCAATTGGAGGGTTATGAGTTCTGATTTTGGATGACGATGATATGTAAGCCTTTTCGGCCTCACCTTCGCTATTCCCTTCTCCTTTCAAGCGCGTGTACTTCACACTTCAATCCTGCAACCTAAAATTCGTTTCACCGTGTTTCGTAATAATTATAGTATTAAATCATTTTCCTTAAATTGGTCAGTTTGATTGAATGAATTGATTTTTTGAAAAATTATTTCTAATTTTTTCAGCGTTTGATTGGCGGAAAATATTTTTCATTTGGAAAATGAACTCCAAAATAAGAGAAAATGGGTTACATTTTAGGGAAAATGTCTTACCTTTTCAATTTCCGTATGACATTTTCTGTGCTCTCCTCTCTATCGCCTCTTTCATTCCTTCTTTCATTTCCGGTAGAAAATTACTTCTGTTTATCGATTTTCCAGTAACATGTTTTTTTAATTATTCAATACTTGTTTTTTAACACAATTACAAATAATTTATTTGATATTATTTTTTTCAATTTATAACGATTAATATTGTAGCTTAATGATTGAGTATTATTATAAATAAATCATTGCAATATATGTAAAAATAATTTAAAATATAAAAATTTATTAATATATAACAATATATGTAAAAACAATTTTTTCGAAAAATATTTCCAGGAAATCTGCCAAACAGCTGAAAATATTTTACACAGATTCAATCAAATACCAGAAAATATTTTCCAGTAAATCACTTTACAAAAAAATAAAATATTTATCGGGAAATCATGTATCCATCAAATTTCATTAACATTTATCGGGCTTTGTCGGATATGTAATCAATTTCATATAAATAGCAATTACACAATTCACATATACAATATTTAATTCAAACATATAAATATGCATAATTTAGTTACACGAACTTATCTTGACAAGTGTTTGTTGCTCTATTGTCTACTAATCCGACACTTTCTCTTTTCCTCGATCTAATTCTGTATTTTGTCTATCTGGATCTATATGAGTAAATTTAACTCAATTTAATACAATTCATATTCAATTCAATTCAATTCACATCTTAGGCAAAACTATCATTTTTCCCTTATACTTTTATTTAATTACGATTTCATCCCTAGGCTCAGAAAAATGAAATTCATGCAATTTAATCCTTATTCCAAGCCTAGCCAATTTTTACATGTCATAATAGCAGCCCATATATTTCACAAAATTTAGAATTTTTCCATGAATTTTACATCTTTACAATTTAGTCCCTAAATCACAATTTCATAAAAATTTACTTTACAAAAGTTGTTTATCTATCAACAACCTTTCATTTTCTACCATAAAACTTCATAATTCATGCATATTCATCCATGCAAAAACCCTAGTACTTTGATAACTTTACAAATTAATCTCCGAGATAGCTAGATTAAGCTATTATGATCTAGGAAATATAAAAATCATTAAAAACGAGACAAGAATTCATACCTAATACAACTTTCTTGAACTCAACACCCAAAAACTAGGGTTTCCATGTCTTTTAATTGGTAAAGATGATATAAAATGATAATATTTCTTATTTAATTAAAATATCATCTTTTATTATTTCATCTTTCCAATTTAGTCCTTTTCTTTATTTAATTTTCCATGGTTGAATCATCATATTTATCTACTAACTCCTCTTAATGGTCTATTTGCCATATAAGGACCTCCAATTTTGAATTCTATAGCTATTTGATACTTATAGCTACTAGAACTCAACTTTTTCATTTCATGCAATTTGGTCCTTTTAACAATTAAACATGTAATCGATAAAATTTTTCTTAACGAAATTTTTCATACAATATTTCTATCATAATACAGATCATGAAATAATATTAAAATATTTTTTCTTACGGACTCAGATTTGTGGTCCCGAAACCACTGTTTCGGTTGTACTGAAAATAGGCTGTTACATAAACTGCGTAAATAATTCTCGTTTGTTTTAAGTTCTTACAATGGTTCTAGTTATCATAAGTAATTCTTGTTTGTGGTTCAATAATTTGATTACAAGAATAGTTCAACATTTAAGAAGATATTGAACAAAGAATAGTTTAAATATATAAGAACATAAGATCACACATTTTAGTCGAAGTGACCAACCCCAAAATATAAGTTTACAATTGAAGTAAAGGAAGTTATAATAGTTTACGTATATAGAATATAAGTCTTGCATTACACATATAAGAAAAAAAGTATGTAACATCTTATCGAATATCAGATTATGTCAGAAACAACACTGATCCTAAAACCTTTAATGGAAAAAAATAACCAATAAATTACAAAAAAAAACCACTAAAAACAATGTAAATAGATGACATCTACCAATCAACTTATCATCCAATTCAAACACGCACCTGCACTCATTAGTTTTAAAATTTCTACAGTGTCGACAACAATTAATTTCTTACACTGGAAAATATTTCATTCAAAACAAAAATTATATATGCAAAGTGAGCTGAAGAGAGCAAAAGAACTATTTGTGCATATATGCAATATTAAGTTTATCTTTAGGAATTCTGCATCAACAAAAAGTTCTTAAAGCAATTATAAGCTTAAAATTAAATCTTTATTAGTACATTGGCCCCTGAACTATACCCCAATCACCAGATTGGTCTTTAAAGCCTTTTTTAGTAAGTGTTAACTAAACTATCAATTTTATCTCATTTTACCCAAAAAGTGTATGACATCTATATGTTACGTTTTTTATTATCTGGTATTGTTTTGAGGGGTAAAATGGGAAAATTTTGATAATTTAAGTGATACTTCTAACAAAAAATAACTCCGAGGATCAATCAGGGAATTGAGGTATAGTTTAGGAGCCAATTGACCAATAAAACCTAAAAATAATCCTACCACCCTCCAACTTCCACCCACTACTTCTCATATAACTTTTAGCTTCGTATCACAAACCATTTTTGCAACTCTTGTAACTTGATTTAGAGTAAAAGAAAAATACTAACAGAAAAATGAGAAGGATAGTTCTTTGTTGTCACTGATATGAGCAATCATAAAGGTTTCTGGAAGGTTAATTGTATCATAGTCACATCAAGAGTTTATTCCAAGTTTGGAAAAACATAATAGACCTCTTGTGTGTTGGCTTAATTTTAGCAAATTGCAAATGTTTGTGATATTTGTAACAGAGAAAAACAACTAAGCATAACAAGTTTACAGTTTAGATAGTATGCATTTACAGATGGAAGGTAAAAAGAAAAACCTTTGGCACAAGAGGAGTGTTTCTGTCCTTTTGGATTTTAGCAACAACACAATTAATATCCATTCCTGTGATACCCATGAATGGTTAGCCCCCAAAACTCCCTTAACACTAGTAAAACGAAACATAGCCTATAATGATATCTATACACATTTTTCATTACAAACACGAAATGATATTTACAAGTATCTTTTCCCAACTAAAGAAGAAGGCTTAATATTTCTTCAAGTACCTACACAAAATGCACACGATGAGCTGCCCTCAACCAGAACACATTTGACCTTTGGATCCGGTTCTCATTCTAACAAATATGCAAACAAGTAAATTCAAGCAGTAGAGTAATGAACTTCATTATTGTTAAAATTTAACTTCAAACCCAAAAAAAACAAAAAATGAAATGAAATGAAAATTTAAACTTACCAAAACAAAAGAAACCCCAAATAAAGAGAAAAATCCAAAGGGAAATCGCTGATGCACTGATAGAGCAATTAGCGAATAGAAAAATATTGTAGTCTTTGTAGATACAATCCCAATCTGAAATTGAAATCCCTTGCTATCTACAAAAAGAAAAAAAAAGAAATTCATGATGTTCATCTACAAATAATGAAGGAAGAGAAAAAGAAAGAAGAAATTACAGGGTATTGGCAAAATGAATATTAACTTCAAGAGCCTTGGAGAATCCTTGAACGATTTCCTCATCTCCCCTATCTTTGTTTCCTTTTTCTTTTTCTTTCTCAAAAACTCTATAACTGATTCAAAGCTCAAAATCAAAAACTCTATTGTGGGATGAGAATAATCGAACGGGAATGAGGAGACAGGGATGGAGGTGTGGTGGCTTAAGGTGTTTGCTAAGGGAAAGTGGTGAAGGGCAAGAATGGGAGGTTATGTTTTTTTCTTTATTTGGTAGAGGCTTTGTATTGTTATTCTTTGGTTCTGGTGGGGAATGGCTATTACGGGAGAAGATGGAATGGGGGATGAATGGGATTTCGTTGAATGAAGGATTCAGTGAACCAAACTAATGAATGTTTGTTTATCACTGAATCAGCCAGGAACCATTTAGTTATTCATCCCAACCAAACGTGGTGTTATAGTTCAGGTCAAATGTGGAAACAATTGTCAAGTTTAGAGACTAACTTAGACAAGCAATTACCTAATTTAGGCCCCAATGAGAGAATAGTTGTCAAATTCAAAGCTTAACTTCGATAAAAAAATTCAAACCCCAAATAGTAATTTAATCCATAATTAAGATATAATGCAGCGTTCATTACAAATATGTGTTGGAGTGATTATAAATTAAAATCAAATAATATAAATTATAGGAAAATTAATAATCGAAATAATCCTGACAAAAATTAATTCCTAAACTAAAACATATACATAGCAACAATGAGACTTGAATACTCAAAAAACTAAGGTTAGATCTTTGCTAATAATATCGAATCATCAGCAGATTTTAGTTTTTTAAATGTATTATTTTTGTTTGTGGAAAGATACAATTAAGTTAAAATAGGTCTTAAAATCATGTATTCTTCAAAAATTTGAAATTTAGTCTTTGTACTTTTATTCTAGGAATTTAATCTCTCTACTTTTCAAATTTCAAAATTCAAGTTCAATTGCTAACATTATTTAATTTTTTTTGTTAAACTTAGGTTTATTACAACGCTTTTTTTAGTTACATGGCTACCAAATAAGTATTTCTTTTATTTTAAAATGTCACACCAACAAATATAATTAAAAAATTCAACAGTGTTAACAGTTGGACTTGAATTTTAAAATTTGAAAAGTAGAGAGACTAAATTCCTGGAATAAAAGTACAAAGACTAAATTTCAAAATTTTGAAGAATACAAGGACTTATGCCATATTTTAACCATGAAATTATTTTTGATAAAGCAATTGCAATTATAATTCTAGTTGGATTTTAACTAAATTATAATTATGTTTATTATATTATTTGATATTCGAGTATGACATTTTTTTCTAATGTGATATCTATATGTTAGGATTAATAATCACCATGAGGGGGTGAATTGGTGTTAAAAAAAATTAAGCAAAGATAGCAAACAATAAACACTCAAGAATTTATAATGATTTGCCCCATTGCCTACCTCCACTACCTTAGCTTACCAGAACTAAGGATTTTCTAAATTCACTAGATTTCAACCTGTTAAGGATAATGTTTAACCTTTACAATCTCTCTCTTTTCACAATGCAAGATAAGATCACTTCCCCTTAAGGTTTTCTACCCAAAACCTTAAGTAAATCCTCTCAAAAATGCGAAATAAAATTTGAAAATAATTATCACCTTTAGAAGGATGATATGTAAAAATAAAACATTGAAAATAATTATCACCTTTAGAAGGATGATATGTAAAAATAAAACATTCTTACACAATAACACAACACTTGAAAGAATGAATCACAACTAAACCCACAAGTGTGTACAAGAGAAAATAAGAATAATAATGAGAATTGATTGGAATTTTGGCTCTTGATCTTTATGCACTTGCTTCTTGACTTATTTTGAGTGTTCTTATGCTCTATTTATACTCTTTCATGGGCTAATAATCTGTTGAAGATGTTAGAAATAAATTGAAGCCATTGGAGTCTTTAATTGCATCATTAATTGCTTCTGTAGGCCTTTAGGTATCGATACCCGAGTCATAAGGGTCTGGTTCCTTTGGTCAAAAAGTGATCGTTGGAGCCAAGAGTACCACACCTTAGATGGGAGGGGTGTGGTACCTCTTTGGGGATGCAGTACCTAGGAAACAAGATTCTTTGAGGAACTAGTTTGGGGTGCAATTCCTTTGAGGCGGTACCTCTGCCTAAAATTGCTTACTGACTTTTAGGTACCACACCATTTTCCAAAAAGGACCGGTACCCCTAAGTCATTTTGCCCACTAGCTTTTAGGCACCACACCTTTTTGGTTAGGGTACTACACTTGACTTGGTGCAACTAAAAATTTTGTTTTTCATTTTTGAAAAAATGATTTGAAAATAATTTCTTAAAAACTATTAAACCAAATTTGAATTAGAGATAATTTTTTATTTCGTAACATTAGAAAACCAACCTTAGTCTTGAGTGGATGATGGATTATGTATGTGTGACTCGTATACTTTAATGCAAGTAAAAGCTTAAGTTCAATCTTGAGTGGATGATGAACTATGTATGGTAGAGAAAAGGAATTGAACTTTACTAGCCATGGTTCGATCTATGTAAAGTTAATAGCAGTTGTCAGTCTCTTTTTGGGGATACACTTTACAAATAGCTTGTTACATTTTGAATGGTTGTCAACTAAGGCTGCACCAAAAAATTCATACAAATTTTAGAATGGAAAGAAGCCAAACCTAAAACATTTTAGGATTTGGGGGTGTCCAACCCATATATTGGATAAAGATGCAAGGAAATTGGATTCACGGATAAAGTTGTGCATGTTTGTAGGATATCCTAAAGGAATAAAAGGTAGTTTATTTTATAACTTGAAAGAGCGAAGAATTATAGTGTCAGCTCATGCTACCTTCCTTGAGGAAAGTTACATGAACAATCTTAAACCTTAAAGTAAAAAATTTCTTGAGGAAATTTCAAGAAATACACAAAACCCTACAGTAACGGTTCCGAAACCAACTGCTAATAGAAGACCTATAAATAATCAGCAACATAGGGAGCTTCGTCGTACTGGGAAGGTCTCTCTTAGGCTTGAGCTATTCTAGTCTGGCGTAAATGTTTTAATCACTGAGCCTGTCAAACAAGAAGATGATGACTCACTCACATTTGATGAAGTGATGTAGAGTGTTGATTCCAAGCTCCGAGAAATAGCTATGAAAGTTGAAATGGATTCTATGAAATCTAACTCAATGTGGGAACTTGTAGACTTACCGAAAGAGAAAAAATTCATAGGGTGTAAGTGGGTCTATGAGAAGAAAAGAAACGCGGATGGAAAAGTGAAAACTTATAAGGCTAGACTTGTAGCAAAATGATATGCTTCGAAAGAATGTATCAATTATAAAAAAAATTCTCTCCTATTGACATGCTTAAGTCGATCTGCATATTGTTATCCATTACGGCGACTTTCAGTAACGAGATCTAGCAAATGGATATCATGACAGTGTTCTTGAATGACTATCTTGAAGAGAGCATACATTATGCAACCGACCAAACATATAGCTAAAGGAAACGAGCATAAAGTTTACAAACTACTTATATCTATATATGGACTTAAGTAAGCATCTCACTCATAGAATCAAAGATTTGATCAAGTGATCGTAACTTTCGAAATTGAGAAAAACATAGATGAACCTTGTGTTTATAAATGTATTGGGGATGGAAAGGTGGTCTTTCTTGTTCTATATGTCGATGGCATTCTACTCATTGGAAATGATGTAGGGACATTTTCATCGATTAAACTGTGGTTAACTCAATAGTTTAGCATGAATGACTTCAGAGAAGCTAACTTTGTCCTATGTATTTAAATCCTAAGGGATCGAAAGAATAAAGTGATAGTATTATTGTTAGGAAATGTGCCCATATTGTAGTAAACATGTAATTGTTTTCTATTTATTTGAACGATGAATAAATAAATAAATTTAATTTCACATTTCACTATTATGTCTTTTATATTTATGTCTTTTATATTTTGCATGCATAGTGAAATTGTGATAAGAAAATATTAGCTTATTAATTTTCTAAAGTTCAAACTAAAGATAAGTGGCATTTTAAAGAATGTTTATATTGTGAGAACAACAACTTTCTTCAGTAGATAATCTAAATAAGTCTGTAATCCCATAAAAGAATTAAAGTGAGTATTTGATTCAAATACTGAGAAGGATTATTATGTCGTCTACAATTCCAATTGGGGAGATAGTTAGTCTTGGCTATTGGAGTAGTTGACTCCACGAGTAGAGACATAGATGTATTCATTGCTAGAATGATATATTAGACTGGACCCAAGATGAATTAATTTTGAATTCGTTTGTGAATTAATTCACTTGTGACGTTCATGGTGTGATTTACCTAAATCCTGAGTTAGTCACTGACTATGCGTATGCAACTCATGTGCTTTGATATAAATGGAGGCTTATGCTCTAAAGATGATCGAGCCCACAGCTAGTATGTTGGGCACATGACTTGTGTATGACATGGTTTTACTAGCAACAGTGGAATTCATAGTTCAATTAAAGAGCTAATGATATCCTCTTATTGGAATTGTGTGAATTAATAAATATGGAACGAGGCCACGGGTTGCTTATTCTTGAACAAGCAATTTATCACAGTCATTTGTTGACAGTGGTCATATTAATCATTAAGAAGACACAATAGTGACAATGAGATAAAATAAGATTGTATTGAGTGAATGGATTTAACTCAAAGAAATCAAGGATATCATATGAGGGTAACACACACATGACGAGGTTATTGGACAAATGAGTTGGATGAATTGTTTTCGTAAATAGTATACAGTAAGGAGTTTTCAATTATGGTACTTCTTATGGGCTGACTCCATGATTAAGTAATTGTGAATTATTGGAACGATGCTTTTGGACATAATTGCAATCATTAGAGCCTAATTGTATATGTCTGATTGGTCCCTCTGCTAGCTCAACAAAAGCTCGATTGGACTATATTAGAATATTAAGAAAATTTTACGACTTTAGGAATAATTAAATTGAGTCGATTTATTCTATGTAGAATTAAATTAGGTGGTCGTGAGAATTATTCAACTAGAGAATTTAACTAAAGAATTTTCTTGAAAATTTAATTTGGAAAATCTAAATGATTTTTGAAAAAATTAATTTTTATCAAGTAAAATTAAATTAATCAAATAAATTAAAATTAATATGATATTTTTAGAAGTTAATTTTCAAGTCAGACAACTGGCTCATTAGGTAATTCAACTTGAAAATTAGACATGAGATCGTACATTAGGCTTGGGAGCCCAAAACTGAGACTAAGACTCAAAAACTGGTCGAACTGGGCCTGGTATGTGAAATCGGTCCAAAGGTCCAACCGGTGGCTAGACCGAACCAGTTGAGTCGTCATTGACTCGGATTGAATCGACAGTAACCGGATCAGCTCGGGGTGCCTTAAGGGTGTCGCACTTGCATCACTAGACACAACAGTGTCAGTGGCTGCGATAGCAGTGTCCCGGTGACATATGGTAGTTGGTCATCAGTGGTTGAGCAGTGGAAGAGTTACACTCTTACTGGGACTCTACCAGATAATTTGATTTCAGATTAATTATTCTAAAAATAATATTATTTTAATAGTTTAGTATTAAATTTAATTTAATACTTATCTTAATAGTATTTTATTACTTAAATATTAAAATGATTATCTAAATATTAAATTAAATTTAATGTTTATCTTGTAGATAAACATTCTATTATTTTAATAAGATTTAATATTAAATTGATTAGGTTTAGTCATAGTTTAAGTTTCTAAACTCTCTATATAAAGAAAGCCTTGAGTCATTATTTGCACACACTTGAATTCAAGAGAAAGTTGTAGAGAGAAAGTTCTCTGAAGAGATTATTCCAGAAAATTTCTAGAGATATTTTTCTGATTTACAACTTGACCCAAAAGTTTAGAAAAATTGCAAAATTACCCCAATATTAATTTTTATGAATTTTTTTATTCGAAGCGAACCTACACTCGGCAGACGTGAGCTTGAGGATAACAGGGAAGACTACTCGATCGAAGTGCTCATCCTAGACAAATCGAAAAGGTACAATTTTGATTAAGTGTTTATTACTTTAGATATCACAACCAAGATCTTATTTTGGAAAAAATTTAAAACTCTGGTTTTTCCCTAAATTTATTTTTCGTTGCATTTTCCAAACCCGTTTTTCCAACAATTATCGCGAGGTTCATACATAGACAATATATTGGAACATTATTCAATGGTAGATTGAAATAAAGAAACTCAACCTTTTATATCGGGCTTTCATATTTCTTTGGAGAACTATCCTACGATAGCAAAAGAAAGAGAATGCATAAGAAGGGTTCCTTATGGTTCAACAGTAATAAGTCTCATGTATGTTATGTACACGTCCAAATATTTGTTTCACGGTAAGGTTGGGGAGTAAATATTAGGTGAATCCTAGTCTAAGACATTGGCAAGTAGTTAAGCATATACTCAAGTATTTACGGAGAACGAGGGGTTATATGCTTGTGAATTTCGGAGGAGATCTTAGTCATATCGACTATATTGATTTTGACTTCCAAACATGTTGATATTTGAGAAAATCAATATCGGGCTGTGTCTTTGTCCCAAGCAACGAGTCCATAGTGTGGAGAAGTGTTAAGCAAAGTTGTATTGCTAACTCCACTATGGAAGCCATATATGTTCCCGCTTCTAAGACAACAAAAGAAGAAATATGGCTTTGAAAATTCCTTATGGATTTTGAAGTTGTTTCTGATATGGAAAAAGTTATCACATTATATTGTGGTAATAGTACGATAATAGCTAACACCAAGGAAACCAGAAACCACTAGAGGACGAAGCAAATTAATAGAAAGTATCATATCATAAGGGAGGTAGCAGTAGACAGAATAGTGGATGTAGTCAAAGTCACATCAGAGGATAACCTTATAAACCTGTTACCAAGACTCTAATAGCTAGGAGTTTTGAGAAACATGTAGAGAGCATAGGAATGTGAAATATGACCCATCTACTTCATTAGGGCAACTGAAAAACTTTTGGATCTGGTGCCCTAACTGTAGTATAGTTTTTTTGTATACTTGTATTTTTTGAATAAATTGATTTAATAATAAAATTCATTAATTACATTAATACCCTTTTTATATTGTCTCAATGTTTTTGCACGCAAACAAAAATGGAAGCAAATATTAACTCACCTATTATCTAATGTTTAACTAATACTAAATGGTATTACATGGTCAAATCGTAATATAGAAAGACAACTTGTATTAATAGATGAAACTAAACATGTCTTTAGTCTAATAAAATGAGTAAACTGATTGAAAGGCTAATATGCGATCTATCAAGTCTAATTAGGGAGATACTTTGTCTTAAGCTTTAAAGCGGATGATACCTAGAAGATAGAGTAATGAACAGAATGAATAGGAAAAAAGAAATGTGAAACATTCAGGAATGATTATGGTTTTCTCCGAAATGGAGTAATTTAGAAATGAATGTAAGTTTCTAAAAATGGAAATGGAAATTATCTATTTTCAATCCTATATGGATTACTTAAAAAATGATCAGAATAATGAGTTCATGTTTTTGGACTATTTTGAAGCCCGAAAATGAAAATAAATCATCCGGCCATAGTGAACATGTTAAGTTGTGATATATTGAACATATTTTCTCGAAATTTTACCAAGGGAAAAATCTTTAAAATTTTACCAAGGGCAAAATCGTCACAATTTTCCTGGAGTAAAATAAGGATGAGAAAATTGTTTTATATATAAACATTAAAGTTTATTTTGGGAAATATAAAAACTAAATTGGGTTGGATCACATTACAAAGTATCGGGTCAAAAAGGCCAAAGAAATACTCGTAATTGGACCGATGTGAGAGAGACCCAAAAACCCCTCTAGACATGAAGGGGCGGCAACCCTAGTAAGAATACTAGGGTGTGTCATCCACCCTAGTCCAATTCTAAGGAGGATTTTTTTTTCTATTTGAAATAAACCACTACAACTCAACAAGGGTTTTACCTTCTCTTCTTATTAATAGATGACACCGGTAGAGCTATTAAGACAATTTTTAGAGATTGTTATTCTATCGAAAAACAAAGTGAATTTATTGTCAACTATTACATATATTTTTTTGAAATATCAATTCTATCGGTTTCTATTAATAAAAGAGAATTTTTGTTTTCACCCTAAAATGAGAGTTTTTCTAGTTTTGTGTTTCGATTCAATTGGTTCGAGCCCACACTCAAAGCAGTTCGTGGTACGAGAATAGCAGAGAAGATCGTTTGGTTAAAATATGGGAACAACGAACGTCCACTAAGCCAAAAACACAGGTATGAATCTGGTTAAGGTTTATTGCTATAAATCTTACAAACTTAATCGGTTTTCAAAATTTTAATTTTTCACTGTGCAAGAAACCGTTTTCAAACCAAGATTTTTCCAACAACTCCTCCCTACTAAAAATAAATTTTGTCCTCAAAATTTCCCTTCACGCCAACCTTAGATGCGGATTTAGATAACTCTCCATTATTCTTCCCTCGTAAGGTTCGTATAACCCTCATCCATTATCCTTACCAATTCTCCTAACTTGATCTTTTTTGTACATTCTCATTTCCTTTAAGCTTCGTCCACTTTGCGGATTCTTAATACCTAGCAAAATAGGAGTATCGGCTCTCTTACGAACATCTAGGTACTCTGTTGCAAGATTTTCTGTCCCATAGCATCTCCTTACTATCATTACTTGGTGGGCATTCCATGGTGAGCACTACCTGTCTACTAAATCTTCGACCTTATCATTGGCGGATGCTTCGGTAAATCCTAAATTTGATTATGCTCTAACTTCGCCGATCTTGCAGATCCTTAACTTTGAAAAATTTCGGTTACCAACTCGTTGGCGACTTTTGATCCTTCTATTATGCTACACTGATCCACAATCCTTTCTTCCATCCTTTATTTTGGCAGATGCTCAAAGATGAGCACTGATTAAATTAATTCTTGTTTTATTCCTGGCATAATATTTCGAAACCTCTAGGCTCGTTCACATGCTAACTGTACCCATCAGATGGGTCAAGTCTTTGTTTTCATAAGACAGCCAAGCTTGCCCATGACTTATCTTTTACTACTATATTAGCAAAGTATCAGAGCAACTACTTTAACCCTGAATTCTTACTCCAATGGTAACAAAGGCTTTATGACTTACACAAAGAGGGTTGTTACTAAAAAGTCCTATGATTGGTTTTTCATTATTGGGTGGTTACACTTTATGAGGTAACAGTCGGCATCCATTCTCATCTTGGGATTGCCAAAAGACGCTTCCTTCTCTTGATACTAACAAGTGTCCTATCATTATTGGTGGGTTTGAACGGTTTCTTATCACTTATTAAATTTCCATAACTTTCCACGCTCTCTCGTGGCTATAAATAACCAGGACGTGGTGGGGAAGTTCATACTCATCTAAGCCTTTTGCTTGATTCATCTCCAATTTAATTTTCACTTCTTTTCTTCTTATCTTTCTTTTTCTCATATGATTACATTGCTGAGGTGTAGCTTCCCTTGCTACTCCCAACACCAAGGTTTTCTACAAACTAATTCTGTAACATCCCAAAATTTAACTTAATGAGAATTTAGAATTATATAAAAAAATAAGGAGTTAGTTAAGTGGTTAGTTGTTAAATGTGAAAGCATGAAATTTAATTTGAGGTCCCAAGTTCAAATACCTTCACTTGCAAAATAATTAATTTTTTTTTACAAAATCTCTTGTTTTTAGTGTGTGTGTCGTTCATACCCTTGTTTTCTAATTAATCTCTTTTCTTTTTGCCACAAGGTTTTGAATCATATTCTCCATCACATTGCTGCCATTTTTATCTAATTAAATCAACCCCAAATCTAAAATCTTGAGTCTCCAAGATTGATTCCTAACTAGGCCAAGAAGTGTCATTGTCGCTTGCAACATCTAGCTTGTGTAAGATTTCTTTCTATCTTGTTTTCTTGTTAAAATCTTGTCAAATAAAAACCTAACTTTCTAGATCATGAATTTGGGGGATTTTTAAGGATTTAATGGATATTTTTATAGCTTTTTAATCATTTCCTAAAGTGGTTTTAAATCAGCCCCAAAATTGGCCATCATAGGTGGTGGTGCATGTGCCTATGGGCAAGAAAGGGGGCTTTTCTTCTTTAACTATTTCCCATATTTTCACCCTATGATTTTGGGTTCTTGAACCCCTCCTAATCAACCTTGAAACATGTTTTAATTAGGAAAAATAATTCTTGACCAATCGGCAAATCAGATCTGACAATTCGGGAAGCGTAAGTGTGGGTAATCATAAACTAGTTTGTTTCGACATAGATCTTGGAAAACGGTTATGGATTAATTAAATGAAGGGTTTTAATTAAGATTAAAACTGATTTTCCAGTATTTAAATATGTTAGGTTCTGACCCAATTGCTCCAAATCATCAATAAAGTTGAAAGACGTTCGCGCGTACTATTCACCTCAAACCAATGTAAGAAATCTAACTAGTTTGGAATCAGAAAATAGTGGCAATTGTAGCAATCGAATTAAGACCAAAAGTGGGTGTTTAGGGGTTGTATAAGAGGTGTAATTATTGAGTTATTTATTCTTTTCTTTTAATTTAATTCATTTAGATCCATTTTAGCGATTATTAAAGAAACTGCAAGATTCGCTAGTGTGCTGCAAAAGAGCTTAAATAAGGTGTGGGACCTAAACTCAATAACTTGTTTGATAATTAAAAAATATTATGATTAAATTGATGTTTTAGCTTGTTGATTGGGTTGGCTTCATAGCTAAGAAATTAAATTTGCAAGTGGTCGAATCAAGTACGTTACGAGCCCTAACAATTTGGCATGGTAGCATTGTTGCTAGTTTGATTGAATGATTGACATTGTCATGAATGTTTGGTTAATTTAATGTATGATTGGTGGTATGTATGGCATGTTTATGAATGAAAATAAGGCTTATGCATGGTGTACTTGTACAAGTGAATTGCTGTGATATGTTTGAAAGATTGTTGTACATGCACAAAAAAATGAAAGTACATGAAATTGTGTTTTGGGAATAATACCACCTTTATGGTAGTTTGAAAGTTGGATTATTGATTCCATATTCTCAAAGTATGTGATAATTGGGGGCACGTATTGAGAATGCCAGCTCAATGTGAAAAATATTGATTTATGGCTATGTGTGAGATAGTGTGACATATTGCATGTGCATAGGGTGGGATTATGTGATTGATGGAGGAGTTCCATGAAGTTTTGGTGGCATATTAAGTCTAAATTTATACATAGCCAATGCACTGCACCTAGAGTACCGAGGGGATTGGCGATTTTATCTCATTATATGTTTTACGACAGATTTTCTACATTTATGTTATACGGTGGTTTCTACCACATCGAGTTTTGCTCGCATACGTTGGAGTTCGGCAGACAGGTTCTGGGGAACTCGTGGTATGTTACGGATGGTTTGGGAAGGAATTCATATGTACATTATGTCATGATCATGTTAAATAAGAATGTTATTATGAATATTGATTGTGTTATTTGGTTCAATGCGAAAATGTTTGAATGTATATAATATGCTTGATTGTTTAGACTCACATTGAGCTTGTTAAGCTCACCCTATTACTTCAACTTCTCAAGTAATAAACAAACTTAGAATTAGAATTGACATGCGGACGTACGAGGACTCGAAACACCATTATGATTTTACTTATTTAGTTTTCTTTCCTATTATTATTTGGTTTTTGGACTGTAAAATTATTTAAAATTGTGGTTTGAGACTATTTTCATTTTGGGGATTTTCATGCATGAATGTTTTTCATTCTTAGGATGGATTTTTGGATTTATATATAAATAGAAATTGAACTATGCATGTTATTTGGCTAAGTTAATAATTAGGATAGTATGGTATATTTTCCGTTGTAACCAAGATAAACAAAATAGTTTTCAAAGGCAATGATGTGTATTGAGTTATTCGAAAATCTACACCTAATTCGCTATCTTGACTTAACAATGGTTCAAAAATCCACACTGAATTCTGTTTGAAAGAAATCCCAAGTCATATTATCCTTTGGTACCACAATAATCAAAGTATTCCACCACTGATATGTTGAGCCTTTTAGCAGAGATACCCACATTTTAAACAATCAACTGGATAACAAGACAGTTCATCAAAAACTCTAACAGTGTTTTCTAACCAAAATTTAGCTTTTTCAAGGTCGTCTTCAGCTGTTCCACAAAATTTTGCTGCCCCATACTTACATATTTTATCAACTGGAGGCTTGCTTACATGTACTTGATTTGGACCTTGAGGAATAGAGAGGATAGGTTAGGGTACGAGAGGGGGAGGAGGTCATTGAGCCATAGGGTTTGTTCTAACAAACTCAGAGAGCCATTCAGACATCATATGGAAGAAGGCTTCTTTTACCTCACTTCCCTGGCCCTTATCTACAGACCTACTACTAGCTGCTCCTTGAATGGAGGCTTAGGGATTACTTTCAACCTCATCAGAATCAGCTCGATTGGATGACATCTTTTATCTATATGAAAACATAATTCAATTTGAGTCAGGAGATACCACACTATCACAGGTTATGTAATAGCATGTATTCTATACTCTTTACTAGTTATGTTCAGTTTGAGAATCGACTAAACTATAGCTCTGATACCACTAAATATAACACCCCTAACCCGTTTCCATCGTCAGATTAGGATTACCGAGCATTACCGTACTAATCATAACAATAATTTCATTTAATATTAATTAAATAAAACTCATTACAAACCTATTAAACATATACATGTGAGCCTTAAATTGAGCCTCTGAGACCCGAAAAATAGTTTGGAAAAAATTCGAGACTAAATTAAAATAAATCAAAAAATTTGGGAAAAAGTTTAAATTTTGAAAATAAAGGGTCACACGATCGTGTGACATAGCCCAGACCGTGTGATACTTAAACAAATGGACACACTGTCGTGTCCTAGCCTGTGTCTTAAACTATGTAACTCACTGAGTTAGGTCATATGGCCGTGTCGTAAGTCGTGTGCCAAACCGTGTAACTCTCTAACTTGTGACACACGGTTATGTCGCAGGTCGTGTGCTCCATAATTTAACCATAAAAACAAGCCATTTTAAGACCGAAACTTGCTCAATCAACCACTCCATTTGTGCGTACATTCAAAAGACCTAAACACCTTTCAAACACATATAAACATATCAATTTAATAAACCTGTTTCACCTAACCAATATGCCACTCAAAGGCACCAGATTTATACCAAAATAACTTCAATCAAAACAAGGCTATAATGCCACATCTCAAGTACAAAGCATATTCAATTTAGCTACCTAATGACCTCAATTATAAACCATTTAATTTTTATCATAAACATACCAAAAAGACCATATATTACCAAGTACTTAAAAGTGACCAAAGAACATAAATTTGCCAAGGCACTAAAAGTCCATCAAACAAGATATATACTTCAAAAGCATATTCATACCAAATTGATCATTAACACATTCAAGAACTACCATAATATAAAGTCCTATACATGCCATTTATATCCTTGACCAAAATGACTCAAAAACCACCGAAGTGATTGTTGGATAGTGTGATAGTACTTCGACAAGCTTCTAATCGATCAAGCTTCCGATAATCAACAAAACAAAGGAAAATAACTATGTAAGCAACTAGTGCTTAGTATGCTAGTATAAACTCAAACATAACTTACCATTCTTAAGCTCAATTTATAAAATGTGCATAACATCTTTACCATACTCATAAGCTTAATACAATCCTAAGCATCACCAAACTCACAAATTAGTAGGCTCATGTATAATGAATATAGAAAATCAACCATTTCACAAATGAATCTTCATGAACATAACATTCATCACATAATCATTTAGTTCCCTTCAATTGATTTGCATTCATCCAAATTTACCTCTCATAAGTTTATGAGCAATTATCCATTTGAACACATGCCTTGCCAATTACTTTTACTTACCCGTTGAAGCATCTAGAATTACATTGGAAACTCGGAAATGCTCACACATAGTGTGCCTTTCCATATAACCGTAACTTTTCCTTTTCAATAGTGCTCACACGAGCTGTGAAATGAGTCTGCTCACACGATTTGTGAAATTGGTCTACTCACACGAGTTGTGGGTCGAAATGTTAGCTATATGATGTTGCTCACATGAGTTGTGGAGAATCTGAAACAAATGTAGGACCTCAGCCATCGGTATGACATTCAAGACCAGCAATTGAAACATGAAATCTCTAATGACATGTGATTCGTATCCTAAGAATTTTTAAGGTTCAAACGGGATTATTTATCCGTCAATTTCTCAAAACGTCAATCTATTTATATATTCAAGTCAATTTATAACCAATATAATATAACAGATAATCAATCAATTATCATTAATAAGATTATAGTTCATACAAACTTACCTCGATAATTATAGTCGCAAAAGTAGAGTTGGAGATTAATCTAAAGCTTTTGCCTTTACCCGATTTAAGTCTGGTTGTTGTTTATCTTGATCTAAATAAATAATTTCATTCAATAAAGTATTTCAATTAACCCCAAATATTCAATTCAATCTATAATTCATATTATCATAAAATTATAAAATTACCCCTCTTATTTTAACTCTTTCACAATTTAGTCCTTAAGCTCAAAATTTATAAAAATACTATTTTTACCTTCCATACATGCTAAAAGAACTTCTTAGGACCCATACCTGCCCATTTAAAATATCATTTCATAATGTTACCATGAAATTTTACTATTTTCATAAATAAGTCCCTAAACCCTAAATTCACTGAAAATCACTTAGCAAAATAAGCTTATTCAACAATCAACCTTAACATTCTATCAATCAACTTCACAAACACATTAATTTCATTCATGGTAAGTCTTTCAACCTTAGACAGTTTTACAAATTAACCCTCGGGCTAAGTAGTTTAAGCTAAAACAAGCTCCAAAACATAAAAATCATTAAAAACATAATCAAAATCACATACTATGCATCAAGAATCAACTTGGCTGAACCTAGCTCCTCTTTTTCTTTGATGTTTAGGTTTGAAAACAAGAAAATAAAGGTTGAAAATGACTCATTTTGTTTCTTTCCTTCTTTTCTTTTAATATTTCCATTAATTTAATTACTATCATAACATTTTAAAAATTATTAATTTACGCCAAAACTAATCCAACATCATCCACTAACTTAATTATGGTATAATTACCATCTAAGTTCATTAGTTTTTCTTTTCATAGCCATTTAGTCCTTTTAACTAATAGAATTTAACTTTTGCACATTTTTCAATTTAGTCCTTTTTACCTAATTAACTATTTAAACCTCAAAATTTTATAACAAAAATTTAATATAACCTTAAAATAACTCTATAGAAATTAAATAAATATTTAAAATATTTACTCACTCGTTGGAATCATGGTATCGAAATCACCGTTTTTGACACCACTAAAAATAAACTGTTACAAGTCTACTCCATACAGAACCTTCCATGGTTATTCTTTCTTCAAGCTATCAAAGAAGGTGAAGAAAAGAAAATGAAACATAGTCGAGGAAGAAAAATCATCCCTGGAAAGCTATTTCCAACTATTTATAGCCCTTCCTGTGCTATTACCAACCCCATGAAAACCGTGCTTTCACAATCATTGTGTCTCCCATAATGGAACCGGTTGGTTCCTTTCTATCCGAACCAGATTTGGTTCTTAACCATGTCCAATTTTGTTGCTAGCTTTCCCATTTCATCCAATAGAGGCTACAAACTTATGGTCTCTTTCAATTAAGTCCTTTAATTATTTTAAATTTTTGGGTTATTAGAAATCCAAGTGTTACACAGAGTATAAGGTTCTGATTTCCATATCAATGAGTATGCATTTTTAACAGAAAAGATATCATTATGGTCGTATTTTCAAACAATTTTGTCTCTACCATCTTGTATTAAAAGGGGTCTATTAAATAGATCGGAGGCATGACTAAGGCTAAGAATCTCTCAGGTCCTTCTATAGTTCCAAACCTTTGTATGAAGATTGAGGCACATTTAGGCTTGAAAGGTCGAGCCATTTGTTTTAATTGGATCTAGGTGAGGCTTATTTGGGTCTGTAGAAGTCCAACAGCTATTCCCACTCAAAAGTTGAATATATTTTCCTTGATTGTAGATGTCTCTTCTAAAGAGGATGCCTTTCCAAACCCAGGAGCCGAAAGGCTTAGGCTTTATAGTTTCAAAAAGGTGATGCTTGTAGTATTTAGATCTTAACCCCCTTGAGAGGAGGCAGTTTGAATCAATCATTACATTGTTGGATCTGGTGAACTAAGTGTAGTATTTTTTTCTATGTAAATTTTTTATTTTTTGAACAAATTGGTTTCATAATTATTTATGTACACTTTTATTTTGTCTATGAATTACATTAATACCCTTTGTACATGGTCATCAATGAATTTTGCATGCAAAGCAAAATGGAAGTAAATATTAGCTCACTAGTTGTCTAATGTTTAACTAATACTAAATGATATTATGTGGTTGGATCATAATAAAGAAAAAAAATATTATATTAGTAAATGAATCTAAATATGTGTTGAAAAAAATTCGATTCGAAAATAGTTTTCTTGCACAGCAAAAAATTAAAATTTTTGAAAATTGACCCAGTTTGTGATATTTATAGCAATAAACCTTGAATCAAAATCATATTTGTATTTTCAGATAAGTGGATCCTTGACTTTTTTGGTTTTCAAACAAACGATCTTCTCTATTATTCTTATACCACGAATTACTTCGAGTGTGGGCTCAAACTATAATGCCCCAAAGTTTGTATATTTTTTATGTGTATTTATAACACAACAGTGTATCTGCTTCAGTGGTTAAGTGCTCTGGGTGTGTGTGTGAGGTCTTAAATTCAAGCCTTGTCTTGGGAATTTTTTTTTATTTTTCTAAACAAAGCCCTATAACTAGTCAATAGGCTTATAATTAAATGTTGGTAAAATATGTCAGAATGGGCCTGCTGGTCTGGTGGTTAAGTGGAGAGCAAAAGAGCAAAAGGTCTGAAGTTCGAACCCCTATTTGTGCAAATGAGATTTATTTTGTTGCTTGTGTCGTGTGGGTGTTTTGGTTTAGCCGAAATGCTGAAATGTTTGAGTGGAATTTAAATTTGGTAGTTGAGAGGAAGTGGTGGACGATTTTGAGAGGTGTTGGAGTGATTTGGGGAGAAAATAAGGGATGGAGGAGTTTCAAATTATCTCAATTGGGTAGTGGAAGTTTGATGAAGTGAATTTAGGAGGGAATTAAGAGATTTTGAGGTTACCGGGATTCTTATCAAATAATTCTGTTCATATTTTTTTCCCTTTTCTTTTCCCCAAAAATCAAAATTTTGTTTTCTCTTCTCCTCTTCTCCTTTTTGCTGTCGTTTTCCTTGTCCATTATTTTTCCTTGCTGCCGAAATTCCTGTGCTCTCTCATTCTTTGTCTCCTCAACTTCTTTCCATTCGGTCTCATGTCGTCCCTCGATTAACTGCAATCATTCGGTAAGTACTCATCTTTTTGACGTTATTTCTCTCCAAAAACTCTGTTGATTCTCCTTTGGGATTTCTTCTCTCTTTTGTCGAAACCTACCCTTCGCTTCCTATTTTTCTTTCAATTCTACTTTCATTTCGACTACAATCGCACTTTTGTCCCTTATTTTGGCGTATCGTGGACAACTTCGGTAAGTGATTTTATGTGGTTAGTAGTTGAGAATGTTAAGTTTCTGACTAGGGGTTATTCTGTTGTTTGGGCAGCATCTTTTCACTTGGATCGAGACTCTTCTGGTACTACCTCCTAAGTAAACTGATTTGAAGCATTGGGGGTAAGTTTCAATCGCTCAATAGTTGAGTAACCCGTTCAGGTTGGTTTTAATTCATCGATTAAGTGATTAATTGAGTAATTTTTTGGTTCGGGATTGCTTGGAGTTGCTTTTGCGTCAAAAACGTTACAGGCATGTAATCGCAACACTATAAACAGAAATCAGTGAAAAGCTAAAAAGTGAGGCTGTCGACGCCACACGGGTGTGCGATCAATGAGGTTGGCCGTGTGTGATACACAAGCCAGACCGAATTGGGCCGTGTGAGCTACACAACCAAGGCCAATTTGGGTTATATGGGCCACACGAGCGAAAATCATGGGTTTGTAGGCCCATTTTCATTGTTTAATTGCTAAGGTTGCACGGGTCGCTCAAGTCGACTGTGGACTTACTAAAGGGTCGGTAAGCTTACCTAGACCCCTAATTGACTGAAATGACTGTATGACTGGTATGATTAAGCATGATGATGTCCCAATGATTTGATACTGTATGTCGGTTTACATGCATGATATTATAGATAGCATGTCATATTTATATATTGCATTGCATTGGGTTGGGGTTGGTATTGTTCGGAAGAAGTGTACTAAAAGGCCTCGGGCCTAATTTACTAGTAGCTCAACTGCAAACCACTGTTCAGTGTCACATTCGGTACTTTTTGGAGTGTAGGGATGGGTGGGTCGATTATATCCCCACATGGAGTGTAGGGTTGGACGGAGATGGTGTGTAAAGGCTAGTGGGTAGGATTTTGTGACAGTATTTTTGTTACTGTACTGATTATTGTTACCGTAATGGGCCAAGGCCCTAATGCATGACTGCTTTTGTACTGAATTGGGCTAAGGCTCTAATTGAAACTGAATCTGGTACTGAAAGGGCTTAAGCCCAGACTATGATTGCATTTTGTCTGCTTGCTCTATGTGGGGATTACACATTGAGTTTTTGTAAACTCACCCTACTGATTTATCTGTACAGGTAATCCTTAAGCTTGGGCAGATCGGTGCGGCGGAAGACTCAGCGGTGGCCACACAACTTTATTTGTCTCTATTTCGTACTTGATTATGATTTTAAATTTTATTTGGGAATTTTATTGTAAATATGGCCTCTAAATATTTTTCTTAAATTTGAGATTGTCAATTTATAACTACTAGTTTTAGGAAAACTCGAGTTTTCAAAAGAACCAAACATTTTAACAAAATACTCACGATTACACAATCTGTTTTAAAAAGCTTCCGCATAGATTAAATGTTTTGGAAGCTTATGAATGATTAATTAACACGATATTAGAATTAATAAAGAATAATGAAAGAAATCTAAACAGAAAATGTATTTAGCAAAGTTACGATTTTCCAACACAAAGTACGGTTTTCAAACACACAACCATGTGACATCGCCAGATTCGGCCATAACGTCCAGGCCGAGTTTGGGGTGTTACATAAACCAGTCGAATCAAAACACAAAACTAGAAAAAAAAATTATTTACTTTTGGGGTGAAAACGAAAATTCTCTCTTCGAAATAGAAACCGACAAAATTGTTATTCCGAAAATATATATATAATAATTGAGAATAAAATTTCTCTATTTTTCGAAAAAGTAACAATACCTTCAAGTTAAGTAAATAGCTCTATCGATTTCCTTTATTTATAAGGAGAAAAGGTAGAACCCTTGTTGAATTGTAGAGGTTTATTTCAAATGGAAAAACAACTTCTTAGTCCAACTAGGAGAGTAAGAAGGGCTAATAGGTTGTGTTTCCTCTCATATGTGTTATGATGGATATTCGAGCCTCTCATTGTATTGGGCCCAATTAAATGTATTTTTTTTATTTTAACCCAAAAATTTATAATTTAATCCAACCCAATACATATTTTTTTCTATTTTCCAAAATAAACATTAATTTTCCAATTAAATAATTTTCTCATCCAAAATTTACCCCCGTAAAATTATGACAATTTTATGCTTAGTAAAATTTCCAAGAAAATATATTCAATATTTCACAACTCAACTTGTTCATTATGATCAAATGGTTTATTTTCATTTTCGGGATTTAAAATTGCTCAAAAACATAAACTTATTCTTTCGACCATTTCTGAGTAATCCATATATAGTTGCAAATGGATCATTCTCATTTTCATTTCCATTTTAGAGAAAACCACATTCATTTCTAAATGATTCAATTTCTCCATTTCAAAAAAAACCATAATCATTTCTGAATGTTTTCCATTTCTCTATTTCTATTCATTCTGTTCATTTTGATTCAAACACACTATTCATTTCTGGTTTTAACGAGCTAATGGAGGGACTGATTGAACATATGTAATTAGGTCTCAAATAATTTATAATTAAGTTTCGGCATTTCACCTATTAATTAAAAACTCATTTGGTCATGAAGTAATTCCACTACAGTATCGTGACTTAGCTCCCCCTAACGACATACCATTACGAAAGAAACTACTCAATACTTGTCCAATAACCTTGTCATAAATGTGTTACCCTCATAAGATATCCTTGATCTTTTTGGGATAATATTCGCTCTCCCAATGTGATCCTATTTTATATAATGGTAACCATTACATCTTCCTTCATGAAAAGTCAATCACTATCAAATAATGATCAAGTCATTCATCAAAAAAATGAACAATCCATATCCATGTTTACTTTTCATCAACCATGTAACGCCAATGAGAGGATATCATTTACCCATGTCACAGGTTATGAATTCCACTGTAGTGAATGATGCTGCATACTACATAAGTTATGCACCCAACGCACTAGCTTTTGATTCCTTATCTATTCAAACTCAGGATTTACTTACATCAAAGTATATGAGTTGCGCATACATAGTCTGTCATCCACTCAGGATTTAGGTATATCACACTATGAATGTCACAAGTGAATAAATCTATAAACGAATTCAGGATCTATTTTGTTTGGGTCCTATCTGATGTACTATCAGTTTAGTCAGTCACATCTATGTCTTTATCTTCTAGGAGCCATCATCTCCAATGTCTAAGACAAAGCATCTCCCCAATTGGACTTGATAGACAACATATTAGTCTTTCAATTGGTTTGCTAATTTCCAATTAGACTAATGACATGTTTAGATTTGTCTACTAATACAATTGTCTTTTTGTATTACGATTCAACCACGTAATACCGCTTAGTATTAGTTAAACATTATACAAACAATGAACAACATTTGCTTCCATTTTGCTTCACGTGAAAAAATCATTTGAGGACAATAATACAAAGTATATTAATTGTAATCAATAAATTTGTTTTATTAATCAATCTGTTCGAAAAAATTACAAGTTTACAAACGAATATACTACACTCAGGGAACTAGATCCAACAACATGTCATTAGTCTAATCGAAAATAAGTAAACCAATTAAAAGACTAATATGTTTTCTATCAAGTCCAATTGGGGAGATGTTTTGTCCTGAGCATCGAAGCGGATGACTTCTAGAAGATAGATATATAAATGTGACTGGCTAGACTGACAGTATTTCAGACAGGACCCAAATAGAATAGATCTTGAATTCGTTTATGGGTTTATTCACTTGTGATATTCATAGTGTGACATACCTTAATCTAGAGTGGATGATGGACTATGTATGTGTGATTCGTATACTTTGATGTAAGTAAAAGCCTGAGTTCAAATAGATAAGGAACCGAAAGCTAGTGCATTAGGTATACAACTTCTACAGTATGTAGCATCATTCACAATAGTAGAATTCATAACCCAAGACATATGTAAATGATATCCTCACATTGACATTTCATAATAGATGAAAATTAAAATGTGACCACGAGTCGTTTGTCTTTGTGATAAATGATCTAATTACTATTTGATAGTAATTGAGTTTTCATGAAGGAAGATGTAATGGTTACCATGAGATAAAATAGGATCATATTGGGAGAACGAATTTATCCCAAACAGATTAAGGATATCTTTCGTAATGATATATAATTGGGGAGAGCTCAGTCACGATACTATACTAGAATTACTTTGTGACTTGATGAGTTTATAATTAATAAGTGAAAAGTTGGAAATTAATTATAAATCATTTGAGCCCTAATTACATATGTCCAAACGATCCCTCCGCTAACTTGTTCAAACCAAAAATGAATTGCATATAGAATCAAATGAACAGAAATATATAGAAATGATAAAGTTAAAGAAATGTGTTACATTTATAAATAAATGTGGTTTCTTACTAAGTATGTAAATGACCTGAGAATTAATTAAAAAATTTTAAATTAATATTTAATCAAATAATTTAAGTTCAAAAAATGAAATTAAATTAATTGGTCATCATGAATCTATTGAATATGAAAATTAAATATATTTTTCATAGATTCTTTTATAGTAAATTTGTCTTGACTTTAACAAAATTATAATTGAGTTGAGAAAATTATTTAATTGAAAATTTAATTAATTAATTAAATTTAATAAATAATATTTATTTTGGGAAATAGAAAACTTGTATTGAGTTTGATTAAATTATAAAGTGTCAAGTTAAAAGTCCATGAAGTACATATAATTGGACCTAATATATGAGAAGCCCAATACTACTCCCTCTCTCCTAGTAAAACTAGGGGGCTAGTTTTTCTATCATATAAGTATTGTTTGTATTCTACTAATTCAATAAGGTTTCTCCTATCTGTCTCTATAAATAGATGACACTGGTAAGGCTAAAAGTATACAACTGTGGGATATTGTTATTCGGCCCGAAAATAGTGAGAATATATTTTTTAAGTATAAATTCTATTTTCTAGGAATAACAATTCTATTGGTTTCTATTAAGAGAGAGTTACTTTCCTACTGAAAGTAAGAAAATTATTTATGGTTCTATATTTGATTCGTGATTGTTCGAACCGACACTAGAAGAGATTCATGGTACGAGAATAGTGGAGAAGGTCGTTCGGTTGAAAGTCGGGAACGTTAAGGATCCGTCTCACACAAAGCACAAGTACTTTTTGGGAAAAGTTTATTGCTATAAATATCATAAACCAACTTAGTTTTCAAAATTTTAATTTTTCGCTGTGGCAGAAAATCGTTTTTAAATCGAATTTTTTCCAGCATACATGTCATGCAAGTTCTGAGAGGTGAACCTCTTTAAAAATTTTAATTTTTATCATCATTATATATATACCCTTAATTTGATTTGTAAAAAAATAGATAAAGAAAATGAGACCCGAGGAAATAAGGGTGATTTCGATTTTTTTTTCTATTAATTTTTTGAATTTTTTGAATCGGCCTATGAAACTAGGTTGAATTTGATTATTGACTTTTTCATATTAATATTGGGTTTTTAGCTTTATTTTTATAAAATAAGTTTGATTTTTTTTGGACATTATGTAGTAAAATTTCAAAATATTTTTTATAAATATTTCTTAAAAAATATATTTTTCAAATAAATAAAAATAATCAATAACCTTTATATGAATATTTTTAAAAAATATTTTTATGTAAAATTTCAAGTTATTGTCACTATTTTAAATAAATTATTGTTTTTTATATAATAAAAATTCTAAATTAAAAAAATTAAATAAAAATATAAATTGGTTCAACCTAATCGCGATTAACCCTATAAGCATTAACTAATGGATTAGAACATTATATGTTCATCTACTCATAATTAATCTTAATATGAAAATTTCACCTTGGTGGATAAGTTAAATTTTAATTTATTCAGGTAAATATATAATTCTTGTTATCTATAATAATACCAAGTCTTGGGGTGAGTTTGGATGGGCGGTGTGTTTACTTGCGTTTAGTGTAAAAACAGCAGTGATTGTGGGATTAGATATTATAATGTGAAATAAAAAAATAAACTAAACACATTACACTGCACCATTTATCCAAAGCCACACTTAAATTGGAGAATAATATATGTTCTCAGTATGCTCAAATTTATATATTTTTTTTATTGTTACAATAACAACAGTGTTAACTAAGCTAAAGCTCACTTTTCTTCTTATAAATCATGAGTGTGAAGATTTAGATTTTTTTTGTTCAATTCTTTTTTTAAGCATGATTTAAAAACAGTAAAGTTTTGCTTAGTAAAAGTATTATGGAGGCGCTTGTATTAGTAATTAAATTACATTTTGTCCTTTTACTCCAAAAAATGGGCAAATTACTCTTTACACGTTAGATAAACAAGCAAATTGGTTTTTTTTTGTTAAAAATTTTATATGTTTTTATTGTTAAAAATTGGTGTAGTTGACGGTTGAATCACCCCGCCACGTATACCTGATTCTGATGTACATGAATGAGTTTTTAACAGTAGAAATGAATAGAATTTTTAATAGAATAACTAATTTACTTTTTGATCTAATATATACAAATTAATTATCTATTTTTTAATAAAAAATAAAATACAGTCTAACTCTTAATAAAAAAAGTCCCATGATACTTTCACCAATTTTTCTTTTCACCATATTTTATAAGTATGAATCATAACCGGGTAACTAGCAAAATCTATATTACTATATATAAAAGGAAGGCACAAAGATGCTGTCCATTTTTAAATGAGAAAATAATGGCTAAATTTCAATTTTAGTCTCTTAATTTTTTAAATCTAAAAAAAATTATATAAGAATGGTTAAATTTCAATTTTGATTCCTAAATTTTACTCAAATTTGATTTAATTTCTATACTTTAATTTTGACATAATTTAGATACATGTCCTTTTTTACTTTTCTTTTGACATGAGAAATAATGGCTAAATTTCAGTTCTAATCCATCTACTTTTTAAGATTATATAAGAATGTTTAAATTTTGATTTTGATCCCTATATTTCACTTATATTTGAGATTTAATCTCTATACTTTAATTTTGACGTAATTTGGTACCTCAACTTTTATAGTGTCATTAGTTAGTCCAAATATTTTATTCTGATTAAAATGTTGAGGTGAATTTTTAATAATTGTTAACATCGTTAAAATTCTCTATTAAATTCAAGTCCATTATAATGCAATTTTTTGTTATATAGATATCAAGAGAGTTTTTATTTTTTTTAAAATGTCACATCAACAAATTTAACATAAGGATTTTAACGGTGTTAACAAATAGACTTAAATTTTAAAATTTGAAAAGTATAGGGATTAAATTTGTGAAAATAAAAGTATAGAGATTAAATTTCAAATATATAAAAAGTAAAATAACTTTGAACATAACCTTTAAATTTTTACTCTATAATTTAGTAAAAAATAATAATTAACCTAACTCGAAGTATGGGTAAAAACCATACTAGTATAATTGAAAATTTTGAGTGATTGATTATTTTTATTCGAATTTGATTTTAGATAAATTTGATGAAAAAAGTTTAAAAGGGTTTGTGGCCTATTGTCGAAAATTTGAAGTAATTCAAAATAACATACATCTGCCACCATAAAATAATAATAGTAAAGTTTGAGATTTTAAGAAATCTGAAATCTTATATTTGAATTTTATTTTATATAAATTATTGTGAATTTTTCATTGTATATGAGCCTTATCTAGAAATGTTATCATTATTAGTTCACTTCATCGCACTTGATTGATTATGATTATAGTTATTCAATTTATATTATTTGTAATTGCAATTATATCATGTGTGGGTAGGGGTGTAAATGAGACATTGGTGTTTGCAAGCTACTTGAGTTCGATTCGAAAAAATTCGAATTCAATTAGGTAATTATCTATACGAATTCGAACTTAGTAATACTTAGAATGACTCATGAATCTTATCAAGCTTTTCATATTTTTATATTATTAAATTATGTTATTGCCCTTTAATTTATTATTAGCCCTAAGCTTAATTATTGAGTCAAGCTCGAGCTCAGGTTTAAAAATGAATATTCGATTGAGCTCAAATCGAGTATCGAGCTTCGATTTTCGAGTCGAGCTTGACAGTATTCAAACTCAACTCGGCTCAATTACAACCTTAGTGTGAGTCTTATTATGAAATATTTTGATTATCAATACGATTATAGTTTCTAACGGTTGATTATGATTAATGTATTATTTTTAATTATGATTACATCGTATGTAGGTCAAGTCATGATATATTTAAATTACCTATATAATTGTATTTTGTAATGAAATGTTCAAATTGTATTATTTAAAAAGAAATAAAATTAACAATATTTAAAAAAAAGATATATATAAAAAATTTATATACAAATTTTGATACAATCTATAATGTTATACATCAATTTTAATTTGGCATATTTTTTATACATCAAACTTTAATTTTAAAATTGTACTCCATAGATAATAAGGTTAATGGGATGTGAAAATTGAACTAAAATTAAAATTTAATATATATAAATATACCAAATTAAAATTGATGTATAACATTACAAATTATATTCAAATTCATGTATAATTTTAATATTTATTATTCTGTAATCAAACATCATCAATTAAAGTTAGGTATAGCCATAATCATGTCCTCACCCCTTCCGTAAATGTGAACCTAGAAGACGGTGGTTGTTCCGGACCATACAACTCATCTCTTGAAGCAACGTTATTTTAAAGAATAAATATTAAAATTATACATTAATTTTAATTTAATGTTAAATATCATATATGAAATTTTATTTGATTCAATTTTCTTAAACCACTAATAACATCATTGAATTAGTGTCATTTATATTAATATATTATATATAGAAATAATTATATTAATTCAGTATGCAAGAAATGTATAAATCCATTTCTTTAAATCTGTATAATTGAACCAAAATCAAAGTTTTATATGCATATGAACCATAACTCAAGTTTCATGTGTATAATTACACCAAATTAAAGTTCATAAAACAAAGTTCATATATAAATTTAATATTTATCCCAATTATTGATGTTGTTTTTTTATTGATTTTCTTCTTCCAGAACGAAGTCCTAAGGATTTCTTTAATTTATTAATACTAGAAGCTCTATCATAGAGTTGCTCATGGGCCGGACCGGGTCGGGCCCAGAAAAAAATTTCGGCTCGGGTCCTAGGCTCGGGCCCGGGCCGAAATTTGGGCCTAGAATTTTGCCCAAGCCCGGCCCGGGAAAAAAATCATAAGCCTGGGCCCAGCCCGGCCCGGCCCGTTTTTTAAATAAATACCAAAAATTTATTTTAAAAATTAAAAAAATTTATTTTAAAAATATTTTAAAATTAAAAAAAATTAAAAAAGTATTTTAAAAATATTTTAAAATTAAAAAAATTTTAAAAAAAGTATTTTAAAATTAAAAAAAATATTTATTATATTCGGGCCGGGCCTAGGCCAAAAAAGTGGTGCCCGAGGCCCGGCCCGTTTTTTAATCGGGCCTCATTTTTTTGCCCAAGCCCATATTTCGGGCCTATATTTTTACTCAAACCCTCCCATATTTCGGGCGGGCCGTCGGGCCGGGCCGCCCGGCCCATGAGCACCTCTACTCTATCATACGTGTATGCGTGTGAAAATTACATATTTTGAATATAAATTTGTGTTTTAAAATAACATATAAATAATAAAATATATTGTGTGAAATTAATTAATAATAACACGTGAAATATGTACGATATTAAAATAAAAAAATAGATAAAATTGTAAGTAAAAACGAAATTTAAACATATGAATACATCATATTAAGAATACTAAATACCAAATGAATATAATTACTTATCATGTGTTGTCATCAATCTTAAGTTGGTGTCAAGTTAATTTGTGACACAATTTCAATCAACAATATTATTAATGTATACAATTGATGAAAGTAATAAAGTGTGTATGATAAAATTAAAATGTATAAGATTTCAAAATAAAGCTTTGATTGAGTGGTAAATTTAAGGTTTTATGAATTGGTGTGAGTTTAAATCCCATCTTAAGTACAGTAGTATTTTTTTTAAATAAAACTACTAAAGTGCCCTAGAATAATATTACTTATTTTAATTATGAAATGATATTTTTATTATTTTTCCAACTGTATTGATGCCTGATTGACTCGTGAGATCAACTCAGACAAAAACTTAAATAATAGTAGAGATATGAAACAATCATATAATGAGATTTTTGCATAAAATAAAGTATATTCCAAAATGCCAAATATTCAATTTCTTTTTATTTTTAATAAGAAAAATTCTTTTATTTGGCATATATAAAATCAAACATCTTAATCCTATTGGATTGGAATTCTGAGAAAAAGGAAAACAATGGTAGAACGAAAAGGATGCATCCACGCGCTCCATTGCGAGTGGCATGCTGTGGCTAAAGACAATATAGGAATGGAGGGGATTTGGGATGCGTGCCGGCATGGAAAAAGGGTACTAAAATGACACCTCTCTTACCTATCCTTAAGGATCTTGGAAACACAAATTAGCTACTTCCATTGTTTGTTTCTATCATTATACAGTGAATAATAACCGCTGATGCGATTGTCAACGAAAAATAAGTTCATAGTCAAACTAATAGATGGTCAATCATAAATACGTGCAAATAAAGCAATAGATCCACGGCAACGGTGTTTTGATGAGGATAAAGTTTTATATTTATACATTAATAATTTATTATATAAGGACTTCCTTTTTCACACCTGTCCAAGCTTTTTCTATTTCCTTTTCGGTTAAATTTTTATTTTATTTAGATTTCATAAAAATGTTAATCTTCAATTTTGTTCTTTATATTACGCTCAAATTTAAAATATAATTTTTAATTTCATTAATAATTTATAAAAAAACATGTGTGTAATAACTTAAATTTATTCGGCCCAAATAAAAAATAAATAAAAAAATATATAAAATAAACTAAATTAAAATTTAAAAGTTCACAGTCCAAATACATGGGCCAACATGGCCCAAATCATTTTAACCCAATGTCTAGCCCAAATTACCCACTAAGCCTAATGCCCATTAGCCAACCCTAGCCCCACGGCCCAACACCAAAGCAGCACACAGAAACCTTAGGAGATCTCAGCCGCCACAACAGTAGCCTCCCACACGCGCTCCTCCACGCCACGTTCCTCCGTACGACCGTACCTGTAACAGACACAAAAAATAATAAGAGAAAAGCAGAGAAAAAGAAAAGAAAAATAAGTTTGTATTATTTTTCATTTTTGTTTTTTCTTTCGGGGGCTATAAAAGAGCCTTTCAAAAACCTGTAAAAAAAAACACAAATATTGTATCAAAAAATTCTGAAAAGCAATAGAAAAACAGTTTCTAAAGGTGATTTCTTTGGAGCTTTTTCTTTTCTTTTTTTTTTTCATATCGTGGCGCCGATTAAATAAAAGAAAAAGGCTCTTTTATGATAGTAAATAAAAGAAAAAGGAAGGGTGAGATTCACCTTCGCAGTGGCGCCGATTAAGTCCCCGTTCACTTCGTTGTGATCGGAGTTCGAGCGAGGACGGTGGGGCGAGGACTGACAAAGCCTCCGAGCTGCGCAAAAGTTAGGGTTAAAACCCTAGTAGAGAGTTTAGGTATTTTCATTTTTCATTTTTTTTTTGTTGATGCAAATGTTTTTTTAACAGAAATTTAGTTTAAATAGTGCATTGAAACGGCGCCGTTTAAAGGCCTGTGACTCGCGCGGTGACCCGACCCAAGGGAAGGATCCGTGCGTTCTGGGCCTAATGGGATTTTTACGCACTTAGTCCCTCACTTTTCATGATGCATTCAAATAAATCTTTATATTTCGTCTAAATTTGGCCATGCATTTTTGTGTTCATTCCGATTTGGTCCGCGCAAAGGCGCTGCGTTTTGGGGTACGGGAAATATTTCCCATTTGGTCCCCATGTTATCCGCACGTCATGCTTTGACCTGCTATTTTATTCTACTTTCGATATTTTCCCTTTAATTCTGTTTAATTTCTAATTTAATCCTTATTAATTCATCTTAATGTTTTTATTTTTTTTATTTTTTTTCTTTAAACGTGTATTATTTTATTTTATACATTCAACCTTAAATTTAATTTAATGACTTTTTTTCTTATATTATTCTGAATTTCACATGTATTATTATTTAAAATTTACTATGTATTATTATTTAATTTTAACATATTTTTATATATTTTTTATGTAATTTCGATATGTTCGTGTATATATATATATATTTCTTTGTTTCATTTTTAAAAATTTTATGTAATATTATTTATATTAAATTATGTTTAGTCTATTTATTATTGATTTATTAATTATTAATGTTAAGCTTTCTTTTAAATATGTTCATATATTTATACTTCTTAAAAGTCATTCCTGTATAATATTTTTATCTATATATATCTTTTATTAAAATTATTTTTATCTCACATACATATAATTGATTTCTTATTATTATCATTATTGATCTTAAAGTTGTCTTTTAAATGTATTTATATGTTTTTAAACCAACATTTTCCTTTCATATATGTAATTTATTTCATTTTAAAAAACCTACTTGGTTATATTTCACTTATTTTATTTTTTATATATATTATTATATGTTATTATCCATTTTGATTTTTTTCCCCACAGATATTACTTATTTAAATTAATGGATGTATATTATCTTCTTCTATTATAATATTTACTTTCAAATTTATTTGGATACCATTATTTCATTTGGTATTTATTTATTTTTAACTATGATTTTCAGTTATTTCAAACTTTCATATATGTATATATTATTTCTGTTAAATTTAATTTAATTATAATACTTCTTAGGTTATTTTTTTTTTAAATTTGTACAATTTTATGAATGCTAATTTATTTGGTGCTTTGATTGACTTAAGAGTCATTAGCCTTTGAATGTTAATATAATATAGGATGTGAGATTATTGTTCTTAGGTGTATTGTATTACTTATTTGTATTTGCTAATTATTCGTAGTTCATTAGAATGCATTCTTGTTTACAAATCATCGCTTAGTATTGTACATTATTCCACTGCGCTTTATTCGCTCAAAAGATTGCGTTTAATATTGTTTAAATTTTGAAATCCTTTTCCTAGATATTACAATACTCGGTGTTCACGATCCTCGAGAGAATTGTGGCCTAACTTACTGAGCTTCAATTCTTCTCGATAAATTTATATAGCCAAGTGTTTTTTTTTTGTTAAAACCATACAATTTCAAAATAAAGCATGTGAGATTTCAAGATGTTGGATCCTAACTTACTGGATGTGACATTTTGTTATCTTGATTTCAAAATGAAGGCAATATTTGGTGTTTAGAAATTTTAAGGAATTGAGCCCTAACTTACTGGGTTCTGATTTCTCGATTAACCTAGACAATCAAATATCATTCTCAAAATATATGAATTTTTAAAATTTAAAGAAGACTAATCTAACTTCAAAAATTGAACCGCTGCACTCTAACTCACTGAGTGTGACAATTTATTTATTTGAAATAGATACGTCTTATTATCTCATTCAATTATTTAGGTTTTTATTTCATAGGATTGTATTTTAAAATCTTTTCAAAGTTTCGACACTAAGACATTAAACAATCAATTCGGTACCAATTTTGGGCGTTACGAGGGTGCTAACCCTTCCTCGTACGTAACCGACTCCCAAACTTATTTTCTCAAATTTCGCAGACCAAAATCATTTTTAATGGTGAACCGGTCACACCTTAATAAAAGATCGGTGGCGACTCCCATTTTATTTTTAAAGTCGATCTCTATTTTTCAATTTTTAAAAATGTTAATCTTCAATTTTGTTCTTTATATTACGCTCAAATTTAAAATATAATTTTCAATTTCATTAATAATTTATATAAAAAAACATGTGCCTTTTTCTTTCTTTTTTGCCATATAAAATAATGATAAAATTTTAGTATTGATCCCTTTACTTATCTAAATTTTAAATTTTAGTCTATATGAATTATTTTAATAAATAATTATAAGTATAATTAAAAAATTGAAGCGGAGTAAAAGCAGGCGAAACATTCTAGTATTATTATGTAAGTTTAAAATATTAGTGTTTCATATTCGATATCTTTATAATGTTTTAGTTATTTCCCATATTACATTTTTCCTTTTAGTTAATTTATTAAGGATGGATGTGGGGACAAAAAAACTTAATTTTAACTCAAATTTAAACTATAACAATATTTAAAATGTAAACATTTAATCACTATTTATTTAATGTATTTGTGTTGAAATAATAAAATAATAAATAATGAATTTTATTTTTATTTTTATTTTTAATTTTAATTTCAAAAAAAAATATTTAATGCATATCTTTTAAAACAACTATACATAAAATAAAACATAATTAATATAAATATTTCAAATAGTTGTTGGGAAAAGTAAAAAAAGGTTACTAAACTATTTATTTTATTTTATTTTATTTTAATCACTTAACTATTAATTTTTTAATTTAATTACTCAAATCAAATATTTTGATTCCGATTTGAATTTTGATAGGTTGTTTGAAGTGGATTTTTTCTTTTTTTGCAACTAATTTTCTCAATATTCCACATGGTAAGTATTTTTTAGTTTTGACTTTCTTTTTCTTTTATTTCTCTTTTCTAATTTCTTTGATCGCCACTTTTCTCTACTTCTTTCTTTGACAGTTTCTTTTGAGGGATCCAATCGTCTTCTTCAAAAACTTGAACCTCTTCTCTGCTATGTTCCTTAATTTGGTCTCTTCTTTCAGCTGGTTCTCAAGTTCTAGTAGCTGCAGATTCATGAACAACAAAATAAACATCAAGTAGAAATTTCAGATCTTTCTCTTCAAAATATTGAAAACATAATCAAAATGTTTAAAACCCAAATTAATAGATAAAAAACTGACCTTATTTTCCATTAGTTCAGCATCTTGTTTAGCAGTCTTTGATGATTTCCTCTCAAGCATTGTACAGTCCTCATCCCATCATCTCCTACCACCTTCTTGTTGAGTGTTTTCCTCTATCTTCTTTAGACGGTAAGATTGTATATTTCTATGATATAGTACTGTTCATTGATGTGATATCTTAGGTAGGTTTAATGCATGCCAATATGTACCCCACTCTAGACTTAACACGTGTTTATACGATAAAGGTTCGCCTATATAGTGATGTGCGAACCCACATCGCACGGTCCCATGTGTAATAACACGAGATTAGAGATAATTGGGAAGTGTTATTATGGGTTAAATTTGTCTAGATAGTAGCAGCTATCACACTTGTATTTAAATGATACTGTTTGAAGCTTTTCATGAAATGAAATGTTTATCAGTTGAGAGTCTGTTATGAAAATTATGAATTTTAGCTAAACATTATGAATTATCAAATGTATTTGGAACTTGATGATCTGGATTTTTTTTGGTTATGTTTCGATAGGTGATTTAATAGGAATTTCTCGGTAATTGTACTACTAATGGTGAAGCTATTACAGGAAAGCAACAAATTTGTTCAGTCAAGTCAGGTATCTACTTCAACCTCAATCAGAGAAGAATTTATTGTTTATAGTAATGTTTTATTCAGACGATCTTGAATTATGATTGTTTGAGTATTATGAAGTCTAGGGTTAAACCGTTAAATCTTTAGAGAATTTTGATATGCTAAGAGAAATATTCGAATTGGTGCACTAAACAATTCTGAGATTTGATAGAACATCTTGTATGAAGTTCATGGCATTGTTTATTTGCGTTGCATTAGACAGCCACGAAAATGTATAATGGCTTGAGACAAAGATACTGGTATTTAGGACTTAAACGTGAAATTTCAAAGTTTATTCTAAGGTAATTGTTATGTCTATAACTCAAGATATAGTATTAAGTATCTAAGGTTGGGCAGGAAAAACTTGATCTAAATAGTTATTATAAGGTGAGAAATTTCGAGGATGAAACTTTTGTAAATGGGGGAGAGTTGTAACAGCCCGTTTATTAGTGGTGTCGAAAACAGTGATTTCGGGGCCACAAATTCGACGAGTAAGTTCGTAATATTTACGAGTCAAATATGGTATTAAAATAAATTTTGAATAGGCACTTTATACTATTTGAATGAATAATTAGGTTTAAGTGGTATGACCCTAAAGTCAAGTGATTTTAGAAAATTAGGTATCGGGACCTCATTTCTATAAATTGAGTCGTAAATATTTTATTAGATATTTACGGAGTGTTATTAAGGTCGTAAAAATTTGATTAAGAAAATGAGGTATGGGCTGTAATAGGGTTCCAAAAAATTTGGATACACATGAAATTTAATAAAAATGGTTAATTTGCATGTTTTGGGCTTAGGGACTAAATTGTTTAAAAGTAAAATGTTAGGGGCAATTTTGTAAAAATGTCAAAAAGAACTTAATTGTATAAATGAATTGACTTTTCTGTTAGAATTAGTGAATTGAATGAAATTATTATTTTAGATCAAGAACGAGTGAAAAATCAAAGGGAAGAGAAAATTACCAAATAGCCCCTATACTTAGTCATTGCTACAATTCAGTCATGTAAGTTCGTATGAACTGTAATCATTATAATGTTAATTAAATTAAATGTTTACTATTTTGGTTTTATTCTAAGTGAATCAATATATATGTGAATGTATCCACAGTATGATGAATTGACGGATATTGAGTCCCGATTAAACCTTAAGAATTTTTATGATACAAATGACATGTCATTAGGGATTTCATGTCTCAGTTGTTGGTCTTGAATGTCTTACCAATGGCTGAGGTCCTACATTTCTTGTGGATTCTCCACAGCTTGTGTGAGCAGCATCGTGTAGCTCACATTCCGACCCACAGCTCGTGTGAACAATGATGTAAAGGAAAGGTTACGGTTATATGTAAAGGCACACTTTGTGTGAACTTTCCTAAGTATCTGATGTAGTTCTAGATGGTTCAACGGGTAAGAAAAGGAATGGAACGGTAAGTGAATTAATGGAAAGGTTCATAACTATATGAAAAGGTTTATGCTTGTGTAATGTATCTTATGAAATCTATTTATGTTATAAATAAGTTGATATGATTGTCAATGAATCTACTAACATGTGAGCTTGATGATGCTTGAATAGACTTATATTAAACTCATGGTATTGGAAACGATAAGTAGGCAAATGGAATGAATCATGACTGTCTGGTAACAATGATGAATTAAATGTTATGTTTATACATGGTTGATTTCTTATGTATCATGAACAAGTATAATAACTTGTGAGTTTGATGGTGTTATATAGGCTTTTATTGGGTTTATGGCATTGGTAAAAGGTTTATGCTTATTCTATAAGGTTCATAATTGAAATGGTAAGAAAAGGTTTATACTAAGCATTCATTGCTTACGTAGTTATTTTTCCTTTATTTTACAGATTATTGGAAGCACGATTGATTGGAAGTTTCGTCGGAGATCTATTACACTATCCAGTGGACAATTCAGTAGTTTTTTAGTAATTTGGCTAAGGTTTATAATGACATTTATAGGGTGATTTGTAGTGGTATCATGGTGCATGTGTTAATGGTGCTTTGGTATGTATAAGCTTTGGTAAGCTATGTTGGTTTGGTACACCTTGATACCTTACCAAGTTATGAGATTTTGGTTACTTTAAAGTGATTGTTGATGATGGTTTGAAAATGGTTACTTGTGACATATTTTATTTCATATTTGAACTAGGTTATTATGTTTGGAAAATGCAATATGAACATGTATAAGGTGGTTTATAATGGTGCTTTGATTAATATGTAAATGATAATATGGTTTGTTTTTGCCTTGATGTTTAAGTATGGTTGATGGACTAATGCTTGATTAGGTAAGTCCTTTTGGTCACTTTTTGCTAATTGATATGTATGGCATTTTGGTACAAGATGTTGACTTGAAAATGGTCAATTATGTTGTGTTTTAGGCACATAACAGAATGAGGTCTTTATGCAAGGAATTAGGTAATATTCACTGTTTTGGTAAATGTTGTGTTGTTATAATTGTGGTGCCGTTGAATGGCATGTTGTGTTGCTAGGATCTTTAAATAGCATTATGATGTATGTTTAGATGATGTTTAGGTGTTTTTTAAAGTGTGCACAAATGGATTGAATGTTTATGCATGAAATGATTTGATTTTAGGTAAATTTTGGGTTCACACGGCCTGAGACATGGGTGTGTGACCTAATCGTGTAAGGCACACAGGCTGGCGACACAGTCGTGTGTCATCTGAGGATTTTTTAGGGTTAAAGTCAGAGAGTGACATGGCTCAGCACACGGCCTGGCATATGAGCGTGTGACACGACCTGGCACACAGGCGAGTGACACGGCCTGACACACAGGAATTTGACCCTACTCAGAGAGTTACACGTGTGAGGACACGGGCTGGGACACGGCCATGTGTCCCTATTTGAAAGTTACACGGTCATGTGTCCTTATTTGATTTAGGGAAAATATGTATGTGTATGAATGGATTATGATGTGAGTGAATTAATGATAAAATGTTCAAATGTTTTCGGTTGTATAATAATGCACCGTAACCCTAATTCGACAATAGAGACAAGTTAGGGGTGTTACAAGAAAAACTTAAGACTCATTGTTTGAGGAATCGGAATTTATTTTTGTTATCTTAAGTTAAGAGTCATTAACCAGTTAAAGCTTTAGCGTGACAAAAACCCTTACAATCCTAACATTCTAAACAAATCATATAATGTCCAAAATTAACAAACCCAAACAAAAACGCCTATAATGTCCAAATTGAATAAACAGAACAACAAAATATACTTAGTTTTAGAAACGTGAAATTCTGAGCTCCAAGTTGCCATCCAAACCTAATTCGGAGGGTTACCTGAAAAAAATCAAACAAAAACGTGAGCTTTAAGCCTAATGTGTGATTTGGCCCACACTCTCAGTACATATCAGATTACATTAAATAGAATATCACATAGCTTATCTTTCACATATTTCACATTGAATCAGAAATTCATATAAATCACAACTTATCGATCCATAACAAATCATGCCAAACATATCAGACCGAATCATAGTCATAACATATAATATCCTACCCCCATCCGTTACACACCATTTACACCCCACCAATCACACCATATAGAACCATAAGAGTCCATCCATCCAATCACACCAATATGTGGCAGTGTGCCACTCACATATATTTGCAGCTGAGCTACCATACATATAATATTACGGCATAGCCGTCGTATTTGTAGTATGAACTACGATATATACTTCATCCATCTTAATATAACCCAACCGAAACATATACATATCATACTCATAAACAGGCAACATATTTAAATATAGCATATGTCACATGGCATGTTTACATACATAATTTATATTAATCATTACATAACATATAGTTTATTTATAGTTTGGCCTAGTTACTATGCTTTTAAAGCTACTCATACAAACTTACGTACAAAGACTTACGGTTTTCGACCCTTATGATGTGTTTGGACCAAAATATCGAGCCCAAAAATTGGCCAAAAGGCACGACGCGATCTACCACATGGTCTATAAGAATTCCATATGGCCCAAACACACGGCCGGCAAGAATACAAATGGCCTAGCACATGGTCCATCACACGGCCAGTCACATGGCTTGCATACATAACCGTGTGACGCTGGGCAGTTTCGAAAAATAACCTAATTTCACAATATACTTGAGTTACAGATGAGTTTTGGGATGATTTTAATACATCTGATTGCATAGTTGATTAAACACTCTAACGGGAACCCACAAAACCTACTATTAACAAATAAATATACAAATTATACACCAAAATATTCCTCCTAAATAACATACAACTATCAAAATAATAGTCCCCAAAACAGAGATCAGTACTTACCACTCCAAAAATTGTGTCTAATGGAAACCAGTTGTAACGCCCTGATTTATTTATTTCTGTATCTGTAAAATTCTAACACAAATTAGTATTTGCTTCAATGGTTAAGTGTTCTGGAGGTGTGTGTGAGGTCTTGGGTTCAATTCCAACTTTTGGCAAAACTTTGTTATTTTAGATCCAAGCCTTACACTTGTTAAGTGGGCTTGTATAAAACTATCTGCTAATCTATATCAGAATGAGCCTACTGGTTTGAGTGGTAAGGGAGTTGATGTGCTGCAGTAAGGTTTTTTGTAAGTACCCTTTCTTTTTCGTGGTGCATTAAGGTTTTCCTGTGTGGGTATTAGATTGCAATTTTCATCAGTATGAAGTTTAATGTTTGGGTTTGGCTGGTTATGTAGGAGTGGTACTGGAAACGATCGTTTCGTTGACAAATTTGGTTTGAGAAGCATATTTCGTCAAAGGTGAGCACTTCGATGAATTAGGGATCTTAGTGCTATAAAATGTTTTTGTGTTGATTTAGTGTTTTTAACCGAATTGTTAGGTATTGGTGGTCTTGGGATTGCAAGTGCTCTAAAATCGTACTAGGTGTGTTCCTAAAACATAGAAAATTGAGCTTCGGCGAAAGTTGAAAAACCTTTCTGTCGAAGCCACATGGGTGTGTGCCTGTCCGTGTGGTTGGCCGTGTGCGGGACACGCTCGTGTCTTTGAGGAGGACATGATCGTGCGCAAGACATAGTTGTGTGATAGTGTAAGTGTGGCCGTATGGGCCACACGGGTTAGGCCGAGTTGGGCGTGTGAGCCCATACGAGCATGCCACACGGTCATGTGGGCCCATAATTCTAAATTTTTCCCTAGGGTCACATGGGTCGTTCCGATCGACTATAGGCCTATCGTAGGGTCGGGAATGGCCAACCAAACCCTAAAATTTAGTGATCTGATATTCTGCTCTAAGTAGGACACTGTTATGCATGTCTGATTATTCTATTAATTATATATATGACATCTGTATATAAGTATGTTATGCATGGGATTACTGTATCATTATATTTGTATATGTGACTGGGGTGGGTTTTGCATATGTAGAGGAAGTGATTTGTACAACGACACTTAGCCTATATTTTGACAGCTTGACTGCATATTATCTGTAATGTGTCGCATCGACACTATATAGTGTGTAGAGATGGGTGGGTGTTTATAACCCCACATGGTGTGATGGGATGGTGGGAGATAGTGTGTAGAGGATAGGGGTAGGATTCTACATATATGTACTGTTTATCTAATTATGTTATATGTATCTGAAGTGGACATAAGTCCAAATTTCTATCTGATTGTATATGAGATTTCTGAATGTATTGCATGTCCATTTCTGTTGGGTTACACACTGAGTTTACAAAAACTCACATTTATTGTCTGTTCTGTTTAGGTAATCCACAGACTTAGGCAGATCGGTGTGACGGAGCCTCACGGTGATCACGAGTTTGTAACTAAATAAGCTCATGGTTTTTATTTTATTCAATTAAGGATTATTTTTTGAGAGTTTTGTAATTTATGGACTCTCAGGACTGTTTAATTTTATTTTGGGATTTGGATTTTCGTTTTAGCATTTTATTTGTGACGTATATCTAAAACCATGGTTTTTAGGAAAACAAAGGTTTTCTAAAATTATGAATGGAATTTTTAAAAAGATAACGTTTTCTATAACTTCTGCTGTAAATCACGTTTTGGAAAAATTAAATAATTAGATAACGTTTTTGACAATAGATATAAGTGAATATAAGTTATAAAGCTGGAATGATTTATCGCATCGACTTTGTTTTTGAAACCCCTCTTTGTGACATCTCAAAATTTGGCCATAGCGTCTAGGCCGAGTTTAGGGTGTTACATTTAGTGGTATCAGAGCAAGGTTGCAAAACTCAAGCCTTAAAATTTTGGGTTCCAAAATTGTATTTAAAAAAGAATTGATTTTCAAATAATTTGGATAATTTTGAGAAAACATGTGGTACACCGAGACTCTGGCGTCGATCCTATAAGTATTTCTGAACTTAGATAGAATACTTTGAAAACACTGTAGTTAGCACTTTCTGAAAACTATACTAAGCTAGGTAGAGACTAAAATCTCTGAAATACTTCTGAACTTCTGATAATTTCCGCATAAAATATCTGCTAATAAATACTGAAACTGATGCATAAAATTTTATAATGTAGATAAAATTTGAAATTTATGATGAGCGCTCGTGGAATTCGCAGCCGTGGTATTCGTGGGAGTGGTAGAGGCCATAGAGGGCTCGAGCTGAGTCTTTCTTTCTAGGTAGTATGCCAAATTTAGATACGAGTGAGACACCGATTTCACCTGCTACTGAGACTGGGTCTTAAAGCCATTTGGCTGGGGACAATGCACTATCTTAAGCCATGTTGAGGGTGTTGAAGAGGGTCCCTGGACCCCATTCTGGATCTGAGGGCCATGGGTTGGTAACTGAACAACTTTAGTCCAATGGTGCTGAGCTGTTTAGGGGTGTCACTGGAGTTGCCACTGAGAGGATCATGAAGGATATTGAATGTACTCCTAAGCAGAAATTTAAGGGTGCAATCTCCTTACTTCGCGACAAGGCATATCAGTGGTGGTTATCGGTTGAGGAGGGTACTCAGCCGAATCGTTTGAACTGGGACTTTTTTAAGACTTCCTTATAGGGGAAGTATGTGGGGGTGAGTTATGTGGATGCTCATAGGCATGAGTTCATGAATCTCATGTAAGGTGATAGATCTGCGACCGACACTTCCTCCATCAAAATATAACCAAACATATACATATCATACTCATAAACAGATAGCATATTTACATATAACATATGTCACATGGCATGTTTACATACATAATTTATATTAATCATTACATATCCTACAGTTTATTTATAGTTTGGTCCAATTACCATGCTTTTAAAGCTACTCATACAAGCTTACGTACCAAGACATACGATTTTTTAGCCTTACAATGTCTTCGGACCCAAATACCAAGTCCCTTACACAACCCCTAATCGGGCCCTTATCGTGTGGTCCACACTGTCTGTAAGAATCTCACAATGTCATGTGCTTCACACGGCCTACAAGAATACACACGGTCGTGTGGCACTGGGCAGTTTTGAAAAGCAACCCAGTTTCACAATACAATCGAGTTATAAATGAGTTTTGGTATGATTTTCATGCACTCTCTAACGAAAACCCACAGATCCTACAATTAACCAATAAGTATACAAATTATACACCAAAATATTCCTTCTAAATAACATACAACTATCAAAATGATAGTCCCCAAAATAGATATGAATGCTTACCACTCCGAAAACTATGTCTAATCGAGACCTATTCCGCTGGGGAAAGTTGATTTCAGGCTCTTTCGCCTAATCAAAATACAATTACGCTTATTGTAATAACCCAAATTTGCCCGGCCCAAATTAAATAATAAATACAAAAAACAAATAAAAATTAAAAGTCCATTTTTAAGGTCCATTTACATCCAGCCCAATAATAACTAACCCGTTTAGCCCAAGACCCAACTACAATATGACCCAAACTGTTTTAACCTAAACTACCCAAATTTAACAGACCCTAAACACAGCTTTCTAAACCCGGATCTCCCAGGCCCAAAACTCGGCCCAAATTAGTGGAGCACAGGCTTCTAGGGTTTTCACCAGCGCCGCAGCCACCGAGGCCACCCTCCGCGCGTGCTAAGCCACTCCCCACACATGCAGCGCCTCCTCACCACGTTGGCCTCCGTATCACTAGCTAGACTCCTCCGTACCTGCACACAAGCAGACAAACAAAAAAACAAGCAGAAAACGACAACAAAGAAAAAAGAAAAAAGGATATTGGTTGTATTTTGGATTCATTTTTTATCTTCGACTATAAAGCCATTTTCCAAATTTTGTAAGGTTACACACACATTCGATTTTCATTACGAATACAAAAATCAGAGAAAAATGTTATTTCCCCAGTTTTCCTCCTGTTTTGATTTCAGTTTTCTTTTTCTTTTCTGCATTCAATCATTAGATTTTTAGACGAGAAAATGATAAAGAAAAGAGGAAAGCGTACCTGGCGATAGGATTTCGGCCTCTTTCGTCGTCATCGGAGAGCAGGTCGAAATCGGAGACTATTCGCCTGCCTTTGGTACGCGGAACGGCGCAGAGTCTCCCTTAGATTAGGTTTTTTCTTTTTACTAAAATGATAGGTGTGTTAGGGTTATCTTAGTTTAAAGCGCAGGAATCAAAACGTCGTCGTTCAGAGCCAATACAATGGCATTGAAACGGCGTCGTTTCGAAGACCCGATCCGAGCGGTGACCCGATCCGGGAAGGATCCGCGCTCCATGGATCGTTTGGTTTATTTATTCACCAAGCCCTTCTTAGTTCCGATTAGTCTTAATTTGGTTACTTTTATTTTTTAAAATTTATACTGCGTATTTAATTTTGTTTGCATGTCGATCCAAGGTTAAGCGACACCGTTTTACACCTGATTCCTATTATTCTATTGTTTGCGTGAAATTGCTGATTCAGTCTCTTAAGGTTGAAAAGGATTTCATTTTGGTACAAATTTAGTTTTTTTAAATTCAATAATATTGGTAAACGCAAATTAACCATACTTACATATATTATAAAACTTAATACTGTATTTAATTTTAATAGTATCTACATTTATTATAGTTTAAAATGTAACAAATTACTATTTTAACTTGTATTTTATATTTTAAATTCGTTATGCACTAGTACTTGGAGTTTATTGTTTTCTTCTATTTTGTTTTTTTTATCATTCTAATTTTATTTAAACTATGATTTAAAATCCATTAATTATTGTTTTCAATTATAAAAAAGTCTTTAAATAATAAATTTTGATTTCAAAAGTTTTTTTTAATAAATCGACTTTATATTCATTATTTTTAATATTATTTTAATATTTAGCTTAATACTATTTTCGAATTTGCTTTTAATATATTTTTTAGAAATAATACCTAAATTCCTTCAAATTATTATATTTAAATACGTTTTAAATTCATTAAATATTATTTTAAATTTTTTTATTCTACTTTTATTTTTTCAATTTGATATATGGTTATAAATTTCATCATTTATTAATACACATTGTGGTAGATTAGACATAATTATATATTTAGATGTTGTATAATGTGAGTAAAATTATTGTTGCTATGGTATTTGTATTTATTTATTGCTTATTTAGCTACATCTTAGTTTAAGTCTGAATTATCATTTATCGTTTTACATTACATGTTTTTTAAAAAAACACTTTGCACCTTTATCATACTATTTCATATCAAAAAAGCCTAGCATTTATAATCTTCGAGAGAATTGAGCCCTAATGTATTGGGTTCCAATTCTCCTCATTGAACCTAAATAATCGAAAGTTTTTTAATCAAGATATATAAAACTCACTTTTGGGAATTCGATAAGTCGTGTCCTAATGTATTGGATGCGATACGTCGTTTTCTCGAAATGAGGTTTTTTTTAAAAAAAATGAGGGCAATATTCAATGCTCGGAACTTTGAGAAATCGTGCCCTAACGTATTGGGTTTCAATTTTTCATCGGACTTAAAGCAGTTGAATATCCTTTAAAATCTCACCACGCAAATTTTGAAAATCAAAAGACAAACTTATTCTCGAGGACTTAAAATGTCGTGCCCTAATATATTGGGTGTGTCATTTTATTACTCTAAGATAAGGAGGTCTTTGGTATTCGCATCGATTTATCCATGCATCTTTTATGAAATTAATAAGAAAGGGGAATGATCGTATTTTAAAAAGCTTTCCAAAGTTTTAACACTAAGACATAAAATGATTAATTCGGTACCATTTTTTGGGCGTTTCGAGGGTGCTAACTCTTCCTCGGGCGTAACCGACTCCCGAACCTGTTTTCTCAAAATTCGCAGACCTAAAATTATTTTCTAGGTGATTTGATCACACCTTAATAAAAGATCGGTGGCGACTCCCATTTTTATTTCCAAAATCGATTCCCTTTTTTTTCAAATTTAAAAATAGTTTTGACACTTATCACAAACCAAAACGAAGATAAACACTTACAAAATCCCCACCTTAAATCGAAGAACGATTAAAGCTCTAAAAACCAGAAAAATCACACAACGATACTTACACTTTGCTCGTATTTGCCGAAGCAACTCAACAAATCCTCAAAGCCAGTCGCAATTACTTAACACCAACTAGCCATATTGCAAAACAATCGATTGGAAGCAAAAAGAAAATAAAGGCCGAAAATAGCAGGAGAGAAAAAGAATGTGTTTTAAAAATAAAAGAAATAAAAATAATAAAATGATAAAGATAATAGCACAAACAGAATTGGGTACGGTAGTGGGGGAGTGGTTTTAGGAACGAAAAGGTTAATGCTCTAGCTAATATATACTTATCCAGCCGCCAGAGTTCGAATCCCACCAGCATACTACTACCATTGACGGCAGAACAAATAAAATAGAAAAAGAAATATTTTCGTTACGCATACAGAGACTTAAACACAGAACCTTAAATAGATAAACAAAGCACTCATCCACCAAACCACCTGATAAAACTTCAGCAATTTAAACATAAAAATTTTGGAGAGTTATCTATATTCAACAAATCGGAATATTTATTATTAAAACAGAAGACATATGAAGAACAATTAGATCTCACAAAGAAAATAAAATTGTATGTGACTATGTCCTGGTATGTTTTAGTCTTAACCTAATAAGGCCTATTTATAAGAAAAAATATCACATAATGGAGAAAATGCAAAAGTGCCTTTAATAAAATAAACTAGAACTTTATAAATATCTTGGCAATTTTCGTCTCAAACTTTCAGGTCATTTTTGGACATCTTTTTAATGTTTTTTTAAACTTGTGTCATGAAATAACTTCAGCTAGAACTTTGAGTTCCCTTAGAATCGATATACTATGGGCCCAAAATGGAGTTCTATAGCTTAAGTTATGACTAAAATACTGAAGTAGTGTTGTATTGAAAGTCCAATCCACAAAAAAAAATTACTAAAAATAAACTTTAAGCTTATTTTTCTCTAATTATTCACCTAAATCAATAATAAATAAAATATAAGTATAAATAATATAAGTAACAACTTAAATAGAATAATTCAAAAAGACAATCATCACAAATGATTAGAAAATTATGCACTCATCAATAATTTATTTAATAATTGAAGCTCAATAAACCTTAACCATATTAGATCATTCTTAATTTGGACTAGTCTTTTATGATAGTAAATAATAACATATAATTATTCTTATTATATATATGTGACATCTATATTCTCCAACAATCTCCCACTTGAATCACATATGTATCTAATTACCATATAATTACATGTCATTATATACCATTATGAACTTAAAATTTTAGTATTATATTCAAAAGATATTCCGAAAATTTTCATCCATTAATTATGTTAATACAAAAGTAAAGCGACTGTCGTTATATATATCATAACTAATTCTATTTTTGATCACATATATTAATACAATTAAATAACATTCATCAAGTATCTATGTGTAGCATGGAACTTATATGCAATATGACCTAAATAAGTTTATTTCCACTCAATCTTTAAATTTTATTAAGATAAAACTTTACCAAAATTTATATAAAAAATATAAATTTTATTTCACATAACTCTAAAATATGTACAATGAGTCTATAAAAAAAATACTTAAAATTAGGAACACTTTACTCATCCTACAACATATAACAAAAAATTTGGGTTAGGAGTTTTTTTCTCTTTTCGAGAAGGAAAGGGAAAATATTGTTGAATACAAGGTGGAGAATGTGCAATGAGGGGTGTATAAAAAAGAATGTACTCCAATGATTGGGTTGTGCCACATGGGGGAAAATCCATCCACTACAACCATTATAACTTATAAATAAAAGACAAATGATTCTAACTATTTACTATAAAATGGTGAGAAGGTGTTAACAACTTTTGAGATCCTATTTATAGATTTACTAAAATATATTTTGATTATTGCTCCAATTGATTTTAATTATAATGATTTACGAAAATGATAAACTCTTTGTATGTGGGCTTTTGTTTTCATTTGGGGCCGAATATTTTTAGTAGGTGATGAAAATGAAAATGATTTATTTGCCGAATGACTATGAGACAAATTAATATATTATATAAATTCCCTTCTACATCTGGGACAACATTTTTTCCTAGGATGATAGTCAAATAGTATACTGCTTTAGGAAATCAAATGGCATATTCCATCTCTCCAAACCGGATATACCAACAACCTGACAACCTGCTGAATACCAAACCTTTTTGTTTCATTGCTTCACCCATCTTCATAATCTTGCTTGCTTACTGCATTTAAAGAAACAGAGGAACTCAATGACCCAACCCACGCTTTTTTCCTTTATTTTCTTCCTAACAAACATGCTTGTCTCTGGAAAACACATACCAACTACTTTACAAGGTCCATTTCATCCTATAACTATCCATTTCGATCCGTCTTTACGTCGAGGCAGCGATGACATACCCATGGATGATCCAAGGCTGAAGAAGAATGTGACCTCTATGTTCCCTGAACAAATTGCTCTTGCTTTATCCACTCCAACTTCAATGTGGGTGTCCTGGGTTACTGGTACTTTTTTTTCTTTCTGCTTCTTCCTGTTGTTTTTTGTGTGTGATATTGTTTTGGCTTTTGATATGTTTGGTTTGGTTTGGTTTGGGTTAGGGGATGCACAGATTGGTCCCAATGTGACTGCACTTGATCCTACATCAGTTGCCAGTGAGGTTTGGTATGGCAAAGAAAGTGGCAAGTATAGTAGCAAAAAGAGAGGAAATGCAACTGTTTATAGCCAATTGTACCCCTTTGAGGGGCTCTTCAATTATACCTCTGCCATCATTCACCATGTCAGAATTGATGGTATAGTATGACTATCTCATTAATTTGATATATAGTTTCTTGGCTCTTCTACTATACTAATTACTTTCGCCCTTTTTATTATTTTTAGGCCACTTTTTCTCTTCTATTTTCATTTCGTCACTCAAATTAGCTCCTTTAATAGTTTATGTTAAAAAAAATTAAACTAACCAATGACACACTGCCAAATGTAAAAATCGAGAGGCAAAGTGACCTATAATATAGTAAAAGGGTCAAAGTGAGAATTTCATAAATAGTACAGGGGCCAAAAATGGTATTAAGCCTTTCTTTACTGTTTCTTGTTGGGTTTACTGTGTTTAATGGAACTCAAGACTTAAAGGGAAATAGTGCTATCTTTTATAAAAATTCAACCACATTTGTTGAGTGGGCAATCGCCAAGTTGTTTAAATCCCGGCTGATTAGTATCGGTATTGCTAAAAATATGCAATCAGATAATTAATGTCAGCGTCTAGATGTAGTAAATTATGGCAAATGAAGAATTAAGCAGACATTTTGAACTACAGGCCTGGAACCAGAGACAAAATATTACTACAGGTGTGGAGATAGCTCACTTCCAGCTATGAGTGAAGAGCATGTGTTTGAAACTTTTCCATTACCTGCTCAAAATTCATATCCTCGTAGAATAGCAGTTATAGGAGATTTAGGTCTAACCAGAAATTCATCAACAACCATTGATCATCTGTCAAAGAATGACCCTTCATTGATCTTAATGGTTGGAGACTTGACCTATGCTAATCAGTACCTTACAACTGGTGGGAAAGGTGTTCCATGCTTTTCATGTGCTTTCCCAGATGCACCAATTAGGGAGACTTATCAACCTCGTTGGGATGGATGGGGAAGGTAACCTGTCTTTTAACTTGCTTTGTTCATCTCCTGGACTAGGATTTATATAGCAACTGCACCATTAACAAAAAGCTCATTTTGAGTTCAGGTTCATGGAGCCACTGGTCTCAAGAGTTCCTATGATGGTCATCGAAGGAAACCACGAAATCGAACCTCAAGCAGCTGGGATCACTTTCAAATCATACTTGACAAGGTTTGCACTTCCAGCTAAGGAGTCTGGCTCTAGCAGTAACTTTTATTACTCTTTTGATGCTGGAGGGGTACATTTCATTATGCTCGGGGCTTATGTTGACTACAATAGTACAGGTGAGAACGTTATGCTTTCTTTCATGTTTGGCTGCAAATTCTGTTGCTCTAAACATAACATGGAACAACAACTGCTTCATCATCTCAATTCTAGGAGCTCAATATGCTTGGCTAAAGGAAGACTTACGCAAAGTAGATCGAACAGTAACCCCATGGCTTGTAACAGCTTGGCATCCACCATGGTATAATAGTTACTCCTCACATTATCAGGAATTTGAATGTATGAGGCAGGAAATGGAACAGCTTTTATATCATTATGGCGTTGATATCGTATTTTCCGGCCATGTACGTTGGATTTTTATACATTGCATATTTGAAAATGCATTGAACAGACACAACAAAACTTGTTATCCGTGTATTGATCCATATGATCTTTTTGATCTTGAGTTAGGTTCATGCTTATGAGAGGATGAACAGAGTGTATAATTATACTTTAGATGCTTGTGGACCTATCTACATAACAGTCGGAGATGGCGGGAACATCGAGAAAGTAGATGTTGATCATGCAGATGAACCAGGAAAATGCCCTTCACAAGGAGACAATATGCCAGAGATTGGAGGTGTGTGCCACTTGAATTTCTCATCTGGTCCGGCTAAAGGCAACTTTTGTTGGGACAGACAACCAGAGTGGAGTGCATATAGAGAAAGCAGCTTCGGGCATGGAATCCTTGAGGTCTGCTGAAGCCTATGGTCTTATATTCTCCTTATTACAGCATTAATGCCTTAACTAGCTAGTTTCTAATGTTATATTTTGTTTATGCAGGTTTTGAATTCGACATACGCATTGTGGAGTTGGCACAGAAATCAGGATACATACAAGGAGGATAGTCCTGGCGATCAAATCTATATAGTGCGACAGCCTGACATATGCTCTCCATCAACATCCTTAAAAGTGATTTCCCACTTCAACATCTACTCCCACTAGTATGCATATATAATAATGTTATGGTATAAAATTCTGAACCCAAACCCCAAGTTCTTTTTTGTCTTTTTGGTCATGACAGGGAAACAATGAGTCGGAACAAGTAAAAGGAGCAGCCGTATCTGCTAAATGCTTATGTGTACTATTACTCTTCATGGTTGCCTTCGTTATCTATCAACTATTGTTGTGTGATTAGCATAGACCAGAGGAATGACTTGCCAATGTTACCCTTCTAAGACCATATAAATATATTTTAAGGACACGTACCACTCTATTAATATTGCTGGCGAGTCTAATTATTTTATACACTTGGAATATAAAAGAAAAAAGAGTTTCGGAAGGAGGTTGAGGATGTTACCATATGTTTGTGTTTTTTTATAAAGATGCATGATAATTGAAGTTTCATATTTTAGTGACCATGTAGAATAATTTCCTCACGATATAAATGATGTTATTGTTATAAGATAAGGAGAGATTGAGAGAATAAAGAACAAAGAAAATATGAAAGTAATAGACAATGTACTTTATTGATAAAAAATGATGATTACAATGCTTCATTAGAGTCTCTATTTATAGGCATAAAAAGCTTAAAAGAAGTAGAGATCTAAATCTAATAACTATTAGTGTCGAAACCATTTTTTTGAAAAACAAAAATTTAATTATCGACTTATTAAAAATGAAAATTAGAGTCGCCACCGATCCTTTATTGGGGTGTGATTGGCTCACCTTAAAAATGATTTTGGGTCTACGAATTTTGTGAAAACAAGTTCGGGAGTCGGTTACGCACGAGGAAGGGTTAACACCCTCGTAAAGCCCAAAGTTGGTACCGAATTGATTGTTTAATGTCTTAGTGTCGAAACTTAAAAATATTTTAAAATACGATCCCATGAAATGAAAACCTAAATAATCGAATTGGATAATAAGACCTACCACTTTAAAGAAATAAACCGTCACACTCAGTGAGTTAGAGTGCAACAATTCAATCTTCGAAGTTAGATTCGTCTTTTTAAATTTTAAAAATTCATATGTTTTGAGAAGGATATTTGGTTATTTGGGTCAATCGAGAAATCAAAACTCAGTAAGTTAGGGTTCAATTTCTTAAAATTCCTAAATACCAAATATTGCCTTTATTTTAAAATCGAGATAACAAAATGTCATATCCAGTAAGTTAGGATCCAACATCTTGAAATCTTAAATGCTTTATTTTAAAATTGTATGGTTTAAATAAAATAAACACTTGGATATCTAAATTCGTCGAGAAAAATTGAAGCCCAGTAAGTTAGGGCACAATTCTTTCGAGAACTATGAACACCAAGCTTTTTTTGGAAATTATGAAATAAAATGATTGTAGTGCTTTAATAAGATACAATTTTTTAAAACAAATATAGCATGATTAATATATAATGAAAAAGATAAATGGTAATTCAAACACATATTAATAAGTAGCAAGCAAGCAATAGATAAATAAAAATAAGAACAACAACAATAGTTTTAATCATATTATACAAATATCAACATCAACATTCAAAAACTATTAATCTAAAAGAAAAATAAAGTGAAAATCATAAAAATACAAAAATACGAGAAAAGAATTTTGGAATCAGAAAAATACGTATACAAAATTATTCGTTTTAAGAAGGAAAAACAAAACAAAATAAGTAAAATGAAATAGAAAATTTAAAAGAAATAAAGCATTTATGTCATGAAAAAAAAGTAAAATTTACCATTTGAAATTTATAATATTATATCATATACATATGTACAATAAAATACTTCAATATAAATTATGTATACGTATATGAAAGGATCATGGAATGCTGTCGTGTGAATCCCTAAAGTCAATCGTATATACATATATGAAAAAATGTTTAAAATAAAATATTTGTAAAATTTAAGTAATAATATACAAAAACATAAAATAATAACATATAATAAAATAATAGAAACCATAGTAAGATTAAGTTTATTGATATATAAAAAAAATAATGATAGTAACAAATAATAATAAACTAGTTAATTTAATAATAAAGGGACAAAACAATAGACAAATTTTGAATTAAAATCGAAACCTTAGAGTGAATTTGAAATAAATGTGCAATCGAACGAAAATGAGAACCGATTAATATCAAAGGGACTATTATAGCAATTTAACGCGCAAATTCCCTTTGGCATACGGATCAGAATCTTCGAAACGATGCCGTTCAAACATGGATCCAATTGAAACAGAAATCCAATATAGCGTATAAATTAAAATAATAATAAAAATTAAATTAAAACAATACAAAATATAAAAGGACCTGTGGCGCAAATGGACCATTGAAATAAAATGCGCGGATCCTTCCCTCGGATCGGGTCACGACGCGGATATGAACCTCTAAACGACGCCGTTTTGAAATCATCAGATTGGCATCAAACAGCGACGTTTCTTTCACTGCTTATAGACCGAACCCTAGAGCATTAACAACCATTTCATTCTTCAAAAAACCTAAAGAGAAGTTTTCTGCGCCGCTCTGTACAACGATCCTTCAAAAATGGATCTCTGAATCCTCGCTCAAGCTCCGATTGCAACGGAGAGAACAAGGATCCTGTCACAAGGTATTTTCTTCCCTTTCTATCTCTTTCTCTTTTTTATCTTTTTTCGAACGATCAATCACACGAAAAATAGAAAAAGGGAGATTAAAAAAACGAAAACAACAAAAAAACAAAGTAAAAGTTTGAATCACCTTTCGTATTCTGATTTTTTTTTGATTTTCTATTTCAAATCTCCGTAAAAAAATACAGGGTTCGAGTCTTGGCTTATATAGCCGAAAATAAAAATAAATAAAAAGAAAAAAATACAAAGTCCTCTCTTCTGTTATTTCGTTTTTTCTTCTTTTGCTGTTTCTTTGTCTGTGTGCTGCAGGTACAGAGGCCAGCTGGAATGTATGGAGGTGCGTGAAGGCGTCGCGCGCGTGCGAGGGAGAGCAGAGAGGCACTACTGCTGCGGCGATGGGAGCCATTGCTGCTAGGGTTTCTTTGAAATGGTTTTGGGCTGTATTGGGCTAATGGTTTGGGTAGTTTAGGTTAAATGATTTGAGTTTTGTAATCAGGTTTGGGCTTAATTTATTTTGGTTTGTAATCTAGACTGATGTTATTGGACTTTTATTATGTATATATATTTTATATTTGAGTTTTAATATTTGTATCAGGCCGGGCAAATTTGGGCCATTACAACTAGAATTTAAAGTATATCAAAACTTTATATTTATCATGATGGACATCCATTTAATAAGATATTCATAACACTCACTCTTAGATGTCCATTGGTAGACAATCTTTTAGGAAAAACCCTGTGGGATAAAAAACCTAATGAAGAAAAAAGAGTACACAATCTTCTATTACAAGCTGGCTCGTTTAAAACCTTTACCAGGAAAACCCAATGGGATAAAACCTTGGTTAAAGAAAAAGAGTACAACTTGTTTTTAAACTCCCCCTGATGGCAACATTACATTACATCTTTGAGTTGACGCATTCCAATCTTGTGTAGTAGTCTTTCAAATGTTGAAGTTGGCAATGCCTTAGTAAAAGATCTGTTAAATTCTCACTAGAATGAATTTGATGAACATTTATATCACCTTTTTTCTCAAGATCATGGGTGAAGAATAATTTTGGTGAAATATGTTTTGTTGTGTCACCTTTGACATCAGCACCCTTCAATTGAGCTATACATACTGCATTATCTTCGTATAAGATAGTTGGTATCTTTTCCTGTAAAGGCAAATTACATATCTTCTGGATATGTTGGGTAAAAAACCTTAGCCAAACACACTCTCGACTTGCCTCATGCATTGCAATTATTTCTGCATGATTTGAAAAAGCAACAGCTAATGTTTGCTTTGTTGAATGCCATGATATGGCAGTACCCACACATGTAAATAAATATCTTGTTTGAGATCGACCTTTATGTGGATTCGATAAGTATCCAGCATCAGCATAGCCGACTAATAGGGATTTTGAATCATTTCAATAAAATAACACCATATCTCTCTGAAATATCAAAATACATGTTTAATTCCATTTCAATGTCTACGTGTTGGAAAATAACTAAATCTTACTAACAAGTTTACAGCGAAAGCTATACCAGGTCTTGTGTTGTTTGCAAGATACATCAATGCCGCCATGGCACTTAAGTATGGTACTTCAGGACCAAGAAACTCTTCATCACCATCCTCGCAAGGACGAAATTGATTTTTTCCATATAAGTTGATTGATGAACATGAATTTCATCTTTTAAACGCTCGATCTGTAAGCCAAGACAAAACTATGTTTTTCCAAGATCTTTCATCTCAAATTCTTTCTTTAAACAATTTGCTGTATTTTGGAGCTTTTCAAGAGTTCCAATAATATTTAGATCATCAACATACAACAATTATCACAAAATTTTATCCAAACCTTTTTATAAAGACACATGGACAAATTCGATCGTTTTTGTAACCTTCTTTTAACAATTTTCTCGAGAAACATTATATCCTTCTGGGATTTTAAATCCTTCAAGGATTTTCATATAAATTTCACTATCAAGTGTGCCATACAAATAGGTTGTAACAACATCCATTAGATGCATGTAAGTTTTCACGTACTACCAAACTAATAAGATATCTAAATATGATTGCATCCACCACAGGAGAATATGTCTCTTCATAATCAATGTCGAGTCGTTGCGAAAATCCTTGTGCTACAAGTCGTGCTTTATATCTTACGACTTCATTTTTATCATTTCATTTTTGCACAAATACCCATTTATATCCTACCGACTTTACACCTTTAGGCATTTGGACTACAGGTCCAAAAACTTCACGTTTAGAAAGTGAATTCAATTCTGCTTGAATTGCATCTTTCCATTTTGGCCAATCATTTCTATTTCTACATTCATCAATAGATTTAGGCTCAGGATCATCATTTTCTTTTTCTACTTCAATAGTAACATTATATGCAAAATTGTTGTTGACAACTATATTTTTCCAGTTCCATCTTTTCCTCCAAGTAACATAAGTTATCGAGATCTCTTCGTTATCATCATTTTCAGGTACTTGAATCCCTTTTGGGGTTTTATGATTATAATTAGTTATATCTTTGGCCTCTTCTTGGCAACTTGTCTCTATAATATAATCACCTTGAGTTTTTGCTCCTTTCCTTTTACGAGGATTTTTATCTTTAGAACCAACCGGTCTTCCACGTTTCAAGCATGGATTACTTTCTTTTGCACTAATAGTTCACCCTATTGGGATATCAATTCGTATTGGAGCATTTTCAGTTGGTATGTGAGATTTTGTAATTCTCTTTAGGTCATTAAATGAATCTGGCAGTTGATTGGCGATGTTTTGTAAATGTACGATCTTTTGAACTTCTTGTTCACGTTGACTTGTATGAGGATCTAATTGAGATAATGATGATTCATTTCATGTAAATTATTTTACTAGTTGTATTTTCTCTCCCCCTAAATGCTGGGAATATTGTTTCATTAAAGTGACAATCAACAAATCAAGCAGTAAATAAATCTTCAGTTAATGGTTCAACATACTTAATTACAGAAGGAGATTCATAACCAACATATATTCCCAACCTCCTCTAAGTATTTACTCCTTTCCTTTTATGTGGATTTTTATCTTTAGAACCAACCGGTCTTCCACGTTTCAGGCATGAATTACTTTCTTTTGCATTAATAGTTCGCCCTATTGGGATATCAATTCGTATTGTAGCATTTTCAGCTAGTATGTGAGATTTTGTAATTCTCTTTAGGTCATTAAATGAATCTAGCAATTGATTGACGATATTTTGCAAATGTACGATCTTTTGAACTTCTTGTTGACGTTGACTTGTATGAGGATCTAATTGATATAATGATGATTCATTTCATGTAAATTATTTTACTAGTTGTATTTTCTCTCCCCCTAATGCTGGGAATATTGTTTCATTAAAGTGACAATCAACAAATCATACAGTAAATTAATCTTCAGTTAATGGTTCAACATACTTAATTATAGAAAGAGATTCATAACCAACATATATTCCCAACCTCCTCTGAGGACCCATCTTTGTTCATTGTGGTGGAGCAATTGAAACATATACTGCACATCCAAAAATTCTAAGATGTGAAATATTTGGCTTCTGACCAAAAGCCAATTACATTGGGAGTATTTATTATAACTTGTTGGCTTGATGCGCATAACTGCTGCTGTATGTAAAATAGCATATCCCCAAGCTGTAATAGGGAGCTTTGTTCTCATAAGTAATGGCTTAGCTATTAGTTGGAGGCGTTTGATAAACGATTTAGCTAAACCATTTTGTCTATGAACATGAGCTACATGATGTTCAACTTTTATCCCAATTGACATGCAATAATCATTGAAAGCTTGAGATGTAAACTCACCAGCATTATCAAGGCGGATAATTTTTATTGCATAATCTGGAAATTGTGCTCTTAATAGAATTATTTGAGCAAGGAGTCTCGCAAACTCTTGGTTGCGAGTTGATAATAAACATACATATGACCATTTACTAGATGCATATATCAATACCATAAAATATCTAAATGGTCCACATGGTGGATGAATTAGGCCACATATATCACCTTGAATATGTTCTAGAAATGCGGGAGATTCAATCCCAACTTTAGTTGGTGATGGTCTAATAATCAGTTTACCTTGAGAACAAGCATCACAAGAGAAATCTTTGAATTCAAGAATCTTCTGGTTCTTTAATGGGTGCCTATTTGAATTCTCAATTATTTTTTGCATCATAATAAATCTGAGATGGCCTAACTGGTCATGCCAAATAGTAAAAGTATGTGGTTCTACAAACTTCTAGTTTGTAGTAACGTCTGCCTCAATTGCAGTAATATGTGTATAATATAAACCTGATGAAAAAGAAGGTAGTCTTTCCAAAACATATTTCTTTTCACGTTCAAAATTTGTAATATATAGATATTCAATATTTTTCTCATTTATGATCTCAATATGATATCTATTAATACGAATATAATTAAAACTCAATAAATTTCTTTGAGACTTAGTGGAAAATAAAGCATTATCAATGAAAAATTTTGTACCTTTAGGTAATAATATAATTGCTCTTCCGGAGCCTTCAATAAGTTTTGAACTACTCGAGATTGTATTAATATGAGCATCACTTATTGTTAAATGAGAAAAATATTTTTTTTCTCTTTGAGTATCGTATGTGTTGTAGCACTATCAGCAAGACATATGTCTCCATTGATTTTAGATCCAACAAAATTTTGTTGATCATTCATACTCTTCACAAAAATAAATAAAATATACCATTAGAAACGTTGCAAATATTTATTGAATACGTATAACTTGCAAAATAAGTAAATAAATAAACATACTTTTTTTTAATCAAGACAATGAACATATTTAAAATAATATAATGACAAGAACTTATTCTTTATGCAAGAAAATGAAACATACTTAAAAATAATATAAAATACTAAAATAACACAAACTTTTCTAATGATTCTCAAAGAAATCTGTCACATCAAGGTAAGTTATATCATTAAGGCCATGAATTACATCACTGTCCTCTTTTGCCTCCATTCATCATTTTTGGATATAAAATTTGTCTCAATATTATTTTTCTTCCCTTTAATAGATGCTTGATAAAGTTTAACTAAATGTTTAGGCATACGGCAGGTTCGTGCCCAATGCCCCCTTATACCACATCGGTAACGTAAATTCTCAATAACCTTTGAAGGATTATTTTGACCACCTCTTTCTTATCCTTCATTGCTATTCTTTTTCTGTGGTTAGAAATAACACTATTATGAACACCATGATAGCGATTATTAGTACGTCTTCGACCACGTCCCCCACTACGTCCACGACCATGACCACGATCGCGACCTTTATATTTTTTATGTCCATATTTATTGTGTACTGCAGCATTCACTTCAAGGAGTGGTGCAGTACCAGTGGGACGAATTCCATGGTTTTTCATCAACAACTCATTATTTTGTTCAGTCACTAAAAGGCATGAAATCAATTCAGAATATTTTTTAAAACCCTTTTCACAGTATTGCTGCTACAGAAGCACATTAGTAGCATGAAAGGTTGAAAATATTTTCTCTAACAAGTCATTATCAGTTATGTTCTCACCACATAAATTCAGTTGAGAACTAATTTTGAAAAGTTCTAAATTGTATTCACTTACAGTCTTAAAATCTTGCAACCATAAGTGCATCCAATCATAATGAGCTTTAGGGAGGATCACCATTTTATGATGGTCAAATATTTCTTTCAATTTTTTCCACAACTCAAGAGGGTCTTTCATAGTGAGATATTCCACTTTTAATCCTTTATGTAGATGATGGATGAAAGTCATTGCTTTTGCCTTGTCTTGATTAGATTCTTCTTTATTTGCTACTATAGTATTCCCTAGACCTTTAGCATTTAGGTGAATTTCAACATCTAACACCCATGATAAATAATTTTTGCCTGAGATGTCTAGGGCGGGAAATTCAAGTTTGGCAAGATTTGACATTATAATCACTAAAAAAAAACTAAAAAAATATTAGTAAAATAATAGTAAAATAATAGTAATCATATTATTTGTCAAATGTAATTATAATAATGTATTTAAGACAAAAAAAGGAAATAACATAATATAATTTGTGATATAAAATTTAGGATTACCTTATGCCAATAGAAAAATTAAATTCAATTCCTCCCAAGAACTTTAAACAAACTGCTGCACAAGTTTGAACCCCTTTTTTTTGTTAATTTTGGGTAGTCAAGCAACCAATTTGAATGATAGGTTAGAAAAATAATGAAAGTAATTCAACGGGGATTAGAAAATGATAGAAAGGAATTGAGGTATAGGTTTCAAAAAATTTTGGGGGGTATCAAATGAAAAATAAGAACGAGGTGGGTTTAGAAAAAAATTTGAGAATCGTGCTGATAACATGTTATAAAATAAAGAGAGATGGAGAGAATAAATAACAAAGAAAATATGAAAGCAATAGAGAATGTACTTTATTGATACAAATGGATGATTACAATGCTTCATTAGAGTCTCTATTTATAGGCATAAGAAATATAAAAAAAGTAGAGATCTAATTCTAATAACTATTAGAATTTAAAGTGCATCACAACTTATCTTTATCATGATGAACATCTACTTAATAAGAAATTCATAACAGTTATCAATTAATATTATTTTTTTAATAAATATCCATGAGATTGTTGTACTATAAGTCAAAAACAATTTAATTTTTCATTAAATAAACAAAGAAATTTATTCCTTGTAATATTAGAAAGGTATAATGACTTATTTAATTTTCTAATTTGACAAAAAAGTAAATTTATCCTTTATTTATTTTTTTCTTTTAGTCTTTAATCTTGTGATATTTATCAAATCATCTTGAAATGGATGGAAAAGTTAACATCTATTCTCTTTGCTGATGTGGCATATACGTGGATGAGAAATGCTTGTATGAAATAGTAATGCCACGTCATCTATATCCCTTTTTCAATAGTTTAATGTAATATTAGCAATTTCATCTTGAATTTCAGCATTTTAATTTGGATTTAATTTTTTTTCAAGATGAAAATGCTGATGTGGCATTAAACTATTGAAAAAAGGATATAGATAACGTGACATCACTGTTTCATACAATCATTTTCCCAAGTTTTATAAAAAAATTCAAATTTAATATTGTATAAACAATTATTGATATAATATTATTACCTGAATAGTAGTATTTATACCAATTCGCTTTATTATATATATTGTTTGTTAAGCTTTTTTTACACCAATTTTATAAAATAAATAATTAAAATAAAAAATGGTATTTATGCTCAATTATATACGAAAATGGGTCATTTGTGGAGTGAAAGGTGCTGCATAGGCGGCACCACCCTATTTTTTGACAAAAAATGTTTTTATTCTAAAAAAATTCAATATTTTAATAGGTTGTGCCATACTAATTGACAACATCGTAATTGACGGGTTTGGTATAAACTCAGTTTTAAAATACTAAAATACGACATAAAATACGAAGAGTGTTGCCAGATAGGTAGGTGGCACCAATCATACCTCCTTGACAGGCAGCACTGGTGACCCCTCCTTGAAAGGCGGCACTAGTGAGTAGATTTGAGGGACCTTATAACCATGGTCCCCCTTGTAGAGAAGAAGAAGAGAAACGGTAAAAGAAAAGAAGAGGAAACCAGCAATATAGAAAAAAAGAGGGAGAAGAAAGAAAGAAAGAAAGAAAGAAAAGAGAAGAAAAAAGAGAAAAGAAAGAAGAATAGAAATCTGTTTTCTTTTTGAAGAAGCATAAGGTATGTGTTTTTTTTTTAAATAGAAGGAATTAGGAATTATTATAAATTATTTTGTTAGTAATTTGTTTAGTTTTTTTATTGTGATTTGTTATGAATATAGTTTTTAATTTATTATAAAGTTATTTTGTTAGTAACTATTATAAATTAATTGTTAGTTAGTGATGACACCAAAGAAAAATAGATAAATACAGAAATTCGAAAAAAAATTTTTTGTCATAGATATTGGTAGAAATGGCAATAGATTTGATATTTCCTGATGAGATAACAACTTCAGCACAAAGGGAGAAAGCTGATAAGATGATGAGAAAATTGTAAGATTATAGAATGAAACCAGAAGAAGACATCGTTCAACACCTTATTACCGTGAATCAAAAAAATACAAGAAGTGTTATGGAATGATCATAAACTAATTAGAAAGAATAAATTGCAATACTTGACCCTTAGAGGGACATTAATAGAATGGGAGCATCAAATGATTTTAGATCAACTTTGGAAGACATTGGTACCACGAACCTATTGGAATATAGATATATACTTTGTGAAGTTTTTAATCTCTTATGGAGCAAGGAAAATAGAGAGAGAAAGTGTAGGTTCGCAAAAGTTGACTTAGAAGCAAAATGTTTTTGACATGCCATGGATGGATAAATTAGTTGTTAGGAAATTACCAAGAGAATTTATAAATTCAATGCCCGTTATAAAGATCGAAGAGGAAGAAGATCTTGAGGAATTTCCAAATTGGATTGTAGAAGATGAATTTCAAGAGAATTCAGAATTTAATATAGAGAATTTCCCGGAGGAAGATACAGAATCAGAGATGGAAGAAAACATAGAAATAGTTTAAGTGGTTAAATGCAAAGATAAAGTAAAAGTTAGAGACTAGAGAATGTGAAAAAGAGAGAGAGTAAATATGGTTGTACATGTACGAAATGAGAATTGTAAAAGTCTGAGCTTATGAATGAAAGGTTTTGCATATTGATATAATGTTGGTCTTTTTTTCAGTAAATTTTTTATTGAAGTATTTTTTTTTGATGTTCGAAATTGTATTAAGAATTTTTATTCCTTTTTTAATAGATTTAGTACTGAAGATGGATAATCAGTTTTTCGTATGCGTTTATTTCAACAGAGTAATTTTGACAACAATAGTTGGATGTATATTTGAATGTCGCCAACAAATAGCAATGAAATTTAATTGAAATATCTTGTTTGATGATATGAAGAAAATGATTAGTGCAAAAATTATTAGACGTTGTGGGAGAAGGATCTCGAAACTTTTCTAAAAGTTTTAGTTTCAACAAATCCCATCAAATTCACCGAGATGTAACTTGTCGACGATGAAGACATAGAGACAATGGTCGCTCTTTATTGTGGGAATTGGAGCAACCAAAATGCACCGATTCAGTTATTTACTGAGTTAGCTAGTGTGAAGCCAACTGAAGATCCCACTCCACTAGGTGAAGAACATGAGGCTTAAGAGCCATGTATGATGGTTTCGATATTGTACGTTGATAGTCAATCGACTGTACACAGGATCGACATCGATTTTAATGCTGCACCCGAGACTGATGCAGTTGGTGATGATGGATATGATTGTAGTGATCATTCTGATCACAAGGTCAACAGTGATAGTGATTTTGATGTGGATAAGGTCCCAAATGATATTGACGACGAAGACGTGAATGATGATGGAAACGTTAACGTGTCTTTAGTTGGGAACCAGATTTGACGTATTGTGATACACAATAATCTTGGGGCACACTTGTCACTCATAGACCCCAATGCATGCAGTCGAATTCTCGAAGTATTCTGATATACTACCTGCTCACAGGTTGGCTGTAGATTCCAATCCTTAGGAGTTGTTCGTGGGCCAGAAATTTAAAAGTAAAGAAGAGTGCGTATTTTCCATTAAGCAGTATATCATGAATGTGTCAGTGGGGTACAAAGTCTCCATGTCTAAACCAAAATTATATATTAAGGAGTGTTGGCAGTCGACGAAAGGCTGCAATTGGTGGGTAAGAGCCACATTTATCTAGAAGTCGCAGATATGGGAGATATAAAAAAATTTTGGGCCTTACAGATGCATTTCAGCACGTATGACAAAAGATCATTGAAAACTTGATTCCAAAACTATTTGTATATGTATCACGCCAATGGTGAAGGATATGTAAACCATTAAAGTTTCAGTACTGATTGTTGAAATGCAAGCACGATTTTAGTATCATATCGGAAAGCATGGATAGCTAAATAGATGACAATGGAGCAATTGTGTGGAGATTTCAATGCATCATACAACGAGCTATAAGGGTTGATAGTCGCTATGCGGGAGTACATGCCCGGAACTATCATTAAGTTGTTGGCATGACCTTATTACGGCCAAGACGACCAACTACAACTAGAAAATTTTTTTTCTAATGGATGTTCTGGACGTTTGATCCACGCGTGCAAGCATTTCCCTATTGGAAGTCATTTGTGCAGGTAGACTGGACCTGACTATTTGGTAAATATATGCATATCCTGTTTATTGTGGTTGCTTAAGACGGGAACAAAGACATGCTCCCGATAGCGTTTGCCATTGTAGACAAGGAGAAAATGGAATCATGAGAATTCTTCCTGACGAACCTACAAAGGTATGTTGCTAGTGAATCTAATATTTGCATGATCTCCGATAGAGGAAAATGAGTAATTTCCACCATTAGGCGCTTCAGTGTACTATGGAGATCCATTTACTACTTCCAACACATCGCGACTAACTTTCACTAAGAGTATAAGAATGTAGACTGACAGTGACAAGTTGTGAAAATGGGTAAAAGATGACCCTATCTTTTCAATATATGTTTTAATGTTTTAATTTGAGTCTATAACTTATCTTTTCTTAATACATCTATAGCATACAAACTAGAGCCACACCTTTTCTGGTAAAAGATGACTTGACTTGAGAGTGACATGGAAGGTGAAACAAGCACACTTTTTCGACAGTGGTTGGGTACCATAGAGCCTTGGCAATGGACTCAAAGTTTCGATGCGGGGTTTCGCTATGGTCATATGACCACCAACTTGGCAGAGGAGGTTAACTCTATGTTGAGAAAAATATGACATCTCCCAATTTCATCTATGTTCTCGGCAATGTTCTACAGGCTGTCTACCTTGATGCCAAGAATAGGGCAGCAGCAAGTCAACCAAATGGAGTCGAGACACGTGTTTATCGAAGATGTTAGGGATACAATGGTTGCAAATAGTCAAAGGGGATATCGATAAATGTAGAAATATATTCACGACATCTTAAAACATTTTGAGTTAAGGAGACAATCGATCGTCAATTTGGTATACCACTTAGGTTATATGGAGTTGATCTCTGAAACAAACGGTGTGATTGCAAGAGGTTCCAAACACTTCATTATCCTTGTGCCCACATCGTGGTAGCATGTGCGCATGCGTCGCTCAATATTGAACAGTTTATCGATGAGGTGTACACTCTTAAGCGCACGTTGCGGGCCTGGAAGAATGAGTTCCTCGTCTTCCTTGACCTGTCTACATGGGAGGTGCCTCCGACTACTTTCGAGTTTGTCCCAGATAAAGGGTTGCGTAGGAATTTGAAAGGTTGTCCGCAATCAACCAGAATCCATAATGAAATGGACATTACGGAGAAAACTGACGGGAAGCTTTATGAAGTATGCAGATTAGCTGGGCATAATCGGAGTAAATGCCCGCAGCGAACCTACCATATTGGACAATCGTCGCGATCGGGTAGAAATTAAGCTAATGTACTCTAATGTATCTAATTTATAACAAAGTTTGTTGCAATGAATCTAATTTAAATTTCAAAATTTGCTCCAATGAATCTCAATCAAATAAATACAAAGTTTGTTCCAAGTTTGTTCCAGCACATGTCATGTAAAATTAAAAGTTTATATTTTTGCATTTATATTTTACTACAATTAAATAAACACAAAACTTGACTATTTAAATTCCAAAAACCCTTAAAATTGATGGTTTAATGGTGTGGTCCTAAGGGTATATTTGTGGTGGTCGGCGTTCATGTTGCGGGTGATCGCGACAATGCATATTCTCTTTACCCAAACCTGGGGTGTGCTAAACATAGAAAAAAATCATATGCCTCAAACGTCATCGATGAACTTGGGCCAAGAGAAGTAGAGTATTGCAGTGGTAATGGGCCAGGAGGAGTGGAGTACTGTTGTGGTAGTGGGATGAAGATATCAAACTCTGAATGATATTCGTGTCCTAACGAGCCTGGGAAATATTTATCGACCTCTAAGTCCTGATAATAAGAACTATCCCCAGAATGTGGCTCTAGGTTTGGATCGGGTGCAGGAGACGAATGTCAAAGAGGACAGGACGATTTCCCAAGTCGTGTCATGTGTGGGGGGACTATCACCTACTGCCCACCAAATAAATATGGTTTCCCCATATCAAAGTACCATTGTATGTACTGTAACGAGGGTTGCAGAACAAAACAACGATCTATCTGAGGTATCCGCCTTATCCTGTTATACCACACTGTAATATATTGTTTATGTACTACCACCCAATTATTTCCATGTTTCTCCCTCTTGTTAATCCTGTGGATGTCCCCCAACTGTATTGGCAGGGCTGGGATATATTGCATGCAATCGAACTGTTGGAGTATTCGATCTCGTGATACCACTCCATTGTCTGAAAATTTATAATGGGTGCGTTAATGCACCATAGGTTTGAGTGGATGTGGACAGACGAGGGAATAAAAACAGCAATTTCTGGTAGAGGATAGGGAATCTAGATGAAATGTACAATTAGTAACATGGTTATATTAATGCGGGTCAAGTAAGATGAGATAATAAAATATCACGAATATTGGAATAACTTACCCCCTCTCCGGTATGATTATCAATCATTAGATGGTATATCAGAACCGTGTATGACCTTCCGATACCCAGATTAGTATTCTATCTACGAAAAAAAACTTGTTAGAATAATATCATTATGCAAAAATGTCAAATAATTGCTATAATGGGTAAAATTTTATCACCTATTCACGAGTAGAAATACATATGCTTGGTGAGTAATCGATGCCAAGAATGACATCTGGTAAAACGCCCAAGATTGCAGCAATACGAGGCATCCATCTATATCCACGACAGAAGGATTTTTCGCTCGACAAAGTTCGTTATACAACACAGCTAGCACTGCAGACCCCCAACTATACAAATAGATGTTATGCAAATAAGATAATATGGGCAAGTACATTAAGTAGACCTTATTGTTATTTGCATTTGGCATGAGTACACCCCCTATGATGTGCATAATGTATGCTCGAACGGCGTACATCATCTCCCATACAGTGACAGTACTCGGTAAATGCTCAAAATTGACCTTTAGCCATGAAAACCTCAAACTCGTAAATTTCTCCTCATTAGGCAAGTGCTCAAGTAAGTTATAGTAAAGGGCGGCTGGCTCAGAGATCAAACTTACGCCCGTGATCGCACTCCCGTCGATGGGGAGCCCGAGTTGCAGTGCAACATCTTGTAGAGTGATGGTGCACTCCTCACATGGCAAATGAAATGTCTGGGTCTCCAGGCGCCATCACCCGACCAAAGAAAATATTAAGTCATACCGCAAATCAAACGTCCGGATCATTGTCACTGATCCGAATCTGGCTAACTCCAAGTATGGCATGAGGCATTCATCTGGTAGATAGCCTACACCATTCACACGACCCCTAAATGCGCGATACGGGCCCTGGCACTATTAAATTACCGAAATAGTTAATATAACCTAATTTAATTTTGTAAATTACGTTAGCAACAAATAAAAATTTTACTATCATATCATTAATAGTTTTCTATATGTGATCGTCATTATTAATCAAAGAACCCATTTAGTAATCTGTAATTTAAAAAAAATGAATTCAATTAGTTTGTTGCAAAAAACATAGTACGATAGGTAAATAATTTGGATTTGATCCTTATTTTATCAATAATAGGAGAAGCAATATTAAAATACAAAAAAGAGACACCCTAACAATTTGTTGAGAATAACAAATTTTGATAAATAATTTCTAAAGGGTCCATTTTCAATAACTATAAAAACACATTAATATTATACGGTAAATAATACGATAAATATAGTACAATAATAATATAATTACAATAAAAAATCTCATAAATTCTCATATTTTACTTACATAAATTTTTTTATGTTAGCTTACAATAATAAAATAATTAAAATAAACTGAAATTATCTAAACATAAAAAACATACGAATCCAAAAATAAAACAAAAACATACCTGTTTAGTTTCTTTGAAACAACCTATAAAAATATATAAAACCAAAATTAATCAACATCTCAATAAGTCAAAAAAATAATTACATTCATAACAAATCACAATAAATATTAAACTAAACAAATAATTAACCTAATAAAAAATTACTAACAAAATAACTTTAAAATCAATTAAAAAAACAAAAAAAATTACATTCATAACCTAACAAATCACAATAAGCATTAAACTAAACAAACAATTTATAATAGTTACTAACAAAATAACTTTAAAATAAAGTAAAAACAACATAAAAATCATAATAAACAAACTACACAATACTAACAAAATAACTTATAACAATTCCTCATCATAATCCCTTCTATTTAAACAAAAACAAAAACAAAAATACCTTATCCTTCTCTTCTCCTTTCTTTCTTTCTTCACTCTCTCTTCTTCTCCACTACTGCTTTTTTTTTTTGTCGTTTCTACTCTTCTTCTCTACAAGGGGGGCCATGGTTATAAGGTCCCCAAATCCCTCTCCCTCTTTCTTCTCTTTCTTCTCGTGGCCTGAGGGGGATGAGACTAAACATTGATGAATTGCAAGAAATGGAGGGGACTGAAGCCTGGCACCAGTAACGCCTGTCAGTATGGTTTCACTGGTGCCGCCTACTAGCCTAACACCACCCTTTTGACCTTGAAACCGGGTTTTGTATAAAACCTGATATATTTTGAAACCGTTATATCAAACCTGTATATTTTGGGTGCCGCCAATCAGTATGACACAACCCATTAAAATATGGATTTTTTTAGAATAAAAATATTTTTTATTAGAAAAAAATAGGGTGGTGCTGCCTGTGCACCACTCTCCACCCCACAAATGATCCATTTTCATATATAATTGAGCATACCTATTATTTTTTATTTTAATTATTTATTTTATATTATTGGTGTAAAAAACCCGTTGGTTAAGGGCGCAGCCAAACAAATCCATAATTGGGCACCAACAACATGCAAAACAAAGGAAAGAAATGAATGGGTAAGAAGGAAATAAAGTATTGTTATGGAATGGAATGGGTGGCCAATTACAAAACAATGACGGCATGGGAATCCTGCTTTGGTTATTTTCAATCTTTGATTTTGAGTGCACATGCAGCCATGTGAACTCATCTTTTCTGGACCAAATCCTATAGTTTTGTCAATCAAAAGCGTAATCTCTTCACCACCTCAAATTATCCCCTTTGCTTGTAAAAGTCAGGAGACCTAAAAATAACCAAAATATTTTGTTAGCCATTTTAACCTCACTAAGCAACAACAAGAATGAAGGAGAAGGGGGGAGCAAATGAGTGAAATGGGGAATGAGCCAAAAATTTTGGGACTTCCCTTTATTTTTTTCAAACAAAATAAATCAAATAAACAAATTATAATTATAATTTAATTAATCATGAACAACCAATCAGATTGATTTATTATTACTATCCAAATAATTTTCAAAACAAAATAAACAACCTCCAATTTGACAAAACCCTTTTCAAATTTTTAATTATAAATATTTTAAAGAATTAAAACCAACAACACTTTAAAAAAAACAATTCGCACATTGCAAACACATGGATCTAAACCCAAGACCAAAGGTAAACTTTCAAAGAACTAACCACTAAATCAACAAGCTCATTCTATTTTTAAAACACGAAAATTAACTTAACAGTCGCACCGAACAACTAACCTGAATAATTCTAACTCAATTTTGGGGCGTTACAAATTTAATAATACGATAGATAGTATTATACTTATCACCAATAATTAAATATGATTTATTATGCAATACTAATATCATTACTAATAAATTTAATTTTAAACCATATTTCTTTTAATAAAAAATTATCTTTAAAAATATAATTTAAAAAAATTAAAATAGTAAAATAAAATATATTAATAAAAAATATTCTAAAATTTATAAAATCATACAAATATATAAATACGATTATAAATACAATTATGAAAACCGAGCCAGGTCCAACCCCCAAGTTCCAAGAATGAGCAACATCCAAAATTTGGATAGGGTTTATTTTTATTATGGTTGGGTTTTGAATAAAGTTTAAATTGAGGTTTGGTTTGGATTTGGGTTTTGTTGGCATTGAATTTTGGTTTAAATATATATTATATTTAATAGGTGTAAAGTCAATTAACTTAGTCTAAATAGTTTTGAATTTTAAAATCTAAATTGAAGTGAAAATACTAAATTAACCATTTCCCTAACTTCACCTTAAGCTAAAACCGTCTAAATTGAACTGAAAAAAATTGAATTTACCAACTTATTTGATTGAATTGGCTCAATTTAGTTAGTTAAGTAAGTTTTAATCCTTAAATACTATGACACTAAATTTGCACCCAGTTATGTCCCTACTATTAATTAAGAATATCAATTAAGCCCTTTCATTTCTATCTTTAACCATGTTAACCATTAAAATCAATCAATAGACCAATTAAATGGTGACATGTGACAACTTCTAATATAATCTTATTTTTTTTATATAAAAACCATAAAAATCATACAAAGTATAAAATTATTAACAATTATAAAAATATTATAAAATTTATAAAAATTTATAAAAAATTGTAATAAATTATTAAAAATTTATAAAATTAATAAATCATATTTAAAATTTTATAAAACACTTATAAATAATAGAAAAATCCAAAAAAATCTAATAAATCATAAAAAATGTAAAAGTATTAAAAATATAAATTATAAAACTTATTAAATTTTTTATAAAATCCATAAAAACGTATAAATATTATAATAAATTAAATAAATCATTAAAATAATTACCAAAATAATAAAAATAAAACATATTAAAATGTTCAAAATTTCTACACACTTAGAAAAATTATAAAAAAATTTCATAAAAATTCAAAAATATTATAAAACCTTACCAAAAAAATAATGAATCATATAATAAAATTATAATAATTATCAATAATTATAAAACTAATAAAAATTTATAAAATCTTATAAAATAAATTCAAATCATGTTCTAAGAAATTATAAAAAAATTATAATTATTATTTTTTAAAAAATTATAAAATATTAAAAATATATAAAAATTCATTTATCGATTCCTCATGTTGAAAATTAAACCGCTAAAATCAAAATAAACATGTGACAATAGACCAACCATTAGATAATGAGTTTTCAGAATATTTCATGTTAACATATGTTAATATTTGCAACCGTTCGATAATAAAATTTTGGTTTCATAGTATTTAATCGTACCAAAAATATTTTATATCATACAATAGTGAACAATTTTCAACTTTTCAAGGTCCAAACTACTATGTTGTACTGTACTTAAATAACTAAAGATAAAAATTCTTAAAAATAAAAATAAAAGTTTATCACTAAAAGTGATAAGGTCCGACAATTATTTTATTATTTGTGGAAGATCAATAATATTTTATTCAACATGAAAATGAATCTAATGATCTGGCGACTATTTCCATTATCCAACAGTTAGTCTAATGTTATGTGCTCATTATGATTTTAAAAGGTTTAAATTACTTTTTTTATAATTTATAATTTTTCAATAGTTTTTATAAATTTTTTATATTTTATTACAATTTTTATATTTTTATGAATTTTTATAATCCTTATGAAATTTTAAATATATCAAATATGTTTTATTAATTTTATATTTTTATAATTTATAATAATTTTTTATAATTTTTATAATTTTTATGACTTTTTTTTATAATTTTATAAATTTTTAAAAATTTTAAATTTTTAAAATTTTTAAAATTTTTAAAATTTTTATAAATTCTTTTATATTTTTTAATGAGAAAAATATAAGACTAAATCATAACCTGCCACATTTCGCCATCAAATTAGTCCATTAATTGATTTTAATGGTCAACATGGTCAAAGATGAAAATTGTTAACGAATGACGCTTAATTGATTTTGTGTTTATTAATGCAAGGGCTCAATTATTTGTGAATTTAGTGCAATAGCTCAATTGATTTTTTTTTTCGTTTTTTTCATAAGGTATATGATATGATATGATATGATATGATATAACATTATATAATATGATAGAAATGCTAACTGTCAAATGTACAAAAACTATAGGGGTTTAGAACATATTTCAACCACTATAATAATAAAACAATAATATATAACAATAATTAATGATTAGACAACTACTTCACCATGAGATCTCTATCAATATCAACACTATACAAGTTCTCATGAAGTGTGTATTATGTTGGTGTGAAGTTCCTTTTCCATTGAACTGTTAAAAATTTTGAGGTTGATATTTTTCAAGCATCTTCAAACAATCAATCCTTTGAATATATGGCTTGATGTATGTGTATGTGTATGTGTATGTGTATGTGTATGTGTATGAAGGTGGAACAAAATTTTCAACTTAATCTTTGATGTCATCATTGACAAGTTACTTAAGTATATCTGAAGCTACATTTTGAAGTCTTTCGACAACTTTAGTTTCACCAACATCTTAAAAGTTTGATGTTAAGTTTCATTGGTAGGAGTTTGGTTGCTTCCACTTGGACATTTAATTTGAGTTATTATGAAAGAATTTTTATCATCCATTCGTATGATGTTTGCCACAATGGATTCTATAGATTTTGCAAGAGAAGTCATTTGTTCCTTAAAGGGAAGTAGCGTTAGTTGCCATAATAACCACAAAATCAAAATTTGTACACACAAATTTATCGAAATTTGTCCCACCAGGCATGCAAAAACTTTGTACACACAAATTTTATGTCGAAATAAGACTTGAAAATTTGTAACAAATAAAATAATAAAATTGTGAGTTACAATCTCTTAATAAATCCTTTGATTGTTCTCTTTTATGGAGCATTAATCCAATGGTCGTCTAGACTTGCTTTTGGATGGACCCGAGTCACTTCAAGGCTCATCGAGACTTGATATTGAAAAGAGTATTGAGAGATGTTGACTTGAGAATTTAATTTGATTTGGATTCAAGAGTTTTTAAGACTTGATCTTGGAATAGTGAAGTACACTTCAAAGCTCGTCGAGACTTGATCTTGAAAACTAGTGTCGATTTGATCCAAGGATTTTCTAGACTTGATCTTAGGCCAATATGGTTCACTTCAAGGGTCATTAAGACTTGATCTTGAAGAAGAAATTTCATCTACTTTATATTGGTGCAACCAAATTGGGAAGAGCTTTAATTCAAAGGTATTTAAGACTTGAATTTGGATTAATGATTCCACTTTAAGGACCTTCTAGACTTAATCTTGAAGAATGAGTTTAATCTCCTTTCTATTGGTTGAACAAGATCATAAAAAAATTTTTTTAATAACTAGTAGGACATTCTTTGATATTTCTTTGAGTTTTTTTTAATTTCTTTAGAGATTTCAAGAGATTTTGGATAAAGTTTTAGATCTTCAAAATCTTCTCTTCAGACAACTTGTAAACTTCTGAATTTTTTATCTTTTGAAGTTGTCTAAAATTACTTGGAGGTGATCCATTTTTATAATGTCAACCTGCAACAGTCTGTTTTCAGTGGTGTCAGAAATAGTGGTTTCGAAACCACGGTTTCGATGAGTGAATAAATATTTTAATATTTATTTAAAGTCTATGGGATTATATTAGGATCGTATTAAAGTTATTTGTTATATTGTGTTAGTTATAAACAGGCTTGAATATACATGTATCGATGCTTTGAATAATTGAAGGATAAATGATCCCATTTGAACATTAAGAATTCTTAGGATACGAATGACATGTCATTAGAGATTTCATATTTTGGGTCCTGGTCTTGAATGTCCTACCGATGGTTGAAGTCCTGCATTTGTTGCAGATTCTCCACAGCTCGTGTGAGCAGCATTGTGTAGCTGACATTCCGAACCACAGCTCGTGTGAGCACTATTGAAAAGGAAATGTTACAGTTATATGGAAAGCCACACTATGTGTGAGCATTCCCGAGAATACAATGTAATTCTAGATGGTTCAACGGTAAGTAAAGGTTAAAGGTAAGGTATGTATACAATTGAACAATGGTTCATGATCTTATGAAAAGGTTAATGAGTTAAATGATGTGTATATGAAATCTACTTATGATATGATTCAACTCATATATATCATGTATGAACTTACTAACTTGTGAGTTTGATGATGCTTGTATAAGATTTTACTAAGCTTATGGAATTGGTAATGATATTATGCTTATTTAATAATGTGTTCTTAAGAAATGGTAAGTTATGTTTGAGTTTATACAAGCTTACTAAGCACTAGTTGCTTACGTAGTTACTTTCTTTTGTTTCGTAGATTATCAGAAGCTTGATTGGTTGGAGGCTTGTCGGAGATCTATTGTACTATCCAGCAACCTTTTCAGTAGTTTTTGAGTTATTTTGGCCAGGTTATGACATGTATAGGGCTTTGTGTATTGATAGTTCATGAATGTGTTAGTGATTATTTTGGTACAAATATGCTTTTAGAGTTTAAGTCTTGTTTGATAGACTTTTAATGTTTTGATAAGTTTAAGTCTTTTGGCCACTTTTAGGTACTTGGAATATATTATCCTTTTTGGTATGTTGTGATGATATGTAAATGGTTATATGTGATGTTATTTGGTAGTTAAAGGAACTAGGTTTTATGCTTAAAATCTGGCTATATTGCTTTGATTTGATTAATGATGTTTTGGTATAAATGTGGTGCCTTTGAATGGAATATTGGTTAGATGAAATAGGATGTTTGAAATGGTATATTTATAAGTGTTTAAAAGGTGTTTAGATTTTTTGAGTGTATGCACAAATGGGATGGTTGATTTGGTGCGTTTTGGCCTTAAAATGACTTGTTTTTAGGGTCAAATTATGAAGCACACGGGCTGTCACATGGCCTAGCTACACAACCGTGTGTCACTTGTTAAATTTTTTAGTGTATCAACTCAGTGCGTTACACGACCTACGACATGACCGTGTGTTACAAGTCAGGGAGTTACACAGTCTGGCACACGGCTTGCGACACGACCGTGTAACCCAACTCAGTGAGTTACACGGTTTAAGACACGGGCTGGGACACAGTTGTGTGTCCCTTTGTTCGATTGTTACATGGCCGTGTAACCCTATTTTCAAATTTTGCAACATTTTTCCAAATCTTCTGATTTGTTTCAAATTAGTCCTGAATTGCTTCTAAACTATTTTTAAGGCCTTGAAGGCTCGAGTTAAGGTCCAAATGCATATGTTTGATAGGTTTTTAATGAGATTTGTTTATTTAATGTTAAATGATTTTATTGAGATGTTTTGATGTTAAATGTTGTTCTGATTATTTAGTAATGCTCCGTAACCCTAATCCGATGACGGAGACGAGTTAAGGGTGTTATACAACCAATCAAGAAAAATATAGTTCTTTTGTAATATAACTTCTTCATTTGAGTTATCTACAATATTAATTTTTTTATTTATCATTTATCATACATTAATTTAACTTAACTAATGATAATATAATCTTTATTATTTATCTATTCAATTAGTTTAAGTTATTTAAAAAATAATAGTGAGCAATTTGTGATATTATCATTTTTAATATATGGTAATTTCAAATTGACATGTAACACATTATCTTATCTACAATTTTAATTACAACTTTTTATGTTTATTTGATTTATTCAAAATTTTTAAATACTAGATATGTAACACCCCAAATCCGGCCTAGACGTTACAACAAGATCTTGAAGGTCACACTAATTACTTGGAACCATGGTTAGTTGATTACTAAAACATATCTTACTTTTGTGTCATTATTTTCGAAGAAAAACTCGTCTTATACTATTGCATAGAACACCTAAAGATTATCATATGTGTTTATCCAAAATGTTTGTATACAAACCAAGCTGATTAGAAAACCCCCCGCATTTTACTCTACTTTTTTCTTTAAATAAAACCAATTCCTCATTTAAAAGTTTGCAGTGGAAAAATCACATTTTGTTTAGTTTTGAAATTAATTTTGAAAACAATAGTCAAATTTATATATCAGAAAAGTAGGTAGTTTGTCTAGGCTAGTTAATAAAAATCCGAAAAAAAACAAAAAAAGTCCAAAAATACCAACACAGTCCAAAAGTCCGTAAAACATAAGTAAAACTTTATTTAACCAACATAAGCATGAGACCAATTCGAGTTCCCTGACGCCGTCAATCCTGAGTTTGAGGATTACCTGAAAAGATTAATAAATTGATTGAGCTAAAAATCCCAGTGTGCGACTTGACCCACAAATGTAACAGATAACAAAAATTCAATCACAGATTTTAGCATGACAGAACAGATACAAAAAGCATGGCATATAAGCTGTAACCACCCCAAACTGGCCTAGACAGTAGACCTGAGCCGAAGAGATCACATTACTCACCAAAGTGATCCCGTCTTTTTTTCAAATCTTTTCTTAATTTCAAACTTGTTTTATAGAAGTGAATATTTCATATTAATCAATTTAAAACTAACATTAACTTAGAAGCGTAAAATTAATCAACAATCCTTGTATAATAAATTAACATATGTAAAACACTTAATAAATTAACAACATTCTAAAATAATTATCAATAAGTAATTCTAAGTATGAACCATTTCACCTATATAAATACCTATTAATAACATGCATCCTAATTAATACAATTAAAAGTAATTACCTCATACCACAGTTTTTAAGAAAATGGTAATAGTAATAATAAATAATAAATATCATTGGCGAGAACAAGCCGAAGCCCTCCGCATGGCGAGTCTGCATCCTAATCCGTAGGGTTATTTAAAAAGATGGAAAATAAAGGGAGTAAGCTATAGAAGTTTAGTGTGAGTCCCTTTATATAAACCAATTCAATATTCAATCATGAATAGTATGAATAGCAATCAATTTCACATATCAATCAATTCAGTTACGATAATTCTGGTTTGCTTCTTAAGCAAGCGATAATCAATCATTCAATCAATCGAACAAATTCAGTTATCAAATCATTATACTTTTCATAATAACCATATGCACATTTAACAGCTCAAATGTTTCAATACATACTTTTCATGAGTATGCTCAATGTGTCATGTTGTGATCGTTTAATAATTGATAATCCTACCCTCGAGCACTAAATCACACCAAAATAGGGAGTTCCTCAAAGCCCCTCCTCCAAAGACACCAATTAAGTCATTCCGGGTTGCCTGGCAACGATGACCCACCACTCTAGGTTGCCTGGCAATGATGGCTTATCAAAATATAGTAAAATTGTCAAATCAAACATACGTGGTCAAGGCACTAAGTTGCGATCAAGCTATCAAAAAAAATACGTGGTTATACCATAAGATAGTACAAATTATTAAACTGTCAGAACGTCCTCCTTACCATATTGTCCCCATATGCATATGCAATGCAACCATTCTTTTAATGCATACTTTTATTCAATCGTTAGTACTTTCAACATTTTATTTTATTGCATAACAATGACATTGACGATTATATCCGTCAATCTATAGTTCAATCATTTAGGCATACGCGACGTTCATTCGGCATATATATAACATTGATAAACATAACATCGTTCATGGATCAAGCAATTAATCAAAAGTAATTAAGACCAAAAATTCATTCATCCATATATTCAATCATTCTAATCCTAGTCTAGGACCTAATAGCATAATCTAGTTCTCTAGGTGTCGTTGAAAACCTACTCAGGGACTGATTTTCATGAAATAATAAAAAATAAGGAAAAATTGTGATTTTTAAGTTTCAGGGGCCACACAGTCATGTGACCCACCTGTGTGTAAAGCCCCAGGCCATGTGCGATGCGAAGGGGTGAAGGTGCAGGAGCCACACGATAGTGTGCGAGGTTTCAAGTCGTGTATGATGGATCAACATGGTCCGTGTGTCCAGGCCATGGGCGAGGCTCCAGGCCGTGTGCAAAACGCAGATGCAATGGAAAATAGGGGGACAGGGATGTGTGATCCACACGGGCAGGCCACACGTCCGTGTGGTAGGTCGTGTACGACTGTGTTGTTTCAAAATTTTGACTCGCTTTGTCATAAAAGAACACATACCTAACTTTCCCAAGACCTCAAATGACTGCCCCACGTTCAAGTTCGACCTAAACACCTACAAGGGTTGATCTTGATAGAGTTTCAACGATCTAATGACTCTGATTTCAAGAATTTGGAAAAAAACAATTGATGAGGACTTGATCGAATTTTCCAAAAAATTTAAGAGTATTTTTCAAAAAAGTTTAAGGGCTTAAAAGAGTTTTGAAGTAGAGAATTTTGAGAGAAAGCTAAGGTATAAATAGATAGATTTAGGGTTTGAATTTGATAAAATAACAAATAAGGAATTTTAGTAGAATTAGAGAATGACTTAAAGAGTTGAGCTGAGGAAGAATTTGAGGCCTAATGGGTAAATAGCCTATTGGTCTAAAAATCATAAAAATAAGTAAGAGTGGTATGGATAAAACCTAGGATATGAGGGAAACTTAGGAATGCTTTGACCATTGGGCTAATGCCTACATTTATGCTCAAAACACACAAAAATAAATACATAAACCATATTATCTAGGTTCTACATGTGTAGAAAATTTAAAGAGATAAAATCAAATTTATAAGGCTTGAACCTAAGTTCTCAAGACTTTCTACTAGGCTTCTAACCAATAAATGCTAATTTTTAATTATTAAAAATTCTAAGAATCTAAACTCTAATTTTTTTTGGTACGTTACATAAACGTGTAAAATGTCAAACATAATCAAATCCTACCCCCATCCGCTACACACCAATCCCGTCTCACCCAACACACCAATTAGGGTATTTAATACCCATCCAACCCAACACACCTAAATCGTGATCTTTAGCCACCAAAAATTATGCAGACAACCTGCCAGATTTATTGCGGAAAACCATCAAAATCACAAAACGTAGTCTGCTAGATCTTTCTCGTCATCATAACCATAACCTAACCTAATGAACAAGCATAGTCATAACATGGATTCAGATAGAATCAAAGTGAGTATTGTTAGATTTAATAATCTCATTTATGAACATAGTAGAACAAAAACACGCCAATAGTGAATACGGATTTACATATCAGATACACCATTTTACACAACTAAACATGCTTTAAGAAAAGGTACATACCTCATTAACATATCAGACAATCTCTATTAGTTACATACGTAACCATTTAATAGATACAATAATATTGCTAACCCCGAACCAACGACCCAAAACATAACCCAAACTAATATGCTCGGAATGGGCCCACACGTCTATGCTACCCACATAACCTAACACATGCCCAACCACATGCTTGAGCAGCTCACATGGCTAGACACACAGCCAACCACACTCCTGTGCGGCTCACACGGCCTGACAAACAACCGTGTGGCATCGTCTGGAAGATTCAATTTTTGCACATTTTTTCTGAATTTTCAAGGTAGAATCACACACTTGATTACTTTTAAGATGTTGGCAGAACAACATCACACCAAAATTTGCATATACGACATCCATAATTAACTAATTAGCATAAAATTCCCCTAGCCGACACTCTTATTCGACACTTACTCAAGCAGAGTATTCAGCTCAAAAGAACAGTAGGCATTCAGCCATTACCACCTTACACTGACCATCCCCTAATTTTGGCATTCGGAAACTTACCCTTGAGGAGAAAATCGTCGACACTCAACTTGTCGAAGGGGTATGCACCACACGATCCCCACCTAGCAATAACATATATGAAATCGCTCAGATACTTACTACTTAGCCAAATCGAATGCAACTCCCTCAAGAAAAAGTGAATAATACTTAATCACAAAAAGAAATACACAATGATTAATCTAAATTCCCTTACCACAAATCGCTAACAACGAAACCGAAATAAAATGTTAGTACTGATCAAATCATCAACAGAAAAGAAAGAAGAATGACAAGAGAACAAGAACAAATAGTAAAAAGAGCAGAGGATTGATAATGGAAGAATACAAAAATAAACAAAACAAAATAACAGGGGTAGAAGAAAAGAACAAAGAAAACGGTAGAGGAAAATTTTGTAGTAGAAGTAGAAAAGAAAAGAAAAGGAAATCAGAAGAATGGATAATATCCTATCAGATTTTCCTAAAGTTTGAATTAAACCTAATTACTAACCAAGTGGCCGACACAACAAGACATGAGCAAAAATAAATCCACTTTTACACACAATGAGATTCAAACTCAAAACTTAAGGGAAAGTTAAGACTTTACATTAAACCAACAGACTCATTCTTGTTAGCAAATTAACAAAAAATAAAGATAACCAAATTACACATCCAGGTATAGAATCAAAATTAATAAAGAAATTCATAAGAAAAAGAAATTGAACACATAACTTCAAGCACACATTCAGATCACTTAACCACAAAAATAGATAAATTTACTTTACACAAAACAACAAATTCAAAATTTTAAAAAATTTCGCACGTTACAAGATATGATGTTAAAAGGATGGAAATTTGTGATGCAATGGCTAATCGAATTTGTCCTATTTTTACGTAATTTTCATAAAAGAAATAAAAAGATAATCCAAAAAATTACATATAAAAGCCTTTTTTTAAAAAAATTATCGAAATGGCCCTATTTCTCCGAAAGCGCGTCAACGTCAGCGCGATGTCAGGGGATGTGGAAGGAAAATATGTCCTTGAGGAAGCATTCTACCTACATGGACAAAAATCGCTCCCTCAAGGGTGCGCTTTAAGTCCAAGTAGGTAAAACGCTTTCCTAGGGACACGTTTTGCCCGTGTATCCTGCGATTAGGGTTTTGGGTTATTGGTTTAGGGTTAGGGTTAGGGTTAAGTTTAGGGTTTTAGTGTTTTTAAGATTTAGGGTTTTAAAGAAAAAAATTAAATAAATAAGGGATTAGGGTTTAGGGTTTGTCAATTAAATTAATTATAAATTTTTCAAAATTGGATTAGGTTTCGTGTTTATTATTTTTTAATAAAAATCAATTAAATTAGGGTTTAGGGTTACTTGAGTAATTTAATTATAAATTATTTAAAAATCAGATAAGGGTTTAGAGTTAAGGGTTTTTAAGGAAAAATCAAATAAATTAGGGTTCAGGGTTACTTGAGTAAATTAATTATAAATTTTTATAAAATTTGATTAGGGGTTAGTGTTTAGGGTTTTAAGTAAAAACTCAAATAAATTAAGGTTTGGGGTTCAGGGTTACTTAATTAAATTATTTGTTAATTTAAAGAAGCTCCCACGTGGACGCGCTTTTGCTACAATAGCTCCTAAAAAAATAATTTCGAGTAGACGTTTCTGAGCAAATAGTGTCAAAAATGCTTTAAGCAGGATGCTTTGTCAGCAGAAGTATTGAAAGAAGCTCCCACGTGGATGCACTTTTGCTACAGTGGCTTCTGAAAAAATAATTTCGAGTAGATGTTTCTGAGCAAATAGTGTCAAAAACATTTTAAGCAGGATGCTTTGTCAGCAGAAGTACTGAAAGAAGCTCTCACGTGGACACGCTTTTGCTACAGTAGCTCCTGAATAAATAATTTTGAGTAGACATTTCTAAGCATATAGTGTCAAAAACGCTTTAAGTAGGATGCTTTGTTAGTAGAAGTACTGAAAGAAGCTCCCAGGTGGACGCGCTTTTGCTACAGTGGCTTCTGAAAAAATAATTTTGAATAGACGTTTCTGAGCAAATAGCGTAAAACACGCTTTAAGCAGAATGCTTTGTCAGCAGAAGTACTGAAAGAAGCTCCCACGTGGACGCGCTTTTGCTACAGTGGCGCATGTTTGGCTGAGGCTATAAGTGATGCAAATTTTTTTCTCAGATTGCATAACTTACAGAAAAAAATTTAGAAAGGCTAAGAAGGATAGAAATTGAAGATGAATGAACGTATTAGTGTTGTTATTTACTATGATGGTGAAGTTTGCCACACCGAGAACGGTGTTGTTTTTTTGTCGGAGAATATAGTGCGACTAGTTTTTAACCAGAATATAGATTTGACAGAATTTCGTAAAAGAATTAGGTGAAAAATATTCGGAACGACACCAATGAAAATTCTATTTATTACGTATCGATTTTGTTCTTCTGTTGATCTGGTGACATATGACTCGTTCGACATAAAATGTGCTCGTAGCTTGGAGGCAATGGTGCAGACTCATCTCGCTAGTGGAGCACCCTATATTGAGTTATATGTATAATTTACATCGCCAAATAATGCACTTGCGACTGGTGTTCGAGAGGTATACGCGACCCTTGCCCGACACTCGGTTAGTGGGTTACAAAACATGGAACAACCTATGTTTGGTAGCGGTGTGGAATACACAACCCCTGTACGACACTTTGTCGGTGGATGAGACATGCACATCGGTGGGTCGATGTTTGAAGTTGGAAATACATATTGGGGAATGGCATCAACTTCTAGTGGTTGGCAATCTACATTGAATTGAGGACATTATGAAATGCCTAGAAGAAGGGATGATATACTCCCTACGACGTCCACCGATGAGGGGACCTCGTACGTTGTAGATGATGGTGGGTTAGAAGATGACTCTGATGTGGATCCACCTCGAGAGCCCGGGCCCGATGGTGCAAAAGTTGCATTATTTTCTGAACCGGAGCCTATTCCAACCGAACCTGAAGATGTTAAGGGGGTTCAGATGAAGAAGAAGATCCACGATTTTGAGCATACTTACCTTCAGCCCACATTCATAATGTCGATCTGTCTGCAGATGATGCGTTGGAGTTTCCAAATCTACTACGCTGGTTGCGTGATCGTACAAGTTTGGTACTAGATTTTGGTGAATTTGAAGTTGGCAATCAGTTTTCCAATAAGGATAGTTTTATTGGTGCTTTGAAATAACATAGCATCAATAACGGCGTTAACTACCACATTGTTAAGTCCAAAGCTGATAAGTTTGAGGTGAAGTGTACAGTGCAAGACGACACATGTTCATGGAAAATCTATGCCTCGTTGAGGAAAAGGACAGGGTTGTGAGAGATTAAAAAGTACAAAGGTCTACATACATGTGCTGCAGGTACAGTATTTAGGGTTTCTGAATAATACTATTTTTATGTAAGGTTTCATTATTTAATGTACTCCGTTTATAGGTATTTCACAAGATCATCCCAAGATGGATTCAGCTATGTTAACTAGCTTGATACTACCCACGGTGAATGTAGATCCCAAGACTTCAGTGCCGATATTAATTGCCAATATTCGTAGCCAAATGGGGTACACGCCCTCTTACCGCAAGGCCTGGATAGCTAAGCAGAAGGCGTTGGAGAAGATACATGGTGGGTGGGACGCTTCATATAATGAAATATGACAGTGGTGTCAAGTGCTAGAGAGATACGTCCCAGGTTGCATAACAGACCTTCAAACGGAACATGCGTACTACAACAATCGATTGCTACGTGAATGCCAAGTGTTCAAACGCCTGTTTTGGACCTTTAAGTAATAACGAGACGCATTTCCATACTGTAAGCCATTGGTACAAATTGGCGGTACCTTTATGTTTGGCAGATATACCCATCGGCTATTGGTAGCAGTGGCACAGGATGGTAGTGGGAGAATTCTTCCACTTTCATTTGCAATAACACGTAGGGAGTCAGCTAATGATTGGGATTTCTTTCTATCTAGGTTAAGGAGGCATGTGTGCCCCAACCTGATACCTGTGTTATTTCGGATCGGGGCACCGGTATACTAGCTGCAATTGATCTACAGGGAAGCTTATGGTCGTGTACACACCATCGGTATTGCCTAAGGCACGTTGCTTCCAACTACTATCGGTAATATCCATCAAAGAGTGAACGACAACAAGTGACCAACATGGGTATTTAATCTCTATTAATATAATTTCGTTTGTCATTTTAGATTTATTTTAATTGAAAGAGTGGTATGTAATATTCGCTATGAACTTATATTGGCAGGGTATGAAATAAATAAAGATTGTTTCCATGAGATGTTGACAGTTTTGCGTTCAATTAACGGCAAAGGCGCAGACTACCATTGTAGCATACCTTTCGAACAATGGGCACAAGTATACGATGACGACCTACGATATGGTCATATGACCTCAAACCTGGCTGAATAAATTCTGTTCTAAAAGGAATGTGTCATCTACCGATAACATCGGTTGTACGAGAGACATATTTTCGTTTGGCGGCGCTATTTCTAAAGCGAGCAGCAAGTTATGTAAGCCAGATGCAGGGAGGCCATGTATGGTGCAGTACGGTGTGCAAGAGATTAACAAAGGCAAGGCGCGGGCGAACACCATGCATACAGTGTGTCACGATCGAGACAACTTATGGTTTCGCGTGACAGAGTTTGACGGACCGCACCAAGGTGTTATTGGTGGGCAATATCGTGTACACTTGCGAAATAGGACTTGCGATTGTGGGATGTTTGACGCACTTCGTTATCCATGCGCTCATGTAATTGCAGCTTGTTAGAATCCCTGTCTAGATCTGATGAGCTATGTCGACGAAGTGTACAAATTAGAAAATATGTACAAGTCTGGAGACACGTATTCCCACTAGTCCTAGATGAATGTAAGTGGCCGTCTGTATCGCTTGCTCCCTTTAAGCTGTTACTGGATAGAGAATTGCATCGCAAACCAAAGGGTCGACCTTGCTTGACTAGAATACGTAACAATATGGATATCCGAGAAACAGCCAGTCAACAGAAGTTGTGCGGATGGTGTAGGAACCCAGGCCATACAAGCCGATCATGCCCAAATCGTAATAGTTGAACGTTATTGTAAAAAACTTTGTATTATTTATATTTTTTTAAATCAAAAATTGGTACAAATATTCAGAATATTGACTTATTTAAAAGAAAATCTATTTTATTAAAAATATTAAAGTAAATTGCAATTACTTTATTCAAAACAACGTTTTATTTTAGTACATGAAATAATATAGAAGAATTTCTATTTTATTACATCAAATAATATCAAAATATTCAAAATGTTTGTACAAATAAAAATCAATCTCCGTCCCCTCCAGATTCAGTGCCGCATGGCGGTCGTCGACGGTTACGTGCTGGATTCCTTCTTTGTCTAGCTTCCGGCGGGGGTTGTGGTACTCCGGTGGGGATTCTGGTTCATCCAGTTATCGGTTTTGGGACGATGAGCCACCTTGATAGAATAGTGAATGTGGAGGTGTTTGCATCACCAATGGCGAAGCTATTTGAAACCCATACGGTGGTGGGGTTTGGTAAAAAAAAGAGCTCCCCGACGGTCCCTTTTACGATCTCTAGTGTGACGTTGGCTTATACATCGACGGTCCACTTGGCGTAATAGAATATGGAGATGAACCGGGCCATTGACTCTAACCTACCATAGGACTAGAAAAACGAAACATATAAGGGTTAGGATACATAAAAAGGCTAGGATATGCACCTGGCATCATATGAAAAGGCTGTGCCGTGGGTATTGTCGGTTGAACTACTGGGTCGGGTGACTGTGTCGGTGCTGTTGCTGGGCCTGGTGATTGTATGGACGTTGATGATGGGCCGGGTGAATATCTAGGCCTCGTTGATGGGCTTGCGTCGTCGTCCCTTCTTATTGGATTTAAAGGACCGTGTCGTTCCCTTTAGACAGGCAATTGCCGCTGCCTCTCCTCTGCCAACAGTAAATACGGCTTGCCATGAATCCTAAACCATGGCATGTATTCCGGTACGCACGTTAACTTTGGAACGATGATCGATTCCCGAGTTGGTATATAATCATACCGATCTTTCCACATTTAGATGTAGTATGACCAGAATCTCGGCCAATCCGTATGCAATTGACGGAGGTCAATTTTGTAATGGTCATCCAACACCTCAGGTGCCACGGGAATCGATTGTCAGAATCTAAATTACCGTAATACTCTGTCCGACTGGTGCTTCTCCACAGTTGCAAAGTTGACCAATGGGACTTTCACATGCCAAGCATTTAGATTTTGGAAGTACTCATCCGGAATTACTGCCCGAATTGCCGGATCCTCGTATGGTGTCCATTGAAACTATATGACTATGATGAAAATATTAGTTATATATTAAATACGGGTTTTACCAATCAATTATCTCATGATGGAAATATCTATTTTATTTAATACTTACTTGTGCTTCCGACCGTTGGTCCAATAGAAGTCGTATATATTCAAGAAAGGTAGGTAATCGAGCATAACTTGCCAGATGGTTCCACCTAATTAAATAAACTTTTAGCATTCGATTACATTTTAAATCTACGAAATAATTGTAAAATCTAATATAAAATTTACCTCGTTATGAGTGTGAATGGATACGGGTGGTCCACTTGAGGACGTAAAAATGGAAAGCGAAATTGTGCCCATGACTGCAGTAATGACAGGCAACCTCCAATTTTCACTTTATTCGGTCGTGTCGCCGCGCACATCTCCCGGTACAATGTTTCCAACACGGTAGACCCTTAATTAAATTCACTAGCTGCTCGAAAATCAATTAGTTTCAGCAGCCATCTTAGATGTACGAGGTTTCGTGACAAGTCCGACATCAGATAACCTCTAATTATCTGAAGAATGTATGCCCGAGCATATCAAATTCTTTCTAGTTCGGTTGAATGTCATCAGATAACCTCCATCTCAATCCGACCTCCGTTAATATTCTCCGGAATAGCGCCAAAAGCTCGTAGCATACCTCTCTCCAATCACCAGATTGAATAGACCCGGTGACTGCGTACCCGTCCACAGGCAATCCCAATTGTAAATGGACATCTTCCAAAGTGATAGTGCACTCTCCACATGGAAAATGGAATGTGTGCGTCTCGGGTCTCCACCTCTCAATCAACACACTGATAAGTTTCGGGTCCAACTTGCATCCCCGACCTACCGTCGCCACGTGCCAAAAACCCAGCTTCCGCAGGTAATTTCCTACCAACGGTGATGGAGGACCATGCATATTACGGATATAGCATTGCAATATCCAATCTACAGACTTTTATAACAAATAATAAAATAATAATTATTTAAAATTGCATGAATAAAAAAATCTTAAATAATATTTAAAACTTAAATTTAACACTTACCATTTTCATTTGTTCAACAGATATATGCTTGTCATCAAGACGAATCAATTCTCCGGCCATTGCTAAATTGGTACAAATTTTTACGATTTAAAAAAATTCAAAAAAAATTTAAAACTTTTTTTAAAATAATTAAAAAATTAAAGCTCTTTTAAATAGAAATTTGAGAGGAATTTGAGAGGAATTTGAAAGAATATTAGAGAGAAATTGAGAGAAAGAATTTAGTTGTGAAAAAAAATTAAGGTGGGGGGTCACCAACGGTCAAAAAAGTATCCGTTGGTATTGTCCACGCGCGGGCAAAACGCATCCCCAGGAGAGCGTCTACGTGGCAGGAAAGCGTGCCCTTGAGGGAGCGATTTATGTCCACGTAGGCAAAACGTTTTCTCAGGGACGCGTTTTTCTGCCACGTCCCCTGATATTGTGCTGACGTGGACGCGCTTTCGGAGAATTGGGCAATTCCAATAAATAATTATTTACCGGGCCCATTTTGATAAATTTAAAAAAAAAGTTTTTATATGTAATTTGCCCAAGATAATCCAAATATCAATAGTAAATCAAAAGTGGATTTCGTTATTAGGCCAAAAATATGGGGTTTAAGAGAAAAAGGCATTTAAAACTAGAGGCATGTGAGTGTGGGGTTAATAGGCATGAGAGAATTAGGAGGACAAACAAACATCATCAATCAAACATGAAAATATGATTGTTGCTTTTGGACGTCAAATCCATTTGTGGGTTGGGGATTGCCTGCTTGGGCTTTTATTCATTTCTAAATCGGAACTTTGGGTCACATTATCGTTTCATTGCTATTCTTCTCAATTTCCAAGCCAAGCCAAATTACAATCATTATAATTCCTTCAGGAAGAAGGTTTGAATCATTTCTTGAAAAGTAATGCATGAGCATTATTTTTTACATTTTTTCCCAACTCCACCATTTTATTTATTTATTTATTTTAACTAAATTCATATTTATTAATTTTTTTATAAATATGTTGAATATTTACACTTGTTAGAATTGGTAGTTAAATATTATGCCTTTAATGGTGCTTCTGAATCACACAAAAGATTGTCCTTCCCACTTTTCATCCTTAATCATAGTCATTAAAAAGAAATCGTGTTCCCTATTTCTAACAAAAGCAGATACCCAATACATATTTTTTTACTATAAAAAAGATACTATATAAATATACATTTTATTTTTACTTTTGAGGACAAGACATGAGACTGCGACAAAACCAAGCTTCTTCCTTTAAGATAGTTTGCACCAACCTGGCCGTAAAGTTACTTTAGGCCTCTAATGTCGCACACCGTCCCTTTTCATCCAAGGATGGTAATGGAGCGGATTGGGCGACGCGGATAATGCTAAATTTATCACTGTTTTATAATTGATATTAAGAGTGAGTAAAATTTGATTCGATTCGATTTAAAATTTTTTTAAAAAAATTAAAATTTGAGTTAATTGAATCAAGTTATTCGAGTTGATTCGAATAAGTAATTCGAGTTTCGAGTTTCGAGTTTCGAGTTTGAGTCGAGTTGGATTTTACAATTTAAATAACTCGAATAATAAATTGGCGTAAATACCCCTTTGATCCTTGTCAATTTTGAAAATAAGCAAATTGGTCACTCTTTCAACAAAAATTACAAGAATAAAATAAAATAATTAAAAAAATTCAAACTAATTTTTAAAATTAAAATATTTATAAAAATTCCATATTTTATATTTTTAAAAAAATTCTAAAAAATAAATAAAGAAAGTTAAAAATTTTAACTTTTTTTCTAAAATAATAATTTTTCGACCTAAATAAGTTAATTAATGATTCAAGTTTATCATACTAAAGTATCTTATTTATTATTATTATTTTACTTTGAAAAAGATTTCAAATATATATAGTTTCAAATTTATGTGCTCTAACATTGAAGTAGTTATCTTATAACAAGATTTTAATTGGACATGTTTAATTTTTTAATTTAACTCGAACAATTTCACTCAATTCAATTCGACTTTACTCGAATTTTATTTCACTCGATTCGATTAAAAAAATTAAATCGAGTTAGGATGATAAAATAGGACTTGTCAACTCGATTAACTTAAAATTTTTTTACTCGATTCGATCGAATGCTCACCCCTAATTGGTACACTCTATTCCACCACTTGTCCTGTTCCACTTTGGATATATAATTTTGAAAATTACTATCACCACCATGGATTTTGGATGCATCTATCTTCGACCCACCACCTTGCTCCACTTCAATTTAATTTATGCTAGTTATCTTTATTTTTTAAATCTTTTTATAATCAAGTAAATATTTAAACATAAAATATATTATTTTTTCTATATTATATTTTTACCTTTTTAATTTTTTAATAGTTTATATATACAAGAATAAAATGATAATTTTATATAATGGAGCTGGTTGAGTCGAGGTGAGGTAAACAATTACTAAAACTGCTCCATACCCACTATCCAAAAGAAAAAATCTACCCCACCCCAGCTCACCCTGCATCACCCCACCCCGCATCCACTTTTTAAATAAAAGAAATCTACTCCATTTAAAACGGATCTATTTAAAATCCATGAGACGATTTAAATTTTGCCATCCTACTTCCATCCAATATTTTAAAATTAAAGAATATTTATTACATATATTACTCCTTAGAGTTGAATCAGCCGAATATTCAAAGATGATTTAATCTAATTTAAAATATTTATATAAAATAGAAAATAGAATATTTTTATTTACAAGTAAAGATCGTAGAAAATTTGATAATGTTTGGGTTAGTTTAAGATGGTAGTGGGATAAAGGGATTTTTTTGGTGAGGATGATTGAAAGATTACAACATAGAGTGAATTATGGGATATAAAAAATTGTGCTTTGGATATTGTTTGATACTTAAGATGTTGAACAATGGTAAATTTAAGAAAATACTTTATCAATATGTGGATGACAAGTGAGTTCATATCTTAAGTTTAATATGCATAAACATTTTATATTAAAGGTGTGGTGAGTGGGGATGAAGTTAGAAAATTTTTTTAGGGGTTGAAATTAAATTGTAATTTTTACAACAGTAAAAAATGTATTTTCACCATATGAGTAGCCTTTATCTTTATAATTTTAAAGGATTAAATTAAATTATTATAATTTTAGGGGGGTCAAAGTGTAATTTTATCTTTTCTAATTTAAAATTTTAAAAATTTAAAAGGTGATAAGTTACATGAGAGTTCGTTAAGGCCTAAAGCATGATTGGTTGAGATGAATGCCCTTATTTGGTAGGGTTGCTCTTGCAATTCGTATGTTGCTCTTATCTCTTGATTTTTGGTAGGTAGTATTGACATCCCTTATTCCTGGATTCCTTGCTTTTGAATTGAGTAATTTATTTGGGCTTCAATATCTTTGATATAATAAATAAGATGATTAAAAAATCAATTTTTGTTTTTTATTTAAGCTTCAGTATTTTTTTCGTATTGGTAAATAATAGAAAATTTAAGGGTTGTGCCTCCTCCAATCACTCCGCTGAAAAAGATGAAAGGTTAAAAAATACAAGTTAATAAAGGGAAAAATCATTGAAAAAAAGATTAGGAGAGATGTAAACCAACAAATGTATGTGCAGGTGTCGAAGTTAGAGTTCCTTGATGAGCGGGGCGTGGTGGAAGCCTCCAACAGCAAGCATGTGTGGTGAGCCTAAGCAAAGCCCTTTTGCATGGCCAATGGGATGATGGGTGATTGTTGATTAATGGTCTATATATATATATGGGGTCCCATGCTTGAGCTGGCTTCAATTATTTGCCCTTTTAATTGTTTGGCTGCGGCTCTACTAATTACCCTATTTTCAACCACTTTTCATACCCAGAGTTTGGTGAGAAACAGGCTTGAGATGAAGACAGGGAAACTGTTGGAAACTCTAGTTTTGATAAATTCCTAGTTTAACATTGAAAGTCAGCTCTTCCAATATATATATATATATATAGCTGCAGATGGGATATTTGCATTCTGAGTAATATTTAAATATGTTTATTATTTGCATTACATTCAAGTATTGTTAGATATACAAATCTATTAAATATCTAAAATCAATAAATCAAATTACTTTTTAACTTTTTCATTTACTAATATGTAGACAATAAATTCAAATTCAGGCATTCAAATATATTTTTCACAAAAGTGAAATGATTTTGGATATTTGCAATCATTATTTGAATAAATAATATGAAATGATTTTATTTGCATAAATAGTTGCCTATACATATCTATTTTTTTCATAAAAACATCATTAAAGAAGAGAAAATCACAAAGCTCATGAAGGACAACAAAATCCCATCTGACCAAGAGAACGAAAAGGAGACAAGGCCACAGGCCTAAACATGACTCAGAGACAAAAACATATGACATGAACACCATTACAAAAGTGGCCATGCCAGGCAAAGAAAAAAAAAACCCACCAAAGCAAAGGATAATTGTTGATAGGACACAACCTCCAATACAATGGCATGAGATGGATCAATGCTTGATCAGAAGAGTGCCACCAAGGTTCCTCTAATGCGAAGATTCATTGTAGTGCTCATGTAAAAACCGAAGTTAAGACCTGCAACAACCTCTAATGTAATTGCACGAGATGTGTTTATCGTTTTGGATTAGTACTAAAATTTTAAAATGATTGAATTAAAATATAGGGATTAAATTTGCAACTTGCAAATGTTACAAGGATTAGTAACAAAATTTGACCAAGCCTAAGCAGCTGACCTTCTTTCTTGGCTCCATTAATAATTGCACAATAATAAATTAACAAAATGACAAGACTAGTAATTCTCTAACATTATTTCGACTTTTGTTATGAAAAAAGATTTTCAATTTTTTATCGACCTATAATAAATATTGTCGAAACCTTTTTTTTAAATCGACTTTTCTTTTTTAAAAAATGAAAATGGAGTCGCCACCAATTTTTTTATTTAGGTGTGATTGGATCACCTCAAAATTTGGTAATTTTAATAAAATGTTAGATTTATTAAAACGATAGCTTTCGGTGTACAAAATCCAAAAAATGGGTTCGGGAGTCGGTTACGCACGAGGAAGGATTAGCACCCTCGGGACGCTCAAAATTGGTACCTAGTAGATTACTTGATGTCTTAGTGTTAAGAATTAAAAATTTGGAGAGAGTTTAAAACATGATCCCTTTTGTATTAAGACATTACTTAACTAAATTAATTTTCGCGAAAAGGGCTTATTTCAGGTTAATTGAGAAGAAAGGATCATGTTCCGTACGTTAGGACACAATGCCTTAAAGCCTCGAAAACGAGAATAAACGCCATTTGATCGTTACTTAGATCTCTTTTTTATTTATTTAAAATAGATATTTGACTATCTCGGTTTTTGGAAAAAAGCCATATTCCGTAAGTTAGGAACACGACTCTTCTAATTCCAAAATAATGAACCTTGCTTCCTTTTTTAAAATATTTCCTATTCATGTGGTAAAACAAATGCAACCTTTTAATGATATGTTTTTTTATTTATTTATCTAGACCTAGTAATAAAATGGGCGAATATGTTTGAACGTGATACACGGCATAGATGTTAGCAAAATAAAATATCATAGTAACGGGTAAAAATGAAATGACGATATTAAAATGATAAATAAATAAATAAATAAGTAAATCAATAAAAAAATAAAGATACTATGAAAGTGAGTAATAATTATACAACTATGATGATAATAAAAAAACGACAATTTATAGTAATAATAGCAATAATTATATTATAGTTACTACCATAACATTAACATGAATAATAAAATAATAATAAAGGTGAATAAAGAATCATAAAAAGAAATATAAATAATATGAATTTTAATTATTGAAAAAGTTTGAAGAAATAATAAATAAATAAATAAATTCACAAAAGGTTAAAATCAAATAGACCAAGGATTGAATTGGAATTAAGATGAAATTAAGAGCCTAAATTGTAATAAAATAAATGAATAAATAAACAAGGGACTAAAATATAATATGTAAAAAAAAGCAGGGGCCGAATAGGTGGCTTATCTGGACTAGGTGGCATCAGCATTGGGCATTGGATAGGTAATGTTTGACCTTGTCAAAAGTTTTTTGGCATTCCTCATCCCATACATCTAGATTGTGTTTCTTAAGGAGACGAAATATGGAGTCGCATTTCTTAATTAGTTGTGAAATAAACCGGGAAATTTAATTTAATCTTTCTAGGAAACCTCGAACCTCTTTTTGAGTGCGTGGCGGAGGCAACTCCTGTATAGCCCTGACTTTATCCGGGTCAATCTCAATCCCCTTTTCACTGACTACGAATCCTAACAATTTTCCCGACCTAGCCCCGAAGGTACATTTTGTTGGATTGAGCTTTAGCTGTAATTTTCTCAACCATAAGAACAATTCCCTTAGGACTTGTATATGCTCTTTTTATGTTCGGGATTTTGCGATCATATCATCGACATAAACCTCGATTTTTTTATGAATCATATCATGAAACAGGGTTACCGTGACTCTTTAATATGTCGCTTTCGCATTTTTCAATCCGAATGGCATTACTTTATAGCAAAATGTTCCCCACATGGTTACGAATGTGGTCTTTTCCATATCTTCAGAATGCATCAAAATTTGGTTGTATCCGAAAAAGTTATCCATGAAGGAGAAAAATGAGTAACTCGCCGTGTTGTCCACTAAGGTGCCGATGTGGGAACGAGAAATTGTCCTTGATGCGATCTCATACTAGGAGTTGATTACGAGTTGCAAATGTTCCCGATCGTAAATTAAGTAGTATCGTAATTCAAGGCTAAATATGAATGGTTTTGGGAAAATGGTAGATTTGCAAAGAGGTGTATAGATTAATAGAAATGGCTAAGTTGGGGTTTAAGTTAAGGTTGAAGAATGAACCAATATTATATGAGAATATTGACCCGATTACTATGTCAACACTTAGTAATGGATAGGTTAAGGATAACAAACCGTGACCCTCTATCTAGAAAGATAGGAACCCATCGGTATAGGGGTTGAACGCCACACTTACTAGAAGTGATAAGTTCATAATGAATCAGGTTGACGCCACTAGACTAGCTAAAGAAGTCAATTAAGTCACAAAATAACAAAGAGAGTTGAATAACTCACAAATATTTAAAATTCATAAAATGATCAGAAGTTCTGATTACATGATTTAAACCAAGTATTTATAGGTTGATACAAGGTCTAGCCAAATGGACATGTTCTGGATATGCTTAATTAAGTTGATTGTCTATTGAATTGAACATTAATTTCCTTGAAAATTCCTAGGTATGGAGGACACCAACAGCCTTGCCATTTGCAATTCCCAAACAGTCAAACCATGTGGACTTTGAAGTTGAGCTGATTATGCAAGTATCTGATCAGTTAAGGAAGCGTAAACATGGAATGATGCCTTCTTGGGAAGTCGAATGTGCAACAATGATTAATGCTGCTTGTGGCGCATAAACAACATTTTAAGTGTGAACAACCAGAGCTGGATGGTCACTTTGGTGTGAACTTAACTACCAGTTGATTAATCAAGTGGGAAAACACTTGGTCCACTAATTTCCACGAAGAGTTTCTTGGAAGAAAGCAATCAACAGCTCTCTCATGCATGCACGTCCAGATGCATGTGTCTCCATAAATATCGTCCATTGAATCTGTTTACTGAGCAGCCAATGTGTCCAACCTGCAAAACAAAATTAAACTCAGCTTAAATACAATTATAAGACATGATTTAAACACAATTTAATTTGTATAAACATTAGACACAATTATGATGTCTGAAATAAGACCTAATTAAAACGCATATTAATGTTGTATGAAATAAGACATAATTAATAGAATTAAGACATGCCTCCGGATCAGTCTTCTCTTGGAATGGTGGAATAGCCATTTTAATATTCGTGAGGTCATCATCTACCCATTCACGCTCCCTAGGCCCTCGGTTTCTATGGCCTCGCTGTCTTTAGCTTTAATTAGATGCATGGTCACTCTCCACATTGCTAGGATTGTAGAGATCATCTTGATAAAATCTTAGTCGGCCTCGCTCTCTCCTTGGGTTTGGAGGAGTACGTTCACATTGGTTTCTTTCTTCAAGTTGGTCCATTCGTTCTTGAAGTGGTTCTAATTGTTGTTGTAGCAAATGGGTCATTTCTTGAAGAAGAGCTTGGTATGCCAAATAAGGCACACCACCACTAGCTACGTTTCTCACGAGACGCATACCACCACCATCGGTAGCGTTTGATGCACCTCCACCAGCGGCATTCCTTTTAGGGCTCCACGACATATGTTTTTAATCCTCACTACAAATCTCACCAATTCTCTCAAAAAGAAATAAAATTGTGCACTCTACTCGTGTTTCACTCAAATTCTAGCTTTTGTCACTCTAATGTCCTCAAACTCTCTTGCCTTTTTCCACTAGTATTCGCCTCTCTAAGTTCGTAAGTGACTGCCTTAAACTTAGCAGCAAATCTTTGTGGGTCGGCTTCAAAATTAATGTAAAGGTGGGAGTGATGTTGGTTAATAGGGTGGGCTAGAAAGAAAAACAAGGTGAATAGAAGTGTGGCTAAAAACATTTTGCTAAAAGAAAATTTGAACTCGAGAAAATAACACTTCTCAAGCTAGCTTTCTTTTTTTAAAACAAATTTAAGTATCCCCTTTTTGTGTTTCAGAATTTGTAATTACAATATTCTTTCTTTTTTTAATTAATTTTTTTTTAAATTTCAATCCCAAGAGCTTCAAGAACGTGAACACTTACTTAATTTGGCTAGCTCTGATACCAAATGATGCAATCTCGTACTCGGAGTTGATTACAAGTTACAAATATTCCCGATCATAAATTAAGTATTATCATAATTGAATGATAAATATGAATGGTTTTGGGAAAATGGTAGATTTACAAGGGGGTGTATAGATTAATGAAAATGGCTAAGTTGGGTTTAAGTTAAGGTTGAAGAATGAACCAATATTATATGAGAATATTGACCCGATTCTTATGTCAACACTTAGTAATGGATATGTTAAAGATAACAAATCGTGACCCTCTATCTAGAAAGATAGGAGCCCATCGATATAGGGGTTGAACGCCACACTTGCTAGAAGTGATAAGTTCAAAATGAATCTGATTGATGCCACTGGACTAGTTAGATAGGTCAATTGAGTCACAAAAGAACAAAGAGAGTTGAATAACTCACAAATAGTTTAAAATTCATAAAATAATCAAAAATTCTGATTACATGATTTAAACCAAGTATTTATAGGTTGATACAAGGTCCAACCGAATGGACATGTTTTGGATTAGCTTAATTGAGCGATTGTCTATTGAATTGAACTTTAATTTCCTTGAAAATTCCTAGGTATGAAGGATACCAATAGCCTTGCCATTTGCAATTCCCAAACAGTCAAACCATGTGGACCTTGAAGTTGAGCTGAATATGCAAGTATCTAATCTGTTAGGGAAGCGTAAACATGGATTGATGCCTCCTTTGGAAGTCGAATGTGCAACAATGATTAATGCTGCTTATGGCGCATGACCAGCTTTTTAAGTGTGAACAACCAGAGCTGGATGGTCTCTTTGGTGTGAAATTAACTATCAGCTGATTAATCAAGTGTGAAAACACTTGGTCCATTTATTTCCATGAAGAGTTGCTTGGAAGAAAGCAATCAACAACTCTCTCATGCATGCACGTCCAGATGCATGTCTTTCCATAAATATCATCCATTGAAACTATTTGTTGAGCAGCCAATGTGTCCAACCTGCAAAATCAAATTAAACTCAACTTAAATACAATCATAAGACATGATTTAAACACAATTTAATTTGTATAAACATTAGACACAATTATGATGTCTGAACTAAAACCAAAGTAAAACACATATTAATGCTATACGAAATAAGACATAATTAATAGACGTAAGACATATTAAAAGAATGCTCAGATTATGACATATTTTAAACTCAAATTAATGATGTTCAAACTATGACATAATTATGGACTTTAAAGTAATTTAACTAAAGAACTAAAATCGAATTTAATTCTTTATTCTAGCAAATAAATTCTCAAGCTGAAGAAAACTAGAGTTGAGCTTGAAGTAAGTTGCATGGCATGCTTGGATTACATGTCCATGATTGATCAATAAACCCAGCAACGACTTCACCCCAAATTCGATCAATAAGGCTCGCAATAACTTTCTTGAACCTCTTAGCTCGAGCACGAGTAATCGGTTCCTTTGGTAGCTCCATGGGTTCTTCGGCAGCCTTAGTTAAGTCTTAGGCCATGATCGCATCAGTCCTTCAGAATGAGTTTGTTTAAATCCCTATAGTCTACACACATTCGTACTTTCTCATCTTTCTTAGGGGTGGGGACTATATTGGCTATCCACTCCGAGTATTTGAGCAATTGTAGGAAACCATCGTCGAATTATTTCTTGACCTCTTATTTTATTTTCAACAGGACGTCGGGCCTTATCATTCAAAGTTTCTGTTGAATCGACCTGTATTCTTCCCTTATGAGAAGTTGGTGTACCACGATATCAGTACTTAGACCAGGCATGTCTTGATATGACCATATGAAAACATCTTTGAATTCTTGGAGTAACTCGATGAGGTCTCGCTTTGTCTCTACGGTGATGCAAGCTCCGATCTTCACCTCTTTCTTTCATTGTTTATCTCTCAAACTCACAATTTCTACTGACTCTTTGTAAGGTAGGATTTGTTTCTCACATTGTTCTACCATCATTAACAAATTAAGAGATAGGTTACAATATCAATAATCTTCAAAGTCTTAAGGTTCCTCTGGACACATATCCTACTCAAAAGGAGACTCTAAGTCAGTCGCAGCGTCGCTTGTATCATTGATATCTGGAGACATGTTGTAGGAATAAAGGAAGACCCAGATAACAAATAAATTTATGAATAATTATCTGTGTGGTATGGGTACGAATGAAATGGAAAAAATAAAAGAATATTTGCCAAAATGAGACACAAAGATGCATTTTATTGAAATAAAAATAGTGGACATATGCCTTTTTTCACATTCTTATTGCTCCCAGGCTTAGAGCAATAAATGTGTTTTGAACATTACTCTAAATTAGTTCTAAAAATTACAAGGATCTCTTCTGCAGTCCAATTGTTCAGAAAACTTCCGAGGATATAATGACAAATGCTTGATAGGTTCTCCACAATTCTTTCTTCGGATATGGTATTGATGCTCAAATTTCCCAACATTCCTTTTAGGCTTTTTTTTTTACGTCTTTCATTTAGGATAAATGATTTCTCCTAAAATGAACATTTTGGATATATGGGGAAAGGTTATCGGTTCCCATTTGACCTCTCCCCCACTCAGTCGCACTCTTCTTCTTTCTTGTTTCTTCTTCAACTCCTTTTTCTTTTGCCTCGAATCTAGCTTGTATCCTAAGCCCAAGCGGTCTTGCTTGTCCTTCAGCATTGGTCCTTCGACCCTTCCTTGAAGGTATTTTCTGAGTCCTCTTCTAGGCAAGACTCATTTCCTAACCGTCAACTGTAGGCCCATCCTCGTGGTTTTGGATATTTTTGGCATTGGGATCTTGTTCCTGCTACAATAAAAGTTGCATTAACAAATTTCAGTGATCGAAAGGAACATTCTATTACCCTTTCATCTACTCCTATGTATGGTGCGTCACTAGTTACGGATGTAATGATATCCTCTTCAACGTTTATCGTCACTAGTCGACCCTCCGTTACTAGCTTCAGTTTTTGGTGTAGTGATGATGGCACTGCCCCAGCCGAATGAATCTAGGGCCTACCCAACAAGCAATTATGTTTGATATCCATCACCAAAAATTCTACCTCATATGTGTTCAGACCAATTAAAAGAGGTATTTCAATCCTTCCCATCACCCTCATTTTTGTACCATCGAATGCTCTCACTATATTTTGACACGTCTTCGTATGAGAGCTATCCACTGGCAACCTATTCAGTGTGGATAGAGGCAAAACATTCAGTGCAGATCCATTGTCGATTAATACTCCTGGAAATGTATATCCTTTGCAGCAGGTAGTGATATGTAGGCCCTTCGTAGATCCCATGCCCCCTGGAGGTATTTCATCATCATTGAAAAAGATGAAATTGTCGGCACTTAGATTATTAACCAAGTGGTCTAGCTTGTTTACAAAGATATCATCAGCGACATAAGTTTCATTCAACACCTTCATCAATGCGCTAAGATGTGTCTCTGAGCTCAAGAGTAAGGCTAGTACTGATATGCAAGCTGGTTTTTTTGTGTAACTATTCCACAACACTATACTCGCTATGCTTCAAGAATTTCAAGAATTCTTTAGCCCCGTTCTCATTTACTGGCTCATTAATAAGTGATTCAAGTCTAGCCATCTTTTATTTCTTATATTCAACTGCCAGGGTTTTTCCTTTAATGGGTTCGGTTCTTGCACTTGCAGGGTAATAACGCCTCCCACTGCGAGTGAAGAAACCAATATCCTAGCCCTCTTCTGAGGTGCCAACCGAGTTCTCTTCTCCTGGGATTATCACATTACAGTCATAATTCTATGGAACCCTTTTGCTATCCTTATAGGGAAAAGCCACGAGTTTCTGAATTATGACTCTCGGCGCAGCTTGTGTTCCAGCTTCATAATTTCTCGACCATGAAATAATCACCACCAGATGGTTGACCCTGTAGACCTCCGTCGATCCTTCTTCTAAAGCGCAAATATCTCATCTTTCCAAACCCTTGACATTTTCAAAAAATTCGATTTCATTGTTATCCATAAAACTTTGCATTCGACCCCTGAACTCAACGCACTCTTGGATCTCATGACCCTCTTTAGCGTGCAACTCACAGTAGCTCCTCACTCCTTTAGGTTTCTCCTTTGAATCTTGCATGATTAATCATCCATCTATCATTTCTTGCCAAACCCATTTTAGTGGGGATTTCACCTTCGCAACATCGATTTTGGTCATCTTTCCTCCACTCTCAATTATCGCGTTTACCCTTTGGTCTGAATGACTGGGTAATGAATTTTCTACCACATTAGGTCCTGATGGACCGTCGAACCTTACGATCCCCATCTTGATGAACCTTTCAATCAACTTTTTAAATACAATATAATTCTCAATTGAGTGTCCCGTTATTCCTACGTGGTACTCGTATTGAGCATTCGCATCATACCATTTTGGGAATGGAGGTTGCATGGGTTTTAAGTAAAACGGGGATACCACATGGGCGTCGAACAAATTCTGATATAACTCTCTATATGTCATCAGGATGGGTGTAAATTGAAGTTTTTCCGTGTTTGGCCTTGCGTTAGATTCTTGCCTCGAAGGGCCTAGATGGCTGGTTGTTACGGTCTTTTGTTAGCCTACAGTGACCGATTTTGAATCACTTTTATTATATATATTCGCAGTGTTCACTTCATTTTTTTCTTTCTTAGGGTTGATCTTTTAGCATTTTTCCCGCATCTATTTTCCCACTCTTTACTTCCCAACATATGGTTAATAAACGAGGCTTTCAGAGTGTTTATGAAATGTTTTGTTGTCTCCTTCTTCAGAAGAGGTGGCTGAACTTACGTTGCTACCTCTCTCCATCTTTGAGCGTATTGCCTAAAGCTTTCACTTTGCTTCTTCTTCATGTTTTACAGCGTAATTCTATCGGGTGTCATGTCAGTCACATGGCTGTGTTATTTCATGAAAGCCTATGCCAAGTCTTTCCATGAGTTGATTTTGGCACGGCTCAGCTGATTGTACCATTTGGCAGCTGACCCGATCAAACTATCCTAGAAGCAATGGATTATTAATTGGTTGTTATTGACGTATCCCATCATTCTTCGGTAGAGCATTGTGATATAGGCTTCAGGATAACTAGTCTCATTATATTTTTCGAATTTTGTAGTTTTTAATTTTGGTTGGAGCACTAGATCTAGGACTAAACTCAATTCTTTAGCATCAACACCACAAAGGTAATCAACATTCTCCATAGCTCTGAATTTCTCTTCCAACCACTTGCACCGATCTTTTAGCTGTTTTGGCAATTCTACTTTTGCTCTATCCATTTCTGCAATGTTGTCCAAATCTAGAATGACAGGGTAGGTTGGATTATCTTTGATATTGGAACCTGAACCCGTTGGGTAGTTCACTGGTGCTAAGGTGCTAGCCTGATATTGTTGTGGTCTTATGGTAACGGGTACCCTTCATGGATATGTATCTAGTTAGGCTTAGACATTTACCGAGGTAAAGCCTAGGGGGTATGTAGGTCGTTCATTATCATCCTTAGAGTTAATCACAGTACTTTTCCCCTTTTCAATCCCTCTAGCCAGCAATTGGGCCAACTGATTTATCATACTTTGTTGGGATTCTTGTATTTGATCCCTTATGTCTTGTTGTACCTTAGCTTATTGTTCCCGCAGCTGCACTTGCAACTGATCTTATATGTCATTCTGTATTTGTTTTAATCTCTCTAATCTTTAATCCATGGCTTTGGTTTTGTCGCAGGTATCGTAACGATATTCAGTTGGAAAATTCTTGTCGGTTTTCATGGTCACTGTCATAATTTTGATTAATTAGAGTTTTTTTATGAAATTTAATACATATGATAAAAGTAATGCTGATGAATGAAATGAATGCAAAAGAGGCAATGATTTTGATTCAATTCTATTAGAATAACTTTACTAGAAAACAAATCTCTTTACATAAAACGAATATATTTTACATATCCGACCTTGCCCTAATACTCAAAGCCTTGAATTTCCTAAGAAGCCAAGCTAGTTCTTAGCCATGATTTGATTTTGATTCGTATTTTAAGCTCAGCATGTTGCCTTGAACTACTAGGGTTTGCAAATGGTCGGCTACTTCAAGTACTTGAGTCACAGCTTTGCCCATAATGTGATCTCTATCCCTAATCTGACCATGAGAGCATTGGAGTTGCTCTTTCCAGTGTTTATTGTTCATTTCAAAAAGCTTAACTCGAAGTTCATAATTTTGCAATGCGGTCTCAAGCTCTTCTATCTTTCCCTTCAACTCTTCAATCTTATTTAGCCTTGCTTTCACCTCAATTGCGAAGTTACAAATACGATATTGATGCAGTGACCTCTCTAATTCTGATACCCGGGCTCTTAATCCAACATTTTTATTTCAGCTTTTTAACAAATCCCTTTCTAGAGCATCTTGGAATTTCTTTTCCCACTAATTAGTTTTAATATTTTCTTCTTTGATTTCTTGCTACCATTGTTTCGATGTTTTACCCAACCCGACAGTCCTCATCGACAAACGTAGGTTATTATAATCTATTTTTAAACTGTCCAAGTCTTTCTCAGCCTTGTTTTTTCCTATCCTCATTTTCTTGGCTTCTAACTTCTGGATGTCAATGTCTAATCCTAGTTGAATATTTTCCTCTTCCAACTTCTCTATCTTTTTCCTCAACTCCGAAGTCTTCTTTTCAAAATCTTGCTTTACGATCTCTAGCTCAGACATGATCACTTGTAAGTGTTCTTTTATTGGCTAAGTGTTTTCTTGACTTGACACTGGGACATTATCATTGACTCTTTTACTCCACCACCAATCATATTCGGGGGTCGTCATGAGATTTACAGTAAATCTTTTCATTCTGTGGATTTGGTTCTAAGCGGTAGATATTTCTCGAACCTTCTTCTTGTAATTATCACCCTTGTACGTAAAATCACACTGAGCCAACCCTCGCGTTATCGGTATAAACTACCTCGACATATATTGTCTCAATACAAGTAGAGGGGCTTATCCAATAGCTCACCATATCCCAAGTAGAGGGGCCCAGTCGAAGTCTCTACATCGGTACAAAATTTATTCATGGATCATCTAAGGGGCCCTCCATTCAACATCTTCGTCTTGGAGACTCTAGAGAATTGCCATCCACTTTTCTTCAGAAATGTTGTCTCGCCTTGGGGTAGGCACAAATTCTTTCAACAGAGAGTAGTTCTCGATAATATACCTTTTCTACCTTCTAAAAGTGGCTATGAAACCAAGCTAGCAAGAGTTGAACACACCTGATAAATCTTCCCTCACCCGCTCTCCGGCATGCACTTAGAGATCTAAAAGTTTCATCCAAAATTGTTGAGACGGGCGTGACCCTTTTGTCAAGCTAGCCAAATAGATCTGAAGCTACATCATCTATGTGCCTTAGCACTTTGGGGAAAATGACCAACCCGTAGATACTCAAGGCGAAGATGTTAACTCTTTTCTTCGTATCCGAATGTGCCAAGATCAAATCCCGCAAACTTTTCCAAAGGATGCATTTACTATCTCCCTTTTGTTTAATCAGAGCTGCGACCCATGGCTCACTCATCCCAGTTATACTCATGAGCCTCTTTAAGAAAGTCAGGACGTTGGCGGCTTTAGAATAAGCTTTGTCGGTTTGGATCCTCGGCAACGGAGCAGAGTTGTGTACTCTTCTACGGTGGGCACTAAATCTAGTAAAACAGCTATAGGCAGGATTCCAATACTAGGCAAGAGCTCGAAATAAGTGCTTATCCTCTTTGACATCGAGTAAATAAGGTAAATCACCATAGTCACAGTAGAATAACTGCTTGGTTTCGTCATCTTATTGGTCTTATATTTCTTTCAACTCTTGGAGATTATTTTGAGTTACACTGATGCGAGTGAAATCCCATAATTTTGACATATATCCCTCCGTCAGGCTGTCGCCTTTCTCTTATAGTGTTTTCTCAGACCATATTCGTACGGTCGCATTGTCTTCCAATTTATCAAGAAATCCTTTTTCCATGACAAGCTCTCTATTTAGCAACTGAACGTGAATCAACACCCTTTTCTATGATGAAAATGCAATGCGATCACATCTAAAACAAAGCGAAACAAGTTAGTACATTTCATACAAAGCTAGAATTCAAAGCAAGAAATAAGAAATAGAGCACCTATTCGAGTGACCACTAGGGGTTTGGTGTAGTTCTCCCTAGGTTAGGTTCTTAGGGCTCATTGTATGCGGTTCGGTTCTAAAGTAAGGGTACTTGAACCAGCAGATTCCTCAATCCTCACCCATTATAGGCTAACGGATCGAGTTCAGTTCAGGGGAATACATTTCCCTATGGCTATATGGAGATGAAGATCTTACGAAGACATAGGTACGGATGTATCCCGAAAGCGATCCACTATCCTATAGGAAGGTGAAGATCTCAAGAAGGGCAAAATTGAACAATTATGCCATGCAATGTGCAGAAATATACCAAGAGAAACTCGAACCAATAAAGCAGACATATTGAATCATTATGTAACCCAAAATGATAAAGACATTATTTACCACCAAAATAAAATATGAAGGATGAAATGCAATGATAGGATTGTCAATTTAAACCAAATTATCAATTTTCGACAAAAAGACCGAAAAGTAATCAACTCGCGACTTGACTTTCTTATTTTGTCCCCACTGTAGTCGCTAAGCTGTCAATACCTTTTTTTAAAATCGACTTTTCTTTTTTTTTTTAAAAATGAAAATGGAGTCACCACCAATCCTTTTTATTTAGGTGTGATTGGATCACCTCAAAACTTGGTAATTTTAATAAAATTTTAGATTTATTAAAAGGATAGCTTTCGGTCTACAAAATCCAAGAAATGGATTCGGGAGTCGGTTACGCACGAGGAAGGATTAGCACCCTCGTGATGCCCAAAATTGGTACTTAGTAGATTACTTGATGTCTTAGTGTCGAGAATTAAAAATTTGAAGAAAGTTTAAAACACGATCCCTTTTTGTATTAAGACATTACTTAACTAAATTAATTTTCGCGAAAAGGGCTTATTTCAGGTTAACCGAGAAGAATGGATAATGTCTCGTAAGTTAGGACACAATGCCTTAAATCCTCGAAAACGAGAATAAACGTCATTTGATCATTACTTAGATTTCATTTTTTTATTTAATTAAAAATAGATATTCGACTATTTTGATTTTAGAAAGAAGTCATATTCCGTAAATTAGGAGCACGACTCTTCTAATTCCAAAATAATGAACATTGCCTCCTTTTTTAAAATATTTCCTATTCATGTGGTAAAACAAATGCAACCTTTTAATGATATGTTTTTTTTTAATTTATCTAGACCTAGTAATAAAATGGACGAATATGTTTGAACGCGATACACGGCACAGATGTTAGCAAAATAAAATATCATAGTAACGGGTAAAAATGAAATGATGATATTAAAATGATAAGTAAATAAATGAACAAATAAGTAAATCAATAAAATGAAATGAAATAAAAAATAAAGATACTATGCAAGTGGGTAATAATTATACAACTATGATGATAATAAAAAATGACAATTTATAGTAATAATAGCGATAATTATATTATAGTTACTATCATAACGTTTACATGAATAATAAAATAATAATAAGGGTGAATAAAGCATCATAAAAGGAAATATAAATAACATGAATTTTAATTATTGAAAAAGGTCGAAGAAATAATAAATAAATAATTTCACAAAAGGTTAAAATCAAATAGACCAAGGACTGAATTGGAATTAAGATGAAATTAAGAGCCTAAATTGTAATAAAATAAATGAATAAATAAATAAGGGACTATAATATAATATGTAAAAAAAGCAGGGGCCAAGTGGGAAAATATCCCAAACCCTTGAGATGCGCGTTATTCCTCAGAGGATTAGCAAACTAAGGACTAAATTGAAAATGAATAAAAATTAAATGACAAAATTTCTAAAAATAAAAAAAAAAGTGAAATTAAGACAAATTTAAAATAACTCAAAAGGCGGAAGGACTAAAGCTACAAATATCCCCCTAAAAAACACGTGGATCCTAGGGATGGTTCGAGTCGGGTCATCGAGTCTGTTGAAACGACACCGTTTCAGGTACCCATTTCCTAAAATAGTCCATGGAACAAAGTGAAAATAAAATTAAATTAAATGGGAAAATAGAAAAAGTAAAAAGGACTATATTGTAAATTGTTTGAAAATGGGAAGAACCGGGGTCGCAAATAGACCCTTGTCGTGAAAACACGCGGATCTTAGGGCTGGTCAGGTTGATTTTGGTAGATCATGCCCGAAATGACATCGTTTTGGGGTTCATGGAACCACGCCAAAACGACGTCGTTTCCACACCCTATTTAAGTTTAAAAATTTCCAAAAAAAATTCATTTCAGCCTCATTTAAAATTTTTTTTTGTAAACCCCTTTTTTCTCTCTGAAATCGTCCCCAAATCTGGCCATCGAGATGTCGTGAATCTATCGCCTCCGATGGTCGGAGTTGTAAAAAAAACCTTTTTATCTTCGTTTTAAGGGGAACTCTGATCCCAAGGCGGAACCCCCCAAAATTCGGTCAAAATTTTAAAAATGCAAAGGGACCTTTCGGTTTAAGCTCTTTTCTCCGACGTGGCCTCTGACAAACCAAGGACGATTCGAAGGCCTCACATCAGACGAACCGTCCTTCATCGGAGACGACGTTCTCGTCCCCTCGCAACAGTGGAGCATGAGGCGGTCCGGTGAGTTTTTTTTTACCTTTTCCCTTTTTTATTTAATGTTTTTATAAAAAAATAAAATGAAAATAACAGATCTAAAAAAAAATAAAAGAATCACCTTTAAAATTTTCTTTTGTATTCCTCTATTGTGTCAAAATTACATACTGTTGTGATGGCTTTTATAGCCGATTATACACTTAAACTGTCAATTTTTTTACTATTTTCTACTGTTCTTTGCAATTGTTCTTTCTGTTGTCTTTGTTTTTCTTTTGTAGGCGGCGGTGGAGGGTCAACAACGATGACGAGACTCAAGCCTTGCCATTTTGGTGCCATGGCGACAGGGGCATGTCAGGCCTCGGGCGGCAAGCACGCTGACGTGGCATGAAGAGTAGTGCAAAGAGGATTTAGGGTTTTAAGGTTTTCGAAAATAGTTTAGGATATGGGCTTATTTGGCTTTGGGTTATTGGATCTGTTTTTTGCTTTCGGACTTTGTAAATGGACTGGCATATATTGTAATTGAACTTTTTATTTATTTTTGGTTTTATTTATTTTCATTTGGTTTCTGTTTGGGCCGGACAAAATTAGGCCCTTACAAATATAAAAAAACATTATGAAGACTTATTGATGCACAAACATGAATTTGAATATTGACTAGAGTTGGCTCGAAAACTGAGAGCCATACAAGTAGATAGAAATTGAAGAAGTCTTAAGAGTATGTGAGCTATAGAGGATTTTGAGAGAAGGACATGAACCCTCTCTTTCTCGCAGTTTTATCCTAAGTTTTAAATGGGAATCCCCTTATTTGGGTCATAAGAATAATTTTATATATTCATTAAGTTCTGTGGGATAAGTGTAAAGTGTGTAAGATTTGTATAGTATATGTCACTTAACATTTAGTGAGGTGAGATGTCGGTAAGATATTTTTCAGGTTGATCGAACGAAATCTCTGCACATGATGGTTAATTTAGCCAAATCTTTCAAACACAATGAAAATATACAACAATAACTTTCATCGAGGAAAAGATTATAGAATGACATTACTTAAGATAAAAAAAGTAATGAAAAAATCTTTACATTGTTCAAGAGATGTTTTTCATAAGGTGCTGTTCATGTAAAGAGATTACCATATTTATGGGTTAACCAAACTTTGTTTCTTTATTATCATTTTTTTTTATAATTGGCATGGGAAATGGGAATACTTGGAATTGAATATAATTTTTTATTCTTCTAACATAATACTTTTATCACTAAATTAAGAGATTATTATTTATATATTTTATAAAATTTAATTAATTATAATGTTTAAATTAACATAGACTAATAGGTCAATGATAACAACCCATATCTATTGCATATAAAGAGAGTTTTATTCTCTTTAAAATTACAACTTATAATTGCAAATGAGCATTGGCATTATCCACAAAGGCTAAAAGATTGGTTCTTATGTACTTAAGTTTGAAACCTATAATATACAATTGTTATTTGTAAGTCTTCAATCATACAATACGTTGTTGTCATGTATAGGTTTTAATCTGATAGATTATTTTTGCTTGAATTATTTCGATTCTTAATTTATTTATATTTTATATTGATTTGATTCTATTTTATAATTATCCAGACATATATTTATAATTATAAAATGTATTTATAACCTAAACTTTTAAAGAAATAAAAACTTACAATTATATTAATATTTACTATAATAATCAATTATTTTACTTAGAAAGACACTGTACATAAAGTTTTCATATACATATGTGTAAAGAAAAGGCAGATATCGATCCATGTTTGGCTTAATTTACTTAATTAATGTTAAATGAGTACATAAAGTTTTCATATGAAAATCTTCTTACGGGAGACTATGACCTCTGATAGCAACAATGAGGACACAATGTTACTCTCACTTAGTTTTGCCTTTCCTATTTTTTTATGAGAATTTTTTATAAAGCAATATTAATTCTATGGTAATTTTTAAATTTAATTTCTAATTTTTTTTACTTTAAATTAATTTTTATATTTGACAACTTTTTTAATTTTGGTCCATGTGATGATGTGATGATGTAGCACAATAGTAACGAGACACATTATCAACTAAAAAATTATAAAATTTGTAATGATGTGATACAATTTTAAAATATCATGTCATCACACATAATGAACCAAATTAAAAAAAAAACTAAGTTAAAAAATGTTTCAAAGATTAAATATTACTTTATCACTTAAATTTAAAAATAGTTGATAATTGCTGATTGAGTCTTAGTTTGGTTGGCATTGGCATTGCTGCCAGTACAGAAGGACATGAGTTTGAGCATGTTGAAGCGCGCTTATCCTCCAATTTAAGTGTTAGGATGTGTTATGGGTAACAATTTTTTTCCTTGAGGGTAAAAGCACAATTGAGGCCCTTATACTAAAAATTATATTACATTTTACCCTATTTACTAAAAAAATAGACAAATTAATTCCTGTACATTTGATCAAAAAGCAAATTAGTCATTTCTGTTAAAAATTTTATCCATTTCTACTACTAAAAATTGACATGGTTGACACAATAATCAAGCAGTTACATGTGGGTTGCCACATGTATTTCATGCTAATGTACAATAACTAATTTTTAACTGTAGATTTAGATAGAAATTTTAAAAAGGCTTGTTTGCTCTTAGATATAATGGTAGGGATTAATTTATCCAATTTTAATAAAGGAAAAGAAAAATCTAACTCATAATATGAAAATTTCTATAATACTTTTATCGGTATTAGAATTGTCAGATGTTTCAACTAAGGACACATGTAACACAATAGCATTGATTATGGAATGCATGAGTAATTTATATCGTGAAAACTTGCCCCTTGCTATCATATCTCATTTCATAAAAAAATGCTTGAATTTCAAAATTGAAAATATCGTTGTAATTATAAATAATACATGTTTAAATAATTATAATTAGAATGAAATTAATATAAAGTATAATCAAATTAATATATATTTGAATAAATTTAAAATATTATAACTCAATATTTCTATTTTAAACAATTTCTTTGACGAAACTGAAATTTGTACATCATAATGTGTGCATATGAGTGAAAATAACAATAATAGATTGATTAAAGAAAATGGTTGCTATCTTATTAGAATTTAGACACCAATAGGTAGAAAGTGCATAAAATAAAGGGAATTTTCAAGGGTGTAATAATGTGATAATTAAGTGGAACCCCATGGTTCCACCATGCACATGGCGCCACACAAGATTGGTCTCGGCCTATATATGTCATTGTCCAACCTGCAACCGAAATTAACTTTTTTCTTTTTCTCTGAAGCCGAGGATGATCTGATACGAAACTTAAATGTACATGAACCAAAAATCAACCAATAAGAAACACAAATTTGGGACTAACAGTGTGATGTAAAGGCAATATATAGCTATGGGGAAGCTTTATATGTGTACCCAATACAGAGTTTCAGGCTCAAGTTGATAGTGGTCATGTGGCTAAAGCTTCTTGTTGGGAACATTAAGGGTCAAGTGATAGTTCCCATGTTCCTAACTTATCAAGCACGCACCTAATTGAATTAATGCAGATTATGACTTGGTTCATTTTTCAGCTTCCTTTAGTACGTATCATTGATCTTCTTCGCTTTTCTTTTTTTCTTTTTAATTGGTGTTTAATCGCTTTGATTTTTGCCTATTGGTATGCTTTATCTAGCTGTGGTTAAGGTTAAGGGACCCCCAAAAAAAATGGATTAATGGTGAGGAAGACAAATTAAAGTTTTACCCTAGACAGTTGTGAGAATCTTAATTTTGGATTCGCCATCATTTTGGCCACAATTCCTCGATGAGTTTCTCCAATGGAATTTAATTATTAAATTAATTTGATTTATTCAAAGCCTTTTACCTTATATTAAAAAACTAATATCAACTAATTTGTATTTTTTATATCCTTTCATATTTTTGTTTTACAATTGATATTTTAACAATTAATAGTTGAATTTATTAATATAATTACACTTGTTATGCATGTAAACTTTTGAATCGATCTGATATGTTTATATTAATATATATTTAACAGTAAAAATTTTTATACGTAAAACATGTAACACCTTACACCCGACCCGGAAGTCAATTGAATGCAAGACGACACATCCATTTCCAAAGCAACTCAAACAAACATTAAAATCAATCATTAGAGCTAAAATAAATCAAGCATGACAATTTCAATTAATAGACGTTACGATTGTTAAATGCACTCTAATAAACTCGAATGGACCCACATATGATAATCTAGGGTCAAAGACAATTAAACACAGAGCCAGGATAGTATCCTAAGTCAAACTAGCAAAATGCAAGGCAATGTCTCAAGATAGTGAAGCCATGTCTCCAAACATGCCTCCCTTGTTCTTGAATTGTAGCTTTAAAGTTCGAAATCTTAAGATAATGGAACCATGTATTGAGACCTAACCCTTATGTCTTGAGACAATGGACTATGTCTCGAGACCCTAGCCCGAATTTTCACTAATTTAGCTTTGATATTTTATGACTTGAGACAATGACACCATTTCTCGAGACTTAAGCTCTCATGTCTTGAGAAAATCATACAATGTGTAACAACTCATTTTTCAGTGGTACCAAAAACGGTAGTTTTGGAACTCTGATTTCTGATGGTCGAGTCAATAAATATTATTTATTAATATTTAAGAGTCTACTATACGGTTATACTGAGTTTTGGTCCAGTAATTTTATTGAACGGTTATTAATTAAGGTACAAGGTAAATCGTATAAACCGTCAAACTTATTCGCTATTAATTTTTATTAGCTAAAAGGCTTAATTAAGATTTGTTCAAGGTTTTAAATGGAAATTAGGCCATTATTTATTAAAGGTGGACGATTAGTGTATATATTTTGTTATGATTTTTGTGTTAATTTAAAGTTAAAATAATAGTAAAAATAAAATAAAAACATGAAAGAAACATATCGTCTTCTTTATTTCTTATTCTTTCACTCGTTCCACCATTGTTAGTGAACCTTGAAGTTTTGGACAAGCTTTTTCTCTTTCATGTAAGCTAATTCCAAACCCATTTTTTCGTAAATTTTATGCTTTTGATATCGTTGTAGGTTAGTCTAGTTAGCCCAAGGATTAATTTTTAAAAATTTCAAAGATTTTAAAAGTTCCCATTGATGATTTTTGAAGCTTTTGGTGTTAAATGGTTACATGTTAAGCTTAGATGTTAAATAAGATTAATTTGTAAAGTGAAATTTGCTAGTTTTGAGTTTGGGGACTAAAATGTGAATGTTTCAAATTTGATATGAAATTTCTGTAAAATATGCTTCTATAGAGTTATAGAAGAATGAAATTGAAATTAAAACTGAAGCTTAAACGTGAAAGTTATAGTGGTTTAGATTTTAGGGACTAAATTGAACAAAATGTAAAAGTTCAGGGAAAGTTTGTAAAATGGAATTAATAGGTCATATGCATGTAGTTGAGTTTTATAAGGTGTTTGAAATTGATAAATTGAACTTAATATCATATAGATGAAGGATTGAACCAAGTGAAGGACAACCGGGGAAAGGGAAAAATTACAGAATAGTCCTTATGATCCAACTCGATAGCTGATGATATTAGGTAAGTTCATATGGTATAGTTATGTACTTATATGAATTGATTGTGGTTGAACTGTGTATATATATTGTTATATTGAAATTTTACAATGTTTACAATTTAGTACGAAAGGTGAGAAAATGAGTTAAGGACCTAATTGTAAAGTTTTGCATACTTGATGAATATGGTTCATGTGGAATGCTTAATGAATGTGACATGGTTATGATATGTATTTTGAAATATGGAAATGCTTCGGTAATGTAAATGTTCTGAATTTTGTATAAATGCCTATTTGAATGCAGTAAATGATTAGGATACAATTGACATGCAAATTGGGTTAGTTGTGCACTTGTACGGGATTTGCACTTCGGTGCCCCTGTATGGCACTTCAGTGCTCTCTGGTGTGGTATAGGTACTCGAGTATCCAAGTTACTTTTTCTATAGTTCATCGGGCTATCTAATTTGAGTATAATTGAATAATGATATAGTGGTATATGTTGAATCTATGTGATTGAACTAAGCTAAATAACACGTCAACTGTCTTATTACTCTGTGATTTGGTATTATGATGAACTAACATATTTCTTGTTAACTGATTTGTTAGGTTGTTAATATTATGTAATATGTTTTATTTCATATGTTTGATTTGAGGTAAGTTTGCTTATAGTTTACTTATAAACTTACTAAGCTTACGTAAAGCTTACTCTATTTCGTTTTTTGTTTCTGTAGTTGGCATTTTATGGAAAAATTCTACCAGATCATCTATAAAGCTCACACTATTAAGCTTCAGTCTCGATAGACTTTTTTTTTGTTTATAACTCGGTTATGTGGCATGTACATATGCTTGGTTGTGAATATGTTTTTATGTTTAAGTGATGAATTTGGAAAGGTGGTGAAATGGTTTTGTATACTAGTGATAGTTACTTTTGTATTATCTAATTGAATAAGCTTTGGATTTGTGTAAGGTGAGAATTTGGCAAGTTTATTTTGCATATTGGTTTAGAAGTTCTTAGATTTTATTTGTGTAAGGTGATATGTTTTGGATTGAATTTGAGGTGTTCTGAATAATGTTTCAAGATGTCAAAATGTATAATTGAAGTGGCCTTAATGGTTGATTTTGAATAAAGGACTTGAATGACATGTTTTTGAGTCATACGATTAGCCACACAACAATGTGTCACACATGGGTTTGTGACACGACCATGTGCCACTGGTATTTAGGAAGCATTTAGATCACAAGGTCTCTGATTGTCACATGGGCTAGCCACACACCCGTGTGAGTATTGTAGATTTGTATGTAACACCCCAAACTCGGCCGAGACGTTATGGTCAAATCTGGAGTTTTTATGTTGAAAGATTGAAATTTTGGTTTTTGTGTATCTTGAAGCTCATCGCAAACTCTTAAAATACTGGATTTAAAATCATATTTTTAACAAACTATTTATTTGAAAGCGATGTTTGATTAAATTTTTTAAAGCTTATAGTTTTTGTAACAACCCGATTTATGGGTCTAGTCGGAACAGTGGTTTTGGGACCACAAATCTGAAGTCAAAAATTTATTTTATTATTATTTTAATATCTACAGTATGATATTATGATTGTGTAAAAATTTCGTGAAGAAATTTTATCAATTGGGTGCTTAATTTGATAAAAAGGACTAAATCGCATAAAGTGTGAAAGTTGCGTTCTGTATGCTAAAGGTGTCTAATAGCTATAAAATTTTAAACTAAAGGTCCTTATGTGATAAATAACCCATTATTGAGATATTGGATGTTAGTGGAGTGACATTTCGTGTTGTTATTAAGGTTATTAAAGGTTAAATAAGTAAAAAGGCTTTATATGTTAAATTAAATAAAACAAATTGTGTCATCTTCTTCCATTATTCATCTTCACCAAAATTTCAACCTAAAATCAGCCATGGGAGAGCTTGTTATTTGGCCAAACTTTGAAGACAGATTGGTGAGTGGTTTTTGCTCGGATTTTAATAATTTCTACGTTTTTGAGATCGTTGTTTTGTAATCTAGCTAACCCGTACCTCCATTTCTAAAACTGTTAAAGATTTTGTGAATTTCCATTTTTGAATACTTGAGCTTTTTGATAGTTTTTGATGAAATATGAATATTTGATGTTAGATTTTCATCTTTTATAAAGTGATTTTTGATAAAAATGTCAATTAGGGATTAAATTATGAAATGTGGAAATTTAGTGGTTAAAATGTGAAATAAATTGAAAATATGGGCTGCTAGCGATATATTGAAAATTTGGCTAGCTTGGATTTGTGTTTAATTTTATGAAATTGTGATTTTATGTGATAAGGACTAAATTGTAAAAATGTGAAATTATAGGGGGAAAAGTGTAAATATGCTTTTAAGGTAAATTTTGGATTAAATTGAATAGAGAGATAATTAAATAAGCTAATTTTGATTATATTTAGATTGAGAAAAGTGAAATACGGATCTAGATTGGGGAAAAGATAAAGTATCGGACCAGTCGATCCGTTTCATTGTTTTAGCAATCAAGGTAAGTTCGTATAATCGAACTTCAGTGTTTATTTATGTAATTGATGAATGATAGTATGAATGTATTCATATAATTGATTTAATTGTGGAGTTTAAATTAAATGTTCGAAATAAATAAAAATGCATGATCGAACACAATCGTTTCGTAACGAAAGACGAATTGGTGGAAAAGACCATGGTTGGACCATGGCATTACATGATTTCGTATAAGACCATAACTGGGCTATGACATTGATATATGTGACTTTTTGTAAGACCATATCTGGGATATGACATCGATATATGCGATTACGTGTAAGACCATGTCTAGGACATTGGCATCGTTATGTGATTTCGTGTAAGACCATGTTTGGGACATTGGCATCGATATATGATTCGTGTAAGACCATAGCTGGGCTATTGGCATCGATATGTAATAACATGTAAGACCATATTTGGGATATAGCATTGTATGTGATATACGAGGCTTCCGAGTATCCATAACGATTCTGAATGGTTCATCACGCAAAGTTAAGACAAGAATGAAAGTTCAATTGAATTAAGCAAAACAGGTACGTTCAGAACCTATGTGAGAGTTAAATTAAGGTAATTTAATGAGAATTATTAGTGTATAATTATATTTTATGCCAAAATGTGTTTATTTGGCTATAGTGAGGTATGAATTGAATGATATGTGTGATATGAGCAATGATTGTGTTAATTATATGAATATGGCACATTGAGTGAGAATTACAATTATTTAACGATAATTTACATGATTCTTTCGGCTAAAGAAATGTGATGAATAATGGATCAAATAAAGTTATATATTGTTGCTTATGTATTTGTAAATGAGAATGAAATGGTAAGAAGTTTAAGAGGCATACGAGCTTTGAAAGGAATAAACTCGTGGAAATCTTGTTTAATCATGTGCATGAATATGAGGTAGAATTATGAAATCAAATAAGCTATATTATGACTTGATGCAATTGTTTGTAACTTGGTTATTTAGTAATATGAGTTATTATATTACGAGCTTACTAAGCTTTATAGCTTACTTGGTGTTATTTTTTTATGTTTTACAGTGTTTAGGACGTTCGCTCGAGTTGGAAGTCGACGGAGATTGCATCACACTATCTAGCTAATAATTTCGGTATTTATATATATACTTTGTGACTTGGTTATATGGAATGTATAGGCTATGGTTATTTTGGTTTACTATGGAAAGTGTATTTGGTCATATGGTTTGGCATGTTTTAAGTATGGATTTGGTTATTTTGTATAGGCTAGTTTTTAATATGTTTGGTTTTGATTATATGTATATATTTAGCCATGCGAAAGTGGCGTGATTATAATGCTAATGGTTGTGTAAATTTGATCATGATATAAGTACATTTTGGTAAGTATGTCCCATGACATGTATGAATGGTGTTTTGGTTATATGTCTTGGTTGAGTAATGATATGAATGAGTTATAAATAGCTCATTTAGTAAGCTTGATACATGATTTAATTTGTATTTGTGATTGGTCTTGTGATTTGGGTTGGAATGGTTAGGTATGCATATATGGTATGCTTGTTTGAGTGAGTTTTTAGGTACGATTCATGATGGAAATTGTATGAATTTTTGGAGGCCAATTTGATGACCGAATATAGGATTAAATGATTCGGTTGTGTATATGAAATTTTGGCACGGTACATAGTATATGAAATTGGCATGTTTAAATTAAGTTATTTTACTTAGAAAATTACTAAAGTTAGTCGAGTATGTAGTGTATGGATTGGTTATACTTACAATTGAGATTCGATCATTTGGGTAATGCTTGTAGGCATTTGTATAATTTTTCCCATTTTGCAGCATAGTATAGTTCAACTTAAGCTAGTATGTGCATGTACAAAGCTCATAACTAATATATTTGATATTAGTTAATGTTATGAATTGATATGGCTAGTTGTGGCTTAAATATGCACATGTGGGAAAGCTTATAAAATGGATGTATAGTTGTATGCTAAGTATATGAAAGTGACATATGATTGATACTTATTTAGGTATCTAAATGCCTTATTATATAGGCATAAGGTTCGACTAATAGAATTATAATGTATATGTATTATGATATGATGTTTTATAATAGTAAAATATGTTTGGTTAGTTGATTAAGTGGTACACATGTATGATTGTTATAATTTGATGATCATATGGTTTGAATTTGGTAATTATGGAACTACTTCAATTTGGTTTTTTGTGAGTTAACTTGATGAAAAATTTGATTTGGTAATCGGATTGAAATTGGTTGAATTTTGAGATATGCTTTATTTGTGATACATGACTATTAAAGTATGATTGATTTGGATTGGCTTTATGATTCATATGTTCGAATTTAGTATAAATGATTTGTGGACATTCGAGTTTAATAATGTTATAATTGTATCTAGATAATTCGGTACATGAAAGTAAAATATGACTTTGATGTATGTTAGTTAATATTACTTATTGTATGTTTAGAAATGAATGACTGCTCTGAGCTGTATTTTGGTCGATAATGCCTCGTAACCCTAATCCGGCGATGGATACAGGTTAGGGGTGTTACAGTTTTGAAGTGGAAATCCTTATAAAGATGTATTTTTGGAAATACTGTTTGTTATTTGAAACCTGTCGTTTTTGCAGAAAGTAATCGTCGCCGTTATTAAATACGAATACTAAAAATAAAGACAAAAAACCAAAAATAGTCCCAAATAAACTTTCAAACCCAAATTTTGAAAAAGTCAAATTTAAGAAAAATACGATATTAACTGAGCTCCTGATTACACCGGTCCTTCTAAGTCTGGGGATTACTTAAAAATAACAATCAAACAAAATATGACTTTTCGAAATTCAGTGTGTAACAACCAAATCAAACGGATAATTGTTATCAGACAGTTTAATAGTACATAATCTTAATAGAGCAGTTCAAATAAGACATACATATATAATTCCTACCTCCAACCGCTACACACCATCTCTGACGATTCCAACACACTATATGGGGTTTGAAACACCCATCAAATCCTACACACCACTCAGTGTCGTTAAGAAACTTACAGAATATTTGTAGTTGTGCTACAAGTGTAGAGGGTGAGATATCGCCTTTCATAGAAACACTTCCTCCACATAATATAGATCCCATCCTAGAATCAAATATAATCAAAGCAGAAATCATACATAATGTATCAGGTACAAATCATATATGTAACTTTATTCTCAGTTCTAATTATCATATGACATCCTAAATACACTTTGGATAGTAGAAATTATAGTAACAGATGACCAAATTGTATGTTTTATAACATATTTAATCACATATCGGCCCTACAGAAAGCCCACAGTCAATCAGGACAGCGGGTACAACCTTAGGAAAAAATTTTGAATTTTGGGTCCACACAGCCTCACACACACCCGTGTGATCCACACAGCCCAAATGGCCCAGATCGTGTGTCGCACACGGTCGTGTAGCGTCGATAGTGTTGTTTCTCGGCTTTCACCATTCGCTGATTTTCAGGTTTCTTGTTACACACCTGGTTAGCTTTTGATTCGAAAACACCCACGAGCCTACCAGAACCTAAATGCATCGATTGGAACACCAAATCAGTAACAAAAACAAACGATTTAAAGGACAAAGTCCTCAATTTTTCCTAACAAGAGTACTAATCGAAACCCCTACCAACACCACACAGACATAACAATTCCAAATTCATAGGATTGCTTACCTTTGAACGAACAACACTTTCGAATCTTAACTCGCCGGTGAATTAAATGTTTCTTGAACTTCCCCTAAAAAAATTAACCAATTAACAACGATTAACCAATGTTCGTTTAACAATAAAACTAAAATTCCAGAAGAAAAATTCTCCAAATCAAAAGGAGGAAAAACGTTACTTACGTATCAATCCAATTGCAAACTAATCAATCATAAGAACCCGTGTGATGAAAAAAACAAAGAAAAGCAAGAACCACCGTTTGAACAAAAAGAAAGAAAAAAATGTGGAAGTTAAGAGAAAAGAACGTGAAAATTGAGGGAAGGAAATTTTAGGGAAAAGAAATAAAAATAAAATAATAACTAGATAATTATTAAATACAACCCACCCCAACAACCTTAATAATTTGGTACTTAATCATATTTTTAAGAGTTTGAAATCAACCCAAATTCATCTACAAGAGCAGCGCCTTAGTTGGCCTAAACAAAAATATAACGCCATTTGCTTACATAGAGAATTGAACTCAAGACAAGGTAGTAAGCTAACTAACACCGTACCACCAAATCAGCAGGCTCATTCTGATATGAAGTGATTGACAATAAAATTCAATTCAATAGACCAGAGTTAGGAATAGGAACAAAAATAGCAAAATTTCCAAAATTGAGATTTGAACCCATGACCTCAAACACACACCCAAATCACTTAACCACTAAAGCGGATACTTATTAATGATGAATTTTATCAAATCAAATATTAGATTTTTGGGGAGTTACATGGTAAGTTAGATTTCCACACGTTCACGGTTAGTTACACGGCTCAGCCACACGACCGTGTGACTTTTGTTGAATTATTACACTTTGATCCACATGGCCACAATAAGTTACACTGTCTAGATACACGACCGTGTGACTCCAATGCTACATAGTTTCAGCCTGTCACACGGCTTGGACACACATCCGTGTAACCCCTATTTTGCATTATTTCCCTTCTTTTGTAGAAAATTTCAAATCAGTCCTTGTTTGATTCTGGGTTGATTTTAGAGCTTTTGTAAGCTCGATTTAATCCCGACCTTGTATGCAAAGCATGATTTGTATGATGTATGAGATTTAATATTTTTTAAAAGAATCTTTGATTTTAAATCGCATGTTTCTGTTATGTTAACTGTTGTAGCATCTTGTAACCCAATTCTGGCGATGGAGATGGATGAGGGGTGTTACACAATGTGTTAAGACTTTTACCCAAAAATGCATGAATATGATGATTTTGTTCTTAAGGTCTTGAGACAAGTTCTTGATGCCTCAATATATATGCTTAAAAATGCAAAAATTATGTAATGCAAGTCATGTAATTGTGTCCCTAAAAGCACTTAAACATGTACAACAAGCAACAGAACAAATGCAAACACATTTAATGTATTGAAACAAGTTTAAAACATGCATAAGCAATATCATTAACACAATAGATAAAAAATTTACTATGCATGTAAAATGTAAACCAAAAACCATATGTTAAAAGAAAATTACATAAATAATACAATTCAAAAGAATCTCAAGTTCCCAACATTTACCAAAATATACCAAAAGTGCCAAGTATATCAATTTCATATGGAGGCATACTCAAAACATGATAATCCACCTAGTGACCTAGGTACATGCCAAAATTAAGTTCAATAGTAATGAATTGCAAAAGATAGTACGTGTAGCTAACAATCGAGCACTTGGATGTAGGCACAAATGAACTAAAATTTGTACGTGCTTTCAATACCTACGCATGAAACAAAAAATCTACATGTTGAGCTTTTGAAGCTCAGTGGTGCTAACAAAAGAAAATCTTATAATATAAAACCATTAAGCTATTAGGATCTAGTGCCCTAAGTATAGTGTATTCATAATTTTGTGCTTGTAATTTTTTGAACAGATTGGTTTAAATAAAATTTCATTATACATTAATATCGTTTGTATTTGTCCTTAATAATTTTTGCACACAAAATAAAATGTAAGAAACTATTGACTCATTGATTATCTGATGTCTAACTAACATCAAGTTGCATGATATAGCCAGGTCACAATGCGAGAAGACAACTTATATTAGTAGATAATCTAAACAGTTCGTAGTCTAATAGAAATTTAGCAAAACGATTGAAAATTTATTGTGTCATCTATCAAGTCAAATTGAGTAGATAATCAACTCCTAGAAGATAGAGACATAGGTGTCATTGTCTAGACTAAAAATACGTTGGACAGGACCCAAGTTGAATTTATCCTACACTCATTTATGAATTTATTCACTTGTGACATTCATAGTGTAGCATACATTAATACTAAATGGATGATGGATTATGTATTGTGACTCATATACTTTGAAGTATTAATAGCCTGAGTTCAAATAGATAAGAAACCAAAAGCTGATATGTTGGGTATAATAAAGCATCATTCTGAAACAATGGAATCATAACCATATAAGGGCAAATGATATCCTCTCATTGGTATTACATGATTAATGAAAAAAGAACGTGGCTACAAGTCTGTTGAAAAAATCAATTTAGAAAAAGGTTATTATAGTTATAACAGAATTTTTAAATTTTTTTAAAAAATTAGTCTTTTTTTAATATTTATAGTAATTAACCCTAAAAAGAAGTATACATGTGTTTTTTGTGGGGCAGACTTAATTTGAGCTTGACTTTCAACTGCAACATTTTCCGCTATCCTCGTACCACGAATCGCATCGATTATAGACTCAAGCAACACGAAACAAAAAACACAGAAAATAAACAATTTACTTACTTTCAATAGGAAAGTAAGTTCTCTCTATAATCCAATAAAGCTTGTAATCTCAAAAAATAAAATTTATTCATAGTAAATAAATTTCCACTACTTTTTTTCCATAATAACGATGTATTGTTTAGTGCTCTCTATTTATAGCAAGATGTACTAGAGTTCTGGTTGGATAAATCCTTGATAAATAATATCAACTAAATAGAAAATACAACTCCTACTAGAAATAGAGTGAGGCGACACACCCCTTTAATTTTATTAAGGTTTCCACCCATTGTGTTCACATAAGGGCTAAGTTGGGCCCTTTATGTACTAGGTCCAATTATATGTGCTTCCTAGACTTTTGACCCAACACTTTATAATTTAATTCAACACAATATTTATTTTCTATTTCCAAAATAAATATTATTTAATCTATTAATTAAATGAATTTCACAATTAAATAATTTTCTCAACCTAATTCTAATTCTGTTGAAGTCATAACAACTTTACTGTAATAGAATTTATGAGGAAATATATTTAGTTTCCTTATTCAACAAATTTCATAATAACTAATTAATTTAATTCCATCTTCGAACTTCAATTATTTAATTAAATAATAATCCGAAGAACCTTAAATTAATTCTCAAGCCAATTCTATACTTAGCAAGAAAACACATTCACTACAGATAGTGATTCATGCGATCTATTTCTCTGACTTCATCGTTTCTATTCATTTTCATTTATTGGTTCTACAAACAATTCATTTTTAGTTATTTCAAGCTAGTAAAGGGACTGGTTGGACATGTATAATTAGAGACCAAATAATTTATAATTAAGTTTCAACTTTTCGCCTATTAATTATAAATTTATTTAGTCACGAAGTCATTCCACTAAATTATCGTGACTGAACTCTTCCTTATTATAAATCATTACAAAATCTATTTAATAAATGTTCATCCAATGACCTTGTCATAAGCATGTTACCCTCATAGGATATCCTTTGTCACACCCGAAAATGTTAAAGCTTGAGTTGCAATGGTAACTTTGGGTATTAATTTGAAAAGCTTTCTATTTGGGCGGGCTCTAATGTGGATAAGAGCAATTTGCAGACTGATTCATAAAAGATTGTATTTCAACCTTTAGCTCAATTACTTTTGAATTAGAAATCTTCTTAGTGGGAGATATGATGATTAGGGATATCTATAGTTGTTGTTGAATTGATTTTGGTGAAAGAAGTACAAGAAGATTATATATAGGAGAGATGTTATTCTTCGATGCTAATCTTTCTCTATCTTTTCTCTGGTCTGTTCTAGAAGATAGAAGAATTAAGGAGTGTTGCATGAAGGGAAAAGATTGAAGTTTGAGCCTAAGAAATTTTCTAATCTCTTTGTATTAGTGATCGCTGCCAGATTTGCAAACGTCTGGACTGGAAATATTGCAACAAAAAGATATAAAATTAAGCAGTAGTGTTTGCAAGTATATAGGTCAAATTGTAATATAGATTAGTGTTACAACGAAACACTTCGAGAAACATTTCGAGGATCGTACCCAGGGAGGTTGAATTAAACCTAAATTAAATCTCTACACTAATAAGTCTAAATAGTATCAATTTAAAATTATATTACAAAAATCAAATTAGCATAAATTGGTCTAATTAACCTAAAATTTATTTAAACTAAAAATCAACCAATTTAATAATCAAAATTAATTCAATAAGAAAAGCATGAGATCAACTCACTTCAGTGATCCTAATTAACTTCAAAACTCGGGTTTTATCAAGTTAGCTATTAATTAACTAGTTATTACCTCTCGGCCTCTAACTAATTAACTAATCAACCAATACACGGTTACCTCTCGGCCTCACTTTCTTGACCGGGATAAATTATGAGGCACTCAGTAAACTTATCTCTCGATCTCGTTGATCCTAAATTACTTCATATGGGTGTCACTTCTTAGGGTTTAATCACACATATGTTAAGCCAACTAATTTTGAATTCAACCCTCATTCATTCGTTAATTATTCACACATCCATTCGTTAATCTCCCTAAGGAAATTAGCTACTCATGGATCTAAATATAATAATTCCTAAACTCATATTTAACATGCAAAACAACAAGTTAAATAAAAGTAAAAAGTACAGAAATAAATCCGTTTTTTATATCGTTTTGAGCTCAGAAGCAAAATCTCCTTTAATAGTCGGAAAGATCACCTCAATTTCAAATAAACCCGTCTCCCTACCGAATTGGGGTTACGGAGCATTATTGTACAAATCAAGACATTTATTATTAAACAGAAACAAAAATATAAATAAATGATAACATTCAATAGTTTATAAGAATCAAGGTACAAATACACTTACGGGCCTTCAAATCGAGCTTACGGGGCCCTAAAAATAGTTTGGGAACAATCCAGAACTAATTTGAATCAAAACATAAAAATATGCAAAAATTTGAAAATTTTGGAAACAGGGGTCACATAGCCGTGTAGCTTCCCCACACGCCCGTGTAGCCAAATCGTGTAACTAACTTTGACTATGTGAAAAATTCTACACTTAAAAATTAATAAGACACAATTGTGTGGCATAGATCACGCCGTGTGCACCTTAAAAAGCTTCCAAAATAAGACAAAACTTTCATCCAACACTTAGGTTCCAAGCCAAATCAAAATCAACCATTTTCATACTTCAAAAACACATTTAAACAAGCCTAAAACATGCCAAAAAGATCAACCTAAGTTACTAACCAATGTATCCTCATTGACACCACAATTCAATTATCAACCTCAATTCACATGACACATCAACTAATTTGCATTCAAATTCATAAGTTCTTATATAAAACTCATGTCAAAATTATCATTTCTTCTTAATCATTCATATTCATTCATACCATGATTCAAACACTTAAATAAGGTTTATATCACATGACCAAAACAACCTTATATGAACATATTCACACCAAGATTAAAGGCACATACACAAGTAAGCTTATACCAAGCTTAAAAGATAACATTTGTAATAAGTATCTAAACACACGCAAAAACACCTATTACATGCCATATAACCCAAAATAAACATATCAAAATCTACCAAAATGTATTTGGATATTGTGGTCTTCAAGTTAATCCGGTCGCCCGACTCCACAAAACGTTATCTACAATGAACAAAAAAAAAGAGTAAGCTTCACTAGAGCTTAGTAAGTTCAAAGGTTAAAACGATAAAGCTTACTGAATTAACTATTATTCTAATAACAAGATTAAAAGTCAGAGTCTCCTGTCAACCACAATCTACAACAGGTGAGTTTATGCATAAACAAGTATAAGATCATTCACTATCAAGCCACATGCTATCAGGAGATTCATGAATAATCTTTCAACAATTCAATAACAAGACATTTAACACAAGAAACATTGCCCGATGAACGATATACAGATCTGAGTATATAGTTATCCATCCGAAACATGCCAAATGCTCAAACTAGCCAATCCCACCGATGACACACCTTGGCACCAAGTGCCTAGCCCGTAGGCTAACATTCCTCCGAAAACACGCCTGGGCATTAAGTGCCAACCCTGAAGGCTTTACATCCGGCCTCGATAGCACGCTAGAAATAATGTAATATATCGCGATAGTCCACAACAAATGTTGGACTTCAGTATATTAAGTGTAAAATCACAGGTTAGGAATCATCATCTCATCTCAAATCAATCCCATACCGCTTGCACTACAACCTATTGGCATGTCAATCGTACTCCATCCTATGTTAATTGGCTCAGGAGATATTACCGCTGAATCAAGGTCCAACAGTTTATTATTTCCATTCATACTAATTTAACATCGAAATATCTAATTTAACAGTCAACAACTAAATTCTCACTCAATTCATATTGTAAAATATATCAAAACAAATCGAATGAACTTACCAGGTGTACAGCCCAATATTTGCCCAGCCCAAGACACTAACCCAAACCTCAGCCCAATAACCTACCTGAGCCCAAATACCCAAACCTAGCCCAAAACACCCCAACCCATCTTCAGTAAAAAAATAGTAACCCTAACCCTAGGTGCGCCGCACCTAGGGTCGCCCACTTACCCTGCCATCGCCGCTCTGCTGGCCGCCGTACGTCACGTCTCTGCCCACCTGCTTCACCTCCTTCAAGTGGCCTGCAAGAAAGGACAAACAATAATATAAAAACGTTGTAAAAAAATGGCTATAAAAGCCATGAAAAATCTGTAATGGGGGGCTCTTTTTTCTCTTTTGATGAACAAAAAAAAAACATAACACATTCAAACAAGGATTCAAGCAAATCAGCAAAAAAAAAGAGATAAAAAACAAGGGCAATACGAAAGGTCCTTCTTTTTATTATTATTTTTTTCTCTCTTTGTTTTCGGTTTTGGACTGTTTGTATTCGAAATATTTTTTTATTTTTCTTTTATTTTTAAAAAATATACATATATAACATATAGAAGTAAAAAACAAAATTTACCTTTGAATTTACGGTGGCCGACGCGACGGCGTCGACAACGGTTCTCCTCGCTGGATTCTAGGCAGTGCTGGAGAGGGGGAGAGGAAATTTGAGAGCTTTTGTCTATTTTATTTTGAGAAAGAAGGAAAATGAAAATTTTAAAAAAAATTTGGGCTTTATAGCAACATTAAACGGCGTCGTTTTGAGCCAAGGTCACCAGTGGCAAAACGACGTCGTTTTGCCTTAAGACCCGAAGACCCGGCCCGCCTGCCCCAGGATCCGCGCTTTTTTTGCTTCTGGGATATTTACTGCTTTAGTCCTTCCGCTTTTGTATTGTTGTGCAATCTCGTCTTTTTTATTTTTTAATTTGGCCTCTCAATTTTCTGCGTGTTCCATCTTAGTACAGGCCGAAACGTTGCGTCTGAGGGTTGGAAATATTGCCTAGTTGGTCCCTCGTTCCTTAAACGTACCTCTTTTCGGTCTTGCACCACTCCTTTTGTTTATTTGCAAATTTAGACCCCCAAAGTTTGTTTTAGAATTCAATTTACACTTTTTTTATTTTGGTTATTTTATTATTAAAACTAATAAATTATTATTATTGTTATTATTGTTATTATCTTTTTGTTTCCATGTAGATTTACTTATGTAAATTTTAAAATATATGTGTCTTATTATATTACTATTATTATTGTATAATTACTTATATATGTATAGGTATATACACATATATATTTTTTTTAAACTTTAGGTTATTTTGTTATTCTATTAGTAACATTAATATTATTGTTGTCCTTATTTATACTTTCTTTTACTCCAAATTTAGTTATATATATATATACACGTATATACATATTTGTAATTTATATGCACGTATACATGCTTATATATATTTTTTTGTATATTTTATAACTTGTTTACATATCTATATATATTTATCTATATACGTATTTTTATTTTCATAAGCATATATCTAAATACATACTTGTATACATATTTTGTATACTTTATAATTTTAATATACATATATGTATTTTATATATTCTTTTTTATTTATTTTATTTCTTTCACGGTTTTGTTGTTTCACGCGATATTTATTTATTTATTATTTTTTTATCATGCCCATTTTATTCGATTAGTTTATTTGCTTATTATCTTGTGTGATTAATTTGTCTTTTAACTTATCTTCGTTGCTATTGCTCGTATTATTTATGTTTATATCATTGTATTCATTTTATTTTGTTATGCGTATTGACACTGTGTTTCATTTCTACTATTTTGTGTTAGATTAATTTTGTTCAATGCATAAATTATGATTTTTGAATAAGCAAAATCTCGTGTTTAGAATTGGGAAGGTCGTACCCTAACTTACTGGGTTTCGATTTTCATAATAAATCTAAATACACGAATCTTTTCAAACTCAAGTTTTAAACGATCTCGAGAATTAAGAAAAGATCATGTCCTAACTTACTGGGCGTGATACCTTTCTCTAAAATCCGATATAGTTAAATATCTTTTAAATAAGTAAAATTTTCGGCGATGTATTCTCATATCGGGATTCGATACGTTGTGTCCTATCGCATTGGATATGACATGTTGTTTTCTCGATATGAGGATTTATAAAAAATAATCAAGGCAATATTTTGCATTTGAGAATTTGAGAAAGCGTGCCCTAATGTGTTGGGTTTCGATTTTTTTCGTTTGACCAAATAGCCAAATATTCTCTTAAATCTTAATTCATGTCATTCAAGTTTTTTTAAGATCGTATTTTAAATCTCTTTAAAGTTTTCAGTTTTCGACACTAAGACATTAAGTAATCAACTAGGTACCAATTTTGGGTGTATAGAGGGTGCTAATCCTTCCTCGTGTGTAACCGACTCCCAAACCTATTTTTCTGAATTTCGTGGACCAAAATCGTTATTTTAATAAAATTAAATCGTTTATTAAAAAACAACCACTTTTCAAGGTGACCCGATCACACCTTATCAAAAAGGATTGGTGGCGACTCCCATTTTCGTTTTCATTTTCAAAACCCAAGTCGACCCCGTTTTTTACGAAAAAAATGGTGTCAACACTAGGGCTAAACTGCAGTAACGAAAAAGATTCAAAGACTATTCAACTACTTTTCCTTTTCCTCGGTTATCTACTTGTTCTTGATCTATGATATAATTTATTTCAATTATTAGCCTCAATTTCTTATACTATTCAATTTAATACATATAACTTCCTATTTACAATTTTGCACATTAGACCCCAAACATTTATATTTTATTCAATTTGGTCCTTAAGACCAAAACAAGCTTATTTCACATAATTAAACTTTAAACCCATTGAACCTAATTTTTAACCATTCTAAAATAGCCTTATAATTCTAAATTTATAGAGACAAAATATGTCTATTTTAATTTATTTTCAATTTAATCCCTAATCATGAGATTTACTAAAAATCACTTTACAAATTAGATCAAAATTATCATCTAGCTTCATGCTCAAGAACAAACATCAAGAATACTTCAAGAACATCAATGATAATTTTTCTAAACTTTAACAGTTTCACAAATTAATCCCTAAACTAGCTAGATATTAATACAACAATCACAAAAACATTAAAAAAAATTCAAAAACGGGTAAGAAATAGCTTACATGCAAAGACTTAATCCCTAAGCAAAGCTTGAAGTTCTCCCAACAATGAAATTCGGCCAAACAAAGAAAAAGATGAAAAAGATGATAGATTTTAATCTTTTGTTTTGTTTAGTTTATTAACTAATTCCTAAAATAACCTTTAAAATAATAACAATTTCAAAAATAACCAAGTCAACACCAACCACTATAACTAAAATGGTCCATTTACTAAAATACTCAATCCCTTCATTATTATTTATCAATCTAACTCATTTATCTATTAGTAACTAACATTTAAGTTTTTACGATTTAATCTTTTTTATTTAATTAACTATCTAAATGTTAACATTTTCTAACCAAAAATTAATACGACACAATAACTTTATAAATATTAATTATTTTATATTTACGAACTGACACGTCAATATTGTGGTCCCAAAATCACTATTTCTGATACCATTGAAAAACGGGCTGTTATAACTCAAACTTTCAAAATACATCAAAAATGCGCTCAAACTTCTTCAAAAAAAAAGCAATTAAGCCCTGCTTATTTTTCGCTCAATTGGGTACTTGAACTTTCAAACTGCATCAAAAAGACCCTCAAAATTTTTCAAAAAAACAATTAAGCCCCTACTCTTATTAAAAATTAGAAAAAAATTTTAAAAATAAAAATTATTAAATTTTAATAAAAAAATTAAATTTAATAAAAATTAGAATTTTTTATAAAAATCGTAAAAAAAATAAAAAATTGTAAAATTTTATAAAAATCATAAAAAATTAACGACCCCTAATTTTTTCAATTAAAGTCATCATGTGTCGCAACACAGCGTGACATGTGGCGAAAAATGATAAAATAAAAATAAAAATCAATAAAAGTTATAGAAAAATTATAAAATGCTTCTTTTGATATAATAATTTTTATAATTTTTTTACGAAATTTATATTTCTTTACATTTTGTATAATTTTCTTACAACTTTATAAAAACTTATAATTTTATAATTTTTTATATTTCTATATATTTTATAATTTTTTTACAATTTTTATATTTTTACGATTTTTATATTTTTTTTAAATTTTTAAATTTTTAATATTTTATTAAAATTTAATAATATTTATAGCTTTTATTGATTTTATTTTTTTTATAATTTTTAATAAAAACAGAGGCTTAATTGCTTTTCTTGAAAAAGTTTGAGGGTCTTTTGATGCATTTTGAAAGCTCAAGTACCCAATTGAATGCAAAAAAATAAAACAGTAGGGGCTTAATTGTTTTTTTTTTTTTTGAAAGGTTTGAGGGCTTTTTTATGCATTTTGAAAGTCCAAATACCCAAATGAGTGCAAAAAAAAAAAAAGAGAGCATAATTACTTTTTTTGAAAAAGCTTGAAACTTTTTTCACCCTTAAACCAAAAATTCTCTTAGTTAATCATGTTATAACACATGGCATTTTTAGTTAAATAAATATTAATTTAATTGAATATTAAATGAAATGAAATTATCATTTACCATTATATTTACCATTATATCACTCAAGCACCTCACGTCCCCTACAATTATTGCATCACATGCTGCTACCATATTCTAAGAATAAAAGGCATCTAAACTACCTCATGAGCTACAGCATCAAATCCAAAGCATTTTAGCATTCTGAATAAACTCGCATGTGTTCCCCGATTATCTATATACGTATTTTAATATGCAAAAATAGTTTTTCTTAATAGTGTCATTGACTGATGCTGGTTTTAGGTTAGGGTTCGGAACAATTAGAAACATACATATTCAGTTGAGATGTGATAGAATTGCATCACAATGCTAGGGACACGATCTAATAGATTGTTGTTTCGAGTAGTTGGATCATAATTTCTTATCATAAAAATGACTGCATGCATCCGACGAATGAATAATCATTGAGTCTTACAAAGTAAAATTCTCATAAAAAAGAAAAAGGAGGTCGAGAGTCAATCATCTAAGTGAAACCATTTAGATATACATAACTAATATAATTGGCTAGGGCAGCGCATCAAGTGTGTAGTGTAGATGGCAATAAACCATTAGTCATGGTTTTAAAGGTCGGACGGATGGTCTATACATATAAAAAAAATGACTTTAAAGCAGTTTAGATTTTGTTTTAGAATCCAACACAAATATTTCTTAATGCGTTGCAATGGCAATTCTCCATTGCGTTTTTCCCTTTTGTACATGTGCCAAGCAGCATGTTGGACTTCTATTCCTACATTATTAGCCATCAAACTCACAAAATAAAACCATGTTTTCCTTTTTATTTTCAAAAAGAAAAAGTAGATTGTTCGAAGTGTTCCAAAAATACAAAAAGAGACCATTCTCTGCCTCGTGTGTGTGAAGTAGCTTTCGCTTCTAGCAAATAGGAGAAACAAATAATGCAATCCCCACTTGTTTTTCCTTGGAACCAACAGTTATTATCTTCCAAGTCTATCATATTTATTACATCTACAACTAGTATGTAATTTAAATTTCTAGAAAACTTTTAAAGCTTAAACTTGATTGTAACTACGGAAATGAACATCCCAACTGGAGCTTTTGTTGATCTAGTTGTATTAGCTGGGGAGAGGGAGAGAGAGGAGGAGGAAGAATAAAGAAAAAAAAACATGGGAAGAGGGAGAGAAGGAAGAAAAAGAAAAGATAAACTATATTTAAGAATTTTCCGCGAGTCACAAAATAATTGGCTGGGAATTTTTGTTCAACAAAATATATAGCTTATGTACCACTTTTGATAAAAAAAAAAGTTTTAAGTACTTAAGTGGGGAAAGCACTATGGTTTAGAGGCGAAAATTTTCATTTAAACCTTTTATAATTTATTAATTTGAGTGATTTATATGTTAATTTTTGTACTATAATTATATTTAAAGTTTTATATCTCCATCTATCTATGTTATATTTAAAGGGCCGACTAAATTAGTGTCGCTCATCAACTGAACTCCAACTCAGCATAGCAATTAACAAAAATCATTCATTTTATTAACTAAGACACATTAATATAAGGATTTTTTTTTATTTTAAATTATATAAAATCTAGAAAAAGAGATTGTAGTTCTTAGTATTCAAACCCAAAAATCCATAGTTTTTAATATATTAACTTTTATCATTTCAATAGAAGTTTCATCTGATTTTTATATAATTTTTTACCACATTGTGGGTGCAATATATAGTTAATATTAAATCCTTTTACGTAGTTTAATGTTACGAGCCAATCAAATATCAACTCAATTGGGTTATAATGATGAAAATACCATTATTTTAGAAAGTAATTTATATTATTTTAAAGATATTTGAATAATTAAGGCATCTAGTATTTATACTTTTTCAAAAATTCATAACTGATACTCCCAAAAATTTCATTTTCAAACTTAAATTTTATCCATAAGAAATACTATTGCAGCAACAATTGTTATGATGAATTGTATTTGATTGTCTATTAAATGCTTTTCTATAATGGATAAGAGTGGGGCAAACCAAATCACTACTTTTCGTCAGGGATACTGACCGGGAGTTATGGTGAAGCCGGTTCCAAATGAACCACTCTTTTCCTGGAACAGCAATTTGGGGTGGACTAGTAGTGGGAGAGCTGGTCAAACACAAAGCTGGAATATTTGAATTTGTTAGTACATGTTTTTTATTGGACATTGTTTAAAGTAAAAGAAAGTAGATTTCGGGTTAACTAACCTTTTGCCCACAAAATCTAGCATTAACTTTTCAGATTCAATTTAAAGTTAAAAGAGTGACATACACAATCCTTGTTCTTTCTTGCGTGTATGTTAAGGGATGCATTTGCTTACTTTGTTTGTGGCCCTCCATCACCATAAAAGGGTGTTCCTGTTTAATGGGTTAAATAATAAATTCTTTACCACCTCATCAATATTAATTTTTTGAGTAAACATAAAATATTTTCTCTTACCAAATTTATGTATCTATATTTCTCTGGATTCAACTAGTATCACGGGTTAATCAAGTACCAACTTGGTTAGAAAATTATTAATATCCTTTTATTAAATGATTACTATTATTATTTTGATGACTTTTTTTTTATTTTTACATATTTTTATGTAGTTTTTAAATAAAAGAACTAAATTTAACATGTCTAGGGATTGAACCCGTATTTAATGGGTTACACAACAAATTTTTTATCACCACACAATACCATATTTGGTTGGGGGGAATGGAATAACATTCTCTCCTTATTCATTGAATAGTAAACTATTCCTTTGTTTAGTTGAATGTAATACTCATTCAATGGAATGACTATTACTTCCCTATTATTTGTCTTCCCGTAATAGCTATTGTTTGGTATCACCAAAGAATGACTATTCCATGCAACATTGAATAAAAAAATTTTAATTTCTAGATTAGTCCTTTAAAACTTGGACTTAGAAAATATAAAATATTTGAAATATTTTAATATAACTTAATATAAAATATTTAATTTCAAAATATAATTTAAAATAAAATATTTTAAATAATTTAATATAAAAATAATTATATTAAAATATGATTAAATTATTTATTATTTATTATTAAATTATTTGTAACACCCCAAACCCGACCTAGACGTTATGACTGTATTCGGAGATGTCACAAAGAAGGGTTTTTGAAAACTGAGTCGTTCGATAAAACATTCAACTTATGCAACTTTTATTCGTTTATAACCATTATCGAAAGCGTTATTTAAATAATTTATTTGCCAAAACATAAAATATAGCGGAAGTCATAAAAATGTTATATTTGGAAATCTCGTTCGTATTTTCAGAAAACCTTTGTTTTAGTAAAAATTATGTTTTTAGCTAATCGCCTCAAATAAAATGTTAAATCGAAAACCCAAATCCAAAATAAAACCAACAGTCCTGAGAGTCCATTAATTACAAAATTCCCAAAAAAAACCTTAATTAAATGAAAATAAAAATAAAAAATCTTAAACAATTACGAAATCGTGGTCACCATGAGGCTCCGTCACAACGATCCGCCTAAGCCTGTGGATTACTTGAACAGAACATACAAACAGATGTGAGTTTTAGTAAATTCAGTGTGTAACCCAACAGAATTTGACATGCTATACATACAGATATCACATACACTGTCAGATTCAGATTCAGATTCGAACTTAAGTCTTTTACAGATACAGATAACAGAATCAGATATGCAGAACAGATATACAAAATCCTACCCCCATCCTCTACACACCACTCCAACCATAACATCACACCATGTGGGGTAAAAAAAAACCCACCCATCCCTACACACCATATCGTGCCATTATGACACTTATCAAATAATTTGCAACCAAATTGCTAGAATATAGGCGATGGTCACCATACAAAGCACTTCCTCCACATATAAAATTCCCACCCCAATCGTATATACAGTAATATCATGCTTACATGCTCATATACAGATATAAAATATATATTTAACAGAATAATCATACCTACAGAACAGTGCCATACTCAAAGTAGAATATTAGACAATCAGATCACATAATTTTAGAGTTTGGTCAGCCCTTACCAACCCTACGATAGGCCCACAATCGATCGGAACGACTCGTGCGACCCTAGGGAAAATTCAAAATTATGGGCCCACCTGCTCGTGTGGCCCACACGTCTCGATTGGCCTCACCCATCTGGCACACACGGCCTAGCTCGAAACCCACGCCCGTGTGGCATGGCCGTGTGGGCCCACACGCCCAACTTGGCCTACCCCGTGTGGCCCACACGGTCACACTCACACAATTATATAGCCGTGTCTTACGCATGGTCATGCCCTCGTCAAACACACGGCTGTGTCTCGCACATGGCCAACCACACGGCCAGGCCACACGGACAGATAGGTTTTTTTGGCTTTCATCGAAGTTCAATTTTCTGTGTTTTTGGAACATATTTGGTGCGGTTTTGATGCGAAAACACTCCTGAGCCAACCAGTACCTAAAATCGATACAACAAAACTTGTAAATCAGTCTAAACTCACAGTTAAACTGAACTACCAGAACCAACAACGGTGAAACTCGAGTGTTTAACACTTACCCAATTACACCGAACAACTCCGACTACAATTTCACGAGGAAAGAATCCTGTTCTTCATGATTTGCTACTGCCAAAAAAATAATTTCAATACCAACAAAAAATCAACATCATACTAAACGAATTTAAAGGAAATCTCTCTAACCCGAGCAAAGCATTCTATCACCACTTACCAATCCCGCGAGAACACCGAAAAGCTGAAATACAGCGATTGAACAATTAGATTGACAAAAAATAGAGAGTAAAGGAGAAGTGTAGCACTCCAAATCTGGGCTAGACGTTATGGTCAAATCAGACGATGTCACATGGTAGTGCTTTTCGAAAAATATGTCGTCTTTAAATCCTCTTTTCTATTTAACCATTTTTTTATTATCTTATGTTAACTTCAAATCGTGTCGTTCGTTTTCAAAATATTATTCATTTACCAAGTCATTATTCAATTTCAAAACCTTTTTTATTGTGGAAGCTTTTAAATAGTTTGCTTATTCGTGGTATTTTTGATAAAACATTAATTTCATTTGAAAACACGAGTTTTACCTAATACTAGCAGATTTAAATCATAAAACTGTATAAAATCCAAATTTTAAACCAAAATTCGTAAAGGCCATAATTACTGCAAAATACTCCCAAATAAAAGTAAAATCATAAATAGGTAGTAAACAGTGTAAAAGAAGTCGTGTGGCTACCACTGAGTCCTCCGCTGCACCGATCTGCCTATATCTAGGGATTACCTGTACAGATTAAATAGAATGGGTGATTTTACGTAAACTCAGTGTGTAATCCTCATACAAACGAACATATAGTAAACAAATAACCACAGTCTGGGCTTAAGCCCTTTTCAGTATCAATATCAGTCTAGTTTGGGCCTTAGCCCATCTCAGTACAAAAACAGTCATGCAGTAGGGCTTTAGCCCATCACAGTATCAGTAGCAGTAACAGATATGCAATCACAAAAATCCTACCCATCCAACCTCTACACACCATCTTCGTCCAACCCTACACTCTATATAGGGATATAATCAACCCACTCATCCCTACACTCCAAGTAGTACCGAATGCGGCATTAGACAATAGTTTGCAGTTGAGCTACCAGTAAATTAGGCTCGAGGCCTTTCAGTACACTTCCTCCGAACATTATAATCTCTCAACCCAATGTAATGCAATATACAGATATGACATGCTATAACATAATATCATGCATGTAAACAAGGCATACAATATCAAATCAGTGAGACATCATCAGGCTTAATCATATCAGTCATATAGTTATTTCAGTCAATTAGGGGTCTATGTAAACTTACCGACCCTACAGTAGGTTCATAGTCGACTTTGGCGACCCTTACAACCTTATCAGTCAAACAATGAAAATGGGCCTACAAGCCTATGATGTTTGCCCGTGTGGGCCCACACACCCGTGTGGCCTACATGACCCAAATTGGTCTTGGCCTCGTGATCCATTTTAATGTAACCCGTGCTAGTTAATTATTTATATGTGTTTCCACTATTTACTTATATGATTCTTCACAGTTGTCTACTTGAGTTACTATTACTAAATTATTTGTATCTTAAGCTACAGAATTCCGAATTAAGATCCGTAAATTTTTCCTAAAACTAGACTCACATATATTCTTACCATAAAATTTTCAAAGTTATTGGTTTAGCCAATAAGTACAGTTTATTCTTTAAAGTTTCCCCTAATCTGTTGTCTAATAGTTTCGACATTTCTACACTAACAATTAATTATCTTCTCATATAGAATTCAGATGATGTTCTTGTTTTTTTTCTCTTGAAATTAGACTCATTCAATATTTTAAACATATAAATTCTAACTCATAATTATTTTTATATAATTTTTAATAATTTTCCAAAGTCAGGATAGGGGATTCTGAAATCATTCTGACCTTGTCTCACTAAAATTCAAATATCTCATAATATGAAATTCTTTTGCTTACTTCGTTTTTTCTATGAGAAACTAGACTCAAATATATTTAATCCCATATTTTTTATCCACTAATTCGATTTCCACAATTTATGGTGAATTTTCAAATTTACCCTACTGCTGCGATCCAAACAGCAATCAATTTCGGCTTTTCGCTAAATCCCTTATTTTTGTGTTTCGGGTACACACCTAGTTTTGTTTGATGCTAAAACAATCCCCGAGCACTCCAAAGCCACAAAAACTTCAAATCGGTACGTTTACGAAAATCACAAGGAGAGCCTTAGTCCTCGTTAAATGCTGCTGCCAACACCTCGGAATTAGACTATTGAACACAAAATAATCTCTTAAAATGATACCCAAGAACTTACTGAATTTGCACAAGTGCTACTTAACGCTACGAAATCAAGAGGAAAAAAAGGTTTAGGGGGAACAAAGGAATTTTGGCAGTAGAGGAAAGAAAAGAAAAGATAATCGAGTAAGAAACAAGAAAAAAATTTCGGTAGAGATGGGGGAGAGAAAACGTCAGAAAGATGGAGAGAAAAACGACTCTCTTTTTTTTCGAAAAAGGAAAAAGTGGTCAAATTTTGGATATTCTCCCCTAATTCACTCCTAAAATCTCTCCCTCACTTCTCACTACACATCCACCACTCAGAAACCCAGTTCAGCACAACTCTTGCTAAAATTATAAACAAAAATACAACATTTGCCGTCCCAAATATTCTAACCCATGACCTCACTCACACCAACACTCCACTTATCCACCAGACCAGCAGACCCATTCTGTTAATTATTTGCCAACTTTTACGTAAAAGCCTACTGACCAAAGGTAAAGCTTATTCATAAAAATACTAAAATTTACCCAAGTCCTAGCTTGAACTTGGGACCTCCCAAACACTCCAAGAACACATAACCACTAAAGTTGACAAATGTTTGTGTCACACAATCACAATACCCAAAATTAAAATTTTGGGGCATTACAAGAAGAATTGTCAAATGACAAAAAAACGCAAAGAAAGAGGAAGAACTAACGTTAGATTTTTTTTTGAGAGAGAGAAAATCAAATTTTTGAAAAAACAAAAACAAAAATAAAATCTAATAACTCCCAATATCCCAACTCCCCACTATCTTCTCAACCACAACTACCCACTCACACACTCCCAATCCCATCCAAACTCTCTCAGTCAATTAAGATAAAAATTAGCATTCATCCTTACACAAGGATTCGAACATAGGACCTCCAACACGCTAACTCCATTACCACTCAAACCAACAAGCTCATTCTGATATAGATTAACAGACAATTTTATATAAGCTCACTCAACAAGGGTAAGACTGGAATTAGAAAAAAAATAACAAAATTTGGAAAAAGGGAGACTTGAACCCAATACCTCCCACACACCTGGAACACTTAACCACTGAAGCAAATACTCATTTGTATTAGATATTTACAGAAACAGAAATAAATTATTCAGGGTGTTACATTATTTTTAATAATAATTCTATTAAAATTTAATAATAATAATAATAATCATCTCCCTAAAAACATCTACTAAGGGTAATCTAGTTATTTCAAATTTTTTTCTTATGCTATTACAACATCATTCCATTCAACCAAACAATTAAATTACTAATTACAGCTCTATTTCATTACAACTCTATACCATTACAGAGAGTTAAACGTAGTATTAAATGCATTACAATTATTTATCATGATATTGTCATTTTTCTATAGCACGTCAAAACATTGTGAAGTTAGTGAAAAAAATATCAATATTAAAATTATGTTTTAAAAAATTTTAATATTAAGTTGACTTGAGACACCGACGCAATCAATGATATTATATATATACACAAATTTGATAAGATAAAAAAATTTATGTTAAAATTTATTTTCTTTTATATTTACATAAAAATTAATAGTCTCCTATTTCAATTTATTTTACTCAGAAGTTAAACTATTTTTTTTCATTTTAATTTCGTACATATTGCATGTGTATTGTTATTTTTGTTGTTATTATTATTTGTTTCAAGTCTTACGTTTCATTACTTATTATATGTTATTTTTAAATAACAATTATGTTTTAAATATATGGTTTCCACAAGTATACATGTGTAATAAGATTTATGGTATTTATTAAATACTTATATATACTATTAATAAAATCCCTAACTAAGTTGGTGCCACGAGTCAGTCGAGCACTAACATGAATTGGTGAAAAGATGAAAATGGTAACTTTTTCATAACATAAATTTTGAATTGAATTGGATACAATAAAGATTAATTTAGTTAAATTTGATTATATAGATTAAGAAAAACAACATTCGAAATTAGATCGGGGAAAAGATAAAGTAGTAGATTGATCAGTCGATTTTCTCCGTATTAGTTCGGGGTAAGTTCGTATGTTAATAAGCATTAAATTATATTTGTTTTAAATGCTTTATTATAATTATGATGATACAACTCCACGGAAATATTCGATGAAGTTTCGACGACGTAAGGATCCCGGTTGAACCTTAGGAATAGATAGGATACAAAAGACATGTCATTAGGGGTTACCGTGTTTTAGGCGCTGGTCTCGTACGTCCTACTGGTGGATGGGTTTCCGGCATGTGTTGCTGTTACTTTACAACTTGTGTGAGCAGCACCGTGTAGCTACGTCTTGACTGACAGCTTGTGTGAACAGACCCAATTATGGCTCGAGAGAGAGCATTGATACGAGACATGAGATAGTGGTGGTTTTGACCACGTATTGGCATTTAGTGTGCGAGATACCCACGTATCCGATAGTATTCCAAATGGTTCAACGGGCACAACGTTGTTACGAGGATTATACGAGTTCAATACGAACTAGTACATGTATTTATGTGAAATGCGATAAGTGATATATATTGAAATATGAATTCATGGCTAACATGGTTAATGATTATGTGTTAGGCTTTTAGGCCAAATTGAGTTGTATTATGCCTTAATGTTGTTTACCTAAATTGTGGTTGATTGGTAATTTGTATTTTTAGTTATACGAACTTACTAAGCTTAATTGCTTACTCTGTTTTATTTTCTGTGTTTTATAATGCTTCGGAAGCTCGTTCGGTTTGGAAGTTTTTGGAGATTGCATCACACTATCAAACACTTATTTTGATACTTTGGGCTTTATATTTTGGTTAAATGGCATGTATAGGTTATTTGGCTAATGTAGCCTATATGTTTTGATCATGCATTTAGCCATTTGATTTGGCTTGTTTTGGTATATTTTGTTATGTATATATGAGTAAATAGCCTTGTCATATTGATGTATGTTTGCTATGGGAATGCCTTAGTTTTGAATTGGTATTTTAAATACCAAATGGTTGCAACTGAGAAGTGGCATGCATAATAAGTTTTAGGTACAATGCCTCATATATATGTTTGACCATTTAGGTAAATGCTGGAGAAAAATTTTGGCATGTTATAAATGGTCTATTGAGGTAAATATGAGTATCATGATTGTGTGTGATATTATAACATGTTATAAACTTCATATTGGTTGGTTTTGGATGCCTATTTATGCCATGATTGTATGTACATTGTTGCACTTAGGTTGGTACCAATTTGGCTGAGAAATATGGCTTAGAAAATGACCTATTTTTGTCTACATGGGCAAAGACACGGGCGTGTGTCTTAACCATGTGTGGCACACGGTCAGGTGACACGGCCGTATGTCCCCTGATACTTCTATAGAAAGCAAGCTAGTAGCTTCACACGGCTTAGCACATGGGCATGTGGCTTGGTTGTATGGCAAAAGTTAATATACCCTTCAGTTTTCACACAGCTTAGCACACGGCCTGACACACGGGCATGTGTGGCCATTTTAAAAGGTACACAGCCTGGCACACGGGCGTGTGGTCTGGCTTTCTGACCCAAGTCAATGAGTTACACGAATACGGACATGGGCTGGGACACGGCTATGTATCCCCATTTCGAATGCCCACACAGCCTGGCCACACGGGCGTGTGTTCCCTGCACATAAAAAAATTTTGAAGTTTCTTACAAATTCCTTCAGTACTCGGTTTAATCTTGAACCATTTTTAATATCTATTTTGGGCCTCAAGAACTCGTATTAGGGACTATGTCATTGAATTTGAATGGGTTTTGTTTTGTATGAGAATTAAATATGAAATGTATGATTGTTCAATTAATAAATCTGGTAATACTCCGTAACCCTATTTCGACATCGAATATGGGTTAGGGGTGTTACATTTATTGGTATCAGAGCTACGGTTTAGTCGATTCTTAGACTAACATAGCGTATGTGAGTCTAGCTATACATGCCATTTTATAACCTATTATAGTGTGATGTCTCCTGACAGTTTAAATCATATTTTTATATAATAATGGATTCCAATCGAGCAGACTCCGATGTTGTAGAAAGTAACGCACCAGCCTCTGTTCGCTGAGTAGCGTCATCTAGATTGAGACCCGTATTTGAGGGTCGTGAAGAAGAGGCTAAGGAAGCCTTCTTCTAAATAATGAATGAGTGGTTCACTGAGTTTGTCTAAACAAATCCCGCTGCTCAGTAACCTCCACCCCCACTTTTTCCCCAATCGATTCCTATAGTTTCTCAAGTGTTGAAACTTGTACGCATGAGCAAACCACCAGTAGATAAAATTCAAAAATATGGGGTTGAAGAGTTTAGAGCTACTTTTGATGACAATCTGGAGAGAGCCTAGTTTTTGCTCGAGAATACAATCAGAGTTTTTTATGAGCTGTCTTGTACGGCAACAGAATGTGTCAAATGTGTTGTGTCACTTTTGAAAGATGTCGCATACCAATGGTGGAGCACGTTAATTTCTGTTGTACCGAGAGAACTAGTCACATGGGAATTCTTTCAGACGAAATTCAGAAAGAAATATATAAGTCAACGGTTTCTTAATCAAGCCACTTCAGTTGCAAGGTTGGTAGTGTTAAGGCCAACAAACCAGAGTGTCAACGGTGTGGTAGACGACATTTTGGAGAATTTCAAATGAATGACAGAGCATGTTTCAAATGTGGCTCGTAGGAGCATTTCATTCGAGATTTCCTGAGTTACTTGAGAAAGACAAACTTTCGACTACTCGACCGAGCAATACAACTGCAAGAGGGAGACCACCTCGAAATACTGGAAATGTGAGTGGTAGTCGAGGTGCAACGAAGGATTCTGTTGTGAGATCAGAGGTGCGAACGCCAGCTAGAGCTTATGCTATTCGCGCTCGCGAAGATGCATCAATGCCAGATATTATCACTGGTACTTTTTCTCTTTATAACACTGATGTAACTGCTTTGATTGATCTCGAATCAACCTGTTCCTATGTGTGCACGAGTTTAGTGTCTAGTAAGAGTTTACCTTTTAAGTCCACTGAATTCATGGTTAAAGTGTCGAACCCCTTAGGTCAGTATGTCCTAATTGATAAAGTCTGCAAGAATTGTCCTTTAATGACTCGGGGTTACAGTTTTCTGGCTGATTTGATACTTTTACCGTTTGATGTGATTTTGGGTATGGATTAGCTGACTCTGCATGATACTGTTGTAAACTGTAGATAAAAGATTATTGTGTTAAAATGTCAGAACGGTGAGACTCTTCGTATTGTGATATCAACTATGCTAGCACAGAAATATTTGAAAAGGGTTGCAATGCTTACCTTGCATATGTGCTTGATATAAAAGTATCTGAATCGAAGATTGAATCAATTTCAGTGATTTGTGAATACCCAGATGTGTTTCCAGAAGAGTTACCCGAGTTGCCACCGATTAGAGAGGTTGAGTTTGCTATTGCGTTAGTGCTAGAAACATCACCGATATCGATAGCTCTATACAGAATGGCTCCTACAGAGTTGAAAGAGTTGAAATCTCAGTTGTAAGAGTTGACATATAGAGGTTTCGTGCGACTGAGTTTCTTGCCCTAGGGTGCACCAGTTTTGTTTTTAAAGAAGAAAGATTGATCAATGAGATTGTGTATCGACTATCGACAACTTAACAAGGTTACAATTAAGAATAAGTATCCATTACCAAGAATTGATAATTTATTTGATCAGCTGAAACCTGCAACGGTATTCTCAAAGATTGACTTACGTTTCGGTTATTATCAGTTGCGGGTTAAAGATTCGGATGTGCCAAAAATTATGTTTAGAACTAGGTACGATCACTATGAATTTCTTGTTATGCCATTTGGGCTAACTAACGCTCCTGCAGTATTCATGGATTTGATGAATTGAATCTTTAGACCATATCAGGACAAATTTGTTGTTATGTTCATTGATGATATCTTGAGTTATTCCTGAAACGAGTCTGAACATACCGAGCATTTGAGAATGGTGTTACAAAATTTGAGAGATAAACAACTATTTGCTAAATTTAGCAAATGCGAGTTTTGGCTCCGAGAAGTTGGATTTTTTAGACACATTGTTTCAGCGGAAGGCATCAGAGTTGATCCGAGTAAGATTTCAGCAGTTGTTGACTGGAAACCACCAAGAAACATATTTGAGGTTAGAAGTTTTTTTGGGATTAGCGGGCTATTATCGGAGATTTGTAAAAGGGTTCTCAATGATAGTTTCACTGATGACTCAGTTATTGCAGAAAGATTTAAAATTTGAGTGGTCTAAGAAATACCAACAGAGTTTTAATTAGTTGAAAGCACTATTAACTGAAGCACCAGTTTTGGTTCGGCCTAAGTCGAGTAAAGAATTTGTGATTTTCATTGATGTGTCATTAAACGGTTTGGGATGTGTTTTAATGCAAGAAGGCAAAGTGATAGTGTATGCTTCCAGAAAATTAAAGACGCACGAGAAGAATTATCCAACACACGACTTGTAGTTGGCTGCGATCGTGTTTGCATTGAAAATTTGGTGACACTATTTGTTCGGTGAAAAATGTCACTTGTTTACTAATCATAAGAGTTTGAAGTATCTGATGTCCCAAAAAGATCTAAATTTGAGACATCGTAAATGGCTCGAACTGTTGAAAGATTATGAGTTAGTGATTGATTATCATCCGGGGAAGGCAAATGTAGTCGTGGATGCTTTGAGTAGAAAATCTTTGTTTTTCTTAAGAGCGATGAATACGCAATTAACATTGTATGACGACGGCTCAATTTTAGCCGAGTTAAAAGCTGAACCGTTATTTCTTTAGCAAATTTGTGAAGCTCAGAAATGTGATAATCATTTGCAAGCTAAAAGAGTATAGTGTGAGTCAACTACTGATTTAGAGTTTTAGATCAAATCCGATGATTGTTTGTTGTTCCGAGGTAGAGTTTGTGTGCCGAAAAATACAGAACTTATACAGAAAATTCTACACAAAGCTCATAGTGGCAACTTATCTGTTCATCTTGGGAGTAACAAATTGTTCAATTATTTGAGACAGTTGTACTGGGGTCGGGTATGAAACGTGACATTTCTGACTTTGTGTCCAGATGTTTGATTTGTCAACAGGTCAAAGCCGAACATCAAGTGCCTTCAGGACTATTACAGCCAGTGATGATTCCGGAGTGGAAATGGGAAAGAGTTACGATGGATTTCATATCGGGATTACCTCTATCTCTGAAAAATAATGATGTTATTTGGGTCATTATTGATCGTTTGACGAAGTTCACACATTTTATTTCGATGTGTACAGACATTTCACTTGTTAGGTTAGCTGAGTTGTATATTTTTTAGATCGTCAGATTACACGGAGTGCCAGTCTCTATTATTTCGGATAAAGATCCACGGTTTACATCACGATTTTGGAAGAAGTTACAAGAAGCTTTGGCTACGCGGTTGCATTTTTGCACCGCATTTCATCCTCAAACTAACGGTCAGTCTGAGAGAGTGATTCAGATTCTCGAAGATGTGCTTCGATGCTGTGTTTTAGAGTTCAAAGGTAATTGGGAAAAATATTTACCGTTGGTTGAATTCGCGTATAATAATAATTTTCAATCGAGCATAATGATGGCACCATATGAAGCTCTATATGGCCGTAAATGTCGAACTCCATTATACTAGACTGAGCTTAGTGAGAAAAAGATACACGGGGTTGGTTTGATCAGAGAGACCGAAGAGAAAGTGAAAATGATTTGTGACAGGTTGAAAACAGCTTCAAATCAACAGAAATCGTATGCGGATTTAAAAAGTAAAGTTATTGAATTTCAGATCGGCGATAAAGTGTTTTTGAAAGTATCACCATAGAAAAGAGTTCTTCATTTTGGTCGTAAAGGAAAGTTAAGTCTGCGATTTATTGGACAGTACGAGATTATCGAGAGAATAGGGCCAATGGCATATCGACTTGATTTTCCATCAGAACTTGAGAAGATTCATAATGTGTTTCATGTATCTATGTTACGACGGTACCGATCAGACCCTTCGCATATAATTTCTCCAACAGAGGTTGAGATTCACCCAACATATCGTATAAAGAAGAACCGATCAGAATTTTAGCATAAGAGATTAAAGAGTTAAGAAACAAAAGAATAGCCTTAGTGAAGGTCCTTTGGCAACGTCATGGGATTGAGGAGGCTACTTGAGAACCCGAGCAAATCATGATAAAACAATACCCTAACCTATTTTTTGGTAAGATTTTCGAGGACGAAAATTCCTAAGGGGGAGAGTTGTAACAACCCATTTTTAGTGAAATCGGAATAGTAGTTTCGGGACCACAAATCTAAAGTTGAAAATTTTATTTTAATATTATTTTAATATCTACAGCATGATAATATGATAGTATAAAAAATTTGTTAAGAAATTTTACCGTTTGTATGCTCAATTTGTGAAAAAGGACTAAATCGCGTAAAGTGCAAAAGTTGTGTTCTAATAGCTAAAGGTATTAAATAGCTATAGAACTTTAAAGTGGAGTCCCTTATGTGGTAATTAGACCATTAAATGAGTTAGTTTATGTGCATGGTTTGGTAATTGAGTAATTTTTAAAGTTAGGTAAGGGTAAAATGGTAATTAGGTAATTAAAGAAAAAATAAACAAAATAAGCTATCATCTTTCTCCCATTTCATTTGCTCTAGCCAAAAATCACCATTCAAGGATAAGAAAACTTTGGCCAAGCTATTTCCTTTGCATGTAAGTGATATATTGTCCTATTTTTGTTGATTTTTATGGTTTCGGGATCGTTGTAACTTAATCTAGCTAAATTGGGGACTAATTTGCAATAGGGTTGAAAGTCTAGGGTTTTTCCATGAGAGAATTTTAGTTTTTCTTGAATTTTAATGGTATAAAATGAATCCTTGATTTTAATTAAACAACTTTTGTCAAGTGATTTTTAATGAAATTACCAATTAAGGGTTAAAGTGAGAAATGTGAAAATTGTGTTAAATGTGTGAATTTGTGAAATTTATGGGCTGCTATAAGCATATATATATATAATTTTGCTAGGCTTAGATGTGGATGGAATTGCATGAATTTCATTTTGCGAGCCTAGGACTAAATTGTAAAGAAGTTAAAAGTATAGGGGCAAAATGGTAATTTTTCCATAACATGAATTTTGGATTGAATTGGATAGAATAAAGATTAAATTAGTTAAATTTGATTATATAGATCAAGAAAGGCAACGTTCGGAATTAGATCGGGGAAAAGATAAAGTAGTGGATTGATCGATCGATTTCTCTGTATTAATTTGAGGTAAGTTTGTATGTTAATAAGCATTAAATTATATGTGTTTTAAATGTGTTATTATTATAATTGTGATGATACGACTTCACGGAAATATTTGATGAAGTTTCGACAACGTAAGGATCCCGGTTGAACCTTAAGAATAGATAAGATACAAATGACATGTCATTAGGGGTTACTATGTTTTGGGTGTAACAGCCCGAATTTTGGGCTAGTCAAAATAGTGGTTTCGGGACCACAAATTCGACGATAAAAAATTTATTTTCATTATATTTTTATGGTCTACGATTTCACATAATAATTTCGTGAAAATTTCGTTCGAAAATTTTGACGTTTGGGCACTCAATTTAGTCAAAAAGACTAAATTGTAAAAAGTGCAAAAGTTAAGTTCTACATGTTAGAAGTGTCCAATTGTTATGAAATTTTAAATTGGAGGTTCTTAAATGGTAATTAGACCATTGGTTAACTTGTTGGACAAAAATGGAAAGATATAAGTGAAATAGGAAATTTTTAAGTTGGGGGCATTTTGGTCATTTAGTAATTAAAAGAATTAAAAAGGCCAAAATAGCCAAAAATTTGTCCATCTTCTCCATGGTGAACGAAATCAGCAAGGGGGAAGCCATATTTAGGGTTTTCAAGCTTCCTAGCTCCATAGTAAGTGATTCCAAGCCCCATTTTTAATGTTCTTTACGTTTTTAGAGTCCTGGTAACTTGATTTAGCTTATTCTAGCAATAATTTAATCTAGGGTTCATATTTGGAAAAATACCCATAGGTGAAATATATTTATTTTGATGTTTTATGGTAGAATATGAAGCTTGAAATTATGTTAAATAACTTTTGCTAGCTGATTTTAAGTGAAAACGAGTAAATTGACATAACCGGTAAAAATACCTAATGTTCATAAGTGTTAGAGTGAGAATTTGATGTTTCCATAGAAGGGAAAAATGTTCAGCATGTCATAAAACATAAGAAAAATGAATAAAGTTTAATTTTCGAGCCTAGGGGAAAAATCATAATTTTGTGAAACTTTAGAAGGCAAAAATGTAATTTTTCCAAAATGTGATTTTTGGACTGGATTGAATAATGTAAGTGTTAAATAAGTTAAATGTGTTATTACAAGTCAAGAAAGACAATGAATTGACTTTGATTAGTGAAAAAGGAAAAAATGAGAAAAAGTGAGAAATTTCCTAATTGAACATTCGAAATAAAAAGGGATACAAATGAAGTGACAGAAATGATCACATGTGTGGCATTGACTGTGTGTAGGCCACTATGTGAAAGTGAAAGTGATGGTCACATGTGTAGTACTATGTGCAAGCTACTACATGTACCAGAATGATAGGTCGCATGTGTAGTACTATGTGCAGGCTACTATGCGTACCAGATAGATTCGATCATGTGTATAGTACTATATGCAGGCTACTACGTGTATCAGATAGTGATGGTCCCATGTGTAGTACTATGTGCAGGCTACTATGTGAACCGGTATCATTAATTATAAGGTGGTTGCTATGTGTTGATCCCACTGGATATCATTGATTACAAATGGTGGTTGCTGTGTGCTGAATCCACCGTGTATCTGTCATTATTCCAAAATGTTCATCGGGAAATTGACTAAGTGAAAATACATGAGATCATGTAACGATTAAGTGTGATTGAATGATGAATATATGTGCGGAATTGAATTGAATAATGATTGAAAGTGAAAAAGTGAAATTATGAAAAAGTAAAATTAGCAACAAAATAGTTTTTGACAGTAACAATAGTGTGACTTTGAAAAATCACCAAAAATGGTGGAAATTTAATTAGAGATTGAATAAGATATTAAATGAAATCTTAATAAGTCTATTTTTACATAAAAGAAACAGAGCAAGCAAAAGAGTTATATATTTTGAGATATTTGAATTTTAGTGAGGCAGGATTGGATTGATTTTAGAATCCCCTGTTCTAACTTTGGAAAATAATTAACAATTGTAAAAAAAATAATTATGAGTAATAATTTATATGCTTATAATACCTAATGAGTCTATTTTTAAAGGAAATAAACAGAAATATCATCTAAATTCTATACAATGAGATAATTCATTTTTAGTGAAGAGAGGTCAGAGATGTTGAGCAGTGAAATAGGGGTGACTTTAAAGAATAAATTGTACTAATTGGCTAAGCCAAAAATTCTTAAAATTTTATGGTAAGAGGATATGTGAGTCTAGTTTTTGGAAAAATTAACATAACTTAATTTGGAGCTCTGTAGCTCCAGATAAAAATAATTTAGTGAGTGTAACTCGACTAGACAGCTTTGAATTTAAATATAAGTGAATAATGAAATTATGTATAATGCTATTTAAGCATGTTATATACATAAAGGATGTGGGATGGAGAGGAGGAGGAGGACAATAAAGTATATGAATGAATTGTGTATAATTGGTTAAATGTATGATTATAATCGATAAATGTTGAAATAGGAGTGATGCTTATATTGGTGCATTACTGGTCATGGTAAGCTCATGAGAGAAAATAAAGTTTCATAGCATATGCGTGTGGTATATTTGGCATGAAATGATGTCATGAGTGGCTCATGAATTAACTCATGTTGGTAAGTTGATGCATAATTATAGTATTCAAATATATACATATTTGTAATATTTTGCTATGTGATTCGGAAAAAGGGGAATAAATAGCATACTGAAAATTCGGCCATGGTGCTAGTTTATGTTAAAGGAGTGTTTTATGGCATATCTTAAGTAATGGAATGTTATGAATTTTGAGATTAATTTTCTAGTCAAATAAACGACAAATGAATAATTTTCTAGTCAAATAAATGACAAATGAATTGATTACGTATTTGTAATTTTGACATATGCTTGGTATATGAAACGTAATAATATATGCTTGAATAAACTTTAAGCATTCAAATGACATGGATTTGATGGTGATAAGATTCGAACATTGAATTCATGAAGCACAAGTGATGTATTATTGTTGTCATAGCTTGGTTCGAGAAATTGGTTAGGTAAATGGTAAGTGAAAGCATTTATGGATATAGAAGAAAATTTGGAGTGAATATGAAATTTAGCTCAATTAAATGATTTCATCAATTAAACATTGTGTATACCAGAATGTGTTAGTGAATTACATATTCGTAAATTGACATTCAAAGTTCAGTTAGCAATATATGAAAATAACATGAAAAGATTTATGATTGTGATTAATATTGATTCCGGCTTAAAATGGATTCTTCAATGTTGGATTGATTTAACGGATATATTGAGCATATGAATAGGTATGTATTGGGCCTCGTAAACCCTAATTAGCGACTCGAAGATAATAATTTGAAAGTTTTTAATTTGGATGAAATTTTATAACTCGGTTTAATATGTTTATAAGTGTATTTATTCTGGTAATGCCTCGTACCCTATTCCAGCGTAGAATACGGGTAAGGGGTGTTACAATGTGACATCACCAGATTTGGCCCTAATGTTTAGGCTGGGTTTAGGGTGTTACATTGGGTGTTGGTCTCATACGTCCTACCGATGGCTGAGTTTTCGGCATGTGTTGTAGTTACTTTACAGCTTATGTGAGCAGCACCGTGTAGCTACGTCTTGACTAATAGCTTGTGTGAGCAGACCCGGTTATGGCTCGAGAGAAAGCATTGATACGAGATATTAGATAGTGGTGGTTTTGACCACGTATTGGCACTTAGTGTGCGAGATACCCGCGTATTCGATAGTATTCCAAATGGTTCAATGGGCACAGTGTCATCACGAGGATTATATGAGTTCAATACGAACTAGTACATGTATTTATGTGAAATACGAGAAGTGGTATATATTGACATATGAATTCATGAATAACATGGTTAATGATTATGTGTTAGGCTTTTAGGCCAAATTGAGTCGTATTATGCCTTAATGTTGTTTACCTAAATTGTGGTTGATTGATAAGTTGTATTTTTAGTTATACGAACTTACTAAGCTTAATTTCTTACTCTATTTTATTTTTCGTGTTTTATAGTGCTTCAGAAGCTCATTCAGTTTGGAAGTTGTTGGAGATTGCATCACACTATCAAACACTTATTTTGGTACTTTGGACTTTATATTTTGGTTAAATGGCATGTACAGGTTATCTGGCTAATGTAGCCTTTATGTTTTGGTAATGTATTTAGCCATTTGATTTGACTTGTTTTGGTATATTTTGTTATGTATATATGAGTAAATGACCTTGTCATATTGATGTATGTTTGCTATGTGAATGCCTTAGTTGTGAATTGGTATTTTGAGTACCAAATGGCTGAAATTGAGAAGTGGCATGCATATTAAGTTTTAGGTACAATGTCTCATATATATGTTTGACCATTTAGGTAAATGTTGGAGACAAATTTTGGCATGTTATAAATGGTCTATTGAGGTACCTATGAGTATCATGATTGTGTGTGATATTATAACATGTTATAAACTTCATATTGGTTGGTTTTGAATGCCTATTTATGCCATGATTGTATGTACATTGTTGAGCTTAGGTTGGTACCAATTTGGGTGAGAAATATGGCTTAGAAAATGACCTATTTTTGTCCACACGGGTAGAGACATAGGCGTGTGTCTTAGCCGTGTGTGACACACGACCAGGTGACACGACTGTCTGTCCCCTGATACTTCTATAGAAAGCAAGCTAGTAGCTTCATACAGCCTAGCGCACGGGTGTGTGGCTTGGCTGTGTGGCACAAGTCAGTATACCCTCCAGTTTTCACACGGCCTGGCATACGGGCGTGTGAGGCCATTTTGAAGGGTACACAGCCTAGCACACAGGCGTGTGGTTAGGCAGTCTGACCCAAGTCAGTGAGGTACACGGGTACGGACGTGAGCTGAGACACGGCCGTGTGTCCCCATTTCGAATGCCCACACGACCTGGCCAGATGGGCGTATGTCCCCTGCACATTGAAAAAATTTTCAAAGTTTCCTAAAAATTCCTTGAGTACTCGGTTTAGTCCCAAACCATTCTTAATGTCTATTTTGGGCCTCAAGGGCTCGTATTAGGGACTATATTAATGAATTTGAATGGTTTTTGTTTTGTATGAGAACTGAATATAAAATGTATGATTGTTTGATTAATAAATCTGGTAATGATCTGTAACCCTATTCTGGCATCAGATACAGGTTAGGGGTGTTACACCAACTTGGTTAGATAATTACAAGAATGTCCTTTCATTATAGATATGTTAATATTCAAACCCACACCAATTATATTAGTAAAACATTTAATTAACCACTCAACTAAAACTTTATTTTCATACTTTTATACATTTTAGTTTTATCATGTACATTCTATTGCTTTCATCAGTTGTATATATTAATAATATATTTGATTGAATTGATTTCACAAGTTAACTCGACACCAACTCAAGATTGATGACAACACCATGATAAACAATTTAATCTCTTTTTTTTTCATTTTAATGACATGCATATTTCATTTGTTATTATTAATTAATTTCAAACCATAAATTTCATTATTTATTTTGTGTTATTTTTAAACACATATTTATATTTTAAATTTATATTTTTTACACGTATACATATATGGTATGATTTCTAATATTAATAAAATTTTAAATATTCGTATAAATGTTATGTTATAATTTTTTTTGATGGTGCCTTTTACTTTTACCTAAATTGAAACTCATATGAATTTTAAATTTATCAATTTTGATTAGATTTATTTATTTCAAATCATTCAAAAATATTTATTCCGTTAATTTATCAAATATTTCGCATCACTTTTGATTTGAACAATTATTTTTCATTTTAAATTTATTTATCTGAAATTGTTTAATTTTTTTATTAAATTATCACATGAAAATTTGAGAGAAATATAAAGTTGTGCATGTGTCATAAAAGTAAGTTATCCATTCATCAACTTTTTGTTTTATACCTTATAATATAATGTATATGATTAATTAAGTAGCACTAATTTAATTAATGAATTGATTAAAATTAAGATATTTTATAAATAAAATAATAGTATAGAAAAGATTAGCTATATTTTTATATTTTTTAAATAATTTAGTTGTATTAATATTATTTAATGTCTTAAAATTTACCTACTCAATTATCATTCCCTTTAAAACTATCTTTAAAAACTAGTTTTTATTTCCTTGACTATTCGGGTTCAATTTTTATCATACTTAATTGTGATGTGTAGGTCTTTGTCTCACCATGTGCATAGACCATGTGTAGGTTTTATTCCATTCTTTTCAATCTTTTTTTTTTATGTTTTAGATCGATTTGATTCTACATCGTAATTGGTTGAACATATATTTATATTTGTAATATCAAAGCTTTTTCAAAAAATAAACATCATTCCTTTTTATAATTATTACTTTAAAAAAATTATCGTCGTGAAGGTGTGTTGACTCCTGGGGAGAAGTCTATAGAGTGCCGTTCGCCAAACAATCAGCACTGCCCTCAACAATCAAAGGTATTGTCCCCATGTCAGGTTTTTTGTCCCTGCCCTCTGCGGAGAGATGTGTATGGTTCATCGAGGGGCACCTCGGTTGGTAGAGACCGATACTTGCAAGACTCAGGATAAGTGTTAGTAGTGGGAGTGTGAATAATTGCGAAAGTACCTAGGCACGCCGTAACTCGAACCACCAACCTAGGCCTTATATAGGACTTATAAGTAGATCTAGTAGCACTTGCGGTCTCCACCAAGTGAGGTGCCTCCTTCCGTAAATCGTACACAGCTCTCTGCAGAGGGCAAAGACAAAACCTTGACATAGGAATAATACCTTCGATTGCTAAGGACAACATCGACTATCTAACGAACAATACTTCAAAAATTTCTCCCGAAAAAATCATATATATGATACGTAAATAATTCTTTATGGATGTGGTATACGCTAGAAATTGCAATACATTTTTTTGTTAGTAAACTTTTCATAATTGTTTGGGGCCAAAAGGGAAAAAAAGAAGTTTTACAATTATAAAAATTCCAAACTCACAAAAGTCAAAATGAAAACAGCAAACCAAGGAGAGATTGGTTGGTCTACAGAATCAAAGGTGTAAATTGTAGCAATTTCATCATGATGAAGTGTCTTCACCTTTTTGGGCAAAGAGTTAAATTGCGAAAATCAAAAGGGGGACAGAAGTTGGTTGTTGCATAATTGTTCCCCAATCAAACAAAATTAGCTCCCAAATTTCAAGGATATATTTCTAATTTTCATTTGTTGGGCGAAGATGTATTACAAAACATTACTCCATACATATTTAACACAACTATTCTATTTTTATCTACAATTTTCTTGATTAAGACTTGGAATGTTATTTTAGTTGCCGCCTCATGGACCTGTAGTTGAATGGGGAACCAAAGCAATGGCGTGGAATAAGCTGGAGTTCACCACCTCAAATGTGATTTAGGTTCGAGTCGCGTTAATCGTGTTTATTATTCAGGCTTCGACCTATTATTGTAATTCACCAAAAAAATATATAATATATAATATAATAGAAAACAAACAACATAGTTAGTTTTGTGAATTTCAAAATATTTCTTTTTTCAATTATATTTAAAGTGGATTTCGTATTTAAAATTAAATTTTAAATATGATTTTCTTCCCATTAATGATATATTAATATATTAATTACAAGCTTTAAAGACTAAATGCTCAAATTAGACTCAATCCTTGCTCACAATAACTCCTTAATACATTTTTTTTTTGTATTTACATGATTTTAACCTTCTTGCCACGTGCCTCTGTCTTTAAAAGGAGTCAACAATTCATTTTTAAAAAAAGTAAATAAATGTCATATACGTCAAATAAAACATATCTACTTTTTTCATGCCTAATAGAAAATTCCTTATTATTGATTATAATAGTTAAGATAAAATTTACGGGAAATAAAATCATAACAAATAATAAATATTTCATATAAAATAAAATTTGTATTTAAAGTTCATCATTTTCCCTTCCATTTTATGTATGAAGGCCTATAAATAGAATTCTTGTAAAGATGATGAAACACAATGAAGAATTATAAACTAAATCACTGACAGTTTAAGGGGTTTTTTTTTTAACCTTATTTTCCTTTTTAAACTTTTTTTCTTAATTTTACTTTTTATCTTTTAGTTTTATTTTGCATAATTTGTTTAAATGTTATTTATTCTTTAATCTTTTACATTAAGAATAAATTCAATAAGAAAATGATGAAATAACAATAGTGTGAGGCTGAGATACAACAAATAGCTTAAAATTAATGAAAAAGTGTTGAAGAGTTTGAAATAAATAAAAACATGATGAAGATTTATCAAGAAATGGATTCAACCAATCAATAAATTGAACAATACACAATATTATAATTAATATATACAATTCACTCGTGAATTGAAAAAGGAAAAAGATTGGAGGAGATACGGTGCCTGTGAAGTTAGGGAAATGAGAGTTTGTTGCTGGATATGATGATGCCAAGAATCTGCAACATTCAAGGATTCACAATCCTATATCTCACTGATTTTCCTCTATAAAATCATGTGATTATTTTTTAAAAATATTAATATTATCCTCCCTTCATTTCTCTTAAATTGGATTCACACACGTGAATGTTTCAAAATCCTTCCATATTTTGTGGATTTATTTAAGCACTATAAAACTATTGCTTGTGTTACAATAAATCCTTCAAATCATATTAGTATCTACCATCTTGAATTTAGGGATGGAAAACTAGGGGAGACATTTTGAATTCATTTTTGCACATTTAAATACGAGCCGTTAAAGATAACATTTTAGGGGTGAAGTCAGAACATTTTTTTTGGATATGAATGAAAGTTTAATTTTTTTATAGTCTATATCTTTATAACTTTTAAAGTGTTAAATTGAATTTTTATAATTTTAAGGGGGTCAAAGTGTAATTTTACTTTTACTAATTTAAAATTTTTAAAAAAATTAAAGGGTCTAAATAACAATTTTTCATTTTAGGGGCCCTAGAATCGCCTCTGTAACATTCAAGTTCAAATTTTCAAATATTTATGAGATGAGGTTGGAGGTTCGATTTCCACTCATGGAAATAGAGCATATTTTATTATCAGCAATTTATTTCTTGCAGCGAAAGGATTAGTCACCATTGCCGGTGATGGATACCTTAATTTTAACAAAAAAATATTTAATAGATAATATTATTTAATTTGAATTTAGGTGTAGATACTAATATTTGGATTTAGTGTGAATGATGAATAAATTCATATTTAATTTAAAGTAGTTATAGATATACAAATTTAGATTTTACAAGAAAGTTGCACGAATAAATAAATAAATAATTGAGATATTACAAATTTAGATACCTTGAGAAAAAAATACACGAGTAAACATCATTCCTATTTAAATCATATTTAATAATTAAAGGGATTGTTTTTAATATACAAAATAGTAAAGTTTATTTTTAAAAATATGCAAATCGAATAAGATTTCTTTCCGAAATGGAATAACTTCAATTATATTAATAATTATACGGTTCCATGTACTCTTCACAAATATGATATTTAATCCATGTACTTTTGTTTAAAGGAATTTAGTCCTTATACTTTTCAAATTTCAAATTTCAAGTCCAGTTATTAACATTTTTTGGGGGGTTAAATCTGTTGAAATTTAAAAAAAGAATCAGCTAGTATCCATGTAATTGAAAAAAGGTGTTGTAATGAACCCAAATTGAACAAAATAATTTAACAATATTAACGATTGGACTTGAATTTTAAAAGTAGAGGAGCTAAAATCTTGGAAATAAAGTATATAAACTAAATTCCAAATTCATGAAAAATGCAAGGATGTATGACATATTTTATCCTATCTATTATTTTTTGATTTGATCGATTTTTATTATTCACTCTAGTTTCATTTTTAAATTAAGAATATGCATATTTTTCAAAATTAATTTTTTTTAAAAAAAATTAAATTTTAATATTTTGAGAAAATATACTATTTTTAAATTTTATTGTAAATTTTAAAAATGGTGAATGAAACAATTTACATGCTAATATTGTTTAAAATTATTTCAACTTCTCTACTTATATGGAAAAATGAACAACGCTTTCATATTCCTGTCAATTCAAGTAAATAAGGTAATGGAACATACCCGGTCACGTGTTATGTAATGTAATTCTATTACTAGATTCATCCTTTTGTAGTTTTTAAATATATATTATATTGAAATCTAACTAATTTATTAATAAAATATGCATTTCATTCTTGCGAAGTTGAAATCAATATAACATTAGGGAAATATAGTGAGCCTCCTTACAAGGTCACATTCTATAACAACATTTTATTATACCAACCAAAATTTTTATATTTTATTTTTAAACGACTTTCCACCTATAATAACAATAAAGTATATTTTTTACTAAATTAGTTCTATGTAACTATTTATTGTCTCAAATTTTAATAAAATTAGTTGTATCTCTCAGTAAAATAAAAATAATAACTTTTAATTAAGATCATATATGTTGCTATTCGGCATAGAATTTTATTAACTATATCTATACAACTATATATAAAAGAATAAGGCCTTTCACAATGGACATCTGTCCATCTTTCTTTGACATGAGAACATATGGGTAAATTTCAATTCCAATCCCTCTACCTTTTAGATTATAAGAATAGTTAAATTTCAATTTGATCCCTATATTCTACTCAAATTTAAAATTTAATCTAAATTTCATGTGTATAATTGCACCAAATTAAAGCTCACGTATACAATTGCACATTGAATTAAAGTTCATGTATAATTTTGAGATTTATCCCTATTATTATATAAATATTTAATTCAAGTTTTACAAATTAACTTGACACCAATTTAGTCAAGAAAAGTACTAAAAATTTTAAATTTTAGACAATTAATAAATATTATTATAGGTGTTTTTTTTTGTCTTTTTACACTTTTATATAAAATCTATAAAAAAACATAATTAAAACCAAGAATAAATATAAATATGGTGGAATTTAAACTTAAAATGTAAAGAATCTCAATTATTTAATTTTATCATTTCAATCAAAATTTTATTATAATATTACATACATTTTTTGAATAAAATTTATTTTTCACTCTTATCGCATGTGATCTTTAATCTATTTTTTTTTAGTTAAAAATTTGGTTTAGAAGATGGGGAGAGTTAATTTTTTTTAATTAGAAAATGTATTTTGATAAAAATTCCACTTAGTTTGGCTTGGAAAATATTCACTTGCAATCTATCAGGTTTGATGAAAAATACACTAATTTATTAAGGTAGCGTTTGATATAATAGGAAGTGATAACTTTTTTGGAAATTTAATTAGTTGGAAAGTGATTTCAACATTTGGTATACCAAAGTATTTTTATTTTCTTTGAAATATAACTTTCTGATAGCAAAATAAATTCATATTTTTAATATATTTATTTTTGGCTAATTATCGAATAAAATGCTATTAAATTTGGGTCTTTCTTATCATGAATGAAGTTGGTGTGCTGAATTCAAACTCTTACAAAAATGGCTAAATCGGAACAAAAAGCAATGCTTGATTGAAAGATTGAAGACACAAAGATGACTAGATAAAGATTGAAGGGTTGAAGATTTTTTTAAAAAGTGGTTGGATAAAAATTAAAGGATTTTTTATATTGTTACAACTCTGTAATTAGTTTAAATTTAATCTCTTGTTTAACTTTGAATTTTAAATTTTAAATTATTTAGTGATAATATTTAAAATTATTTAGTGATAATATTTAGGAAAAATCTAGCTAAATTTTAGTACTAGAAGTGTGTATAAATACCTAGTGGCTACAGTCAATTAAACACACACTTGGCTTTTGGAATCAACAAAATTCCTTAATTTCTTTCCTTTCTTGTGTCACCTTTCTATTATGTTGTTTCATTCTTATTTTTCTTTACTTTCAACTTTTTGGTTTAATTGCCTTCCAAGGCCCTTTTTCCTTCCTACTTTCTACAATTCCCTTTGAACCATTTATTTTCAAGCATGATTCTTTTCATGATTAACTAAATCTTTTTTTAGCCTTAGCCCAATTATCACTTCGACAAAGTAATCGTGAGATATGAACCCACATACCATGTCTCATTTTTCATGTTTCAATTCACTATCTCACTTCCATTTCACATACCATGTCATTCAATATCGATTATAGAACTTGAATATAAAAACTATTGAATTTGAATTTGAATAACTATTGAATTTGATTGAATTTGAATAGCTATTGAATGAACATGAAAATGTATGATTGTTTATGTGATAAGTTTGGTAATGCTTCGTAACCCTATTCCAGCGATGGATACGGGTTAGGGGTGTTACACAGATAAACAGAACAGATACAGTGAGTCCTACCCCCATCCTTTACACACCATCTCCGTCTATCCCATCATACCATGTAAGGTTAAAAACACCCACCCATCCCTACACACCATATAGTGTCGATGAGACACATTACAGATAATATGTAGTCAAGCTACCAGAATATAGGCGAAATGTCACCATACAGATCACTTCTTCCAAATATACAAAAGCCCACCTCAATCACAGATACAGAAATATCAGATACAGTAATATCATGCATAACATGCTTATATACAAATGTCATATATATTTATACTTAACAGAATTATCAAACAAGCATAACAATGTTTTACTCAGAGCAGAGTATCAAAATATCAGATCTTATAATCTTAGGGTTTGGTTAGACCTTACCGACCCTACGGTAAGCCCACATTCGATCGGAATGACCCATGTGACCCTAGAGAAAATTTTAAAAATATGGGCCTGCATGACCTGGCCCAAAACCCACACGCCTAACCTGGCCTAGCCCATGTGGCCCACAAGGCCATACTCACACCACCACACGGTCGTGTCTTGCACACGGCCATCCCCTCATCAACCACACGGTCGTGTCTCGCACATAGCCAACCATACGGCCAGGCACATGCCCGTGTGGCGTCGACAGAATGGTTTTTCGGCTTTTGTCGAAGTTTGATTTTTTGCGTTTCAGGTACACACCTAGTACGATTTTTGATGCGTAAGCAATCCTGAGCCCTCCAAACCTAAAAATATCATTCAATTGATTAAAACCAAGTACCGAAACACCAATCTATCGAACCCTAATCAACACACTTAAGAATTTTACTCAATCGACATACTCGATCACTTACCAAAACAGTTTCAAAAACTCCAACACACTACGCAATAGAAGACGAATTCTGATCCCCTTGGTTAACACCTACACAAGAATTCATCACATTAACACATTTGACAATGATTCCCAAATACTCAAAACTTCAAGAAGACTTACCTTCTATAGACCGAACAGAGTCTACAACACCCAAACGTAGTGATTGAAAGACAGAATAGCGAACAGAAATCAAAGAAGGAAGAAATCAAAAATAAATGTTTGGAAAAGGAAATTTTGGAGAAGAAACATCTAAAAAGAAATGTCTGTAAAAGGAAATTTTGGAGAAGAAACATCCAAACATTATTTTGAGGAAAAACCAAAAATAAAATAAGATAATAAAAAATAAAAGTAGATATGATAACATATCCCCAGATTTTCTCCCACTAACCCTAACTCATAACTTCCTTAAACTTTTAGCTCAACTGAAATTCTAACACACAACCGAACCAAAAATAACATCCATGCTCACACAATGATTCGAACACAAGACCTCCAACACACCAACTCCCCTACCACTCAAACCAGCAAGCTCATTCTAATATGAATTAACAGACAATTTTATATAAGCCCACTCAACAAGGGTAAGGCTTGATAAAAAATAACAAAAATTACCAAAAGTGAGAATTGAACTCGAGACCTCTCACACACACCCAAAACATTTAACCACTAAAGCAGGTACACAATTGTTAGATATTTACATAAATAGAGATAAATTATTCGGGGCGTTACAAAAATTTTAAAACTTTACAATTCAGTCCTATTTCATGCTTGGATTTCATAATTAGGTCCATATAGATTGCAAATTATTATAATATTTTACAAGTAATATGATGATAATTAATTGAGATTTTTTATTAATAAATTGCATGTCTTTGATTTGTATTTGTTTGTACATCCTATTATTTGGGTTCAGCAATCGAACCGGGTAAGGGGTGCTACATGTAAGATAAATTTGAAATATTTTTTAATTAAAATTATAAATTAAAATAATAATTTTAAAAATTATCAATTAAAATATTATTAAATATAATCCAAAGATTTATTACTAATAAATTTTAGAGTAAAATATCAAATACATGAATATTATTTTTATTTAATAAGGGTGAATTTGTAAGTTATCATTACATTTCCAATAAAGTATTTAGTGAACCAAACATGATAATGCAACTTTTCAAGGATTTTAATCAATACTTTCCAATGTATACCAAACGTTGCAAAGTAACTTTCCTAGCAATCACATTCTAAGGAATCACGTTCCATTAGAATCATAACATGAGAAAGCACCAAACGCTACCTAAGATTCATTTATTAAATAAATTTCAAATAAAAATATAACTTTACCCTTTATTAATTAAAGATAAATCAAATTTATACATGAACTTCCACTATGCAATTTGATACATGAACTTTGATTTGGTGTAGTTATATGGATGAAACTTGAATTGTGGTTCATAAATATACATAAAACTTTGATTTTGAATTAATTGTAAAAGTTTAAAGAAATGAGTGCATTCATTTTTTAATGGTTTTTTACCCAAATAATATTAAAAAAATTATGAATTATGAAAAATGTATAGAAAATAGATTAGTCACGAAAATAGGCATTTTCTACAGTGTTCTAACGATGTCGCTTGACAAATTGGTGACACCAGACTGAAATATGATGACCTAAAATAATCAGGGACTTGATATATAAATTTTCCATTTTGGTTGACCGATGAAAAAAAGGCTTTAAGGGTGCCGCATACAGTGGTGCACCAAACTTTAAATGGGTCAACTGCTTCAAAAAAACCCTGTTGTTTATGATTTTATTTTATCCTCTTTTAATACAAAAAAAATTATTTATTTTTCGAAAAATATTTTTACTTGTTGTTCTATTCTTCAAAACTCACTATTTTTCCTCTGTTTTTTTTTTTTTTGCTTATAAGGTATAGTATCTCATTTCTCAATTTTACTCAACATAAAGCAATTTTATTTTTATTTTTATTTCTATTTTCTTGTAATTTTTCATATTTTATTATATATATCTTAAAAAATCATCTCTGTATTTACTTCATTTGATCTCTCTCACCAATCCTACCTTAACTCCGTTCTGTTTATCTCAATGTTCCTTTTGTCCGAGTTTTCTTTCCCAATCTTTTTCATTTATGATTTTTAACATTTTTTTAATTGATAATGGATACAGCAGAGCAAATTTTTAATTCAAGCAAATAAAAAGGAAACGACGAATATAGACATTGATGGGACCTTGAAGGAGCTTCCAAGTGATGGTTGTATCGCCAAAACCAAAATCGTTTGCACTCTAGGTCCGACATCGCGATCGATACCCATGATCGAAAAGCTGCTGAGGGCTAGCATGAACATTGCTCGCTTCAATTTCTCCCATGGCAACCATGAATATCACTGGGATACCTTGAACAATCTTGAAAATTTTTATTATTTTATTTATTTTTGGTGTTAAAGGGGAATAAAAATAATAATAAATAAGGGGGTTTATGAAGCAATTTACCTATTTAAAGTTTGGTGCCGCCACACTATCATGCAGCACCCTTAAAGCCTTTTTTCAGCTACCAACCAAAATAGAAAATTTACACATTAGGTCCTTGAATATTTTATGTCAGCACATTTCAGTCTGGTGCTACCAATTTGCCAGGCAACACCGTCAAAATACTGTAGCAAATGCCTATTTTCGTAATTAACTTGTTTTTCATACATTTTTCGTAATTAATTATTTTTTATATTATTTGGGTAAAAAACCCATTTTTTTCACACTGGATTAATATAATCACCTGTGTATGCAATATCTCAATGTAAAATGGTGTTAACTCAATAATATTGTTAGTCATTTTTTTCATATTGGATTAATATAATTATCTGTGTATGCAATATATCAATGTAAAATGGTGTTAACTCGATAATATTGTTAGTGATTTGTGAAATTATAATCAAATTAAAATTCAATGTATAAAATCACACAAAATCAAAGGTCATGTCTGACATTACACATTGCACATTGCAAAGTTAATGTATAGTTTTGATATTTATTCTTATTAATTATTATATTTATTTTTGTTATCTTGAATCTTTAGATTCAATAAATAACTAATTAGTTATAAAAAAGATTATTATTAAATTAAATTATAAATTGCATTATATGTTAATATAATCATATGTTAAACAAAATGCAAATTTCAAGTAATATGTGCAAGTTTATTTTTGTCTGAAAGTTATAAGTATGGTCAAAATTGTAATTACAAGGATTACTTTACCCCAAAATTAATCATTATAAAGTTGTGTGACAACGTTTTAACTTTTAAAAGTTACGGGAAAACGTTTTACTTTCCTTTAAAATATTCATTTTAAAGGGTCTGTTTGATTGAAGGAATTAATTTTTCGGAAAATCATTTCCAACTTTTCCAGCGTTTGATTGGCGGAAAACATTTTCCATTTAGAAAATGAACTCCAAAATAAGGGAAAATGGGTTACATTTTAGGAAAAATGTCTTACCCTTTCAATTTCCATAAGACATTTTCCGTGCTCTCCTCTCTATCGCCTCCTTCATTCCTTCCTTCATTTCCGGTAGAAAATTGCTTCTGTTTATCGATTTTCCAGTAACTTGTTTTTTTAATTATTCAATGCTTGTTTTTTTAACACAATTATAAATAATTTATTTGATATTATTTTTTTTAATTTATAACGATTAATATTGTAGCTTAATAATTGAGTATTATTATAAATAAATCATTGCAATATATGTAAAAATAATTTAAAATATAAAAATTTATTAATACATATCAATATATGTAAAAACAAATTTTTCGAAAAATATTTCCAGGAAATCTGCCAAACACCAGAAAATATTTTCCAGTAAATCATTTTACAGAAAAGTAAAACATTTTCCCGAAATCATTTTACGGAAAATATTTTACTTGCAATCAAACAATGGGAAGATATCAGTAGGTTGAGTATGTAATTAGAATGTTTTAAAGTTTAGAAACCAATTTAAAATGAGCATCATAATTTGAGGATGTTAGTGCAATTAAATATTATAAAGATGTAGGGATCAAATTATGTTAAAAATTAAAATTAAAATAAATCTAAAAATAAAATTTTAACATTATTTTTTTATAATAAAAAGAGTAATTTTAATTTGATTTGCATCCATTTATTTATTTGTTTGGTTTCTACTTTAACGCTAACCAAACCTTGAAAGAAAAGAAAATGTTAACTAAATTTTAATTGTTGCTTAACAATCGGTTGAGCGAACCCAAAGAAATTGATGAAACTAGAGATTCTGTTACTAATATCCTACTTTTTTTTGTTGCATTAGTTGGACATTTATTATTATTACTTTTTGTTTCTTTATTTCAAAACTAACCAATTGTCATAAATATTCCTTGTCAAATAAAAGTTTAAAATATTAAGGTATAATGATTTATTTTATAAACAAAATTCATTTTAGTTATCTATTCAATTTTTCGTCTTTTTTTATTATTTCAATTTGTATTGTTTTTCAAATTACTCAAAATAGACGGGAAAGTTAACGCTTATGTGGTACCCACATGGTAGTCCATGTTAACAATTAATTGGTTTTTAAAAATTTTAAAATATTTAAAAAATTATAATTTTTATACTTTTCTAATCATTTTAATATATTTTATTTTTTTGAATTTTAAATTTTGAAAAATTAATTAATTACTGACGTAGCATCCACATGACAATCCACGTGTATGTCATGTCAGAAAAGTTAACAGACATTAACTTTTCCCTCCATTTCGAGATAATTTGACAAATAACAAGTTTAAGGGTTAAAAGAGACGAAAAATTAAATGGAGAACTAAAATATTTTTTTTATAAAGTTGGAGAGTCAAATATGTCATTCTACCTAGTAGTAATGTACACACAAATTTCGAGTAGAAATAAAATGTGAAAAATTGTAACAAATGAAAAAGTACTTATAAAAATTAAGTTACAATTTTTATTCTTCACTTTATTGAAGCTTTTATCCAATAGTCATCTAGACTTGATTTTAAGTTGATGCAGATTACATAATTATCAAGACTTTATCTTGAAAATAAGTTTGAAGAAAGTTTAAGGGTCTTCAAGATTTGATATTGAATCCGCTTTAAAAGTCGTTGAGACTTGATATTGAAAACAAGTTTTATCTCCTTCTATGTTAATGTAATCGGATAGGGAACAACTTTGATTCAATGATTTTTTTAGACTTGATCATGGATAAATAATCCCGCTTCTTTAGAGATTTTGAAAAGAGCTCTTATTCTTCAAAACAATCTCTTCAAGTTTCAATTTCCAAACTTCTAGTGTGAACTTGTATTGAATGACTTAGAGATGATCCCTGTTATTATAGAATATATCGTTTTAATTTGAGCGATTTACAAGCATTAAACTCTTCTAGTTATTATTTATCTCATATTAGTTTAAGTTAATTAGAGAAAAATTATCGGAGTTGTTTATAAATAAGTTAATTAATTTCTTAATTTAATTTAATTTAATTAGAGATGAATAGTGAGATATGATAAATTTTGATTCATCCAAATTTTATCCTGAAAGAAATTCTCAACTATTTTATGTTTGAACAAACCTCATAACTTTATTATATCTTAAAAAAGATTATGCTTGAGATCTAATCAAACTGTCTCTTATTTCAAATCAAAGGTATTTTATGTTAAATTTCATAAAATTAAGTGCCAATTTCTTATTATAAAAACTATTTGAGTATTAAATGTAATTATATAATTATATTGTGAATTGTGAATGTTACATTCTTAAAATTATTTATTTTCCTATTTTAATTTTATATTATTTTCAATAAAAATTATAGCTGATTTAAATATTTCATATTTTGCATTAAAAAGAGAAATGATTAATTAATTAATAATATTTTCAAAAATTGGCTTAACATATTTAAATTTAAGGCAACTAAATATATAAATTTTTTATTTTTAAAAATTATAAAAAAATAAATTCCCACAACTTTCGTATAAAATTATTTTAAAGAATAATATTTTGATTTCATCATTTTTAGGATTAAATTAAAAATAATTTATATTTTAATTAATACATACAATCAACCAATGCATTGTACAGAAAAAGAACTAATATATTATATTACAAGGTGCAAAAATAATAAAAACCTAAATAATTGAATACATGCATAAATAATAGAAATATTACGCAAAGTTAATGTTATTTTTAGTAATTTTAAAAGATATAAATATGAATACAATTAAGAATATTAATTAATATTAGAATATTAAGTTATTTTAAATAATTAAATTTTAAAACATATAGTGAAAATTATTAAAATAATTTTAATTGATTTAAAATATATAAATAATAATTATTGTGAAGTGATTTAAAAATAATATTAAAAAATAATTAATAGATAAGTTGTTTAATTTAAAAGATAATTATTGTAAAAGCTATTATAAATACCTCTTAAAAGTTATTTTAGTATTAATTTAATTTATTTTAATGTCATATTATCCTATAAAAACTTTACATTTAAAATTTGATTTTCTTTATTTAGAATAAGGTGAAATGTTTAAAAATTAAGGATAAAATGTAGAATATATTTTTAATAATTTAAAATATGTATTTATCAAACAAATTCTATAATTAATTTTAAGTAAAATATTAAACAAATTTTATAACTTAAATTCAGTACCTAAACTTTTAGTACTTAATTTTTCAGTTTATCAAACAACGCCTAACTTTTAATATAATTATTAAATTTCGATAACAAATTCCACGGTAAAAGAAAGTATCTTTTCCTTATATATTAAAGAGATAAATTTTTTCTATAAAAAAAAAGAGATAAATTTTTAATGTTAAAATTAAAATTTAATATTTTCATATAAATTTTTATATAATTGCAAAAGAGATAATATATAAATTTTATATATACTTTTATTTTCTAAATTAAAAAATTTTGCTAACCCGTAAAAAGAATATTTAATAAATTGTAAAATTAACTTAAGATTTCTAAAAAGAATACTGAAAAAAGTATATATCATTTAAAATGAAATTTAAAACATTTAAAAAATATATTTTTAGGTTTATTATCTTTTCATATTTTTTAAAAGTTTTTATAGATTTTTATTTTTAAGATAAATAGTTAATTAAGTAAACAAAATTAAAAAAGTTAAATTATCCGTTAAATTTAACTTATATTAATAAATTATTTATTTATCTTTAAAAAATAGATAAAAAAAATTAAAGATGCGCCACTTTTCACAATAAACTCTTTATTTTCACTTTTTGCTAAATTACACTTTTACTCATTACATTTTAAAATTACATTAAATAATTTACTTTAAATATAATTTAATTATTATACATATATATCCAATTTATAAGGTAAATATAAAATTACGTAATTGTTGCATTAATTTGTTTTCAGGATAGTTAATTTTATACTTTTAAATCTTTTAATTTTTAAATTTGTTTTGACATATATTACTTTAAACATGATAACATATATAATTTTATTACACTTTATAGGAACAACTAATTATATAAATTACATAATATTAAATGAAAATTTTATTTCCATTAAATTTTTAACAAATTATTATAATGTAAAACTTTTGGCAAGCAACTAACGAGTAAAAGGTATGTTGTAACTAAATGAAGTTAAATTAGTGTTTAAGTATTTATATTTTTTATATAATGTCTAAAATTATCCACAATTTTTCCTCAATTTTTAAATATGAAGATAAAATGTGCTTGAGCGTGCTCGAATCCATATCCTCCTACATTGACAGCAATATCAATACCAATTGATCTAAGACTCAGTCGACTTAAATATTTATATTTTATATTTGCTTTTATACTATCTGTAACCTTCCCAACCCGGCCTAAACGTTGACCCGAATTCAAGAGATTACATTGGCCATCGAAATGGCCTAGCAGAATTATCAGAGTTTTAAAAACAGTTAATTGGAACATTCGTTTATTTTAGAAGGAAGTTTAGTCTCTTTTCAGAAAAATACAGGAGTTAAAAAACAATTAAGTTTAACATCTTTATCATAATAGTGTTTACTATTGAAAACTTAGTTGAAAATCCGAATTACTTTCTTAACAAAACACATTTACAATTTAACAGCAGAAAAGTGATATTAATGCAATCTTAATAAAAATCATGTTTCATGCATAATTAAAAAAAATTCATATTCTAATAGCGTAAATTATTTAAATATCATGCACACCTAAATAAAAACCGTAAATTAAGTTCCATGCCACAATAATAATATAGTTTCAAATAACTAGAATTATAAAATAATCAGTTTAAAATAGTTTTATATAGAAATCAATATTCCGAGCCAAGCCAGCCACATGTAGCGCTCACGTCCTAACCTTGTGAGTTATTTGAAAAGAAGGAAAAATAAGGGAGTGAGCTATGAAAGCTCAGTGTGAGGTCAATCACAAGAAAATCGGTGCAAACAGTAGACAAAACATACAGAATATCAACTTCAAAGTATAAACCACAATTAATTAACAATTCAGAAAATTGATAAATCAAATCAATTTCATCAACATAATATCTCAATGTTCAAAGGATAAACATAATTAAAATAGCAACTCAAAATTTTGCTATTTCAGATTCACTCATTATCATAATATCTAGGTATTCAGAGCAATGTAAATGCTTATAAATGCAATGCAATTTCAATTTATCAGAAAAGGTTCCTACCCCACTACTACACACCATAATAGGAGTTCCCCAAAACTCCTTTGCCTTTACACCATGTTCGCAGATTGAAGCTGCTAGTGCGATGTGGATAAACCACTCAAACGGTACAAATAAAAGCTGCTCAAACGATGTGGATAAACCACTCAATAGTGTAGATAAACTGCTCACACTTCCTCTATACATATCGTCCCACCCTACGCAATACAATATGGAAAGCTCGAACAGATCAATACAGTAGCAATTAATATGCTTATAACAATTCAAAATATTAGCAAATAATATGCTTATAACATATCAACTCAATAGCCAAAAGTCATGCTTTTCATGTATTTGGAATAATAGTATCATAGGGCATGCTATATGAACATTCATAAACATGGATTCAGTCAACATATTTATTCACGGTTCATACAAGTATATATTAATAAACTAGTAATTCAATCATTTAGGTCATGTATTCTAGCATTATTCATGTTATCAGGGGCTTAATTAGATAAATAAATCACTAAAAATAGTTTAAGAACTAATCAGGGACTAATATGATCAAAATATAAAATTTTGGGTAAAACTATAAAATTTAGATAGTAAGGTAAAGGTTCTAAGAAGGAAACGGATCGCGCTAGTTAAGGTTTTGTGGTAGTACCATGGCACCGAGGAGATCACATGGGAACTAGAAGACATGATCCGTCAACAATATCCTCATCTATTCGAAACAGGTAAATTTCGAGAATAAAATATCTTTTAAGAAGGGGAGAGTTGTCACGCCCCAAAATAAAGGGAGCTAACTGAAGTGATTAAATAAGAAATGAGTTTTAAGCTTGATAGTTAAGTGTTAGCTTCCCTTCCTAGAGGTCCTAGGTTCAAGCCCTTCCATCCCTATTTCATTTCTTTTAATTTTGACCCAACATTGGTAAATTTGCATGTGTCGTGTAACACTCCAAAATAGGGCCTAGGAGTTTTAGAGGTATTTTAGGAATTTTAGCCTTTGAGTATTTGAAATTTTGTGACATGGCATATCGGTAATGTTTTCAATTATAGTTTTTAAAAAATTAAATCAATTTCTAAAAATGAGTTTTAGATACCTTTAATTTAAAACATAGGACTAAATTGTAAAAGAGTCAAAATTGTGAGTCTTTATGAAACAATTAAACCAAAATTTAGAAACCAACCTATTTCTTCATTTCCACCTACAATTTTTCACGTAAACTTTTCCCCAAAATTTGTGTTTGTCGTCCCTTGATTCTCCCTTGTTATTTCAATCAACTTTGAATTCCAATTCTTAATCCTCTTTGATTTCTATCACCCTTGAACCTTAAACCTTTATAAAAGACCAAGAAAAACACCGAAAAATACCATAGTTCCTCCATTGTCAAGATTTTGGGTTTTTCGGGTGTTCGATCAAACACTCAGTTTTTCGTCAATTAAGGTAACAGTTCATCTTGCTATTAGTTTTAAATGTTATTTAGTCTTTAAAACCAAGTTTTTAGCCATTAAATCACATGTTTTGAATAAAAGCTGAAAATTGGGTCATTAATGGTGGATTTCGAGATTTTGCATAAAAATGCAGTTTTAAAGTATTTTTCAACTTTTTTTAACATGACTAGAATGTTTCTAAACTTACTTTGACGTTTAGTTAAAGATTTCTTGAGTTTTAATGAATTTCTGGAAAATAGCCATAAAACATGTCGAAAAACTCGATACTATGAATTGAGTCTTTTATTTATTTTAAAGGTTGTGAATTAGTTGTAGGTAAATTATAAGATGAACGGAATTAGTTTTAGGCAAAAAGATTGAGTATAGTCCGAGATATTTGAGTTTTAAGTTGGTTTTGTTAAAGGTTTCGGTTACATAAGAACTTAGTTTATGCTTATGTTTTGTATGCTTTTAATGAGTCATTGACTGATTTTTGGATGTGTTGCTTTGTGAATTTGTTGTGTTGAAGTTTTGGATTCGACAGAACTTTCTACGAGTAGAAATAAAAGTAAAAAAAAGCTAGTTTGAGCTTTTGGCTTTTCAGCGAAAGCGTAATTGGTGAGTGTTTGGAGTAATTACTTGTGGACATGATTCAATGCATTATTTGGTAATTTAGTAGTAGCCTAAATCCCTACTCTAAATTTCGAGTATAAGCTTTCTCATACCTATGTTATCTTGTGAACAAAGTGCTTATGTGTTTGTGAATATGTGAATTGAGATGAGATGCTATAACATGTGATATGTGGTTATGATAACTGTTGTGAAAGTGCAAATATGTACATGTTATGTATATGTTAAATGTTAGTGACAGTGTTTTGCTAAACATGCAAATATGCAGTGATTGTGCACGGATAATCAGTAAGTGATATGTGTTTGAATTCAGATATTTTAGCCTTGTGACCTTGAAACCATTGGATATAGTTGACATGCCATAGGATTGTGAGTACTCACCTATATGTACAGTGATTTTGGGCGTTGACGCCCTGGGACATGTTGGAGAGGTAAGGGAATGTAAGCTAAGCTCTATTCAACGAGACATGTGAGGGGAAATAAGGATAGTGCTAGCTTTATGCTTCACTTTTGGGACATGTTTGACTCTATGAGTCTATGTATGGTGTGTCGGAGATCCGCGTATCTGATGAGTGATGATAGAGCTCACTTTTATGTTTCATAGCTCAAGTGCCAAATTATCTTAAAATGTATATGTGTGATGTGATGTATGCCTCAATGAGTACGTGGCCATTATGCAATTTATACATAAACCTTTTTTTGAATATTAAGATATATACTAAAATGTTAGGTGATTATACGTGTAGTAGGTTATATGCTTAAAAGTGAATATGTTTACCATGTAAAAGAACTAATAATAATGCACGAGTAAGTATATTATGACACTAAAGTTGGAACTATTAAGGTTATGCTATACGGTTGTTTCGTTAATACTTGACAAATTGCTTGCATGATAGTTGTTCTAGGCATTCACTGAGCTTGTTAAGCTCACCCACTCCCTTCTTTAACCATTGTAGATTAGTTGTGTACCGGGGATAGCGGTTTGGTTGTCTAAGGCAGTGATCCAAGGGAGTCTCGTTTATTTTTGTAGGTGTTTATTCATTTATTTATTTGTGTTTTGGGGAATAAGGCAATGTGGTAGATTTCTGATTGGTTATTGCCATGATGTATTTGGGCTATTTACTAGTTTTGCTCTTGTTCTTTGTTTTATAAGTATATATATTTGCTTAGGACTATAAACATATATGTTGGAACAATGTTTCTTGCTTGGCCATGTTTTGATGATTTAAACTGTTAAATTTAGCCATCAAATGAGTATTAATCAAAGTATTTGTTGCATGATGCCTAGGAACCATTTTGGAATGAGCTAATTGTATATGTATTCTGTATTTTTATGCCCAGTGGCAGAGGTATCAATATTTCGGGTTTAAGATTGATACTTCTGTGTTTCGAAATGTGTAGGAAGTCAGAATAGAGGTTTGGTATCGATACTCGGGAAGCATGATGCCTAGGAACCATTTTGGAACGAGCTAATTGCAAATGTATTCTGTATTTTTATGCCCAGTGGTAGAGGTATCAATATTTCGAGTTTAAGATTGATACTTCTGTGTTTCGAAATGTGTAGGAAGTCAGAATAGAGATTTGGTATCGATACTCTTTCCCGAGTATCGATGCCTATGGTGTAATTATCGATACCTTGCGAAAGGTACCGATATTTTTTGATGTTTTGAAATTTGGCTAGAAACAGAATGCTAGTTTGGTATCGATTTTCTAGGTGGTATCGATACCACTTAAAGGAAATATCGATACCATAGATACGGTATCAATATCTACGTAACATTTTTGGGAAAATTTGCTAAGTGGTCCCAATGCTCGAGATATGTACATCCTATGCTTGTTTGACGCATGTTAGTATGATTAAACGCTAAACTAAGCTTGCATGACTGATATTCTCATAAATGCTAGAATAATTAAAGTAAAACGAAACTGCATGAATTTCAACTCTGATAATTACAATAAAATCGACGTAAAATGGTGGTGTGGCATCTCAATATTCAGCTTGGCGTCCAGGCAGAGTATGGGGTGTTACATTTGGTGGTATTAGAACTTTAGGTTCAATAACTCTTGAACCTAGGTGGTTGTTGTGTGTTTGGAGTTTCGAAACTCATGAGTCTAAATTTCCCTATTTTCTTGGAATTGTTGATATAACTTTATTTAAACTGCATTTGATTGTTTGAGATGTTCTCATTGAATTGCATGCAGGGTAGGAACAGGAAACATTGCCTTTAATCCTAAAATTTACTTGTAGGAACAAAACTTGGCTCATCTCCCTGCCACTGACACTGTTTGTTTATTTGTTTGTTTGTGTCTATGTTAGAATATTAAATATGCCTCCTAGATGTATTAATGTTAGAGCTAGTGCTCAAGAAGATAGTATATCTTCTGTACCTTCTGTACCACCACATAGAGTGAATATACCTGAGGAGGGTGTAGGCCCTCTGATGGAAGCCATGATAGAAGCATTTCAGTGAATTGCTGGTGCTAACCCTACTCCTGCACCTGCCAATCCTGCACTTGTTAGCCGTGGGTTACCGCTTGAATGTCTTCAGGCATTGGGTGGTAAAGAGTTTTCTGGAGTAAAATGTATTGATCTGACCGTAGCTGAGTATTGGTTGAAAAGAGTTGAAAGGATCCTAGAACAAATGTCATGTTCTGACGAGGAAAAGTTGGGTTGTGCTGTGTCCTTATTTGACGGTGAGGCTTATTGTTGGTAGAATACGGTTAGGAGATGTACCGTTTCTGATAGATTGACCTGGAATTACTTTATTGAGGTTTTTAAGAGGAAGTTTATGCCCGAGTATTGATACTTGTGGTGTAATTATTGATACCTTGCAAAAGGTACTGATATTTTTCGATGTTTTGAAATTTGGCGAGAAGCAAAATGCTAGTTTGGTATCGATTTTCTAGGTGGTAACGATACCACTTAAAGGAAATATTGATACCATAGAGACGGTATTGATACCTACGTAACATTTTTGGGAAAATTTGCTAAGTGGTCCCAATGCTCGAGATATGTACATCCTATGCTTGTTTGACGTATGTTAGTATGATTAAACGCTAAACTAAGCTTGCATGACTTGATGTTCTCATAAATGCTAGATTAATTAAAGTAAAATGAAACTGCATGAATTTCAACTCTGATAATTACAAGGAAATCGATGTGAGACGATAGTGTGACTTCTCAATATTCGACCTAGCGTCCAGGCCGAGTATAGGGTGTTACATGTCTCCCCTAAGTTTTTCAAACCCTAAGTATTTAACCATTCTTTTTCTATTGTGATTGGAATTGCCCTTTTCAAAATTCTAGTGAAATTTCTCTCTATCTTCTTTTTATTTTCTTTACCTCACCTTGTACCATATTTTTTTATCTTTGTGTTGGTGACTCTTTTACTTTCCCGTATTAAATTGTCCTCGTTCAATTGTTCCCTATCAGAGTTTAGAATTGATGGCTATAGCTTCTGTAATATTTGCCAAAAGTCAGTAAGTATTTTTCATTTCAACGATGAAGATCTCGTAATTTTGTAATAGTATTATCTCACGTTAATATTTAGGTTCGAGTAGTCAATCTATTTGAAATCTTGCCAAATCTTTTGCAAATCTTGCCAAAACTTGATATCAATAGTTAATTGTGTGTATTTGTCATTGAAGGACCGAATCTAAGTGAATCGAATCAAAGTTGATCGTGGGAGGCGTCAACTGGACCCATGGTGAAAGGTGTGTGTCTTTTCCAAGTGAATCGATGGTGATCGTATGTAGGTTTAAGGCCACACGGTCTCTCACACGGCCATCATACGACCATGTGCACTTGTAGATTTTAAGGACTTCGTGAACTACACAACCTCAGCCTGTTACACGGTCGTGTCCTTGTAGGGTAAAATTATCGCTTTTCACATAGCATCAGGCTGTTACACGACCGCGTAACTTCTGTTTTACAGTTTTACCCAGAATTTTGTGAATTATTCAGTTTAGTCCATGTATAGTCTTTGAATTGTTTTTAGAGTTTTTATAAACTCAATTGAGTCTCTGATAATATGTTCACTCAGGAATCTATGATTTAATGACTGAATTGTTATTATTATATTGTATAATATGTGAATGCTACATGCCTTCTATAATACTAACAAACTGTTAGTGTTAATGTTGTTACCGCTCTATTGAGTACATGTTAAGCATGTCTACTGCTAGTGTTGAACTAAATACATGTTAAGCATGTCTACTGCTACTGTTAAACTAAATACATGTTAAGCATGCTTATTGTTTTTGCATTGTTCTGTTACAAGTATGTCATATTGCATTGCATGGGGTGAGAGGATATAAATCGAGGAAGAGTGTCAGTTTAATACTTTTCAAACAGTGGTGGTTCATCCACAACATAGTGACAATTTATCTGCAAACTTTTTTTATATGAAAATACTAGTGGTTTACCCACAAAGTTTTTTTTCTTAAAAAATAAGCAAATGTTTTAAAACGACTATTTTATAAACTCCGATAGTTCTACTAGGCCATTCCGGTGGCCAATATAATCTTCCGAATTCGACCGTATTTGGGAGGTTACATACCTCCATATAATATTAACCTAAATTTAAAAAAATTGTTGTTAGTTTATAGAAAATCAATTCATATTTAAGAGATTTTTTTGTACAATTATGATTTTTTTTACAACTATGATTCAAACCCAAACTATTCCTAAAAAAATGAACACCCGATCAATAGACCATAACTTAAGGTTATTATTATTTTAGTCTAAACAAACATATAGAATCAACCTTATTATCTCTCATTAAATTAGTGTCTCAGTTCTGTTAAGAAAATGATGTCTCAAGTTAAATGATACTGATTCACATCAACAAATATTAATATGATTTTTTAAATATATATATATAATGATTATAGAATAGGAAATGTAATATTTTTAACATTAATGCGATGTATGGTTATTAGTGTTAGGGGTGAGCAAAATCTAATTCGATTCAAAAAATTCAATAAAAAATTCAAATTTTGAATTAAATAGTTCGAGTTATTTGAGTTAATCAAGTTATTCGGATCAACTTGAATAAAAAAAATATGTTTTTTGGTTTAACTCGAATATGAATTACACAATTCGAGTTATCCGAAAATTCAAATAAGAAAAGGCAAAACTACGTCGTTTTGATAAATGTTTATCTTTTCTAAAGTTGAAAGTCAAAACCATTAAGTTAAAAGGCAAAACTACGCCATTTTGACAAATGTTTACTCATTAAGTTAAAAGGCAAAACCATTATATTGTTTATGTAGTTAAATAATCTTATACTTCATCTACTAGTTAAATAATCGGTCCATGTAAACGCAACATTGAGTATAAATAATAGGATTCATTAAATTGACTCAACTTGACTCGAATCGAAAAAATTCAAATTGAGTTCGGTTGCTAAAATAAGATTTGTTAACTCGACTAACTCAAAATTTTTTTACTTGATTCGACTCGATTCGATCAAATACTCACCACTAATTAGTGTAATACGATGAGGAAAAGGATTATTTAATGAGTAAAAAGTTTTGTGAAAAATAATACATTTTCAAAATAAATGACAAATTGTTTTATCTACATCATGAGAATGTCTTAAAATTAGACATGGTGAAAAAATAATATCACATAAAATGACGATAAAAAGAATTGTATTTAAAGATTTATAAAAACAAATTATTAAAAGCATCTAAAAATCAAATATCTTTTAGAATCATATCTACTAGTGGGTGTCTAAATATGTTACTTAAAATGATATGTAAGAGCCATGTGAAGAGAGAGAAAATAGAATATCATTTTCGTATCCTTTTAGTTGAATCTTGTTTGGAGTCAAAATCCCCTCACTTCCTCAAGGCCGTGATTGGCGCACACGTAACTTTGCTACCACCAAAATTCCAATTTATTTCTTCTTCTTTTTTAAATAATAATTCTTCTTAATCCCTCTACTCTCATAACGTTTCCTTAACTTAATCTACCTGTTCTCAGTGCAATAATATATTTTTATAAAAAAAATTTATCAATTCTGATAGGAACTACCAATCACAATAATATCTGGACTAGAATTTTTAAATCAGAAAAGTAAGAGGGTTGAATTTTTAACTTTTAAGAGTTAATTGCACCAAACTATTACCTTCATTCTAAATTGGTTCCTAAACTTCAAAATGTTCTAATTACTATTATTGAAATAGTTAATTTAATCATTAAATGACATGTAAATTATTATGTGAAATAATTTAAAATGAAAATTTTAAAGAAAAGTAAAATGTTATTGCGTAACTTTTACAATTAAAAACTAAAAATAAAGTAAAACCGAACAAAAAGAGAGTGAACGATTGTTTCTGTAGAAGTTTCAAAAATCTCAACACCAAGATCTTTACAACATCCATTTTTACAATATATATTTTCTTAAAAATTTTCATTTTAAGTTATATCACATAAGATCTGACACCTCATTTAATAGTTAAATTAACGATTTTAATAGTTTAAGGATGTAATTAAAACATTTTAAAGTTTGATGAACAATTTAGAATGAGTCATAGTTTCAGGATGTTTAGAGCAAGTATATTAAATTTTAAAATATAAGGACTAAATCTAAAATTCTATAAAAGTACAGAGACTAATAGCATACTTTAAGCCAATATTTATTAATGTGGTTTAATTAAAAAACACATCATTTAATGCCGCAAATTCAGCAGGAAACTGTGTGACATTCTGCTCCCTTCTCCAACCGTACGCCCGTAATATCTGACGTGGCATTATCCAACAGTTAAAATAGTAAAATTATACTTATTTAACCCTGGTGAAAATAGAGTGCGGGAGAGAGACAGTTAGTGGCGGTTAGGTGACTTAGGTTATTTGGTTAAAGTAAACCTACCCAAAAAATTCCAATATTTAATATTTTGGGTATATAATCGGCGTCGTTTGGTCTTTCTGTTTTGGTGTTCACTTTTTTTATTTTTTGCTCGTGGCTCTATAAAAGCCGTTTGCTTGGAGCTTGTACTCTTGACTCTCCCTGCTTCACCATTTCCTTCTTTCCTCTGTCTCTCTCTCAATTTTTCCTCTGTTTGGATAGAGAGAAAGCTTTTAAGTACCGAAGAAGCGGAGAAAACTGCAATGGCGGCTTCCAAGAAATGGTTTTTAGCTTCTTTAGCTGTTCTGTTTTTGTTTCTTGTTGGAGCAATGGCCACAGTACAGACCAACAACGATTCCAGGTCTTTCTCTTCCTTCAACTCAGTTTTCAAGCTTTCTCAGTTTTATTTTAGTAAAAGAAAGAGACAGAGAGTCTCCATTGTGTGTTTTCTTACGGGTTTTCGAATTTGCCTTGCAAAATTGTTGCCTACATTATGTCATTTTATGGTGAATTAGAATACAAAAACTATACAGAATTGTCATTGTTTAGATCTTGAAAAATAGTCTCATTCTCAGAAAGAAAAAAGAACTCTTCCTTTTTAACGGATCCATTAATATTCCCTCTTCAAAAACTTAATACGTCGAAAACGAGATTTCAGAGTCCTCTTTTTTTTTTCTTCAAAAAATGCTAACTGAAAATGGAGCATCACTGCAAAATACTAGAAAATTTCAATTTTCATTTATATTATGTTTATATATTTTTACAGCACTGTGGAGATAGAGAAGCTGCAGAACTCAAAAAACTCAACAATGGCAACTAGGTAATGTAGAGCTTAGAACTAGCCTTCTTTTTATTTATTTATTTATTTTCGTTTTCTTTTTCCAATTCTGATCATCCCAGCCGTTATGTTTATCTCCGTTTAACCATGAAATAACGATCCCATCCGTAGAGATCCAGATCCTTAGATCTCAACCATTTACTCCGTTACTCAATTCAATTCCCGTATATAGAAAAAAAAAAGATTGTATAATGAGGATTGAGGAAGGGCATTTTATAAATTCCCGTCGAGGGGTCCACACGGGGTTTCTGTTTCTTACCCCTTGAAAAACACTTTTGTAACGGTTTTGGAGTACTGTTGGTGGACGACACAGTGAATCCCCTTTAAGCAGTGTGTTCCATAGAATGATTAATCACCAACGAGAATAAGAAAATTAAAATGAAATATTGAGAATAAATTTTATTTAATTGGAATTTGGGTTGGTGTGATTGGGATTTCAGGTCAGAAGAGGTTAAGGTCTTGAATGAACATGCTGTGGCTGATCCAGAGGCCGTAGCAGCCGAGGTTGAGACCATCATTGACATGTGAGTCTCTATAAACATTTCTTTTGAATTGCTAAATATGTAAATAGAGAATGTAAAAGTTGAAGCAGAAAGATTCCCTTTTTTTTTTTTGCCAAAATTTCATTTATAATTAACCATAAATCAAATGGATTCCAATCTTATATGTTGATGTTGTTAGTTTACTCCCGACTCCACCATTATGGTCAGATCCGTGTCTAACGGGCACGACCCTTTTCAATATTTCTTGCATCACATGACCGTATCATTGTCTTTCCAATAGTACCTCGAAGTACAAATTTTTAATTCAAAGCAATTAAACTCTTTATCAACCTTACTATAATTACAGTTTTATTGCATCACATGACTAATTCTCTCTTCTTCATGCACAACCAGTCTTTTATTTACCTCATTATTGATTTAAAAGTTGTAATATGAAGGAAGCAGGGTAAATGGTAAGTTGGAGGATTTTTTATTGTCCTTATTCTTGGTGTTTGCTGCACACTGGACCAGCTAAATAAGATAAACAAACAGACTCTTTTGTCTCTTTTCGTTAAAAATGAAAAGAAACAGCATGTCCTACCCGTTATACCTGGAGTGAATGACCCTAATGTCCTTTCGAAATAACAAAATTCTACATCATGTTTTGTCTGCTTATGCACTATCTTTACAAATTGGGATTAATTTAACTCCCACCGACAATAATTTACAAGCCCATCTAGTGGTAAAATCAAAGATGCTAATAATTTTGGTTACAAGCTGGAATATTTAGACCATATGACAAAAGTCTGCGTAGTAAAATTTAATAAACTGAATGAAAAAAATGGCAGGAATATTCGAAATGTGACGGAAAGGAGGAAGTTGGGGTTCTTCTCGTGCGGAACTGGTAATCCCATTGATGATTGCTGGCGTTGTGACCCCAACTGGCAGAAGAACCGGAAGAGACTTGCTGACTGTGGCATTGGTTTTGGAAGGAATGCAATCGGGGGGCGTGATGGACGCTTCTACGTTGTCACTGACCCTAATGATGATGACCCTGTTAACCCCAAACCTGGGACCTTGCGTCATGCTGTGATCCAGGAACAACCACTTTGGATTGTGTTCAAGAGGGACATGGTTATTAAGTTGAAGCAGGAGTTGCTGGTCAACAGCTTTAAGACCATTGATGGTCGTGGGGTGAATGTCCATATTGCTAATGGGGCATGTATCACAATTCAATACGTTACCAATGTCATTGTTCATGGTCTTCATATTCATGACTGTAAGCCCACTGGCAATGCCATGGTTAGAAGCTCACCCACTCACTTCGGGTGGAGGACAATGGCTGATGGTGATGCAATCTCTATCTTTGGGTCAAGCCACGTTTGGGTTGATCACAATTCTCTTTCTAATTGTGCTGATGGTCTTGTTGATGCTGTCATGGGCTCAACTGCCATTACCATCTCCAACAATCACCTCACCCACCACAATGAGGTAATTTTGATGCATGTATTTCTCTTGTACCTCACTTTTTTATCTGTAGCATCCTTATTAACGCTCAAGCTCAACTGCAGGTGATGTTGCTGGGTCACAGTGACTCTTACACAAGGGACAAGCAGATGCAAGTGACCATTGCCTACAACCATTTCGGAGAGGGACTTATCCAGAGAATGCCAAGGTGTAGGCATGGGTATTTCCATGTGGTAAACAATGACTACACTCACTGGGAAATGTATGCTATTGGGGGAAGTGCAAATCCTACCATAAACAGCCAGGGTAACAGATACGCAGCTCCAAGAAACCCGTTTGCAAAGGAGGTATTGTCTTGTGTCATATTTGCTGAATCTGTTATGTTTACAATCATCGTATCAGATAATATGATTGATTGGTTGGTTGATTGGTTGGTTTGAGCAGGTGACCAAGAGAGTGGACACAGCAGAAAGCCACTGGAAGAGCTGGAACTGGAGGTCGGAAGGAGACTTGCTGCTAAATGGTGCATATTTCACTCCATCTGGAGCCGGAGCCTCAGCCAGCTATGCCAGGGCCTCAAGCTTGGGAGCCAAGTCCTCCTCCATGGTTGGATCCATGACTTCCAATGCTGGAGCTCTACCCTGCCGAAGAGGCAGGCAATGCTAGATAGTATATCCCCCTCCCAATGAATTAAAATGGTTGAAAAGCCAGCCATTTTCTAGCTCTTTCCCATCATTCAAAAAGCACTACCAACCAAATATCCATATTCTCTATAGTCTATCCTCCCCATCTACCAGCATCATCGCATATTCTAATTTAAGTGTAAATTTATTTATTTTTACACATTGTCATTATTTTGTCCTACCCACTCCACTCATTCTGTTTGTCAATCTGTGCAACCTGCTTCAACTCTAGTGAACTAAAAAATCCATCTTAAGCGCAGGTACGCAAGCGTTGTCCTTGGTTCCCTTTTCCTGTTTTGCCCCCTTTGAAGTTTTCTGGTCTTCCTCAGCCTCCCATCCGCGTCAATCTTGGTCAGTACCTACACTTTGGTCTTTTGGGTTTATAGGACTTTTACTGATTTGGTGAACTTTATTTTATTTGTGTCTAGTCATACAAGCAATAGTATGAGCGTCAAAGTTTGGAGTTATTGAAAGACTTTGTTACAGAGATGATGTATAGTCAATAGCAGTGATGTTTACCTTTTACTTTTCTTCGCTTTTTCTTTCTTAATGGAAGCGATCTTTTTACTTTTATTATATGTATGGGTATCCTCTTTCTTTTCTTTTTCTTTTTTAACTTTATGGTTTTGCAATTGTGGTAAATTCCGTTATCAGTATGCCCCTTGTTGTGACGTTGTTCCTCTGCCATCGCCAGCATTAGTGATTCTTTCATGTACTTTGCTATCACCCACGTTACCAAAAGTCATCAATTACTAATATCATGACAGCTTTTGGTCTTTTTATCAAAATGATGCAATTGCTTTAAATGGGTTCAACCACTTTACAGGTTTTCAATTCTAAATCATCACTCCCTTGGAAACCAATAAATTAATGTTGATATGTAACATAATTCATAGGGATAGCAATTGTTTCTAATTTGTTGATTGGGAAAGGAGGATGACTCTCCAAAAGCTTTGCAAAACCAAAAGAGAATTTTAAATTAAATGAAGATCGTGCCTGGTGTCTAACAAGTTGGTTGAGCTTCATCTCTAAGTTGCTAATAACATACTAAACGGATGATGGTCTGAGTCTGAGGCAGAGAGATGGAAGTAATGACGGTTGCATTTGCTTGGGCTTGGCCATAAAATAGAATGGAATGCTACCATCTCTCTTTCTATCCCCAACTTGGCAGCTCAATGGATAAAAATAAAATATCACTAATATTATATAAATTAAAGCAATCCATAAATTAATTTATAAAGTATAATCCAACTCATATTAACACTCAATAAACAAATAAATTTAAACTTTAAATATATAAAATTTTTCATGAACATAAGATATGATAAAAGTAACCCTCAAGATGCAGTGACAAATTTGGCTGGCATGAGTTATTTGTCGGAGAATGACTGGGAAGAAGAAGACTTTGATTTAGATGATAGGAACTTATTGAGGAAGACAGTTGATGGTATGCCAACACTTGACTTCTCGGAAAGACTTTATTCTCTTACCGAGAAGAGTATGTCTAGCACGATTGTATTGAAGCTATTAGGGAAGAGGATAGGGGTTAACACTTTATGGAGCAAGGTGTGCTTGTTGTAGAAACCGACTAAGCGTTTCCAGCTTATAGATATAGAGAATGATTATTTTCTTACAAAATTTGAATCACATGTAGATTACTGTAATGTCCTATTAGGGGTGTTGGGTGATCTACGGGCAGTATCTTACAGTCCAACCATAGACAAACCACTTCTCCCTACTGCAGGAGTTTCTTGAGAATGTTGTTGTATGGATTCACATTCCTAGTCTGTCAGGGGCGTTTTACAAGAGAAGTATTTTACGAGCTATTGGAGAGCTAGTGGGAAAAGTTGTCAAGATAGTTTTGCAAACTGATAAAAGGGTTCGGGGACAATTTACAAGGTTTGTAGTACAGGTAAATTTACGTAAACCTCTTATTTCCAAGGTCCGAGTAGCCAACAGAATTCATAGAGTTGAGTATGAGTCTCTTCCTATGATTTGTTTTAGTTGCGGCACTTATGGTCACATGAGGGAGAATTATACTAAAGTTCATAATACAGAAAGCATGGAGGAGGAATTAGACACGGCTAATGAGAATTTTTTAAGGATGAAGCAACAACCAGAAATCTCGACTCAAGTAAGAGTTGAAAAAGAGGAGTATGGTGAATGGATGATTGTGCATCGTTAGAATTGTTGACAAAGTTGGAAGATTGCGGGTGGTTTAGAGAATGGAAAGATCTCTTTTGGATCTCGGTTTAATACTATTGCTGAAATTGAAGAAATTAAAAATGAAACTGGAGAAATTGGTGGTGAAATCTTTAATTTTAGGAGCAAAGTAATCAAGAAACCAGATCAACTAAAGATATTATGAGAGGAAATCAAGGGAGTGGCTTTGGAAGTAGGAGAAAAGGCATGAATGGTGAATTGCTAACTGGGGGACGTGGGCTTAAAATCAATAGAGGCAAGGGCCTAAAGAAACAGGATGTTGATGTCAAGGCTTTTGGCTTTAGGCAGGCTGTTAGTGGGACTCAAAAGGAAGTAGAGTTGAGAAATAAAGGCCCAGGGGTTATAACAGGTGGGCTGAAAATGGATAATGGATCCAAGAACAATCAAGGTATTTTGGATAAGAGTAAACATATATCTATTACTCTTTTGGAGAATAAAAATCCAAATGTATTTGCAAGGAATTTTCATGAATCGTGAAATGCTCTGGTTATTAAAAATCTTATTTTTCCTTCTGTAATTGCTTTTGTTCCAAAAAATCTTTCATGTTCTAATGGTCGAGTCTTCGATCCTTAGGAGAAGGGGGATGTTGTATACTCTTCAAAGGAAATGATTCCCATCCAGGAGGTGATTTAGGGGATGGTGGATCAATTAGAGTTGGATGGGAATGCGGTTGAAATAGGTGGTAGAGTAGTTGTTTGTGAAACTATGGGTTTGGCAGATCAATGTCTAACTTTGAGAGGGCTTGAAGTGTTGGGTCAAGAGGGTGAAGATGTGGTAGCACTCATGGACAAAAATGCAGAAGAATGATAGGTTCATATGTCTTAGACCTTATGTTATTTGTCTTATGAAGTCAACTTTTTTAGTGTGGAATTGTCAGGGTGCTAATCACCCGAATTTTGGTAAAATTGTGAAAGAATATTTCCGTGAAGTTAATCCAAAAGTTCTTGTTTTAGTGGAAACTAAGATTAATAGCTTGAAAGCTGACAAAGCTATTAGGAGTATTGGAATGCCATTCTCCCATAGGGTGGAATCAATAGGCTTTTCCAGTGGGATTTGGGTTCTATGGAAAGAGAAAGTTCATGTAAGAGTGCTGATAATAACAAATAGTTTGTTCATATGAAAATTACGGTTGATGACAAATCCGATTGGGTTTACTTTAGCCCTCATAAATTGTTAAGGAGAGATATTTGGGACGGTTTAGGAGGCATTGCACAGAATATTGAGGAGCTTTGGCTAGTCGTTGGGGATTTTAATGCTTTGCTTAGTGAAGAGGAGAAAAAAGGTGGATCAAGAAGGTTCATTGTTGGGTGCCAGTGCTTTCAGCGGATGTGTTTTCACTGTGAGCTGAAAGATTTGGGTTATAAAGGTCTGAATTTTACGTGAAATCGTGGGAATGTTTTTGAACTTCTCGACAAGGCCTTATGTAATGCTTAGTGGGATTTGAAGTATCCAAATACTATGGTTGTCACATCCCAAAAATCGGGCTAGTAGAATTGAGATAATAAATTGAGGATTAGTGAACCAAAAATTGTAATTAAGTTAGATCATTAAAATAATTAGAAATTAATTACATAATATAATAGCTCATTTTCAGTGGTGTCAAAAATAGTGGTTTCGGGACCACAATTTTGACAAGTGACTTATTATTTTAGCATTTATTTAATTTCTACAATAATATATTTTGATGTTTAAATGGTTAATTAGGTAAAAATGACTAAATCATAAAAGGTGTAAAAGTTGAATTCTTTTAGTTAAAAGGGATAAATGGCTATAGAAATGAAAGTAAATGGACTTGAATGGTAATTATACCATTTAATGAGTTAGTGGATAGTTATGGACAAGTTTTTATTGAAAATTTTGATTAGTAATAAGGGTAAAATAGTAATTTGGTAAATAAAGCTAAAATAAACTAAGAAAAAGATATCATCTTCCCCATTTCTTGTTTGCTTTGGCTGATTACATCATTAAAGGGGGAGAGCTTCATTTTTGAATTATTCATTGCATGGTATGATTTTGTGCCCCGCTTTTATTGATTTTTATGTTTTTGAGTTCGTTTTAGCTTAATCTAGCTAGCCCGGGGTTTACTTTGTAAAACTATTAAAGGTTGAGGGACTTTCCATGGATTCTTTTGAATGTGTTTTGATGTTAGTTGATGGATTATTTATCTTTGTTGTAAAATAAACATGTTTTGTTAAATGATTTTTGATAAATTTTAGAAATAGGGATTAAATTATTAAAAGTATAAATTCATAGGTTTTGTTGTGAAATGTTGGTAATAATGAGTTGTTTCAAGATCTCTTGTAACATTGGTTAAGTTGGATTTAGGATAAAATGAGTTATATTTAAGTTGTGAGCTTAAGGACTAAATTGTGAAAAGTTAAAGTATTAGGGGTAATTTTGTAATTTTTCATAAATATGAACTATGGATTAAGTTAAATACTATAGGTACTTAATTGAATGGAGTTATTTATTTAGATCAAGATAAACCACATTTAGACTTAAATTTTGGAAAAACGAAAGCTTCAGATTAGTTCGACTCTACTACTACGGCCTTAGTTATCGAGGTAAGTTCGTATGAATTATGATCATTTTATGTTAGCTAAATTGATTATTTGTTATGTTGTTTTAATATAATATATATAAATGTATCCATGTTTTGATGAATTGACGGTTAACAAGTCCCAGTTGAACCTTAAGAATTCTTAGTATACAAATGACATGTCATTAGGGATTTCATGTTTCGAGTGCTGGTCTTGAATGTCTTATTGATGGCTGAGGTCCTACATTTGTTGCGAATTCTCCACAGCTCGTGTGAGCAACATCGTGTAGCTTACATTCTGACCCATAGCTTGTGCGAACATTGATGTAAAGGAAAGGTTAAGGGTATATGGAAAGGCACACTATGTGTGAGCATTCCCGAGTATCTGATATAATTCTAGATGGTTCAAAGGGTAAGAAAATGAATGGAATGGTAAGTAAATTAATGGAATGGTTCATGATCTTATGAAAAGGTTGACGAATATGTACTGTATCTTATGAAATCTATTTATGTTATAAATGAAATTATATGTGAGGTTGATGAACCTACTAACTTGTGAGTTTGATGATGTGGTATAAGCTTATACTTAGCTTATGGTATTGGTAATGATTTATGCCTAAACTATGAATTGTATTAATGAAATGGTAAGTTATGTTTAAAGTTTATACGAGCTTACTAAGCACTTGTTTCTTACGTAGTTACTTTCCTTTGTTGTATAGATTATCGGAAGCTCGATTGGTTGGAAACTCGTCGAAGACCTATCTCACTATCCAACAATCATTTCGGTAGATTTTTTGTATTTTGACTAAGGTTAATAATGACATGTATAAGATCTTTGTAATGTATGTGTTGGTATGTTTAAGCTTTTGAGGTTATGTTGGTTTTGTGCATTTTAATACCTTACCAAGTTATGTCATATTGGTCACTTTTAAGTGCTTGTAAATAAGGTTCTTTTGGTATGTTTTGATGGCTTGCAAATGGTCATCTATGGCAGTTAAGTGAACTAGGTTGTGTGTTTGAAATATGATCAAATTGCTTTGGTTTGATTCTTAATGTTTGATACAATTGTCATGCCTTTGAATGTAATATTGGTTAGGTGACTTAGGATGTTTGAAATGACATGTTTATGTGTGTTTGAATGATGTTTGAACCCCTTGAATATGTGCCCAAATGGTTTGAATGATTAGGTATGATTTGGACTTGTAATGGCTTGATTTTAGGTAAATTTTGGGTTCACACGGCCTGGGATACGAGCTGTCACATGGCCGTGTGTCACTTGTAAAATTTTAATGTTTCAAGTCAGTGAGTTACATGGCCTAGCACACGGCCTGGCACACAGGCGTGTATGACAACTTAGAGAGTTACATGGCCTGCGACACGGCCGTGTGACTCTTCTCAGTAAGTTACACAGGTGAGGTTATAGGCTGGGACACGGTCATGTGTCCCTTGTTCAAATGTTACACGGCCTGGCAACACGGTCGTGTGATCCCTATTTTCTAATTTTTGCAACTTTTTCTCAAAATTCCTGTTTTGTTTCAAATTAGTCCCGAATCGCTTGTAAGTTATTTTTAGGGCCTCGAGGGCTCATTTAGGGACAAAATGCATATGATTGATTATTTTATAATGAGTTTAATTTATTTAATGTTATGATGTTAAATGTTTTCTAATTGTACCGTAATGTTTCGTAACCCTAAGATGACGATGGAGACGTGTTAGGGATGTTACAAATAAAATATTAAATTAATACAATTAATATTTTTAGGTTAAGAGATTAAAATTAAGTGTTTGAGAATTAATTTGGTTAAAACGGGTTTTAAAAATAAAATCGGGTTTGAAAATATTTGAGAAAAATGTGTTTTAATTAAACTAAAGACTAATTTGAAAAACAAGGGAAAACTAGAAGTTTTTAAGAGGCAATTTCCCCTGAATTTAAAAAAAAAATCTGCTTATCTTCTTCCTTCTTTAAAACCCCCACATCCCTTCCCTTCCATTTAACTTCTCATTAAAAAAATTTCCAAATTCAAATATGATATTTTCTCTCAAAACTAACTCATCATTGGTGATTTTCTAGCTATCCAAACACCTCAACACCTTCCAATTTTAAAGAAAAATCATTAAATCCTTAACAAATTCGTCATTATTCTCCTTACGTTCAACTTCGAATTAGATCAACAACATCTTTTCTTCAAATTAAGGTAGCGTCTTGACTTATTATTATTAGATTAAGGTTGTTGTTTTTCTAATTCGGAATTTAATCGAGTGTGTTGAGAGTTTTTAAAATTTAAAACTTTTTAATTAAATTTCGGTTCAACAATGGTGAAATATGAAATAATGAGTAAACTTATTGTTTTTGATTGATTTCTAATCTATTTTTAACTAAATAGAAGGTATTTGAACCCAATTTGATAGATCGGTATCCAATTTTAATGAATTTCGAATTTCCCCTTTTGTGTGTTCATACAAGCTTGATTTTTTCGGAAAAATTAGATCGGTGAAATTGGATGAACTTGATGGTTTGGATATGTATTTAGATGATATTTAGGAATATTAAAATCAAAATTAAGGCTTAGAGATAAAGTTTGAGTGGTTAAACACCTATTTTGACAAAACTAGTTAAATTTTCGATATGAGAAAAGTAAGCTTAGAGTTGTGATTTTTCTGCTATCTTTTTTTTTTGAGTTTAAGGTTGTTAATAATGATTTTATATTGTATTTAATGTTCATGCAAAGTTTTAGATTCATCGGGAGGTTTCACGAGCAATGCGAAAGGGTAATAAAAGCTTGTTTGACATTGTTGTGTAAGAGGTATTGACTAAGGTGAGTGGTTTGACACACTACATTTAAAATCCAGTACACAGACTAAGGTAACATATGCGAATCCCTACTTATGGTATGCGAACGTTGACTTCTTCCTTATGCAAATCCTTGCAATTTTGGTTGAATCGTTGAGTATATTCATTGAACAATTTTAATGGTGCAAAATGCATGAATTTATAATATATATACATGAGTTTATTTTGTATACAATATAAATATATTGGGTGTTATATATGATATATATAAATAGGGGGAGCTGGTAAAATATATGCGTGAGATTGGAGTCATATAATATATACGAGTGGGGTCCGTTGGTGTAAACATATACATACATATGTGTGCTTTGGGGCTATATAAGTAATGTATGTGTTATATATATTATATATATGTGGGTTGTAATATATATATATACACGTGGGTGGTTATACATATTATATATATATATGCATGACTTTATCTTATATAATATATATGCATGGTTAGTATATATATAATTAAGGGAATTGTTTTATATAATATATAAATTTGTGAGAATTTTAATGTATGCTTAAAATTTGAAGTGATAAAGGTCATTAATTAAATAAATATGTATATATATAATAACTATTCGTATATTATTTTGTAATATTTATGGATGAATATATGAATAAATAATATAATGTGGACTCCTATAACATGCAAATTTGATCGATAATGCATAAATATGCATGCATGAATCTGTAAGTAAATTATGAGATTTATGATATAGAGAGCCAATTATATTTGTGTATTGTGTTATATTGTGAACAATGTTAACTTGGCGAATTATATTATTATGGCAAACTGTGTTAATTTGGTAATCTGTATTAATATGGCGAACTACATTAAATTTCCAAACTATGCATTGTGAGATTTTAAGTTGCATTGTATGTAAGCTAAGGTATTGTATGCCCTATGCTAAATAAAATATGCGAACAATGATTTATGTGAGTTATGTCATGAAATTTGGAGAGTCACTTCGGTGGCTAATGTGACGTTCGAAATTCGGGTCGGACCGTCCCAACTGAGTTTGAGGCATCACAATGGTATTTCATATGCCGAGTCTTTAAATCAGGTCATCGATTTAACTTTTTGTACTAATTTAAGGGTGTCCTCGCCTCAACCCTTCCAGTTTCTTAGTGGTTGGCTACTCTATAAAGAATTGAGTTTTATGGTAAATGAGAACTGGTCAAGTGGAGGTTTTTTGGCGGAGTTAGTTTTGAATTTTTTTGAGGCAACAAGAAAGTGGAATAAAGAAGTGTACGGGAATGTTGTGTATATGAAAATAAAGCTCATGAATAGAATTGATGGCATTGAGCGACTTTAGAAAAGTTTCGATATGCTAAACTTATTAAGATTGAGAATGACCTACAAACTAAACTAGAAAGTATCCTGGACAGAGAGGAGAGCCTTTGGAGACAAAAATCCCTAAAGGATTAGCTTCAATTAGGGGACTAGAACACAGATTTTTTCATTGTATAGCCAATTCTCGAAGGCGGATGAATGAGATCAAGGCTTTGAAGCTTTATAATGGTGAATGATGTTACGATGAAGAAACTCTAAGGAGAGAAGCTATTTTATTCTTTTAAAATATCTATACAGTGGAGGCGCATACATCGAGATTGTTTTCTGTTCAAATGAAATTTCCTTTTATTGAGACGTCTTTGTTGAATTATATTGTGAGGAATCTCACCAGTCAAGAATTTTGGTATGCCTTGCTTAAGATGGCACCGCTCAAAGCTTCGGGAGTGGATGGGCTACATGCGCAGTTCTATTAAAGTCAGTGGAGTATAGTTGGTGAATCACTTGTATCCATAGTCCTAAAGGTTTTTGAGGGAGGTAACGTCGATCATTTTCTTAACAGGACTTTGATAATGCTTATCTCTAAAGTGAGGTCGCCGAAACTTATCTCTCAATTTAGGCCGATTAGCCTATGTACAATTCCATATAAGGTTCTTTCAAAGGTGTTGGTGAACTGACTAAAGCCTGTTATGCCAATCTCAATTGATGCTAATCAAACTAGTTTTGTGGGGGTTCATAATATAATGGATAATGTTGGATGGCAGTGAAAATTGATATGGAGAAAGCATATGATAGATTGAGGTGGGATTTTATTGAGGAAACACTTGTTAATGCGTAGCTTCCTGCAAATTTAGTCAAAATTATAATGAGTTAGGTGACCTCTGAGTTGATGTAGATCCTATAGAATGGTTGCTTCACAGATGAGTTCATTCCTTCTAGAGGGGTTAGATAGGGTAATCCCATCTCTCTATACCTATTTGTTTTAACCATGGAGAAGCTAGGACATGCGATAAATATGTATGTTTCTAACTGCAAATGGAGACCTATTTGGTTGGGGAGAAGTGGTCCTCCCATTTCTCATCTGTTTTTTTTTGCAGATGACCTTGTATTATTTGGGGAAGCGAATAAGGATACAACCGACTCTATGGAATCTGTATTGGAGCAGTTTTGTAATTTTTCGGGCCATAAAGTGACTGCTGGGAAGTTTAAAATTTATTTCTCGACAAATACGGATGAATCAGTTAAGGGGATGATTAATGAGCAATTGAGGTTTCAAGACGTAGATGATCTCGACAATTATTTGGTAGTGCCTCTATTCCATCATAGAGTCAAGAATAGAACATTCTAGTTTGTTATTGATAAGGTTCAGAAGAAGTTAAATGGATGTGGTGCTAGATTATTGTTGGGAAGAAACCGAACAACCGAAACAAAGCGAAAGCACAACCGGTGTTCTTTCTCTCCTTATAACTCCTGTAAAAATTATGGCAAGCACAATAGCACAAGATATGTTCTCTAGCAACCTTAATCAACCACAAATCAACTAATGCAACCACAACAAAAATAAATAGAGACACCGATATTTTTTCGTGGAAAACCCCTTTAAATCAAGGGTAAAAAACCACGGGACTTTAGAGTCCGATAAAGAGCTCTACTATCATCAAATGTTCGACTACAAGATCACAATATCAAGCCTACAACAAGCATTCAACTCCGACAAGGCTAACAATATGTAATCTTTAGCAAAAGAGAGAAAAATGAGAGAACATCACCAAAAACGTAGCTACTGAAAAATGGGTATTTCCGACGCTACAAGACTCGGATGAAAAATCCGACCGTACAAAGTCAAGAACACCTTATCACCTAGCTGCTGTCCAAAAATCAGCTCAATCGAACCACGGATGGACCTTCGATCGAAGAGTTGATCACTGCTGTACCAAGCTTGAAAAAACTGAAATTTTCTTCTCTCTTTCTCTCTGTTTTAATTTGAGATATTTTTTTTTTGCTCTGCTCAAATTTTCTGCCCAACACCCGTTAAAAAACCCCAAAATGGCTTTTGACAAAACATTATGGCAGAAACTATGGGTTTCCCACATAGTGGGACCCATACCCAACAAATCTCCCCCTCCAACTATGTGGGGAATGCCTCCATGCCGGAGGTCAAACAACATGCTTCAAACTTTCCTCTTGGTAAGGCCTTCGTCAACATATCAGCACCATTATCATTAGTGTGTATCTTCTCAAGCTCTAACAGCTTAGCTTCAAGAACATCTCGTATCCAATGGTACCTCACATCAATATGCTTAGATCTAGCATGAAAAGTTGAGTTCTTACCAAGATGAATAGCACTCTGGCTATCACAGTACAGGACATACTTCTCCTGAGTAAAACCAAGCTCATGCACAAACTTCTTCATCCAAAGCATCTCCTTACACGCTTCGGTTGCTGCAATGAACTCTGATTCGGTGGTGGACAATGCAACACACTTTTGCAGTCTCGATTGCCATGCCACAGCTCCCCCTGCATAAGTGATTAAGTAACCTGAAGTAGATCTCCTCGAGTCAATGTCTCCGGCCATGTCTGAATCTGTATACCCAACAAGAACAGGTTTCTCATTGCCGAAACAAAGTTTCATATTGGAAGTGCCACGAAGATATCTCATAATCCACTTCACTGCATTCCAATGCTCTCTGCCTGGATTAGAAAGAAACCGACTAACTGTACCAACGGCATAAGCCAAGTCTGGTCTCGTGCAAACCATTGCGTACATCAAACTACCCACGGCTGAAGAGTAAGGAATTTTCTGCATCTCTTCCTTCTCCTTTTCTGTGGAAGGACTATGCTTAACACTCAATCTAAAGTGCATAGCAAATGGAGTATTCACCGCTTTAGCTTTGTCCATACTAAACCTTTGAAGTACTTTCTCAATGTACCTCTCTTGTGATAACCATAATTTCTTGGCCTTTCTATCACGTGTCAGTCTTATGCCAAGAATTTGCTTTGCTGGCCCCAAATCCTTCATTGCAAAGGATTTACTCAACTCCTGTTTCAACTTCTCAATTCTAGAAGCATTCTGACCAACAATAAGCATATCATCAACATAGAGCAAAAGAATAATAAAATCATCACCAGAGAATCTCTTAACAAACACACAATGATCAGAAGTAGTCTTCTTGTAGCCTTGCTCCCCCATAACAGACTCAAACTTCTTGTACCATTGCCTTGGAGCTTGCTTCAAACCATACAAGCTCTTCTTCAATCTGCACACATAGTCCTCTTTCCCTTGTGCAACAAAACCCTCTGGCTGCTCCATGTAAAGCTCTTCTTCCAAGTCACCATGAAGAAAAGCAGTTTTCACATCCATTTGTTCAACCTCTAGGTCATAACAAGCTGCCAAACTCAGTATAGTTCTGATAGAGGACATCTTCACAACCGGAGAAAATATTTCTTCAAAATCAACCCCCTTTTTCTGAGTATAACCCTTGACGACCAATCTAGCTTTGTATCGTGGAGATGAAGACTTCTCTTCTTGCTTCAACCTGTAAACCCACCGATTCTTCAAAGCTCTTTTGCCCTTAGGCAGTTTCACCAATTCAAAAGTATGGTTCTCATGCAATGATTGAAGTTCGCCTTTCATCGCTTCAACCCACTGATCTTTGCATTCACTCTCCATAGCCTCTTCATAACATTCAGGTTCTCCCCCGTCAGTCAAAAGAACATATTCATCAGGAGAATACCTGACAGAAGATCGTCGATCTCTAGAAGACCTTCGAAGTGGAACTGCTGGTGGAGCTATAGGTGCTTGTTGTTGATCATTCACAACATCATCCATGGGAGTATCAAAGTCACCTATAGTCTGATGGTCACCACTAACATCACCATGCACATCATCCTGGATAGGATCTGGTGAAGAGTCTAGGGGAACCGGATTCACATCGATCAAGTCACCACTACCTTGTGAATCCACTTTCTCCGTCTTATCAATGTCATCAATGGTCTGATCCTCAATGAAGACAACATCTCTGCTTCTCACGAGTTTCTTCTGAACTGGATCATAGAGTCTATAACCAAACTCACCATCTAGACCATAACCAATAAAAATGCATTGTCGAGCCTTGGCATCCAACTTGGATCTTTCATCCTTTGGAACATGAACAAATGCTTTACAACCGAACACACGTAGGTGATCATATGACACGTCTTTACCAAACCAAACTCTATCTGGCACATCACCTTTCAAAGGAACACTAGGAGACAGATTTATCACATGTGTCACTGTATTCAAAGCTTCAGCCCAAAACGGTCTTGGTAACTTTGCATCTGACAACAAACATCTGACTCTCTCAATCAATGTTCGGTTCATTCTTTCAGCTAACCCATTTAACTGTGGAGTCTTTGGTGGTGTTCTCTGATGTCTGATTCCCTGTCGCAGACAATACTCATGAAACGACCCTGTGTACTCGCCACCATTATCAGTACGAATGCACTTCAACTTCTTCCCAGTTTCCCTTTCAACTGATGCTTGAAACTGTTTAAACACCTCAAAGACTTGATTTTTAGACTTCAAAGTGTAAACCCATAGCTTTCTTGAACAATCATCAATGAAAGTCACAAAGTAAAGTGCACCACCATGTGATGTTACTTTTATCGGACCACAAACATCTGAATGGACCAACTCTAGCAACTCTGATTTCCTATGAGGAGGATGGCTTCTAAATGAAACTCTTTTCTGCTTTCCTGCTAGACAATGAGCACAATTCTTCAGTGTAGCATTCTTTAAACCTGAAAGTTGATTCTTCTTCGCTAAACAGTTAAGCCCCTTCTCACTCATGTGACTGAGTCGTTTATGCCACAACTCACTTGAGTTGTCATTCAGTGTCACATTCACCGTCTCTCGAGAAGTCAAAGCTTGCATCAAGTACAAATTTGAGCTCTTCTTTCCTCGAGCCACAACCAATGAGCCTTTAGTCAGCTTCCACTGCCCTTCACTGAAGGTGTTACAGAATCCCTCATCATCAAGCTTTCCTGCAGAAATCAAATTCAAACGGACATCCGGTGCATGTCTGACATCCTTGAGAGTTAACTTTGTTCCGTTGTTACTTACCAAGCTAACATCTCCCATACCAATAACCGAAACCAAACCATCATTACCCATCTTCAATACCCCAAAATCACCAGGAGTATAAGATGTGAAGAATTCCTTCCTCGACGTGACATGAAGTGATGCACCAGTATCAATCACCCAACTAGTCTCGTCGCATGCTAGGTTGACCAAATTCTGATCACAAATAACTAACAAATCTTCACGAGTAACAGTAGCAACACGCTCGGATTTTTCATCGTCATTCCGGTCGTGTTTATCACCACCACTTTTGTTCTCTTTCTTCCACTTGAAGCAATATTTCTTGATATGGCCTTTCTTACCACAATGATGACACTCAAGATTCTTGTATCTCGATCTTGACTTGCTTCGGCTTTTATCTCTACCCTTTCCATCTTTGTCTCTGTTTCTCCCCCTGTTCTCGATAACCAACACCTCGGACTGTGATGTAGAACCCTGAGATCTTCTTCTAACCTCTTCATTCAACACACCACTCTTAGCCAAATCCAAAGTAATAATACCCTGTGGGGCAGAATTAATGAGTGAGACTCGAAAGGTCTCCCAAGAGTCTGGTAGAGTAGCAAGCAACCAAAGTCCTAAAATCTCGTCATCAAATTTGACACCCATACCAAGCAACTGATTCATCATACTCTGAAATTCACTAACATGGTCAGCTATAGACATTCCTTCTTTATATTTCAGCGCCATCATTTTCTTCAGCAAAAATAACTTGTTATTGCCCGACCTCGAAGCATACAAGCTTTCAAGCTTCTCCCACAATGTTCGAGCATGTGTCTCCTGATCAATGTGATTGTAAACATTTTCTTCAACAAATTGCCGAATAAAGCCACACACTTGTTGATGCTCAAATTCCCATTCTTCATCACTTTTCGAATCGGGTTTTTGAGTAGTAAAGACCGGAAGATGCAAAGCCTTCACAAACAACAAGTCCTTCATTTTATTCCGCCAAAGTTGATAATTTGTGCCATTCAACATAATCATCTTGCTCGTATTAATTTCCATAATTATCTGACACAATAACCAAGCTCTGGTACCAGTTTGTTGGGAAGAAACCGAACAACCGAAACAAAGCGAAAGCACAACCGGTGTTCTTTCTCTCCTTATAACTCCTGTAAAAATTATGGCAAGCACAATAGCACAAGATATGTTCTCTAGCAACCTTAATCAACCACAAATCAACTAATGCAACCACAACAAAAATAAATAGAGACACCGATATTTTTTCGTGGAAAACCCCTTTAAATCAAGGGTAAAAAACCACGGGACTTTAGAGTCCGATAAAGAGCTCTACTATCATCAAATGTTCGACTACAAGATCACAATATCAAGCCTACAACAAGCATTCAACTCCGACAAGGCTAACAATATGTAATCTTTAGCAAAAGAGAGAAAAATGAGAGAACATCACCAAAAACGTAGCTACTGAAAAATGGGTATTTCCGACGCTACAAGACTCGGATGAAAAATCCGACCGTACAAAGTCAAGAACACCTTATCACCTAGCTGCTGTCCAAAAATCAGCTCAATCGAACCACGGATGGACCTTCGATCGAAGAGTTGATCACTGCTGTACCAAGCTTGAAAAAACTGAAATTTTCTTCTCTCTTTCTCTCTGTTTTAATTTGAGATATTTTTTTTTTTGCTCTGCTCAAATTTTCTGCCCAACACCCGTTAAAAAACCCCAAAATGGCTTTTGACAAAACATTATGGCAAAAACTATGGGTTTCTCACATAGTGGGACCCATACCCAACAATTATTGTCCTTGGCCTAAAGGCTGACATTAGCTAAATTAGTCTTATTAACTATATCGGGTTACTTTATGCAGTCTATCATGATTCTCGTGGGAGTTTGCAAGAAGATTGAGCAGATGGTGTGAAATTTCATTTAGGGTTCAACTAGCAATAATAGGAAATACACTTAATAAGTTGGGATACTTGGTGTCGACCTATGAAAGAAGGGGGCCTTGGTCTCAAGAGATTAGTTCCATAGAATCATTATTTCTTTATGAAGTTGGCTTTTCAAATAACAACTAATGTGGATGCACTCTGGGTATATATACTGAAAAGTAAGTACAAGGTTAATGAAATATGTCCTGTATCTATTCATCGTTTTTGTGCTTCTTATGTTTGGCAGTCATTGTCAAAAATATGAGGACGATTTCGGGAGAACATCGTTTGGAGTTTGGGGAGTCAGTTGATTTAATCAATGGCAGTGGAGTACCTTACGAATACGTTTGGGGAATTAAACAATTTTTTGGTTGGTGCTGCATCAAAAGCTCCTAACTAACCATAAGTGAGTGAGGAGAAATATAACAACCAATGGTAGCTGTGTAGGTGTGGTGACAAGATAGTTCTTCATGCTTTGTGCGACTGCTCATTTGCGGAAAAGGTATGGAGAATGGTTATTCCATCGCATTTGTTACCATGTTTTTTTATGTTGATTTACCGAACTGGGTGTTTGTAATTCTGAATGGTGAATTTGATGACAATGATTGTAATGTTTTAAAGTATGCTATCTTGTGTTGGATACTATGGAAGAATAGGAATTGTTTTATTTTTTAGCAAACTATAAGCAGACCTGAGGAGATTATAAGGAGGAAAACTGTTTTGTTGCTAGTATTAAGGAGTTCATAATACAAGATGATGTAATGAATGAAAGACAAGAAGAGGCTGTCAAATAGAGATCTTCGAACCATGGTTGGGTTAAGATTAATATGGATGGGTTCACAAGTATGACTGATAATTGGTCGACAGCTGGAGGGGTTATACGTGACTCATTGGGAAATTGGACGGAAGGTTTCAGAAAACATTTGGCTAGGTGTTCTATCCCTAATGTTGAATTACGGGTTATACTTTGCAGCTTGAGGTTGCTAAACTAAAAGATTATAGGAAAATTATTGTGGAAAGGCAGTGGAGTACCTTATGAATAAGTTTGGGGAAGGTAACTTGTTGTCTTTGGTCCGGAAGATTTCTGCGGTTAAGAGGTACTTTCAAATGGTGAAGTTCTAGCTTATTCAAAGAGAGGGGAATGTGGTTGCTGATTGGATAGCTAGAACTTGTCCGAGAGGGGAATCCGAACTTTTGATTATTGATTTTCCTACTTTTCATGTTAGGAAGCTTTTGTTAGAAAATACATTGGGTAATTCCTTTGCAAAGGTTAATTAAAGGCACTTGGTTGCCTTCTTTATTATAACAAAAAATAAAATATCTTTTTAAAATATTTAATCTTTTATATAAAATTATTTTAAAATAGTATTTAGGGTGCGATTTTTATTTTACTTTTTTTACCGTAGAAGTAATAAAGAATATTTGGTTTTTAGAGTTAAAAGTGTTTTTCCACTCAAACACAAGAAGTAAAATTTTTTAAAATACTCTTATTTATGTTAACTCTTTGAAAAGTATATAAAAATATATTAATTCATATATATTATTATATCAAATTATTTAAATATGTCACGTATCATCAGTATATAAATTTGACAATATAATTCCAAAATCATATATTATCCCAGATTATTTTAACTATAAATTTGTATATAAAATAAAAATGTTTGAAAAGGAAACAATTCATTTTACATGAGGAAATATTTTGACTTTTTTTAAGGAGTAGGAAACATGTGAAACTCAACCTCTTTTGTTTCTCAATAAAATTCAACCCAGTCTAATATGGACCCTTACAGATTTCTTCTATCTGGACAAATCCAATCCAAACACCGGCATTGACCTCCTCAAGTAAAAGGCTTGATTGGTATAATAATAAATTTAGTCCTCAAAGTTTATATATTTTATTAATTTGGTCCTAGGTTAACATATTTATCCAATAACATTTGTGTAAATGTTAAGGTTGAATTTTTTAGAATTAAAGTTAAAATGATAAAATATGTAAAGTTAAATTTATTATTATACTAATCAAAATTATGTACATTTGATGAAAGATATTAATATCATAATTAATTATTGTTAGTTGTTGATGGGTCAGAGAAATTTTGTAATTTCAAAACTAAAACACATAATAGGAAGGAAGATGAGAAAAAGGTTAAATGTGTTGAAAGAGGCAACCATGTGAGCATCGGATCTTAGCCTTATGGGGCCTTTCAAAAGTAGGTAGGCAGCCCACTTCATGGGTATGAGATGTTAAGGTTGTTTCAAACCCTTTTGGATTAGCAAATCAATCAATATTCTATCAATTACTTCAGTATTGGATTCTTTGTGAATTGAGCTTCAACTCTGTGGTTTCGTATGAACAACATTATAATTAAAAAAAAACAAACAAACAAACATAATTTTGTAACCTTTTCTTGGTATTAAAATATGACATGTTGTGCCTCACAATTTTTTTAAAAATTGTATACATAAAAATTTCAAGTTATTGGTGGCTTTATGTAGTTTTGGAGTGGAAGTTTTTGATTACACATTAACTATTAACTATTAGGCGAAGGGCATTTTAATTCCTTTTAAATAAATGTGGACAATTAGTCTTTAGATCATTCAAAAGGTCAATTGTAGAAGGAACCCAATATAAGCGAAAAATATTAATTTTAAAAATTAATAAATTAATAAATACTGAACAACTTACAAAAATATTTTTAAAAATTAGGAATTTCTTGAATATTTTAAACAACTTTTTACTTTCTTTTTTTTGTAATTTTACTATTACTATTTTATAATTTTTAAAATGTAGAATATTTTATTAGTTTCATGAATATTATAGATTTTTAATGTTCTAAAATTCACTTGTGCCTTTAAATTCATAGTTGTCTTTTTTTCTTCTTTTTGGCCACGTTAAATTTTATTAACGAAATACATTAACATCTCTTAAATTTTCCTTATTTTTTCAATTTCAAATACAATAGGAACTAAATAACCTCCCTTATTTTGATAGATTTATCTTATTGTTTAGTAACTTAAATAATTAATCACTTTTTAATAATACATTAATTAAATTACTCTATTTATTTTGAGAGTGAGTAATCTGCTTCTGACCCTATAATACATGGATCTCTTTAATATTTAATCCACAAAATATTATATAAAATAATAAAAGAAATAAACATTCTTATCATAATATTTATTAATTATTTTAAATTGGCTTTTAGTCTTTTCTTAATTGGATTTTTGTTTGATTTTTTGGGGAATATAGACACCACATATATAATAAGATTAACTAAATGTTATTATTTACTATTATAAATGGTAGCCCAAATTAAAAGTAATCTAATTTGGTTCAAACTTATTGGGCTTCAGTTATTAAATAAAGTATGACCAAATATATGTAGATCCTCTAGTAACTAATTTCTAATTAATGACAGTTTGATTAGAAATTAAGATTAATGTGCAAAAGTTATGTATTAGGGTCATGGTCTCCAAATTACACATACCTAATTTTTTTGACTTCTCATCTTCAAAAAAAAAAAAGAGACACATTCTTTAAATTACTTGTGGTTAATTTGAAAGATCAAAGCCACAAGACTAAAAGATTTCAAGATATTAATGGATTCAGGTACATTTCCGTATCTAGTTTTGTTATTGATGATTTCACTTGAAAGATTCTAGTTTATTAAGTTTCCTATCAATTTTTCAATTCTAACAAGTGATATCAAAGCCTTGTCATGTCCAATAATTGGTGTGGAGTGTGCCTCACCTTTTGGCCAAATTAGGACACAAACAGAGAGTGACATCGCAATGAGGAGGAACTCTTCATCCTGATGTCACAACGAGAAGAATGTCATCGTCCCAATGACGTGGTGACATGTCATGCAATTTTCTTAGTTTTCTTCTTCCAATTAAACTCTAACTATTTGTCTCAGTCAAACTATGATTAGTATAAATTATTTTAATATTATTTGACTATGAATTTAGCCTATAAATAGGCCCATTTTCCACCTTAGAAAAATCACCCCGTTACACATTTAGGTATTAGCTTTTACAAGTTTTCAGAGAATTTTATGTTTACATTTTGAAGGTTTTTACTTTGGGTTTTGAGGTTTAGTTTTATCTTCATCTTTTGTACTCTTCGTTTTTATCATTTTAGTGAAATTATTTTTGCTCATGGTTTTTTATCCTCTTCGGAGGACTTTTTCCAATTAAAATATTTGTGTTCATTCTTCTCTACTTTTACTACTTCATTGCATATACGGGTCAACCCCTACCAAAATGGTATCAGAACTAGTTTGATTTCCGCATTCAACCAGTTCAGAGATGGCAGTAACAAGGTTTGATATTCATAAGTTCGATGGAATCACAAATTTCAATCTATGTCAAGTTCGGACAATGCCAATTCTAACTCAGGGCAATTTTGAGAAGGTCCTTATAGAGAAGAAGACTACAAACATGGATAAATTAGAATGGGATAGATTATATAAAAAGGCTCTATCCATTATTCAATTAAGTCTAAAAAATAATATGTTGCATGAGGTTTTGATGGAGAAAACAACATTCATTTTATGGAAAAGGTTAGAATCCCTCTACGGGACAACGTCTCTGGCTAACCAATTGGTGTTGAAACAACGTCTATACACGTTCTTCATGGACGAAAGTGAGCACCTTAGAGGTCACATCAATCAATTTATAACTCTTTTCAATGATTAAAAAATTTGTTGAAGTTTAGATTAACGATAAAGATCAGATTATGCTATTGCTGTGCTCATTACCTCATTCATACAAGTCTTTTAGGGAAACCCTGATTTATGGCAGAGATGATCTCTCGTTCGAGGATGTGAAAGGTCATCTGTTGAGAAAAGACAAACTCGACAATGAGTTTGGATAGAATAACAAGTAAGATAGACAATCCTCAATTTTTGCAGCATCAAGGAAATAAGATAAGAGATGTCACTATTGTAAGAAGTTAGGTCATGTCAAGGTAGATTACTACAAACTATGAAATAAAAGTGTTATCGAGAGCAACGAGGAAGATTTAACTGGTGCTGACTTGGCCAATGACAAGGGTGATGATTTCTTATTGGTATCAACAAGCGAAAGCTCTGAGTTACGTCTGAGTGGATCTTGGATTCGAGGTGTTCTTTCCACATATGTCCCAATAAGGATTGATACCCCACATACAATTTAGTTGAAGGTAGAGTTATGTGCATGGGGAATGGTTCACTCGGTAAGGTAATCAATATTCAGGACACTATAACATGTCAGACATGTGCCTGACTTTAAGAAAAATCTCATCTCCTTAGGAAATTTAGACTCGAAGGGTTGTAGAATTAACATTGAGTCAAGTGGCATTAAGATATCTCGTGGGGCTCTCATTTTGATGAAAGGTAAAAAATTGACAGTATTTATGGTTTAGAAGGATCAATGGTGATCGGTGAAATAGGATGTCCCTCATATGTTAAGGAGTCAAAGTCGACTCGTTTGAAGCAGAGACAATTTGTTCGTAGGAGGGAAAAATGTATGACTGTTTCGTATAAAAGAGGTTCTCTTTAATATGTAAGTTTTGAAAAGACAGGGCACTGTGTTTGTGATAATCAGACCCGGGTTAGTTTTGATTTGGCAGTGCACAAGTCGAAAACTAGAATTCTTTTAGCTTCTAAGCACAACTTCGACTCAGTTAATATCTTGCATAGTTTAAGATAGGCCCCTGACGGGCTTTGACAATGAAGGCATTGTGGAAATACAAGTTAAGATAGAGATTTGTTGAGTACTCCTCGTATTTTGGTCAAATTAGGATACAAATATAGAGTGACATCGCAATGAGGAGGAGCTCATCTGTTACAGCTCCTCTGTTACAGCCCGTTTTCAGTGAAATCAGAAAAGTAGTTTCGGGACCACAAATCTAAAATTAGAAAATTTATTTTATTATTATTTTATAGTCTACAACATGATATAAGTACAGTATAAAAATTTCGTTAAGAAATTTTACCGTTTACATGCTTAATTTGATAAAAATGACTAAATCACGTAAAGTGTAAAAGTTGTGTTCTAATAGCTAAAGGTATTAAATAGCTATATAAATTTAAAGTGGAGGTCCTTATATGGTAATTAGACCATTAGAGTTGATAGTGGATGGTAATGGTTTGGCATTATTGAAATTTTGGTTAGTTTTTAAGGTTAAATAAGTACATAATTAATAAAGGTTAATAATTAAAGAAACAAAATAAAACATTCATCTTTATTTTTGTGTCTTCAACCAAATAACAAAGTAAAAAGGGAGAAACCATGGAAGCTTCATTTGGCCATCTTTAATCCTTCAATTAGGTATGCATTTTTGTCCCCTTTTTAATGATTTCTATGTTTCCAGGATTGTTGTAGCTTAATCTAGCTAGCCCGGAGACTAATGTGCAAAACTTTTAAACTATTAAGGTTTTTTCATTTATGAGCATGCTTGAGTTTTGAAGTTTGATGATAGAAAATGAATGGTTATTGTTAGATAAACAACTTTTGCAAAAGAATTTTTAGTGAAATTGTCAAATAGGGACTAAATTGAAAAATAAAAAATATTATGTGGTGAAATTGTGAAATAAATGAAATACAGGGCTTGCTAGGGACTAGATTGATATTCGGCTATGATGGGTTGTGATGTAATGTAATAACCCGATTTTGGGTCTAGTCGAAACAGTGGTTTTGGGACCACAAATCCGACGAGGAAAATTATTTTAATATTATTTTTGGTATTTACAGCATGTGATTATATATGTGTGAAAGTTATTTAAAGAAATTTTACTGTTTGAATGATTAATTCGATAAAAAAGACTAAATCGCGTAAAGCATAAAAGTTGAGTTCTAATAGCTAAAGGTATTAAATAGCAATAGAAAATTAAAGTAGAGGTCTTTATATGACACTTAGACCATTAATATGTTAGTGGATGATAATGACTTGGTATTTGTGTAAATTTTAATGTTTTTAAAGGTTAAATTAGTAAATAGGTAAATAATGATAAATTAAGTAAAATAAAAGATGGTTGTCATCTTTTTCCCTCATCCACCATCGAAATTAGACCTAGGAAACTCCATGGAAGGAGCTTGAACATTCGGCCATCTCTCTCCCTTGCATGTAAGTGCAATTTTGCTTGGTTTTTAATAATTTCAATACTGTTAAAGATTTTGATAGTTGTCATTGATGAGCTTATGTGTTCTTTGATGTTTAATGGTGAAATATGAATATTTGATGTTAGGTTTTCATATTTTATAAAGTGATTTTTTTGATAAAAATGTCAAATAGGGATTAATTGTGAAATATGCAAATTGAGTGGTTGAAATGTGAAATAATGAAAGTTTTGGGCTACTAGGGGCACTATAGTAATTCAGATAAGCTTGGGTTATATTGAATTGTGTGAATTTTGTGTATTTGTGAAATAGGGACTAAATTGAATAAATGTGAAACTTTAGGGGCTAAAGGCAAAAATGTCCAAATAAGTATATTTGGATGAAATTGAATGAATAGGTGTTTAAATGAGTTAAATTTGAATTCATATAGATCAAGAAAGAAAGAAATTAGATTTAGATCGAGGAAAATCGAAAGTTGATGAGTAGTTGATCCGATCCGTTCGTTTCCGTACGAGGTAAGTTCATAAGTAAATAAATTTTTTTGAAATTAAATGTATATGTTTTATACATTTCCGAATTGATTTGTATGTAGATATACATTACTGAGTTTGATTCGTATATGAATATATATTGCCAAATTGATTTAAGCATTGGATGATTGGTTTCGTGCATGAATTGATTAAATTACGAAGTCGAAAGCTCCGAATGAACCTTTGTAAATGTATTGGATATTGAAGTCATGATATTAGGACTTTCAAGGTGAGATTTCGTGTAAGACCATAGCTGGGCTATTGGTATCGATTTGAGATTTTGTGTAAGACCATAGCTGGGCTATTGGCATCGATACGAGATTTCCATGTAAGACCATGTCTAGGACATGACATTGGTACGATACATTATGTACGAGTTTTCCTAAGTACCCTTAGTGTTCCAAGTGGTTCAACGGGTAATCCAAAGATTATGTCAAAGAAAAGACAAGGTATGATCATGTTGAAAAGATACAGGTATGTACGAAAAATTCATGAGTAATGAACTCGATGTATATTGGACATTTTGGCAAGAATGTAAATGAGTAAATCATACTTATGAGAATGATATTGTGATGACCTTGTGATTATAGGTATATACTTATGAGGTATAAATATGTGGTAAATTTGATTCATGAATGTGTGAGGCTTTTAGGCCAAATTAATTTGAAACATGATATGTTTAAGTTTTGTTGTTGATGTATAGGTGAAATTGGCCAATGAATGGCATATGCATATATGATAATGATTAGCTATTGGAATGGCTAGTTATGAATATGCTTTGGTGTTATGTGTGTCGAAATAAATGTTAATACAAAGAAATCATGAGAGAGTAAAATTTGCAATAAAATAGTTTTGGACAACAACAATTGTATAAATTTGAAAAATCACCAAAAATTGTGGAAATTGCATTAGAGGTTGAATAATATATGAAATTGAATCTTATTGAGCCTAGTTGCACATAGAAGAAACGGTGTAAGCAAAAGAATCTCATATTATGAGATATTTGAATTTTTGTGAGATAAGGTCAGAATGATTTTGGAATCCCCTGTTCTGACTTTGGAAAATCATTAAAAATTGTATAAAAATAATTATGGGCTAGAATTTATATGATTAAAATTCCTAATGAGTTTATTTTCAAGAGAAACAAATGGGAACATTATCTGAATTTTGTACTAAGAGATAATTAATTTTTAGAGAAGAAAGGTCGGAATTGTCAAACAGCAGAACATAGATGGCTTTGAAGAATTAACTGTACTTATTGGCTAAACCAAAAATTCTAAAAATTTTATGGTAAAAAGATATGTGAGTTTAGTTTTTGGAAAATCAATCGGATCTTAATTTGGAGTTTTATAGTGCAAGATATAAATAATTTAGTGACTATGACTCGAGTAGACAGCTTGATGTGAACATGAGTAAATAGTGGAACTATGTGCAATTATGATTGTATTATCTTGAGAACATATTGTGAGGATTGGTAAAAGTATGTTAACATATTGCTTATTATTTACATACCAACTTACTAAGCTATATAGCTTACCCCTTTCTTTCTTTTTCCTATAATGTCACAGATAGTAGCTCAGGTTGGAGATCGTCGGAGATTCTATCACACTATCAAGCTATTGATTGGTACCAACATATTCAAGCATTTTAAGATTATGGCATGTATAGGGACTCAGTCATTTTGTGTATGAGTTATTATGTTTTGGCCAAATGTTTTGGCTTGTAATGGTTAAAGGTTTGATTTATGTGTAGCCATGTAACTTGGCTTATATTGGCTAATTGGTTGTCAAAGTCTTATGCTGTGAGTTGTGTTTGCATGATACATGACGAGTTGTGGGACCCTCATTTGTTGATGACGTCATAAGCAGAGATGTACACAGGCCGAGGACACAGGCGTGTCCAAAGCTACATCGGTGTGTGACCTTTCAAAACATGAAAATTTTTTTAGTGTTCCAAAGTTTTCAGTTTAGTTTTGAACCACTTCCAACGTATGTTTAGGGCCTCGTAGTCCCTTATATGGGGCAATATGCATGTGTATAAATAGTTTTAAATTGAATAAAATTTTATGGCCTGGTTTTGTATGGTTGCTTGTGTTTAAGACCGGTAATGCCTCGTATATTATCCCAGCGCCAGACACGGGTAAGGGGTGTTACATGGAATTTTGTAATTTTCTATTTTTATGAGATAAGGACTAAATTGCAAATAATTAAAAGTACCATTTTGCCAAAATTACATGTTTCTAAATTGAATGTGAAATTTATTGAATTGGGTTAAATTTATCCATATAGATCCTGTCAGACCTCGTACGAAGTTAGATCGAGGCAAAGAGAAAATCTTGGATTAGTCGCCTCTGTATCTACGTACCCTCGTTGAGGTAAGTTCGTGCAATTAAATTGTGTAATTATATGCTTTGATTGAATTAGATGTATGTTATTTGCATTATCATTATATTTGAGTACTGATTGCATATCCGACGACGTACGACGATTATCGAGCCCTATTTGAACCTTAGGAATTCGTAGGATACAAATGATATATCATTAGGGTTACCGATTTCAGCTCTTATGAGCTTACCGTTACTCAACTCGGAGGAGCTTACCGTTATTCATCTCAGAGGAGCTTATAGTTATTCAGCTCGAAGGAGCTTACCATCTACAACTCGTAATGTACAGGAATTAACGGATTACATTTCAGTACACCTCATGTGTATTACCCGCGTATCCAACGATATTCTAAGTGGTTCCACGGGCATTATTCTGTTACGAGATTACATGAGTTCGATACGAACTACCATAGGTATTTACATGAGATATATGAAAATGATTTATACGTGATATATAGGTACATGATTTGGAAATTATATGTTCATGGAAGTTTGATTATTGTTGAGCTCATACATGTTTCTAGATATTTATATGAATTACATAACTAATATGATTGATGAGGATATGTGTCTAGACTTTTGGCCAAATTGAGTTTGGATATGCTTTGTTTGCTTACCTTAAATGTGACTAAATTGTAAGTTAATTTCTTTATTATACGAACTTACTAAGCTTAAATGCTTATTCTGTGTTATTTTTTCGTGTCTTATAGTATTCAGAAGCTCATTCGGGTTGGAAGCTTGTTGGAGATATATCACACTATCCATTGGCTCTTTTGGTACTTTTGGTTATCTAACTTCAGTTATAATGGCATGTATAGGTTACCTTGGCTAAGGATAGCCTACATGTTTTATTATGTTTTTAGCCATTTGAATTGGCTTGTGTTTTGGTATATTTTGCTATGTATATAAATCGCCTTACCATGTTTGATGTGTGGTTTGGTATGGTTAACATGTGAATTGATTTATGTTTGACGGATTAAAATTAAATGGTAGTTGAATATGCATATGATTATGTATTACAATTTGGAATGATTTAGTACTTGTTGTGGAAAGCACATTTGTATATTGATGTTAGTTTTTGAATGGTTTGTATGGGTGTTTTTAGTGCACAAGTTACAAGTGACTTATATGACCATTTGATGCTAGAGATCAAGTACATAAATGGTACTAAATGGTATGTTTTGATTGATGATCTACATGGTAAGTTTTGGTACAAATATGCATATAAGTTAGTTAAACAATTGGATATATTGAATGTTTGGAGTTACATGTTATAAGTTGTCATTTGAGGTGCCTAAGGGCATATTGGTTGTATGTGGTGATATTACATGTTTTAAATTTGATTTTGGCTGGTTTTGGATGCCTATTTATGACTTGGTTATATGCAAATTGTTGTGTTTAGGTTGGTACCAATTTGGGTGAGAAATGTGGCTTGTAAAATAGTCTAATTTCGTCCACATGGGCAGAGACACAGGCGTGTGTCTCAGCCGTGTGTGACACAGCCAAATGACACGGCCATGTGTCCCCTGTATATTTTTAAGAGCACAAGTCAGTATGCTCACACGGCCTAGCACACGGACATGTGGCTTGGCCGTGTGGCACAAGTTAGTGAGTTACACGAGCTGGGACATGTCGTGTGTCCCTATTTCAAATGCCCACATGGTATAAGACACGGACATGTTTCTTGGCTGTGTGAGTCACACGGCCGTGTGACTCCTACAGTTTTGAAAATTTTGTAAGTTTCTGAAAAACTCTCTAAATTTTTTATTTAGTCCCGATTTGTTTCTAATTCATATTTTGGGCCTCGAAGGCTCGTATAAGGGACAATATGTATGAAGTTGATTGGTTTTTGGCATGAATACTATATGTTATGAAATGTTTTGAAAATTTTTGTCTGTTTGATTTGTAAGTGCGCTAATGTTCCATAACCATGTTCCGGCGATGGATATGGGTTAGGGGTGTTACATCCTCGTCTCGATGTCATGACGAGAAGAAGATCGTTGTCCTGAAGACGCGACACCACCTCGTTATGACGTGTCACGCAATTTTCTCGATTTTCTTCTTCCAGTTAAACTCTAATTATTTGTACCAGTCAAACCCTGGTGAGTATAAATTATTTTAATATTATTTAACCAACGAATTTAGCCTATAAATAGGCCCCTTTTTCACCTTAGCCAAATCAACTCATTACACATTTAGGTATTAGCTTTTACAAGCTTTCAGAGAATTTTATGTTTATGTTTTGAGGGTTCTTACTTTGAGTTTTGGGGTTTAGTTTTATCTCCGTTTTTTGTACTCTTCATTTTTTTTCGTTATAGTGAAATTATTTTTATCCATAGTTTTTTATCCTCTTCGGAGAGGTTTTTCGACGCAAAATATTTGTGTTCGATCTTGTCTACTTTTACTACTTTGTTGCATATATGGGTCGATCCCCAACAATCAAAATGATTGATTCATCAAAATTTTGGTGTTTCAATTAATTATGGATCCAATACTTCTGGGGTTTTCTTGATAGTGTATGTTGAAGGCAATTGAATAGTATTGTATTCTTGATTTATGTGATAACTGTGATCAAGAATGTCTTGAAATTTTTTGTTTGAATCCAATTCAACGATTTGAGGTTAATTGTTTCTATGCGATTGTGATCTTTACGCGAACCCATTTGTTTTATCACACGTTGAATTTTGCTAAGATTTTGTAATTTATTTTCATTAAGTAACGTGTGACTTGTTTCACTACTCTAGTCTTGCAATTTTATTAGCTTAATGGTTCCATTTATTTGTGTGAATTATGGCTTTGCTAGGATTGATGCTAACAATTTGATTTGATGGGCATTAATTTTTTTTCTAATAAAGATCAAAATTATATTGTTACATCATAACTACAAGTTTATTGTTAATGATTTTAAACACACATAGTAAAGTGCCAAGATTTTTAATGTTTAGCACTAGTTAATTTTATGGGGTTTGATTTTAATTAGCGTTAATTTTTTTTGAATAATTTTATTATAGATTTTTATCATATTTACTCTTTTTTTAACACAATACCTAGAACTATTCATAATTCCTCCTCAACCTATAAATAGGAAGATTATGCGCTTTAGTGCACTCGAACCCACGTCCTCCTATATTGGCAACAATGCCCATACCAGTCGAGCTAAGACTCAATCGACACGTCATATTATTTAATCGTGACTCAGTTTGTTAATTAAGTATGAATATCTATTTTATTATATTGTTAAGGTTTAAATAAATTTATACAAAAAAATAAGTCAAAGAATAAATTTTTCAGTTTTTTATGGCACCATTAGGCAATTTTATTTTAGGTTATTTCGAAAACTATTGTGATAAAAATTTTCAATTTTGACCTTTGGCTATTATGGATTTTTTTAAAAAAATTTTGAATGTTAGTATGTTTATATATATATTAAAATAACTTAATTGAAACAATAAGTCACCAAAGTGACCTCTGTTGAAATTATTTTGTTCTAAAATATAAAAGGTTGTGTCCATGTAATTTAAGCCATGCTAATATTGTTCGACCTAAAGAAAATTTAATATTTAACAAAAATTACATGTGCAACTGTGGTAATAAACATATGATGATTATTCGATTTTACATGTGGGTAACAAATTGACCTAAATAAAGACTTATTGTTTGACATGTTTTTAATGTCAGTGTTTGATTACTACAACAGGATAACACTTACAAGTTAATATTTTTATTCAGAGATGAAATATTAATGGAGTGTTTGTTATCTTGAAATAAGGTTTACCTGTATTCAAATTATTCTTGTTTAAATTTGAAGTCTTATGTCATCTTGTTTTATTTGATTCAACTATTATTACACCTCCCAACATCACAACCATCATTAACTCAATTCTTATGTTCAATAGACTGAACTTTAAATCATGGCAAGAGAATCTTATGAATGTTCTCGAAGTCATGGATCTTGACCTTGCGTTAAGGACTGATTCTCTTTTACCACTTGCAAATGAGAGTACCTTTAATCAAAGGAGGGAGAGATCAAATCTCATTTGTATGATGATCATGAAAAAGACCATTCCAAAAGCATTTAGGGGGACTATGTTCTATAAGATTACAGTAAAACCTCGATAAATGAATATTCGATAAATTAATAATCTTGGTTAAATAATAATTTTTTTCGGTCTCGACTTGGGCCAAGGGAATAAAATAATAACCTTGTTAAATGCATAAGATAATAATTTTTAGAAAAATCCTTAATGGCTCAATGAAATTATAAAATAATAATTCATTAAATATACTAAAATTTTTATATACAATACATAAAACTAAAGTGCTTTCTAGACAACTCTTTTTTTTTCAATTTTATTCTTTGCTAAAATATGCATATATAGTTAATTGCTTCTTCTTTACATGTGAATCAAATACAATTTCATTTTTAATTTTTAGAAGGGCATAAACCAAATCTGATATATTCTTCTTGTGTTATATTAAATAATTCTTCAAGGTATCCACAGCTAGAAAAGCCTTTTTTGGAGAAAATATGGTAAAACACTACTGTCATTTGGATCTTGCTCATCATCAGCTGGCACATCCATTACTCCTTGAATAATTTCTTCATCTGCAGGTGGCTCCCTCAAAGATTCATTGTCACTTGGATAATTCAAAATCTGCTCAACATCCAATGCATTTCTATAGTGTAAATTAGAAATTACTTCTTTTAATTTATGAATGCCTTCAACATCACCAATTTCTTGCTCAAGAGGCATATCCTCCTTGAATCAAATTTTGTAATGTCGGAAAAAAATTGCAATAGTTGTAGGCTTCACATCAATATTCCAAGCAACATTAAAAAAATGGATTGTATCCGATACATTAATCTTTTCAAGATTTATTTTTCCTTTCTCGTAACCTTCCAAGATGCTAGAATAAAAGCGACATCGATAATAAATCTTAACTGCTCTAATAATTCTAGCAACACATGGTTGAATTTTTTATGTTGAATTTGGAGGCAAAAAGAACAATTCAACGTTTCTCAAGCCTTCAATAACCTTGGGATGGGCTGGGCAATTGTCTACTATAAGCAACACCTTTCTACCAGTCATTCTAGCATCAAACCAATGAACAAAATCTTGAAAAAGTAATTCAGTCATCCATGCTTTTTTTGTTGGCTCGATAATGACAGTTAAGATTGTCAATATTCACATGCTTAAAGCATCTAGGATTAGCAAACTTACCAATAACCCAAAGAGCCACTTTATTTGAACCATCCCCATTACAATAAACCACAATAGTAAGTCTTTTCCTTGTCCTTTTTTCGTCCTTCTATTTGCTTTGTAGCCAGTGAATGATCTGCTTGCAAACGATAAAATAAGCCTGTTTCATCCATATTATAGATATCCTTCCAATAAAAAATTTCCAATTTAGCTCTTATTTGAGGTAAAGCATCTTCAATATTCTCCATAACAACTGAACTACTTTCACCAAATCTTCTATAAGACTTAATTCCATGTCTTGCCTTGAACCGTTCTAGCCAACCGATTGAGAAGTTAAATTTGGAATTTGCATCACCATACATTTTATGCAAAAGCTCTTTTGCTTTAATTTGAATCATTTCTCTGGTCATGTTTACTTTCTCTTGATATTGGAGAAACCACTCATACAATACCTTTTCTAATTCGGGATATTTGGTTGATTTGTGCCTTTTAACATTTCTATTCTTTATCTCTTTTGACAAATATTCAGATGATCTTTTAAGAGTATTTGATATTGTTGATTTGCTAACAAAGAGATCAAATGTTTGTTGAACCCACTGTTGCAAATCTTTTTGACTTGAAGAGGTTTTTGTACTCACATAATGCTTTTCTCATCTCATCTGTCAATGTAGACTTTTTTATACCTTTCAAATAGGAAGCCATGGAGGAAAATATTATATGAATTACAATATTTTGATACGTACATATGTTTATTTATAATAAATTTTTTAATCTATCAAATGAATATAGTTATTGAATTTTTAAACCATTAACTCTTTTTTTTCTTTTTGGTTACATGAGCCAATTAATTCACTCTTTTTTTTTGTTACATGAACCAATTAAATTTGATTCATTGCACCTACATGCATATTGGATTTTGATAAAAAAAACCTATGCATAAAGTATGAAATATTCTCTAAATTAATAAATATTAATTTATCAATAAACTAATAATATCGATAAAATAATAATTTTTTTAGGTCTGAAGGGTATTATTATATAGAGGTTTATTGTACCACAACTAAGGAATTCTTGGTCGACACTGAAAAAAGGTTTCTCAAGAATGAAAAGGCTAAAATGGGTAACCTCTTGACAAATCTAATTTCAATAAGGTATAAAGGGAAAGGTAATATCAATGAGTACATTATAAAAACGTCATATCTTAAATCAAAGATGAAAGTACTTAAGCTATAACTCTCGAATGACTTGCTAATGCATCTAGTTTTAATATCTCATCACAGTTTAGCCCGTTTAAGGTGAGTTATAATTGTCAGAAAGAGACTTGGTCTTTTGAATGAGCTCATCTCACACTATGTTCAAGAAGAGGAAATGTTGAAGCAAGAAATGATAAAAAAGAGCTAATTTAGCCACAACCTTGAAAGATAAGAAGGATAAAAATAGAAAGAAATTAAGGAAGTTGCGGATACAACACCAAAAAAGAAACAACAAAAGGAAGCAAGGATGGTTATTTCTTCTATGGTGCAACAGATCATCAAAAGAAGAATTGTACCAATTATCATGCTTGGGGTGTTAAGAAATGTACACTTCTTGATTTTATTTATTTTGAGGTTAATTTGATTTCATTAGTGAGACACAATTGGTGGATAGATTTTGGTGCAATAACTCACATTAGCTTGTCTATGTAGGATTGCCAGAATTGCCAAAAGTCAAATGATGGTGAAAGATACATCTACATAGGAAACAGTCGTTCGGCAGAAATTGAAGCAATAGAAACTTGAGATTATTATTTAGAATTAAATTTTATTGGGATTTTATTGAGACTTTTATTGTACAACCTTTTAGATGAAATTTGATTTTCAATATTAGACAAATTTTTTTTTATTTTTTGCTAATTTTTAAAATAGAAAATGTAGTTTTCAAAATTAAAATATGATCTTCAATTCTTTATCAAGTTCTGATAATATATTTTATTTAATACTATTTTTCCATCTAATGAATCATTGCATATTACCGTAATAGGTAAGAAACACAAATTAGCCATTTTCAACTTCATTGTGGCATAAGAGATTAGCTTATGTCTCTAAAAGAAGAACTGAGAACTTGTGTCCAATAATATTCTTTATCCCTTTGATTTTCTAGATACTCTTAAAGATCTAAAGGTCATAAAGTTTTATGATCCCACTACTAAGATTATTCTTAATACGGATAATGACCTTTCTTTGAGGATGTTGAGTTTGTAGGGGAAGAGACAATTAGAGACATTGTGTTTGAAGAAGAACGTGTTGATATTCCTCAAAAAAATTTTTTAATTGATATTGATAAAGATCAGGAACAATCTATTATACTTTATATTGTTCAAATAACAACTCTGGATCAAGACAACGTCATTGGACCTCTCAATCAAGTAACAAACTCTACAACCTTAAGAATTAATGCCATTAAGAAGGTCCATTAGATAAAAAGTTATATTGGCTTTAGTGACATATTTTGACCTTAAGCTACATTAGATGGATGTCAAAATTGTGTTTCTCAAAGGTAACATTGATGAGATGATTTATGTGGTGTAATCATAAAACTTTGTGTTTAGTCATGCAAAGTTAATGGTTTACAAATTAAAGAAATTAATTTATGGGCTTAAACAGGTCTCTTGTCAGTGGTATTACAATATTCACCAAGTGATTATCTCATTTGGTTTCGACATGACATTAGTTAATGATTATATATATCACAAGATTTATGGGAGTAAGAATAGTCTCAATCAATGCCCTGAAAATGATTTTGATATTACAAAAATGCATAAGATTCCCTACATTTTAGCGTGGGAAATCTAATGTATGTTCAGGTTTGTATGCATTTGAATATTGCATACATTATTGGGATGTTCTACAAATATTTGAGCAATTTAGGTATGGACCATTAGAAAGAAACTAAACGATTCATACATTATCTTTAGAAAACAAAACATTACATGCTCACATATCAGAGGTCTGATAAGTTAGAGATCTCATGTATCCAAACTCCAAATTTATGGATTATGAATGCAAAATTTTGTCTCTAAGGTGATTGCAATCCTTTATTCCAATAACAAGAGGAGCACAACAAAATCAAAGCATATAGACTTTAAATTCTTGGTTGTCATGTGTCTATAAAGCATATTGGGACAAACTTCATAATTGCGGATCCACTTACTAAGGAACTACCACATAGGTTTTTCATGAGCACATCACTCATATAGGTAATCCCATTTAAGGATATTCAATTTTAGTGAGAGTTTGTAATTTTAAATATTTTTCTATTATAGACACATTTTTCAATTATTTTAGCTTACGAATACTAAGGATATTTTCTGTAGAAATAATGTTTATTTGGTTTATTCACATTCTGGTTTCGGTAAAATTTAATCTCACTAAGGTTTAAGGAGGGCCAATTGAAAATAAATATGTTTAGATCATATTGCATGTAATTTTCATGCTACACATCCATACTTGATCTATATCATTTGGTTGTGTTAATCTACGTGATTAGAGATGAATTGAGTTACGATATATATAACGAAAGTCACCTTAGTTCTATGTTGACATAATTAATGGACGAGATTGTTTGAAGTACCTTTTAGATATGATAGTAAATTTTTTAGTTCATAAGGTTATATAATGACATGTAATTACAAAGTAATTAGTATATATGTGTGTGTGTGTGTGTGTGTGTAGTCCAAGTGGGAGATTGTTGAAAAAATATGGACATCACATATATAATAAGAATAATTACATATTATTATTTACTATCATAAAAAGTTAGCCCAAACTAAAAGTGATCTAATTTGGTTAATGTTTATTGGGCTTTAGTTATTAAATAAAATATGGGTCAAATATGTGTAGATACTCGAATAACTATTTTCTAATTTATGATAGATTGATTAGAAATTAAAATTAATGTACAACAGTTATATATTAGGGTTATGGTCATCAAATTACACATATGTAACTTTTCCGACATCCCATCTTCAGAAAAAAGAGTCATATTCTCTAAATTAGTTGTGTGTTAATTTGGAAGATCAAAATCACAAAACTTGAAGATTTCAAGATATCAATGAATTTAGATACACTTCCACATCTAATTTTGTTCTTGATAACCTGATATGACAGATCTTGATTTATTAAATTTCATGTCAAATTTTTTATTTTAACACGATTAACTTGTAAAACCTACTTAATTAAAAGTCTTAGTTTTATGTAAGTATAAATATAAATAAAATGGCTAACTTGGTATTATAACTTAAGCAATTCAATCAATAAAATTACAATAAAACAAATGTAATATATATATCTAACCATAAGAATATTTATGCTATTTAATTTTTTTTCAATTAAAATTTTAATTTATTAGTTTTGTAAAAAGGCATTCGTATTTTTTAACCAACAGTTCTTTTTCATATATTCTTACTATTTTGTTTTTAATTTTCATCCACAATGAGTGAGTAAAGTCTAGTTTTAAATGAAGGAAGCCATATATGAGATATATATATATTACAAATATTAAAATTTAAATTCTAAACTTATTAAATATCTTCTTTATTAATGATTATATATTGACCAACAATATAAAGGTGTAGTGATTAAGGCCTTTATTGGCACTTAAAATTTAAGATTTAAATTCTATTTTTTTGTGTATCCTATATTCGTTTTACTGTTCATTAGTTTGTGATTGTCTCTCTTAATAATACCATCTTTAAATTTTAAACATATGTTCTCTTCTTAAGAGTGCAATATATTTTATCATTGCACCTAACACTTATTGATAAAATTTAAACTCTATTATTATATTATGTCTAATGATTAGGCATAATGATTTTTTTAGTCTTTCAATTTTATAAAAAAAATATTTAATTTTTTTGTCTCTTTTAGACATTAAACTTGCATTACTTATCAAATCACTCCAAAATAAATGAAAAATTAATTTTATTGATGTGACAATCTACATGTGTGCCACATTAGCAATTGGTTAAATTTTTCAAAAATTTTGAAAAATATATTTTTTATATTTTAAATTTTAAAAAATTAATTAATTGTTGACATGTTATTTATATGACAATATACGTATATGTCACGTTAATAAAGTTAACGTATAATAATTTTTTCATCCATTTATAGGTGATTAGACAAATAAAACAAACATGAAGATTAAAACAAAAAGGAATTTAAACGAAAGACTAAAATAAATTTTTATACCTTAATATAGCGTAATTATCTTTGGTATAAAAAAGTGATTATATAATAAAAATGAAATAAACTTTGTGCTAACAATATTTATGTGCTTCAATTGGTTTGTTGAAAAGCAAAAGTGGGAGTGTGATGTGATGTGAAATAGTTGTGAACAACACAAGTAGGGTTTCTGATTAAGGGTGGGTGTGACAGGAACAAAAACGTGCATAGATTCCAAGGGGAAACTCCCAAGGCCACACAACCCTTAAAATAGGGGAGGCTGAGACCCAATACCGCCGCTTACCTTTATTGCTACTAAAGTAGTGGTTTACGGGGAAAAGCGATTACTATAATATTAATTCAAACATTTTAAAATAAAGTTTTCACGACATTTTGGTATTTTTAATATTACATTTTTGGTTTGGTTTGGTTAGCTGTATAACTCGATTCCTATCCTCACGTGATATGGCCCCAAAATAAGGGATATGTTGTTAGCTAAAGTTGCTATACTCAAATCTTCCCCCAAAAGTCCAAAATCTTAATGCTTTCCTTCAATTCATTACATGCCTATTCATGCCTATGCTCGCCTTATTTTGCTTCGTCTTTTACTCTTTTAGTTTTTCTCTTTTCATTCTTTTGATGAACATATTGGAATAGGTTAGATTAATCCGCTTGGATAGAAGTATTATGGAAGTTTTTATAGTAGGGGTTAAATTGTATTTTGTCTCATCTACTTAAAAAATGAGTAAATTGGTCCCTACATGTCAGATCAAAGAGTAAATTCATTATTCTGTATAAAATTTCATCTAGTTCTACTCTTAGAAACTGGTCCTTGTACACAAGGACGAAAACAGAATTTTTTTAGAGAGGTTAAAATTAAGTTATAATCTTTACAATAGCAAAAATATAATTTCACCATTTTAAGGATTAAATCAAATTTTTATATTTTTAGGGGCCAACGTATAATTTTACCTTTAATAATTTAAAGTTTTAAAAAATTTAAAGGGTCTAAATGAAAAATTTTCCATTTTAGAGGAGGCTAGGACTCTTGCCAATCTCCTAATTTCACCCCTGCTTGTACATCAACATAAAGTACACGTGGCATGTCATGTATCACTTTTTGAATATTCTGTTAATCACACCTGTTTTTAATAGTACATATAAATGAAATTAAAAAAAAAATTATATCCTTTAATTTAATGTATAAAAATTTAATTTATCTAATTTTCTAATAAAAAATTAAAATACAATTTAACCCCTAATATAATAACCTCATTAATACTTCTACCACCCATTTGTTAGAGTTTCGTCTTCCACATGATTTTCAAGGTTTTTGGTTGATTATGGAACCTAATATCCAATTTTAATGGATGGAAATGGTAATTTAATTTATTCTCCAATTGTTAAGATTATGGATAATATTAAAAAATGGTATTTAAAATTAAAAAATTGAAACAGAACTATATCACGTCATTGCCGTGTAAACGTCTGTATGGCATTGCATAAGTCAAAGGTGGCCCAGGTGAACAATGAAAATTTTGATTTTTAATTTGATAAATTTATACTTATTCCAATAATTCTTCAGTCTTTCACATCCATCCAAAGGGGTTCTTAATATTCTTCTTAAAAAAATTCTTGTGAAAGAAAGTGGGGCTTAGTATCATCAATTTTATGAGTCAAAAGATTTAACTCGAGTGGTAAGTGGCATCTCTCTCTTTTACCTTTTTCTTTTCCTAATCAACTTATGAGCATTTTCCCATTCAGTAGTCAAAATTTTAATATTAATATCACTAATACACATTTTTTGGAGTTTCAAATATCAATTATTCTAAATCACAATCCACGTATATATTTTAATATTTTTAATACCATTAAATATAACACTTTACATCCAATTCGATTATTAGATATGAATACATAATGTTACATTGCATTGCTGAAACAATTCAGATTAAATCGATACCATTTCACTAAATAATATGCATTCAAACCAATAAATCACGTGTAATTTCAATTGTATCACATGAAAATAATCTATGAATGTCAATTGATCTTGTTTAAAGTATTTAGGAATTGAACGAAATTAAAAATAATGTTAGGATTTGAATCCAAACTTATTTATCCAAATTCTACTGAGGTCTAAAAACATGACCATCATATCTCGAGACATGATGAATTTTATTTTTAAATCAATGTTGTAATGTCTTGAGATATAAGGATACATGTATCCATATAAAAAGTATATATGTTAATTATAAGAAAGATTACTAGAATCCATTCAAAACTTTAGGAATTATCAGTATCTTTAATACCTATATGACAAATACTATATATTGGATTTTTTTCAAAGTAAAATTATGTATTTTTTTATAATTAAGGTACCGTCTATGATTGTTTTATTTTTTAAAGTTTGTGGTTTCTCTTTTCAACAATGTTATCTCTAGGGTTCAAATATGAGTTCACTCCCTACGAGTGCAATATACTTTACTACACTCAAAACTTATTGGTGTCAAAGACAGATCTTTTAGTTCATATGGTCAACTATATATATTTCATTAAATATTTTGAGAGTTTACCGATACAAATATAAAACTATATGTTCGAGCAAATACAAAATACAATCAAACCAATATAAAATTCAATTAGACAAAACTAACCCATGACCGCTCATGCAGATGATGGAATTGAAATGGACTCCTTATATATTTTGCAAGTGATCAATTCTGTCTCATATTAGCTAAAAAAGTATGCAACATCTAATAAAAATGTTTCATGTTGAATAGTAGGGTGTATGAGGTTAAATGAGATGAAATTGATAATTAACCCAAAAAATTAAATACCTAAACGAGGAAAACCGCATAATTTGAGAATATGTCAATATTTATATAATATAAGTTATTAATTTGTTAAATTTTCTTTTGTATAATAAAAGAATAACAACTTAATTAAAATGTATAAAATTGAGGGATTAGACCCAATAAAATTGAATATTTGATGAATCCCATAACAAATAAACTATAAATTTTCCCTATACTTTTCTACTGAAAATGCCAGTGCAGGCCTTACTCTTATGGCAAGTATTAAATTAAATGATTCCTCCAAAGGTCTTCAGAGTTGTATTAATAAATTTATACCTATAGTTGAGAAATTTTGGAGCTTGCTTTGTTATATACTCAATTAAAATTAAAATTTTTCTTTTTTGTAAAGAAAAGTACATTAATGCCATAGGATCTAGCGTAAGCCCTAATCTCGTTTTTCGAAGGATTCCCCTTCATATGTTAATGTTGGTCAGCTCAGAATTAATTTTTTAAAGCACATCATACAAGTTTGAAGAAGCATGTGGAAGAAGACATTAGGGTTTCATAAAATTAAGCACAAACTACTTACTTATCAAATCATCACAATGCTTAAGGCGCATGGTTATGTATTGTGCAAGCTTGCGGAATTAGCAATCTATCATCATCTTCACCGCAGACATTTTTTTTAATCGGTGACCATATGTTTTTTTGCACAAGGTAAGGAAATGTGTTCCAATAAATTGAAGTTAGAATTATATGTCTAAATTATTCAATGTTTATTTAGGGCTGCAACAAGTCAGAAATGGTCTTATAACTGCTACACCATTGGTATTTCTAGGTGGCTGACATAATTAGAGCATTTCTAATTAAGTTATATATACTAGAAATCAGTGTATGCGTCTGATAAATATACGTGATCAGAAATTAATTATATGATTGATAAAGGTATAATGATTTATTCGACTCTCCACTTTAATTAAAAAAATTAGCTTAATTGATATGGGCACGGTTATTTATCGGTTGGAGAGGAGCTATAGGTAATTCTAGGTATTGTGTCAAAAATAGCAGATCAAAACTTATAATGAGATCATTAAAAAAATAAGTCATTTTAGCTTTTTATTTATTTTTTCATCTTAATTAGCCTTTGAATTTGTACTATTTGTCAAATCACCAAAAAACGGATGGAAAAGTTAAAGTTTGTTAACTTTGCTGATGTGGCATACACATGGATTGCCACGTGGATGACACGTTCAAGGGATCAAAGAGGTGAAAAAATAAATGAATGACTAAAATGATTTTTTTTATAAATTTGGAGGATCAAATAAGTCATTATGCCATTGATAAATAATAAAAATCCGTTACATACCATGTGTACAAAATTATAGAAAAGACAATTAAATTATTAATAAATAAAAATATATCAATAATTTCTTATTCATTATTTTTTCTACCAATAAGTTGTTGGAAGAAGTAGAAGTGAACTTCTTTTTCAAGTATTTAGACTAAGTTCAAATCCTGTAGTCGACATTGTTAGGCGGACTTTACCTAACCCTAACCTGAATTTAAACTATAAAACAGATGAGGATACGTACACTTATAAATTGCTTTCATTCAAAATTTGTTTTTTATTCGAGAAAAATGATTTCATTGGTTTTACTGATGCATTTTCAACAGTAATGTAGTAGTTATTTTTCTTTTCCAAGTTGAAAATAACAAGTTTTGTCTTATAAAGTGGATTTTCATAAGTTATTGTGATTTTTTAAAAAGAAGTTATATCGTAAATTTATCAAAAGGGTAATTCTTGTTAATTAATAGTGATGTTTTAATAAATTTGTCAATTAAGTGGTATTTTTTAACTCGTACCCTTTTATAATTGTAATAGATTATGAAACATGCACATTTTGTGTTAAATAATTATTAAAAAAATATTGATTAAAACAAATAGAAAAAATCTCTTTGAGAGCATTTTTCCATTTTCCCCCTAAGGTAACGTCTATCGGTTTTCCTTCTTTTGTTAATTGTCAACACCTTCTTCGGTACCTTTTTTTGGTTGTTTTTATGTTTTATTTTCTTTTCTTCAATATTCTCGTAATCCTAAATCCTTTGTTCGGTCATGTCCTAGGTTTTTTTTTCTCATCAACCATTGGAGGTTTTTTTTTTCATAAGATTGTGATTTCCCAAATTCTCTACTTCTAGTGGTGCATGGTCCTTTTTTTTTTTTACCTTTTATCTTAATTGAACTTTTTCGAGTCAATTATCTTCTCTATTTTTACCTTGGTGCTCCTTGTGGGTGTGAATCCTTTTAACCTTTTCAATTGTTTTTGTTTGTTTGCTTTAAAATTTTCCCCTTATCTTAACAGCCTATTAACTCCCTTTGCGTCTCTTGAACTCCTCAAATCTCTTTATACCTCAAAGTTGATTATGCAACTTTGTATTGTTACTGTTGTTTGGCATCTCCAATGTTGATGAAACGAATTGCTTCTATTGAGGAGCAAGATCCCTCATCTTTATATAGTGGGTTCATCGTGAGATGATGCTCTCCCAAAACCAACAAATGTTTCAAATCATTTCAATGTTCCTTTATTTTTGGTAAATATTTATATACTTTTAACGCCCCAAAACCCGACCTAAGAGTTTAGATCGAATTTTAGAGGTTACATTAATCACCGAAGTGATCGTGAGAAATTTTAGTTTAACAAACCAAAAAACATTACAGTATTTAAGTTCCGTAAAAACTCTCAGATATAAAGTCCCATTATTACAAAAATTTCAATCCCAAGAAAACCATTTACGAAAACCCAAATTAAAATTGTACTACAGTTCTTATAGTTGTTTACATTTCAAAACAATTTACCAAAATAGCAATTGAAAAGAAGACTCTTAAACATGTTTCCTTATCGTGACTGATCGAGACCTTCAGCATGCCGAGTCCAAGCTACAAAAACCGAGCGTACCTGCAAGGGGAAACACTAAGGGGGTGTGCTACACGAGTTCAATGTGAGTTCAAAAAGTATCTATCAACGAAATTAAAGATCAGAACCAAACAGTAGTTCGATGACGAAAAGTACTTATAGAGATACGAAGAAACAAAAAGCAAAATTGAAACCAACGTCCCAAACAAACGTAACAGTCAAGCACACCAAATCACACACAGAATACTCAACAGATAATAAAAACACTCATCATCACAATCCGAAATGTCACGACTAACACCTCAATGCACATAAGGTCAGCCATAATTGTTATAACAAACAGAAAGATTACAGACAAGGAACTCAAATCCAGATGCGTATGAATGCAGTCACATAGTAAAAGCCCGCCCATCTGGCCAACATATCTCTCCATCTCTCGATCACACCCCAAAAAAGCTGTTTAAGCTCACCGACCAAACACACCACAAAGGAGCTTGAAAGGCCCATCCAACCCTACACACCATATATTTGGACTAAGCCCCTTATATAATAATATGCAGCAAAGTTGGCGTATATACAGTACAGTGCAATGCGGTAAACCGATGTACAGACATGATGCAGTTTAAACTGCCAGATCAGATAATAGTATGCAGTAAAGCTGACGTACATGCGGTACAATACGGTAAAATGCTGTACCAATGTGTTGTAGTTAAATTGCCAGATCGGATCAGAATTAGTCTTCCTTCTCTTCACAACCAACCCAAAAATTACTTTATGCAATTGCATGTATCTTACAACCTCACAAAATCAATGAACACATCGAGAGACAGTCAGATAGAAACAGACATGCACACACCCAGCTAACCGATTCAGAATCAGATATCTCACACAACAGTCACAAATAACCCATAAGCCGAAGCCCTGATCAGAGTCTTAACAACCCTCATTAAAGCCTAGTCAAGTGTAGGAACACACAGAGACATTTTTAGATAAAAAACATACACAAAACTAAAATTGGTGACTTAAGGCCACACGGCTGTGTGCTCTGGCCGTGTGTAGGAGGAGGCACGGCCGTGTGCCCATCAGACACGCCTGTGTGTCCCAAAATACACGCCCGTGTAGAATCCTTAAAACCCTAAATTACCCACACGACCATGTGGTACCAAATCACTAAATTCCTAATTCCTAAACACACACGTCTATGTGCCCAAGGAACACAGTCGTGTGAAAATTGACTAATTTCCTAAATCAATCACACAGCCAGGCCATGTGGCACCTAATCCTGCCCAAAAACCTCGGTTCCTAATTTCACACAGCTGTGTGAACATGTACAGGCCTGTGTAGCCACCCATGTGGTCACGAAACCACATCAGAACAGGTCGAGATCACCGTTTTAGACATCAAATTAGTCCCCAATAACACAATAACACACTACCAACCGCCAGACCGGCAAGCCTATTCTGTTACTTAAACGTGCAACTAAACACAATAGCACAACCTACTCACTGACTCTAACCACAAAGTTCAAACTTTTAACCCCAAAAATCAGGAGTGTTACAACTCACCCTTTCTTAAAGAAATTTTGTCTCTGAAATTTCCAACTAACAGAACAGTGATCTAACACAAGCTATACCACCATGCTCCTGTTGTGCACTATAAACCCAAGCAGTACCGTACCAAACTTAAGACCTAAAACACACATCTAGAGCACTTCACCACTGAAGCAGTTACACATATTTCATCACACACACACACCAAAACATTAACCAGTGAACAGTCGAACAAATCGTCCTCAACAACAACACACCATGACAAAATAACCTACAGCCATATCTGTCTCAATGACATCAAGGACACTCTCAATTCCTATGTTCTATGGATCCACATCGAAAACATGCTCCCACCTTCTTCCAACAATTGCCCGGATGGCGCTTCTTATAGTGCTCACAAACGGAACGCTCGCACCACTATCAACACCCTCTGCAGAATCTTTATTGTCACTCAAATGTGTTCTTACATGCTTCGCAGACTGAGACTCCAACCTCTTAGGACTGCGATCTCTCTTCTTCTCACAATCTACACACCTACTTTGCACTAACTCTCCATGTCTGTCTAACCTAGCCTTGAGCACTTGTTCTAGCACTTCTCTCACTACCTAAGTCAATACCTCAATAACAAGCTCGGGTTATCACTACCCAAAGTTGGCAAAGTCGTATTGACTTTCGATTCCTAAACAGTTGCATGTCCCACTCAAGTTCATGACTCCTCGAGAGTCTCGCCAGACTGATCATCACGATCTCGCTTACCTTCAAAATCCATACCGATTTTCAACTAATTTAAAGTAATCTACATTTCACAAACAGTCACAACATAAATATCTATTAGAACAGATCTAATCTTACAATTGCAAATTTCTATCCGGACCGGCATCGGAGTCTCAGACATTTTATTTCCACAAAATATTATTTTAGATACAAGTCATTTCAAAATACTATGGTATCATTTTCTGAAAAAAAATTTAACGAATACACGTGCACATGGTTATGTAAAACACAGGCCGAGTTTTTACAAACCTGACTCTGATACCACTAAATGTAATGCCCTAAAACCCGGCCTAGGAGTTTAGACCGAATTTCAGAGGTCACATTGATCACCAAAGTGATCGTAGGAAATTTTAGTTTAACAAACCAAAAAATATTACAGTATTTAAGTTCCGTAAAAACTCTCAGATATAAAGTCCCATTATTACAAAAATTTCAGGCCAAAGAAAACCATTTACGAAAACCCAAATTAAAATTGTACCACAGTTCTTACAACTATTTACATTTCAAAAACATTTACCAAAATAACAATTGAAAAGAATAATTTTAAACATGTTTCCTTATCTCGACTGTCCGAGACCTTTGGCATGTCAAGTCCAAGCTACAGAAACCGAGCGTATCTATAAGGGGAAACACTAAGGGGGTGAGCTACATAAGCTCAGTATGAGTTCAAAACGTATTTATCAATGGAATTACAGATCAGAACCAGACAATATTTCGATTACGAAAAGTATTTATAGAGATACGCAGAAATAGAAAGCAAACTAAAAACCAATGCCCAAACAAATGTAATAGTCAAGCACACCAAATCACACATAAAATACTCAACAGATAAACCCGTCTACGGGTCGATACAAAAACACTCATCATCACAATTCGAAATGTCACGACTAACACCTCAATGCACGCAAGGTCAGTCATAATTGTTATAACAAACAGACAGATTACAGACAAGGAACTCAAATCTAGATGCATATAAATGCAATCAAGTAGTAAAGCCCGCCGATCCAACCAACACACCTCTCCGTCCTCACCCCAAAAGAGTTGTTTAAGGTCACTGACCAAACACACAACAAAGGACCTTAAAGGCCCATCCAACCCTACACACCATGTATGTGGACTAAGCCATTCAGATAATAATACGCAGTAAAGCTAGCGTATATGCAGTAAAGTGCAATGCGGTAAACTGATGTACAGACATGATGCAGTTTAAACTGCCAAATTAGATAACAGTATGCAGTAAAGCTGACGTACATGCGGTACAATGCGGTAAAATGCTGTACCAATGAGTTGTAGTTAAACTGCCAGATCGGATCAGAATTAGTCTTCCTTCTCTTCACAACCAACCCAAAAATTACTTTATGCAACTGCATGTATGCTTACAACCTCACAAAATCAATGAACACATCGAGAGACAGCCAGATAGAAACAGACATGCACACACCCAGCTAACCGGTTCAGAATCAGATATCTCACACAATAGTCACAAATAACCCATAAGCTGAAGCCCCGATCAGAGTCTTAACAACCCTCACTAAAGCCTAATCAAGGGTTGAAACATACAGACACATTTTCAGATAAAAAAATATACACAAAACTAAAATTGGTGCTTAAGGCCACATGGTCGTGTGCTCTGGGCGTCTAGAAAAGCGTAGGCTATGTGGGGGTCAACACGCTCATGTGAGAGGTAGACACGCCCTTGCGAGTGAACACATGCCCATGTAAGAGAAGGCACACGCCTGTGTAGTAAGGCACATGCCCGTGTGAGCTAGGGACATGGTCATATAAACAGGTCGTGTAACTCTATGTCTAAATGTGCTAAAATAGGGTTCAGGGCAGACACGCCCGTGTGCCCATCAGACATGGCCATATGTCCCAAAACACACGCCAGTGTAGAATCCCTAAAACCCCAAATTAGCCACACGACTATGTGGCCATGTTGTGTGGTTAGGCAGTATAGTACCAAATCACTTAATTCCTAATTGCCAAACACACACGCTTGTGTGCCCAGGGAACATGGCCGTGTGAAAATCGACTAATTTCCTCAAATTCTAATTCCTAATTCCATATGATCGTATGAACAGACACACACCCGTGTGGCCACCTATGTGATCACGAAACCACATCAGAACATGCTAGAATTACTATTTGAGCCATCAAATCAGTCCTCAACCTTTGTAATAACAAAAGTATATCGAAATACGTAGTATTCCCCATACTTCCTCAATAATTAAATACCCAAAATCAACGGTTTAGAGCACACACAAGAATTGTCGAATTAACAGCTTGTAAATAAATTAGATAAAGTTCGAATCTCACACCTGATTCACGATAAAAAATGTCTAGAACCTGACTCGATGACCAAGAAATTGAAGCTCTCCAAAAACCACAACACAACCGTTTTCAAAAAAAAAGAAGAAAAAAAAACAAAAAAGAAAACAAAGAAAAGGGGAATATGAGAACGTCCAAAAAGAAAGAAAGAATATTAATAATAAAAATGATAAAATAATCACTAAGTAAAGAAAATAATTATTTAAACCTTTAAAATAAAAAATGGTCCCACAAAACACTCCTGAGGACTCCAACCCAGGACCCAAGGCACATTAACACACTACCAACCACCAGACCAACACACCCATTCTGTCACTTAAACGTGTAACTAAATACAATAGCACAACCTACTCACTGACCCTAACCACAAAGCTCAAACTTCTAACCCCAAAAATTTAGGGTGTTACATACCCCATCGTATAAGAGTGAAATAGAGGATGTGTATAAGCATGAATGTATCAGCTTGGAAAGTGAAGAAACAAACCATAACAGAGATTAAGAAGAGACTAGAGACAATGGTGCTTTCCCTCACTAACATACAAAACCTATTGAGTCAGATATTGCCAATGAATCTTGGCCTTACTAAAGAATATGCCTAACTCTAAGGTATACAATCACACCAAATAACTTGGCTCTTGCATAAATCCTTTAAAGGATACAAAAGTCCCTTAAAGGATGCAATTTTTCCAAACAACTTAATGGCCACACAAATCCTTCGATAGATATAAGAACTCCTTCAGAAGATACAATTCTACCAATAACACAACCCTTACAAAATAGCTCTCAGCAAAAACTTGGTCGAGCACCAAAATCTTTGACACTTTCTATACCAATCAAACTAGTAGATAAATTCAAAATTGTGCTCCAACATCAAAACCCTAACACTTTTACATAAAAAAATATCTTCACTAGGCTACTTTAAAATCCACCTTAAATGTAAGGAAGGAAAAAATGTCATACAAGAATACTAATTGTGCTAGCTATCAAATAGTGATGTGCCAACCAAACACGTTACAAAATTAGGCTAGAACTTATATTTCATGGTGTAATCCAAGAATAACTAAAGCCTCTAAGTAAAAAATGGTTATTTTATTCCTATGGAACATCTTACATGTTTTACATATCTCTAACATCATAAGGGCTTAACCAATAAGTGAAACTTCCAACAAGCAGAGCTAAAACTCAATTAGAAAAGGAATAAAATACTACAACAAGAACCTAGCTAGAAGCAATACTATCCACTAGTCCTTGAGAACGAATGTAATACAAGCTACAAAAAATGCAGTACTTAGTCCACCTTACAACCACTAACCTTCAGGGGATTCAGTCTAAATCCTTCAAAGGGTACATTCTCATTCCCTTAGGGAATTTGTTACTAATCCTTTTTGGGATACATTTTCACTCCCTCAAAGATACATTCTCATTTTCTCAAGGGATCTATTCCTACCCTTGTGGGATATGACACAATTTTTTCATTGAATACATTTTTATTCCTTCAAGGAATACTTTCTCATTTCCTCAGGAGATACATTATCACCTACTTAAGGGACACACTCTCACTATTTTAGGGTATATATTAACACTTCCTTAGGGATTTATTACATCTTTATTACCTCAAGGGATAAGTTCTCACTCCATTAGAGAATACATTATCAATCCTTTAAAACAAATATTCAAGTCAAACAACTTTGGCTTCACATTCACCCCCACTTAATTGGTAGAGCTTGAGCCCTAAAAGGTATACAATTCCCTTAAATAATTATGTTAAGTTTATTACTTTGATTTTTGCAAAATAGCCTCTACATAATTTGATGCAAATAATACCTCAAAAGATATGTGTAACACCACTCACTCGTCTCGACGACTGATATGGATGGGAGATGCTACCGAGACACTTTTAGGTCATGACACTTAACTTTCTTTAAGAAGTAATTATTTGAACATTTGTATGAATACATTGGAAATACGTAAATCAAATCATGACACTAGACTTTTTGATGACTGACATAGATGGTTAGCATTAATCGATGATATGAAAAGAAAATGTGAAACAACGAATTAGAGAAATAGATCGCATATATCACTATCCTCAGTGAATGCATTTTCTCACTATGAACAAGAGATGACTCAGGAATTAATTAATTTCTTTGAATTATTAATTAGTTTATTTATAGTTAAATAATTAAAGTTCAAAGTGGAAATTAAATTAATTAAATCTCATAGTTTTGTAAGAACATGTTAATTAAATCAATTTGCTAATAGATTTAGGTACGATAAAGTCATTATGACGTTAACAGAATTAGAATTGAGACGAGAAATAATTTAATTTAATTAATTATTTAATTAATTTAAATGAGTAAATAATATTTTGGTGTATATGAGTTGGTTTAAAGATTGGATAACACATATGATTGATCCGATAAATGATGAGGCCCAACTAAGCTCGATTTAATAAAGAGAGGTGGCAAACCCTAGTTCTAGAGAAGGTGTTTCGCCACCCCTCACACATATACTCCTAGTAGGATTCATGTTTCCTATTAAAATATTATTATTCGATTAAAACGTGTTCTACTAATACTCTTGTTATTTTCTCTATAAATAAAAGCTAAGAGTTAGGTTAAAGAACACCTCTCATATGTCAATATTCTGTCAAAATATAGTAAAATTATTTTCCAAATAAATTCTATCTTTTGATAAAATTCATATTCAGTTTCTAGCTTTTGAAAGTTTTACTAAAAGTTTTCGTCGATTTGCAAATAGACCTCACACTAGCAAATCAAGGTCGAGAATAGTGGAGAAGATCATGAGGTCGAAAGCCAAGAATGACAAAGTTAGGCTTATCCAAAAATGCAAGTATAGTTTGAGTAATAGGCTTATTGCTATAAACATCACAACTAGTCAATTTTTAATGAAAATGTTTAAACTTCTACTATGCATTAAAACATTGTTTTCAAACAGATTTTTCCAACAATATGATCTTAACAACCAACTTTTCTCTTGCCACAAACCTTGCAAAAGCTCCAAAAAAAATGAATAATATGATCTAAATACCTTCAATCTAATTATATTAACACAACTTGGACCCCTCATAAGATCTTATCAACTTCTTAGCAAATGCAACATCACTATGGTTACAACCTTATCAACAGAATCAAATGAATCGATCCTCATACTAACAAAAAAAATTACTGATCAATTTGTATCTACTCAAAGGGCTCAATCTCTAAACACATGAAGTCATATTAAATAAACTAACTCCAATTGATTATCTATATGCAAGATGCTTTAATGCTCAAAGTATGATATCCTACAAACGTCCTTGACACAAGTCATCACTAGGTCACTTTATAACCTAGCTCGAACCTTAGGGGGGACATGTTGTTATATCATAATATGAATAAGGAAAAACATGGGACCACTCTACATCTATCGTCCAATGACCAAGCATAAGACTCGATGTATTAATCCTTTTAAGGAACTCTCTCATCTTTTCCTTCTCATATCTTTTCTTCGTCTTCATTTCTCTTATTTTCCTGCACCTTTATTAAGCCTAAGGATTAACGTAAGCATCATAGAGGTCTCAAAGCACAAGCTTCAATGCTCCCATAATTTATCTTTGTTTTGAGGAAACTTGAGAGCATTTGAATCCATCTCCAAACTTAAGCCATTTATGAGTAACTAAAACACTTATCTATGCTATTTCTATTGAGTAAGTGTTGCACTTCTATTCTATTCCAATGAAACAAACTTGATTTAAATGATCACTTGCATCAAAATGCATAGAAGCACAAAGAGTATTGTTGACACCATTTTTTTGATGAAAACGGGGTCGACTTGGATTTAAAAAAAAGAATGAAAACGGGGAGTCGCCACCAATCTTTTTTGATGAGGTGTGATCGGGTCACCTCGTAAAACGGTTGTTTTTAATAAACGATTTAGATTTTATCAAAACAACGATTTTTTTCTTGTCTACGAAATTCAGAAAAATGGGTTCGGGAGTCGGTTACGCACGAGGAAGGATTAGCACCCTCGATACGCCCAAAATTGGTACCTAGTTAATTAATCAATGTCTTAGTGTCGAAAATTAAAAACTCGAAAAGAATTTTAAAAATATGATCCCTCCTTATATCGTGTTATTTTAAAAATACTCAAATAAATCAAAATGGAAAATGCCTCCTTATCTCGAAGTAACAAGATATTACATCCAGTAAGTTAGGACACGACACCTCGTATTTTTGAGAGTAAGCTTGCCTTTCATTTCTTTATTTAAACCTCATTTATTTTAATTTTAAAAGGATACTCGATTACTTAGAATCAACGAAAAAAATCGAAGCTCAGTAAGTTAGGGCACGATTTTCTCGAATTCTCTAAATACGGAATATTGCCTTTACTTTCGAAAAATCCTCATATCGAGAAAACCACGTGTCATATCCAACGCGTTAGGACACAACATATTGAAATCCCGATAATGAGTTTTTATTTATGTTTTTTATTAAAGAGCATTCTCGAGCATTTAGATTCAACAGAAAATTAGAACCCAGCACGTTAGGGCCCAATTCTCTCGAAGATCCCAAGTATCGAGTATTGCTTTTATTTCCAAAATTTTCCCTTTTTTACGAATTTGGGTAAAAATTGGTGTGACGGAATAACAATTACGATAATGCGAGTAAAAATAATACGAGCAAAAATAACAAAATAAATATATAAAAAATCAATTATATACAATAACAAGTAAATAAACAAAATAAAAAAACGAAAATATTTTTTAAAAATAATAATGGACACATAAATAAATAAACAAACATAAAGTAAAACAATAATAATAATAAAGAAATGAATAAAATTATAAACATTTTAAAAATGTATGTATGAATTTTATAAAATTTAAAATACAAAAAAAAAACTATGTAGGTATATATATATAATGAAAATATGTATGTCTATACGTATATATATGTGTATGTATAAGAATTATAAAATATGAAAACATAATTACATATATATAAAGAACATGCGCATGTGTGTATATATATTACATAAAGACAAAAAAAGATATAAATATGTATATTATAAAAATAAAATAACGTAAGTGTGTACATACATTTATAAGTATATGAATTAAAATATGTAAATATATAAGTATATATGTATGCATGTAGAAAATACGAAATATAAAAATATATATTTAAAATAAATAAAGAATATGTACATGTATGTAAATTATAAAAAGAATATGTATGTGCATAATGACTTAAATCAAATATTACAAATAAAAAGAAAGATATTAGGTAAATAATAAATATATATATAACTTAAAATAAATAATAGAGGAACTCCCTTTTTCTAAAAAAATAATTAAATGAACTAAAGGATGAAATTAAAATAAAATCAAAATCCGGGGGTCCAAACTGTAAATATATGAAATATGTGGTAAAGGGACTGAAATAAAAGGCACCGAGGACATGGGGGACCTTTAGGGAGATATTCCCCATCCCAAAACGCAGTGAGAGTCTGCGCATGGTCCAAGGACCAGATTGAAACAAACGCCATATTTGCAGCCCAAATCTAAAAGAAATAAAGAGTTATATTGCACCTCTACGCAAGATGGAGGGACCAAATGTGAAAATTACCCATTAGGGCAAAGAGGCACGGGTCCCTCCCTCAAATGGCGCCGCTTTAGCTTCTATAAACAACAAAAAACAAAAAAAAAACAAAAAAACGAAAAAAGTCCTCTCCTTTACTTTTAGAAAGAAAAAAACAGAGAGCCAAGGGTCTCTCCCTCTCAGCCTTTCCAGATCCGGCCAACAAGGCCATTGCCATGCACCGTCGTGATCGCCTTGGACGGTGGCCGTCGCTGCACATAGGGGCTACTTTGAGCCCCGTTTCAGATCCTGTTCAGAGGCCGAGCTTGCTTGGCCTGAATACCGAGAGAAAGAACCTTTTGGCCCCGCCTTTAGAGCCGATTTCGGCGACGGAGAGGGCTCCGACGACGCAGCCAAGGGCGCCCCAGGTATTTCTTTCCTCCTTTTATTTTCGTTTATCAAAAATAAAAAAACAATAATAAAAAAAATAAAAAAAATAAAGGTAAAAGGATATAGAAAGATTGAAAATAAAGAGAATCCTTAAAACTTTGTTTCTTTCTTTTTATTTCTCCAGATTTTTCCCAGAGAAGAAGCCCATTACAAGTCTTTCATTTTTGGCTTTATAGCCAATCTAAACAACTTCTTAATTTCTATTTTTTGTCTGTTTGTTGTTTGTTTCTTTTGTTGTTGCGTGTTGCTCGTTTTGCAGGTGTCTGACGCGTTGGTACAGGCGATGGCAGAGGCGTGCGATGAAGGTGCCTGGTGGCTGGGGGTGCAAACGGTATGGGCAATGCCAGGTTTTGGGCAGAGGAGGAAGTGGGGGCTGCGTGGTCGCGCACATGGGGCAACGGCGTAAGTGGGCAAGTGGGGGGTAGGTTTGCTGGTATGGGCCCGGGCAGATTTTGGGCTTTACAGCTGCCCCTCTTTGCTCATTTTCGTGTAACGAGAATAGAGCAAAGACTAAGAAAGACCAAATTTGCCCGGGCTTACCGAGCCTTGGCTTCTTTTGGTGCCTTTCTTCTTCAAGTAGCCTCATTCCAGCCTGCTACGTCTTGTTGCTTCGATCCACTCTACTGCAACTTCAGATACGCCTTGTAGCTTCAATCTACTCTGCTACGACTCCATGGGGATGAGATTTGTGTTTTTAGTCTGCTCCACTACTGCTTAGGGAAATAAGACTTATTTTTTTGCTCTATTCTACTGCTAGTACATGAAGACAATATTTGCTTTCTTCGATCCACTCCCTACCAATATAGGGAGACAGGACATGTTATCTTCGATCTACTTCACGCCAATACATGAAGACAAGATCTGCATCTTGGATCCACTTCCTATCAATATAGGAAGATAAGACCAGCCATCCTCGATCTACTTCACGCCAATACGTGAAGATAAGATCTTCTTTCTTTGATCTACTTCGCCACCAATATGGAAAGACAAGATCTGCATCTTCGATCTACTTCACGCCAATACATGAAGATAAGATCTGCTTTCTGCGATCTACTTCGCCACCAATATGGAAAGACAAGATCTGCATCTTCGATCCACTTCCTACCAATATAGGAAGATAGGATCAGCTATCTTCGATCTACTTCACGCCAATACATGAAGACAAGATCTGCTTCGTCGATCCACTTCCTACCAATATAGGAAGATATGATCAGCTATCTTCGATCTACTTCACGCCAATACATGAAGACAAGATCTGCTTTCTGCGATCTACTTCGCCACCAATATGGGAAGACAAGATCTGCGTCGTCGATCCACTTCCTACCAATATAGGAAGATAGGATCAGCTATCTTCGATCTACTTCACGCCAATACATGAAGACAAGATCTGCTTTCTGCGATCTACTTCGCCACCAATATGGGAAGACAAGATCTGCGTCGTCGATCCACTTCCTACCAATATAGGAAGATAGGATCAGCTATCTTCGATCTACTTCTTGCCCCGGGAGATAGAACTATCAGCTTCAATGTACTCCACTGTAATCAGGGAGGTAAAATCCGCCGTCTTCAACCTGCTTTGCTGCCAAATACAGGAAGGCAAGATCTGCAATCTTCAATCTATTCCACCGCCAAATACAGGGAGATAGAGTTATCGGCTTCAATGTACTCCACTGTGGTCAGGGAGGTAAAATCTGCCATCTTTGATCTGCTTCGCTGCCAAATACAGGAAGGCAAGATCTGCAATCTTTAATCTATTCCACTGTCAAATACAGGGAGATAGAATTATCGGCTTCAATGTACTCCACTGTAGTTGCATGGAGGTAAAATCTGCCATCCTTGATCTTCAATCTATTCCACTGCCAAATACAGGGAGATAGAGTTATCGGCTTCAATGTACTCCACTGTTGTCAGGGAGGTAAAATCTGCCATATTTGATCTGCTTCGCTGCCAAATACAGGAAGGCAAGATCTGCAATCTTTAATCTATTCCACTGTCAAATACAGGGAGATAGAATTATCGGCTTCAATGTACTCCACTGTAGTTGCATGGAGGTAAAATCTGCCATCCTTGATCTTCAATCTATTCCACTGCCAAATACAGGGAGATAGAGTTATCGGCTTCAATGTACTCCACTGTTGTCAGGGAGGTAAAATCTGTCATATTTGATCTGCTTCGCTGCTAAATACAGGAAGGCAAGATCTACAATCTTCAATCTATTCCACTGCCAAATACAGGGAGATAGAGTTATCGGCTTCAATGTACTCCACTGTAGTCAGGGAGGTAAAATCTGCCATCCTTGATCTTCAATCTATTCCACTGCCAAATACAGGGAGATAGAGTTATCGGCTTCAATGTACTCCACTGTTGTCAGGGAGGTAAAATCTGCCATATTTGATCTGCTTCGCTGCTAAATACAGGAAGGCAAGATCTACAATCTTCAATCTATTCCACTGCCAAATACAGGGAGATAGAGTTATCGGCTTCAATGTACTCCACTGTAGTCAGGGAGGTAAAATATGCCATCCTTGATCTTCAATCTATTCCACTGCCAAATACAGGGAGATAGAGTTATCGGCTTCAATGTACTCCACTGTTGTCAGGGAGGTAAAATCTGCCATATTTGATCTGCTTCGCTGCTAAATACAGGAAGGCAAGATCTACAATCTTCAATCTATTCCACTGCCAAATACAGGGAGATAGAGTTATCGGCTTCAATGTACTCCACTGTAGTCAGGGAGGTAAAATCTGCCATCCTTGATCTTCAATCTATTCCACTGCCAAATACAGGGAGATAGAGTTATCGGCTTCAATGTACTCCACTGTTGTCAGGGAGGTAAAATCTGCCATATTTGATCTGCTTCGCTGCTAAATACAGGAAGGCAAGATCTACAATCTTCAATCTATTCCACTGCCAAATACAGGGAGATAGAGTTATCGGCTTCAATGTACTCCACTGTAGCCAGGGAGGTAAAATCTGCCATCTTTGATCTGCTTCGCTGCCAAATACAGGAAGGCAAGATCTGCAATCTTCAATCTATTCCACTGCCAAATACAGGGAGATAGAGTTATCGGCTTCAATGTACTCCACTGTTGTCAGGGAGGTAAAATCTGCCATATTTGATCTGCTTCGCTGCTAAATACAGGAAGGCAAGATCTACAATCTTCAATCTATTCCACTGCCAAATACAGGGAGATAGAGTTATCGGCTTCAATGTACTCCACTGTAGTCAGGGAGGTAAAATCTGCCATCCTTGATCTTCAATCTATTCCACTGCCAAATACAGGGAGATAGAGTTATCGGCTTCAATGTACTCCACTGTTGTCAGGGAGGTAAAATCTGCCATATTTGATCTGCTTCGCTGCTAAATACAGGAAGGCAAGATCTACAATCTTCAATCTATTCCACTGCCAAATACAGGGAGATAGAGTTATCGGCTTCAATGTACTCCACTGTAGTCAGGGAGGTAAAATCTGCCATCTTTGATCTGCTTCGCTGCCAAATACAGGAAGGCAAGATCTGCAATCTTCAATCTATTCCACTGCCAAATACAGGGAGATAGAGTTATCGGCTTCAATGTACTCCACTGTTGTCAGGGAGGTAAAATCTGCCATATTTGATCTGCTTCGCTGCTAAATACAGGAAGGCAAGATCTACAATCTTCAATCTATTCCACTGCCAAATACAGGGAGATAGAGTTATCGGCTTCAATGTACTCCACTGTAGTCAGGGAGGTAAAATCTGCCATCCTTGATCTTCAATCTATTCCACTGCCAAATACAGGGAGATAGAGTTATCGGCTTCAATGTACTCCACTGTTGTCAGGGAGGTAAAATCTGCCATATTTGATCTGCTTCGCTGCTAAATACAGGAAGGCAAGATCTACAATCTTCAATCTATTCCACTGCCAAATACAGGGAGATAGAGTTATCGGCTTCAATGTACTCCACTGTAGTCAGGGAGGTAAAATCTGCCATCTTTGATCTGCTTCGCTGCCAAATACAGGAAGGCAAGATCTGCTATCTTCAACCAGCTCTACTACAAACGAGAGAGGCAAGGTTTATCTTCAATTTTTACTGATCTGTTCTCTAGGGAACATGACCTGTATAATGAACCTAATTATGCCTAATGATTAGGATGGTATGATCAAAATAAATCAAATGCTCCTAACTAGACAGGTGTGAATGGTATTTGAATGAATGCAGAATGTCATGAAAATGATTCCTTAATGCTTAGGTTATCATTCCTCATTGTTCATCAAGGTTCTATCACTGATGCCTTCTTGTTCAGCCAGTTTGACAGAAAACTCAAAGAAATAAACGCTATTTAGACTATCATTTCTCAAATGTTTCTAACCCTTAGGTTTGGTTAGTTCTAAACAATAGTCCTGTTTCAGGTCCTCGTATTATTTAGAAACTTTCAGAGTAATATGCAGAACTCCTTCTGCGTGTGTATTGTCAGTCCATTAATCGTTATTTCAATGAAAAATGCTTGAAAAAGATTATTAAAATGGACAAAATGAAATTTTGTTGAGAGCAAAGCTCTAAACAAACAAATCAATCAAGATAGCAAATTCTGCTGAGATACAAGATGAATAAGATGGAAAATATTATCACAATGGATAAGATGAAAATTTGTTGAGAGCAAAACTCTAAATGAACACATTAATCAGGATAGCAAATTTTGCTAGAATACAAAATGAGAATAAATTAATCAAGATGATGTATTTTGTCAAAAATACAAAAAATGAATAAAATGGGAATAGGTGCCCCAGATATCGTAGCATGAGCTTCTCTGCCCCAAGCTTCTTAAGGACCCTTTTGAACTTGATATGTGTTTAGAAGTCCTAGAAGGCTTTGTTGATGCCCCAAGATGTAGCATCTCTCATTCTTATTAATTCAGAAAGGGTAAGACTACCGCATGCCCCACCTTTGAACAAAATTTGAACTACCCATTCATGGGTTTTCAATTCAAAACCCTTTGGTCTCAAGGCGCCCTTTGCGGGTTTTCACCTTGGCCTCTCCTTTTTCTTTTTCTTTCTTCTTTTCTTTTTTCATTTTTTCATTTTTCTTTTCGTTTTTTTTTCAAGTGAAGTATTTATTTCTTGAATCAGAATTCTCGAGATTAGGCAGGTTCTTGCCATCCATCCTGTCAATATCAACGCTTTTTCAGATAAGGCCTTCCACATAAGGTCCTTTCCAGTTCGGCATCCATTTTCTTCTGAAGTCCTTTTGTATGGCAAGAATATTCTTCGATATCAGGTCTCTGGGGCGAACTTTTTGGTGAGCTAGCGTATTTTATTTTTGGTACTTTTGACCAAGACGGATAACCTTGAATCTTTCCTCTTCAATCAAATTTAACTGATCATATCGGGTTTGGATTTGCTTCATCCAGATTCAGCTCTGCCAAGACTTGAAGGGTAGAAATATCAACTTTGATGGGTAAAACTACCTCTATTCCATATACTAGTGAGAACTGAGTTGCTCCAGTAAAGGTTTTTCTTTTATTTGTTTTTTTTTCTCGTTTTTTTACCTTTTTTTTGTCTTTTTTTTTGTCCTTTTTTTTTTGCCTCCACTGAACTGTTCATTTTGGGCGGCATGGTGTTAATCTTGAATAGACTGCAAACTTCTGATGTCGTGCGGTTGTTCAAATTCAATGCATTGTCTAATATGATCCTTTTTGGCGTTTCATATTGACATATGATTCTTCAAGAAATTTGTTGATTGTCAGCTTTGTGATATTGGCATATGAAGCAGCTTCCACCCACCTAATGAAGTAATCGATGACTACAAAGATGACTCGAAGACCGCTAGAAGCTTTTGGCGAGATTAGCCCAATGACCTCCATGCCCCTCATAGAGAAAGTCCATGGAAAATTCATAACATGGAGAGATAAAGGAAACACATAAATCTTGTCTCCGTAAATTTGGCACTTGTGGCGTTTCTTGGTATAACTGGTGCAATCCCCTTCCATGGTGGGCCAGCAGTACCCAAATCTCATGATTTGCTTGGCCATTGCAAAACCATTAGCACGTGTTCCTCGTCCAAGATCTTCTTAACCTCAAGAGCATCCACTTGTCTAAAAACATCTTTGAATTCTTAGAGTAACTCAATGACGTCTCGCTTTGTCTCTGCAGTGATACAGGCTCTAATCTTCACCTTTTTCTCTTCTCCTAAGCTCACAATTACCCACTGAATTTTTTTTGTAAGGTTGGATCTATTTTTTGACTTGCCTTACCATCCTTAACAAATCAGGAGATAAACTACAGTCTTGATCATCTTCGAAGTCTTGAGGATCCTCTAGACACATATCTTGCTTGAAAGAAAGTTCTGAGTCAATAGCAGTGTCGCTCATATCATTGATATCTGGGGACCTATTCTAGGGACGAAGGAAGTCTCAAAGAGCTAACGAATCAAAGGGTAATTACCTGGTGGTATGAGTATGAATGAATTGGAAGGAACAAAGATGCATTTCGTTGAAATAAAGAATAGTGGACATGTGCCTTTTCACAAAAGGATTTTCTATTGCTCCCAGGCTTAGAACAATAAGAGCGTTCCAAATATTACTCTGAAATGGTCCTAAAAATTACAAGAATCTCCTCCACGGTCCAGTTGTTTAAAACGCCTCTAGGGATGCAGAAACAAATTCATGATAGGCTTTTTCATTTTTTTAGTTCTTCTTCAAAGGCACAAACATCTTCACCTTTCGAACCATCGATATATTCAAATAATTCCAATTCTTTATCATCCATCTAGTTCTGTACTAGAGTTCTAAACTCGACGTACTTTTGGATTTTAGGAAATTTACTGTATGCAATGAAACGTAGTGTTGATGCATGAATGCGTATTTTTGGATTTTAGGAAATTTATTGCATGCGATGAAATGTAATGTTGATGCATGAATGCAAAAAAAAAGATGTTGATTCTTGGTTCAATTCTATTAGAACAACTTTACTAGAAAATAAATCTCTTTACATAAAACGGATATATATATACGACTTTGCCCTCATATGCGGAGACATTCGATCCTCTTCTTCATTCGAGCGTTAAGATAAATCTCACGAACTCTTTAAAAGGAACATCTCTTCTATCTCTTTTTTTTGCTTGATCCAGGCCGCGACTCGTTACTCACTCATCCTTGTGATGCTCGTTGGCTTCTCTTTAAAAAGTTTAGCGGTTCTCGAATAATCTTTGTCATCTTGAGTCTTCAGGCAACGAGGCAAAGTCGTATAGTCCTCTACTGAACTATCATCCTTCTTTTGTTATATCTTCTCGGACCGTATTAGGACAACCGTATCGTCATCCACTTTATCAAGAAACCCATTTTCTTATGACAAGCTCTCTATTTAGCAATTGAACGTGAATCAACACCTCTTTTTATGATGAAAATGCAATGCAATCATAACAAAAAGAAAACATGTTAGTACAAAGCAAAAGTAAGCAAGAATAAATAGAACACCTATTTGGGTGAATACTAGGGGTTCGAAGTGGTTCTACCTAGGGTGAGCTCCTAAGGTTCACTACATGAGGTTTGGTTCTAAAGTAAGGGTACCTGAACCAGCAGATTCCTCGATCCTCACCCATTGTAGGCTCATGCGGACCGAGTTCGGTTCAGGGGGATACATTTCTCTATGGCCATGCGGAGATGAAAATCTCACGAAGACATAGGTACGGATGTATCCCGGAAGCGATTCACTATCCCATGCGGAGGTGAAAACCTCACGAAGGCGTAGTTTCTCACTCCCACTTAAAAGGTGTGACCAACGGTCATGCAATGCAATGTGCAGAGGTATAAAATAAAATACAGAACATGATAAAAAAATATAACTCAAAACAAAAAGAGATGCAATGAGAGGATCGTAAATTTAAATCGAATTTTCCACTTTCAACAAAAAGACAAGAAATAATCCACACGTGGCTTGACTCTCTTATAATCCCCAGCGGAGTCGCCAAGCTGTTGACACCATTTTTTTGATGAAAACGGGGTCGACTTGGATTTAAAAAAAAGAATGAAAACGGGGAGTCGCCACCAATCTTTTTTGATGAGGTGTGATCGGGTCACCTCGTAAAACGGTTGTTTTTAATAAACGATTTAGATTTTATCAAAACAACGATTTTTTTCTTGTCTACGAAATTCAGAAAAATGGGTTCGGGAGTCGGTTACGCACGAGGAAGGATTAGCACCCTCGATACGCCCAAAATTGGTACCTAGTTAATTAATCAATGTCTTAGTGTCGAAAATTAAAAACTCGAAAAGAATTTTAAAAATATGATCCCTCCTTATATCGTGTTATTTTAAAAATACTCAAATAAATCAAAATGGAAAATGCCTCCTTATCTCGAAGTAACAAGATATTACATCCAGTAAGTTAGGACACGACACCTCGTATTTTTGAGAGTAAGCTTGCCTTTCATTTCTTTATTTAAACCTCATTTATTTTAATTTTAAAAGGATACTCGATTACTTAGAATCAACGAAAAAAATCGAAGCTCAGTAAGTTAGGGCACGATTTTCTCGAATTCTCTAAATACGGAATATTGCCTTTACTTTCGAAAAATCCTCATATCGAGAAAACCACGTGTCATATCCAACGCGTTAGGACACAACATATTGAAATCCCGATAATGAGTTTTTATTTATGTTTTTTATTAAAGAGCATTCTCGAGCATTTAGATTCAACAGAAAATTAGAACCCAGCACGTTAGGGCCCAATTCTCTCGAAGATCCCAAGTATCGAGTATTGCTTTTATTTCCAAAATTTTCCCTTTTTTACGAATTTGGGTAAAAATTGGTGTGACGGAATAACAATTACGATAATGCGAGTAAAAATAATACGAGCAAAAATAACAAAATAAATATATAAAAAATCAATTATATACAATAACAAGTAAATAAACAAAATAAAAAAACGAAAATATTTTTTAAAAATAATAATGGACACATAAATAAATAAACAAACATAAAGTAAAACAATAATAATAATAAAGAAATGAATAAAATTATAAACATTTTAAAAATGTATGTATGAATTTTATAAAATTTAAAATACAAAAAAAAAACTATGTAGGTATATATATATAATGAAAATATGTATGTCTATACGTATATATATGTGTATGTATAAGAATTATAAAATATGAAAACATAATTACATATATATAAAGAACATGCGCATGTGTGTATATATATTACATAAAGACAAAAAAAGATATAAATATGTATATTATAAAAATAAAATAACGTAAGTGTGTACATACATTTATAAGTATATGAATTAAAATATGTAAATATATAAGTATATATGTATGCATGTAGAAAATACGAAATATAAAAATATATATTTAAAATAAATAAAGAATATGTACATGTATGTAAATTATAAAAAGAATATGTATGTGCATAATGACTTAAATCAAATATTACAAATAAAAGAAAGATATTAGGTAAATAATAAATATATATATAACTTAAAATAAATAATAGAGGAACTCCCTTTTTCTAAAAAAATAATTAAATGAACTAAAGGATGAAATTAAAATAAAATCAAAATCCGGGGGTCCAAACTGTAAATATATGAAATATGTGGTAAAGGGACTGAAATAAAAGGCACCGAGGACATGGGGGACCTTTAGGGAGATATTCCCCATCCCAAAACGCAGTGAGAGTCTGCGCATGGTCCAAGGACTAGATTGAAACAAACGCCATATTTGCAGCCCAAATCTAAAAGAAATAAAGAGTTATATTGCACCTCTACGCAAGATGGAGGGACCAAATGTGAAAATTACCCATTAGGGCAAAGAGGCGCGGGTCCCTCCCTCAAATGGCGCCGCTTTAGCTTCTATAAACAACAAAAAACAAAAAAAAAACAAAAAAACGAAAAAAGTCCTCTCCTTTACTTTTAGAAAGAAAAAAACAGAGAGCCAAGGGTCTCTCCCTCTCAGCCTTTCCAGATCCGGCCAACAAGGCCATTGCCATGCACCGTCGTGATCGCCTTGGACGGTGGCCGTCGCTGCACATAGGGGCTACTTTGAGCCCCGTTTCAGATCCTGTTCAGAGGCCGAGCTTGCTTGGCCTGAATACCGAGAGAAAGAACCTTTTGGCCCCGCCTTTAGAGCCGATTTCGGCGACGGAGAGGGCTCCGACGACGCAGCCAAGGGCGCCCCAGGTATTTCTTTCCTCCTTTTATTTTCGTTTATCAAAAATAAAAAAACAATAATAAAAAAAATAAAAAAAATAAAGGTAAAAGGATATAGAAAGATTGAAAATAAAGAGAATCCTTAAAACTTTGTTTCTTTCTTTTTATTTCTCCAGATTTTTCCCAGAGAAGAAGCCCATTACAAGTCTTTCATTTTTGGCTTTATAGCCAATCTAAACAACTTCTTAATTTCTATTTTTTGTCTGTTTGTTGTTTGTTTCTTTTGTTGTTGCGTGTTGCTCGTTTTGCAGGTGTCTGACGCGTTGGTACAGGCGATGGCAGAGGCGTGCGATGAAGGTGCCTGGTGGCTGGGGGTGCAAACGGTATGGGCAGTGCCAGGTTTTGGGCAGAGGAGGAAGTGGGGGCTGCGTGGTCGTGCACATGGGGCAACGGCGTAAGTGGGCAAGTGGGGGGTAGGTTTGCTGGTATGGGCCCGGGCAGATTTTGGGCTTTACAAGTATGACTTGAGGATCATATGTGGAGACCAATTTTTTTTTAAATACAAGTACTTTTCTTTCATTTTTGAATAGGTAAGAGTATTTTAAGTTTGTTGTTATGATGTAAGGTGTGTTTGGAAATCACAAAATAATTGGATGAAAGTGTAATTACTAGTAATACACCTTTTTGTAATTACTTTCCTAAACATGTTTGGCTGACAAAGTGTAATTACATTGCAATTTCCTATATAATGTTTCATAGTATAATTTGTAACTACACAACAATATAATTTTAAATTCTTTGAAAAAAATATTAACTATTATAAAAATTATCCATAATACTTGAGAAAAAAAATCTAAACAAATAACAAAATCTAAAATTAGATTATCGTAGGTAATATTTAGTCTAAAAAAGTATTCGACAGTACAATTACTAATAAAATTAATAAGAAAAAAAAATCTTATAGAATTTTACCTAATATCTTTAACATTCTATATTTTTAGGCTATTTTTTTGTTTAGCATCAAATGTATACTCATTGTCATTATCAGATAGTTATTAACCAAGTATAAATAATTAATAATAAATACTATATAATTTACTTAAAATTGATATAAATAATTTATAATATATACTATATAATTCAATAGGTCAAAATATATGAAAATTATCTCTTGCCAAAACAAATTAGATGATTTAAGCTAGACTAATAAAATAACATATATTATATTTAAAAACAAATAAAAAAATATGTCCTAAAATTATAATAAACATAACTTAAATAGTCTACAGAAGTGTTTGGAAAGCTATAAGTTAATTGAATTTAAATAAAATTAATTGTCCAACTCACATAATTGAAAATTGGAGAGTGCAATTAATTACTCCAATTACTCTTAATTTAATAAAACCCACTTACATGAATATATATATATAATACATAATTACAAATAGTTATAGAACATTTCTCAAGGTAACTGCTAATTCCCACTACTTACATTTGGTGCCACTTTCACGTTGCGGGAATCTTGTTTGCTTTTCACCATTTCATTTTGTATTTTTGTTTGGGGTCTACTAACTGCTTTAGGTTTTCTCGGTAATTAGAAAAACCTTCAATTTTAAGTTTTTAAATCACCCTAAGGGTGGGTTTAGATAGACGGTAGGATGCGATGCAGCATGTTTAACTTACTTTTTGTCTCACGCTATAATGTCGCTACTATATCTAATCTCACCGCCACTATTATTTTTACACTAATTCTTAGCCCCAATTCAGTTTTTCAATACATATATATTATTTAAAAAAAAGAGATTTTTCTTATTTTTAAAAATTAAAATAAATTTAATAAATAAAAATAAAAATATTTCATACCTATTTTTCTATAACAAAAACAAGAATAATAAAAAAAATGCCATATTGAAATGGATTTGAATGAAGGTAGTAAATTTAATATTTAAAAATGATTGATTTTTTTTTAAAAAAAATTCATTGAATTTTAAAGTTCAAAAACTATCAATTTTTTCAGATTTACAAAACATTTTAAAGGAACACAATTTTTTATTATATTCTAATTTTCACTTATAGTTTGTTTTCATTTTTCAAAAATGATTTTCAAAATTTTCAAACAAAACAATTTCTTCCAAAGTTTTCATTTTCCAAGAAATCGAAATGAAAATAGAGTAGAAATCAAACAAGACTTTAATCTTTTTATATATCCATCACCCCCGCTTTTATTATTAATGGCTACTAGTTTTATTTTGTTTAGAAAACATATAAATTTATACAATATGATAATAAGTTAATGAGTTTAATTATTTTAATGGTTTTTAATGAAATGTGAATTTGTAATTTACTTCTATGCATAAATTGTATTAAATATACATTTTTTCTATGGATTTATATTTATGCATATAGATTTAGATGATGTCATATTATTTAAAATGAACATAAATAAAATTATTTAAAAAAAAGTTATGATATATTATCATCTAATTTACTAATGCTTTATAAAACTATACACATTTAATGTATCAAATATTAATATTTATTTTATAGGTTAGTATTTGGTACACTGATATTGAATTTTTTTATTTCACAAATAATTTTAAAAAATTGTCATGTATCTCGTTTTTAAATATTTTATTATACACTTATAGAATACTTATCAATCTCTAATCCTAGTTATAAACTCTAAAATTTTTATTAATAGTGTATCGGATATTATTTTTTTATTTTATTAGATTAAGATGATTTTTCTAAAAAAGGAACCTCTAAAAATAGTCAAAACAAATTAAAGAACATCTAAAAGTTATGAACCTTCTATAGCATTATTATCTATAAGGTAGGCTCTGCCACTAAAATTGCATTGCACCTTTTCACCCGACTTGGAAATCTAGCTTTCAATTTTATAAAAACAAAATAAAACAAGCTACCATCTTATTATACATAGAGTATGTATTTAGAACATAAAATATATTATTTAAAATAATTAATAATAACACATAAAATATGTACAATATTAAAATAAAAAAATATTAAATTGTGAGTAAAAGAAAATTTAAACCCATAAATACATCAGGTTAAAAATATCAAATATACTACAATTGTCTATCATGGTGTTGTTATTAGTATTGGGTTGATGTTGAGTTAACTTATAACGCTAACTTAACGAAGAACATTATCAATATGTACAATCGATAGATATAATAAAGTATGCATAATAAAGTTAAAATGTACAAAATATTTTAAGATAAAACTTTGATTAAGTTGCAAAATTAAAATTTTATTCACCAAAATATCATTGGTTCAAATCCTACCATATGCAAATTATTTATTGGTTTTTAATATATATATATATATAAAGACTACACTAAAATAGTATAACTTATTTTAAATATAGATATTTTCGTAATTTTTCTAATCGAGTTGGTGCCTAATTTACTTGTGACACCAACTCAGTTAGGAGATTAAATAATACTAGAAATTTTATCACAGGCATGTGCACATGAAAATTACATATTTATAATATAGGTATGCGTTAAAAATAATATACAACAAATAATAAAATGTATGGCTTAAAACTAATAACAAAAACCATTTAATAGAAAAAGTAAATATCACATCCTAAAAATAGGACTAAGAAATAGAGATAAAAATTCAGGAATTTTTTTTTTTTAAAAAAAGCATAGAGTAAGAGAATTAGAAGGCCTTAAAAATTATTTAGACTAAAAATTGATAATAATGAGTTTATTGATTCAGTGGTAAGTCTTTAGCTTATCCTTAGATCTTAAGTTTGAAACCCTTTGTGCGCATTCAACCAAAATATTTTATTTCCTTATTTTTACCCCATAAAAGTGTTGAATTTTCAAATTATACCAACCCAAAAATTGTTTTTGTATCACCCCAAAACCCAGCCTAGAAGTTTAGACCGGATTGCGGAGGTTACATTGACCACCGAAGTGATCCTAGACAATTTATCAAACAAATTGTTTAAATCTTTGTCTGAAAACAGTTTGCTTAAATCGAGCTAAATCATTTAACAAATTATGTCAAATTCAAAACGATAATTAGGTTACGATAAAATTGTTCGGAAATAAAATCCACAGTTTCTGAATTTCAATCTAAATAACACTTTACGTGTGTATGAAACAAAATTCGTACTATAGTTTCAATAAGTAGTTACAGTCCAAAACAGTTCACTAATTCAAGATTTTGAGAAACACTTTATTTGTTCAATTCAAACTTCTTCGTTTGAGACCCCCGGTTGTCGAGTCCAACTTCGAAACACGGAATTTACTTGAAAGGAAGAAAACTAAAGGGATGAGCTACGCGAGCTCAGTGTGAGTTCAAAACTAAATCAAATGGCAAGAGACGAGGTTTCAAGAACAATTATTCCAGACAAAATTCGCAATCCATGAACAAAAAAACCTTGAAACGATAATCAAAGGTACGACATGTTGAATATATAAACATTCGCAAATAATTTTAACAAAATCATAATCAGACACATATGCTCAAATGCAAATCGAATGCAACAAGTCAAAACCCACCCAACCATCTGAACACCACTTCGACCAACCTGAACACCACATACGAGCTATATCAAGCCCATCCACCCTGCACACCACATAGGACCATGATAAGCCCATCCTCCCTACACACCACGATTGTGGAACTATGCCACTTATGTAATGATATGCAGCAGAGCTGGCATATATATAGAATCATGCGGTAAACCGCTATACAGAAATATTGCAGTTGGATTGTCGAATCAGATCCCTTCTCTTCGCAACCAAAAATTCCAATTTTATGCAAATGTATGAATACACACCAATGCTACAGTCTCACAAATACAGATACACATATTCAATCGGTTAATTCAAAATTTTCATGCAAATGTAAAATACACGCTACATACAAACATTCATACAGAAACAAATTACACGTATTCTGACGAACAATTTTAGAATCAATAGCATTTGTATACATTTCATAGTTACGGTTAAAAGTAGACACCTCAAGCTCGTTCATCATAAACCAAAAACATATTTCCCAATTATCTAACTTAACATACACAAAGACACACACACACCTTGATCTAGGTCATAGCGGAGTCCTAAATACAATTGCCAAGGGTTAAACTAGGCCTGGATTACATAGAAACATTAAACGTATCAAAATATGTCACAGAGCAAAAATTTACGAAATAGGGCCACAGAACCGTATGGAAGTGCTTAAGTCGTATAGGGGCTTACACGCTCGTGTGGTGGTCTACACGCCCGTGTGCAAGCTACACACACCTATATGGAGGGGACACATGCCCGTATGACCGAGTTACATGGCCGTGTGAGCAGCCCGTGTTACTCAGTGTCCAAAAGTATCAAAATTAAGTGCAGAGTAGACACGACCGTGTGGAAATCTCACACACCCATGTGGCTAAGGGACACAGGGGACACGCCCATGTGAAAAACGACAAAAATCCCCAAATTGTATCCACATGCTCATGTGGCACCAAAACTCGTCCAAATCCCTAATTTCCCAATTGCACACAGCTGTGTGGACCGCCTGTGTGCGACACATACTCGTGTGGCCACCCATGTGGTCACAAAACCACCCCGAAACAAACCGAAAATGCAGTTTCGCAACATCAAAACATACCTCAATCGCTAACCACTCAAGATACATAAGAATTTTATAGATTTCCTAAAAATCCTACAGCCATTCATACCGAATTTTGATAGTTCAGAACACAAACCTGATTTGCGATTTAAAACTCCCAAAACTGATCGACACCTTAAATCCACCACTTTTGAAAACTTAATTACAATTACCCAAAAATAGTTTTAAAAGAAAACGTCAATCAAATAGAACTGAATGCTCACAGAAAACCAAATTACCAACTAAGAAGGAACACACTTACATGCAAGAATTTCGACAGACACAAATGTTAATCCTCTAACAGAAGACAGGAACAAAAGCTCGATAGTGGGGGAAGGAGAGAGTAAAATTTGCATGACAAAAGAGGTGGGAACGTGAGAAAAAAAAGTAAATTGGAAAAGAAAAAGAATAAACGTGGAAGTTAATCTTTTGAGTCTTATTAAAGCAAAATAATTAAATTAAATCAATGCAAAAGAACCAAAATTAAAACAAAAAATCCTGTTTAATACACATAAATATTTGAACCCGAGACCTAAGGCAAACTAGCAATACATTCTACCACCGAACCAGCAGTCTCATTCTAACACTAAATCACTCAAGAAAATCCAATTGCTCATCCTGCTCGTTGACCCTAACCAAAAACCTTAAAACTTTTAACCCCAAATTTCGAGATGTTACAATTTTTTTAATCTAGTCCTTAATTTAAAATCAACCTCAATTTTAAAATATTTCATAATCCTATTGCAATTAGGGAAAAAGAGTTTATAAATAACCATATTTTTCAAACCCTAGAATTCTTAACCTAGAGAATTTTTTAAATAAAAACTCCCAAAAGATCTTTCTTCTTCTCTACAATTACCAAATCAAATTTCAAGCAAAATGATTCAAAGTTTTCCAAATTAATCCTCTCCTCTCAAGTGGATCATCAATCTCATCTCCTAAATTAAGGTTTTTGTGTCAAAAAATCAGGCGTGGGATCTAACTTAGACCATTATGTATGATTAATTAAAATAAGGTAGTATGTATGAGAACACCCCTATGACATGCGAACCCCTTATTATGCGAACTCCGTTGCATGTGTGACCCACTGTATTGAGAACGCTCCACTGAGTTACGAACTCCCTTGCATGTGTGAACTCCCCTGTATTGCGAACACCTCTTGAGTTGTGAAACCCAGTGTTGCGAACCCCTATAGGCAAGCCCCTTTATGCAAACACCTATAGGCAAACCCATATGTCAAACCATATAGGATGAAATACGTGAGCTCCTAGAATATACATGCAAACCCATATGATAATGCATGCGTGCCTTACATGTTATTTATGCGAACCCTATTTGTTTATGACATGTGAACCCCCAATGATTTACATGTGAACCCTAGGTTATGATATGTGAACCACTTCTGCTCCTTTGAAGAAGTCAACAATAAAGAAATATCAAAAGAGGCTTAGTGTGAATGAGGACACTCAAGAACCTGACAAGGGTGAACGTCCACAACTTAAGTTGCGCACGCTTAAAAAGGGACTCTTAACACCAAGAATTTTTTCTCATTCAGTCCCCACACTTCCTTCAGTTCTTATAGCTCGCATGAAGTTCCCCTAACCCACAGGCTCCCCAATTTAGAATGTTGACCCTACAGAAACCTTACCATGTGAAGAGCTAGTGGTTTCCCTTCGTTCTCAACCTCAACAACCCTCAACTACAGAAATAATTAATTTCTTCCCTTATCGTGAGTTATATAAAACATGATTGTCGAAACCATTTTTTTATTTGAAAAATGGGGATTGACTTTAAAAATAAAAATGGGAGTCGCCACTGACCTTTTATTATGGTGCGATCAAATCACCTTGAAAATAATTTTAGGTCTGCGAGTTTTGAGAAAATAGGTTCGGGAGTCGGTTACGCACGAGGAAGGGTTAGCACCCTCGTGACACCCAAAATTGGTACCGAATTGATTGTCTAATGTCTTAATGTCGAGATTTTGAAAAGATTTTAAAATACAATCCTTTTATTTTAAAGTTAAATTTGACTTTCAAGAACTATGCATTTTTTGAAGGATATCCGATTATCTGGGTCAAATGAGAAAATCAAAACCCAGTAAGTTAGGGTTCGATTTCACAAAATTCTTAAATATCAAACATCACCTTTATTTTTAAAATCCTCGTCTCGAGAGAATAACATGTCATATCCAATACGTTAGGACACAACGTGTCGAATTCTTGAGAATGAGCTTTTTACTCAAGTTTTAATTTAAAAAGGGTATTCGGTTTTTTAGATCCCTAGTAAGATTGGAATCCAGTAAGTTAGGACACAATCTTTTCGAGGATCCCAAATTCCGAGTGTCGCATTATTTGAAAGATTTTGTATGAAATAACTTTGACATTTGTAATCTTTTGAATGAATAAGAAAAACGATTGAATAATAATGTACAACATGAAGGATGATACACTAATGAATTACAAATAGTCAATAGGCAACTACAAACAAACATAGTAACAATAATCTCAATCATACATTATGCCAATGCTAATAATATCGACATTCAAATAATAAACGAATTATCGATACGAAAAAAAGTTATATATGTAAAATTTTAGAGTAAACAATATACATATATGAGTTTAGAATAAGTCAAAATAAAGATAGAAATAAATACTATAAAATATATCAAAACGAAGTTTTAAGTGAATATTGTATATGAAGAAAACCCAAAATACATGAAATAATATATACATAGTAATTTTTTTAAAAATATTACACATGGATTGGAAAATTTCTTATGATAATATATGTATAATTTGCACTAGGTGTATACGTATAACAATAATAAACTTAATACAAATTATATATAAAATAATATGATATAGAGATGTCATTGATTTTTTTTAAAAGCACAGAGTATATATGAATAAACATTTTAAGAAAATATATTATAAAATAAACTTATTAAAATATATAAGTAATATAATTAAAAATATACTAACACATTAGAAAAGAAAAAGAATTATAATAACAGTAAGTAATAAAATAAAATAATGTATACATATATATATATGAAAATAAGTAAATATGTAACTAATATAATAATGATGTCAATAAAAATAACAAATAATAATACATTAATATTAAACTAATTAATAGAACTATGGGCTAATCTGGAATTAAAACAGAAGTAAAAAGAAAAAAATAAAATGATGGGTCAAAATGGCATTAAGATAAAATTAAAGAGCAACAAACAGAATGAAAATAAATAGAAAGGACTGAAGTGTAACGCGCGAATGACACGAGGGACCAAAAGGGAAATATTCCCCACACCTCGAAACGCTGCGCTATGTTAAAGACTAAAATGAAACAAAAATAAAATGATAGGCCAAATTTAAAAGAAGCAGCATAAACTAACTTGAAACCAAACACAAACAAGGAGGACCTAGAGCGCAAATATACCCTTCACCGCAAAAACACGCCGATCCCTAAGGTATTGGGTCGGGTCAGCGGGCAAGCTCAATACGATGCCGTTTTGAAGCCACCGAATCAGGCCTCAAACGGCACCGTTTCGTGATTCTTATAACATTAAAGAAAAAAAACCTAAATACCATTTGATTGTTTTAAAACAGATTTTAAAAAAGGAAGTGCTATGTTCCCCTCCGCCGTTCGACGCCTCTCCACTCCTGAGTACCCGCAATCCCTCTGAGCTTCAACGACGACGAAGTGGACAAGGATTCGACGGCTCACTACGAAGGTAAAACCCTCTTCCTATTCCCTTATTTCTATATATGCTTATATGTAGTTAGTAGCAAAACAAAAAAGAGAGAAAAGCCATCGGAGAAGATAAACAGAACCGAATCCAAAGGAGGAAAAAGAAAACCTTTTTTTGTGTATTGATTTCTTTTCTTTTTTACAGTATGCGTGAGGGGAAAGAAGAAAAGAAAAAAGCCCCCTGGATTATAAAAAAATGGCTTTATAGCCGAATCAAAAATAAAATAAAAAATACATCATTTTTTCTATTTTCCTGCTTCTGCCTTTTCCTTTTGCGTTCTGTCTCTGCTTGTTTTGCAGGCGTTTGTTGTGAGTGCAGGTACGGAGGCGTGCTGGCGTGCGTGCGAGGCTAGAGGTTGATTACGGCTTGATGACTTGCTGGAGCGGCGACTGAGGCATGTGAAGGCATGGCGCGGCTCGGCGCAGCGTATGAAGCCGGCCTGGAACGGCTTGGAGGCGTGGCTCGTAGGGCCAAGGGAAAGCCTTGGCTACGACGCTGGGACTATGATGCTAAAGGCTAGGGTTTCTACCATTGGGTTGGTATTTGGGCCGTATAGTAGTTGGGCCTAGTCTAGTTTAGGTTTGGGCTTAATTGCGTTTGGGTTGTAACCGGGCTTAGGGTTGTATTTTGGGTTAGGGTAGAGTTGGGTATTAGGAAATTTGGATTGGGCTATTTTGGGCCTGTTATTGTAAAAAAAACTGAACATTTTATTTATTTTATATATATATTTTTATATTTTGTTTTTAACATTTGGGCTTGGGCCGGGCAAAATTTGGGTACTACAGCTGCCCCTCTTTGCTCATTGTCGTGTAACGAGAATAGAGCAAAGACTAAAGAGGACCATTTTCTCGGTTGTGCTTGGACCTTGGTGCTCCTCTTGAAGTAGCCTCATTCCATCCTACTGCATCTTCAGAGGTATAGGAATTAGTGTTTCGATCCACTCCACCGCAACGTCGGGGAGATAGGATTATCGACTTCAATCTGCTCCACTGCAACCTCAAGGAGATAAGATTTGCTTCTTCGGTCTGCCCCACTGCAACTTCAGGGGGATAAGACTTGTTTTCTCAGTCTGCTCCGCTGCAACCTCAGGGAGATAAGACCTAATGCAATTCACTCTACTGCAACTTCAGAGAGATAAGATATATTACTTTAATCCGTTCCACTGTAACTTCAGGGAGATAGGATAGTGTCTTCGATCTGCTCCGCTGTAATTCAAGGAGATAAGATCTCTGTCTTCAATCGGATGCGATCTATTCTGCTTGAGAGAGATAAGGTCATTTGTTTAATCCGCTCCACTGTAACTTCAGGGAGATAGGATTATCGGCTTCAATCTGCTCCACTGTAACTTCAGGGAGATAAGATTTCTGGCTTCAATCGGATGTAATATACTCTACTGTAACTTCAGAGAGATAAGATCCTTTGTTTTAATCCGCTCCACTGTAACTTCAGGGAGATAGGATTATCGGCTTCAATCTGCTTCCTTACACTTGAAGATAAGATTCGCCATCTTCGATCTGCTCCGCTACTGCTTAAGAAGTCGAGATCTGTAATTTCTAACCTATTCCAGTGTTGGCCAAGGACATAGGACTTGTGGCTTAAATCTGTTTCCCTACTCCTGGGGAAGATAAGACTCACCACTTAGATCTGTTTCCCTACTCTTGGGGAAGATAAGATCTGCAATATTTAACCTACTCTGCTACTGCTCAAGGAGACAAGGTTCGGTGGCTTAAATCTATTTCCCTACTCCTGGGGAAAACAAGATCCGCAATCTTCACTGATCTGTTCTCTGGGGAACATGACCTGTATAATGAACCTAATTATGCCTACTGATTAGGATGGGATGATCAAAATGTATCAAATGCTCCTAACTAGACATGTGTGAATGGTGTTTGCATGAATGCAGAATTTTATTTTTTTCGAGAATGCTCCCGCTTAGGCTGTCATTACTAGGAGTTTATTAAGGTTGACGTTGTTACAACACCTTCTTGCTCGACTGGCTTTTCTGAAGAATCACCTAGTCAGATTGCCTTCATTGTAAACCTCAAAGTTTAATCCATTGGGCCCATAATTTGTACCATCATTCTCCCACTGTAATCCAAGGGTAGAAATATGGCTTTCCTCAATCCTCTCTTATCCAGTTCAGGGATATAGGATCTACATCGTTCTGGTTTCTTACACCATTCCCAAGGTGTCATACCAAAGACTCGTGCACAAATGGAGGCTCTCTTCTCCGAGGTAACCTCTTCCTATTGCCTGCTGAACATTGCTTGCTTGTTTGTAAGCTTTGTCACCAACATGGCGTCTTGTCAATCAACGCATTTGACAAAAATCCAAAGAGAAAGTCTAAATTTTGACTATTCCTTCTCAAATTTCCAACCTTTAAACTTGGTGTGTTCTAAACAATAGTCTTGTTTCAGGCTCCTTTATTATTTAGAAACTTTTCAGAGTAATATGCAAAACTCCCTTTGTGAAAGTTTTATTAGTCCATTAATCATTATTCCAATGCAACATGTTTGCAAAAAAGGCTATAACAATGGATAAGAATAAAGTTGGTTCTGAGCATAGCTCGAAAGAACAAATTATCAAAAATAGTAAAGAAGGATGACAAAGAAATTAATTGGGAATGTATATCTTGGAAAAGAAAAAAAGTATTCCAAGAACAACAAATAATATGAGAACTGGATGCCCCAGATATCGCAGCTTGAACTTCTCTGTACAAACTTTCTGACGACCATTCTGAGTTCGACATGTATTTAGGAGATCTACATTACTCTGTCGATGCCCCAAGATGTCGCATACCCTTTTCTGCTGACTAAAGCATAGCAAGATCACAGCATGCCCCATTCTAATCAACATTTGAGCTGTTCTAATTACCTCATGCCCATTTTGATCAATATTTGAGCCGCCCTTTTCGGGTTTTCAACTCAAATCCCCTTTTGTCTAAGGCGCCCTTTGCGGGTTTTCACCTTAGCCTCTCCATTTTACTTTTTCATTTTTCATTCTCATTTTTATTTTTTCTTTTTTTTTGACTCAGAGTGCCCTTTGCAGGTTTTCCTTGGTCCTTTCTCCTTCTTTGGATGAAGTATTTCTTGACTGGATCCGAGTTTATAGGATTAGCTATCTCACTCAGGACCAACGCTCCTCTGAAAAAAGGTCTTCTTTACAATATAGGGATATTCCCGATTTGGCATTCATTTCCCTCTAAAATCCTTTTGCAGAGGAATGATCTTTTTCGACATCCAACCCTTTCGTGGAATTTTCTGAGATGACCCTGTTCATTATGGGCTCGTATCATTTGTTTCTGGTACATCCGACCCTGAAGAATAGCTTTTAACCTCTTTCTTAGGTTCAACTGATCACATCGCAATTGGATCCATTATGCTTCATCCAATTCTAGCTCAACTAATACCCGGAGAGAAAGGATTTCAATAGGTAAAACTACCTAAACCCCACAAACCAAAGAGAAATGTATTGCCCCGGTACAGATGTTCGACAAGCAAGGAAGGCAAATAGTAATTTCTCATGCCAATCCTTATAAGTCTCAGTTATTTTCCTTCAATTTTCGATGTTCAACTCTAGGCAATTCAGTGACGAATCGTGGTGTCCACTTCTGAATTGATTTCAGACCTCAGCTATAGCACTATTGTTCAAATTCAATGCATTTTCCAATACCCTCCTCTTGGAATTCTATATTGGCATATGATGACATTGGTATACGAAGCAGCCTATAATGATTTCAAAGATGAAGCCATGCCCATTAGGAGTCTTCGATAACGGTGATGACCATGCCCCATTTTGCTCAAAATTTGAGTCGCCCTTTTCGGGTTTTCAACATAAAACCTCATTTGGTCACAAAGCGCCCTTTGCGGGTTTTCGCTTTGGCCTCTCCTTTTCTTTTTCTTTTTCTTTTTCTTTTTCATTATGATTTTTTCATCTAGATTTCTCTTTTTCATTTTGATCTTAATTTTGATTTTTTTATTTTTTTCATTTTTATTTTGACTTTGACTTTGATTTTTCTTTTTCTTCCCTTTTTTGATCTGAGCCTTTTGGGGCGCAAATACGATAGAAAACTTTGGATCTTCCTCTTTAATCAGGATAGGCCCAACAACAACTTGAAAAGATGAAAATTCGTCTTCAAATGGGCAAAGCTATGCTGACTCCACAAGAAAGGCATTGCCCCAACAAAGAATTACATCATTCATACTGCAAATTTCTAACATTGTGCTGTTGTACAGATTTCATTATCGGCGCTTAACCCGGGCATATCCTGGTATTATCATACCAAGACATCTTTGAACCCTAAAGGTCACTCAACAAGGTGTTGCTTCGTCTTTGCGGTCAGGTTAATTCTAATCTTCACCAAGTCCCCAATTCCTTGTGAGGTAGGATCTGTCTATCCTCTCGTGCTACCATCCTTGACAAGTTCGGAGATAAGCTACGATCTATTTCATTTCCAAAGCCATGAGATCCGTCTAAACACATGCCTCGCTCAAGAGGAAAATTTGAGTCTGTAGCAGCGTCATTCATGTAATTGATATCTGAGGACCCATAGCATGTACCGAAGAATGTACAAAAGAATGTATAAATTCATGAATAATTATTTGTATCATATAATTATAAATGAATGAATGATGGTTTGGAAGAAAATCCAAAAGAATGAAAGAATATAGAATTATTCGCAAAGAATATTGGCTCAGAAATAATTGCAAATATGTATTTCATTAAAATAACAACGTTCCAAAATAAGCCTATTTCACAAAGGAATTTCTATCATTTCTAGGCTAAAAACAACAAAAATGTTCTGAACATTACTCTAGAAAAGCTCTAAAAACTATAGGGATTTCTTCCGCAGTCTAATTGTTTAGAACACTCCAGAATTCATAAGGGCGAGCATCTAACAAGGTCCCTTTTCAATTGTGTCTTCAGACACGTCGTTGATGTGAACATTTCCCAACACCTCTTCGTACACCTCATCCACCTCGTCATTAATATGATTGGGTAGCGTATTTTTTGCACTAGAGGAATCATAAAATTTAACGACGCCCATACTGATAAGCCTTTCAATAAGTTTTTTAAAGGCAATGCAGTTTTCTATGGAATGCCCCATATTTCCCGCATGATATTCGCATTGTGCATTTGCGTCATGCCATCTAGGGTACGGAGGCTGTGGAGGTTTCGTGTAGAGAGGGGCAACAATGCGCGTATTGAATAAGCTTTGATACAGCTCCTTATACGACATCGGAATTGGCGTGAACTGGAGGTTTTCAGTGCCTTGTTTCACATAAGGTTCTTGCTTTAAAGGGCTCTGATGCTGGTGGTTGCTGTCTTCTGTTGGCCCGTAGTGATTGGTTTTGAGTGGCCCTTGTTATACCTGCCTGCATTATCCCATTTATTCCCCTTCTTCCTCGGGGTCTTTGTAGTATCTAGGTACTCCACCCTCGCCTGCTTTGTTTCAGCCGGGCTATTGAGAGCAACAGGAAAATTGTTCCTCACATTGGACCTTGGGTCTATCAAGCAACCCACCGGTGTTGCTGTACTAGTCTGATACTGTTGTGATCTGATAGTAAAGAGTGCCCCATGTGGACGCCCATCCGGCTGGACTTGGACACTCGTCGGAGTATAATCTAGGGAATGGGCAAGATCCTTATTATCAACCCCAAAGTGGACCACTGGGTCCTTCCTTTTTCCTAACTCTCTAGCTGGCAGTCGGTTGAACTGGGTCATCAAGGTTCTCTGTAATTCTAGCATCTGATCTCTCATCTCCTGTTGAAATTCAGTCAATTGCTCCCGCATCTGAATCTGCATTCACTCTAATTTTTCCAACCTTCGTTCCATTTCTCTAGTCTTTGCTTGGATATCGTAAGGGTATTTGGTTGGTTGGTTTTCCAGGTTAGCTGAAATAAATTTACTCGTTTAGACTCTTTCAATGGATTTTAATGCATGTACTGCAATGTAATGCAAATGCATGAAATGAATGCCTAAAGAGACGTTGATTCTAATTCAATTATATTTAGAAAACTTTTCTAGAAAGCAAATTTCTTTACATAAAACGGATACATGTACGACCTCACCCTCATATTCCAAGAAACAACATCGATCTTTTTCTTCATCCGCACGTTTGAGGTAATCTCGCCAATAAATGTCATTGCTAGCTCATTCTCTTGATCTTGGCCGCGATCTATCATCTGTCTATCTTCATAAGGCTCGTCAGCTTCTTTAAGGGAGTTGGGCCGTCGAAGGCTCTTAGACAATCGCTTTCAATCCTTAGGCCACGAAGTAGGGTCACGAACTCTTCTATCGCCATACTTGTGTTTCTTAGAATATATTCGTGAAGTTGTATTGTTTTCCACTTTATCACGGAATTCGTATTCCATATCAAGCTTTCTAATTTAGTAATCGGACTTGAATCAATATCTCTTTCCTAAGATGCAAATGCAATGCAATCATAATCAAAACACAACAAGAGAGGTTAGTACAAAATAGGAGCAAACAAGGAAAACAAAAAGTACCTAATCAGGTAACCACTAGGGATTTGGAGTGGCTCTACCTAGGTTAAGTTCCTAAGTCCACTATATGAGGGTTAGTTCTAAGGATAAGGTACCCGAACCAGCAGATTCCTCAAACTTCACCCATTATAGGCTCATACAGACCGAGTTCGGTTCAGAGGAATACATTTCCCTATAGCTGCACGGAGATGAAAATCTCACGAAGACATAGGTACAGATGTACTCCGAAAGCAATCCACTATCTTGCACGGAGGTGAAAACCTCACGAAGGACTAGTTTCTCACTCTCACTTAAAAGGACAAGACTAAATAGTCTTATGCAAAATGATGCCAAAATATACAACTCAATTTACAATAACCATGCAAGCAAGTGCAAAGAAAAGATCGTAATTTTTCAAACCAAATATCGATAATAAGACAGAAAACAATCAATTTTATGGCTTGAATCTCTAAATGGGTCCCCAGCGGAGTCGCCAAGCTGTCAAAACCATTTTTTTATTTGAAAAATGGGGATCGACTTTAAAAATAAAAATGGGAGTCACCACCGACCTTTTATTATGGTGCGATCGGATCACCTTGAAAATAATTTTAGGTCTTCGAGTTTTGAGAAAACAGGTTCGGGAGTCGGTTACGCACGAGGAAGGGTTAACACCCTCGTGATGCCTAAAATTGGTACCGAATTGATTGTCTAATGTCTTAATGTCGAGATTTTGAAAAGATTTTAAAATATAATCATTTTATTTTGAAGTTAAATTTGACTTTCAAAAACTATGCTTTTTTAGAAGGATATCCGATTATCTGGGTCAAATGAGAAAATCAAAACCCAGTAAGTTAGGGTTCGATTTCACAAAATTCCTAAATATCGAACATCGCGTTTATTTTTAAAATCCTCGTCTCAAGAGAATAACATGTCATATCCAATACGTTAGGACACAATGTGTCGAATTCCCGAGAATGAGCTTTTTACTCATGTTTTAATTTAAAAAGGGTATTCGGTTTTTTAGATCCCGAGTAAGATTGGAATCCAGTAAGTTAGGACACAATCTTTTGGAGGATCCTAAATTCTGAGTGTCGCATTATTTGAAAGATTTTGTATGAAATAACTTTGACATTTGTAATCTTTTGAATGAATAAGAAAAACGATTGAATAATAATGTACAACATGAAGGATGATACACTAATGAATTACAAATAGTCAATAGGCAAATACAAACAAACATAGAAAAGAAAAAGAATTATAATAACAGTAAGGAATAAAATAAAATAATGTATACATATATATATATATGAAAATAAGTAAATATGTAAACTAATATAATAATGATGTCAATAAAAATAACAAATAGTAATAATATATTAGTATTAAACTAATTAATAGAACTATGGGCTAATCTGGAATTAAAACAGAAGTAAAAAGAAAAAAATAAAATGATGGGTCAAAATGGCATTAATATAAAATTAAAGAGCAACAAACAGAATGAAAATAAATAGAAAGGACTGAAGTGTAACGCGCGAATGACACGAGGGACCAAAAGGGAAATAATCCCCACACCTCGAAACGCTGCGCTATGTTAAAGACTAAAATGAAACAAAAATAAAATGATAGGCCAAATTTAAAAGAAGCAGCATAAACTAACTTGAAACCAAACACAAACAAGGAGGACCTGGAGCGCAAATATACCCTTCACCGCAAAAACACGCGGATCCCTAAGGTATTAGGTCGGGTCGGCGGGCAAGCTCAATACGGTGCTGTTTTGAAGCCACCGAATCAGGCCTCAAACGGCACCGTTTTGTGATTCTTATAACATTAAAGAAAAAAAAACCTAAATACCATTTGATTGTTTTAAAACAGATTTTAAAAAAGGAAGTGCTATGTTCCCCTCCGCCGTTCGACTCCTCTCCACTCCTGAGTACCCGCAATCCCCGTCCGAGCTTCAACAACGATGAAGTGGACAAGGATTCGACGGCTCACTACGAAGGTAAAACCCTCTTCCTATTCCCTTATTTCTATATATGCTTATATGTAGTTAGTAGCAAAACAAAAAAAGAGAGAAAAGCCATCGGAGAAGATAAACAGAACCGAATCCAAAGGAGGAAAAAGAAAACCTTTTTTTGTGTATTGATTTCTTTTTTTTTTACAGTATGCGTGAGGGGAAAGAAGAAAAGAAAAAAGCCCCCCTGGATTCTAAAAAAATGGTTTTATTGCTGAATCAAAAATAAAATAAAAAATACATCAGTTTTTCTATTTTCCTGCTTCTGCTTTTTCCTTTTACGTTCTATCTCTGCTTGTTTTGCAGGCGTTTGTTGTGAGTGCAGGTACGGAGGTGTGCGGGCGCACGTGCGAGGCTAGAGGTTGATCGCGGCTTGATGGCTTACTGGAGCGGCGGCTGAGGCATGTGAAGGCATGGCGCGGCTCGGCGCAGCGCATGAGGCCGGCCTGGAATGGCTTGGAGGTGTGGCTCGTGGGGCCGAGGGAAAGCCTTGGCTGCAGTGCTGGGACTATGATCTAAAGGCTAGGGTTTCTACCATTGGGTTGGTATCTGGGCCGTATAGTAGTTGGGCCTAGTCCAGTTTAGGTTTGGGCTTAATTGGGTTTGGGTTGTAACCGGGCTTAGGGTTGTATTTTGGGTTAGGATAGAGTTGGGTATTAGGAAATTTGGATTGGGCTATTTTGGGCCTGTTATTGTAAAAAAAACTGAACATTTTATTTTATATATATATATTTTTATATTTTGTTTTTAATATTTGGGCTTGGGCTGGAAAAAATTTGGGTACTACAATGATTATCCTCAATTTCTTTGAATTCCATCTTCTAAAGTCAATACAGTATGATACCTCCTCCATTAAGTGTAAAGGCACAGAGAACAAGTGCATATAGTTGGAAAAAGTGTTAAATCTCATTAGAGGAGTGTGAATCCTCTTCAAAGGAGCAACTCAAGATTCAAGAACTATGTCATAAGGCTGAATTGGATAGTCTTCGCTAATCCAGTAAGGAGGCCTTTAAGAAATATTAAGAAGATACTACAAGAAACTTGACTAAGGCCATACTTTAGTTAAAATCTAATTTGGTTATTCACACTCAAGTAGCTTCAGGCCTGGAGAATCTAATTCAGGTAAACTTTGATTTCCTTAAAACATCCCTAGTGATTCACTGAGTTTCAATGTTTATCATCCCGAGGGAAAAGAGTAGGAAGAATTTCGATCGAAATAGAAGCAAACAACTTGTTTCTTCACTTCTAGTACTCCCAAAGTAGTGAATAAAGAAAATTCAAAAGGATTACTTGACTTAGAACAAGTTCCAAAGGGTATGCAACAAATAGAAGAAATTCCTACAACAAAATAGGTCCTCGCCGTACCTACTAATCAATACATTGAGGAAGTAAACTAAAATCTCTTTTTATTTTTATCTCTCATTTAGTTATTTTCATATCAATGTAGTATCTTTCTATCTTTTCCAATGAACAAATTCTTTACCTTCCTTTATTGTCTTTCTTTCAATATTATTGTAATAACTATCCTTTACTCAAACATAGTTTCCACATACCGGAAAGACTCAGCCAAGTTCAATGTATTATGCATACAGAGCTCCTTTCTACACTAACTATTTCGAGAATCGACTAAACTGGACTCTGACACCAACTTGTAACACCCTAAACCTGATCCGATTTGTCAACTTTTGATCTTGGGTATTACCACATAGAAAACATAACTAATTACACTAAACTTCAATGAACAACCCATAATTACAAACAATCCTAATTTTAATTACATTCCAGGACTAAATTTCAACATATCAACAAGGTATTTAAATAAATATAATTATAAAAAATGAATCGTTTTTACCACAACTAATTAAAGAATACAACTCATAATATTTAAACTACTACGCAATAACTCTACGAAAACACTATATGCATAATTTATCTTATACGCCACTTCCTTGGCATAGTCCTGACATTGTTCCCTCAAGCACTTTCTTACTACAAAAATTGAAACATAAAAACAAAATAAATAAGTTCAAAAAAACTTAGTAAGAGATAAGTCGAAGTACCTTTGGCTAATATTAGTATAATGTTATCTCTATTACTCATTTACTTTGCTTGGGCTAATACCATCATAATTCCAAATTTATTCATGTACTCCAATTGATACATTCTTACTTGAACCGGGTCTTCAATCTATCAAACTATCTTATAGTATTAACATACTTTTCTTTTCTCTTCCCTTACTTAATCATCTATGAATTGTCTTTTTTCTAAACCCCTTTTCATACTAATCATGACTTCTCTCCTTCAATAAACTCAGGATAGTTATCACATATAAATAATAATGGGCAGATACTTATGTGATTGGTAAATACCTGTGCCATTCGATTTCCCACTGGTTCTTTAAGTCATATTCCATCTCCTTCTGACCCAATAATTTCTTTTTTCTATAAAAAAAATCTGAATTATTATACCAAAATATCATTGTTTTCCAGATGACAATACTATTCAGTTATCAGGACCTTAATGTCAAACCCTGTACAGTCAGATTGGGCAAACACTTTTTCACCTGTATGAGTTTCCATTACTATTTACAAACATCTTCTTCTATCCTGTACAATTGCACACAATTAGTTTCTTTCAATCAACTTCAATTAGCTTATCCTTTTTATCATTTGTTCATACTTATGTTGCATTCACCAAATAGTGATCAATCTCTTTATTCCATACTTATGAACTGAGTACTTCAGAGGTCCAAACAAAATATGCCATCAGTTAATACCAAGGATACACATCACAGGCAAACAAACAATATACTAAATACGCTATGAGTCCTTATTACAGAATACATCTTAAAGTAATCTAATTAGAATTCGCCACAAAGGTGATCCATTCAGAGTATGCCACATAGGCGATCCATTCAAAGTACACCATAAAGGTGATCCATTCAAAGTATGCCACAAAGGCTAACAGGATGTCACTTAGACATCCCAAGACTGTCGTGTTTGCGATATGGATTTGCCTAAAATCACATTGAGTCAGGTTTGCCCATCACCGCCTTGGGACACATAGAGAACCCCATTAGATAAAATGTCATTCAACAATTCCTTTTCAGAGTATGTTATGGCCATGGACTTTTTCCTTTAGAATTTCATATCAGAGTTCATGTTTGCTGTCTCGACGAACTTCTTTCGTTACCACCACTGTGACTCGACTCACTTTACAAACTCTACGAATATAGGCACATCCCAAACCTAACATTTCATCACTCTTTATGCATCTAATAGAACTTATTTTTCAAGCAGACTAACTTATATCTTAATCTAATCATAACTTTGTTCCTATAGTCGTATAAATATCAAATTCATGCTATACTATCCATGATTTCCAGTTTCCATTTTGATCACTTTCATATAAATATACTTCAGTATTAACAGTATACATACAAGAGTCAAAATAGAAACTTACCTGACACTCACCTACAGAATCTTGAACTCCAGATCCAACTTCCATCATGGAACAACAACAACCACCACACTATTTTCAAAACATAAGAACACCAATAAAACTTTATTCAGATACCTTTTATAATTGTTTCAAGCATTGTCAATTCCCATGCAAAACCTTAAACTTACACCTTACTATCCATGCACCTCTTACAAACTTACTCTTTCGAAATTTAACATGCATTATGGAAATACTTACCCAGGGATGGAATAACCACTGGATAACTCTAGATTTTGAGCTTTTAGTTTACAGAGGAAAAAATATTGTTGGATCACAATAAAGGAACCAGAGAATAGTAAATTCAGAAAGAAGAAAAAGCCCTTTCAAAAAGTTTTCCACAAACATATATAGCCTTAACTCACTCTAATTTAACAAGTGTCACTTGAATTCAGAGTTTGTTCTACTTAATGGTCTACATATCCTGAGAGAAACATAAATGAAAATCCAATATAATAAATATCAAACCAATTTATCCAAGTGATCCCAAAAAGAATCATTGAACAACTAACTAGCATAGTAACTCAGATAAGCAAGGCGTAATATACCTTTGGCGTTAACTCAAGTCATAATTACCCTATTTATTTTCTAAATTCTTCCTCTTCAAATAGCAATATATTCCAAAATAGATCTTTACTTCCAATTAGACAATTTTTATATGCCCAATCTATACGCTAGAAGAGACAATTGGGCGAATAACGCTTCACGAATAAATGATTTTATGACTATCCGCCAAACCCTCGAACCTGCCAAAATTGGGTGTTACATGATAAGTATATATGAATAATTACATGAAATTGGGAGTGGAGAACAAAGAAATTTCGTAAGAGATAGTGACAATTTAAGTCCACACTGAAAAATAGTACTGCACGAAGTAGGTGGTAATATCATCAAAACTGGATTAGACCGAGATGATAGTTTAAAAATCCATCAAAATTGGACAATTGTGATGGTAATTTATTGTAGTAAAAGTCATCATCACAGATGATAAGTGAACAACCATCTTCACAGAGAAATTTGGGATGGTTAGTTATTGCTATGTCTTTTAGAGTGTCAAGCAATACTCGAGGGGGAATAGGATGGATAAGTAGGAAATTAAAATTATAATTGCACCACATCATAAGTATATCTTGTACATGTATGGATTTATAATTCTTATGTCATGCTAATATTGCTATTATGCCATGAACTAAATGTTTTACTTTTGTACAATTATATATAATGATTTTGAAGTTAGACTCATACTGAACTATCATAAGCTCACTCCCCTTTCTTTCTTACCTCTCAGGTAGTGTAGAAAACTAGGTCTTGGAATGGCATCGAAGGGATCTCAGATTAGCAGCTTATTTTAATTTTAATTAAAAGTTTCCATTAAAAGTTTTTGTAATCGTTTAATTCTTTTTGGGTTGTAATTGTTAACTATTTCTTACTTTTACATCTTAGGTTTGAGATTATTTAGTTTATTAGGGTACTTAATAAAAAATCTAATAAGTTCATGCTATATGGTTTAGAAAACTAATATTCATAAATGTTTTCCGTTGCTTCATAATATACTTAAAATTTTTATAGATTTTTTCTTAAAAACCTAAAAGTTGTTTGCTCAAAACTTCACATTAATCATCCTGTAAATAAATTAATAAGTCAAGTTAGCTTAATGAATGGATGTTTTCCTAAAATTCAATTGAGTGATTTCCTTATGAATCAATGCAAGTAAAAGAATGACTTTACAGGATCACTTCGATGAACTAATGTAACGCCTTCGACTTAGCTAAAACTCCTAGGACGGGTCGGGGGTGTTACAATAAATTACTCATTTTCTCAATTAAGTTGGTAATACAAATTTAGTCAAGGGTTTAAAAAATAGTTTTTTTAAAAATATATATATATACTTGGTAATGGTTATTGGTGTAATGATAAAGAACTTGTTTATAAATCTGTTGAACATGTGTTGAATTCTTGGTTATGTTAATATTAATTCTTTTATTTAAAGATTATATAAAAATATGAAAAGACAAAAATGTCATCAATTAATAAAAGTAATAATTTAATAGAAAAGATTAATCAGTCTTTTCCCAACTAAGTTAGTACCCTAATAACTTGTGACGCTAACTCATTCATGGGTTTAAATAATAATATAGATAGATATACAATTGATATAGGTAATAAAGTTTTCATAATAAAATTAAAATGTATAAAATATTAAAATAAATCTTTGGTTGAGTGGTAAATTTATTTATTTTTTCTAATGTAGTTGGCATGGACTCAAATTGCACAATATCTATATTTTTATTGGTTTTTTTAAATACTAAAGTTCCTTTGAATAATATAACTTATTTAAATATGAAAGGATGTTTCTTGAAATTTTCCTAACCGATTTAATGCTCAGTTGACTCGTGATACCAACTTAGTCGTGGTTTGAATAATCGTAAGTATAGACATACAATTGATGAAGGTAATAAAGTGTGCATAATAATATTAAAATATATGAAAGTTGTTGGTCGAATATCGCACACGCAAGTGTGAATATCGTGGCAAGTAGTATAAAAATATCAATCCCACAAAGATATATTACTAATTATAACATTAATCACCAAATACTAATCTAATACCTATCCAAATAAATTGATAATATCATTTTCTAAACTAAATCAAATAAATAAAAGTAGGCGGTGCAAAATAAAACAAAATAATTAATCAATAATAAAAACCTATGATCACAATTTCATCCAATGTATTAGCTAATTGTTCTATCTCCACTCAGTTTACCCTAATAGAGTTGATTACTAACCCAATGAACTAAAATTCCCTTAATTCTTTTCCAAGCAATTAAAGAACTAATTTAATCTTACTATTGAGCTATATTCATATGGTAATAATTTAGACCAAATTGATTAAGAACAAACTCAATTATGGCTACCCAAAGTAATTAGGCATATTCCTATCTTAATTACAAATCACGAATTTACCCATCTAATTTAGACCTAAAATGAAAAAAATTCTTCTGATTTCTTTAGGTTTTGTAAAACTAATAATTGGTCAAATAATTATCAATAAAGAACAATAATGAATAAATAATCAAGAATAAAAAGAGATGGAAATAGAAAATATTCAATTAACTAAACATGGAAGCCATTTTAATCTGATAAAGAAAACTTAGTTCGTGGAAAATTTGAAAAACATCTTCAAATAAAAACAAGTAGTCATAGAAAATGGAAACAAGAAAAATGATGGACAAACTCAGTATTTTCAATAGAATTCGTCGATTATTAATGCTTGAAGGTTTTGGTGACTTCTTGTAACACCCCAAAATATATAGAGTTAGAAGTAATGATTAACTCAGAAATGAGCCTCAGTTAAGATTAAGAGCTTAATATACTCTCTAGAGGTCTTAGGTTCAAGCCTCATCTTTCTCCTTTCAATGCATTTTATTTTCAGCAACCTATAGTAAAAACCATACTAGAATATGTATTAAATTGTGCAAAAACATGTCAAGTGTGAGCAGCAGGCCAATTGATTAGGCCTTTACATCTCTTCCCTTATTTCTAAGGTTTAAAACACGCTAAAATCCTTCTCTAGTTCCATTCCTCTTTTTATTTTCAGCAAAAAGGGGAAATTGTCATCTAGCCCCTCAAAATTTCTGAACCCTAAGTATTTAATCTCTATTTTTAATTATACATGGATTTTATTTCCTCTTCAAACCCTAAATAGAAATATTTTGTCCTCTTTAAATTCTTCTTATTCTTTTATTTCCCCATTTCTTTCCATAAATATTTTACATCCTTTGCTAAAAATTGATCTCTTGAAAACCCGAATCAAAATCAATTCTCGATTTAACTCATTTTTCCACTGATTGTTGAATTTACTGTCGCTAATCTTCGAATTCTCATCAAAAGATCAGTAAGTGCTATTGTTTCGAATAGTAGAACTCGTAAATTCTAAAATTTACATCGTTTCTCATTAATCTTCAAAACTCCATCACGAATCTTTTGCAATCTTTGTCGAAAATCTTAATAATCTTGGATAATCTTGAAATCTATTATTTATTCTTGTGTAAATGTCATTTGAAGGACCCGATTTAGGTGTCCCAGACCAAATTTGAGCAAGAGGGATGTCGCTCAATCTCCTGGTAATAGGTCTGTGTTTCTTTACAAATGGATCAAGGTAAATCAAGCCTCAAAATAAGGCCACACGGCTAGCCACACGAGCGTGTAGACCACACAACCCCTCTATAGTGCCATGTCCACCCTGAAACCCTAGGAATTTCACTTCTTACATGGGCTAGGACTCTCTACATTGCCTGCCATACGATTGTGCCTCCCCTATATGTTGATATTTTGAAGACCACACGTCCTAGCCACACGAAAATGTACCTCATCCACACGATCCAGGGTTTCCCACACAATTCGGTCGCACAGTAATGTGTCCCCTGTAACTCAGAATTTACAGTTTGACCCAAAATTTTATGATTTATTTAGATTAGTCCCTGATAGTATGAATAATGCTTGAATCCATGATTTAATTGACTAAATTAATATTATATATAAATATTTGCATGAATTATGAATAAATATATTTATTGTATCTATACTTGTGACTGTTCATATAACATGCCTTATGACACCGGTAAATCGAGTCATTGAAAAGCATATGTTTTGGCTACTGTATCAATTAGTTAAAGGCATAATTATTGCTTCCATATTTGATTATTTATAAGCATGTTATTTGTTTCTATATGATTTATTTAAAGCATGTCTTATTTTAATACATGGGATAAGATGATGTGAAAGGAGGAAGTTTTGGCAGATTATTAATTTGCAATTTTAGTGGTTCATCCATATTATCTAACAACTATTATTTGCAATTATGTTGTGTATTCACAACCATCTGGTAGCTTATTAACCTGCAACATTGGTGGTTCATCCACCCATTATTTGGAAATTTTTATCTACAACTATATTATGTATTCACAACCATCCGATAATGTATTAACCTACAACTTTTGTGGTTTACCCACAACTCGGTGTGTAGGGATGGACAAGTTTTGGGGAACATATAACGTATGTTATTGTATCATGATCAAGATAAAGTTTTAATGCACTTTACATTCTAATAGTTATTAGAATTAGATCTCTACTTCTTTTGTACTTCTTATGCCTATAAATAGAGACTCTGGTGAAGCATTGTAATCATTCCTTTTGATCAATAAAGTACATCCTCTATTGCTTTCATATTTTCTTTGTTCTTTATTCTCTCCATTTCTCTTTATTTTATAACATGTTATCAGCACGATCTTGTCCAAAGTGATAGTTCCTTTAATCGATGATCAAATTTATCCTTCATGATTTTCAATATCTTTGACAGCAAGATGCAAAATTTTTACAGGAAGTTTCTTTTATTTAATGTTTCATATCTGATTATTATTTTTCATTCTTCTTTCATTGTACGTTATCATTATTTTGATTAACTTATTTTACTTTTTGTTCTTAAGGATGGTGAAAGATTTGATACTATTATATGAAATCGAAAAGTAAGATTCGCTCTCAAAGTTTGCTTTTTGATATTTGCTTGGGGATGATCTCTTTTTCTTCATTACAAAGGATGTTTATAATCACTACTTCTCATCCATGGTAACATAAGCCAATCTAATAAACTTCTTTTGAAATTTGATTTGATTTCTATTGAAAAGTTCAATTTATATAATTCACTATCCGTATCTCTATGAATTTATAAAACCTTTCACGCATTTAGTTATTGAATTTTTTATGTAGAGATAAATATTTTTTTCATTTTTAATAAAATTGATTGGTCTGATTTTATTTTGATTAAGATATATGATTATTGCGTAATGTGAGTAAAAATACTTACTTGTCATGAACTTTGGGATATTCACCCTGTCTATGATAATTTCATATTATTGTAAAATTTGAGATGAAATTATGTCATAAAAGGTGGAGGTTAGAAAATGTTTATGTTTAAACTTTTATAGCTGTGAAGTTATTTTAATTTGACATTATAATATTTTGCATTTTTTTGCGGTAAGATATATAATATATATTATCTAACCACAATTATTTATTAGTGACATGAATTTATTATTTGTTACGTTTAATGTATGCTTTATTTATACCTATTCATTTTATTTTTATATGAATAAATAAACTTTATTTAAAATAAATTAAACATTCATTAAGGTTATACAATAAAATGATTATATGCTCTTGAAGAGCTAATATTACATCAAACTGTAAAAAGCTCTTTAAGAGCTTATATTTTATCTCCTTGTGATGCGAAATTTTGTAAAATATAATATTATTTTTCAGATCAATAAGATATATGTTGAATAAAACTTTCATGTGTTTTACATTAAAACCATATATATAAATAATATGAGATATTCATGTATTTGTATTATATATATTCCCCGAAGGAATACATTACACTATATGATTGAAATATCTAATATGCTCTTGTAGTAGCAATATTGTGAAGATGACTTTAACAATATTTTCTAACGATCTCATACATTCTAGTGGCTAAGCAAAATAATAATTTAGTAATGAAAAACTATGAAATTCTTCCACTAGTTTTGCTTCATTCCCTAAAGTGAGTGTAGCAGTACATAACAATTATGAAAAATGAAAATGTAGAGATCATGATTGTTGTTGTAATTGTGGATGTGATTGGAGACTAATCATGACAACATGAATAGATAGATTTTGATTTGAAATTCACGCATATTTTGTGATGGTGATTATGAAATAAAGAATCAATGGAGGCGTTTAGAAGTCTATCCTACTAGATTTATTACATTCTCTGAAGTGAATGGAAACATTAAGAAAATAAAAGATATAATCATGAACCACTAAAAGTGGGAACATAGTAATAAATAAGAGAACAATGAGAGTTCTCAAGATAACTCTTCAAAGGGTAAAGATAACTTATGTTATCAATGTGATATGAAAGATTATTGGCCACATATGTGGCATATGCCTAAATATTTATGAGCAATAAAATATTATAATTCTACCTAAAGCTCGTTATGGTTGGATGCACCTAAAATTGCAAAAAAAAAATTGATATTTGGAGATTTTAGCATATTCCCTGAAGCGAATATTGCATATAATTGTTTGGAAATTATATTTATTTTGTTGACTTAGTGACATTATAATATTCATATTGATTTAGATATTTCCAGTAGTAAATTTCACAACAGCACTTATATGTCGATACAAAGTAAAAGGAACGATAGTAAAATTATTAATTTGTTACAATTTAGTACAATTGAAACACATGTTAAAGTAAACCAGAAGTTTACTGATACAAATGCATTTACTACTTAGCGTGACTAGTTAGACCATCCTGGACAATATATGATTTGAAAATTAATTAAGAATTCATATGGACATTGAAGAACCAGAAGATTCTTTAATTTAAGAGAATTCTCATATGTTGCTTGTTCTCAATGAAAATTGATTATAAAAGAAACTCACTAGCTAAAGTTGAGATTTAATGTCTTGCATTTCTGAAACGAATATGGGCCCATTCATCCACCATGTGGATTGTTTTGATATTATATGATTTTGGTAGATGCATCTATAAAATAATCACATATGTTATCGATTTGCAACCTGTCGTTTGCAAGATTGCTTGTTTAAATAATTAATTTTAGATTATGCAATTAAGACAATTCATCTTGCTAATACTGATGAGTTTATGTCTCAATTTTTCATTGATTAAATTTGAAAAACTTATGTAAAAGTTTGCACATAATGGTTTATAGAAATTATTGATTAAACACCTCTGATTAATATCTAAACCATTACTTATGAGAACTAAATTTCCTATTTCAATATGAGATTTTGTTGATTTACGTTTTGTATGCATCAAGCCAATAAGTTACAAATACTCCACATTATAATTGGTTTTTGATCAAGAGCTAAATATTTCTCATCTTTGAATTTTTATATGTGCGTATATGTTCCAATTGCTCCACCACAACGCACAAAGATGAGTGAATCCTTAAAGAAAGTTGAGAATGTATATTAGTTACAAGTTTCTTTATATTATTAAATGTTTTGAATGTATTTGAGATTCAAATATGACATGATTTATGATAACAATTTTGACTCGATAGTTTTCCTAACATTAGGGGGAGAGAAATAATAACTTGTAATGAGTTAGGGGGAGAGTAATTTGAACCAAAAGTTTAATAAGGATAACTGATTACAAGTTAACTGTTAGATGTATTTATAAACTTAATGAGAATAACCAAGTGTTATATACCATCTAATATTTTAATTTGAATCAAAGCCCCAGTAGGACAATCAGTTAGAATAAATAATAGATTGATCGGTTCTAAAGATGAAACTTCTTCTAGATGGTCATATAGTAGAGGTGGGTGCTCCACAAGAGACCCAAGACATAACTAATAATGTAAAGCCCTGAATAATTTATTTCTGTTTCTGTAAATCTAGACATAAATGTGTATCGTTTCAGTGGATAAGTGATCTGGGTGTGTGTGTGAAATTTTGGGTTCAAGTCCCACTTTTGGCAAACTCTGTTATTTTTTGTCCTAGCCTTATCTCTGTTGGGTGGGCTTATATTATATTTTTGCTAGATTCATATCAGAATGAGCCTGCTAGTTCAAGTGGTAAGGTATTAGCTTGTCTAAGGTCCCGTGTTCGAACACCCGTGTGAGTGAAGAATGTAATTTTTGCTTCTGTGTGTATCGGTCGTGCGGTGGAATTTGGATGGAGTTGAAATTCTGAGAGTGGTTGAGGTTAATGGTCGATTTTTAGGGGATTTAGTGGTTAGTGGAGTTGTGAGAGTTGTGATGTAGTGTGAGTGTATTCAAATTAGATTAATTTTATTCTTTTTTCTCTCTCTTTCAAAACTTTCTGACGTCAGTTTCCCTTTTCTCCTCTTTTCTCTGTATCTTCTTTTTGCTTCTAATTTTCTCTCTATTTTTGATTAGTCAATCCATTATCCTTTTCGTTAGGGAATTTTTTAAATTGTTTGTTTTCCATCTATGTGGGTAAGTGTAAGTGTAATCAGTTAGTTTCCTCTTCTTTCTGCTTAAACTATCGTAAAGGTGCGAAATGGAGAAGTTGATTTTCTATGTACGTATTGCGCATGAGTAGACGATGAACCTGTGGTTTTCACTTCAATAGTTTAAATTGTGGTTGTATCTGTTCTTGTCAATGGTAAGTTGTGTGCGTTGTTTCGGGTTATGTTCTCGATTCGTAATTTGATTGTTAAAAAGGTGTTGGGTATTCTATTTTTAGGTGCTGGTGGTCTCGGGAGTGGTTTCACATCAAAATCGTACCAGGTGTGTACCTTTAATGCGATAACATGACGTTCAGTGAAAGTCAAAAATTGGGTCTGTTGACGCCACACGAGCGTGTGGCTGACCGTGTGAATGTCGTAGGTGTGGCCGCACGCGAGACACGACAATGTGATGGCGAATGTGTGGCTGTATGAGCCACATGGGATGGGCCACACGGGCGTGTGGCTCACACAGGTGTGTGGCCCATACAAACATGCCACACTGGCATGTGGGTTTTGGGTTAGGCCGTGTGGGCTACACGGATAAGGCCAATCTGGGCGTGTAAGCCACATGAGCGTGTGGGCCCATACGGGAATGCGGGCCCAAAATTTTAAAAATTTCCCTAAGGTCACACGGGTCGTTCCGATCGAATATAAGCCTACCATAGGGTCGATAAGGGCTAACAAAACCCTATTTCCTATTATCTGATACTCTCATAGTCTGATTTGAGTAGGAAACTGATGTGTATGCCTAATTGTACTGCTAAGTCTGTATTTATCTACATACGAGTATGTTAAGCATGTTTATTATGTTATTCTTGTATCTGTATTTTGTATCTGTGTTTGGGGTGGGATTTGTATATGTGGAAGAAGTGATCTGTATAGTGACTTTTCACCTGTATTTTGGCAGCTTGATTGCATATTATCTATTATGTGTCGCATTGACACTATATAGTGTGTAGGGATGGGTGGGAGTATTTAACCTCACATGGTGGGATGGAATGGTTGAAGATGGCGTGTAGAGGATAGGGGTAGGAGTATATCTGTTCTGTACATCTGATTCTGATATCTGTTTCTGTTATAAACTTAGGTCCGAATCTGTATCAGACTGTATATGAAATTTTGTATATGTTGCATGATTACCTCTGTTGGGTTACACACTGAGTTTATGAAAGCTCAAATCTATTTGTCTGTTCTTTCCAGGTAATCCACAGACATAGGCGGTTGAAGCGACGGAGGCTTAGCGGTGACCACTTGACGAAAATTATTTTCTTTATTACTATTATTTCACGGTTTTATTGAATTTTCTGGTTTTCATGAGAGTTTTGTAATTTTTGAACTCTCTGGACTTTTTGAACTGTTTGGTTTGAATTTTTGAGTTTGATTGTGTTATGATTTCTAAACTGCAATGATTCAACAAAATATCGATTTTACGCGAACAAATTTTATTTTTGAAAACACGAGCGTTGTTTTATTTTAAACGATTTTCAAGCTTCCGTTGTAAAATAATTGGTTAACTTTAAACTAAACATTGTTTTATCGAAGTATCATCGATTTCAAAACCGTTTTTCGTAATACTTCCGGATTTGACCATAACGTCCAGGTCGGGTTTGGGTGTTACATTTAGTGGTATCAGAGCCAAGTTTCGATCCTAGACCTACTGGTTATTGGCTCACCGAAGGAGCTTATAGAGCTTAAGGCTCAACTTCAAGAGCTTTTGGTCTGTGGTTTCATCCGTCCTACTGTGTCTCCGTGGGGGGCATCGGTTCTGTTTGTGAAGAAAAATGATGGTATCATGAGGATGTGCATCGATTACTGGCAGTTGAATAAACTGATTGTAAAGAATATGTACCCACTTCTGATGATTAATGACCCCTTTAATCAGTTTTGTGGGGCTAAGGTATTCCTAAAAATAGATCTTCATTCTAGGTATCATCAACTTAGGGTTAAGGAAGCTGATATTCATAAGATGACTTTTAGGACTCGTTATAGGCACTACGAGTTCCTAGTTATGCCCTTTGGTTTAACGAATGCCCCAGCTGCATTCATAGATATGATGAACCAAGTTTTTTAGCCATATCTGGATCAGTTTATTGTAGTCTTCATTGAGGATATTCTGGTGTACACTAAGACTGAGGATGAGCATGATGAGTATCTTAGAGTAGTTCTTTAAATACTTCGAGAGAAACAGCTCTATGCTAAGTTGAGCAAATGTAAATTCTGGTTGCAAGAGGTAACATTTTGGGGCACATGGTTTCTACTGAGGGGATCCAAGTTAATCCTAGAAAGATTAAGGCTGTGTTTGATTGGGAACAACCTAAGAATGTATATGAGATTCGTAGTTTTCTAGGTCTTGCGAGTTATTATCAGAGGTTTGTTAAGGGGTTCTCACTGATTGCAGCTCTTCTAACTAAGCTTCTACGTAAGAATGTTCCTTTAGTCTGGATTGATGCGCAACAATCGAGCTTCTAGAAGCTCAAGATTGTTCTGACTTAAGCTCATTTTCTAATACAGCCTGAATCTGGTAAAGAGTTTGTAGTGTATAGTGAGGACGGGTTTGTGTATCGAATGATTCTAATCTGAGGCAGTCGATTTTGAGGGAAGCGCATAGTAGCCGTTATACTATGTATGTCGGTGGTAATAAGATGTATTGGGATCTCCGTGAACTGTACTGGTGGCTGAATTTAAAACGTGAGGTAACTGATTTCGTTTCTTATTTTCTGACGTGCCAGCAAGTTAATACTGAGCACCAGTTGCCTTCGGGTTTGCTCCAAACCGTTAAAATTCCCTTATAGAAATGGGAGCATGTGACGATGGGCTTCGTTAGTGGGTTGCCTTTAACACCCACTAAGAAAAATTCTGTTTAGGTCATCGTGGATCTATTGACCATGTTTGCCCATTTTACTCCAGTCCGATCGAACTATTCTCTGCAGAAGTTAACAAAGTTCTATATTTTTGAGATTGTGAGACTTCATAGGGTTTCAATTTCAATAATCTCTAATAGGGATCCTCGCTTCACTTCTCGGTTCTAGAAGAAACTTCATGAAGCTCTGGGTTCGAGATTATACTTTAGTACTACATTCTATCATCAGACCGATGGTCAATCTGAGAGGGTGATTTAGATACTGGAGGATATGATTCGAAGTTGTGTGATTGATTTTTGAGGTAGCTGGGTGTATCCATGATGTGTTTCACGTCTCGATGTTGAGGCGGTATCAGTCTGATCTATCTCACATTGTCTCTGTTGAGGAAATCGAGGTTAGACCGAACATGACATTTGAAGAGGAGCCAGTTCAGATTTTGGTTCAAGATATTAAGGTTCTAAGGAAGAATTCCATACCGTTGGTAAAGGTTCTGTAGCGGAATCATGGCACTGAGGAAGCCACATGGGAACCTGAAGGCTCAATGCGTTAACAATATCATCGTCTGTTCGGATTAGGTAAATTTCGATGCCAAAATTTCTTTTAGGGTGTAGAGTTTAACGCCCTAAATAATTTATTTCTGTTTCTGTAAATCTAGACATAAATGTGTATCGTTTCAGTGGATAAGTGATCTGGGTGTGTGTGAAATTTTGGGTTCAAGTCCCACTTTTGGCAAACTCTGTTATTTTTTGTCCTAGCCTTATCTCTGTTGGGTGGGCTTATATTATATTTTTGCTAAATTCATATCAGAATGAGCCTGCTAGTTCAAGTGGTAAGGTGTTAGCTTGTCTAAGGTCCCGTGTTTGAACACCCGTGCGAGTGAAAAATGTAATTTTTGCTTCTGTGTGTATTGGTCGTGCGGTGGAATTTGGATGGAGTTGAAATCCTGAGAGTGGATGGGGTTAGTGGTCGATTTTTGGGGGATTTGGTGGTTAGTGGAGTTGTAAGAGTTGTGATGTAGTGTGAGTGTATTCAAATTAGATTAATTTTATTCTTTTTTTCTCTCTCTTTCAAAACTTTCTGACGTTAGTTTCCCTTTTCTCCTCTTTTCTCTGTATCTTCTTTTTGTTTCTTTTCTATCTATTTCTGATCAGTCAATCCATTGTCCTTTTCGTTAGGGAATTCGTTAAATTGTTTGTTTTCTGTTTGTGTGGGTAAGTGTAAGTGTAATCGGTTAGTTTACTCTTCTTTCTGCTTGAATTATCGTAAAGGTGCGAAATGGAGAAGTTGATCTGTGTACGTATTGTGCAGGAGTAGACGATGAACCTGTGGTTTTCGCTCCAATAGTTTAAACTGTGGTAGTATCTATTCTTGTCAACGGTAAGTTGTGTGCATTATTTTGAGTTATGTTGTGGATTCGTAATTTGATTACTAAAAAAGTGTTGGGTATTCTGTTTTTAGGTGTTGATGGTTTCCGTAGTAGTTTCGCATCAAAATCATACCAGGTGTGTACCCTTAATGCAAGAAAATAAGGTTCGACGAAAGCTAAAAACTGGGTCTGTTGATGCCACACGGGCGTGTGGCCAGCTGTGTGGCTAGCCGTGTGCGAGACATGACCGTGTGAATGTCGTAAGTGTGGTCGTACATGAGACACGGCCATGTGATAGCGAATGTGTGACAGTGTAGGCCACACGGGCTAGGCCAGGTTGGGCATGTAGGCCTCACGGACTTGCCACACGGGCATGTGGGTTTTAGATTAGGCTGTGTGGGCCACACGGAAAAGGCCAATCTTGGTGTGTGGGCCCACACGAGCCTGTAGGCCCAGAATTTTAAAAATTTCTTTAGGATTGCATGGGTCATTCCGATCGATTGTGGGCCTACCGTAGGGTCAATAAGGGCTAACTAAACCCTATTTCATGTGATTTGATACTCTCATAGTCTGATTTGAGTAGGAAACTTATATGTATGTCTGACTGTACTGTACTATTAAGTATGTATTTATCTATATACGAGCATGTTAAGCATGTTTATTCTGTTATTCTTACATATGTATTCTGTATCTGTATTTGGGGTGGGATTTGTATATGTGGAGGAAGTAATCTGTATGGTGACCTTTCGCCTATATTCTGGCAGCTTGACTGCATATTATCTGTTATGTGTTGTATCGACACTAATGGTGTGTAGGGATGGGTGAGAGTTTTTAACCCCACAAGGTGTGATGGGATGGTCAGAGATGGTGTGTAGAGGATGGCGGTAAGATTCTGTATATATGTTTTGTACATTTGATTCTGATATCTGTTTCTGTTATAGACTTATGTCTGAATCTGTATCTGACCATATATGAAATTTTGTATATGTTGCATGATTATCTCTATTGGGTTACACACTGAATTTGTGAAAACTCACATCTGTTTGTCTGTTCTATTCAGGTAATCCATAGACATAGACGGGTCGATGCGACAGAGGCTTAGCGGTGACCACTTGACGGAAACTGTTTTCTTTATTATTTAACGGTTTTACTGAAAATTTTGGTTTTCATGAGAGTTTTTTTTATTTTTGGAATCTTCGGACTTTTTGACTATTTGGTTTGAATTTTTGGGTTTGATTGCATTATCATTTCTAAACTGTGATGATTCAATAAAATACCGATTTTACGCGAACAAATGTTATGTTTGAAAACACAAGCGTGATTTTGTTTTAAATGATTTTCAAGCTTCCATTGCAAAATAATTGGTTAACTTTAAAGAACAACATGTAACGATTTCAGTAATATATATAAACGAATATATTTTATAAAACTGTGATGTTTTATCAAATAACTAAACATTGTTTTATCGAAGTATCATCGATTTCAAAACCCTTTTTCGTAACACTTTCAGATTCGTCCATAATGTTCAGGTCGGGTTTGGGGTGTTACAAATAAGTAAAACTTCAAAAGAGATTTAGGTACCTGAAACTGAATTTTAAAATAATGAAAATAAGATATCTCAATAAGTTACGTCAATTTGAGAAAATGTGGAACCGAATAATAAATGTGGTCGACAATGATTTTGCATGCAATATTATTTTTTAAATAATGAAATAAAAGGAATATCTTGAATTAATCTATTGAGAAATATAGATATGAAATAAATTGATCAAAATAGAAAGACGCAACTCAAGTACAATTAAATTCGTTAAGTTTTTGGACCAGTAGTCCAAATATCTAAAGGTATAAAGCCAGTGAGGGTGCAATTGAAATAGTTTTTCAAAAGCAGAATAAAAATATGAAGTTTTTCACTAAGTCTTGGTATTGATTATGAAAAGATATAATATTCTTTTGTGGTGGATGCAATAACCTTTAGATATATTATTAAATTGACAATTCATAAAAGGTTTAACTTACGTCTAATGGTTATTGTTACAACCTTTTATGAATCACTATATGGTAAAGTTTATATTAAAATCCTTGAAGAATTTAAGATGCCAGAAGCATATTGAAATTCTCGAGAAATTGTTCATTTATATGAATTGAAATATTTTGAACATATGTGGTAAATTTGACTTAGTGAATAGTAGTTGAAGGAGGATTATAAAATGATCCAAAATACCTATTTGTGTTTTTATAAAAGAATCATGATTAAAGTTTGTTATGATTATTGTTGAATCTCCTGAAGAGATCAAAATATATTTCCCCAAATTCCCCTCACTCATGACTTTTAAAAGAATGGTAATATAAATGCTTAGCAAATACATTCAAATAGTCATTTGAAAAACTAGTATTCAAGATTGAATACGTAGAATATGAGAAAATATGTGATGTTTTCATGAGGGGCCGTAAATACACGTTGCACTCTTTTTCCTTTAATCGAGGTTTTGTCCCATTGGGTTTTCCTGGTAAGATTTTTAATGAGGCAGCATATTATGCGTATTATAGATTGTGTATTCTTTTTCCTTCATTAGGTTTTTATCCCACAGGGTTTTTCCTAATAAGGTTTTAACGAAGCACATTATCTATCAATGGACATCCAAGGGGGAGTGTTATGAATATCTTATTAAGTGGATGTCCATCATGATTAAGATAAAGTTTTAATGTACTTTAAATTCAGTTTTAATGTACTTTAAATTCTAATAGTTATTAGAATTAGATCTCTACTTCTTTTATACTTCTTATGCCTATATAAATAGAGACTCTGATGAAGCATTGTAATCATTCCTTTTGATAAATAAAGTACATCCTCTATTGCTTTCATATTTTCTTTGTTCTTTATTCTCTCCATCTCTCTTTATTTTATAACAGAATGTCTATTATTTTTAAGTTATCTAATTATATTCAATGATTTTGTAGATTTATAACTGGGTAAACTATATATATAAATAGTCACCCAACTATATCCACTTTCCCGTTTTGGTCATCCAACTTTGAAATTTTTAAATTTAGGCACTAACATTTGTATTTGTTCTTATTTTGGTCACCTACTGTTAAATTGATTAAGGAAATAATGGCGTAATCTTTTTCTAAATGGTATAATAACACATTTAGTGCTCAATACTTACATATTCTATCAATTTGATTCAAATTTTAAATAATTCAATAAATTTAACCCTTCAAATTTACAAATTCTATCAATTTGATCTTCAAAGTTCCTAACCAAAGCTTTAAGCTTTTATAATAAAGACATTCCACATTTATAAATTTGTAAACCCCTAAAAACTTCTCTCAATTATGTGTCAGTATGTTTTATTGGATACTTGCACTATTAGCTTGGAATTAAGAAATCTAATGTTTAAAATGATCTAATTAGTAACCTTTTTGCTTTAGATTTTATTTTTCAGTTGAATATAGGTACAATATTTTTAGGGTTTCAATCAATATTGCTTTTTTATGTTATACTTGGGGGTTACTCCTTTTAAAGGAGGAATTTTGCTAGCATCCCAAATTTTGAAAAATGATAGGTCCACAAGTGTTTTAGTTTTTAAAAATTAGTGTTTGTCTCTCCCTTTCAAGGATGAATAACTGAATCTACTAATGACAGTCCTATGACTCCACCCCTGAACAAACAACGCCCTCACAACTTTGTCCGACCAACAGGAATGGGTTATTCATCATCAGATTCCCTAGATCACCACCCAATGCAATCATGTCAATCCTACAACTCGATTGCTCTTGCTTCGACACCAAAATTCTCCAGCATTAATGGAGCCAAGACTAATAACACTCTCAGAAAATGGTTCGTTAGTTGAGAGAAATTTTTTTCTTTGTTGGGTTTTAAAATTTTATAGATATATAATGTCTCTGTTTTAAAAGCTGAAAGCTTTGATTAGGAAGTTTGAAGATCAAATTGATAGAATTTGTAAATATGAAGGGTTAAATTTATTGAATTATTTAGAATTAGGATCAAATTGGTAGAATTTGTAAATATGAAAGGTTACGTTTATTGAATTATTTAGAACTAGAATCAAATTGATAGATCATGTAAGTATTGAGGGCTAAATGTGTTATTATACCGGTTAGAACAAGGCGTCATTATTTTCGTTATCAATTGAACTACGGGTGACTTAAAAGATATGACCAAATGAATTAATTTCACATCAATAAACTATTATATTAATTAATGTTTAATTAATATTACTTTTATTACCATCACATAATAATAGTAATCAATTATCATTCTAATCTTAATTTAGTAATATAATTAACAATAAAGGGTATTCTCGTTAGTTCAATTTTTTTTTTCAAATTCGTGTTGTTATATTTATTATAGATATTTATGTTTTAGATATTTTACAATACCTTGTAGGACACTTGTCATCACAACCCTGCATGTGTGGTCTAAAAATTTCACTGACAATATACCAAATATATTCGCTTAAATAAATCCAAAATTTGAAAGAATTTAAGACTATATATTTTGGTAATTTTTAGTGTTATGAAAATTAAATCGAACTATTTGGTTGAACCAATTAAACTGGACATCGATGAATTGATCAATTCAACTGATAGTATATAATTAAAAATAGAATAAAACATTGTTAATTGGTTAAATCAATGATCTAATCAATTCATCTACCAATTTGTTCCTTACAACACTAATAATATTTTAAAAGCATTGATTTTGGAATGATCTAGATGCTATTAAGATGTAACTAAGAGAAAAAATCTTCTTTCATCACCTAATAAAATCAATCAACAAAAAGACACACTTAATTGGAGTTTTAAATATTAAAACTTCAATCAACTACGTTCTTTGATTATTATTAACGATCAATTGTTTAAGAGTAACAACTAACGGTTTCTTCTATTTTTGGGTTATTTATACCCTGTGTCACACTAAGATTGTGCCACGTGACCGAAAAATAGTATTTTCCACTTAAAATCATTAAAATAATAGAAAATTTATAAAAAAATTACAAAAATATGAAAATTAAAAAAATATAGGAAGGTACAAAAAAATTTAAAATCACAAAAAAAATTAAGAATTGTAAACAACATAAAAATACAATAAAAAGAATCTACAATTTTATGTACAATCTCGGTTGTCACTTACATTCTCAACTGATTTCCTACCTTAGTTTATATCTCAAAACACTTCCCTATTATTGGCAGTGGACAAAGGGGTGCAAGCTTTGGGCAGATCCGAGTGGATGAAAACAACAGATAGCTTCAAGGATCAATTTTTTTTTTATAATTTTTAATAGGTGTTGTTTTATTAACAATGATTAATGAGCAAATGAAAAAAAAATGGTTTCATAATTTTTTTCATATATTTTTAATTTTTTAAATAATTTTTATGTTTTTTTATAATATTTTGTAAATTTTAATAAATTTATATAGCTTTAAATATTTGTTCATAGTTTTTCAATTTTTGTATTTTCATAATTTGTATAATTTTTTATAATTTAGATATTTTTATTTTGATATTCTTTTCATTTTTTATTTTTTATATATTTTTATCTTTTATAATTTTCTATGTTTTTTTATATTTTTTTGCACATTTCTATCTTTTATAATTTTTAAATCTTTTTTATATAATAATAATTTGCTATAGTTTTTTAATAAAAAATACTAGTTTTATTGTGTGGCACAATTGTCAAATCTCAAAAATCAGGTTAGTAGACCGAGAGTGGTCACGCCACAATTTGTAAGGTTATCTTTGTGCGTTTGTTAAATAAGTGAGTTGCTAGCCTGATGGTTAAGAGTTTATGAGTTCATCCTTGAAATCTAAGTTTGAATCCCTTCCCTTGCATCATTTTTATTTTGTACAATTTTGCTTCAAATCCTAGTAAGTGTCACGCCCTATTTTAAAAATAAGTGTTGTGGGAGTTTTAAAAAAATGTGGTCTGGCTTAGTGGTTAAGAAGTAGTGTAGTTACCCTTGTTTCCTGAGTTTGATTTTTTTGTATAATTTTTATTTATTTTATTTTTGCCCAAAAGCCTAGCAATTGCCACCCCATGCTGAAACCTTAGGTATTTAATGTATTTTTTTTTCAGTTTAGCCTCATTTGCTCATTTGTTCATTTTCTCTATCACCCCTATCTTCTTTTTCTCTCATTTTCCCCAATTTTCTTTTCCTCTCTTCTTCTACTGTGTCACCTCTAACTCCTAATTTCCTTCCATATTCTTCTTTTTTCTTCTATTGTTAGTCGAATAATTGCTGCCCATTTTCACACCATTGTCGCCCCTTGAAGCTCCTCAATCACCCTTTTATTGTTGTTGTTGTTGTTGTTGTTGTTGTTGTTGTTGTTGTTGTTATTATTATTATTATTATTATTATTATTATTATTTGTTGTCAGTTCTGCATTCCAATCATCACAGATCTGAAGTGGGTAGTGTAAGTACTATTCTTATGACATATCCAATGTCGATTTCTATTCTTTTATATTTTGTAGTGGCTGACTAATGCTAGTGTAATGGCCGAATTGCACATGTTGATTTTTTATGTGTAATTTTGTTTGAAGGACCAAATATGAACGTATCGGATCAATAGTAGCATTGAAGGACAACCCACATCTCTTGTCTAATCGTTAGAAGAGTAAGTAACATACGAAAAATTAAATTCGATTAGCTTTTGCAAATACCTATTTCCGCCGAACCCTGTAGGGGTGTCGAAGACTGATTCTAAATCATGTTTGTGTGTTTTGTGTTTAGATTTGGTTAACTGTTATCTAAATTAAGGTCGTAATAGTTGTGGATTTGTGTTAGTGCATCGAATTTGCAGAAATCAGGTGTGGGTCCTAACTTTTGTGTGTCTTAGTGTTTATTGTGAATTGTTTGATTGTTCACAAGTTGGCCGAATATTGTGTGTAATTTTCTATGCATGGTCGAATGGCTTAATGCCAACTGTGAAGTGGCTGATTATGGTAAGATGTTTAATGTTGGGAAAACATTAAGTGACCCTTTAGTAATGGTCGAATATTAGGCTTTAAAATGAGGTAACCGATTGTGTAAGTATTTTACTTATGGGATGATTGTGTATTTAATCAATTGGATGGTTATATACATGCCATTTTGTGACTAGTATCGTTAAGTATGTTGTTCGTCATTGTTACCAATTACATGTAAGTATGTCTACTATAATGTATGTTGACTGCATGTATGCATGCCATTGAATGTTACTAGTTTACTGAATGCATGCTAAGCATACCACTGATATTGTTATACTGAATGCATGTTAAGCATGCCACTGTATTGAAAGTGATACTGTTTAAGCATGGCATGCTTAATTATTTACAGAGGAGTTCGTGGAGTACCGACGGTTTATTCGCATTATTGTTTAGCAGTATATCTGTGCCCCGGAGTATTATTAGACTAATGACGACTTATCGCAACTTACCGACAGCTTGTCTGCAAACTATTGGCAGTTTAACTGCATATTGATACTTATGGTTTATCCGCATCGAGTTTCGTTTCTTATTGTTTTTGGTGTTCGGATGATAGGTTCTAGGGAACTCGTGGTGTGTAGCGGGTGGATGGGTGGGATCTTGGCACTGATTCATATGAGCATGCCTATGCATATAAAAATATGTTTTTCATATGATGCCATGCTTCATTGAAAATTTTGATTGTTTGAGATGGTTTATACTGCTTATTTTGTTAAAACTCACACTAAGCTTTTTAAAGATCACCCCCATAATTTTATCCTTATAGATAACCTCAAGGTTAGGATCGGACTCGACAATTCAGAGGTCTCGTCTCAGATTTTCGGTTTAATATTATAATTTTTATCACTATTCAGGACTGTAATAATTTTTATACAGATTGTGGCATGGGTTCAATATTCTGGGTTATTTTGGTATTTTGTATACATTATCATTAAAACTAGTTAAGTTAAATAACTGGACGAACCTACACATTGGTGTTTATAAGCATATAAATTATTTTTTAAATAATATTAAATTAAGGTCTTCGTATTTTTTGCTGCAAATCTGTACTTGAATTTCTGGAAAGTAAATTAAAAATAAAAAATGTTTTCAAGAGTAATAAGAACTTCTATAATTGGATCTTAATCAGGCTTCGCATAAGTTAATTTTTTTAGAACTAAGAGAAGCTCACTACAATTTTTTCAAAAAATAAACAAATGTTTTAAAGGGGAAGTTTTTGAAAATTTGATCTTTTTTCTTTTATTGAGTCATTTCGGTGACTAATGTGGTCTTTAGAATCTGGCCATAACTTCTAAACCGAGTTAAGGAGGTTACAACAATCTTAATATGACACGTGACAAAAATAACCAATAAATTAAAGAAAATAACAATAGCTATTGTCTAATGATTAACTTGAATGGTCAAATGGCTTAGTTGATGGGGTTGGATTAGATACATTTTCTATTCGGAGACTTAATTGATGTTTTTAAAAAAGAAAACAACATTTTTTGGACCATTATTATTATTATTATTTGCCATCATATAGTGGTGATCACAACTAATAAGGGCAAAATAATATATGGGAAAATGTTTTCTTTTAAATCTTCAACTTGGGGTGAAGAATAAAGTGAACATGTTATCATTTTAATATCCAAATATAATACGTGTGCAGTTTTAATTCATGAAATAAATATTTATACTACTTTCTCTCGTATATATAATTAGGCTTTTTTACTTTAATATTATAAAAAATTAATTCTAATATCGGCTGTCAATATAATTATACACAAAAATAGTATGTTTAGAGGGTGGTGCCTTTCTAATATTTTAATAGTGGTGCCATGTACATAGGCGGCACCACTTTATACTCCTTCTATATGGTCAAAATACGGGCCAATTTTGACCTATGACCGACCTGCCCCGTTGTGGCTCCCATTGGACTAGCGGCACCAGTCACGCCACCCTGACAGGTGGCACTGGTGCCAGTCACCAATCCCCTCTGCTGTGCACCAATACACAACAAAATGCAATGAGTAGTACCTTCAAAGGGAAAAAGAGAAGAAGATGGAAAGCCTTATAAGCATGGTCCCCTTTGAAGAAATCGGTAGTGAGAAAAAAAAAGAGGGAAAGAAAGGAGAGGAAGGAGAAGAAAGAAAGAAAGAAAGAAAAAATGTATGTATTATTTTAGTAATTAATTTTTTTTAATTTAAAGGGATTAGTTATTTTTTTATTTAGTTTACTGTTTTGTGATTTGTTATGAATGTAAAAATTTTTTTATTTTTTTTCAACTTTTTTAAAGTTATTTTGTTAGTAATTTAAAGCCTTCCATCTTCTTCTCTTTTTCCCTTTGAAGAGACTACTCACTGCATTCTGCAGTGTCTTGGCACGCAGTGGAGGGGACTGGTGACCGGCACCAGTGCCGCCTGTCAGGGTGGCATGACTGGTGACGCCAGTCCAATGGGAGCCACCTGGGGGCAGGTCAGTCACAAGTCAAAATTGGCCGTATTTTGACCGTATAGCAGGAGTATAAAGTGGTGCCGCCTATGTACATCGCACCACTATTAAAATATTATTTTAAAAAAAATTAATTTAAAAAAAAATGGTGGTGCCATCTATAAGAAAGGCACTATCTCTAAACGTACCATTTTTTGTATATAATTATTTTGATACCTCATTTCAGAATTAAATTTATTTTATAATATTAATGTAAAAAAGCCATATAATTATATATTTCGAACTTTTTATGCTTAACTCTGACACTTTATTTTTTGGTAAAATTATGAAATTATTTACAAAGCTTCTTCGATCAAAGATAAAATAAGGAAAATTAGATATGGAAATTCAAACCCTAAATTTATTGGATGTAGTAAATGAATGAGTGAATGAATTAAACTATACTCAAAATGTTATGAATTTGTGGGGAAACTGATAACATTTATACCAAAACAAAAATAATTAATGATATACTCAAATGTTATGCTTTATGGTTTATGGAAATTAACTTTTTTGAAATTTATAATTCTTCCTTTTAATATTATCATCTTTAAAATTGGAATTTAAGTTTTTTTATTTAAAAGTATAATGTGCCTTATTATAATATTTATAGAAGATGATATTCAAATTTAAAGGTTAAATGCTCAAATTAAGACTAAATATTTTAAAGGTTGTTCACATAAAAGTTAAAATTTTAAAATTGATCATATAATGGTTTAACTTTTACAAAAGTGTTCAAATAAAGACTTTTTTACGCAGTTTAACCCAATTTAAGTAAAAATTAAGTGAATGCTAACGTTTTTAGAATAAAATACATTATAAATGAATCAAATATTACTTTAAAAGAAAAAAAATAATTTGAGACTCGACATCCTGACATTTAAAAAGTCATTATTTGAGCACTTTAAAAAAGTTTAGTCCTTATTCGAACACTAAAAAAAAGATTTGAACCATATTTGACCATTTTAGAAAGTTTAAGTACTTTTGTAAAAATTAAGCATTTATAAGATAGATTTAACCCTTAGACAAGCAACCAATTTGGCTACATTTGAGATGGCATGATATATTGAGAGCGAAGATTGAATAGGGTCAGCGATTGATGAAGAAGTGGCACAAGATAAATGGGTGTTTGAATTTGATTAGAGAAGAGCCAACAGCCAACTCGGTTTTGTAACTGAACCCACAAAAGTTTCCAGGAGCCAGAATGGGAAAGAGTGAACCCAATGTCCTTTTCTGTATTTTTTTAAAACTCACTATATGGTGAACAAAGGAAACACTTGTGGCATAGTTGAAGTTGGAGCTAACTGCCCCACCTTTTTTCCCCCCTCTTTTATACTGTAAATATTGCATTAGAGCCAAAAACCGGTAGCACTATTATAATTACAATTACTAAATTTACTTTTTAAAATATTTCCTCCGTTGTTAGCAACCTGATTAAAATATTGAGAGATGCAGAAAGATATGAGGGTATGGGCAGAGGTGGTGCTTTACTGTGTTTATATGTCTTTTGTAGGGAAAGAGAGAGAAGCATCCTAAGGGAGGGGGTGGGTGGTGGTGCAGTTTTGTTGATCTCAAGGCTTTGCTTTTCTTCATTTTTTAAAACTATTGTTTAATTTAAAGTGTTTTTGTTTGGATAGTTTAATTTATTATAGAAAATGAAAGAAAAGACCAAATAGGTAGAGCTTGTTGCTGTTTAGAGCTTGAGTTCAAGGCAAGCAAGAAATATAGTGTGTGAGAGAAAAATGGGAAAGAAGCAAGCACAAACATAGAGAAGAAGCAAAACCCAATGATGCAAAACCGAGAAGAAAGGTTTGGAAATTGAGGCAAATGTCTATGCCCAGCTCGAGGCAATCTTCTTCATTCTTTATCTCCTTTTTCTTCTTCTTCTTCTTCAGTGCTGCAACTTTTGCAGCTCCAAACCATGAATCTTCCATTCTCTTCTCATGGATACACTCTTCTCCAACTCTACATTCCTCTTTTTCCAACTGGAACAGTCTTGACTCCACTCCATGCAACTGGACCTACATAACATGTTCCCCACAAGGTTATGTCACCGAAATTAATATACAGTCAGTCCCTCTTCAGCTTCCTTTACCAGCCAATCTTTCTGCTTTTCAATCTCTCAAAAGACTAGTCATCTATGATGCAAATCTCACAGGCACTATCCCACTTGACATTGGTTATTGTTCACAACTTACTACCATTACCCTTGGCTCCAACAGTCTGGTTGGCTCCATCCCTGCAAGTATCGGTAGGCTTCAGTATCTCCAGGACTTGGTTTTGAGCTCTAATCAGCTAACTGGGAAAATCCCAGTTGAGCTAGGTAACTGCACTAGTCTCCGGAAAATAGAAATTTATGATAACCTTCTAAGCGGGACTATCCCTGCTGACCTCGGGAACTTGTCTCTTCTTCAAGTTCTTCGAGCTGGAGGGAACAAAGACATTGTGGGAAGAATCCCTGATGAGATTGGGGACTGCAGCAACTTGACTGTGTTGGGGCTAGCTGATACAAGAGTTTCAGGTTCTTTACCAGCTTCACTTGGGAAGCTAAGCAAGCTCCAAACCTTGTCTATATACACCACAATGCTCTCTGGTGAGATTCCTCCTGAAATAGGTAACTGCTCTGAGCTTGTAAACTTGTATCTTTACGAAAACAGTCTATCAGGATCGATCCCACCGCAGATTGGCAAACTTGAAAAGCTTGAATCACTTTTCTTGTGGCAAAATAGTCTTGTTGGGAGTATTCCAGAAGAGATTGGCAACTGTAGTAAATTGATAAACATTGATCTTTCTTTGAATTCATTATCTGGAACCATACCTTTGTCTTTGGGGGGTCTTTCGGAGCTTCAAGAGTTTATGATTAGCAACAACAATGTCTCTGGTTCAATACCTTCAACTCTCTCCAATGCTAGTAATCTTCTGCAGTTGCAGCTTGATACAAACCAGATTTCTGGTTTGATTCCACCAGATCTGGGAATGTTGTCAAAGCTTACTGTTTTCTTTGCCTGGCAAAACCAGCTTGAAGGAAGCATCCCTTCATCTTTGTCTCGCTGTACAGGTCTTCAAGCATTGGATTTGTCACACAATTCTCTCACTGGTAGCATTCCTCCTGGCCTGTTTCGACTCCAGAGCCTGGCAAAGCTTCTACTTATTTCCAATGACATTTCTGGTTCTATACCCCCAGAGATCGGGAATTGCACCTCCCTTGTGCGCTTAAGGCTTGGTAACAACAGGATCATTGGTGGTATTCCTAGAGAAATTGGGAGCCTCAAGAGATTAAATTTTCTTGATTTGTCTAGCAACAGGCTTTCTGGAGTTGTTCCATATGAGATTGGGGGTTGCACGGAGTTACAAATGATAGACCTCAGCAACAATATTCTACAGGGTCCCCTTCCCAATTCATTGTCATCTCTATCTGGCCTCCAGGTTTTGGATGCCTCATTCAATCAATTTGATGGCCAAATACCAGCAAGCTTGGGCCGTCTTGTGTCATTGAATAAGTTGATTTTAAGCAAGAATTCCTTGTCTGGATCAATACCTTCTGCCCTAGCCCTCTGTTCCAGTCTCCAGTTGCTTGACCTTAGCAGCAATAAGCTCACTGGTGGCATCCCATTGGAACTTGGCCGAATAGAAGCCCTTGAGATTGCTCTTAACTTGAGTTGCAATGGACTCACAGGGCCAATCCCTCCTCAAATATCTGCACTTAGCAAGCTGTCCATATTGGACATTTCCCACAACAAGCTTGAAGGAGACTTGGCTCCACTTGCAGCGCTTGATAATCTCGTTTCTCTCAACCTCTCCTACAATAACTTTGAAGGTTATCTGCCTGACAACAAGCTTTTTAGGCAGTTACCACAAGCAAACCTGGCTGGAAATGAAGGCCTATGTCCTACAAGCCGGGACTCTTGCTTCTTGGGAAGCGATGGCAGGGCGGGGCCATCAAGGACTGAAAATGAGATAAGGCGGTCGAGGAGATTCAAGCTAGCAGTAGCTTTGTTGATCACCCTAACAGTAGCAATGGTTATTATGGGGACAATCGCGATTATAAGGGCTCGAAGAACCATTAGAGACGATGATTCAGAGTTAGGAGACTCATGGCCATGGCAATTCACTCCCTTCCAGAAGTTAAATTTCTCAGTAGAGCAAATTCTGAAATGCCTGGTGGATTCCAATGTGATTGGAAAAGGGTGTTCCGGGGTTGTTTATCGTGCTGATATGGACAATGGTGAAGTCATTGCAGTGAAGAAGCTGTGGCCAGCAACAATAGCACCATCCAATGGATGCAACGATGACAAAAGTGGGGTTCGTGATTCCTTCTCGGCCGAGGTGAAAACGCTTGGTACTATCCGTCATAAGAACATAGTTAGATTTTTGGGTTGTTGTTGGAACAGAAATACAAGATTGCTCATGTATGATTATATGCCTAATGGAAGCTTGGGGAGTCTCCTCCATGAGAGAACTGGGAATGCTTTGGAATGGGAACTTAGGTACCAAATATTGTTGGGGGCAGCACAAGGCCTTGCTTACTTGCACCATGATTGTGTCCCTCCTATTGTCCATAGGGACATCAAGGCTAATAATATCCTAATTGGCCTTGAGTTTGAACCTTACATTGCTGATTTTGGCCTTGCCAAGCTTGTAGATGATGGTGATTTTGCTCGCTCCTCTAACACTGTTGCTGGTTCTTATGGATATATTGCTCCTGGTAACATATTTTTACTGCATTATTTACTTTTAAATAGTTATATACTCGTTGAAGGTCATTTTGTAGCAATCTTGAACTAATTATTTACTGCATCTTGGCAGAATACGGTTACATGATGAAGATTACAGAGAAGAGTGATGTTTATAGCTATGGTGTAGTGGTGTTGGAAGTACTGACGGGAAAGCAACCGATTGATCCGACAATACCAGATGGACTACACATAGTAGATTGGGTTAGACAAAAGAGGGGAGGAATCGAAGTACTTGATCCGAGCCTACTGTCTCGACCGGAATCTGAAATCAAGGAAATGATGCAAGCTTTAGGAGTAGCCTTGTTGTGTGTAAATTCATGCCCAGATGAAAGACCAAACATGAAAGATGTGGCAGCGATGCTCAAGGAGATTAAACATGAAAGAGAGGAGTATGCTAAGGTTGATGTGCTACTCAAAGGATCACCAACCATTGATGCCAAGGAAAACAACTCAAGTGGAGTTCAAGCAACATCATCATCAAAACCAGCCATGCAAATACAAAGCTTGTATCCCAAAAGCAATAACTCCAGCTTCTCTGCTTCTTCTCTACTTTACTCACCTTCCTCCAATCCTACACCAGGGTTAAAGTAATAAAAAAGCACCAAAATGGTTATAGCTACCCCACAAGGAAGTTCGTTATGCTTATTTTCTTTCTTCAGTTTCAAAACCTTTTTTTTTTTCGGTTTATGTATAAAGAAAAGCTTGATATTTGTTATAATTAGATGCATGAAGGCAAAGAAGGCTTGGAACACTGTTGTTTACAGCTAAATTACAAGTGAAATAACTATTTTCTCACAGTTCCCCATCTCAGAAGGCTTGGAGCACTGTTGTTTACAGCTAAATTACAAGTGAAATAACTATTTTCTCACAGTTCCCCATCTCACAACTTTGCATATATGATAACATATATATAATTATACCAAGTTGTAATATAACCCACGAATGTGTTTAAAATTATCATTGAGACTATTGTATTAAGAGTAGAATTTTATTATCGTTTTTGTTGTTAAAAATTAATTCTGGTATATTTATACATGTCAATATCTAATTGCTATATTAGTTACATTATTTTTTTAATAATATAAATAGATAAAATTTTTAATAAAAAAGATTTATTTTTTTTAATATATAAAAATTAATATACTTATTTTTTAAAAATAATTTTAAAATAATCTAACTCTTAATACATTTTTTACTCTAATATAGTTTCTATTTGTTCTATATTAACCTACAGGTGGCCTTATGATATTAGCACCATAACCCTGTTTTTGATATAATACAGCTAGTGAGAGAGTGAAGCATATTTAGGATACATGAAAAGAATCTAAGAATCCAGTGAAAAGATGATAAAAAGTTATTCACCAGGTGATTTCAGAAGATTAAGTCATTGATATGACCATTAAGGTGTGCTGGATGGGACCCATGATAAGTTGGTGATGTTTGATTGCTTGCATGTGTGAGTGTATAATGGAGGCTGGTGTCTAAGTGTTTGGCTTTTCCCATTCCCTAGTTAGTCATCAGTATGAAAGAATTGATTCCTAATATTGCCCTCAGACTCGGTGTGTACCTTTCCAAGGATCTTAGACTGCTGTGCTGCTTTAACCCAGGGCAAAAGCTTTCTGCTCAAAAGGGCTGCACTTTCACCTCTAAACTTCACATCAATGGCTGTCCCTACAGGTGCCAACGAAAAATGTTGTTCCCTCATTATGAAGCAGTCAAATTTATTTTACTTTATAAGTAAAAGAGAAACAAAATACCATGCTTTACTACTAAGAAATGTGCTAGGGCCATAATAAAGCTTAGCATGACTTGAGGAAAAAGAACGTCACTTAAATCCAAATAATTTATAGTTTGATTTTCAAGGTGAGTTTAGTATTACTTTGAAAAAATAATTTTAAAGCAAAAAATGTTTTTGAGATAAAATAACTGTTAAATAAGATATTTTTAAACATTTTAAAAATAATTTTGGGTAAAAAATATTTTATAAATGTATTTTTTAAAACTAAATATAAAAGAAGAAAATTTTAATTTTTACTCAAATATTTTTTAGTCTAAAAACACTCTTAAGAAATAATGTTAAACTAAGACTTAATTTAAATGGATGATACATTTTATCTCCTATAAAAATAAAAACAACATTAATAATAAAATTAAATATTATATAGTAAGATAAAACCAAAACTAAATATATTACACCTAAACTAAACTGTCTATCCAGAAAATTCTAAATCTCAATTTTATATACTACTTTTCCATGGGGTTGGTCAGGCTATGATGTGATCATCCCATGTTAGTCCAAAGAATCTTGTAATTTTCGCATAGGTACATGGACCCCTTTCCTCTGCTTGACAAGAGTCATTTGCCCTAAAGAAGTGAATCATTTCACATCAATTTGCCGCTTTTGAATGAATGAATACAAAAGGATATTTTTCCTGATTCGGTTGTTCCTATTTGAGTGTGATACTGATAATGCAAGTAGGGGTGTAAAATTTGGGTAAAATCGAAAAAATTTAGTTAACCGATTAAATTCGGTTAATCGGTCAGCTAACCGAAATTTTTTGGTCGGGGGTCGATTAATTATTTTTTAATTTTTTGGTTAACGGTTAATTTAGTTCGAAACTAATCGGTTAATCGAAAAAATTAATAATTAAAATTATAATATATAAATAGGTCCGCTATTCACCTAAACCCAATCTAAACCTAAATATTCAACCCAACTCAATTACCCAATCCAACCCAATCATAAAATTAAATTACAAATAGTTTAATAAATAAAAATAAAATTTTAAAACTAAGATTAAAACTAAAGTCTAAAAGTCTAAAAATAATTTAATTATGTAGTGATTCAATTTGGTTAATTCGGTTAATTCGGTAATTCGGTTAATTCGGTTAATTCGGGTAATTCGGGTAATTCGGTTAATTCGGGTAATTCGGTTAATTCAGTTAATTCGGTTAATTCGGTTAATTTGGTTATTTTTAACCAAAAATAAAAAACATATAATTTTCGGTTAATTCGGTTAACCGACCGAATTAACCGAAAAAATTTCGGTTCGGTTAATTTTTTGAAAAAAATTTCGGTTCGGTTAACGGTTAAAGATTTTGAAAGGTCGGTTAATTCGGTTAATATTATTTCGGATCGGTTAACCGAATGAACACCCCTAAATGCAAGCACAATTGCCTAAACTTCACTTTATCTCTGTGAATAAAAGTATTATAAAATTTTTATATTAAAATTTAGATTATATTTTATTTTTATTAAAAAAATTAAATAAATTTTATATGTTAAAATAAAGAGTAAATTGGTCATTTTATTAAAAATTTAATATATTTTTATTATTAAAAATTAATTACTGTATGTTAAAATGAGGTACAAATGATATATCATATCTGTCAATTTTGTCAGATTTTAACAATAGAAATAGATAAAAAATTTCATAGAAAGAGTCAGTGTACTCTTTAAATCTAACATACTGATAGAGGGTTGCACGCGGACCAAGATCGAGTTTCCAAGTCACGAGAAAACTCCTACGAGGCTCTAAACGAACAGATCTGAAACGAAATAGAAATTAAAAGATTAGAACTTTGAATTTCCAGCTCTGGAATAAAAATCCCCAAATCAGCAAAGAATCAAATTGAGAATAGGAATAAGTGTTAATAAAGGTTCTTGGGGAATCAAGAACATGTAATTGAACCTAAAGAATACTCCAATCTTTTGATTGTGGGAGCCATCTTCAGCCTTCTTCTTGCCATTGATATTCTTTGGAGGGGAGATTAGAGCCGTTTGAAGGGAGTTGTGAAATCTTTCGGGATTTCAAGGCTTCTTAGGACTTATCTTTTAATTTCTTGCTGTCAATTTTTTCTTTTAAATTCTGCTTGTGTCGATTTTATTTAATCACTTTGTTTGCTGTTCTTGTTGCGTTTCAGACGTTCCAAAGCATTCCAAATCTGATTCGTCCTCTTCTTTACTAAAGATCGGATCGCCCCTTTTGTTCTTGGCAGCAACATTCGTTCAAAATCCCTAAATTCCTTGTTCTTGCCGATTTCTTCTTTTTAGATTTGGGTTGTTTTGATTGCTAGAATTTTGGGGAAATTTAACTTGCTGTTTGTGTCTTTCTTTTCAGATTCGGCAGATTGGAGTATTCTTTGGGTTCAATTACATGTTCTCGTTATTGGGCCTTGTGGTAATTTGAGCCCATCACGTTCTTAGGCTTGGGTTGGGCCTTTGTGACTCGTATAACATACATGAACAAATTTATTTATTTTTTAAATAATAAAAAATAAAAAATAAATTAAGTCTTAGTACAAAACCTCCATAATACTTTTACCATGTTAATGTTACACATTGTATCATGGAAAACCAAGAAAAAAAATGAAAAGAATAAAAATAGTGGAGCTAATATCCTACATCTAACGCCATGTTTGGTTGCCAATACACCCCTAATCGGTGGGCCCCACTTAAGACACCTCTATGCCGTTGTTTGGTTCATGGTTATGCTATTACGCCTGTAATACAATACTAACCTAATTGGTGAAATCCACCGATTTGTAATACATCCCATTTGCTCAGATCAGGTGCTGCATCCTTTACCCTCCCTGTTTTACCCTCCCGATTGGCTTCCCCATTGTCTTCCTTCCTTCTACCTTCTGCCCATTTGCTCAAGTTTCGACCGATTTCCTTCTACCTTCTTTTCTTTTTCTTTACAACTTCTCTGTCACTCTTTCGATTGGCCTTCTCAACTAGTCGACATTTTTCTTTTATTTTTCTCTCTGTCACTCTTTCGATTGCTCTCAAGTAGTGGATTTCCAGGTTACTGCTACTGAAAGGTAAATGTTACTACCTCGTTAGTGCATTCACTTCTTCAACTTTTGTGTTTAGACTGTTCTAGTGGATGAGACTCCAATTTGGAGTTTGTAACTCGAATCTTATTGAGCAAATGTAACACAAAAGTGAGGGTGATTTGCTAGTTTGATTAGACCAATTTTCCTCTGATTCTTCTTTGATGCTACTGAGATTCCCTTGGACAGGTGGACATTAATTTTTTACTTTCACTTTGTAATCTTGTTTCCTTTAGGTCACACAAGGGATATCAGAGTTCATGCCAACACCTTCTGAGAACCGTGAATGTTGCAAGAACAAATACAATGTCCAACATACAGTACTGCTATGCATTTTGTGCATTCTATTTGGTTAATTAGATGTTGTAGGTTGCTATTGTGTTTATTCTTGGGAACCTACATCTGTTTTTAGGTGAAGTTCAACTTTGACACAATTGATGAAACTGATCTCCTTGAAGAGACATTGGTTGAGACGTTTTGAAGAGTAATTGCCTAAATTTTTTGGTAAGTTGATTCTGTGCAGGCACACAGTTTATTGAAAATATAATTTATGAGATTATTAAGGTCCAAGTAATTAAAAATTAGATAGCTGCATGTGTATAGCCAAGCTGAATGAGCTTTCATATGTACGAACAAAAGAAAATTAGGAATTGAACTTTATACTACAAATGGATCAAAAAAGAATATTAAAGGGGCCCGTGAGAGCTTCTTTTATCTGATATACATTTCTTGCTTGAATGTACATAATATGAATTTCATTAGCTGAATTGGTTGGTCTCTTCCGAATCCATGCAATCAATGGGCAAATACTTTTCTCTATTTGAACATACATGGTTATGTAGCTTGTGAATGTTATTTCTGAGTACATATATACTGGTGTATGATAAATACTTTCCTTTTTGCTTGGATTATCACCCTCTTTAACAGCTACTTTTCTAAAATTTTGGGTTCCACAAAGGTTATGATCCTTTAAATGAATGAGGTTTATTTGTCAGTTGGAAAATACGTTTAAGTTTGAATCCTTCCTGTTTATTGGTATTTTCTTCATGCTTTTTTCTGGTGTATTTCTTCAATATACATGCTGTTAAGTGACTGATGCTCTCTTATCAAATAAGCCTAACCATGTTTTTGTGCTCTATTATCAATATACAGGTTCTTCATTGCACTCTGCCCCGAGTTGCTCATTAGAGGTTAGTTTCCCCGATTGCATGTTTATCTTCAACTGTTGTGCATGTATATTATTGAAATTTAGATTTGTTATCTCTGTCTCTGTTATCATTGAATCCCTTTTTATTATTTTCTTGATCATTTAGCACAGGAAGATACAGTGCTAGGATTATTAATTAATTTCATCGATTTTTGCTTATTCATGATTAAATCTTTTAAATATGATAAATAGTGGTAAAGAAAGAGGCGATTAGACTTTACTGGCATTTTAGCATATATGGTTTTTGGTGTAGGGAGGGGTAGATATACATGCATTGCATGGATGTTTCTGTGAAGCAGTGGACAAAATGGATCTAATCTTTGATCCCTTAGCTTAGATGTCAAAATTTGTTGCCTTCAGTTCAAAGTTTTATTTATATTTTATATGTAAAATCCCTACTATTTCTCCACTCCTTTTTCAAACTAGTAGGAGTTTATTCTTCCATCTCTTAACTTTTCCTAATCCTATCATGCACATTGATGCATTCGTTTTTTATACCACTATTGATCTGGGTATGCTTGATTTTGTTAGTTTAATGGGTTTTGTTTATTTTTTTTGCTTAATTCTTGTTTTGATCTAATTGCTTGATGCGAATGTCATTTTTTTAGATTGTTCTCGAATTTCTATTTTATTTTAAGCTGCTAGATCATGATGGTTCTATCTACTTGTTAAATCTTTATTCTCCTATTTTAAGTGCAAGGGAATTTAAGAATTTAGTTTTATGGCAGGGGCTATAGGAATGATTTAATTTGTTATTGGTAACTAAGCATTAGAGCTTAAAAGATCTTAGCTCTGAGCAAATTTTCTGAATGGTTGTTGAGTTCGTCTTATTCTATTTTTTCTTACTTTCCGGTCCTGTGATTGATTATGTTAATTGCTGTCTGGATTGCTTATAAATGGCACTAATGCTCAAAATTCTTTCCTGCCTTGCAATCTTCTGATTATTTGTGTTAATTGTTGATTTTGATTTTTCTACGGATGACAAGATTCGAACAAGACTGAATAGGGTATTCTCCTAAGAGCGTGAAACAACTGAAAGCATGTGTTTGGAATTTTTTATGTGTGTGATAAGTGGTCTTTTGTTATAATATAATCAAAATGATGGATGATTGGTTTAAAGAATGGTCGTTTCTCTTATTAAATTTCAGTATCATGTGAAGTTGGCAAATCTGTGTCTATACGAAAATATAACTATTTTTTGTTAGAGGAAGAATGCTGGTTGGTGATCCCCTGTTTATTATGTGAACTTTATCTTGATGTGCTGAATTTGGCAATGAGTGATGCATGGACAGGCATATAGATTGGGATAAGAGTATGATTTCAAGAGCATGTGTTTTGAACATAGGTCATGATAATACAAAGGAAAAAGTCAGCCATTAAGATCAAACAAGTAATTAATTTCATCAAAGAGCATTCAAAAAAAGCATTCAAATTGGCATGATTATTGACTGATATATATATCTAAATCTAGATCAAAATAAATCATATATAATAAAACTAAATTAAAATAAGACTTAAATGAATGAAAGTCAAAAAAATAATGTTACTTAGAAAATCTTTTCACATTTGAACCTACCATGTGAAGAAAATCTAATTAAACTCGGGTCTCCAAATTCATATTTATTGAACCCTTTTTTACTATTTCTAAGGAAAATTATATATAAATTTGTTTTCAAAGTGGTCAATAATGTGAAATCAGTAAATAGCAATTCCTTCAATAATTATAAACCTTAATTATTTTAATCAATAATTAAAATAAGGACTTTAATATTTTACTATTAAATCAAATCCTCATTCTTTATTTTATTTGTTTTAAAATTAGAAAAACCTTAATTAAACTAATCATAAATAAATAAACTAATCAATGTTCAAACTTTGAACATGCTTTATTAAACTAATAAATGTTAAAACTTTGAACATGCTTTAATGAACTAATCAATATATTTATACGAAATTAAATGTTATAAAAGTTTTAAAACTTGAATTATACATATACCAACAATTAATTTTAGGTCAATTATACATACACCAACAATTAATTTTAGGTCAATTATACATGCTTTATAATTTCTTTATTGTTTGGGTGATTGATAAAGAAATGAAATTAAAGTTGCAACGATATCATTTAGTAGATACTTTTTTGCTTCGTGTGTTCTAAATTTGTATTGTTTATTTTTATTTGATAATGTGTAATTGCAACTTCAATTCATTGATAGTGTATTCCAATTTTAATATGTTGCAGTTATGGCTCGTCTGCCTTTAATTGCACAAAGTGTGAGGCGTAAAAGAATTGGTATTGCTGTGACAATATGGTTGGAAATCTGTAGAATTGCGATTTGGTTCTTATTTAGAATGGGTGCCAGCCTTAGCCTACATAGACCAAGGATTAGGTCCTATACCTTAGATTTTTATGCAAAACGGGGTTATGTGAAAAGGCTTGTATATGCTAGTGACGAGACCTGTATTGAACAAGTTAGGATGGATAAAACTGCCTTTTTTAAACTATGTGAGATGTTAGAATCGATAGGGGGATTGAAGTCGTCAAGGTTCATGCTTGTTGATGAGCAAGTAGCAATGTTTTTACATATCATCTCCCATCACCCAAAAAATCGAGTTATCAAGCATCACTTTAGAAGGTCCGGGGAAACTGTTAGCAGAGCATTTCATAGTGTTTTAAATGCTGTCATACGCTTAGAAAATGTCTTATTTAAAAAGCCGAAGCCAATTACAGCCGATTCTTCTGACACAAGGTGGAAATGGTTTAAGGTATTAGACTGAGTTTTATATATAGCTTGTACAACATTTAGTTGACTTAGATTTAAATTAGTATTCTAACTCAAGGTTTTATATCATGTGATATAGAATTGCTTAGGTGCTCTTGATGGAACCCACATCAAGATTAGGGTGCCAACAGTTGATAAACCTAGATATCGAACCCGAAAAGGTGACATAGCAACAAATATGCTAGGTGTTTGTACACCTAAGATGCAATTTGTTTATGTTCTTCCTGGTTGGGAAGGTTTAGTTGCCGATGGACGGGTGCTTCGAGATGCCATTAGTAGAAGACATGGACTAAAAGTTCCTCATGGTAAAGTGTATAGTTAGAGGAATTTGAATTATTCATTAAGATCAAACTTTGTGTGCTGAATTAATCATTTATTAAAAAATTTATTTTATAGGTTGTTATTATCTAGTTGATGCTGGATACACAAATTGTGAGGGATTTCTTGCACCATTTAGAGGACAGCGATATCATCTGAACGAGTGGCGTCAGGGTTATCAGCCAAGTTCTCCGTAAGATTTTTTTAATATGAAACATGCCTCAGCACGTAATGTCATTGAAAGATGCTTTGGCTTATTAAAACTTAGATGGGGAATACTTAGGAGTCCATCGTTTTATCCTGTAAGGGTGCACAATAGAATTATTATTGCATGTTATTTGCTCCATAATTTTATTTGAACCCATATGATTATTGATCCCATTGAAGCGGAGGTGGGAGAAGGATTACCTACTAATGTGGTGGATGACGATGAACCGAATATCACAAATATTCATCCATCGGATGCTTGGGCTACTTGGAGGATGAAACTAGCCAACCAAATGTTCGATGAATGGCAAGCATGTAACACCCTAACCTGTATTCGTCACCAGATTAGGGTTACGAGGCATTACCGAACAAGACACAGTTCAGCACAATCATTTATCTCCTTTCATACACCAAAGAATAACGATACATTTATAACATTATCAAACTTGAATATCCTCAATTTACTTATTTTAAATTCAAATATATAAAATGATAATTACAATTCAAATCAATCATACCTTACTAAGCATGTATCACAAATAAACACATTTCAAAATTCAAACTAATTCAATTTAAACATACATCAAAGCTCAATCGAACATATTCTATAATTAACAAATTTGAACCAAACTTGTATACATCAGAGTCATGTTAAATTATATAATACTTTCAATATTCGATTTCCCTAAATCCATCATATTAATGACATTTTCATAATTAAATCATATTCAAGCATATATCTTCACTTTTCATATATATAAAATATGTCCGTACATAATTTCACTATCTAAATATCAAACATTGCATTTCATAACTTCTGTATATGTACATAATGAAACCAATATGTATACAACTTAATATCCAATCACATTTACAACATTAGTAACATTATATTATGGCCATATATACCTTTGATGTCATTATATTATACACATATGACCATTTCAATGAAATCATTCAATCATAAACTATATACACTCAATACAAATCAACTTATCCTTTAATCGACTAATCCAATAAATTTATAAAAGCTAAATTCAAACTTGTATTACTCACTTAACTATCATTACCCGAATTTGTATGTCTTATTCATAAATTTTAAACCTACCTTAAAATCATATATATATATCATTTAAAAGACCAAAAACATGCATATTTATCTATTACAAGTTTGCGCATATGAATACACCATTTTAGCCATATCAAAAAAAAAATCCATACAATTCATATCATTTTACAAATAAAAAATCGAATATTAAGTCCACTTGCATGAGCAAATCGTACCTTTATTAAATACTCCACATTTCTAATTTATTTCATAACAAATTGACATCCATAAATAACCTCATAAATTGTACAAGATTTAGCCATTAAATCATAAGTCAAAATATGCCATTTCCGAGTTCACTTAATTACTAAATTACATAACAATACCTTAACAAAGCATATCAAACAAGATTCACATATATTTACTTATAAATAAACCATAGCCGAAACACTACGACTAAAACCAAACATATCACTCATATCATATATATATAACACATAACCAAGATTAATTAAGCTTGAATATCATTTACCTCATTACCGAAGCACATGACTAAAACACCATAATATATACATATACACCATGGCCAATTCAGAGATTAACATATTATACCAAACTCACTTCACTTATATGCTTTAACTAAGCTCACCTATGCCGAATTATTTACCACCTTCTTAACAAAACATATCAAACATAATTCACATAAATAAATATGCCATAGCTGAAATACCAAAATCAACATATCTATCACTTGATCAAAAGTATAAAAACCATCCTTAACAAAATAAATAAGCCTTTTTTTTTTGCATGGCTCATATTTACATACCCAAAAATCAAACATATTAACTAGACTATACATGCCATAAGTTTAAATTCAGACTTAGTAAAATACCGAAAACAGTCGATAGTGTGATAGACTTCTCTAACGATTCCCGTGCTCTTAACCAACTTCCAAATCTATAAAATTGAAAGCGATTACACACAGTAAGCTATTAAAGCTTAGTAAGCCATAAGCAAATAAACATTTAATCATTTACATAAATTAAGCTAGACAATTAGTAATAAATCATTATAATTTCACATATAATTCAATTTATCAACTTATATATCAAAACTTATATAATTTGTAATAACTTCCCTCTTTACCGAATAATCAATTGAACATTAATATAATCAATCATCACTTTCCTCAATGCACATATACATCAAAGGCCGAATACATATATATTCAAATATGCAATCACATAATTCATATTTCACATAACTTCATATCATCAATTCAAGTATACAACTTACCTTATTTTCAAATAGGTAATCAACTATCACATACCTGGTCACTTAGCCTGATTAATACATTCGTACACAACTTATCTTTGCCCGTTGAACTATTCAGAATTAAAAAGGATACTCGAATAGTCGAAAGACTCGTACAATGCCAATGTCCCAGACGTGGTCTTATATGTAATCACATATTGATGCCACTGTCCCAGACAGGGTCTTACACGAATCAAATACGATGCCAATGTCCCAGACATGGTCTTACACGTAAACACAAGTCGATGCCAACGTCCCAGACGTAGTCTTACACGATAACATATATCGAAAATCCTATGTCATGACATATGTATCCTATCTATTCCTAAGGTTCGTACGGCTTTCGGACAACGTATCTCGATCGAATCAAACATGAAATAAAACTTCTTGGCTTATCACAAATTCGGCCAATACACATATATATCCACAAAATTCAATTCAACAAATAACATTTATATATTTTCAAATTCAAAAATATTTATATGCTAATAGACTTACCTCGGATGTCGTCGACTATTAAATCGGCTACTCGACCACTTTTGTCTTTCCCCGATCCAAATCTGATTTCTTTAATTCTTGATCTAAGCATATTCAAATTAAGTTCATTTAAACATCATTCTGTTCAATTTAGCCTAAAAACACATAAATGGGTAAATTACAATTTTGCCCCTAACATTTCACACTTTTTATAATTTAGTCCTTTTTGCTCAAAACACAAAATACACAAAATTTGACTACACTCCTTAAGGGACAAATATTCCTAGTGTCCATACTAGCCCACATATTTCATTTATTTCACATTTTAGTCCCTCAAAAATTTATTTTTACAATTTAACCCTAATTACTCAAATTCATCAAAAATTCAGAGACAAAACATGTTAATCTTTCACATATCTTTCATATTCCATCATCAACTATCACAAAGCTCAAGTATTCATCAATGAAATTTCTCAAAATCATCAACAATTCACAAAATTAAGATATGGGTTTTGAAGTATTTAAAGCAACGATCTCAAAAACGTAAAAATTATCAAAAACCGAACAAAAACCAACCTTGAATTAAGCTTCAAAATGACCGAATGTTTCAAGCTTTCAAACCTTATTTTTCTTTTCTACATTCGGTGAAGAAAGATGAAAATAAAATGGTGGCTTTTAATGTTTTGTTTTATTATAACATATATTATTATTTTATTATTTTAACTTTTATTTATATATATATAAATCCCATATCATCATTATGCCATCCACTAACTATTATTATTGGCTAAATTACAACATAAGGCCTCCAACTTATAAAGACAACAACAATTAGGCACTTTCTTAATTAACCATCAAATTTTCATTTTACGCGATTAAGCCATTTTTTTCAAATTAAGCACACAAACAATAAAATTAATTCACGAAAATTTCACATATGTAAATTCCCACATAATTAACACAGAAAATAATATTAAAATATTTTTTTAGACTCAAATTTGTGGTTCCAAAATCACTGTTCCGATGAGGGTCAAAATCGGGCTGTTACAAAGCATCTAGAAATTAGTTAGGTTTAGGGACAAATTGAGTTAAAATTAATTTGTTGATGTTATTTTATGTATCTAGTTTATGAAACTTTGGTGGTGTTTGATTAAAATTCTGTATTGTACTAAACTTTGTTGAATTATAATTTAATTATCTTTTCATTCAGCATGTGTTATCTCATTAAAATCAGTATTGAGCTTTTGATTCATGATATTGAACTAACGATATAATATTATAAATTGTTCACCTTTTGATTCATGATATTAAAAACAGTAAATAATGTTAATTTATTTTTTTTCTTAAGATAATTATGTCAGGTGTTCCACAATCACATGCTTCTTCTCAAGCTTCTCGAGGAAGCAAAAGAAAATGGATTCCAGAAGAAGATGCAGCCTTGGTTTCTTGCATGGTGGATTTGCACAATGTAGGAACATTTAATGCTGATACCGGGTTCAAGGCCGATTATTTGAACGAGCTAGAAAAAAATCCTAGAAAAGGCTTTACCAAGAGCAATGTTGAAGGCGAAGCCAAATATTGAATCTCGGATTAGGTGCCTCAAAAGGGAATGGTCAGTCGTCTACGACATGCTTAATGGCCAAAACAACAGCGGTTTTGGTTGGGACGAGCATAGGCAACTCGTTGTTGCTAAAGATGCAGTTTGGGAATCCTATGTAAAGGTAAAATGTATTTCAAGTATTTATTTGTTTTTTTACAAAACTTATAACTAATATGATTTCCTCATTTTTTTTAGAGTCACAAAGAAGCCTCTTAGTTCAGACATCGTTCTTTCCCTTACTACAACCAGCTTACTGCCATATACGCAAGAGATCGGGCGACTGGGAAAGATGCTCAAACAGCTGCTGATGTTCTTGAAGAAATACATGCTGAGGATGAACGTACTATAGATATGAATGAAGAGAGAAACACATTCTATGACTGCGAAGCTGACGTCTCTTTGGACATGGATGTTTCTGGTACAGATCCACGAGGAGATAGAGACCAAGGGGGTTCCTCATCTTCAAACAAGAGAAAGAAGAAATCTGATGCTCGTGATAATGTGTATTCTTCATTTGATGAGGCTGCCACTTTGTTGGGGAAAAAAATCCAGGCCGTTGGCGATCAAATCAGTAGGAGTATTGCCTCCGAGATGGTAGTTCAGCAGAAGTCAGAAGAACATCAAAAGATGGAAGAGAAAGCTTCAAATTTATATTCAGCCTTATGGTCAATTGAAGGTTTAACCGACGATCAGCGGTATGATGCTTTGAGTAAAATTCCCGATCATCCAACTCAAATGATCGTTTTCTTTAGTTTACCTTCTGTTGCCCGATTGGAATGGGTCAGAAGATTTCTTTCTCACCATTAAATGTCAATGTTCAAACTTTTTGATGTTGTAAAACTATATAACATATGGATTATGATGTACAATTTCATTTTCATCTAACATTTTCTTAATATAAGTTAATTATGTTTATGCAGAATATAATTCTCAAGTTATATATTGATTTTAGTAAATTCATATAAGAACAATTTATTATTAAGAATTTTATGAAATTATATATCACTATTAAATTATATTTAATATTAATTATTTTAAATTGTATAAATTCATATAAGAAAATTTATTATCTAGAATTTTATGAAATTTAATATTAATTATTAAATTATATGTAATAATTATTATTTTAAATTATACAAATTCATAAAATATAATTTATTAGTTATAATTATTTTAAATTTTATTAAATCATATATTTTAATTAAAATATATTTAATATTAATTATTTCAAATTTTCATTTATAGTATCATATATTATGATTTGAGTAAATTCATATAAGAATATTAATTATTAAGAATTTTATTAAATTATATATTTTAATTATAATATATTTAATAATAATTATGTTTAAATATGATTAAATTATTTATTATTGATATTAATAATCTTATTAAAATTTAAATAACAATAACAATAATAATTTACCAAAACAAATTTCTGCTAATTATTAAGAATTTTATTAAATTATATATTTTAATTAAAATATATTTAATAATAATTATGTTTAAATATGATTAAAATATTTATTATTGATAATAATAATCTTATTAAAATTTAAATAACAATAACAATAATCATTTACCAAAACAGATTTATGCTAAGGGTATTCTAGTCATTTTAGTTTTTTCCATTATGCTATTACACCTCTATTCCATTCAACCAAACACAAGATTACTATTACGCCTCTATTCCATTACATTCAACCAAACAGTTAATTTACTATTACACCTCTAATCCAATACACCTCTAATTCAATAGAGCGAACCAAACGCATCCTAAGGGTGGAAGTACATAACTCATCTGGTGCATCCTTGGGCCATAATGGCGAGTCCAAAAGCCTAAAATACATCTGCCATCTGCTCACAGGCTGGTAATTGTACTGTTCAACCACAGTCGAAGCCATCAGTCTGAGATTTGTGGTCAAATTCATGAACCCGCCGCTCTTATATCTTTGACTCCTTGGGAACTCGAAAGCACTGGCAACGAGAGTATGTGGCAATGGCACTCATTTAGTTTGACCTTGAAGCTCAACTTACTTTATTCATGAGGCATCCAAGTATTAGTTAAGTAGGAGTGTTATATGCCCAAATACCGAAGCTCAAGTAAAGGAGAGGCCCCCCTGTTAAATGGTTGTAATCATTGTCAACTACATAGCTTTCACTTACTACATTAGTAACCTGTTATGCACCATTATGTAACATTATTTTCATTCTTGGAACTATGGCTCACGCTTTATACATATTGGTATATTGGTAAAGGTTGAAACAAAACGTCCACACATGGCTTAATGCTAAAATTTGGAATTGATATATACACACGCTAGATATGTGCTAAGCACATGATAATATCATATTATAATTTTATAGGTTAATTTAATAATTTTTCTATAAAAAATAACTAAAATAATTTTATTATATTACATTAATATAGTATTTTAAATTTCAATTCAAAATAGAAAATATATAACAAAAAATTTAAGCCCTGATATCAATAGAAAATAAATATATAATTTATCTCTACTTTTTCTATCTGCATTTGTACATAAATTATGCATTATATAATTTACTTCTACGATAATTTATTTCATCAAAATTTATCAATCAAAATCATCAATGCTAGGTTTTTTTACAAAATTATTATAAAAAATAAAAATTTACCAAAATATTACAACTTTTTTTTATTTACCAAAATATATAAACTTTTTTTTATTTACTAAAATATATAAAAAAACCAAAAAAAACCTGCAAAAAAAATCAGATCGATGTGACAATTTACTGGTCACGCCAATGGAATTGGCGGCACCAAAGGTGCCAATGCCATTGGCGGCACCAATTGTGCCATACTAATTGGCGGCACCACTCGTATTATAAATACGACCTCTGCCCAGCTGAAGAGAGAAAAATCAAAAAAAAAAAGAAGAAGAGTTGGCGCGAAAAAGAAGAGAAAAAGAGAGAAAAAGAGCAGAAAAAGGAGGTATTTTTTTAAAAATAATTGATTATATTGTTGTTATTATTTTGTATATTTTGTAATATTTTTTGTTTTAGTTTAGTTATTAAGATTAATAAAACTCAAAATAAAAGTATTAGTTAGTATTATTATTGTTGTTGTTGTTGTTGTTGTTGTTGTTGTTGTTGTTGTTAGTATGAAGATGTTATTAATGTATTAAGATGTAACTTAGTAATATTATTGTTACAGAAAACTAGTATTATTATTATGGTTACTTATTATTTTTATTTACGAAAATAAACTAGTTAGTAAAAAATTAGTATTATTATTATAGTTAGTTATTATTTTTAGTAAAGTTAATAATTTTAGTGTGTATTATTTTGAGTATAAAATTATTAATATTATTCTTAGTATAAAATTAATAATTTTAGTGTGTATTATTTTGAGTATAATTTTTTTTAAGTAATTCAGTTACCGTTCGAGATTTTTTATGAGATTTTGTTTTTTTTTACAGATTAAATATTGAAGATGGATGCTAAGTTTCTTGTATGCGTTTATTTCGATGGAGTCATATTGACAACAAGTGTTGGATGTGTATTTGAATGTCGGCAACAAATAGCAATGAGATTTAATAGAAATGTATCGTTCGATGAAATGAAGGCAATGATTACTGCAAAAATCCATAGACGTTGTGGGAGAAGGATATCAAAAATTTTCTACAAGTTTCCAGTTTCGACAAACCCGGTCAAATTCGTCGAAATGGAACTTGTAGACGACGAAGACGTGGAGACAATGGTCGATCTCTACTGTGGGAATGGGAGTGAGAAGAATGCACCGATTCACTTATTTGCTGAGTTAGTCAGTATGGAGCAAAATGCATCTGATGAAGAAGACGGGGCTGAAGAACCGCGGATGGTGGCTTCAATATCATACGTTGATAGTGAATCAACTATGGGTGGGATCGGTATCGACCTGAGTATTACACCCGATGTTGACATGGTTGGTGGTGAAGAAGAAGGTGCCGGCGAAGAAGAAGGTGGTGGCGAGCATTGGGATGAAGAGGTCGATAGTGACGCTAATCCCGAAGTGGACGATGTACCTGATGATATTGACGCTGAAGATCTCAACAACGATGAAGGCATTAACGCTTCTTCGGTCGGGGAGCAGATGCGGCGTATTGTGATACACAATAATCCTGGGCCACACATGTCGCTCATAGATCCCGACACAGCGTATGTATCTGAGTTTCCGGAGTACCCTGAAATAGTTCATTCTCACGGGCTGGCCGTAACATCTGATGATGATGAGTTATTCATAGGCCAGAGATTCAGTTGTAAAGAAGATTGCGTATATGCCATTAAACAGTAAGCATGAAGATATCGGTGGATTATAAAGTCTCCGTGTCTACCCCGACAATATATGTTGGGGAGTGTTGGAAGGCAGCGGAAGGCTGCAATTGGCGGGTACGAGCTGTATTCATTAGAAGTTCTTAGATGTGAGAGATACGAAAATTTATTGGTCCTCATACATGCACATCAACACGTATGACAGAAGATCATGGAAAACTTGATTCGAAAACTATTTGTACGTGTATCACGCCAATGGTGAAGGATAAGCCGACCATTAGAGTTTCGGTACTCATTGCGAAAATGCAAGTATGATTCTAGTATTGAGTCTCATATCGGAAGGCATGGGTAGCTAAACAGATGGTGATGGAGCAACTGTATGGGGATTACGATTCGTCGTATAACGAGATTCAAGGTTGGATAGCTGCTATGCGGGAGTACATACCGGGGACTGTGATTGAGTTGCAGACCAGTCCATCTTACGGCCCGGATGAGCAGTTAGAGCCGACAAAAAAGATTTTCCATCGGATGTTCTGGACGTTCGATCCATGTGTGCAGGCATTTCCCCATTGCAAGCCACTTGTGCAGGTGGATGGGACCTGGCTGTATGGAAAATATACACAGATACTGCTTCTTGCAGTTGCTTAAGACGGTAACAGAAACGTGCTCCCGATAGCATTTGCTATCATAGATAAAGAGAACATGGAGTCTTGGGAATTTTTCTTCACAAATCTGCGGAGGTATGTTATTAAGAACGATAACATTTGCATAATCTCCGATAGAGGGAAGGGTTTAATTGCAGCTATTAGGCATTCCAGTGTGCCGTGGAGATCCGTTTACTGCATTCATCACATTGCGTCAAACTTCCATAAAGATTATAAGAATGCAGACTGGAAGAGACAAGTCGTGGCAATGGGTAAATGATAACCTTATATTTTCAATATAAGCTGTAATGTTTGATGTTATCGACTTACTTTAACTTATTTTTCGTTAATACGTATGCAGCGTACGAGTTAGAGCCACATATTTTCTGGCAAAGAATGACCCGACTTGAGAGTGATATAGAGGGGCAGACAAACACATCTTTCCGACAATGGTTGCGCACAATAGAGCCGTGGCAGTGGGCTCAAAGTGCTGACGAGGGCTTTCGTTATGGCCACATGACCACAAACTTAGTCGAGGGGGTCAACGCAGTCTTGTTGAAAACACGTCATCTTCCGATTGCATCGGTATTTTCTGCTACTTTCTACAGGCTGGCCACTTTGATGCCAAGAATGGGTCAGCAGCAAGTCGACCAGATTCAGGCGGGACATGTGTTTGTTGAACATGTGAGGGATGCAATGGTTGTAAACCGTCAGTTGGCGAGGTCAATGAACGTGGAAATATATTCACGACGACTGGAAACGTTTTGAGTTACTGAAAACATCGGTCGTCGACCTAGGTCCTACGGAGTTGATCTTCGGAACAGACGGTGCGAGTGCAGGAAGTTTGAAACACTTCATTACCCCTGTGTGCATGTCGTGGCAGCGTGTGCTAAAGTCAACATTGATGCTGAACAATATGTCGATGATGTGTACACGCTGGAGCGCACATTACGTGTCTGGGAGAATGAGTTCCCTGTCCTGCCGGACCTATCTACATGGGAGGTGCCGTCAATCACTTTCGAGCTTCTCCCAGACACAGGGCTACGGAGGAATCCAAGGGTCGTCCGTAGTCAAGCAGAATCCGTAATGAGATGGACATTAGGGAGAAATTTGACGGAAAGCGCTGTGGAATATGTAGGTTAAGTGGTCATAGCCGGAATAAATGCTCTAACCGAAACTTTCATGTTGGACAGTCGTCAGGATCGGGGCGAAATTGAGCTAAAGCTATAAAATTTTTATGTATGTTGTTATAAAAGGTAATTTTATTAATAATAATTTTTCTTATTCGGCTTATGCTTACGCTTAAATTGTATCCATATTGTTTCCAGATTAAGTTATAAGATACCATGTGAGCGTTGTGGAATTATTAAGATTATATCGAAAATAGAGGCATTCATAATTCGATTGAGCTTTAATATAATGAAAAAATTGAATAATTGATATCTATACATAAAATTCAGAACATCCGAGATATCTAAAATACAAATAATACGAGTTATAGAAAAAGTGCATTAAACCCCTACAGTTGATGGTTCGATGGTGTTGTCCGAGGGGTATACCTACGCGGAGGTCGACACTCACGGCCTGGGCGACGACCAATATCCTCATCGTCCGCAAGTGGGGGCGTGGAAAACATAGAGGGAATGTCCTGTCGCTCGTTCGCCGCCGACAAACTTGAACCATAATGAGTCCCATAATGCGGCGGATACGTGTCAGACGGGCCGGGCATGCCGTACTATGGCCGAAGGGAGCCAAACAGTTCAAAATCGTACACATATTCGCCCTCTGCGTAGCTCGGATAATATTCACTGCCCAACAAATCCGGATGATAGCCATGTGATTCCTCAGTTGATTCTGATTGTCCGGGCTCTGCCTGTTGTGGAGGACAAAATGCTGTCGGATCCGGATCCATCAAGTTGTGTGCTTCCGATCCCCCAACTTGCTGAACGTACGGGGGGATTATCGTCGATTGCGCTCCAAGTAAATACGGCTTCCCGCGACTATGGTACCATTCTGTATACTGTCGAGATGGCTGCAGGTCGGTAGCCATAACCATCTAAGGAATTCGGCGCAATTGATCGTACCACAGTGCGACGTATTTCCGGTGATATATTCCCCAGTCCTATTGAACTCTTCCTCTCTTTGTCAAGCCGTGATCTTCCCCCAACTGGCACGGCGGATCCGGGATAGGTTGGATGCAGCCAAACTGCTGAAGCACCCGATCACCGTGATACCACTCGACGACATTGAAATGTATAATTGGTGTGTTTGTGCACCATGTGTGGGAATCAACGAGTGCGGACGGGGGTACAACATTTGTAATTTTCGGCCTCCGGTACAGCATCCATATAAACTGCATGAGTAATAACATTGTAACGAGTTAGATCGATAACATGTGAGTAACATATAGAAATATCATGTAAATACGGATATTAGAATAGAAACTTAACCCTTCCCGGGCATGCTGTTCAATCCTCATGCGGTATATCGGGACATCACACGACTTTCCGATACCTGGACGGGTCGTCCACCTACCAAAAATAGTATAGGGTTTAGGGTTGGTAACATTACTCAATATATTATGACTGCAAATAATGACAATTTTTATTTTATCACCTGAGTGGAAGTGGATATAGATAGGGTTGGTGTCTAACGCGTGCCAAAAATGGCATCCGATAAAGTGCCCATGACTGCAGCAGTATGAGGCATCCACCGATGTCTTTAACTTTCGGCTTTGTCGGCCGACAAAGCTCCTTGTACAGCATTGCTAGAACGGCCGAACCCCAACTGTACGACCTAGCCGTGGACAAATCAGCAAGCAGAGGCAAGTACGACAAATGCACACTGTCGCCATTTGCATCAGGCATGAGTAGTGCTCCTATCAAATGCATAATGTACGCTCGAGTGGCGCACATCAACTCACCTTCACTGGCGGTCGCTGATAGTCGACAAATTTTGGCTCTTAGCCATGTAAATTTTATGCCAGAAAAATATTTATCACCGTCCTCTGGTGACTCTCCTAGAAGTTGATAGCAAACTGCAGCCGGATCGGTTAATGAAGATAGTCCCGTAACGGGACTCCCGTCAACTGGGAGCCCAAGCTGCACAGCAACGTCCTCCAACGTCACCGTGCACTCCCCACACAGAAAATGGAAAGTATGGGTCTCCGGACGCCACCGCTCCACTAGCGCGGATAATAAATCAAATCGCAAGTCGGAGGACCGGATCAATGCTACTGACCCAAATCCAGCTAGCTCCAGGTACGGCATAAATCGTGCATCCAGAGCTATCTTTGAAACACTCACGCGGCCCCTTAATACTCGGAACGAGTCCTGATAGTGTTAAATAACAGAAAAATATTACGATTGCATAATTTATTTCTATATACTGCGTAGATCCTTTTTAAATAAATAGAACTCCTGATTAACAAATAATAAATCATACCGCGTTATTAGCCGCATCAGATATGTGTCTAATACTGCTTCGAATCAATTCAGTCATTGCGATGCCTGCAAGTTGAAAAAAAGTTAGTAAAAAAATCTAACTTCGGCCATTTATTCGTATTTTTTTCTGCGCATTTTATTCCTTTAAAAATATCATAATTCCTAATTTTATATTTTTACATTCTTTCAGTGCATAATGTTTGAAATTTATTAATCGAGTGTGTTATTTAAATTAATTTGCTGTAAAAAATTAACCCTTACCCCTACCCTTTGCTCGTATAATTTTCTCAATTTTTATTACTTTAAATAAAAATATATTATTCTCCTATTTTATTGTTTTAAATTATTTCAGTACATTTTCTTTGAAATATTTTGTATTAATTGTTTCTGAATTTTAAAAAAGTTAGTAATACACTCTTACTTCTGCCATTTGTTCGTATTTTTTCTCCGCATTTTATTACTTTAAAAAATATCATTAAGTTAGTCTTTTATAATTTTACAATATTTCAGTGCACAATGTTTGAAATTTATTAATAAATAAGGAGGGATTAAAAAGTAATTACCCACGTATTGGTACCGCCTTTTTATTCCCCTCCATAACCATTTTTTTCCTCTATTCTTTTGGTAAATAAAATAAAACTTTATAATATTTTGGTATTTTTTTGTAATATTTTGGTAAATAACCCGAAATAAACCCTTTCCCCTGCCCTTTGATCATATTATTATTTTTCCGATTTTTATTACTTTCAATAAAAATATATTCTTTTTTGTATTTTATTATTTTATATTATTTCACTACATTTTTTTCTAATTATTTGTATAAATTATTTCTGAATTTTTTAAAAACATTTACTAATATAGTCTTACTTCAGCCATTTATTCGTATTTTTTTATCCGCATATTATTATTTAAAAAAATCATAATTTTTTATTTTATAATTTTACATTATTTCAATTTATTATGTTTTACATTTATTACATGTACATTTTTCGCATTTTATTATTTTCGATAAATATACAATTCTGATTTTTTTCTTTTCGTATTTTATGTTTTCTTAAACATACTTCTTTGTCATTTTTCTTTTAATGCTATTTTCCTAAAATTTTAATTTCAAATTCATAAGTAAATTTCATAAAAAATTCCCTAATCAACATACAATGTACTTTAACTTATTTTTTTCATTCTAAATATATTTCATAAAATATATATGCTAAATAAAATAATAAAATAACTATAATGTACATTACATAAATTTTAAACACACAAATATTACAAAAAAATTCAAATTTATAAATAAAATTACCTTTTTTCCCTTTTTTTTCCTTTCTTCCCTCTTCTATTTTTTTCTCTTCTCCTTTCCCTTTCTTTCCTTCTTTCTTTCTTTTTTCTTCTCTTCTCCTTTTCTTTTTCTTTCTTTTTTTCTCTTCTCCTTTCCCTCTCATTTCTTTCTTTCTTTCTTTCTATCCCTCCTTCTGCCCCCACCACCGACCCCCCCATAATACCAACTGGTGCTGCCAATGGCATTGGCACCATTGGTGCCGCCAATGGTTTTGGCACCTTTGGTGCCGCCAATACCATTGGCGTGACCAGTGAATTGTCACATCGGTCTGATTTTTTTGCAGGTTTTTTTTGGTTTTTTTATATATTTTGGTAAATAAAAAAGTTTATATATTTTGGTAAATAAAAAAAGTTGTAATATTTTGATAAATTTTTATTTTTTATAATATTTTTGTAAAAAACCCCATCAATGCTATATCCACTTAACACTAATTCAAACACTTTTTGAAAAATATCTCAACATATATTATTTATTAGGGTAAACTACTAAAATAGTCACTTTTGTTTGGCTTATGTTACATTTTAGTCACTTATGTTTAAAATATTACGTTTTAGTCACTTATGTTATCACGTTGTAACATTTTAGTCACTGAGCCGTTAGTTTCTGTTAACGGTGTAACAGTAAACTGATGTGGCACTAACTTTATGCACCCAGACTCTACAATAGAAATTACATATTTTACTTTTTTTTAAATAAAAATAATAATTGTATTTATATTATTAATTTGTTTTAATATAAAATATAAAATAATTTTTATTATATTTATTTTTATTAGTATAACAATTATATAAAAATTTAAACTTAAATTTAGTATTATAAATAGATGCATTAATCAAATATTTTTATTCACCCAAAAATTCACCCGATTATTCTTAGAATTTTATATGGGCATGACATTATTATTTTTCTTGACTTGGTTTGTAGATAAAAAGAATGTAATTGGTCGATTGAGTCTTAACTTGATTGGCATCGACATTATTGCTAGTGTAGGAGAACGTGGGTTCGAATGTGCTGAACTGTGGCGAACCTGGGGACTGGCAGGGGCCCCGATCCCCCCTAAAATTATAAAAATGTATAATTACCTTTTAATCTCTTGACTTTTGAAAAGTTTGACCCGTTGTTTGTCCCCTTCCAACTTTGAATAGTAAAGAATATTTCTTTTTTTTTCCATAGTTTAACTTTTAAACTTTAAATATTTATATAATATATTACAACTTTATAACTTTCTTTTTTTGAGTGATAGTTTCTCACTTTTTAATTTAACATTAAATATGAATTTAGATTAAAATTCAAATTGATAATTAGTGAAAAAAAGTCTCTTTTACTATTGCTATTAACGACTATTGTTATCAACATCTGTCCTTCAAACACAACATCGAGTTCATCTTCTAAGGTTTTTTTTTCATCTTTTTTACAATTTTACTATTGTTTTTATTTTTTTATCTTATAGTTATTTTTTTATCTTTTAATATATTGCAGTTATGAAGTCGAAAACAATTGATTCGTTTTTTAAAAAGAAAAGTATAGAGACAACACAATCACCTTTAGAAGAGTCACAAATTGTGGTACCACCTTCATCGTTTGCTCCTTTAAAGCATGTCCTTCTAAAATTCCTAGAGTTGAAGATGAGGCACTTGATTTGTCTAATTTAGAACGTTAACCTGGGTTACGTAAGCAAATATATGAGTATTCGGTTAATATGCGTGATGAAATTCGAAGAGCTTATATTAAGGTTGGACCATATGAACCTATTCTTTCAGAATATCCTATTTCAAATTCAAAAAATCATTCTCATTATTTTCAACTGTCATGGTTTAAACAGTTTTCTTGGTTAGAATATTCACATTTTAAAGATGCAATATTTTGTTTGCCTTGTTTTCTTTTTAATAGCAATACAAGTAGTCGTTTTGGATCAACTACATTTACTCATAATGACTTTAGTAATTGGAAAAAAGTACATGATGGGTGCAATTGTGCTTTTTTGACACATATGGGAAAAGATCTGAATTCACTGCATAACAATGCACAACGAGCTTATGTAGATTTAATGAATCAAGCTCAACATATTGAAGTATTACTTCATAGACAAACAACACAACAAATTGTAGCTAATCGTCTACGTCTGAAAACTAGTATAGATGTTGTTCGATGGTTGACATTTTAAAGGTTTTCTTTTGGAGGTCATGATGAAAGCTCAAGATAAAAAAATCGTGGGAACTATATTAAATTATTATCAATAATTGCATGTGTTAGAGAGGGTCGTTGGGACCCATTCTGAATCAGGGGGCCGAGGGTCAATTACTGAATAACTCTGGTAAAATAGTGCTGAGTTATTTAGGGGTGTCATTAGAGTCGTGTAACTTCCCAAATACAGCCTAGACATTATGGCTAGATTAAAAAGGCTACATTAGCCACGAAATGGCTAAGCTAACTTACCTTACTTTTGAAGACCTTAAATAAACTCATATAGAAGAAACTGTAGTTATACTTTGAGTTAGCTTAAACGCATTCATTCATTCATTAGGTCGTATATACTTAGAGTTCATTTTCTTATTGTTAGTGTTATTTTAGAAAAACTATTTGCTTGTCGTTCTTTTTAAAAAAAACTCGATGTTAAACTAATGTAGCGGAAAAACCATTTTTCAAGTTATTTTGAAAACTTAGTTGCCATATCAATTTGTTTTTCGAAAAGGGTTCCTTCTCAATACAACGGAAACTAGGGAACAATATCAAATTTTACTCAATCCTGGTATCATGCATTATCTGGTTATTATGCTTGAGTAATCCATGCATGCAAAAGTCCCAGAATAAAAGTTATCAAGCCATAGATCAGAAGTCTTTAATTATTACAAACCAAAACCAATAGAGACTGATTAATACTTATAAAAAATAGTCTGAGATTCAAGGTGATTATCCGAATGCCAAGTTTGGTCCTAATTTCAAAGTTTACTTGAAAAGTTAAACACTGTTGGGGTGAGCTTATGAAAAGCTCAGTGTGATTCAAACAATTATTTAAATGGACAAAAACATCGAATACAGTGAAACATATTAGCTTTAACAGAAGAAAACAAAACCATCATAGAAATTTCATATCATTACATAGCCATTATCAAACTGATGTCAAACGGTGTATTAGCATAGGACATCACCTATTTGAGTAACAATCATTAATTTCGAGACCATTCAATACAACGCAATACAACACATATCATAAATCAATAACATTTGAATATGTCGTGAGCATGATGCAATGCAAAAAGGTTCCTACCCATACCATCCGCTACACACCATGCGTTCCCCAGAACCTGTCATCCGAACTCTACTAGTAAAAATGTAGACAAGTTTCTAGTAAAAATGCGATAAATCGCCATTCCCCTCAGTACTCTAGGTGCAGTGCACTGACTACGAATAATGCGGACTTAATATGCCGCCGATGCTTCACGGAACTCCTCCATCAACCACAAAATCCCAACCCAATGCATAGGCAATATCTCACATAATCTCATACATAATCATATATCAATACTTTTCACATTCATTTGACATGCTCAGCATGTCCTCAATAATCACATGTTTTTAGTAAATGAAAACAGTGTTCCAATGTTTCAAATTACCATTGTGTTGGTATCAATCATTATCGTTCCATTTCACATCCTTTATGGATTTTCATTGTGCATAAATAACACCCTTCCTAGTACACAATATAACAAATATCTCATGCTTTTAAATCATACATAAGCTTAATATCTCAACACATTATATCATTTAGTCAAACATTCTTATATCTCATAACTCAAATAAGCAATTACAAACTCAATAAAACATTCATACTATCAAACTAGCAATTTTGCCAACATGTCAATCTTTTAAGGCTCGAAACATACCTGGTTCGACCACCTACAAAATCAATAATTTGGCTATTAAGAAAATCCAATAAGCAAGATAATTTATCAAATATAACATGATATTTAACATTTTCAAACAATTTTATGAGTTTAGGACCCACACCTTATTTTTCACTTCCTTGCAGCACACTAGCGAATCTTCCAATTTTCCTTAATAATTCCTTAAACGAACCTAAACCAAAATTTAGTATAAATTCAATCAATATACCACTAAAACATACCCCAAACACCCACTTATGAGTTTAAACTAATCATTGAAATTATAACTATTTTAGGAATCCAAACTAGTTAGATTCCTTACACTGTATCGATGTAAACCGTACGTACAATCGTTCTTCGCCTTTACGAATGATTTGAGGCATTTGGGTCAGCACCTAATTCAATAATATAATGGAAATAGGTATCTAATTAATGATTATATTCATTTATTTAATTAATTCACAAACTTTACGCAACAGCTATGTCGAAATAACAAACTAGTTATCCTTAATTACACTTACACTTCACGATTTGTGGGATCCAATTGGCTAATTGATCAAGAACGCGTCTCCCTAATTAACATGTGATTAAAGGATGATTAGGAGGGTTCAAGATCAAAATTTAATGCTTGAAAAATATAGGGAATACCCAAGAAACAAAACAACCCCCTTTCTTGTACATAGGCGCACGCACCACCACCTTTGGTGGCTAAAATTGGGGCTGAATTTTAAAATTGTTTGACATCTCATTAAAATCTGGAAAAATAAATTTGAAATAATTTAAAATCCCCCAAATTCTAGATTTGGAAATTTTGGTTTTTAATTGACAAGATTAATCAAGAAATGAAGAGAAAAGAGATATTACCTAAGCTAGTTAGAGAAACGACAATGACACTTTCTTGGCAATGTTTGGGATCGATCTTGGGGTTCAAGATTTCAAATTTGGGGCTAATTTAGATTAGGATAATTTTCATCAATAGAGGAAAGGATATAGTGCACAATCTTGATGAAAAAAGAAGAAGAAAGATATGGTAAATTGGGAGGTGTAGGCGATGATAACAATGAGAGAAAGAAAGAAAATTGAAGAGAAAAGAGGAGAGGAAGAGGGTGGATGGTTAGGGTAGGGAAAAATTGAATTAACTGAAAAATACAATAAAAATTTGTATTTATAATTATGGTTCAAGGGTATGGATGGCACACACATTAAAAAAACAATGGATTTTACAAAATTTAATTATTTTACAAGGGAAATGATTCGAACTTGGGACCTCATTTAATTTTCATGCTTTTTCATATTTCTTTTAACCATTAGGATTTTTCCTCATTGTTAAAATACTTTTGCAATATTTATTTTAAAAACAAGGCATGTCACATACTAAAGTTTAAGACAAAATGTGTAAAATAATAAAAATGGTGGGAAAGAAGAGATTTGAACTTGAGTTTCAAGGAACGTTTCACTAAAACTTAACCAACAAACCAATACCTCATTTATTTCTTAAAAATGCATAGATAATCTCAAAATTAAGGCATGATCACTCTCTCTCAATTCACAAACCTAATTCTACTAACCTCTTATTTTTGGGATGTTACAAGTCTCCCCTACAGTGGCCGGGTACTGGATAGAGGCCTTTGAGCTTATTATGAATGACATTAACTGCACTACTGCATAGAAACTAAGTGTGTCATATCTTTGTTCCAAAGTGAGGCTTACAGTTGGTGGTTGACAGTTAAGCAAGGCGTCTAGCCCAAACAGGTTACGTGGGATTTCTTTAAGAGCGCATTCCAAAACAAGTATTTGGAGGCAAGTTATGTAGAGGCTCATAGACGCGAGTTTATTAGCATAGTTCAGGGTGAGAGGTCTGTGGCCGAGTATGAGACCAAGTTTTAATATTAAATAGGATGCTCGCGGTCTGGTTCCAAATGACTATAAGAGGAGCATTCGGTTCGAGGAGAGATTAAGGTACGACCTGAGAGTTCTGATAGCTCCACAGAAGGAGTGGGTTTTTGCAACCTTAGTTGACATGGCGAAGATAGCCGAGGAGGTGAAGTACTCTGAGCGCGAGAGGAGAGACTAAGAGACAGGTCAGAGTAAACTTAAGAGGGATTTGGGTTCCTCTAGTTTTGTTTGGGCCTTCAAAAATTGAAGCTCCAACTACCATCCGAATGCCATCCAGATGAGTATTGGAGAAAATTGAAGATTCAGAACTGTAGTGACTATGAGAGATGCCATCCGGATGAGTATTGGAGAAAGTTAGGGGCTTGTCTTAAATGTGGATCGATGGAGCAGCGTGTTCGAGACTGTCCCCAGTAATCTGATCAGGTGTAAGCTTCAGCACAGGCTTCGGCTCCATGTCCCATTCCACTACCGAGAGTAGCTTAGCAACCGCCTAGAGGTCGTGGTGCGGCCAGGGGTAGTAACAATTTTGGCAAGGTCAAAGAGCACTAAGTAGAAGTGTGGGTTAGACTGAGGCACGACTATCTACCCTAATGTATACGATGAAATGCCATGAGGATAGAGATGACACCGACGTTATAGAAGGTACGTTCTTTATCCATTATGTTCCGTATTTTGCTTTGATAGATATTGGTTCTACGCACTTATATATAGCTAGCATTATTTCTATGAATCTTGGTATATCTGCTAAGAGTACTGCTAGGGAAAGTTCTGTGATTAGTCTATTAGGTCAGTTGGTATGAGTTGATAAAGTATATAGACAGGTTCCATAAGAAATTCAAGGAGTGGTGTTCCCGGCTAACCTGATGGAATTACCGTTTAGAGAGTTCGATTTGATATTGGGAATGGACTGACTTGTGGAATATCGAGTCAGTTTAAACTGTGCCTCTAAGATGGTTATACTGATATCAGTTGAGAATACTGAGATCGTTATGATCAGTGAGCGTCGAGATTACCTCTCTAAAATCGATCTCTATTTTTGGCATCATCATCTCAAGGTTAAGGAGACTGATGTGTATAAGACTATTTAAGGACTAGCTATGGACATTACGAGTTCCTGCTCATGCCCTTCAGTTTGACAAAAGCTCTAGCTGCATTTATGGATTTGATGAACTGGGCATTTCAGCCGTATTTGGATCAGTTCAACATTATTTTATTGACGACATTCTAATTTATTCTAAAACTGAAAGCGAGCATGATGAACATCTTCGTATAGTTCTACAGATACTCCATGAGAAACAATTGTAAGCCACGTTTAGCAAGTGTGAGTTCTGGTTGCAAGAGGTTACCTTTCTAGGTCACATAGTGTTTACTGAGGGAATCTGAGTTGATCCTATGAAAGTTGAGGCTGTGATTGAGTGGAAACAGCTGAAGAATGTGTTTGAGATTTGAAGTTTTCTTGGTTTGGCAAGTTATTATCGAAGGTTTGTCGAGGGGTTCTTGTTTATTGCAACTCCTTTAACCAAGCTGTTGCGTAAAAACAAACCTTTTGTGTGGTCTGATCAGCAACAAGCGAGCTTTGAAATGCTCAAGGCGTTCTAACTCAGGCACTTGGGGTTGGGCGGTGTGTTGATGAAGGATGGTAAGTTTATGGCTTACGCATCTCAACAGCTTAAGTCACACTAGGGAAACTATCTCATGCACGACATTGAGTTGGTTGCAATTGCCTTCACTCTTAAAATCCGGAGGCATTACTCGTATGCTGAGAAGTGTATCATATACATTTCAAAAGCTTCAAGTATTTGCTGACTCAAAAAGAGTTGAACCTTAGGCAACATAGATAGGTGGAGTTGTTTAAGGACTACAATTTCACTATAGAGTAACATCCCAGTAAGACCAATGTTGATGCTGTTGCTCTTATTCGTAGAACGATGGCTGATTTGAGAGCAATGTTTGCTCTTTTGATTTTTTTTTTATAACGGTAGTCTTCTGGTTGAGCTGCAGGTTACGCTAACCTGGGTTGATTAGATTTGAGCTAAACAGTTGAGTGATGAGTTTTTGGTTCCTCGTTTTCATCTGGTAGAGGATAGTGGAACTTCCGATTTGGACTGAACAGTGGCAGGTTTATGTGTTTTAATGGTTGGATCTGTGTGCCTAACGATGCTGAGCTGAGGCAATCGATTCTTCAGAAAGTACATAATAGCACTTATGCTATGCATCCCTACGGGAATAAGATGTATAGAGATCTTCGAGAATTATACTAGTGGCCCAATTTAAAATGGGAGGTAACTACCTTTGTCTCTCATTGTTTAACATGTCAGAGGGTTAAGGCTGAGCACCAACTGGCTTCAGGTCTACTACAATCGGTTAAAATTCCTTTTTGGAAGTAGAAGCGTGTGACTATGAACTTCATTAGTGGATTACCTTTGACACTCATTAAGAATGATTCGGTTTGGTTCATCGTTGATCGATTGACTAAGGCTGCTTACTTTCTTCCGGTCCAAATTGATTATTCACTTCAGAAATTGGCTAAGTTGTATATCTCCAAAATTGTAAGAGTGCACGGAGTTCTGATGTTAATCATTTTTTACATAGATCTTTTTTTTTACTTCTAGATTTTAGAAGAAGCTTCACGAGGCTTTGGGTACGCGATTAGATTTTTGTATTACATATCATCCTCAGACCGATGGATGGTCTGAGCGAGTTATTCAGATTCTGGAGGATATGCTGCGGAGTTGTGTAATCAATTTCTAGGCAGTTGGGAGGAGTACCTACCACTGGCTGAGTTCATGTATAATAACAAATTTTATGCTAGCATTCATATGGAAGCTTACGAGCCTTTACACGGTCGTAAGTAGTGTACCGCTCTATGTTGGACTGAGTTAGGTGAACGTTAGGTTCTGGGTCCCGAGTTAGTATACTGAGAATACGGTTAGATTCATTTGAGACCGCTTCAAGGTAGCTATTGATTGAAAGGAATTGTATGTGGTTTTAAAGAGGCGAGATATTAAGTATTTTGTAGGTGATTAGGTATTTTTGAAAGTTTCACCGTGGAAAAAGGTTCTTCGGTTTGGTCGTAAGGGCAAGCTGAGCCCGAGGTTTATCGCGCCTTTCTTATTCTGAAACGTATCAGACCTGTCGCCTATTAGCTAGAGCTACCTCCTAAATTAGATTTGCTTCACGATGTGTTCCACATCTTTATGTTGAGAGGTACCGGACTAACCCCTCTTATATTGTTCTAGTTGAAGAAATTGAAGTGAGACCGAATTTGACTTTTGAGAATGAACTTATTCAGATTCTGGACCAATATGTAAAGGTTCTGAGGAGGAAAATCGTTCCTCTGGTTAAGGTCATGTGGCAGAATCATAGCATCGAGGAAGCCACTTGGAAACCTAGAGATTCGATTCGTCAATAATACCTTTATCTATTTGAATCAGGTAAATTTCGAGGTCGAAATATCTTTTAGGGAAAGAGAGTTATAACACCCCAAAATTTGAACAATTGTTCAATAAATTCTAACAATAAGTGCTCTTTTAGGGAAAGAGAGTTATAAGTGCTCTGTATCTGTGGTAAAGTGCTCTACTTATGTGTTGAGATCGGGGGATCGAGTCTTTCCTCTTGAATTTTACAGCTTATTTTGGCTTAACCCCTATCGTTGAATTGATGACTTAAGTTTATTTATGCTTTAACCTGTGTCAAGAATGAGCCTGCTGGTTTAATGATAAGCTTCTGTATGTCAGTGGTATTGTGTTCTAGTCTCTGCGTAAGGAAAGCGGGGATATATTTTTACTATTCTGGAAAAAAATTGTTTAATTTTATTATTAAATTAAATTTCCTAAATTCTTCTCTCCTTCTACGTTTACTTTTTTGTTCTTCCCTCTTCTTCTTTATTTTTCCTTTCTTTCTTTTTGTTTTCTATCGCTTCGTTTCCCCTCCTTTACTCCTCATTTGGTCATTTTTTTGGCGTGTCTCGTTACTTCTTACAACGTTAAGGTTAATCCTGTAAGTTCTAGGTTGGAATTCAGTAAATTTTTGCTTTTTGTTTGTTTTTGGCAAGAATCAGTTTCCTATTTGTTTTTACTCGATTCCTTTGTTTATGTGTCAATTGATTGCTATTTTTAGGTGAAAATCTGGAAAGTATCATTCCCTCAATGCGTATTTTCGGTATATCACTGTTTTGTACGAGGTGAGTGTGTAAATTTTTTTAGATTGGTGTTCTTCGTCGAACTTTTCGACATAACTTTGTTGTTTGACTTCTTGAGCGTCCTTTTTGGAATTAATTATTGAATTGGTCTTTGGTTGTTCGTGTTAGGTCTTGGAGTCATTCTTGTTGCTTCTAAGTTGATTTTGCCTCAGTTGTGTAATGAAAACCTGATTTTCTACAAATTATGAACATCGAAAAACATGGCTCTCGTCGCTACATGGCTGTGTAGTAGGCCGTGTGAGCCACACAGTCGTGTGTCAGGCCATGTAATTCACTATTTTCGAATTAGAGGCATATGAGATAGGGGACGGGCATGTGTCCAGGCTGTGTAGCTCACTGTGTGGATTTTAGAGGTACAATGGCTCGGGACACAGGCGCGTGTCTAGGCCGTGTAACTCACTGTTTGGATTTTGGGTCACACAGGCTAAGGACACATGCGCGTGTCTAGGCCGTGTAACTCACTGTTTGGGATCCATGTGTAACACCCCTGACCTGTATCCGTCCCCAGAACAGAGTTACGGAGCATTACCAGACATTTCGATACAAATACAAACGTTACATAATTATTTAACATTCACATCATAATTTAATCTTATCATCTCTTATTTAATATCCACTTAAATAACAGCTTAAACATATTATTCCTTAATCAGAATATAACATACATATATTTAATCTAAATTCCGTCTACTTGGGCATTAAAATTGAATTTTATACGTATAAAAAATAATCCAATTATCATATTTGCACAATTTCACATTTACACATATATATTCATAATATATATTCCAATTTAATTCAACCAATATAATTTCATAACATACCAAAACAATCCATTTCAATTGTAAAACACAATAATTCTCACCTCAATCACTTACCATAATATTTAATTAAAAATACTACAATTAATAATTAGATTTGGATTATAGAAATATAAACCAGGAATTCTGAGCTATTCCTCGTCAACTATATTTTTCCCCTTTTTAGTCGAGAATTTCGGTACAACGCTAGCTACGGAATTAAAACAATTAAAAATCATCAATACAACAACACTGAATCTTACATTAAATATTTCAATATTTACTCAATATTTGCCTAAATTCCAATTTAGTCCCTGAACCGAGACTAACTTTTATTCTCAAAACTAATTTCATATTTTCATTTCATTCCCACTTTAAACTAATTTAATTCTCTAATTTCACCATAAATCTCTAATTTTGAAATTCTCTCAATTTAGTCCCTACTATTCAAAACTTATGTTTTATTTTACAAATCAACCCTTTACTAACTCCTAACTTGAAATTCAATCAATTTAACCCCTAATTCATCAATTAATTCAACATAAACATCATCTAAAAATTTACTAACTTTAAAATTTTCAAACTTAAATCAAGTAGTATTTTGTTCTAGGATTCCAAAAACATCAAAATTAAGAGAAAATGGACTAAATTGACTTACCAATTTAAGCTTGAAGCTAAAAAACCCTAGTTTTCCTTTTCTTTTTTCCCCTTTTCCTACTCTGTTTCGAAATGTTCTCTGCTTCTCTATTCTTTTTCTAACTTTTATTTCTTTTATTTAATTAATAATAATATAATATATAAATATCTTTTACTTAATTGATAAGTATGTACATATATTAATTACAAATATATACATATATTTATTACACATGTATTTATAATTACCACACACTTGTCACTTTTTATGGTTTAATTATTAGTTTAGTTCGTTCACCTTTTTTTATTTTATAATTAACTTTCACACTTAATTCAATTTAGTCCTAATACTCAATTAACTTTAATTTAACTAAATTCACTTAACTAAAATCCAATTGATTATATAACTAATTCTATAAATATTTTTAATAATTATTTTACAAGTCCGTTTTACCAAAATGGAGACCTGATAATTCACTAATTTAAAAATATTTTTAAAATCACGCTTAATTTATAATTATTAATTAATAAATTTTTCTATAATTAATAAAATTTTCTAACTTTTTCATCGGATTTAGTGATCTCAAATCATTGTTCTGACACTACTGAAAATGAGGCTGTTACACCATGGGCCAAGGATAGTGGTGTGTGCCCAGGTAGTGTGACGGGTTGTGAGCCATATGGGTGTGTGTTTGACTTTGTGCCAGACAGTATAACTCATGATTTTGAGCTACATAACCATGTGCTAGGCTGTGTGAACCACACAAGCCAGCCATCTAGGCCGTGTGAATCTACATAGGCGTGTGGGCCAAAAATTAGAAATTTTCTCTAGGGCCATAAGTGTCATTTGAAACGAACATAGGCCTACCGTAGGGTCTGTATGATCTGAATTAGACGTTGAGATTATTATCTGATAACCTGTTACTAAAAAATCTATTTTTCGGATATATATATGTATACATTGTAATTAGATCTGGTAAGTAGTGTGATAGCATTACATGAGCATAATCTGAAATTGTATTATTGTATACTTACATATGACATTTGTCTAATTTGCATCCGCATCGAGATTAAGACTATATAAAGAAGGAAGTTTGGGTAGTTTAATAATCTGCCAAATTTGGTGGCTAAGTCATATATATTTCTAACTATAGCAATTTATCGCAATCTTATTTGGCAGCTAAGCTGCAATTATTCAGAAACATGACATATAGTCACTGCATGGTGTGTAGGGATGGATGAGTACTTGATACCCTATATGGTGTATTGGGATGGATGAAGGTGGTGTGTAGCGGATGGGGGTAGGAATCTGCATTTGTATCAGATATGTTTTGTAATTGTATTTGAGATCCTCTATGTTTGTTTCTGTATCTGATTCTGAGAAATGTCTGATTTCTAAAAAATCGTAACCACATATGTCAGGTTATTGATTAATTGAAAATGTAAGTTACACACACTGAGTTGTAAACTTATTTTTTTTTTTGGATTGTAACCCACAGACGTAGACAGGTCAGCTTGGCAGGAGCTTGATCATCTCATTTCTAGTTATTTACTATTTTATCTGGATTTATATTATTGTGTGTTTATTACAGATTACAGATTACAAATTTGCTATAACTATATGAAGGATTTATGACTATTAAACTTTGAATAGTTAAAGGCTAAATTTTTCTGAATGAATTGATGTAACTCTCCAAGCTTGGTCTTAACGTCTAAGTTGGGTATGGGGTGTTACATTTAGTGGTATCAGAACCAGGTTTACAAAACTCGAGCTATGTTTCTAGGCTCCTAATTTGCTAAAATGTGTTTCAAGGAAAAATTTATTCGAGTAACTCAAAAAACAGATTTTATAAAAGACCAAGTCTCCAACGCCGAACTTGTAAGTACTTTTGCTTTAGCTTTATTACTTAGCTAGAAAAATATTGTAATGACTAAACTTGTGGTTTTAGTTAAAGGCTACGATATGAACTGTGAAATAAGATATCTGACGCGAATTCTGGACTGATCTGTGAACTTCTGGCATTGTAGATAAGTTGATATAATGAGTCCAAGCGGTAGTCGTGAATGTGGTTCTCATGGGCATCGTGGACACCGAGGAGGAGCTCGAGCAAAGTCATCCTCTATGAACAGTATGCCTAAGCTGGAGACCAGCAAGACTATTGATACTCCTAATACTGGGACTGGGTCTCAGGCTCTGACAGCCAGAGATGACGTATTATGCTTTTACATACATAAAGATCTCTTTCATTTTTAGATATATTAGTAAATTTAAGTTATATGTGTTATCATTTCATAGTAGGCTCATTACTTTTTTTTTTTTGCCTTTATGTATACTTTATTAGTTTTTAATTATTATTTAATAAGTTATGTTGTTATCCTTATTTAATATTTAATAATAATACTATTCTTATTTGATATCAACAATATTTATTTCTTGTGAAATTAAATGAAGGAATGAAAATCAACATGCATAAGTGAAGGTCAAGATTAATGAGAACATTAAAATTTATTTTTTAATAATATTATTATTTATTGTTTTGAGGAAGTTATGTTTTAATTTGTCTTGCTATAATTTTATTTTAATTTTTTTGGAAGGTTAAATATTTTAAATTTTATTTTTTTTAACTTTTTAACTTAATTATGATTTCTTTATCGACAATTGTTTAAAAATTAATAGTTTTTGCTAATTGAGTTTTGGTTTGATTGGTATCGGCATTATTGCCAATGCAAGAAGACGTGCATTCGAGTGCGCTGAACTGCATTATCATCTTAGTTAAGGGTTGGAGAGAGGCTATAGGTAGTTCTAGGCATTGTATCTAAAAGAAGAGATATGATAAGAACCTAATAAGATTAATGTTCAAAAAAGTAATAAATTTTATCATATCTCTACTATTGCTCATAATTTATATTGTTGTGTATTACAATGTATTGAATAATTTAAATATATTATTGTATTTTTTATAGAAATGATATATTTTTTAAAAATAAATAATATAGTAATAGTTTTTTATATAAGTTATAAGTGATGAAATAATAGTTTAATTTTATACTGTATTTTTAAAATATTTTTATTATGTTATTAGTTATGTAATACCCCATACCCGGCGTAGACGTTAAGGTCAAGTTTGAAGACTACATCAAGAAGTTTAAAGAAAACCAACCTTAAAATGATTTAAAGTTTGTCATTGAGAAAACACCTAACCAATCAAACCAATGGGGAAATCCGAGCTTACATATCGTAGTCTGAAAGAAAGCATACGTTAGTTCAAATTTAAACAAACAGTAAAATATCTAATAAAGAGAGATGACCGAGCTCCCGACACGCCGAGCCGCCTAAGTCTGTAGGTTACCTGCAATGTAGACAACAAATAGAATGAGCTTATAACTCAACTTGTGTAACTGATATAGAGGCAAACAACAATATAGATATTAAAATATTTTTCCAAACTCAGACACAGAATCAGAAACAAATGATACTCAGTAATATCGTAAATGTTCAGATAAGATGCAGAACAAATCAAATACAGATGCAGAACAGATCAGAATCAGATGTAGTTTCCTACCCTCATCTGCTATACACCATCTCCAACTATCCCAATAATCAATTCGCCACACAGCCAAGCACATGGTCGTGTGATTCACAACCCTTCACATAGCCTGGACACACATCCGTGTCCCTAGCTCGTGTGACCCTAAATCTAAAACAGTAAGTTATATGGCTTCGCCACAAGCTCGTGTCCCTGACCCATGTGACCCCAAAATAAAAACAATGAGTCAACGACAATTGTAGAATTAATGTGTTGGAGATTGTTACCTTCAATGTCTGTGCCTAAAAAGAAAGCCAAATTATCGCATAACAAAAAATTCAAACAAAACAAGCCGAAACCAACTTTGACAACAATGAACAAAAGCGAATGTGTAACAGAAATTCTATAATAAACTTACACATTAACCTTTCAGTCAACAAACAATGAAATGCACACCTACCCAAACTCACAACAAAAAAATTACTGACAACTTCAACGATTGAGGAATCAGAAAGAAAAGAAAAGAAAAAGTGGAGAAGAAGAAGAAGAAGAAGAATAAGGAAAACTAACGAAAAAGAAAAAAACAAAACTACTTCTACAAAATAGCAAAAACATATCCTTATTTCGCTTACGCAGAGACTCGAACATAAGGCCAAACGAAATATAGAAGCTTAACCATCGAACCAGCAGGCTCATTCTTGACACTGATTAACGCATAAATAAAATTAAGTCGTCAGTTCTATGATAAAGGTTATGCCAAAATAAACTATAAAATTTTAAGAGGGAAGACTCGAACCCCTGATCTCAACACATAATCAAAACACTTAACCATAAATACAGAGACTTAATTATTAACATATTTTATCTAACAATTGATCAAATTTTGGGGCGTTACAACTATCTCTCCCTAAAAGAAATTTCGGCCTCAAAATTTTCCTAATTCAAACATATAAGGGTATTACTGACGAATTGAATCCTCAGGCTCCCAAGTGGCTTCTTCGATGTCATGATTCCGCCACAGGATCTTAACCAGAGGAACAATTTTCCTCTGTAAGACCATTACATCTCGGTCTAGAATTTGAACATGTTCCTCCTCAAAAGTCAAATTCTCCTCAACAGGGACAATATGCGAGGGGTCAGACCGATATCGTCTCAACATAGAGACGTGGAACACATCATGAATACGATCTAACTCAGCAGGTAACTTTATCTGATAAGCAATAGATCTGATACATTTCAAAATACGATAAGGTCCAATGAACCTTGGGCTTAACTTGTCCTTACGTCCAAACTGGAAAACCTTTTTCCATAGAGACACTTTCAGAAATACTTGATCACCTACAGAGTACTCAATATCATGCCTTTTAAAATCTATATAAGATTTATGTCGATCAGAAGCTGCCTTAAAACGATCTCAAATGAATCTAACAATATTCTTAATCTCAGAAACTAGCTCGGGACCCATAACCCAATGTTCACTTAACTCAGTCCAATACAGAGGGGTTCGACACTTACGGCTATAAAAAGCCTCGTAAGGTGCCATCTGAATGCTAACCTGAAAGTTGTTATTACACGTAAACTCAGCTAGCGGCAAATAATCCTCCCAACTACCCCAGAAGTTAATTACACAACTCCGCAGCATATCCTCTAGAATCTGAATAACACGCTTAGACAGTCTATCTGAGGATGCTATGCAGTATTGAAATCCAATCAGGTACTCAAAGCCTTGTGAAGATTCTTGTAGAATCAAGACATAAATCATGGATCTCTATCAGAAATGATCGAACTGGAACTCCATGTGTAACAACCTGATTCCCAATGGTGTCGAAAATAGTGGTTTTTGGACCACAATTTTGACGTTTCAGTTCGTAAATATTAATTATTTAATATTTACAAGGGCATTAGTGTTGTATTAAATTTAGGTTGAGAAATTTTATCATTTAGGTAGTTAATTAATTGAAAAATATTAAATTGAAAAAGAAGTAAAAGTTAACCCTATTAGTTAAAAAGAACTAAATGATTATAGCATTGAAAATTCATGGACTAAAATGATAAATATACCATGTAAGTAAATGTAGTGGACAGTTGGTAAGTAAATAGAGTGAAATTTGAATGTTTACTTAAGTGCAAAATAGTAAATATATTATAAAACTTAAATTAAATAATAAAAACAAATCCCTTCATCTTTCTTTTTGTTTTTTCTGAAATTAAGAAGAAAGAAATAGCCATGGGAGAGTTTTGAAGGTTCGGTCCTTTAGTGTGTTGCAGGTAAGTGATTTTATTATTTGTTTATTGTAAATTTGACATTTTTTATTTAGTTATAGATTAAGTTAGTTAGCCCAAGGATTATTTTGTGAAATAGTCAAATGTTTAAAAATTTATCATTAATGATTTTGAATGTTTTTGTTGTTAGTTGGTGTTGTTGGAAGCTTAGTTGATAGATACGATCAAATTGTAAAGTAATTTTCAGTAAATTTGAGTTTAGAGACTAAATATGAAAAATATGGAAGTTAGCTTGATTTTTCTAGAGAATCCTTGGAATTTTTGGGTTTTTGTATTAATAAGATGAATAAAAATTTAGTTAAATGAGTTTTTGTATTAATTGTGGAAATTGGTTTGTTCAATACTATGGACTAAATTGTATTAAATGTAAATGCTTAGGGTAAATGTGTAAATATTGTAAATAAGAAGTTAGATGTATTAAATTGAGTAGAATGTGAAATTGAGGCTTCTAAATAAAATAAATTATAGTATAGATCAAGATGAAGTTGATAATCGTGGAAAAGAGAAGGTTGTGAATTAGTCCCTAAAATTTTTTATTTTTGCAGTTTGGCCCTGGTAAGCTTGTACAATTAAATTTTAGTACAATTTAAATATTAAATGCTTGCAGATTGAAAATTATTAATTGACTTGAAAGTATTAAATTGTGGTAAGTGAATTGATTTGGGAAAGAAATTGTATTAAATGTTGTTAAATGATAAATATTTGAGCCGATAAATGTAAGATAGGATATGATTGGCATGCCAATAGGTTATATCGTGCACTGTATGGATTGGTTGATGTTGAGATGATGATTATGAATTCATTCATGTTTACTGAATATACCGAAGTGCAGCATTTGTTGCAAACTATCGCGTTATATTACAGTGTTTCAGGTGTGTTTCGAGGGCGGATGTAAAGCCTACGGACTTGGCACTTGGTGCCGAGGTGTGTTTCGAAAGGATGTTAGCCTACGGGCTTGACACTTGGTGCCTAGGTGTGTTCTCGGTTGGTAATCTCATTTGAGCAATTTGGTGTGTTTGGTTGGTTAACCGTGTGTCCGAAACCATTACAACGTTCATTGGGTATAGTTAATGATATAACATATTTGATTGAATTGATTCACTCGTATACAAGTTTATGACTCACCTATGATTTGGTTATGAATGGTAGGACTATGATTCATGACATTTTTGTATTATGTATTGATTAAGTTTATTCGGTAAGTTAATTGTTTAATCTGTGGAACTTACTAAGCTTAAGTAAGCTTACTTGTGTACTTTTTATTGCTTTCTTGTAGATTTGTTTTTGAGGCTTCTGGCGATCAAATCGACTTCAAGATTCACACTATCTGAAAATCTATCGTTAGTTTTTGAATGCTTGTATTAGGTTATATGGCATGTAATAGGTTAAATGAATTTATGTGGTTATTTTCTGAAGTTGTTAAACTTGAATGATGTTTGTCTTTAGATATATTTTGATACATGTGAATATGTTGTTGGTTTGGTATATATTTATATTTGGAATCTGTTTGGTATATTTTATATAAGTTTAATGAAGTATGTGAATATGGCAATTTGACTTATAGATTGAAAGGGGTGGTATTTTGGTATGTATCGATATTAAAGATGTTTGAGTATTTTAAATGCAATTATTTTGGTTTGAAATGTTATTTTAGTTTGGATATTGAATTGTGGTGTCAATGAGGACACATTGGTTAGTCTTTTAGATGTTTGAATATGTTATTTTATTTATCTATTGTAAAATAGGTGAATTTTGGCATGAGTTGAACTTTTAAAGATGAGGTTTTACCATTTTAAAAACAAGTATCAATACTTTGGTTTTTGGTATCGATACTTGACCATTTGAACAGTTTTCTAATTAAACAGAATGCTAATTTGGTATCGATTTTTATTTGAGTATCGATATCGATACCCTAAAATATGTATCGATACCATTGTTTTGCAAAGAAAATAGTATTCAAAAAGGTATCGATTTGGTATCAATACCAACTATGGATTTTCATTTTTAACTTTAAACTTTAAATTTCTTTTAAGTCCTATTCTGAGCTTGAATTTTATCACTAAGTAATTTTAGAATTTTTTTTCATATTAAAATTTAATATGTTTGTTTATACAGAATATCAATTATCTTTAAATATGTATTGTTTAACAATGTGATTGTTAATTGTTGAATGTTAATGTAACATCTCTTTACTTGGGTCCGACACCAGGCAGGGTAAGGGTCGTTACACCATACAATCTTATGATTTCGGAGGCATTCAACTTAGCCAATTTCTGAAGCGAATAATCAGTCCTGACCGAAAGAAAGTTAGCAGACTTAGTCAATGATCAACGATGACCAAAACTGAATCCTTCTTACTGGGTGTCAGGGACAACTCACTAACAAATTCCATCAGAGCACGCTCTCACTTCTAAAGGGGTATCTTAACTGGTTGTAGCAGACCTGAAGGTAATTGATGCTTCGCCTTAAACTTCTGACATGTCAGGCAATGAGAAACGAAAGTAGTTACCTTTGATTTCAAACCAGGCTACCAGTAAAGCTCACGGAGATCTCTATACATCTTATTCCCACCGGGACGCATAGCATAAAGGCTACTATGTGCTTCTCGCATAATTGACAGCCGCAACTCAACATCGTTAGGCATACAGATCCAACACCTAAAATACAAAACCCCGTCACTGTTTAGTCCAAAATTAGAAGTTCTACTATCCTCAATATGACGAAAATGAGGAACCAGAGATTCATCACTCAACTGATTAACTCTAATCTGATCAACCCAGGTTGGCTTAACTTGTAACTCAGCTAGAAGACTACCATTATCAAATATACTTAAACAAGCAAACATCACTCTCAGATCAAACATTGCTCTATCGCTAAGGGCATCGGCCCCAACATTGACCTTAGCTGGATGATACTCTATAGTACAGTCGTAGTCCTTAAGCAATTCAACTCATCTGCATTGCCTAAGATTCAACTCCTTCTGATTTAGCAAATACTTGAGGCTTTTATGGTCAGTTTAGATGATACACCTCTAACCATACAGATAGTGCCTTCAGATTTTTAGAGCGAAGACAACTGTAGCCAACTCAAGGTCTGTGTAGGTTAGTTGCCCTCATGCGACTTAAGCTGTCAAGACGTATAAGCCACTACCTTACCGTCTTGCATCAGAACACACTCAAAACCGACGTGTGAAGTGTCGCTGTAGACAACAAACTCTCTACCCAATGTAGGCTGTACCATAACATGTGCCTGCGTCAGAATGGATTTGAGCTTCTCATAACTCGCTTGCTACTCTTCAAACCACACAAATAGAGCGTTCTTACCCAATAGCTTAGTCAAGAGAGTTGCGATAAGTGAGAACCCCCCCCACAAACCTCAAGTAATACCCTGTCAAACCAAGGAAACTTTGAATCTCAGACACATTCTTCGTCTATTTCTATTCGATCATCAAAACCAGAACTCAAACTTGCTAAACTTGGCATACAAATGCTTCTCACGGAGTATGTGTAAAACTATCTGAAGATGTTCATCGTGCTCACTCTCAGTTTTAGAATAAATCAAAATGTCATTGATGAAGACTATGACGAACTGATCCAAATACAGCTAAAATAATCGGTTCATCAAGTCCATATACGCAGCCGGAGCATTCGTCAAACCGAAGGGCATGACTAGGAACTCATAATGCCTATAACGAGTCCTGAAAGCAGTCTTATACAAATCAATCTCCTTAACCTTGAGCTGATGGTACCCAGAACGAATATTGATTTTTGATAATACAAATGCCCCACTGAATTGATCGAATAGATCGTCAATCCTCGAAAGCGGATACCTATTCTTTATTTTCAACTTATTCAACTAACGGGAACACACTTAGTCGGATGAACCCTCGATCGTGCTGTTGTTTATCTTAACAAATAAAACCAGTGCTCCTCACGCGGACACACTTAGTCAGATGAACCCTCGATCAAGAAGTTCCTGAAGTTGAACTTTTAATTCCATAATTTACTTCGGTACCATGCGGTAAGGTGCAATGGACATAGTAGCGATACCTGGTAACAATTTAATACCAAACTCAACCTCCCTGCCCAGAGGTATCCCTGGCAACTCCTTAAGAAAAAAATCCGATAAGTCTCTGACAGTTCTAATATCTTTAATAGAAAGTTTTGTAGAACCCGAATCAGACACAAAGGCCAAGTACGCTTCACAACCTTTTCAAACTAGTTTTTTAGCTATAAGAGAAGAGATTACATTAGAGAGGTAATCTCGATGCTCACTAATCATAATGATCTCAGTATCATCATCGTTCTCAAAGTAACCCGCTTAAAGGCATAGTCTAAACTGACCCAATGTTCCATGAGCCAATCCATTCCCAGAATCAGACTGAACTCACCAAACTACAATTCCATCAAGTTAGCTGGAAACACAATGCCCTGAATTTCTAATAGAACCTTTCTATATATCTTATCAACTCGAACCGACTGACCGAAGGGACTAATTAGAGAAATCTCTCTAGCAGTACACTCAACAGATATACCTATGTTCATAGATACAGTACTAGATAGATATGAATGTACAGACCCAATATCAATCAGAGTAACGTATGGAACAATATGAATAAAGAACGTATATGCTATAATGTCGGTGTCATCTCCATCCTTGCGGTGCCTTACCGCATACAGAAGAGCAGGTTGTCATACCTCAATCTGACACGCACCTCTGTCCAATGTTCTTTGAATTCAGCTAGCACTGTTACCACCCCTGGCCATACCATATCCCTTAGGTGGTTGCTGAGCTACTCTCAGAGGTTGAACAAGACCCAGACTGGAAGTCTGTGCAAAAGCTTTCACCTGATCAGATTGTTGGGGTCAGTCTCGAACATGGTGCTCTATCGATCCGCACCAAAGGCAAGCCCCCAACTTCCTCCAGTACTTGCTCGGATGGCGTCTCTCACAATCGCTACAGACTTAAATCTCAGGGCCCATCAACCCTCGCCCGTTTCTTAGGGCGCTGAACAGAACTAGATAGACCCGAATCTTTCTTAATCTTACTTGGACCTCTCTCCAGTCTCTCCTCTCACGCTTAGTGCGCTTCACTGATTTCTCTATCTTTGCCTTTTCAACCAAGGCTGCAAACACTCGCTCCTTCTGAGGAGCTATCAGAACTCACAGATTATAACACAAACCTTCTTCAAACTGGACACTCTTATCATAGGCTGTCAATACCAAATCACGAGTATATTTGCTCAATCTTAGAAACTTGGCCTCACATATGGCCAAAAATCTCTCACCCTGAACTAGACTCAAAAACCCACATCTACGAGCCTCCACATAGCTTGCTTCCACATACTTGCTTTGGAAGGTGCTCTCGAAGAAATCCTAATTGACCTGTTCGGGTTGGGCACCCTGCTCAACTGTTACCCACCCACTGGTAAGCCTCGTCTCAGAGTAGAGACATGACACCCCTCAATTTCTAAGCAGGAGTATAAGCGATGTCATTCATAATGTGCTTAGTAGCTTCTAACCAAAACTCGACCACTGTAGGGGCGACTCCAATGACACCCCTGAACAACTCAGTACCATTCAACCGAAGTCGTTCAGTAACTGACCCTCAGTCTCCAGATCCAGAATAGGTCACAACGACCCTCTCTAAAACTGATAGCATAGCCTGAGAGAATGTGCCATCCCCGACTGTCGAAGTATGAGACCTAGTCTCAGTAGTAGGAGTACCAACGGTCTCACTAGTCTCTAGATTAGGCATATTGCCTATAGAGGATGACTCTGCTCAAGCTCCTCCTCAACGTCCACGATGCCCATATGAACCACGTCCACGACTACCATGCGAACTAATTATATCCAATTATCTACAATGCCAAAAGTTCACATATCAGTTTAGAATTTTCATCAGATATCTTACTTCATAGTTCATATCATAGTGTCTAACTAAAATACAAGTTCAATCATTACAAGATTCTTTTTACAGCTAAACAATATAACTAAAGCAGATGTACTTATAGGTTCGGTGCTGGAGACTCGATCCTTTGAAAAAAATTAGTTTAAGAGTTACTCAAATTAATTTTCCCTCAAACACATTTTAATAAAAAGTTTAGGAGCCTAGAAACACAGCCCGAGTTTTGTAAACCTGACTCTGATGCCACTAAATGTAACACCCCATATCGGGCTAGACGTTAAGACCAAGTCTAGAGGTTACATCAAAACATTTAAAGAAAACCAACCTTAAAGTGATTTAAAGTTCGTCATTTAGAAAACACCTAACCAATCAAACCAATGGGGAAATCTGAGCTTAAAAATCGTACCCCAAAATAAAACATATGTTAGTTCAAATTTAAACAAATAGGAAAATATCTAGTAAAGAGAGATAATCGAGCTCTCGACACGCCAGCCTCCTAATTCTATAGGTTACCAGCAATGAAGTCAAAAAATAGAATGAACTGATAACTTAACGTGTGTAACCGGTATATAGGCAAACAGCAATATAGATATAACAATTGATACTCAGTAATATCGTAACGGTTCAAATAAGATGAAGAATAAATAAGATACAGATACAGAATAGATTAGAATCAGATGTAGTTTTTTACCCCCATCTGCTACACGCCATCTTTAACTATCCCAACACACCATATAGGGTATTAAATACCTATCCAGCCCAACACACCAATTAATGTCGGTATGACACGTTACAGACTAATTACAGACTAACTGTGAAATCAATATGCGATAAATCGCCAAAATTAGATCCAGAATTCTAGCTTAGCCACTCAATTTGGCAGATCATTATATTGCCAACACTTCCTTCTTTTTACTGTTCTCACCCAATGCAAATGCAGATTACAGATATTAGATATCAAAGGTGTACACACAGTTTTCCAATGCAATTCAAAATCAGGTAACAGATATCATTATCATTAACAGTTATCGCATTGCTTATACATACAGATAATCGATTATTCAGCATCAAAATATTAGATATCAAGTTATACAGGCTAATTCAGATAATACGGACCCTACAGAAAGCCTACATTTGATTCAAATGTGTTTACGGCCCTAGGAAAAATTTTAGTATTTTGGCCTACACGTTCGTGTGGGTTCACACGGCTTCAATGTCTGGCCCGTGTGGTCCATACGGCTTGGCACACAGTCGTGTGGCTCAAAGCAGTTACATAGTCTCACACATGGTGAAGCACATACCTGTGTGACTCACAACCTCTCATACAGCCTGGACACATGCCCGTGTCCCTGGCCCGTGTGACCCTAAATAAAAAATAGTGAGTCATCCGCTCTAATACCCAAGGTGAGGTATCTCTCCAATTAGACTTGATAGACAACATAATAGCCCTTTGAATCAATTTGCTCAATTTTGATTCTTCAGACTACAGACCATTTACATTATCTAGTAATATAAGTTATCTTCTAGTATCGCAATCCGACCACCTAATGCAACTTCATAGTAGTTTAAGTAATCAGGAAGCTAATATTTGCTTATACATTTTATTTTGCATAAAAAATTGTTGAGGACAAATACAAAAGATAATAATGTAAACAATAGAATTTTATTCAACCAATCTATTTGAAAATTATGAGTATAAATGAAAAAATAACTACACTTAAGGCACTAGATCCAAATCTAACTCAAAAGAATTGCATCACAAACGAGATTGGAATATGGCATTAGTAGCGGTTTGTATTTTTTATTTATATTTTAGCATTTACATAAAGGCTTAGGCCGGGTTAAAAATTTGTAAGTATTTTGACTCGTGAACTCAAGTGTCATTTGAAACTATATTGATATTTTATGTAGCCTTTGATTCATAAATTGATGTGAACATGTTTGAGACTCGAATTTATGTTTACATAAGCTTTGAAAATGTTCTAAATTTATTTGGAACTTGTTAAATGTTTTGGTAAGTTTAAATGGCAATGTAGAGAATTTTAGACTAGAATTTTTGGTCCCCTGCCTCCAAGCCTGAGACATAAAAAACGTATTACTCAAATCTTGCTCCAGGGGTCCAATGTGTAACACCCCACACCTGGTCCAGTCACCGAAATCGAGCTATAAGATGCTACAAAAATTAATGATCAATATCACATATGCAATCAACTTAAATATTCAACCCAACCACAAAGCATTCAATAATACTAATATAATATGCTTTACAACCAGAATTTAGTCTTAATCGAGCTTACGAAACTCTTAAACCAACTTCGAATCAAAATCGAACTAATTTGAAACTTTTATAAAAAGATAGGTAAAAAGGCAAAACAAGAGTCACATGGTCGTGTGATAGGCTGAGGCCGTGTGAGATTAAAACACAACCACTGTAACACCCCGAACCCGAAACCGACACCGGAGTCGAACACGAGGTGTTAACTGACTTTAACCCCTTATAAAATTTATTTTCCAGACACTGCCCAATCTGTGTACTAGTCGTTTTAAAAATCATATCTTGAGTTTCGTAACTCGAAAATCAGTTTCGTGATTTTCCCAGAAACTAGACTCATGTGCCCATCTATGTATTTTTTTCTAGAATTTTTGGTCGGGCCAATTTGTACAGTTTATTAGTCAAAGTCTCCCATGTTGCAGGGGTCGACTACACTGACCTTTTCCAATTAAGACCTAGATATCTCCCTGCACGGGGCTTCAATACTGATGCCGTTTGTTTCTATGAAAACTAGACTCAGAGAGGAATCTGTACATATATGGTACGACCCCTAATTATCTCTGGTTAATTTATAATGAATTTCCAAAGTCGGAGCAGGGAATCCAGAAACCGTTCTGGCCCTGTCCCACAAGAATCTGATTATCTCTTAATATACTGCCCATAAGATCTTTTCGTTACTTCCTCATGAAAACAGACTCATCGAGCTTCGATTACATAATTTATTCATCAATTAATTCCACTCCTACTATTTTTAGTGATTTTTCAATCTCATGACACTGCTGCTGCCAGCATCTGTTACGAAAGTAACTAGGTCCATTTCATGCCTACCCTTGATCCAACTCAATCGAACATTCGTGCCATTTTCGCATGGCTTAAAGTTTACATGCCAAAGTTCAAACACAACGTAATAGCTTATACATGCCAAAATGTTCTTCTAAGCCAACTAAGAAGAAAGTACCAAAACTTGCTATCCGGTGTGATGACCTCGATGACGACCTGACCCCACAAAAATAGATGAGTCCAAGCAACCTATAATGGGTGACAAGGAAACACCGAGTGAGTTTATAACTCAGTAAGTCATAAGCAATGTACTACCATCCATCAATAACATTATCACAAGAGGAAACAAAATGGAACGAGACAATTTACTCCATCCATACCGTAGTTCCTCCCACCTATCGATTCAATTTCATATCAATTCATGCATTCACATTCCATATACTCATCAATAGGACGTTGAAGCATTTTCATAAATCAATTTATTTTCGTTACAATCAAACGACTAAACGGCCTTTCACCCATCCTACGATAAATTTTATGTACGTGACTTCAAGTATATTTGTCACATAGGTTCAAACTTACCGGGCTCAACACCAAGTATAAGCATAGCACCTATTAGCCATGTACTCAGGACACTTACCCGATCCGCTGTCCGCGATCGACTCAATGGTGTCGCACACATAGTGTCCATAATGATTCACGAATGTATATTGAGTCCGCACACTCAGTGCTATATAATCAACTCGCACACTTAGTGCTACGTAATCAAATCGCACACTTAGTGCTACATAGTCAAACTCGCACACTTAGTGCCGCATGGTCAATTCGCACACTTAATGCATCATATTCGTTTCGCACACTTAGTGCAACATAGTCAAATCGCACACTTAGTGCTGTACAATTTAATCCCGCGCACTTAGCGCCAATCTCATGGTCATAAATGGTTATACCCGCACGTTTAGTGCCGAGATCAACAACTCAGTACATCTTACCTCTTCTCTTTTCATTCAACAATTTCATCATCACATACGTACATGCATATATATATGTATATTTATTCATTCCATTCAACATCAATACATAAACATTATGACCATTTGAAATAATACCAACTACATTCTTAACGACTTACCTCGTGTTGGGTAAGACGGTTCCAACTCGGCTACTCGATGACCTTTTCTTTGCCTTTGCTCGATTCACCTCCTTTAACTCCTTGAGCTAAATCAATAATTTAACTAGTTTAACCACTACGATTATCACCAAATAAATCACATTCAATTAACACTACCCATTTACATATACATCAACTATCAAATTCTCACTCCTTAGCTAATGCCGAATGCTAATATAAGCCCTAAGTCATATTTACACATTTATCAACTTTCCAATTCAACTTAATACCAAAAATTAATGTCATTTAAATAGCCAACTCAATTTCATCCTTAATATTTCTTATAACAAAATTTATCAAAATTCAATAAGAAATACATTAAATTCCATGACCGAATTTGCATTTCACCATAATAGCCACTTGCCCTAAAACAATTAAGCCACAATCATTTACTTTACCTAGCTTAGACTTAGATTAATAATTATCTAAATTATTTAAACATTCAACACAAACTCTTCTTTAATTAAGCACATATTCGGCAAGGAAAAATGGTAATTTAGCAAACCTTAGTTTAACATATAATTTGTTTATAACACATTTTAAGCCTTCTTTTCATGCCGTCAACTCAAAACACATACATTACTCAAATATAACCAAGTTCATATTCGGCAATAGCATCCAACATGATAGCCGATTCTTTCTACTTAGCATCTAATGCATACATATGATCATTTGTTTGGCTCAAACGCCCATCCACCATGATTCGTCCAAATTAATATGAAACAACAGCCATATTCTTTATTGACTACTATGGCCGAAAGCTTTATTCATTCCCAAAATCAAATTTTAACATAAACTTTTTACCTTAGTTTAAGCCTAGGATGACCGAGTGGTGTTTCTCCCCTATTCTTCCTTCACATTCGGCTTAGAAGAAACAAAGATGAACACTTAGTTTTCTTCACCCATCCCCCCCTTCTCAAGCTTCAAGTGACCGAATGTTTTTGCCCCAATTCTTTCTTTCAATCCGGCCAAGAAGAACCAAAAAAAACACAACTTGTTTTTCTTTCTTCCTTAGAACATTCGGCCAAGGGGAAATGAAGAAAGATGGACACTTTTTTTTTTGTTTTTCCTTCTTACTTTCACGGCAATGGGGAGGGGAAGAAACAATTACACACATCCTTTCCTTTTTCCATTTCTTTATTTCCCCATACTTCTTATTATATTTTATCCTACATACCTCACTAGGCCAACATGTTCCCAACATGTTTCCACCCATAGCATGGCCGGCCACTACTTATTAGGAGGGGGAATTTGATATGCAAGTCCCCCCCTTTTTCCCACATGCACTAATAGGTCCTTACGCATTGACCTATCACATTTTAAAATTTTCTCACATAAGTCCTATTGACTTAATTCACATGCAATCGACTAAATCGAAGCTTGAAATTTTCACACATTCATAGTTACATATTCTAGACAATAAATATCACATTCAAACATTTCGGTGACTCGGTTTAACGGTCCCGAAACCACTTCCCGACTAGGGTCAATTTTGGGCTGTCACAACTCTCCCCCACTTAAGAAATTTTCGTCCTCGAAAATCTTACCGGTAAATAGGTTTGGATATCGTTCTTTCATCGAGCTCTCGGGTTCCCAGGTTGCTTCCTCGATCCCGTGTTTGAGCCACAACACCTTAACCAACGGAACCCTTTTATTTCGCAACTCTTTCACTTCACGAGCTAGGATACGAATCGGTTCTTCTTCATAGCTCAAGTCAGATTGAATTTCAACTTCTGAGGGATTAATCACATGTGACGGATCGGATCTATAACGTCGAAGCATTGAAACATGAAAGACATCGTGAATCTTTTCAAGTTCATGGGGTAAAATCAATCGATACGCAACTGGACCGACTCGTTCGGATATTTCATATGGCCCAACGAATCTCGGGCTCAACTTGCCCTTTCGGCCAAATCTGAGTACCTTTTTCCAAGGCGAAACTTTAAGAAACACTTTATCTCCCGCCTGATATTCAATGTCTTTTCGTTTCAAATCCACATATGATTTCTGACGATCCGTGGCTGCCTTTAGACTTTCGCGGATTACCTTTACTTTTTGTTCGGCATCTTTAATCAAATCAACTCCGAAAATTTTACTTTCACCAAACTCGGTCCAAAACAATGGCGTACGGCATTTACGACCGTACAAAGCCTCATAAGGTGCCATATTAATACTTGATTGAAAACTATTGTTGTAAGCGAATTCAATCAAAGGTACATACCGTTCCCATGAACCACTAAACTCAAGGATGCAGCATCTCAGCATATCCTCGAGTATCTGAATTATCCGCTTGGATTGTCCATCGGTTTGAGGGTGAAAAGCGGTGCTAAAATGCAGCTTGGTACCCAAAGCTTCTTGCAATTTCTTCCAAAATCGTGAGGTGAATCTCGGATCTCTATCCGACACGATAGAAATAGGTACTCCATGTAATCTTACAATCTGAGAGACATACAATTCGGCTAGTTTATCCAATGAAAGATCCGTACGCACGGGGATAAAGTGAGCCGACTTAGTCAGCCTATCAACAACAACCCAAATCGCATCCTTCTTACTTGCGGACAATGGTAGTCCAAACACAAAGTCCATTGTGACTCGGTCCCGTTTCCACTCGGGTATCATGATCGGCTGAAGTAACCCTGAAGGCACTTGATGTTCCGCTTTCACTTGTTGACATATTAAACATCTCGAAACAAAGTCGGAGATGTCTCGTTTCATACCACGCCACCAAAACCGACGTTTCAAGTCGTTGTACATTTTCGTGCTCCCGGGGTGAATTGACATTCGGCTACAATGGGCTTCGTTCAGAATCATCGGAATGAGTTCCGAATTCCTTGGAACACACAAATGACTTCTAAACCTCAAACAACCATCATCATCAATCTGAAACTCCGATTCCTTGTTCGGAACACACTCAGCTCGTTTTGCAACCAATTCATCATCGACTTTCTGAGCTTCACGAATTTGATGAGTCAATAATGGTCTGGCTTTTAATTTAGCTACTAACACATTGTCAGGTAGAACAGACAAGTGTACATTCATCGCTCGCAAAGCAAACAGTGATTTCCGGCTTAAGGCGTCCGCAACCACATTAGCCTTTCCTGGGTGGTAATCAATGACAAGCTCGTAATCTTTCAACAACTCAAGCCAACGTCTTTGTCGCAGATTCAAGTCTCGTTGAGTCATCAAATATTTGAGACTTTTGTGATCCGAAAACACATGGCACTTCTCACCAAACAAATAATGTCGCCATATTTTCAATGCAAACACAATGGCGGCTAGTTCGAGATCATGGGTCGGATAATTTCTCTCGTGTGGCTTCAATTGTCTCGACGCATAGGCCACAACTCGACCTTCTTGCATCAATACGCAACCCAACCCAAGTAGGGATGCGTCACTATAAATGACAAACTCTTTACCCGATTCGGGTTGCACCAAAATTGGAGCTTCAGTCAAATGAGTTTTCAGTTGATCGAAGCTTTTCTGACATTTCTCCGTCCATTCGAACTCAACATCCTTTTGAAGTAGCTTCGTCATTGGTGTGGCTATCATCGAGAAACCTTTGACAAATCGTCGGTAATAACCGGCGAGCCCTAGAAAGCTCAGGACTTCGGTAACATTTCTCGGAGGCTTCCAGTTAAGTATGGCTGAAATTTTGCTCGGGTCAACTCGAATACCCGATGCGGATACCACATGACCCAAGAAGCTAACCTCTCTTAACAGAACTCACACTTACTGAACTTAGCATATAACTGCTTATCCCGCAAAATTTGCAACACTAGCCTCAGATGCTCAGTATGTTCGGTCTCATCTCTTGAATAGACCAAGATGTCATCAATAAACACAACTACGAACCGATCCAAATACGGCCTGAAGATCCGATTCATCAAATCCATAAACACCGCAGGGGCATTAGTGAGCCCAAACGGCATCACTAAGAACTCGTAGTGACCGTACCTCGTTCTGAAAGCAGTTTTGGGTACGTCCGAATCTTGAATCCGCAACTGATAATAACCCGATCTCAAATCTATCTTTGAAAACACCGATGCTGCCTTTAATTGATCAAACAAATCATCAATACGCGGTAACGGATACTTATTCTTTATCGTCACCTTATTTAGTTGACGATAGTCAATGCACAACCTCATGGTTCCGTCCTTCTTTTTCACGAACAATACTGGTGCACCCCAAGGTGAGAAACTTGGTCGAGCGAAACCTCTATCCGTCAACTCTTGCAATTGAGCTTTCAATTCTTTTAACTCGGTTAGTGCCATACGATACGGAGCGATCGAAATTGGTGTAGTTCCAGGTACAAGCTCAATACCAAACTCTACCTCCCGAACAGGTGGCAAACCCGGTAACTCTTCAGGAAAAACATCCGGGTATTCACAAACCACCGGCACCGATTCGGGTTTCTTTTCTAACTCCTTGTCATCAAGTACATACGCGAGGTATGCTTCGCACCCTTTCCTTACATATTTCTGGGCCAACATTGCTGATATTACAGCTGGCAACCCCCTTAAGTCCGCAGACTCAACTCGGATTATTTCGTTATTTGCGCACCTCAAATCGATAGTCTTGCTTTTGCAATTCACAACCGCATCATGCGCGGTTAACCAATCCAAACCAAGAATAACATCAAACTTGTCGAACGGCAAAAGCATCAAATCGGCCAGAAAATAGGATTCTCGGATTATTAGAGGGCATCTCTTACACACTTTATCAACAAGTACGCATTGACCCAAAGGGTTTGATACTCGAATTACGAGCTCAGTAGACTCAACAGGTAGAGTCTTACTGGTTGCTAAGGTTTCGCATACATATGAATGAGTAGAACCAGGGTCAATCAATGCAATCACATTAGTATCAAAGAGAGTGAAGGTACCAGTGATGACGTCAGGGGAGGATGCCTCCTCTCGTGCGCGGATGGCATATGCTCTAGCAGGAGTGCGGTTCTCGGCTCGAACAGCCATATCAGAGGCCCCTCTCTGACTACCACCCCTACCTCCTAAAATTCTCGGTGGTCTATCTCTAGTTGTCACTCCACTAGGTCTTGCACCTTGAATCTTATTCTTCTCATCAAGCTCTGTGCAATCTCTAATGAAGTGGTCCTTCAAACCACATCCGTAACAGGCCCTGTTAATAGACTTACCCCAACATTCACCTATGTGTCATCTTCCACATTGGGGACATTCAGGTTTCTCTAGACGATTATTGCCCACACTAGCTACCGAAGTAGCTCGGGAGTCCGTCGATGGTCTTGCTCTGATGGAAATTCCCGCAGTCGTCCTCGACTTATTAGTGTCCTCCCTGAACTTCTTTACGGCTGAGAACGGAGCTTTACCCGTCGATCTTTTATGGTAGTCTCTAGCTTCAAATTCAGCCTTCTTCTTCTCCTTTCCAAGTTCTTCCGCCTTGCAGGCTCGTTCGACTAGTGTTACGAATTCTTTTATTTCCAAAATACCCATTAGTAGCTTTAAATCCTCATTCAATCCTTCCTCAAATCTTTTGCACATAGCAACCTCATCAGCTACACACTCCCGGGCATACCTACTGAGTCTTACGAATTCATGTTCGTATTCAGATACTGTCATACGGCCTTGCTTGAGTTCCAAGAACTCCTTACGCTTCTGATCAATGAACCGTTGGCTAATAAATTTCTCTCAGAATTCCGTTTGAAAGAAGTCCCAGGTTACTCGCTCGTTCGGGACTATGGAAATCAAGGTCCTCCACCAATAGTAGGCTGAGTCTCGCAACAAAGATACAGCACATTTTAGACATTCGTCAGGTGTGCATGACAATTCATCGAACACCCGAATGGTGTTATCAAGCCAGAACTCGGCCCTTTCGGCATCATCAGTTACTATGGCCTTGAACTCCTCGGCCCCACGCTTCCTAATCAAGTCTACAGGTGGCTTACTCAGCCTCACAGGATCAGCGACTGATGGCATTACAGGCTCTTGGGGTGGATTATTCAAATTTGGGAATTGTTGGACAGCCGGGTTGGTTCGGGCATATTGCGCGACCCACTCATTCATCATGGTAAAGAAGGCTTGTTTAGCCCCCTCACCTTGATTATTCGCAGTTGACTGAGGTTCAACAGGCGGCGTCCCTTGTGCAGGAGCAGCCGCTACGCTCTCAACGTCATCCGCTAGGGTTCTTTCTTCACCGGGGTCCATTTACTAATCAAAACAAAAACATTTCAACCGTCGGAAGTCATCACACATTTAAACATTAACATTCGGCATGTATAGCTAGACTCATACGCGCTATGGTAGTCCTAGAACCGACTAAACCATAGCTCTGATACCAATAAAATGTAACACCCCGAACCCGAAACCGACACCGGAGTCGAACACGAGGTGTTAACTGACTTTAACCCCTTATAAAATTTATTTTCCAGACACTGCCCAATCTGTGTACTAGTCGTTTTAAAAATCATATCTTGAGTTTCGTAACTCGAAAATCAGTTTCGTGATTTTTCCCAGAAACTAGACTCATGTTCCCATCTATGTATTTTTTTCTAGAATTTTTGGTCGGGCCAATTTGTACAGTTTATTAGTAAAAGTCTCCCATGTTGCAGGGGTCGACTACACTGACCTTTGCCCATTATGACCTGGATATCTCCCTGCACGGGGCTTCAATACTGATGCCGTTTGTTTCTATGAAAACTAGACTCAGAGAGGAATCTGTACATATATGGTACGACCCCTAATTATCTCTGGTTAATTTATAATGAATTTCCAAAGTCGGAGCAGGGAATCCAGAAACCGTTCTGGCCCTGTCCCACAAAAATCTGATTATCTCTTAATATACAGCCCATAAGATCTTTTCGTTACTTCCTCATGAAAACAGACTCATCGAGCTTCGATTACATAATTTATTTATCAATTAATTCCACTCCTACTATTTTTAGTGATTTTTCAATCTCATGACACTGCTGCTGCCAGCATCTGTTACGAAAGTAACTAGGTCCATTTCATGCCTACCCTTGATCCAACTCAATCGAACATTCGTGCCATTTTCGCATGGCTTAAAGTTTACATGCCAAAGTTCAAACACAACGTAATAGCTTATACATGCCAAAATGTTCTTCTAAGCCAACTAAGAAGAAAGTACCAAAACTTGCTATCCGGTGTGATGACCTCGATGACGACCTGACCCCGCAAAAATAGATGAGTCCAAGCAACCTATAATGGGTGACAAGGAAACACCGAGTGAGTTTATAACTCAGTAAGTCATAAGCAATGTACTACCATCCATCAATAACATTATCACAAGAGGAAACAAAATGGAACGAGACAATTTACTCCATCCATACCGTAGTTCCTCCCACCTATCGATTCAATTTCATATCAATTCATGCATTCACATTCCATATACTCATCAATAGGACGTTGAAGCATTTTCATAAATCAATTTATTTTCGTTACAATCAAACGACTAAACGGCCTTTCACCCATCCTACGATAAATTTTATGTACGTGACTTCAAGTATATTTGTCACATAGGTTCAAACTTACCGGGCTCAACACCAAGTATAAGCATAGCACCTATTAGCCATGTACTCAGGACACTTACCCGATCCGCTGTCCGCGATCGACTCAATGGTGTCGCACACATAGTGTCCATAATGATTCACGAATTTATATTGAGTCTGCACACTCAGTGCTATATAATCAACTCGCACACTTAGTGCTACGTAATCAAATCGCACACTTAGTGCTACATAGTCAAACTCGCACACTTAGTGCCGCATGGTCAATTCGCACACTTAGTGCATCATATTCGTTTCGCACACTTAGTGCAACATAGTCAAATCGCACACTTAGTGCTGTACAATTTAATCCCGCGCACTTAGCGCCAATCTCATGGTCATAAATGGTTATACCCGCACGTTTAGTGCCGAGATCAACAACTCAGTACATCTTACCTCTTCTCTTTTCATTCAACAATTTCATCATCACATACGTACATGCATATATATATGTATATTTATTCATTCCATTCAACATCAATACATAAACATTATGACCATTTGAAATAATACCAACTACATGCTTAACGACTTACCTCGTGTTGGGTAAGACGGTTCCAACTCGGCTACTCGATGACCTTTTCTTTGCCTTTGCTCGATTCACCTCCTTTAACTCCTTGAGCTAAATCAATAATTTAACTAGTTTAACCACTACGATTGTCACCAAATAAATCACATTCAATTAACACTACCCATTTACATATACATCAACTATCAAATTCTCACTCCTTAGCTAATGCCGAATGCTTATATAAGCCCTAAGTCATATTTACACATTTATCAACTTTCCAATTCAACTTAATACCAAAAATTAATGTCATTTAAATAGCCAACTCAATTTCATCCTTAATATTTCTTATAACAAAATTTATCAAAATTCAATAAGAAATACATTAAATTCCATGACCGAATTTGCATTTCACCATAATAGCCACTTGCCCTAAAACAATTAAGCCACAATCATTTACTTTACCTAGCTTAGACTTAGATTAATAATTATCTAAATTATTTAAACATTCAACACAAACTCTTCTTTAATTAAGCACATATTCGGCAAGGAAAAATGGTAATTTAGCAAACCTTAGTTTAACATATAATTTGTTTATAACACATTTTAAGCCTTCTTTTCATGCCGTCAACTCAAAACACATACATTACTCAAATATAACCAAGTTCATATTCGGCAATAGCATCCAACATGATAGCCGATTCTTTCTACTTAGCATCTAATGCATACATATGATCATTTGTTTGGCTCAAACGCCCATCCACCATGATTCGTCCAAATTAATATGAAACAACAGCCATATTCTTTATTGACTACTATGGCCGAAAGCTTTATTCATTCCCAAAATCAAATTTTAACATAAACTTTTTACCTTAGTTTAAGCCTAGGATGACCGAGTGGTGTTTCTCCCCTATTCTTCCTTCACATTCGGCTTAGAAGAAACAAAGATGAACACTTAGTTTTCTTCACCCACCCCCCCTTCTCAAGCTTCAAGTGACCGAATGTTTTTGCCCCAATTCTTTCTTTCAATCCGGCCAAGAAGAACCAAAAAAAAACACAACTTGTTTTTCTTTCTTCCTTAGAACATTCGGCCAAGGGGAAATGAAGAAAGATGGACACTTTTTTTTTGTTTTTCCTTCTTACTTTCACGGCAATGGGGAGGGGAAGAAACAATTACACACATCCTTTCTTTTTTCCATTTCTTTATTTCCCCATACTTCTTATTATATTTTATCCTACATACCTCACTAGGCCAACATGTTCCCAACATGTTTCCACCCATAGCATGGCCGGCCACTACTTATTAGGAGGGGGAATTTGACATGCAAGTCCCCCCTTTTTCCCACATGCACTAATAGGTCCTTACGCATTGACCTATCACATTTTAAAATTTTCTCACATAAGTCCTATTGACTTAATTCACATGCAATCGACTAAATCGAAGCTTGAAATTTTCACACATTCATAGTTACATATTCTAGACAATAAATATCACATTCAAACATTTCGGTGACTCGGTTTAACGGTCCTGAAACCACTTCCCGACTAGGGTCAATTTTGGGCTGTCACAACCACTTAGCCCAACTGTGTGAGGAAACTAAGACCGTGTAACAAACTGTGATTATGTGAGTACCTAATTGTAAAAGCTTGCAAACATTCACACGACCGTGTGGTTGGACCGTTTAAGAGATTGAGATTGTTACCCAACTTATATAGACCACACGACCGTGTGTCAGACCGTGTATGCCTAAATGGTACCCTACAAGGAAAGTTACTCTCCAAACATTAAAACATGCCACATCCAAGCAACATACCATTTCTCAACTTATTAAAAGACATCAGAAATATATCAAAACTCAACATAAATCATCCATCCTAAGTGTCTAACCAATATGCCTCAATTTTCACCACAAGTCAACCAATCACAACCAAACATTCATCACCATTCATACCACCATTTTCATACATAAACATCCACACATATATATTATTCCATGTACCAAGATTTCATCAAACAATGTTCATAAAAATGACTAAAACATAAAGACCAAATCATGCCACAATAGGCCATAACAATTTAAAGCTCACAACATTTCATATGTATTAACTTAACATGAACCAAAACACAAGTTCAACTTTATATTACAAAATCATTTACTCCTATTTACATGCCACTTATAACCAACCAAAATGAGTAAAAATCTACAAAGAGTTGACGGATAGTGTGATCTCCAAAGATGATCCAATCGATAACATAAATCTTACAATCTACAAGGAAGAAAACAAAACAACATAAGCTTACGTAAAGCTTAGTAAGTTTGTATAATTAAACACAACATACATGTCATTTAAAATTATACTAATTGAAATTAACATAAGAACTTAGAATTTATTTCCACTTTACAGATTCCCTACCATACCAAAATGGTTAGTCATGATCATTCAAGAACATCAATACATATAAAGATAGCATATACACATAACATTCATATGCATTTCATGAACAATATCTAATATATAGGTTTCAATTCCCATTCATTCACATATCTTGTTTTCCCATTCATTTCCATATCTTGTTTTGCCTGAAGAACTTTAGTATTTAACTTTGGATACTTGGGATAACTTTACCCACTCGATAATTAAATCAGGACATTAACCATTACTCGATGTTGCTCACACAAGCTGTTAAGAATCCACAACAAATGATGGATCTTAACCATCGGTATGGTATCCACCACCAGTACATAATACCTGATAAGTATAACACCGGCACCTACTGCTTGATACAACATGAACACCGGTACAAAGTACTTGATAATGCAGTCATTGGTACATAGTACCCGATAATATAAACACCAGCACATAGTGCTTGATAAAATAAACTCCGACACCTAGTGTCTGATAACCCTAATGATATGCCATTTGCATCCTAATCATTCACTAAGCTCACACGGGCCATAATTGAATTTCCATAATCTTTCCATTGTTTAACATAATCAAATATAACAACATGTACCAATTGTCATCCCATATCATATCTCTACTCATTCCAATCACATATATATCACACTTTACAATTCAGTCCTTCAATCTCACTTTCAACATTTATCTCATGCCAACACATATATATACATAATACAAACATAAGTAAATATAAATTCAAATAAACCTAATATGACTTACCTAAATAAAAAAAACAAACACCACACCAAGGACTACTTAGTAATTTTCTCTTTTTCGTGTTTATCGACTGGTTGATCTATTTCTTGATCTATATAATAATTTAACTCAATGAACCATTTCAAATACCTTAAAATATCTAAAAACATGCATTTGACCCTTCAATAAAATTTTACATTTACCTTTTATTTAATTTAGTCTTAAAAATTGAAACTTACACATTTTTCACAATTAAAAACATTTTAACCGGATTCTCTTTTACTCCCTTACAGCCCATGATTTATGAAATTTTACAAGAATTTCATGCTAAATTCATTATATTATCATTTTATTCCCTAAACTTAAAAGTAACAAAAATCTCTTTACAAAATAGTCATATTTAACAACAAATCTTACAAATATGTCATGTAACTTCGAGAAAATCTAAAAATCAAAACCTTTAATAATTTTATAAAATAGAAGATGGGTTAGCTAGATTAAGCTATAACGATCTTAAAAACATAAAAATTACTAAAAATGAGATCAAAATCGATTTACATGCAAAGTGTAAGCTTCGTCGAACTTCTTAAGGGTTATTAATGGTGCTTTCGGGTGGAAAGTATAAAGAAGGAAGAAGATCACTTCAAAATGTTTTGCTTTTACTTTTATTATAATTATTTTTAACATTATTTTAATATAATCTCATCAAAATATGTCACACCAGGTTACCCTAATTACCCTAATTGTCAAGTTCCAGTAGAAGATTAGAAAATTTTAGTGACTGTAATGTGAATAGTTGGATTTTAATTTTGGTTCGATTAGGTTGAGACCGAATAATTTCAAAGTGGGAGTTAAAATGATTAAAAATGGATGGTGGAAAGTGCCGGTGAAGATCATGGCCAAGGAGTATATATATGGGCAAGAGTGGAGACCGAATTATCTTAATTTTGTTTGTAAGTCTTTACGTCCCCCAAGCATTTTCTTCCTCGATTGTTTTGAGGAAGAAGGTAATGCAATTGAGGGAAGCCCTGCATGTTGTAACAAAGACGTGAATCTGTAACACCCCTAACCCGTATTCATCGTTTGAATAAGGTTACAGAACATTAAAACATTCATTTCACACATCATTGCAAACATAACCTAAATACATTCAATCACATACATAACGCCCCTTAATCGAGCCCTCGAGGCCCTAGAGATACGTTAGAAACAATTCGGGACCAAATTGGAAACATTTAGAAAGTTTAAAAAAAAGTTAGAAAAATTTTACTATAGGGGTCACACGGTCGTGTTCTTCACATAGCTGAGACACACTCCCGTGTCTCAGGTCATGTAACATTTGAAATAGGGACACATGGTCGTGTCTTAGCCCATGTCCTCACCCGTGTAACTCTCTGAGTAGGGTCACACGACTGTGTCACACACCCATGTGTCAGGCTGTGTAACTCTTGAAACAGCCCCACACGCCCATGTGCAAGCTATGCGCTAGGCCGTGTAACAGCTTGACTTCTCTGTTATAAAACCTACAGGGGACATACGGCCGTGTCGCCAAGCCATGTGTCACACACGGCTAAGTCACACGCTCGTGTCTTAGGCCGCGTGGACATGAAATTAGCCCAAATCAAGCCATTTCCAACACCAATTCATTCAACCACCTAAAATCACTTTGTGCACATAATCAAAGCATCAAAACATGACCAAAACCTACATGAAATGACCAATTCAATAGTCCAAGATCATTCAACCAATATGCCATACAAGGCACCTCAATTGTAAACATTCAAACTTACTTAAACATGTATTCATTTGATCACATTTCCAACATCAAACATAGATCAACTTCTAATAATCATGCCACCATTATGACCATTAGCACTTCAACATAAGCACACCATTCATGCATCACAAGTACCAAAATGACAAAATCCAACCAACATCAAATGGTACCAAAACAACTTATACATGGTAAAATTATCAACAAACATCCAACTAAATACCAATACAATTCCACCTATACTTGCCATTATAACCTTGGCTAAAACATCAAAAACTATGGATATTTATGTTGGATAGTGTGATAGATCTTTGACAAGCTTTCAAACCGATCGGGCTTTCAATTATCTATAAAACATAGGAAAGAAAACTACGTAAGCACATAATGCTTAGTAAGTTTGTAAAATATGAATCATAACTTACCATTTCATTATAAAACATTAAGAATATGCATAATGTAATCCAACCATAAGTTTCGCACAAACCTAAGCACCATCATCAGTACACAAGTTAGTGCATTCATACATAATTCATTTCAATTAAACATATGGTAATTCATTTCCATGGAACAGACATCATTTGATTCATTCTTCATTTTCATGAACATAAGCATACTTCCATTTGAAATTTTACCATTTAAAGCCTTTTCATTGCTCATTAAACCATTTAGAATATCTTCCGATACTCGGGAAAGCTCACACAAAGTGTGTTCAAATATATAATCGTAACATTTTCTTTACATCATTGCTCACATGAGCTATGGGTCGGAATGTAAGCTACACAATACTGCTCACACAAGCTGTAGAGTATTCGCAACAAATGCAGGACCTCAACCATCGGTAGGACATTCAAGACTATCACCCAAAACATGAAATTCTTAATGACATGTCATTTGTATCCTACCACTTCCAAAGGTTCAACCGGGACTCGATAACCGTCAGGGCATTATTGGATATTCATCATTCAATTACATGGCAACTAACATATTAACATATAATTGAAAATAGCATTAAAGCGATATTCATTTATACAAACTTACCTCGACGACAAGGGCGTAAAAATGGGATCAACTAATCTGAGGCTTTAGCTTTTCCTCGATCTAGATCCGTACGTGGTCTATCTTGATCTAAATAGACAAATTCAATTCATTTAATATTTATATTATTCAATTTAGTCCATATTTCATATTTTTTCAACATTACCATTTTGGCCCTAACATTTTAACTTTTCACAATTTAGTCTTTAAGCTCATAAATTGAAATATAAGAATTTTCATCATTTTCTCAAGTTAGCCGATTTCTCTAGGGACCTATATCAAGTCATACAAACCATCAATTCATAGATTTAACATGAACTTTTACTACTTTTTACAAATAAGTCCCTAAATGCTATTTCCATCAAAACTCACTTTACAAAACTTGTTTATTTATTAACAAAGACTCATAATCTATCATTAAACATCAAGAATCATGCAAGAACATTCATGGAAAAACCCTAAATCTTTAACAGTTTTGCAAACTGATCCTCAGGCTAGCTAGGTTAACTACAATGATCTCAAAAACATAAAAATCATTAAAGTGGGACAAAATTACACTTACATGCAAGCTATATGCGTGACCGAATGCTCCAAGCTCTCCCTCTAGTGGTGGTTTCGATTGAAGCATGAAGATAATGAAAAATATGATAGTTTTTACTTAGTAATTGTAAGTTTATTTACTAAATTACCTTATTAACCTTTGTTTTTAACTTAAAAATCACTTAATTTATGTACATAAAAGTCCACTAACTATTTAAATAGTCTAATTACCATATAATTCCTCTCACTTTAAAATTTCATAGCTATTTGACCCTTTTTAGTAATAGAAATCTACTTTTGCACCTTTTACGATTTAGTCCTTTTTACTTAATTAAGCATGCAAACGTCAAAATTTCTTAACGAAATTTTAATATGACCTTACAACATCCCATATAAATTAAAATAATAATTTACTCATCAGATTTGCAGTCCTGAAACCACTGTGCTGATTTCACTAAAAACGAGTTGTTATAGAATCTAAGTCTGATGGTGGAGAAATTGAGGAACTGGTAAGTTTCCTTATATTCCTCTGTGCTTAGGAACTGAGGAAAGAATTAGAACAAGGCTTTCAAAGCCTCTATATAATTTAAGATTTTGGGTTTTTAAGAATTTATCACTATTGGTTTAACCACAACATGGTTGTCATGCTTAGTTGCCAAGAAGAAGAAGGCTCTAGCATTTGGATTAGCTAAGTTGTCAAGGATGGGAAACAATGTGAGTATCAACACTTTATCCTCTACTGTTATGTGTAATTATGAGAAATTGTCATGATATTGGTGATCGTAATATTATGTGATTGATGTTCTGCATGGTATGTATGATTACTACATGCATATTATGAAAGGGGTGACTAACTATAGGTTGGGAAAAGTTCGGAACGGGACAAAGGGATGGTTCTATTAGATACTGTCATACAGTCTTGTTGAGTACAAACCATTATGTACAAAGTTTTGGGCCTTACGAAGGAGACCCTATGGTGTTCAAGTATCAATGTATAGGATGGTGACACAGAGGAATGGATGGAATACGACGGGGAGAGTGAACAAAATATCATAGCAAGGCATGGGATCGATCAAAGGCTATATGCCTAAAATGAGTAAAACCATAACTGAAAGGTTCTATGGTATCATGATGAAGATGAGTAAGATCATGGCTGAAAGATGCTATTCATCATGATAAATATGAGTAAGATCATGGCTGAAAGACTCCATGACATCATGGTAACGGGACTAAGACTATGGTTGAAAGGCACTATGACTTCTTAGTAGTCCACCAGGATGATAAACACAAGATTATATCGATTATGACCATATTTAAAAGATGTTATGGCATCAAGAGACGATTTGACGGTATAATGAGTAAGCCTATGGTTGAAAGATCTGATGGCATCGTAGTTAGTCTAACGAGACGCTAAACATGAGATAGTCCGTCGGGATGAAAATCACGGTATGTTCAGTTGGGACGATAGATAAGGGAAATTTTCCAAAAACTTAAATAAGGGGACAAAAAGTGGAAGACTCATGGATCCTGAAAGATGTTAAGGGCGGACGTAATGTTTGCCTTATATAGGAAATGACAAGAAATAAGTTGGTGCGCCTAAGGGACATAGACCATCAGAAGAATGAGTGGAGTCAATGATGTGTCTTCAAATTGATAGAATGAAAAAGTAAAAGGAAACTCTGCGCATGATGAGTTAAGTATGAAATCTGTAAATACTAGTCCACCAAGGGAATTATGAAATTTTCCACATTACTCCAATTGGCAAAAATTAGCCAACGGAGAAAATAAACTAAAATCTATAATACGATAAAAAGGTTAGTCGAGGTGTTTAAGAAGTTGATCGGGACCTTAAAAGGAGGGATCGTATATACCTAAGGCTAAATGGCTAGTAAGGTCCACCAAAGATTAGTGGAAAGTGGAGGTCAAATATGGTAACGAGAAATGGCAGGGAAATTGTGAAGCTTTTAAGGGTTGGAACTATCTGTACCAAGAAGCCTCCAAAAGAAATACCTTAATGGGGCGCAAGTATTCTGGTAATGTCAGTGAGCCCTAGTTCTCTATAGTAGTGAGGATGTTTAAATGTGGAGAGTCTACAAACTTCAAAATCACACAGGTAGGTGCCAAACGTATTCACCAGAGAAACTAAATGTGAATGATAGGGAGTCAAATTTTGAGTTGAATGCTTTGAAAATTTATTGATTTCGGTATATGGATCTCACTAAGATCCCCCGAGCTTATAAGTTTTCTCCTTAAATGCAATATACTTAAAGATTTTGGCATCGCAAGGGACCAAGTCAAACTTCGCTAGAAGTAAGGTGAAATACAAATGTTTACATGTGTACAAAGGGGCACCCACAGAGGCTTTGCCTTAGGGTTTTAATTGTCATTTTAAGTTTCGAGTCTTAGTTCAGAACTTTTGTAATATATTGATTTAAATGAAGCCTTAAAGATTTTGGCATCGCAAGGGACCAAGTCAGACCATGTGTAGCATAATAACTTGTTTTAAGCAATTTGCATACCATTCAAACCAAATGACCTAGAATGCCATTTCACGATACAATTCTGTTCACATGCATATTACCAATTAAGATTTTCCATTTCTTTAACATTCAAGCATATTAAACTTAGAAAATACCAAATATACAATATCAAGCCACAACCATAGATTTACATATACAAGGTTATTGTACTAAAACGGACTTTAACAAGCTTAAGTTCAGTCAACCTATGTACATGCCACAAGTAACCAACTTCAAACATAAAAATCTACCAAATCGAAAGTTGATGAGTCTGAGCTTCTCGCTAATCCGATTGACACATCCTAGACGTCGAAAATCAACATAAAAGTAGTAACACAAGTATATAAAATACTTAGTAAGCTCATACAATATAAACAAATAGGTTACGTCAACGATTTAACAAATACATGAATTAATATGAAACAATTTCACCTATCATGACATCCAAAAACAACATCAATCAAGTGAAGTTTAAACCAAATCCACATATATAAAGCCAAATGGTGAAACACCATATTTAACTTAAAATATAACATAAATTCGTATTCTTATTTATCACCTTGCTCACATTCACCCTTCAGTTCGCATTATATACCCTTATCAACATTCAAACAACATTATACATATAAAGTTTTAAGCTCAACCACATATACAACCACAATTGTTTGCATTATCATTTCAAACCATCTTATATCATATATCCAAATTATATACATTATTTTTCCTACATTTTATTATCATCACCTTTTCATTTGCAATTTTTACCCAATGAAACTTTTTAAATGAACTCAATACATAGGTGCAAATAATGTCTGATGCTCGTCTGAGCTAATCATATACATTGGTGTCAGGTTACCCATCCAGGCTAAACCTTTAATGACACAGTAAATAGCCTGTCCAAGGCTGTATATACATGTAAGGGTATCAATTCAAGCTAAACCTTTAAAACGAGAACAGATTACCAGTTCAGGCCAAAACTGTGTCACATGTATCTTTGAGTCCGCAACAAATGTTGTAGCTTGGTACCATCGAAAATCAACCTGTACCTTCATGTACGAGACTTTTACTAAGTTCATCAAGATTTAACCTTAACATTTCCATTTTGTATCAACCCATTTCAATTAAATTAAATCATTAATTTATGTAACAATTCATACACAATTCAAACTATAAATAAAACATTAATATACAGTCAGATATAATTTAATAACAATTTAAACTTATTTATATTGTATGAACTTACCTGAAAAAACTATAGCAGTTTAGCTAATAAAGACTATTCAGTAGTTTTCCATTTCTCGCCTAAGTCAACAGCTTGATCATGCAAGAAGGCCGAAGGTTTGATAGCTTGAAGCTTTTCATTCTCGTTAACAATGGTGGAAATTCGATGATGGATGAAAAATGAGAATGAAAATCTTGTCTTTTCCTTTTTTATATAATTTAACATGGTTTTAAATAATAATAACAAAATCATATAAAATGGACACCAACCGTTTATTACCAAATAAAAGTGGTTATTTGCCACCTTAGACCTTCAACATTTACCTTTTAAACCCTCAGAACAAGTAAAAATCAAATACGGTTAATTTTTACGATTTAGTCATTTTTTCTTAATTAACTATCAAATCACTAAAATTTTTGGGTCAAACTTCAATACACCTATATAGTAACTCCGTAAATATTTACGAACTCATTTTATAGAAACAAGGTCTCAATACCTCATTTTCCAAAATCACTTGACTTTAGGGACAAGCCACTTCTACTTAACTAATTATCCAATTAAATAAAATTATCAAATGAAAAATTCACTATATCATAAGGCTTGACTCGTAATTATCAAATAATAATATTTACGTACTCACTCGTATGAATTATGGTCCCAAAATCATTATTTTTAACACCATGAAAAATAGGCTATTATAGTGCATCATGTATGCATACTCATATCTGGAATAGTCATCAATAAAGGTTACATAACACTTGTAACCACCTCTTACACTAATGCTCATGGGGCCACATACATCAATGTGTACAAGTTCTAGGGGTTTTCCAACCCTCTTTCCTTTTGCATTAAAAGATCACTTACTCACCTTACCTTCAAGCAAGCTTCACATTGTGGAAGATCAACTTCTTTAAGTGAACTTAAGATGTCGTCTTTCACAAGGCTAGTGATTCTTTCTCGGTTAATATGACCAAGTTTCAAATATCAAAGGTATTTCTCATTAGAGTGAGAAGTTTTAAGTGTTTTATTCGATATTTCAGTCTCAAACAATGTGTACATCTTTGGTTTGATAAAATAAAGATTATTTGACATCCATCCATTACAGATAAGATTGATATTTCTAAATATTGTAATTCCATTATTAAAAGTCATGATCAAGCCATCTTTTTATAAACATGCAACAAAAATTAAGTTTTTCTTGAAACTTGTTACATAGAAAATGTCTTTCAAATAATCTTCCTAAAATTATCAAAATAAAGATGTACGTCTCTCACTGCTTGAGCTGCCACACTTGTTTCGTTCTCAGTCCGTAATGATAAGCTCCTATCTCTAAGAACTTTCTTCTCCTTAAACCCCTGTAGAGAAACAAAAATATGATTAGTGACTCCCGAATTAATGACCTAGTGGTCTATTGAATCCTCCACTAAACAAGCTTTTATCATCAAGAGTTCCATACATTTGCCTTTGGTGGCCAGATGTTCCTTTCACTCTTTACAGTTTGCCTTGAAGTGCCCTTTCTTACTGCAAAAAAAGCATTTAGGCTTAGATAAGTCTTTATGCTTTTTGGTTCTCTTCCTTTCCACTTATGGTGGCCCAGAGACCTTAGCATTGCCTTTCTTAACACGTTTTCCCTTTCCTTTTGAGGAAGAAACAATAATTATGTTTGCTACTGCTTTCGAACCACTATCATTCAAAATCAACTCATAGGATTGTAACTCTTTCATGAGTTGTATAAGTGTCAGGTTCTTGTTCCAAAGGTTATATGCGGCCCAAAAGTTTGCAAAGTCCTTGGACAAGCTCTTGAACACCATCTCAATCTAAGTGTTCTGGTCTAAATTGACCTCATTATCCACGGCCTTGACAAAATATCCCATAAGAGTAATTATATGGTCTTTAACCGGAGTGTCAGACTTCTACTAGGCATTTATCAAGCTAGGTATAGAAAACTATCGAGCCAAGGTAGCTTGGCCTCTAAACATTTCTTCTAGCTTATTCAGAATCACTTTGGCAGCCTTATAGCTCTCTAGTTGCTTATATAGGGTGTTGGTCATGCTTTCCAACATATACCAATGAGCTATCTCATTAGACTCCTCGCAGTGTTTTCTAGCCTCAGCTTGAGTGGTCGGTGGGCACTTATTATCAAAAACTATTTTAAGTTTCTCACAGCTCAGGACAACTATCAAGTTCTTTTTCCGTTCCTTATAGTTATTTTCATTCAGTTTGTTTTCAATGGGTATGTTCAATAAGGGAGTTGGTGTCATTTTTGAACTAAAAATAAAACATCCATATATTAATATATTTGTATTAAGAAAATGTTTGAAAATGTATTGCAACATTACGATATACATTAATATGATGCATGCGTCTTACATTAAACCTTGAAAACATTTGTAAGTCATTGCAACGATAACTCCCACCCCATTTAATTAAGCCACCTTGGGTGATCATGATCAAATAGTAAGAACATGAATTTCCATCCAATTAGTACATGAACCTAATTCCTTAGGTATTCACATGTATCAATAATCATGTAACATTTGACCATCATTCTAACTTAAGCATAGCTCCTTGGAGAGATACATAACTAGATGATCTTGAGTGTATAACCATCAATTCAACACCTATCGCATCATGCACCACAAATGAGTCATCTTGCGACAATCTCACCGAGCAGCATGTTGTGCTAGTTGTCCTTTTTGAAGACAGAATTTCTTAATGTATTGCATGACAATACCTACCACAGGGGCCGGTCCAACTACCATATGATCATAAAAATATTTTGCTTACTTTTAGAAAGTCTCTTCAATGAAATTTACATGACAAAGTCTACCTTGGGGAAGGTCTATTTCATGCCATCACAAGATACCATTGATGGAGGGCATAGGTCTTAATTAGACACCTTTTCTTACTTAATATTTTAAAAAAATGCAAGGTTTTTAATGTTCGGTTTCAATCAGAATTATCAATATATGCATAACAAGTACATGTGGCATTCTTTCCTAAAATATATGGCATGCTTATCTCATATACATATGACATGGTATGGAAATTTTATAATACTCAAATTCATTTATTCACAAGAATCAATCAATCATCAAACAATTTTTTATTCTCCAAAATTTCTCTTTTAAGGGAAAAATCGAAGAAGTGATTGTGAGCCATACACTAGGTAGGGTCCTAAGAAAGGTAGGTGAATCATAGTTGACCACTTAAAAACCAAGCATTTCCTTGCCAGAGTCAATCCTACACATATGCACCTTCTCATTACCACACTTCTCACAATAATCAAATCAGATATAAAAGTGAATGGAACAATACAACACATGTATTTTCTCACTACCACACTTTTTATCTTTAATCGATCAACTGTGGATCATCTCATACATATACATTATAATAGTATCATTAAAATTTACTAAACAGATATATAAGGCGATGGGTAATTAAAATAAAATTGTCAGTCAAGGTTTCCATGGTTCTATTTCTAGAAAATAAATGAAAAACATAAATTATATAGTTTTTCACAATAAGGCATTCCTCGGGTCTTCGACTGTCATCGCTCCATCTTCTCCTAGTCATGGACTCCTTTTGGAAAAATTACATTCAAGTCCTATGCCTGTCTCTGGCTCACAACAAATTCTAAAAAATTAGTCCTATGTGGAGATGATAATCCACAGTCTATTTTCTAAGAACTACAACATTGGCAATAAATAACAATTATATAATAAATATATATCACATTCATTAACATACATTCCCCTAAACATGCGAATAATTACAAGAATGTTACATCATATCAAATATCAATCAAACAAGATTAAGAGAGATTTGGTCTCGGTTTACACTATAAACATAGCACAACCTAGCTCTTGATACCAATTGTTGAAAAAAAATCCAGTTTAAAAATGGTTTTCTTGTATAGCAAAAAATTACAATTTTGAAAATCGACCCAGTTTGTGATACTTATAGCAATAAACCTTAGACCGAAATCATAACTGTGTTTTTGGATAAGCGGATCCTTGATATTTTTCGACTTTCAACCAAATGATCTTATTTGCTATTCTTGTACCACGAACTGCTTCAAGTGTGGTCTCGAATCAATTGAATCAAAATATAGAACTAGAAAAAGTTCTCTTTTTATTTAGGGTGAAAAAGGAAATTCTTTCTTTTTTAATAGAAACTGGTAGAATTGTTATTCTAGAAAATATATATCTAATAGTTGAGAATAAATTCTCTCTATTTTTTGGCGGAGTAACAATTTCTCAAAGTTGTATGTTATACCCTACCGGAGCCATCTATTTATAAGAAGAGAAGGTAGAACCCTTGTTAGATTGTAAAGGTTTGTTTCAAATAGAAAAACAACTTCCTAATCCAACTAGGAGGGGGAGAAGGGCTAATAGGGTCTCTCGCACATCGGGTCCAATTGAGTACTTCCTAGGCCTTTTGACCTAGTACTCTATAATGTGATCTAACCCAATTCGATTTTTTATTTCCCAAAATAAACTTTAATATTTTATATTAAACAATTTTTTCATCCCTATTTTACCCCTAGTAATTTTTTGATGATTTTACCCATTGTAAAATTTCAAGAACATATGTTCAATATTTCATAACTTAACATGTTCACTGTGACCAAATGGTTTATTTTCATTTTCAAATTTCAAAACAGCTAAAAAACATAAACTTATTCTTTCGATCTTTTTTAAGTAATCCATATAGAACTGCCAATGGATTTTCTATTCCATTTTCATTTTTGGAAACCTACATTCATTTCCAAATGATTCCATTTTTCCATTTCAGAAAAAACCATAATCATTCCTGAATGTTTTTCATTTCTCTTTTCATATTCATTTGTTCATTTCTACTCAAACTCGCAATTCATTTCTGGTTACAACGAGCTAGCGGAGGGACCGATTGGACATATGTAATTAGGGATCAAATGATTTATAATTAAGTTTCGACTTTTCGCCTAGTAATTTTAAACCCATTTAGTCACAAAGTCATTCCACTATAGTATCGTGACTGAGCTCTCCTTAACAACATACCATTAATACTACTCAGTGCTCGTCCAATGACCTTGTCATAAGTGTGTTACCCTCATAGGATATCATTGATCTCTTTAGGATAATATTCGCTCTCCCAATATGATCATATTTTATCTCATGGTAACCATTACATCTTCCTTCATGAAAATTATATTACTATCAAATAGTAATCAAGTCATTTATCACAAAGACGAACGACCCGTGGCCACGTTTACTTTTCATCAATCATGTAATGCCAATGAGAGGATATCATTTACCCATGTCTTGGGCTATGGATTCCACTGTTGTGAATGACGCTACATATTGTAGAAGTTATACACCCAATGCACTAACTTTATATTCCTTATCTATTTGAACTCAGGCTTTTACTTCCATCAAAGTGTACGAGTCACGCATACATAGTTCGCCATCCACTTAAGATTTAGGTATGCCACACTATTAACGTCACAAGTCAATAAATCAATAAACGAATTCAGGATCTATTCTACTTGGGTACAGTCTGATCTACTGCTAGTCCAGTCAGTCACATCTATGTCTCTATCTTCTGGGAGTCATCTGCTCCGATGCCCAATATAAAACATCTCCCTAATTGGACTTGATAGATGACATATTAATCTTTCAATCAGTTTGCTCATTTTTTATTAGAATAATGACATGTTTAGGTTCGTCTACTAATACAAGTTGTCTTTCTGAATTATGATTCAACCATGTAATACCGTTTAGTATCAGTTTAAACAATAGAAACTAATGAGTACAATAATACAAAGTGTATTAATTGTAATAAATGAATTTGTTTTATTAACGAATCAGTTCGAAAAAAATTATAAATATATATTAACAAAAAAACTACACTTAGGGCACTAGATTCAATAGCTTACACCACAAAGCATGTGTTTTTAAGACCTGAAATCACTCAAAACGACACTCGAATGTTCTCATTTCATAATGGAACTTTAGAAAGGGTTAAAAATGACTTTTAAAACCTTAAAAATGTTTGAAGGAGATGTGAAAAATAAATGTTGATTTTAAATTTGAATTTAACATTTTCTTACTTGAATAAATTTGAAAAGTTGTATTTTGAATGTTCGAAAATTTGTTTAAAGTATTAAGTATGTCTAAACACCTAATAAATGGTCTAAAATAATTTTAAAAATGTAGTCAAGCTTTTTAAATGTTGAGATTGTTTTAAATAATTTTTATTATATTCTTAATGGTGTTTTATTAAAGGTAAAGATTTGTAAAAACCTGAACAAAATTAAACTCAATCTTTAAAATGGATAGTAGACTTACTATATATATAAGATACCTACATTTTGTACGAATACACAAGTTTTTCTGTCGATACCACTTTTTGAAAACGAAAAATTAGTATCGACTTAGTAAAAATGAAAATTGGAGTCGCCACCGATCTTTTATTGAGGTGTGATCGGATCACCTTAAAAATGATTTTGGTCTACGAGTTTTAAGAAAAACGGGTTCGGGAGTCAGTTACGTACGAGGAAGGATTAGCACCCTCGTAACGCCCAAAATTGGTGCCAAAGTGATTGTTTAATGTCTTAAAGTCGAATGTCGAAAATTTGAAAAGTTCAAAAACAATTCCTCTTTTTATTAACGCCATATTTTAAAACAATGCTTGGATAAATTTGAATGAATGTAAAAAGGTTTCTCATCCCGAGGCAACAAGATGTCGTGCCCCGTAAGTTAGGATGCCATGTTTGAATTCTCGAGCATAAGCTAACCTTTTAAAAATCTTTATTGAAACTTTGTATATTTGAAAACTAAAATGTTTAACCGCTTTAGTTCAATGAGAAAATCGAAACCCCGTAAGTTAGAGCACGATTTCTCATTGTTCCAAAGACGACATATTACAAACTTCATTTTCCCTTTTTTACGAAATTGGATCAAAGTGAAGGCTTAATGCAATATTAACAATGATATAAATTTGATTTATTCGAAATGAAAAGAAATGAAATAATAAATTTTTGGCAAATAAATCGGAAATTTTAACTATGATGTAATGTTCAGAACTGAAAAGCAAATGTATGAACATGGAATAATATACATGGGCAGAGTACTAAACAATATGTGCATACAAACTCCAAACACACATAATAATTATCGAACTCGAAATAATATATAAAACAAACTTAATTCCAAAGAAAAGGTACATAAATAAAACGACATGAAGTAAGTAATAGGCTAAAAAACTATTATGCAAATCAATTTAAGGTAAAATAAAGACATGAAATGAACTGGAATAAATCATTTAGTAAATTGTTTAAAACAACTAATAAAACACAATATACAAAAATATTTAAGCAAATGTAGTATGAAGAAAAATTAGAATATACATTATATAGAAAAATAATTAAAAAAATTTAAAAAAATAAGTAACATGTATAATTCAAAATAAATAGTATGTATATGGATGAAGTTTAAAACAATACATGAATTAAAACAAATAATATATATGAATGTACAATTTAATACAAATAATATCTACAATTTGAAATGAATTGGATAATTTACAATATATAATAAATTTGAAATAATAATACATATAAAATTTAAAAATTTTGATGATAATTCTAGAATAATCATACGTGATAAATCCAAAATAATAGTACATAATAAATTTTAAATATTAATGATAAATTTTAAATAAATATACATGATAAATTTAAAATAATGTTACGATGAATTTACAATAATAATATTGATAAATTACAAATAATAAAACGTGATAAATCTAAAATAATAATATACAATAAACTTAGATAATATTAATGATAAATTTAATAATAAGTTTAAACATTCAAATCATATCCAATTTAAAATTTTAAAAAAATAGCATAATAGTCAATACTTAAATAAATAAAACACAAGCAAATTAAATCAAACTAATGATGATTAAATTGAATTTAAAACAAAATTAAAAGGAAAAAAATGAGAATAAAAACAAAACTGAGGGCCAAAATATGACGCGCGGATAACATGGGGACCGAATGGGAAATATTCCTTTCCCTCAAAACGCTGCATCTTGGCACGGATCAAATTGGAATGAAACTCAAAAAGCGTGGCCAAATTTAAATGAAATAAAAGAATCGATTTGAATTACCCTGCGAAAGAAAAGGGACTGTTTGTGAATTTGCCCAAGTGTTACAAAAGACGCGGATCCTTCCCCGAGTCGGGTCACTGCATGGGTCATGGCCACCAAACGACGTTGTTTTGGCAATGGACTCTAGCTCAAAACGGCGTCGTATTGTGTCATTATTTAAACCAAAATTTACTTTTAAAAAAAAAGAAAAATTATTTGCAACAAACGTTTAAAAAAAACTGCTTCTGCCTCTGCTAGGGTTTCAGCCCTTAGCCTCCTTTTTGCCATTCAAAGAGGCGCCATCACCTATCCGAACTCCGATTGCCACGGAGTGAACAGAGATCCGGCAGCCCCACTACAAAGGTAACCTTCCTTATTCTTCAACTCTTGTCTCAATGAGTAAACAAACAAAGAAAAGAATTAAAAAAAACGAAAAAGAAAATAATAAAAAAAGAAAAAAAAACTCAGATCACCTTTTCAAAACTTTTTGATTTTGTTTTTTTTTTGTGCTCTTTTTATTTCTTCTCCCTCTCCTTTTTATAGCGTCACAATCTGCTTTATATAGCCGCATAAAATTACAGAAATTATATATATTCTTCTTCTTCTTTTTTTTGCTATTTTCTCTATTTTTACATTGTGTTTTTATTGCTATAAACGTGGCGGTATACGTGGAGGTGCGACTCGCGCGGAGGGGAACTGTGGCTACTGCGACGCTAGGGGCTGTGTGCTGCTACTAGAGTTTCTGCTTTTGAAAATTTTGTTTTGGGCTACATTGTAATTGGGTTAGGGTTTCTGCTTTAGCTTTGGGCTTTGGGTTGGGCTGGTGTAATTATTTTTTGGGTTTGTAATTTGGACCACGTAAAAGATATTTATTTGTAAATGGACTGAGCACTTTTATTTTTTTGGGCCCGGGCTAAAATTGGATATTACAGTTGCTACATACTAGACATGCACCGAAACATTGCAAAAATTGTTGTAAGCAGCTAATTTCTATATGATTAAATATAGGGAAATGGATTTGATTTAAAATTTAGCATTTAAACGTTTGATGTTTAAATTTTAGGATAAATTACATTAATAGTCATTTAATTAGTAAGTTTTCTTTTTATTACATAATTATTAAAATTTATAAAATAATTATTAATATTTTTAAATTTTTTTATCACTAATCATTAAATGATTTACGGGCAGATAATATGATAACTTTTAAAAGTGACATAATAATAAAGTTAACTCACAAATTTAATTTTATTTTAAATATATATATTAAAAATTAAAAAAGAAGTATACTTTTTGTTCATCTCTTTCATTGATCCTTATTCAATTTCCAGACTTCTTTCTTTAATTTAGCAATTCCCTGTTGTGTTCTACCATGGGTGTTACAAAGATCTTCTAAAGCTTCAAATCCTATGAAACGCCCAAAAACCTCTTGGCGTAATCCTGGCTCTAACTCTAACAGTACGGATGGTACACAATCAAATCAAAAGAAGCATTCTTCAAATACCTCTCCACTTCGTTTGACTACCCTAAAGCTTGGGCCAAGAATCTCGTCAAGGTCCACAGTGAAGACGTAAAAGAATCAAAGCCGGATAAGCCTGTGAGCTTCGGAAAAGAAAATGTTTGATGTAGGTTCCACTTCCACCAGTTGTTTGGTTTCAGATCCGACTCACCAAGTCAAAGAACAATAAAGTCGCTGTTCCAAGCTTGTTTACGCTGGGTCGGCTTTTATAACATCGTTGCCTTCGAGTTTCATTACGTTGTCGAAGTCTTTCAGAAAGATTGAAGGATGACGTTGTTAATCTGGGTAATGTTTAATTGTTGGGTTTATTTTTAAAACTAGTGTTAGTGGGTTAGGACTTGGGACATACAATGTGTAATGGATTTGTGTATCCTCTTACTTATCAAGGATTATATATTATATTTAATTTACCAGTAAAATTTTAGTGTTATGTCACGAATTGTAGAATCAAGGCAAGGCCAAAATCAATAATAGTTTGGTTATTAGTTGGAAATTATCTTAGGCTAAAGTTTATCTATTTGAAAGGATTTCCTGGAATAAATTATATTGTTTATGCAGAAATCAAGTATCAAGAAAGTCGAGCATATTTCAATTTATTTACTAATTTATTTATTTTGAATTTTAATATTTTTTTAAAATTAGAATTAGATTGACTCAATTTATAAATATTGAGGGTTAAAATTTTTAAAATAATGATCAATTTGATACAATATATATATGTTGAGAGATAAGTTTGTTATTATTCCATTTTTAAAGTTGTTATGTCATATACTACTATTAGACATTTAATGGCAGGTAAGCCCAAAAAAGTAAATTCAGTAGCGTTAGTGATCAACTTTTATAATTTTTCATATTTGTGTGATAAAAAAAGAATTTACTAATAGTTGAGTGACTATCAATATAGTTTATCTTAAATTTTAGGGATTTCAAATTTAGGGTTTTCATTTTTAGATTTAAGGTTGTGTACGCAATATACCGACAAGGTTTAAGCCTTGGTCTTTGAGGTACTAACAAGAAATTTAACCACAGCTCTCTTAGCACTACATATAATATATTTTTTGAAATAACTAACTTTCAATATCATATGTGCATTTATATTTTTATTATTTAATAAATATATTTATTTCATACCATTAGCACAAGTAATAATTGTTAAAAATAACTAGAATAAAAAAAAACTTCAAATTACAATTAAGTAATATTACAATATTAAAAAAAATTTATATAATGCTTAAAAGATGAACATATTATAAATATATACTTTTTATTCTTCAATTTTTATATATTTTTTATCTCTACAAAATTAGTATCTCTTTTTTGAGTTTTGTGGTTTAATACTTGAATTAATCTCACTTTAAATACGAAATTATTTAAAATAATAAGATATTAATTATTGATTAAACTGAATAGTATAAATTGAAAGTGTAATTGAGGATGGATTACTTCAACACTAATTATAAATTTGAATAAAAGTAAAAAGAACAATTCTATCTTAAAAATTTATGTAAATATGTTAAAGACTAAAATTCAATAAATAAATAAAATATTTTGAAATTGATATTAGAGTTTGATTTAATTTATATTTGTACACTATAAAAATAATAATTTTTATTGTATTAAAATGATCAAATTAACTATTAATTTTTAAAATTAATATTAAAACATTAATTTCAATTTTTTTAATTTTAATATTAAAGATTATTTTTAACATTTTATAATTTATTTTTTTCTGATTTAAAACAAAATAAAATGTTATTAATTAAAAGCAAACTCAAATTGTATTAAATATAATCAAACTAAATTTAATGAATCTTGTTTAAAATCAACTTGTCTAATTAGAATGAGATTATTTTCAATTTCATAATAGTAAATCATCTAATTTTATTATAAAAATATTGTGAAATAAATTAAAGACAAATAAGAAAAACTTTAACTTCTTGACATTGATTCAAATAAATGTGGTTTTAGACAAATTACAATATCTAACGTAATAAAATCTATTTTAAAAATAAATACTAATAATAATACAAATATATGTAAATTTTCTATTTAATCTCTGGTTTAAGCTATCATTCCCGTCATCATTTTCCATCTTTATTTTCTTCTTTAATCTATCATCCATTTTGTCATCTTCGATCAACATTAGATTTTTTATACAATTAATTACTTTATAGTTGCAAATCACCTAAATAATTATAAAATTATAATAATTTATTCTTGTAAATTGGATATTTTATAAAATTATAATTATAATAGAAATTAAAAAATAGGAAAAAGTAAAAATAAAATTCATAAGAACGTACTTATATAGTGAAGTTTTTATATTAGATAATAGAATAACAGTGAAAAGTGAATAAATGTGAGTTTAAAATAAATTTATAATAATGTGTATAATAAATTAAGTAAATCTGTGATGAATTAATTATCATAATTTTATCTCATCAATTATTAAAAGAATTTTTCATCTCTTTACCATTGTCATTTAAATATGACTCGAAATTTCTTCTTCGAAGAATCGTTACAATAATATTTATTATTTTTAAGACACTTCAAACTTATCAATACTAATACTGAATGTTATTTGTTTGAAAATGCTTAAGCTTTAAATGCTATTTATAATGAAAAATCTTAATGTTATTAATATATAATTGAAAGATTAATTAAATCAAAATTAATTTAAAAACAATATCTAATAATTAATTAATTAATATGTTCAACTATGTAATTTAAACTAATAAAAACTCACCAGAAAAAATTGTATTAATATGATTTTATCTATTATTAATAATTAATATTAATTATTATTAATATGTTAAATTAGACCCAACTCTATAGTTTAAATGAATAAAAATGCTATTATTTAAAAAAATAGTTTTTTAATATTAATTATTATTAAAGTGTATTGTCATTGATTAAAAAGTTTCTTCAAATTTGTGTTTTTATATAGAGTATAGGTTATCAAAATATAGCCACTATTTAAATAGTTGGTGCGTAAAATATGTTTTAATTCCTATTCGTACATTTAGAATTTATTTTCTTCTATTTTTATTTTAAAAATTTGTCTCTTTAATTTTTGATCAGTCAAGTTGTTAACACTGTTTTTTATTTATTTATTAAATTTAGATTCATTTCTAGTCATTTTTTGTTTCATGGCTATCACCAAGTGAATCATTTTTATTTTAAAATGTCACACTAATAAATTTAATAAAAAAATATAACCATATTAACAATTGAAAATGAATTTTGAAATCAGAAAAAAAATTCTTAAATTTAATTTTAAAACCCGAAATGTAAAAGAAAATATATTTCTAAAAAAAAAGGAATTAAATTTTATAAGTATGGAAAGTATAAGTACTTGAAGCATAATTTTAAGCATATATGCTAACTTGGGGCTTCAACTGTGCAGATTAATTGTCTTCGACTGAGGTTTCTGCAGAGGGCTTTCCGGTTACCGATACTGCTGTTATAATTTGTCCTCAGAAAGTTGACATTTTAAAGTCATCTCATAGGAGAAGACATAAATGCTAAAAAATGCAGACACCAAAAAGGTTTTATTGGCCAATCTTTTCCTTGTGCAGTAGTCTTAGTCTTCTGAATGCTTAAATTTGAACCAGCTTTGCTTGCAGGTTGCTTTCTTTCATGCAACCATACAAGAATCCAATGCAAATAGTTTGAGGCGTTTACCATTTTTTATATTTAGTTTGAAGAATTGGATAATCATTGAATTTCTACAAATTCTTTACTAACTTTTTAAAATATATTTTAGTTTAGAAGTTTATTAAGAAATTGTTGAAAAAATCAATTTTTAGGAAAATTTCTTTAAAATGTTGTTTGTCAGATAGTTAATATTACCCTCTCAACAATCGAAAGTATTATTCCTGTGTAGTGGTTTTATTCTTAACTTCCACAAAGAGCCACTGTACACTTCACGGAAAGTTCACGAGAGAGGCGTTAATATTATTCATACGAGAATTTGAACCACCAATCAAAGCATATGTAGTCTTTAGTTAGCTCAAGTGGTACCATGGATGCAAGGTAAAAGCTACATATGTTTTGGTTGTTGGTTTGAATCTTTGCACATGCATTTTTCATGATTATTATTGTGAATAATACTAATGCTTCTCCCTTAAGCTCTTTCAAGTTGTATCTCCATCAATTGAAGCAGTTCACTTTCATGAACCATACAACGGCTTTTTGTGGAGGTCAAGGATAAAACCCCGACACAAAGACAATATCTTCGATTGTTGAGGAAAGCATCGACTACCTGGCAAACGACTTCAATAATAACAAATAACAACGAATTATCCATTCTTTCTCTTTTTTATTCATCCTTGTCAATCTTATAATTTTAGAATTGCAACACCCACGGTAGAACACAACTGGGAATTTCTAAATTGAAAAAAAAAAGTTTGGAAATTGAATAAAGATCAATGACAGAGATGAAAATGAAAATTGGAGAGAAAATATAAAAATATATTTTTTATTTTTAAAATAAAAATTAACGATGAATAAATGTTGATGATTAAATTTATTATTATTTCAATTTTAAAAATTGTTAGTTGGTGAACAAAAAGCACAAATATAAAAATGTTAGGTGAGTAGGAAAAAGCTATTAATAATTGAGTTAAAATTTATGAAATTTACCCTGAAACATTAAATTTTAAATTTTAAATTATAATTTTTTCCCTATATTGAATGATATAGACATTGGCCGCCTACAACAATTTCCTCAATCTTTTGATTTAATTACAACTCAGTTGAAGAAAAAATTTGACTAGAATTCGGAAAAAATCCATGGTCACTCCTAACAACTTATTCATGCTTGATAACTCCAATGGCAAATATATATATACTGCTACATATTTTATCGAGTGTCAACTAGACTTCAGGTTTCTGTTATCCGTACTGATGTACCGCACCGAACCAAAAGTTCCTACAATGGCCTTTCTCGCGGACGACATAACACATGACTTTCTTAAATTTCTCTTCTTCCCATCCAACTAAGACTCTGGTGCCAATTTCAAAGAAGTTACCTTCTCGAGATCGTGAGAGTGAAGTCTCATTTTCATTTACCACCCTCTTTATTACCCTCAACTGTCCCCTACCTTTCAATCTCTTATATATATGTAAGGCAATTCCATGTAAGCTAGCTAACTCAAGGGAGCAGCAATTTGACAATATCTGGAGAGAGATAGAGGAGAGAAATGGGTAGGTCATTTGCATTGTTTGTGCTTGTTTTGGTTACTATGCATGCAAGTCATGCACGTACTGTGCCTGGCGATGTTGGCCTTGTTACCCAGCAAACCACGATATCTGATAGCGCGAAGGAGCAAATGCTGGAAGCCAATGCACCAAAGGCAGATTCACCAAAGGGTAATGCTATTGATGACAAGAAGAATTTTATTTATGGTGGTGTTGGTGGTTTTGCGGGGATGGGTGCCTATGCAGGCATGGTTGGCGGTCTGCCTAATTTGGTTGGTGGCCTTGGTGGGATCGGGAAATATGGTGGAATTGGTGGTGCAGCGGGAATAGGCGGTTATCATGGCATTGGTGGTCTCGGCGGTTTAGGTGGGGCAGGAGGTTTAGGTGGACCAGGAGGTTTAGGCGGTGCAGCAGGTAATGGTGGTGGTGCAGGTGATGCTGGCGGAGGTGCAACTGGTGGTGGCATTTTGCCACCTCCTTAAGTAGAATGTGTTTTTGAAGTCCACTTTCATCTAATAATTGCTTTCTGTTCCTTAGGCGTCTAGGTGTTCCAGTTGGTGCTGTGGTTTCTTTGTGGACAATAGGGTGGTTGTTGCTCGTCCTGTTTGTCGTAGAAACTTTCTTAATGTTGTTTGAGCAAAGCATGGTATTGTATCTCTTTATGAGTGTGTTGATCCATTTTCTTGTATTAAGCAATTCTTTGGTTTCTTTAACCATCGATTTATATTGCCATCGTCAACCCGATTTCCCCACAAAATCTTCACTGATCCGTTTTCTTAGAAGGCGAATGCATGAAATGGAGCACCATAATTTTTTTAAGACTTCAACTCAGGATCCATTAAAAGCTTCACACTTACATAATCTTTTAAAGGCTTACAATAAATAAATTAGTTTTCTCGATTGCATGCAGTAATTGAATTATTTTTTTAAAATTCGTCATAAAATTTATTACGACAAGATGATTATAAGTTTAATATGAAAAAAAATGATAATGGATATTAGATTGAATTTAGATATATAATATTATGAAATTATTTTTAAAATATAAATATTAAAATAATATATTGTGTGAAATTAGTTTCTAACTTAATTTTAATTACTAATATTGTTAATTAGATTTAAATATCCTGTAATTTATTCTAACATTATTTATATCTTTAAATATTTATTTCAATCTTACTATTGTATTTAATTTGTAAAAATAATGAAAAACTTAAAAAGATTTTTTCAAATGATGTTAAAACTTATGTATTGGAAAAATTTACTATAAAAATATAACTTGCAGAACACCTTTAAAATTTATATTAAAATGTGAAGGGGTTTAAGTTACAATTTTTCTCTCCACAAAAGTTTTTTTTATTCATTTCTTGCCATATGTCAAATTTTTATCGTATGAATACATTATAAACTTAAAAACCTTGTAATATATAATATACTATAATTTTCTTACTCGTGCATACTGTATTTATATTAACAAAATATAATATAGTTGTATATTAATTAAATGAAACATATGCATAATTATAAAAATAAGTATTTTTTTATTTTTTATTTAAGCAATATTAATGTTATAACATTATCATGATATTTTTAGTTTTTATAAAATAATATTAATTAAGTTATCAATGGATTATATGTTCTACTAATGTATGACATTTGTTAACATTTTGTTTATTAGCATATTTATACTATTTATTAAGTTTTTTATTGAGTTGGTGTCACTTATTAATTGAATTCCAGCTCAATTAGAGAATTACTAAAAAAATCATTTTATTTGCTAAATAAGTTATATAATTATGTAGGTGTTTTTATCTTTTTATATTTTTATAAATCAATAAAAATTTATCCATAATTAGATTTGAACCAAAGACACCATGCATATTAAACTTTTTCATTTACCATTTGAACTAAAGTAATATTTTTTTGTATGATTTTTTTCTTTATATATTTGTGTATCTAAACTGTTATTTAAGCTCCTCACTGAGTTAGTGTCACTCTTAACCAGATCATCAACTCAATTAGGGAAATTACAAGATGTTTTTCCGTAATTAAAATAAGTTATATTATTTGAGGGTACTTTAGTCTTTTTTAAGAAAAAATAAAAATATACATATATGATGGGGTTTGAACTCAAACCAATTGCATTAGCAAAACCTTTAATTTATCCATTAACTAAAATTTTATTTTGATATATTTTATCTAAACTATAATTTAAGCTCTTGATAGAGTTGATGTCATCCTCAAACAGGTCACCAACTCAGTTAAGAAAATTTCGAAAATGCTCTTCTATAATTTAAATAAATTTTATTATCTGAGGATACTTAGTTTTTTTTTTAATTTAGAAAAAAACAATAAAAATATGCATATGGTAGGATTTGAACCTAAACCAATTGCATTAGTAAAAACATTTTATTTATCATTCAACTAAAATTTTATTTTTATATTTTTATACATTTTAACTTTATTATGCATAGGTGACTACTTACATGAATTGTATATATATTAATAATGTGTTTGATTGAGTTGATGCAAGTTAACTCGACACTGACAAAAAATTGATGACAACACAATGATAATCAAATTATTTTTTCAAAAATTTAGGGTTTAAATGTAAAAGGTTTTACGGAAAATGTTTTCTGCATTTTCCTATGTTTGTTTCATAGAAAACAATTTGGTCAACGAAAAATGACTTACAGGTTAACGTAAAATAAGCCTTTTTTCCTCTACCCTTTTGAAAAGCGTAAGTCATTTTCTGGAAAAAAACTCTTTTATAGGTAATTTTATTTTTATATAAAAATTAACTTAAATCAAGTTTAATATTATTATATTGATAATAAGTTTTATTTTTAAAATATTTAAAATTATTAAAATATTAATATAAAATATTATATTTTTCAATATTATTAAACATACCTATTTAATTTATATTATTAAATATTTATATTTAGTCATATAAAAAATTATTAATTATTTATATTTAGTCATATAATAAACTATTAATATAATTAATATAATTTATTATTTTAATAAATTATTTAATATTTCAATTTTATTTTAATAATAAATTTTAAAATAATAAATTTAAATAATATTCTTCACATATTATTGAAAATATTCAATATTAATATTTTAATAATAAATATTTATTACAGTAATAAATATATTAATAATAAATGTTTTGTAGTATAAAGGTTAAAATATGTGATAAATCTATATACTCTTCACAAATTTACAATTTAGTCTCTATACTTTTATTTTCAAGAATTTAGTTTCTCTACTTTTCAGATTTAAAAATCAAGTCCAATTGTTGACCTTGTTAATTTTTTTTTCAATTTTGTTGATGTCACATTTTGAAATAAAAAATACTCACTTGGTAGTTATGTAACTAAAAAATGACGTTGTAATGAATCTGAGTTTAACAAAATATTTTTAATATATGTAAAAAAATGTAAAATATAAATTTGTAGATATAAAATAAACTCAATTAAACAATATGAAAAGATAGAAAATCTCAAATGTATATTTGTTTCATTGAAAACAACTTTTATGAAATATTTTTAAGAAATTTGGCAAACAAGAGAAAATATTTTACACAGATTCATCCAAATACTAGAAAATATTAACTTTTCCATGAAAGTAAGTCATTTTTCAGAAATCATTTTCTGGAAGTCATTTTCAGTGAAACGAACAGACGCTTAGTATCGTACATATTTTATATGTTATTTTTAATTAGTTTCAAGCTATGCATTTCAATATTATGTATTGAATATTATTTTTAAACACAAATTTGTATTCTATATTTGTGATTTTCATACATATACGTATTTAATATCATTTTTAGTATTTAATAACAATTCTAAAGATAGGTAAATTTATTTTAAAATTTATATCCATTTGTTAAAGAATTTTCTTCCAGTAAGTTTTTTTTTTTCAATTTTTTTTTTCAAAATTTTTATTTATATGAAGCTCTCAATTATACATTTGTGGTTTCATTTAAATGGCTTGATTTTTTTTATTAGAAGACGAATGCATGGTTTGTAATAAATACAATACTAATTTTTATAAGAGTTTAACTTAGTATGATAATAAAAATTAAGCTTTTTGAATATATGGTTTATAATAAATACAATACACTTATTAATTATTTTTTATTGATTATATGTATTAATTGAATTATATTTTAAAATTTATCATAAAATTTAATTAATAATATGATTATAAAATTAGAACTTATATAAGTTTAATTTAAAAACATGATAATTGTAACACCCTATACCCGGCCTAAACGATAAGGCCAAGCCTAGAGAGTTACAACGAACGATAATCAAAACACATTCAACAATTTATGGTAACACACTTTTAAAGCCTGCTAAAGTTTAATAAAGACAAACCAGTATCTCAACATTATCTTCTAACTAACTGAAACTACGGATATAACTAGCATAGTTCATAATACTAAACGGTATAAACACATAATCGAGCTCCCCATCTGCCGACCCGATCAAGTCTATGATTTACCTAAAATTCATTCAACAATAACTGAGTTAATATACTAGAAAAGAACCTAACTATTTACATATTCAAAAGATTAACAGTAAGCCAAGATATCTAAGATGTTGATTTAGAACCAAGAAACAATTCATTCAGTATAGATCAGAGTCATATAGAAGGATAACAGTCCAAGCTATACTCAGATACAGAACAGAACAGATGCAATTACTTAATACCAATCGCTACACACTGTAACACCCCAAACCTGACCTAGACGTTATGGCCGAATCCAACAGTATTACATGGAAGGGATTTTGAAAACAGTGTTATTTTGATAAATTGTCCAAGTTTAAAAACAATTATTGAAAGCATTATTTAATTAATTCATTTTCCTAAACATAATCTACAGAGGATTTTTTTAAAAAAAAACGTTGAATCTTGGAAATCTCATTCGTGTGTTCGGAAAATCCTTTATTTTTGTAAAACCGTGATTTTGGTTAAACGTGGTCCTAAAAGTTAAAAAGCCTCCAAAACCAAAATAAAATTCAAACAGTCCAGAGAGTCCAATTATTACAAACTTCTAGAAATAAGCCTTAAATTAAAATAAAAAACCAAAATTTTAGCAGTTTACGAACTCGTGGTCACCGTGAGGCTCTGTCATACCGATCCGCCTAAGTCTGTGGATTACCTGAACAGAACATGCAAACAAATGTGAGTTTTCGTAAAATCAGTGTGTAACCCAACAGAAATAGACATGCAATACAAACAGAAATCTCATATACAGTCAGATACAGATTCGGACTTATGTCCATTTCAGATACAGATAACAGAATTAGATAAGCAGTACAGATATGCAGAATCCTACCCCCATCCTCTATACACCATCTCTGACCATCCCATCACACCATGTCGAGTTAACAATACCCACCCATCTCTGCACACAATATAGTGTTGATGCGACGCATTACAGATAAAATGCAGTCAAGCTACCAAAATATAGGCGAAGTGTCACCGTACAAATCACTTCCTCCACATATACAAAACCCACCCCAATCACAGATACGGAATAACAGATACAGTAATATCACACATAACATGCTCATATACAGATAGCATATATATCTACTTAAACAAAACAGATATACATATCGGTGTCCTACACATGGTGGACTATCAGAAAATTAGATCACATAATTTAGGGTTTGGTTAGCGATTATAGACCCTACAGTAGGCCCATAGTCGATCGAAATAACCCGTGTGACTTAAGGGAAAATTTCTGAATTATAGGCCCACATGCCCATGTGACTTGCTCGTGTGGGCTCACACGTTCGTGTGGCCCACACAGCCTAGCCCAGAACCCACACGACTATGTGGGCCCACAAGCCCGTGTGGCCCATACGACCAGACACACACCATCACACGGCCGAGTCTAGCATACGGCCTCACCTTCGTCAGACACACGGTCATGTCTCGCACACGGCCAACCACACGGCAAGCCATACGCCTATGTGGCGTCGACAGAAGGTTTTTTCGGCTTTTATCAAAACTTGATTTTCTGCATTTTAGGAACACACCTGGCTCATTTTAGATGCTACAGTAATCCAGAGCCCTCCAAAACCTAAAAAATAGTATACCAACACCGATTTAGCGACTAAATTACGAATTCGTCAACAACAATCTGACAAAAACTCGACTTACTAGCGACAAAAACCACCGCTAACTCCGTTCAAACAAATTGAGCGAAACTCACAGTTCAACGCCTTTTCGTACACCAAAATAATCGCAGAAAAATCAGATTTCATGATTACACCAACACGCCATCACGGAAGGAAATAACTTGCCTTATAGAAAATGAAAACTCCAACAGATGCAACCCTACTTACCTTAACCGAGTAAGGAGTTACAAAATTCCAAAAGCAACAATAAAAGTTAATGGGTGATGAGCGGAATTAGGGAAAACAAGAGGGAACAGAATTTGCAGAGAAGAGAATAGGAAATGTCAAAAAAATGAAGAGATTTTTGGGAAAAATAATAAAATTAAAATTAAAAATAAAAGAAAATAAATATGATATATCCTCAAATTTGCTCCCACTCACCAACCAACCCACTAACTCTTAACCACCTCAGAATTCCAACTCTACCAAAACTCTATTGCATAACCGAGCAAAAAATAACACCTAAGCTCACGCAAGGGTTTGAACACTGGACCTCCAACACACTAATTCCTTACCACTCAAACCAGCAAGCTCATTCTAATATGGATTAACAAACAATTTAATTTAAGCCCACTCAAGAAGAGTAAGGCTTGGATCCAAAATAACAAAGTTTTGCCAAAATTGAGAATTGAGCCCAAGACTTCTCACACACACCCAGAACACTTAACCACTAGAGCAAATACATAATTGTGTCAGGATTTACAGAAACATAAATAAATTATTCAAGGCGTTACAACTCAACCCCCTAAAATAAATTTTGACCTCGAAATTTACCTAATCCGAACATATGAGGATACTGCTGACACATCGAGTCTTCAGGTTCCTACGTGGCTTTCTCAGTGCCATGATTCTTCCACAGAACCTTCGTAAAGGGAATGGAATTCCTCATCAGAACTTTAATATCTCGATCCACAATCTGAACAGGCTCCTCCTCAAAAGTCAAGTTCGGTCTAACCTTGATCTCCTCAACAGAGACAACATGAGATGGATCAGACCAATACCATCTCAACATCGAGACGTGGAACACATCGTGGATATGGTCCAACTTTGGAGGTAGCTCCAACTGATAAGCGATCGGTCTCACACGCTTCAAAACCCGAGACGGCCTAATGAACCTAGAGCTCAACTTGCCCTTACGACCGAATCTTAAATCTTTCTTCCACGGAGAAACCTTAAGAAAAATGAAGTCACCTACAGAGTATTCGATATCCCTCCTTTTCAAATCCGCATAAGACTTCTGTCTATCAGAAGCCGCCTTCAGTCTATCCCAAATCAATCTAACCTTACCTTCGGTCTCAGAAACCAACTTAAGACCCCAATTTTATCGCTCACCCAACTGAGTCCAACATAGCAGAGTACGACACTTACGACCATACAAAGCCTCGTAAGGTGCCATCTAGATGCTAGACTGAAAGCTATTATTGTAGGTGAACTCAGCCAACGGCAAAAAATCCTCCCAACTACCTTAGAAATCAATCACACAACTCCGAAGCATATCCTCCAATATCTGAATCACCCTCTCAGATTGACCATCGGTCTGAGGATGGAACGTAGTACTAAAGTTGAATCTCGAACCTAGAGCCTCATGTAGTTTCTTCCAGAATTGAGAAGTGAAACGAGGATCTCTATAAAAAATTATCGAAACCGAAACCCCATGCAGTCTTACAATCTCAGAGATATAAAGCTTCACCAAATTTTGCAAAGAATAATCCGTCTGAACCGGAATAAATAAGCTAACTTGGTCAATCGATCAAGGATGAACCAAACAAAATTTTTCCTAATGGGTGTCAAGCGCAACCCACTAACAGAGTCCATCGTCACTAGTTCCCATTTCCATAAAAGAATCTTAACAGGTTGTAGCAAACCTGAAGGCAATTGGTGCTCAACCTTAACTTGCTGGCACGCCAAACAACAAGTAACAAAATCTGTAACCTCACGTTTCAAACTCGGCCACCAGTACAGTTCACGGAGATCCCGAGACATCTTATTACCACCGGGATACATAGCATAAAGGCTACCATGCACCTCCCTCAAAATCGACTGTCTCAGATCAGAATCATTTGATACACAAACCCGACCTCAAAAACATAGAACCCCATCTTTATTCAGCCCAAAATCAAATGTACCGCCACTCTCAACTTGACGAAAGCGTACAAGCAAAAACTCATCCCCTAACTGCTTTTCTCGAATCTGCCCAATCCAAGTCGGCCTAACTTACAGCTCAGCCAACAGACTCCCATAATCGAACAGACTAAAACGAGTGAACATCGCTCTCAAATCATTCATTGCTCTACGACTGAGAGCATAGGCCACCACATTAGCCTTACCAGGATGATATTCTATCGTGCTGTTATAATCTTTGAGCAGCCAAATCCATCGACGTTGTCTAAGATTCAACTCCTTCTCAGTAAGGAGGTATTTGAGGCTCTTGTGATCAATGTAGATGAGACACCTCTCACTATACAGATAGTGTCTCTAGATCTTTAACGTAAAAACTACAGCAGTTAGCTCGAGATCATGTGTTGGATAATTCCCCTCATGTGACTTAAGCTGACGAGATGCATAAACCGTAACCTTACCATCTTGCATAATACACATCCCAAACCGACGTGTGATACATCACTATACACCACAATCTCATTTTCGGATTCAAGTTATATTAAAATAGGAGCCTGAGTTAGAACAGACTTGAGCTTCTCAAAACTCAATTGTTGCGCATCAGACCAGATGAAAGGAACACCATTGCGTATAAGTTTAGCCAAATGAGCTGCAATCAAAGAGAACCCCTCGACAAACCATCAATAATATCCCACAAGACTTAGAAAACTACATATCTCAAATACATTCTTAGGCTGTTTCCAATCAAGCACTGCTTCAATCTTTTTAAGATCAACTCGAATCCTCTCAGTAGAAACCACGTACCCTAAAAAAGTCACCTCTTACAATCAGAACTCATATTTTCTCAACTTAATGTAGAGTTGTTTCTTTCGGAGTATTTGAAGCACTAATTTAATATGCTCATCATGCTCATCCTCAGTCTTAGAATAAACCAGAATATCGTCGATGGAAACCACGAAAAACTGATCTAGATACGACTGAAACACTCAGTTCATCAAATCCATGAATGTAGCCAAACCATTCGTTAGACCAAAGGGCATAACTAGGAACTCGTAGTGCCCATAGTGAGTCCTAAATGCCATCTTATGAACATCCATTTCCTTAACTCTCAGCTGATGATACCCGGAACGAATGTCTATTTTCAAAAATACTGAAGCCCCTTGGAACTGATCAAACAAGTCGTCGATCCTCAGAAATGGATACTTATTCTTCACAGTCAGCTTATTCAATTGCTGGTAGTTAATGCACATCCTTATGGTACCATCATTTTTCTTTACAAACAAAACTGGTGCCTCCTACAGAGACATACTAGAACGGATGAAACCATGATCCAGAAGCTCTTGAAGTTGAGCCTTAAGCTCTATAAGCTATTTCGGTGCCATGCGATATGGAGCGATAGACACCGGAGCTGTACCCGATAGAAGCTCAATGTCGAACTTAACTTCTTGACTTGAAGGTAAACCCGGTAACTCCTTAGAGAAGATATTCAAAAATTTTTCACTGTTCTGAAATCCCCGACAGAAGTCCACAGAAACTGAAACACTGACGTAAGCCATATACACCTCACACCCTTTTCGAACCAATTTATCAACCACAAGAGCGGATATCATATTAGATAGATAATCTCGACGCTCACCAATCACTATTATCTCCTTATCATCCTCAGTCCTTAGAACAACCCTCTTAGTTGCACAATCCAGACTAACTCGGCACTCAACCAACCAATCTATACCCAGAATTAAGTCGAATTCCCCAAATGATAGCTCCATCAAATTTTCTAGAAACACAGTCCCTTGTACTTCTAATAGTACATTCCTATAAAGTCTACTTACTCGAACAGACTGCCCTAACAAACTCAGTACGGTAATCTCACTAGAGTTGCACTCCACAGAAATCCCTAAATTTTTGAAAACAATACTAGCTACATAGGAATGTGCAGAACATATGTCTATTAGAGCCGTATAAGGAACATCAAAAATAAAGAACGTACCCGTGATCACATTAGGAGCGTTTATATCCTCTCGGCATCGAGCAACATAAACTAATGTAGGCTACTTCACCTCAGCCTGACTAGCACTTCTGCCCAATGCTCTCTATCTTCGGCCCATACCATTACCACCCCTAGCCTGTCCATGGTCCTTAGGTGGCAGCTAAACTGCCCTTTGAGGCTGTACAGAACTAGGTCTTAAAGCTTGCAACTGATCAGTACACTGTGGACACTCTCTAAACCGATGCTCTAATGACCCACACATCAGACATGCCCCTAACCTCCTCCAACACTATGCCTACCACAACCACTACACGGTTAAATCCTAGTAAGAGCAACAGGAAACCCCACTCTAGCAGGCCCATCAGGTCTGACCTATTTCTTAGGCCTCTGAATAGAACTAGAGGGCTCTAAATCCCTATCATTCCTACCTCTCTCTCGATCTCTATTCTACTGCTCCATGCGCTTAACCTCTTCAGTGATCTTCTCCTTATCCACCATAACAGAAAACTCACACTTCCTTCGCGACTATCCCTCAAACCATCCTCAAAACGGACGTATTTCTCATACTCAGATGCCACCATGCATCGAGCATAGCGGCTCAACCTCAAAAACTTAGCCTCATACTCGGCCAAAAATCTATCACCTTGCGTGAGATTCATGAACTCATACCTACAAGCATCAACATAGCTCACGGCCACATATTTCTCTTGGAAAGTAGTCTTAAAATAATCCCAGCTCAGACGATCTGGTTGAGTACCCTCATCAATCGACAACCACCACTGATACGCCTCGTTACGAAGCAAAGAGACTACACCCTTTAGTTTCTGCTCAGGAATACAGTCTATAACGTTCATAATTCTCTCGATGGCCTCTAACCAATACTCAACCACAGTAAGGGAGACTCTAGTAACACCCCTAAAAACCTTAGCACCATTGGACCAGAGTCGTTTCATTACCAACCCACTGCCCCCAAATCCAGAAGGGGTCTAGTAACCCTCTCCAACACCCTTAACATGGCTTGGGACAATGCGTTGTCCCCAACCGAGCGACTTTGAGACCCAGTCTTAGTAGCAGGAGAAATCAGTGTCTTACTCGTGTCTAAGTTTGACATACTTCCTAGAGAAGAAGGCTCAGCTCGATCCCCCTACGACCTCTACCACACCCACGAATACTACGATCACGAGTTCTACGAACACTTATCGTATATACAAATTCGTCTACAGTATAAAATTTTATGCATCAATTCCAGTATTTATTAGCAGATATTTTATGCTTTAAATTATCAGAAGTTCAGTAGTATTTTAGAGATTTTAGTCTCTAACTAGCTCGGTATAGTTTTTAGAAAGTGCTAACTACAGTGTTTTCAGAAATTTCTATCTAAATTCAAAAATACTTGCAGGATTAGCATCGGAGACTCAGTGTACCTCATACTTACTCAGAACGATCCAAGTTATTTAAAAACTAGTTCTTTTTGAAACATAATTTTGGAACCCAAAATTTACAGCCCGAGTTTTACAGCCTAGTTCTAATGCACTAAATGTAACACTCCAAATTCGACCTAGATGTTATGGCCAAATCCAAGAGTGTTACTTGGAAGGGATTTTGAAAACAATGTTATTTTGATAAATCATCCTAGTTTAAAAATAGTTACTGAAAGCGTTATTTAATTAATTCATTTTCCTAAACATAATCTACAACGATTTTTTTTAAAAACGTTGAATCTTGGAAATCTCATTCGTGTGTTCGAAAAATCCTTTATTTTTGTAAAACCGTGATTTTGGTCAAACGTGGTCCTAAAAGTTAAAACGCCTCCAAAACCAAAATAAAAGTCAAACAACCCAGAGAGTCCAATTATTATAAACTTCCAAAAATAAACATTAAATTAAAATAAAAACCAAAATCTTCACAGTTTACGAATTCGTGGTCACCGTGATTCTCCGTCATACCGATCTGCCTAAGTTTGTGGATCACCTGAACAGAACAGACAAACAAATGTGAGTTTTCATAAACTCGGTGTGTAACCAAACAAAAATAGACATTCAATACAAACAGAAATCTCATATACAGTTAGATACAGATTTGGACTTATGTCCATTTTAGATACAGATAACAAAATCAATTAAATAATACAAATATGCAAAATCCTACCCCCATCCTTTACACCCCATCTTTGACCATCCCATCACACCATGTGGAGTTAAAAACACCCACTCATCCCTACACACCATATAGTGTCGATGTGACACATTACAGATAAAATCCATTCAAACTACCAGAATATAGGCGAAGTGTCACCGTACAGACCACTTCTTCTACATATACAAAACACACCCTAATCATAGATACGGAATAATAGATACAGTAATATCATGCATAACATGCTCATATACAGATAAAATATATATCTACTTAAACAAAACAGATATACATATCGGTGTCCTACACATAGTGGACTATCAGAAAATTAGATCACATAATTTAGGGTTTGGTTAGCCATTACTGACCCTACGGTAGGCCCACAATAAATCGGAATGACCTGTGCAACCCAAGGGAAAATTTCAAAATTATGGGCTCATATGTTCGTGTGGGCCCACACGGCCTGGCCCAAGACCCACACGCCTATGTGGTATGCCCGTGTGGGCCTACAGGCCCAATATGGCTTACACGGTGACACACACACCATCACATTGCCGTGTCTAGCGCACGGCCACACTTTCGTTAGACACACGGTCGTGTCTCATACATGACCAACCACACGCCCAATCACACGTCTGTGTGGCATCGACAGAAGGCTTTTCCAATTTTTGTCGAAACTTTATTTTTTATGTTTTGAGAACACACTTGACTCGTTTTAGATGCTACAGTAATCCCGAGCGCTCTGAAACCTAAGAAACAGCGTACCAACATTGATTTAGCGGCTAAATTACGAATTTGTTAACAATAATCTGACAAAAACTCGACTTACCGACTACGAAAACTACCGCTAACACCGTTCAAACAAATGGAGTGAAACTCACAGTTCAAGGCCTTCTCCTACACCAAAATAATTACAGAAAAATTAGATTTCATGATTACACCAACACGCCATCACAAAAAGAAATAACCCACCTTACATAAAATGAAAACTCCAACAGACGCAACCCTACTTACCTTAACCGAGTGAGGAGCAACGAAATTCTAAAAGCAACGATAAGAGTTAATGGGTGATGAGTAAAATTGGGGAAAACAAGAGTGAACAAAATTTGCAGAGAAGAGAATAGGAAACATAAAAAGATAGATTTTTGGGAAAAATAATAAAATTAAAATTAAAAATTAAAGAAAACAGATATGACATATCCCCAGATTTTCTCCTACTCCCTCACTAACGCACTAACTCTTAACCACCTCAGAATTCCAACTCCACCGAAACTCTGTCGCATAACCAAGCAAAAATTAACACCCACGCTTGCGTAGGGGTTTGAACACTAAACCTCCAACATACTAACTCCTTACCACTCGAACCAGCAGGCTCATTCTAATATGGATTAACAAATAATTTAATTTAAGCCCACTCAAGAAGAGTAAAGCTTGGATCCAAAATAACAAAGTTTTACCAAAAGTGAGAATTGAACCCAAGACCTCACACACACACCCAGAACACTTAACCAATGAAGCTAATACATAATTGTGTCAGGATTTACAGAAACAAAAATAAATTATTCAGGGTGTTACACACACAATCTCCGACCAACCCAACACACCAAACAGGATATTCATAACCCATCTAACCTTACACACCACTTAATGTCTGTCTGACATGTTTCAAATATTGCAGACTAGCTGCCAGATTAGTATATGGATACCAGGGATTTAACCACTGGTTCAGAACATAATACTTCCTCTTGATTCAATTCCCATCCAATGCATACACATACTTCACATAACAGTTAACACAAAGTTCTATGTAAATATTCAGATATACTCATGTTCATATACTGTAGATCAGTTCAAGTAATTTTAGTCAAACACAATACGCACATTGATAGTCAGTATTCAAATTCTAGATTACAAAATATCAGTTTTTACAGTCAAATTTAGTTCAAACGGCATCATAGAATGCTCGTATTTAACTCAAGCGGTGCTTGATATATGGCAAAATTTCATAAACTGGCCTATACGCCCATGTGGCCTCACACGGCCTAGGTAGCTGGCCGGACGGCTTCACACGACCTGACACATGCCCGTATGTCTTACATGGCCTAACACACGAACGTGTCCTCCACCCGTGTGATCCTTATCTTGTAATCAGTGAGTTACATGGCCTGGACACACGCTCGTGTCCTTGGCCCATGTGAACCCTGCACTAACATGACCATACACGGCCTGGACACAAGCCCGTATTCCTTGCCTGTGTGGCTTTTATTTGGTAGACAGTGAGTTACACGGCCTACCACATGGCCTGTCACACGGTTGTGTGGCTCACACAGCCTACCACACGATCGTGTGACGTCGATAGCCATATTTTTTGGCATCTAAAATTTACAAAAACTTAGGTTTTCAATACGCACCTGAAGTAGTTTCAAAGTAAGAACAATGTAGAAGACTCCCAAAGCTTAAAACGACCATTCCATAACTCAATTAAACAACTTAATTGACAACAATACACAATCACGCGCAGAAAAACTATGTCGAAAGTTTTAATGCAAAACCTTCAACGAATCCTAACTTACCTACAAAATCAACAACAATTACTCGAGTTAGTGTGCTAAGGATCATTGCTTTCGATATCCTCACCTAAAAAAACCAAACAATTGCTTAAAAGAATGTTTAAACAAATCGAGTTGGAAACAACTCCAAAAAAAACGAACAAACCACCATATAACAGAAGTTCTACGATCAATGAAATTCATGCAATTAATTTTTCACTTGGCAGTAATGACACGCGTACTTACCCAACAAAAGTAGCAGACAAAAAGTGTGAATCCAAGCAGCAATTGAACGAAGAAAAAAAAGAAAACTAAAAGGGAAAGAGACGAAAAGGAAGAAGAAATCAAAAATAGAAAGTAGAAAGGAAAAAGAAAAAGGAAAGTTTAATTTAATTTAAACACCGATCAAATTTTCAACATTAAGTAAAAATATTATCTAACGCATACACCGATACTTGAACATAGTACCAGAGAGTAGACAAATACTTAGCCAATGAACTAGCAAGCTCATTCTTGACATAGATTTACACAGAATTAAATTTAAGCCCATGGTTCAATAGTAGAGATTAATTAAAATTAAATTAGTAAAACTTCCAAAGACACGACTCAAACTCCTGACCTCAAACACATAAGCAAAGCACATAACCACAGATACATAAACTTAACTACTATAAAATCCTACAAATAAACATTCAATTTTTTGGGGCGTTACAATAATTGATGTTAAGTTGAATTTAAGTAAATATTAGTATTTTAAAATATAAATTTTATAATAATATATTGTATGAAATTATATTTTTACATATAGTTTATAACTTGATTAGTAAATCTATATTGTTAATTAAATTTAAATATCCTAACCAATAAATAATTTATTGTATCATTATTTATATTTTTCAATATATATGTTGGGGGTTGACCCGATTAAACAACGAATAAGTAAAAAATAGCGAAAGAAATTAAGAAATTGAATACACAAATTTAACGTGGAAAACCCCCTCCAAAAAGGATAAAAAAACCACGGGCAAAGATAATTTTACTATAATGGCAAAAGAACGAAGAGTACAAAAGATGAAGATAAAAACTAAACTCCGAAAACCCAAAAACAAAGAACCCTCAAAATATAAACACAAAATTCTCTAAATGTGTTATGAGTTCTAATCTTTAATGGGTGTATTTTCTAATGTTGTAAAATAGCCTATTTATAAGCTAAATTCATAGGTCAAACAATAAAATAATCTAAACTAATCAGAGTTTGATTGAAATAAATTAGTAGAGTTTAACTAAAAGATAATTTCTCAAATTTGACTGAAATAGGAGTCATACTTAACAAATCTCCATCTTGACTCATACTTCCACAACACCATCTTTGCCAAAGCCCGCCATGGGCCTATCTTGAAATATGTAGGGAATTAACTAAGTCGAATCTGTGCTTAGAAACTGGAAGACTTCTAACATTTGACTTGTACACTGCCAAATCAAAACTAACCCAGGTCTGATTACCACAAACACAGTGCCCTAAATTTTCAAAACCTGCATCTAAAAGAGAACCTCTCTTCAACGAAACGATCATGCCTTTTTCCCTCCTATGACCAAGTTACCTCTGCTCCAAACGAGTTGACTTCGACTTCGTAACAAATGAGGGACATCCGATTTCACCGATCACTGTAGAACTTTCCAGAATAAAAAGGCTGTAGGTTCTTTTACCTTTTAACAAAACGAGAGCCCCACAAGAGGCCTTAATGTTGCTTGAATCGATGTTGATTCTACAACCTTTCGAGTCTAAAATACTCAAGGAGATGAGATTCTTTCACAAATAAGGTACATAGCATCCTAATCGTCCCATCGTGTATCCTAATTTTAATAGTACCAATACCAAATATCTTACTGGATGAATCGTTTTCCATGCACACAACTCCACATTCAACCGAACTGTATGTGGAGAACCATTCTCTATTGGGAAACATGTGGAAAGAACATCCTAAATCCAAGATCCACTCGGACGCAAGCTTGAAGCTTTCGCTCGTTGACACTAACAAAAAATCATCACCGCTTTCATCAGCGAAATTAGCACCAACTACATCTTCTTTGTTACTCTTAGCAACCTTTTTATTTCGCAGTTTATAACAATCTGCTTTGACGTGACCTAACTTCCTACAATAGCGACACTTTCTGTCTCGCTTCTTTGATGCTACCAAAATGGAAACTTACCTATCTACCTTGCTATCTGAACTAAACTCATTCTCGAGTTTGTCTTTACTCAACAAATGACCCTTCACATCCTCGAATGATAGTTTGTCTCTGCCATAAATCAGGGTCTCCTTGAAAGACTTGTATGAAAGGGGTAAAGAACACAATAATAGCATAGCCTGATCTTTATCGTCAATCTGAATCTCAACGTTATTTAAATAATTTAAAAGGGTAATGAATTTATTAATATGATCTTTAAGAAGCTCACATTCGTTCATGCAAAATGTAAATAGACGTTGTTTCAACACTAATCGGTTATCCAGAGACTTAGTCGCATAAAGAGTTTCTAACCTTTTCCATAAGACGGATGGGGTCTTCTCCATCAATACCTCCTGAAATACCGTATTTGCGAGGCACAATTGGATTGCAGAAAGACCTTTTCATCAAGCTCTTACCATTCTGTTTGATTTAGATTCTCAGGCTTTTTTTCAATAACAACCTTTTTCAGGCCGGTTTGAACTAGAATTGCCATCATCCGAGCTTGCCACAGATTGAAATTTGTGACACCATCGAACTTCTCAATTTCAAACCTTGTTGCTGCCATCTCTGAATGAGTTGATATACGAAAATTAAACTAACTCTGATACCACTTGTTGGGGATCAACCCGATTAAGTAACGAACAAGTAAAAATAGCAGAAAAAATTGAGAAATTGAACACACAAATTTAACATGGAAAAACCCCTCCAAAGAGGATAAAAAAACCACGGGCAAAGATAATTTTACTATAATGGAAAAAGAATGAAGAGTACAAAAGATGAAGATAAAAACTAAACCCCGAAAACAAAAAACCCTAAAAACGTAAACACAAAATTCTCTGAATGTGTTATGAGTTCTAATCTCTAATTGGTGTATTTTCTAAGGTTGTAAAAGAGTCTATTTATAGGCTAAATTCATAGGTCAAATAATAATAAAATAATCTAGACTAATCAAAGTTTAATTTAAACAAATAAACAAAGTTTAACTAGAAGATTATTTCTCAAATTTGACTAAAATATGAGTCATACTTAACAATATATTTCAATCTTAGTAATGTATTTAATTTGTAAAAATAATGATGAACTTAAACAGTTTCTTTAAATGATTTTAAAATTTGGAATGGCTTATTATGTGAAATTGTAAGTTGAACGATTAAATATAAATAAATTAGAAGCACTTATTATAAAATATATATAACTTGCACAACATCAATTATAATGCAAAAGAGTTTATGTTGCAATTTTCCCCTTAATAAATGTTTTTTTTTCTTTTCTCGTCACATATCAAATTTTTACAATAAACTATTATAATATATTAGTTTTCTTACTCATTTGATGCATGAGCTAACTAAATTTATATTGAAAAAATATAATATAATTCTATATTAATTAAATAAAACATGTGTAGTATTATAAAAAATAATACTTTTATTTTTATTTAAGTGATATTAATGTTATAACATTATCATGATATTTTTAGTTTTTATAAAAAAATATTATATGTTTAATATTATCAATAGATTATATATTATACTAATGTATGACACTTGTTAACGTTTTATATAGTAACATATATTTAATAACAATTCTAAAGATATGTAAACTTATTTTAAATTTTATTTTGTATTGTTCAGTAAGCTTTTTTTTTAATTGATTTATATGATCACTTTCAACTATATATTTCTATTTTTTGTGAAGTTTAGTTAGAGAATTAGATAATATGAAAATTACAATCCAAATTTATTTAATAAGAAAATCAATAACATGTATAAAAAAATATTAATTAAATTTAAACAAATGATAATATTTTTTTTTAGTTTGGAATATTGTTTTTTAGTCTGCTACCCTAGCACGTCTCTGTCTGCCTCTCTGGCAAGCCTAGGTTTTTTTATGTTTTCTGGTTTCGACTGCCGACATCTCCTTAGCCTTGAATAGTGTTATTTTTCACATCTTACGACCATGGAATCAGAATTTGCTGGTCTATCCCTTGATGATGATGATGAAGAAATCCTGCAAGCACAAGGAGATACAAAATCGGTAAGCGAAGAAGAAGCTCTGAGTCTGGTTGGATGTTTTCTTACAGCCAGTATCATCCATTATCCAGCAATGAAAAATACCATGGCTAACTTATGGCATCCGGTCAAGGGTGTCCAAATTAGAGATCTGGGAAAAAAAAGTACATATTTAAATTCTTTCATATTGTAGATATGGAAAGAGTTATAAAAGGGTCCCCTTGGACATTTAATAACCATCTGATGGTTTTGCATAAGTTGCAATGGGGGGAGGACCCACTAAGAATTCCATTAATATCATCTCATTTTTGGGTACAAGTCCATGATGTACCCTCGGCTTTTATTCTGAAAATTTGGCCATTAAATTAGGGAATTTTATTGGAATTTTCCAAGAGTATGATGGCTCTAGTTTGGGGAAAGAAATTATGAATTTTATGCGAATAAGAGTACAAATAGATATTTGTCGTCCTCTTAAAAGGAAGAAACAAGTTATGTTCAAGAACAAATGCTCTTACGTTAGATTTAAGTATGAAAGATTAACTCTCTTTTGCTTCTATTGCGACTGTCTAGGCCATAATGACTCCTTTTGTGAAGCAAAGATGGAGGCTGGGGTTGAAGTGGATGAGATGGGATGGGATTTGTCCTTGCGTGTACAGTCAAGAAGAGCCCAATGAATGAGCAGCATCTGGTTAAGGGAGGAAAGAGGATCTGCAGACAGAACTAATAGAGGGGACGAATTTAGGGGTAGTAGTGAATGGAGGAAGGAAATAAAATTTGAAAGCACTCATGATCCTATTTTAGGATTTAACCTGGAAGGGAACAGGTTCTCCCCATGTTTAGGAAAGGCTAGAAATTTAATTGACAATAATCAGGTGGCGATGGAGCATGATATGGAAAATGAGGTGGTTATAGTAGAGGAAGGGAAAAAGAGAGCAAGAGGGGATATTGAAGGAAGTGATGAGACGGGAGGGAGAAATAGGAGAAGGGCTGAAATCAATCTTATGTTATCGGCGGTTGCCAAGAGGCAAGTTGACCGATCGCAATGAAAATTTTAAGCTGGAACATCCGAGGTTTGGGGAATCCTCGGACAGTTCGACGACTTCGGCATTCGCTGAAGAAACACTATCCCCAAGTGGTCTTCTTAATGGAGAAAAAAATAAACAAAAAACGGATGGAAAAAATACGAAAAAGCTATAGGTTTCAATTTGGGATTGATGTTGATTCGATTGGATCTAGAGGTGGACTAAGTCTAGCATGGAGAGGGAATGTTAGTATAATGCTTCAAATTTTTTCAAATTGTCATATTGATGTGATAATCGGGGAAGGGGAGGCGATAAAAAATGGAGATTTACATGTTTCTATGGTTCTCCCTATTCACATGACAGGGATGAAGCATGGAATCTGTTGAGACAATTACGAAATCATGGAGAATATCCATGGCTGGTTTGCGGAGACTTTAACAAAATCTTATATGGCTTTGAGAAAAAAGGTGGATTACCTAGAGAGGAAAGAAGAATGGAAGCTTTTCGGCAGGTGTTAGAAGATTGCATTCTGATGGATTTGGGCTATTCAGGCAAATGGTTCACATGGGAGAGAGGGAACTTAATAGAAACAAACATACAGGAAAGATTAGACAAAGGAGTAGCAACGGAACAATGGAGCGCTTGATTCCCAAATTCTCTGATTTGACACCTCCCACATTCATTCTCAAACCATTGTTCAATCCTTATGGATACGGTTTACAGGGATAGAAGGACGACAAAAAAGAAATTTAAGTTTGAAGCGTGGTGGGTATTAGAAGAGACATTCTTTAGCGAAACTAAACAAATTTAGGAAAATTCCACAAGAGATTTTATGCAAAAGTTGGAAAACTTAAAAAGAGGTTTAGAGAGGTGGGGAACCAAGATCCAACAGAATAGAAAGATGAAAACAGAGGTGTTAACTTCAAAACTGGCAACACTACTAGAATTTGACAGAAGTGATGAGAATCTGGCGAAAATTATTGATAAAAAAATCCATCTGAACTTTGAGATCGAAAAAGATGAAAGCTATTGGGAGCAGAGGGACCGAATTAATTGGTTGAAACTTGGAGACAGAAATACAGCTTTTTTTCACAAACAAGTGTCACAAAGAAGAAAACAAAATCAAATCCATAGGTTGCAGTTTGAAGATGGAAGGGAGATAGAGGAGTGTAAGGAGATGGAGGAAATCGCTAGATTGTATTTTCTGAAACTATTTTCAACAGGAGGGCAAAATAACTTTGAGAGAATTCTGTCAAGAATTGAAAGGTGTGTTTCCGAGGAAGACAATAATAAACTAAAGGCAATGTACACGAAGGAGGAGATACTGAAAGCTCTTTCAGAAATGAAACATACAAAAGCTCCAAGAGAGGATGGTTTTCCAACCTTGTTTTATCAGAAATGTTGGCCAATTATTGGAGAAGATGTCTCTAAATATTGCCTCCAGAGATTAAATGAAGGTATGGAGTTACGCTCAATTAATAAAACAAACATTGTGCTTATCCCAAAAATCTCGAATCCCTCGAGTATTACTCAATTTAGACCAATTAGCTTATGTAATGTGATCTACAAACTGATAGCTAAAGTCATTGCTAAAAGACTCCGGAGAGTAATTCATAAATGTATTGATTTAGCACAAAATGCTTTTGTTCCATAAAGACTGATTTCTGATAATGTGTTGCTTGCTTACGAAATTCTACACATTTTAAAACTCAAGAGGATGGGGAAAAAAGGATTCATGGCTGCCAAATTGGACATGAGTAAGGCATATGATAAGGTTGAATGGGGCTTTGTGGAAGGGTAATGAAAAAAATGGGATTTGATCCAGGATGGGTTGATTCAGTATTAAAGTGTGTCTCTTCCAGCTAGAGGCCTAAAACAAGGGGATCCTTTAAGTACGTTTTATTTCTATTTTGTGGAGAAGGCCTATCGAGCCTAATGAGGCTTGCAAGAGAGGATAACATTCTTAAAGGAGTAAAAGCAAGCCGAAGAGGGCCAACTATCTCTCATTTACTATTTAGAGATGATTGTATTTTATTTGTAGAAGCTACAGAAAGGGGGGCACAATCTTTAAAACAGATACTGCAAGAATATGAGTCGAGCTCAGGGTAAAGTGTGAATTATGAAAAATCAGCGGTCTTTTTCAATACAAATACAAAAGAGGGTGAAAGGGGTAAAGTTTCAGAGATCCTCGGAGTGAGAAGAGCAAATGATATAAAGAGATATCTAGGGCTTCCTAATATGGTGGGGAAAAGAAGGAAATCATCTTTTCAAAGTTTGAAAGACAGACTCAAACAGAGAATTGACAACTAGAGTATTAGGTTCCTATCCCAAAGAAGAAAGGAAGTGTTTATTAAAGCGGTACTACAAGCTATCCCAACTTATTCGATGACTTGTTTTCTACTCCCTAAAACCCTCTGTATAGAATTGGAAAAAATAGTGGCTAATTTCTGGTGGCGGAAGAGATGGAATAAAAAAAGTATTCATTGGTGCTCCTGGAAAAATCTATGTTTATTAAAAGAAGATGGTGGCCTTGGTTTTCGAGATTTTGCGAAGTTTAATATAGCGTTATTAGCGAAACAAGGTTGGCGTCTTGTTAATTACTCGTGTTTTAAAAGAAAAATATTATCCCAACTTAGATTTCTACAAAGCTCAGTTGGGAAATTTACCTTCACTTACCTAGAATAGCGTATGGACTGCGAAAGGACTGCTTGAAAAAGGACTCTGCTGGAGGGTGGGGAGAGGTGATAAAATTTCCATTCGTGATGATCTGTGGATATCAGGGAGCGAAGCAGATAGAATACCGGATCAAGAAGTTAATGGAAATATTGAATTAGTTTTGGATTTAATTGAGTCTAATAATAGGAGGTGGAAAACAGCGACAGTAAAAAATACCTTCCAACCGGATGTAGCAAAGAAAATATTGAAAATCCCACTGGCGGAGACGGAACATAAAGATTTTCAAGTTTGGAGAGGGGAGCTGACAGGGGATTTTTCCTTTAGGAGCGCCTATAAACTATTACATGAGTCTACCTTGGATCCTAACAATTTAATTTTACATATCGAAACTAAAGATTTCTACAGCAAACTATGGAAATTGCAGATCCTGTCAAAGATCAAAATGACAATATGGAGGATTTCATGGAATTTTATTCCATCCTTTATCAACCTCAAAATAAAACGGGTCGTGGTGAATACTCAATGTCCCAGATGCGATCGTGAAGAAGAGAATAGCTGCCACATTTTTCAACAATGCCCTACATCGATTGAGGTTTGGAATCATTTAAACCTTACATGGATACTAAATCAGAATAGTGAGAATATGTGGAGATGGCTAACCTAGGTCTTTGCTCAAGGAACCGATGAATGGCGGCGATTTTTCTGTTGTGGTTTCTGGTTTATCTGGTTCAGCGGAAACCAACTCGTGTATGAAAGGAAACATATGTCAGGAACTGAAATCGCAAGAAAAATCAGAAACTATATTATAGAAATTGAAGCAAAAAAAGAAGGAAAACCTACTCTCCATTATTCTGACAATATTCAATAGGTATTCAAAAGGGGAAGGGCAACGGTTCATTTCGACGCAGCATTTGACGGAAGCAAAACGGTTCATTTCGACGCAGCCTTTGACAGTCAGACGTTCAGATCAACATCGGGGCTAATAGTATGGAACGGGGAAGGGGAAATCCTTGCAACACAGGCAGTTCAACACTCCAACATTGAAAATCCATTCACAGCAGAGGCATATGCAGGTTTACAGGCAATAAAACTAGGTATTAGTTTGGGAATCAACAAAATCGACATTATAGGAAACTCGAAAACTGTTATCAAGAAGTGTCAAAGCTCCATTATTGACAGATCGGTTATCGGAGCAATTATCAGATATATTCAAGAAAGGAAATATAGTTTCCAAGAGTTAAGTTTACTTTTATTCAAAAAAAAAAAACATCTACACCCATACTATTGCTACGGAGGCTCTTAAGAGAAGAGAAAGCTTTTACCTGGAAAGGGGGTACCAGAAATGGTCCGTCACGCGCTGGAGAATCTTTGGCCGAAACCTCAGGATTGAAGAAATCAAGATTTTTTCTCATCTGCAATAAAAGGTAGCAAAGGAAAGAAAGCATTGGAAATCTGCTATCATAAATGCTGCACGGTCAATTTGAAAGGAAATGAATTAGTGGGATCCAACCATTGGATTTGACTGGTATAGGATAGGATAGAATTTATTTTAGTTTAGTTAATTTCAGAAGAGGAGAATTAGTTAGGCCCAATTGTTTTTTCAGTTTTCAAATTGTACTTCATTGTGAGCATAGGCCCAAAATTCTTTGTTTCCCTAATTAATATGAATAAAACCAGTCGAATTACTCAAAACAAAATTTAAACAAATGAAATAGATATATGCATAAATAAATGGCCAAAAGCTGTAAAAAGTTCTCAATTTTTTTTCAAAAAGAAAGTAATTAAACCATTTTTTCACTCAATTGGGTACTTTAACTTTCATAATGTATAAAAAAAACCCTCAAGCTTTTTCAAAAAAAAACCATTAAGCCTCTTTTCTTTTCTTTTTTTTTTCACTCAATTGAGTACTTTAACTTTCATAATGTATAAAAAATCCCTCAAACTTTTTCAAAAAAAAAAATTAAGCATCATTTTTTTTTTGCACTCAATTGAGTACTTTAACTTTCATAATGATAAAAAACCCTCAAACTTTAAAAAAAAATAATTAAGCCCCTGCTTTTTTTTGCACTCAATTGGGTACTTTAGATTTCATAATGTATAAAAAAAAACCTCAAACTTTTTCAAAAAAAGCAATTAAGCCTCTGCCTTTTTTTGTACTCAATTGGCTATTTGAACTGCCAAAATGCGTAAAAAAAGTCATTTGACCATTAACTTTAACAGTTGACTGTTAAAGTTAACCGTCCCTAATTTTTTCAATTAAAGGCACCACGTGTCACAAGCACTACGTGACATGTGGCAAAAAATGATAAAAAATAAAAATCAATAAAAGTTATAAAAATTATAAAAATTATTAAATTTTAATAAAAAAATAAAACATACTTAAAATTTATAAAAAAAAGAAAAAAATTATAAAAATCGTAAAAATATAAAATATATAGTAATATAGAAAAAATATAAAATTTTATAAAATCGTAAGAAAATTATAAAAAAGTGTAAAGAAATATAAAATTCATAAAAAAAATATAAAAATTACCATACCAAAAGAAGCATTTTATATTTTTTATATAGCTTTTATTGATTTTTAATTTTTATTATTTTTCGTTACATGTCACGTTGTATTGCGACATATAATGGCTTTAACTAAAAAAACTGGGGGCCGTTAACTTTAACAGTAATGGTTAAAGTTAATGATTAAATGACTTTTTTTATGCATTTTATAATTTTTTTATGATTTTTATAATATTCTACAATTTCTTTTTTTATATATTTTTATGATTTTTATACTTTTTCTAATTTTAATAAATTTTAAATATTTTTTATTAAAATTTAATAATTTTTTATAAATTTTATTGATTTTTATTTTTTATAATTTTTTGTCACATGTCATGCCGTGGTTAAGACACGAGGTAACTTTAATTGAAAAAGATTAGAGAAAGTTAAAGTTAATTGTCAAGTGTTAAAGTTAACGATCAAAGGGTCTTTTTGATGCATTTTTTAAAGTTCATGTACCCAATTGAGTGCAAAAGAAAAGCAGAGACTTAATTTTTTTTTTAAAATATTTGAGGGTTTTTTTATGCATTTTAAAAATTGAAATACCCAATTGAGTGCAAAAAAAAAAAGAAAGAAAGAAAGTAGGAGCTTAAAATTTTTTTTGAAAAAGTTTGAGAACATTTTACATCTTTAAACCTAAATAAATTATCATATAGGTTTACATCTCAATTAAAATTTTCATAGTATATTGGAACAATATTGGTAATAAATTTGCATACCATAAAGTTTGGATTGAATGTGGTTGAAAATTTGATAAATGATAAAAGTAGTACGTTTTAATCCCGTTTTTAATGCATTTTTGGATGTATTATTTGATGTAAAATGGTAAATTTTATGCTCATAATCTTTTAAATTCATGTTTCTATACTTAGAAGAGCATTTGGAAGCAAAAAGAGTAAAAAATGAGCGAAAACCAAATATTTGAAGCAAGGTACAGGGGCCACATGGGCTGGGCACACGGCCGTGTAAGCCACATGGGCTGCCACACGACCATGTGCTAGATCGTGTCAAAATCATGATTTGCACTTCTAACACGCGAAAAAAATATAATTTTTAGGTTTTTTTTTTTTGGTATTATAAGACCTATATATGGCAAAGATAAAAAGAAAGGATGGAGCTGTCATAAAATTCTCAAGAAAACAACTCGAAAAATACCATTGAAGCCGACTCTGAAGCAGATTTCCATCAATATTGAAGATCTCCTTTTGATTTCTTTGAAGTTTATTATGAATTTCTTTGTTTATTATAGTTGTACTGTCTTTGAGATGTTTTTATTTGCTATCATGAACTAATTTTCCAAATACTTAAGGAGATGAACCGTAGGATGGATTCAGTTATTTGATTTCTATTTTTACGCAATAAATATTTGGATCCTGTTCTCAATTATGTGTACTTAATTCTTGGTTTAATATTTCTAGACTATAAATCCATGTTTGATGTGCTTAAATCAAAGGAGGGATAAACCCTATTTAAGAGTAGATCTAGCATACTTAGTGGAGTTCCATGCAATCTTAGAAATAAGACGACATATATCTATAGGATTAGAGTCAAACCTAATAAAGGGATCCATAGATCGAGTTAATGTGATAATAGGTTTTTAATTAGAAAGAATTTTCAATTAATCAACCTAGAGTCAGTTGCTCTTAGTCTTTAAGAGAGATATTAGAATAATTTAGGAATTTCCACGGATTAAGATACTAAGTGAAAAATTACGTAATTTAGATTGATAATTACAGATATAGCCTAGGTGAATTCTTTTCTAGGTATTGTTTCACTTCTTGGTTGTTAATTGTTTATTTTCCTCATTTGTTCTTTATTGTGTTCTTTAGTTAATTAATTTAGTTAATTTTAGTCTTAATCAATCACTCCAATTCATCGGTTAAATAATAGAAAAACATCAATTACTAGTACTTTTAATCCTTATGGGAACGATATCTTTACTCACCGTAGCTATACTATTAATTAATAGTTGATTAACGATTGCATCAAAAATATATATGCTAAAAATATAATTTCATAAGAGATATTAAGAGTAAAAATATTAATATAAGTTGGCTATTAAAATATTTAAATAATTATAGTGATAAAATTTAAAAACAAACATTAAATTTACCAAAGTAAGTTCTAAAATGGGGGGGGGGGGTGAAGAATACTTTATAAATAGAAACATTTTATTTAAATCTTCATCGATCTCGTGTTCAACGCTTTATAAAGTTTTGCTAAAAAAATGGTAAAAAACCCCCCATTATTTATTAAAAAAGGATTTTAAAAGTAAAATAAGAAAAAAAAAGTGTTTTAGGAAAAAAAGTATTTTAGTATGATAAACTTAATACATTAATTAATTTATTTAAGTCTCAAAATTATTATTTTAAAATGTCAAATATATTCAAATTTTTTTAATCGAATTGAGTTTTACTCACCCTTAATCATAAAAATCAAATTTTTTGTACTATAAATTGGTGTCACATGTAAACTCAAACTAACTCAATAAGGGAGATTAATAAAAATCTACATTACAACAAAGTAATGAATATTAATATAATAGTGTTTTTCAAATGCTTAATGTAGTTAGTGTCATGAGTAAACTTGACACTAATTTACTTTAAAAAATTACTTCAAATATATATATAGTTTCAAATTTATATGCTCTAACATGTAATTAATTATATTATAATAAGATTTTAATTTGACATTTTTACTTTTTTTTAAAATTTAACACGAATAATTCCACTCGATTCGATTCGACTCGAATTGAATTTTATTTCACTCGTATTGTAACACCTTGCTACCTGACCCAATCGCCAGGTTCGAGCAACAGGATATCACGTTCGTTGCTGGAGCAACTGACATCGTTCGTTGCATAATAAATTCAATACACTTAGACCAATAATCACGTCATGATTAATATACCAATATATCAAGTATTAACCTATTTATTCATTGCATTTCATGCATTCTCTATTCCAACTATATATATACCGATTTACATCCAAAGAATTATAACCTCATCTAAATACTCGAATAGCAATATCAACACCAGACATATACATAGTACAAACCATTATCAACTATCATATATGCCTATTTATATAACATCTTGAAGTATGAAATAATTCTCCAACTAAGCTTAATATAACATAAAATCTTATAGGTACATGCCAACCAAAATAACAAAAGTTTCACCAACTCGATGAGTGCGGGATTTTCTACTGAATGTGAATAACAATGAGTGCACATGATTGAACCTAATCTGTTCGTTAGCAATTTAATATGTTAAATTATATTATAAGAATATAATCCTTTCATATTGCATTTGTAGTCATACCAACTGGTTGTCACATATTCATGTTCAAATTCTTGACATGTAAACTCTAAAATTCAATTAAACATTGAATAATCGCTTACATTCACATAAATCATGCTTCAATGGGCACCAAGATACACCATTTAAATCTAATAACCCAAGAAATTCTATCAAGCATTACAAGCTTCTCAACCCGTAACAATAAACCATATTCGAACGACATAAAAATACACATTCTAACCGTTAAGACAACAAATCAGATAGCAGCCAAGCATATAATTCGATTAATAATTTAACGCATTAATTTGGTAGTTTCCTAGCTACGCACTTCTGAGCAACAACTTAATATTTATTCTTAGACAATAGAAGATTTAATATTTATCTTCAGACAATAATTAAACATGCAATCTCGAACAACGTTTTAATAAATATATTTGGATTCGGACCACCCCATTATGCACAAAATGAACTGCCCTGTTTATACATATTGAACAACATTATTATGTTAAAAATAAGACAACATTAACACCATATATAACATCAAATTGGACAGCATTATTGCCTCTTTAAGACAACCACAATTTAAAACCTTTGAAACACATTTATAGCACAATTGAGCAGCCCTATTCAGTCACCATTAAGGCAATTATAAACAAGCATTTGAACACATTCAAGCATAACTTAGTAACCATATCCGAACATTAAGAAGCAAAATCTGCAAACATATTTGGACATCCTTATAACATGCGAAACAACCATTAGAACAACATTGCAACATACCAAAAGCAGCCGCCTTTGGACAACATTAAACATACAAAACAATAACATTTGGACAACATTATAACATGTAAAAGCAACCACATTTGGACACCATTATAACATGCAAAACAACCACATTTGGACAACATTATAACATGTAAAAACAGCCACATTTGGATATCATTGTAATATGCAAAACAATCACATTTGGACAACATTATAACATGTAAAAACAACCACATTTGGACACCGTTGTAACATGCATACCGCCATTATAACATGTAAAAACAGCCACATTTGTATCAATAATGTCGGACTTTTAAGATCAACAAACCATTTAATATGTCCTTGTTCGGACATCTCAAAACAACATCTAAAAGGGAGTAATAATCGGCCAAAAACATAGTTATTATGTCCTATTTTGGGACATCATAATCAATCAACATAATTAAGACACGTAGCTTGGAATTAAATGCTAAAAGTATAGCATTCGGACAACAAATATCATCATTTAAACAATAAACTTTAAATCAGATTTTTCTTTGTTCTCTCAAATCGAAAACACAAGGCAGAAAAATGTAGAAATTTAAGCAATTAAAATTTCAAAATGGCCAAGAAAAGCTCACCAGAAATTTTCAGAACTGCTCCTAGCTTCTATCGTTCTCCTGCTTCTTCGTGCTACAACCCCCTCCTACTCCTTTAGCTATCAAAATTAACTTTATATTACAATAGAGAAACATTTATAGCAAAGTTAACAACAAGGTTTATGCTAATCATTTAATATTTCCATGTATTTACATTCCATGCATTTACATTTTTTTTTGGTCAAGCTTCGCCACCGTTTTTACCCATCAATTCATTTTCTTTTCCTATCCAAAAACAACACAAGAACAAATTAATCAAGAAGGAAGTTAAGAGGATTACCGAGTGACTTGAGAGATTGATTCTAACTAGCTCAAACTAAGATTTTACCCTTTATGCATGCGGCACCAAACATTCTTCCAATCGGTTTCCAGCAGAACAATTAAGGAAGAAAAATTAAAAATCCCTTCTCCCTTTTTTTTTCCAAACGGTGGAGATAAAGAAACGAAAGTGGAAGATGACACCATCTTTTTTGTTTTATTCATTTTTTATTATAATTATATAAATTTTTAACTTTATTTCCACCTAATTCCATGTTTCTGCCATACACCAACATAAATAAATGGTAATTTCCCATTTTGGGCCTTGGTTAAATGTTATTTAAATCTATTATCAAATAAAATCAATATGATTTAGTCCTTATACCTTAATTAATCACTAAATCGATAAAATAACTTATCCAAAATCTAATTCACTAATATAATAACTTCGTAAATATTTAATAAAAATATTCACGGGCTCAGTTTATGGAAACGAGGTCTCAATATGTCATTTTCCAAAACTATTTACTTTAAGATCGTTACACTTGTATCTTAATTAACTATCAATTAAACAAAATCACTAGACCAAATTTTAATATATTTCTATACTAGCCTCATAAATATCAAATATTAATATTTGTGAACACAGTTTAAGGAAATGACATTTCAGAATCATAATTTTCAACACCACTGGAAAATCGGGTCATTACAACTCTCTCCCCTTAAGAAATTTTGTCTTTGAAATTTATCTGAGAAAAGGTTTGAGTACTAAGATTTCATTTTCGAATCAAATTAATTCATTTGCTCCCTCTTTAATGGTCCATAGTCTCATTTAACTGGATCGCATGGTCTTTCTCATGCTATCAATAATCATATTTTGCAATTTATATTCAAATAATCAAATCATGATATCAATCCAATTCATATTTCCTTTAACCTATTCCCATATTATAACTTTATTAACTTGGTTCGGACTCAAGCCAAATATATAGATTAACCAACTTGTATCCCAATCTAGCATCGTAACGCATCATCGGATAAACCGAAATAACTATACTGCAAACATAGTACATCATCGGATATACCAAAGTAAGTATACTGGCACACACAGTGCATCATTGGATAAACCGAAGCAACTATATTGGCACACACAGTGTATCATCGGATATACCGAATTAACCATACTGGCATACACAATACATCATCGGATAAACCGAAACAACTATACAGGCATACACAGTGCATCATCAAATATACCGAAGTAACTATACTGGCACACACTATGCATCATCAGATAAATTGGAACAACTATATTGACACACACAGTGCTTTATCAAAAACTGAAGAAACTATACTAGCACATACAGTGCATCATCGGATAAATTGAGGCAACTATACTGTCACACACAATACATTATCAGATATATCGAAGTAACTATACTAGAACACAAAATGCATCAACAAATAGACTGAAGCAACTATACTACCACACCAATATTTTATACCAGCATGAATGAATCCCTCTCCTTTTGTTGATTATGAAAATCTTAAATTAATGGTAAACCAATATTTTAAAATTTTTCTATGAGGAGATTGATATCAGGATAGTAAGAATATAAACCAATAAAACTAAATACATTTTAATAAGTTTGTGCTTTTGTATGTTGCTTTTCATATTATGACATATATTAAAAGAAATTATAAGTTGATTTTTTTCTCAAGGTCTTACTAATTTCAGCTAAAGAATTTTTTCTCCAAGAAAAAAAAAGATTTATTTATCAAAGTGGTTAAAAGAATAATAATAACGTGACAAAATCTTGTTGGCGGGGGTACAATGAGGGCGGGTTAAGTAGACGATTTCATTAAACTATAAATAAATTTTTATTTTAGTTATTTAACTAAAAAAATTGAACTATTTAAAATTTTTCATTTAAGTCATTGGACTATTAAAATTGATGCTACATGACTTTCTTTATTTGCACTGTCTACACTAATCGAGAGTTCTATTTTCCTTTCTCTTTTACAATTCAATCTTTTTTTCATGAAATAGCTTTGGACGTTACAAATCTATAAACCAACGTTCGAAAAGCTTTTTCCTTTGATCTTCAACACTGACCACTAGATTCTCTTAGATCTAAGGTATGTTTTTCTACTCATTCATGGGTACTGGTTCACCATACTAATCATCGCTTGGAGCTCGCTAGTGAAACTTTAAAAAGAATATAACAACCCAGTGTCTTTAATAAATTTTTTTGAATAGTTCAGAGATTTAAATGAAAACTTTCAAATAGTTGAGTGACCAAATTGTAACTTTTTTAATCAAGTGACCAAAACGAAAACTTACCCATAATTAGTGAATAGTGATGTAGTTTATCATTTTTCTATATACATCCAACCAAAAGTTGTTTCATATTAAATATTAAATGAATTTTTTATTTGATAATTGAGGGAGGGAAATATATATTTTTTAAGAACGAATCCAGAATCCAAACTCTCATGCTTATAACATAGTACTTTTACTACTAAGTAAAAAAGATAATTGACAAATATTAAATGAAATTAAGCAAGGAGCACGGGTAAAACTTATAACAAAACATGGGCTAAGCCTAAATGGAAAATAATTTATTGTAATATAGCATTATTATTCAAGAACAATGCGAACAGTTAAAATCACACTTTCCGATTCACTCAACTCAAAGATATTCTACTAACATCGATCAAATACATATATATTCTACTAACGCCCATGCTGAGCACCCCAACCAAAAGCCTCTCTAGAACCTCCGCCATCGCCACCTCCGCTACCCTTGCCTCTCCCATTGTCACTGTTAGATGTTACATGAAGTATGAAGAATAACAATGTAGTAATCTGAAAGTAAAGCATAAATAATAGAGAAACCAGAAATTCATGAAATAGAAGAAGGAAATATTAATAACAGATAAAAAATAATAGAAAAGAGAAGGAACATGAGAAAATAGAGAGAGCTTGTGAGTGTAACACTCAATTTAATCATCATTGATAGCATAAGAATGATAAAGCAGCACCTAGGCTACTTATAGGAGTTCAGGTGTTCTAAAACCATCAATAACAAAAAAATAGCAAACGAGCTATTGCTGACCACTCGTTATAACAACAATAACAAACTTAATTTGATAAACCAGAAACCAAATGGGTCGTTAACAGAAATGCTAAACCAGAAATGGGCCAGAACAAGGTAGACGATTTTTCACAAGCATTTTAACAAACACCTTGCAGTCATAGGCAGTGAGTAAGCTATGTTATGCTTAACTCAAAAATATCATTGAACACCTGAAGGTCATTCTTACTGCCTAATATTCCCCCTGTTTCTCCTCCTTTGAGAAAATAAAAGTAGTGGATGCTGAGCAGAGTTGACATAATCCAAGCTTTGATTGCAGCGCAACAAATTGAGATTCACTTAAAGGTTTAGTGAATAAATCTGCAACTTGATTGTGTGTAGCAACATGATTGATTTGAAGGTCACCCTTTACTACTTTTTCTCAGACGAAATGGAGGTCTAGCTCGACATGTTTCATCTTTGAATGTAGAACATGATTTGTCGATATCTAAACTGCTCCAAAATTATCACACCATATCGTTGGAATCCCACAACACTGTTCTCCAAGATCAGTGAGAAGATGAATGAACCACGGGATATTAGCCGCAGTATTGGCGACATTTCTGAATTCTGCCTTAGATGTGGAACGTGACATCACATGCTGCTCCTTGGATGACCAACCAACAAGGTTGCCACCTATGTAAATGTAGAAACCAGAAGTAGATCTTTTATCTTTTATAGAGCTGCCCCAATCCGAGTCTAAAAAAGCTGTAACATCAACCTGATCTGTTGTAGTGTAGTATAGACCAAACTCAAGAGTTCCTTGGAGGTATCGTAGCACTCGTTTGACTGTCATCTAGTGCTTGTCAGTTGGAGAGTGCATGTACTGACTAAGTTTATTTACAGCAAAGGCTATATCGGGTCGGGTAAGTGTTGAAGTCAGCTCCCTTGTAGCAGCAAAGGTGGCCATGCAAGGAACGTGCTTCAACAGCAAAATTGGTGCAGCAAGCTGAAGCTATCCATTTAGTTTCCTTAATTGAATGTTTTGTATTTAGTTAGGATCAAATTTAGTTGGTAGCTGCATTTTGATGTAACTAAGTGATGAATGACAAGTTTAGGTAGCTGTTTATGTATTCAAACAAGTTTACCAAGTTACTAGGCAAATTAGTGGTGTTAGGTAAGTTATTAGGTGATAACTTGTTTGTTTTGCTGTTGTAATCTCTTATATGTATTGGCATTATGCCTTCTAAAAGTATGTATGAAAAATATCAGCTCTTTTCATTCAAAATTACTCTCTCAATTTCTTTGTTTTCCATTTGCATGTGTTTCTGTTCTTGCTTCTGAGTTTGTTTCTTCAGCAAGGCTCGAGACTTGCCATACAAGCAAGATAGATAAGCAGTCTGCTGCTGCCTCTTGCACCAACAATTGGTATCTAGAGCTCTTGTCTTAGTGGACCTGTTGCTTCAAACCAAGGAACCTGATAGCTTCTTCAGGATTTTCACCAGCAGCCCCACCAGTCTTCAATGGAGAAGGCTTTCACATATGGCTGGTCAAGATGAAGACTTACCTACAGGCCTTCGATCTGTGGGAAGTTGTCAACACAGATACTGAGCCAGCACCACTGAGGGCTAATCCCACAGTAGCTCAGATTAGGCAACATGCTGATGAGAGGACCAAAAGGCACAAAGCCATGTCCTACATCCAGAACTGTGTGTCAGATGTCATCTTCACCAGAATCATGGCCTGTGAGACTCCAAAACAGGCCTGGGATAAGCTTAAGGAGGAGTTTCAAGGCACTGAAAGAATAAGGCAACAGCAGCTGTTGAATTTGAGAAGGGATTTCAAGAACCTGAGAATGAAGGAAGAAGAAACAGTGAAACAGTATGCAGACAGAATCATGGCAGTGGTTAACAGTATAAGGCTCCTAGGTGAGCACTTTGATGAGGCAAGGATAGTGGAAAAAGTCCTCTCCACTTTGCCTGAGAGATATGAGGCCAAGATATCCTCTTTAGAGGACTCAAGAGATCTTGCTACCATCTCTTTGACTGAGCTAATCAACACCTTCTATGCTCAGGAACAAAGAAGAGCTAGCAGGACTGAAGACAACCAGGAAGGTGCATTCAATGTCAAGGCCAGAGAAGCCTCGAGGACCAATGCTCAAAGAGGCAAAAAGCCTTGGAAAAGCAGGCCTAAGCCTGATGCTGCAAGGAGCAATGACCAGCCCTGCAGATATTGCAAGAAGCTAGGCCATCCAGAAGACAGATGCTGGTTTAGGCCAGATGCAGTATGCCAACACTGCAAGAAGAAGGGCCATGTTGAAAGGGTCTGTAAAAACAGGAGTAAGCCAAGGCAGAATCAATTTCAGCAGTCAAAGGTTGAAGCTCGAGTAGCTGAGGACAGTAGTGACCAAGAAGAACAGGTCTTTGCTGTTTCCTGTTTAGCTGCTGAGAAGAAATGTTCAAAAGGCTGGTTGCTGGACAGTGGTTGCACTAACCACATGTCACCAGATGCCTCCTTGTTTAAAACCTTGGACAGAAGTTATAAAACCAAGGTCAAGGTTGGAAATGGTCAGTTTATAAGGGCTGAAGGAAGAGGAGAAGTGCTGATATGTACTCCCACAGGCAACAAGATCATACCAAATGTGCTGTTGGTGCCAGAGATTGACAGAAACCTTCTCAGCATAGCTCAACTGCTCGAGAAAGGTTATTCTGTTGTGTTCAAGGACAAACAATGCCACATTACTGATCCAAGTGGATCAAGCCTTATGACAGTCACAATGACTGATAAATGCTTTGAGGTTCACTGGGTAAATGACTCAAACTCAGCATACACAACTTCTGTTGATGACTTCAAGCTTTGGCATCAAAGGCTTGGACATGCCAACTTCAGATCAATGGCTCGATTGGCCAAAGAGGGCTTGGCAGAGAACTTCACCAGCTCAGTTGAGTATGATGATGTGTGTGAAGTTTGCAGATGGGGAAACAGGCAAGACTGCCATTTCCTACAAATTCAGCTTGGAGAGCTACTGAAAGACTGCAGCTGGTGCACTCTGATGTATGTGGCCCGATGAGGACTGAATCACTCAGCAAAAATAGGTATTTCATCCTCTTTATTGATGATCTTACAAGGTTTTGCTGGATTTTCTTCTTAAAACACAAGTCTGAGGTAGCTCAAGTGTTTGTGAAGTTTAAAAATGCTGTAGAAACAGAAACAAGTTGCAAGCTGAAATCGATAAGGACAGGCAATGGCACTGAGTACACTTCAACTCAGTTTCAAGCCATTTGCAATGATGCTGGTATCAAACATCAGCTTACAAATGTCTACACACCTCAGCAGAATGGGGTAGCTGAAAGAAAGAACAGAAGTCTGATGGATATGGCCAGATGTCTCCTGTTTGAAAAGAAACTGCCCAAGACCATGTAGGCTGAGGCAGTAAACACTACTGTTTACCTTCAGAACAGGCTTCCTACCAAAGCTCTTGCATCCGAGACACCTTTCGAGGCTTGGTTCAGTTTCAAGCCTTCCTTGGCACATCTGAAGGTGTTTGGTTGCCTGTGTTATACACAAATACCAGCAACAAAGAGAGACAAGCTCTCTAAAAGGGCTCAACCAGGTGTTCTAGTAGGCTACAGCTCAGTCAAAAAGGGCTACAAGGTTCTGGATCCCTTGACAAACAAAGTCCAGGTGAGCAGAGATGTCATCTTTGATGAAAAAGCCTGCTGGAATTGGGAGAAAAATGAGCCAGAAGCAATTTCAGAAGACCTAGTGCCTAATCAAGCTGAACTTGAGCAGCTAGGACCTGAAATGGATGTTGATGATGTGCCTGTGAGAGGCACAAGGCCCCTAGAAGATATTTATGAAAGGGCACAGGTTGCAATAGCAGAACCTAGCAGTTTTAAAGAGGCTGAGGCAGATGAAGGTTGGAAACAAGCTATGGTTGATGAAATCAACATGATTGTAAAGAATCAGACATGGGAGTTGGTTGAAAAGCCTGCCAACAGAAAGACTATCGGTGTAAAATGGGTCTATCGAGTGAAGCACAATGCGGATGGAAGTTTAAACAAGCTAAAGGCCAGGCTAGTTGTAAAGGGCTTCAGTCAAAGGTATGGTCTGGACTACATGGAAACATTTGCTCCAGTAGCCAGACTCGATACAATCAGATTGCTGATTGCAGTTGCTGCTCAGAACCAGTGGATAATCCACCAAATGGATGTCAAGTCTGCATTCCTCAATGGATTCCTAGAAGAGGAGATATACATCGAGCAACCCCTAGGTTTTATAATGCCTGGTAAGGAACATTTGGTGTATAGGCTAAGAAAGGCCTTGTATGGCCTAAAACAGGCCCCTCGAGCCTGGTATGCTCGAATTGACTCATACTTGGTCAGTTTGGGATTTGAAAGGAGTGCTAGTGAGCCAACACTCTATGTTAAGAGGAATGGAGCTGAAACACAGCTTATTGTGTCACTATATGTTGATGATCTTCTAGTGACTTGAGGAGACAAGTTTATGATGGCTGATTTCAAAGCAAGAATGAAGGAAATGTTTGAGATGTCAGACCTGGGATTGATGACATATTTCCTAGGAATGGAAGTCAATCAAGTAGAAGGAGGAATCTTCTTGAAACAAAAGACATTTGCCTTGAAAGTGCTGGCTAAATTCTCAATGGAGAATTGTAAACCAGTGAGCACACCAATGGCTATTGGCATAAAGCTATCGAGCCAGGAGGAACATGAATCTATCTGTGAAACAGATTATTGAAGCCTTGTTGGCTGTTTATTGTATTTGACAGCAACAAGACCTGACATTCTATTTGCTGTGAGCATGCTGTCACGATTCATGCATTGCTGTAATCAGCAGCATTATAAAGCAGGAAAAAGGGTTCTGAGGTACATCAAAGGTACCTTAAACCATGGAATACAGTTTAGAAGGGCTGAAGAGTTTAAACTGATTGGCTACACTGATAGCGATTGGGCTGGTTCAAAGGATGATATGAAGAGCACTTCTGGCTATGCTTTTACACTTGGCTCAGCTATGATTTGTTGGAGCTCAAGAAAACAAACAATGGTGGCTCAATCGACAGCAGAAGCAGAGTATGTAGCAGCTGCCAATGCTGTTAATCAAGCTATGTGGCTGAGAAAAATTTTGAGCGACTTGAATCTACAGCAGAATGAAGCAACTGTGATACATTGTGACAACAAGTCAGCAGTTGCTATTGCTAAAAATCCTGTCTTCCATGGCAGGACAAAACATTTCAACATCAAACTCCATATGATAAAAGAAATGGAACAAGCTCGAGAGATCGAGCTAATCCATTGCAGTTCTGAAAATCAGATTGCTGATATCTTCACAAAGCCTCTTGGTGTATCAAGATTTCTAAGCCTAAAGAGGGAGCTAGGAGTCTGCTGCATAGAAGCTGAGGAGGAGTGTTGAAGTCAGCTCCCATGTAGCAGCAAAGGTGGCCATGCAAGGAACGTGCTTCAACAGCAAAATTGGTGCAGCAAGCTGAAGCTATCCATTTAGTTTCCTTAATTGAATGTTTTGTATTTAGTTAGGATCAAACTTAGTTGGTAGCTGCATTTTGATGTAACTAAGTGATGAATGACAAGTTTAGGTAGCTGTTTATGTATTCAAACAAGTTTACCAAGTTACTAGGCAAATTAGTGGTGTTAGGTAAGTTATTAGGTGATAACTTGTTTGTTTTGCTGTTGTAATCTCTTATATGTATTGGCATTATGCCTTCTAAAAGTATGTATGAAAAATATCAGCTCTTTTCATTCAAAATTACTCTCTCAATTTCTTTGTTTTCCATTTGCATGTGTTTCTGTTCTTGCTTCTGAGTTTGTTTCTTCAGCAAGGCTCGAGACTTGCCATACAAGCAAGATAGAAAAGCAGTCTGCTGCTGCCTCTTGCACCAACAGTAAGACAGGCATATTGAAGCCCACCCACAATGCTTCTATATAAAACAGCCTTGGATGTAGGTAGCAATTGACCATCATTTGAAGTAAGAGTAGGAGACATGATCATTGGAGTAAGAACCGAGGTAGCATAGGCCATATCAACACGGTTGATTAATTAACAAATGTACTTTTTCTGCGATAGATGTAAAGTGCCATTATGTCTATGCACTTCCACTCTAAGAAAATAATGCAGAGGTCCCAAATCCTTAAGAGAAAATGTCGTGTTTAACTGATGGATAACATCACTTAGTTCCTTCGAATTGCTACCAGTGAGAATAATATCATCAACATACACCAAGCACCATATCCTAGTTCTTCCACTTTGATGTGTGAATAAAGAAGGGTCAGCACATGAAGCTTGATAATTCAGCTTGGAACATAGAAAATCTTTGAGCTTTTGAAACCAGGCTCTTGGCGCTTGTTTGAGGCCATAAAGTGCCTTTCGTAGTTTGCAAACTAGGGGTTGACCTTTGTCACTTTGCTGCTCAAAACCAGGGGGTTGTTGCATAAACACTTCCTCAAAAAGATCTCCATTGAGGAAGGCATTGTCCACATCAACTTGCCTCAATTCCCAACCATGAGTAACCGCCAAGGAGAGGAGAGTACGAACTGTATTTGCTTTTGCTACCGGACTGAAAGTGTCATGAAAATCGAAGCCGATTTTTGAGCATATCCCTTGGAGCTCTCTTGTATCATGAAATGTATATATATTTATTTATCATGTTATAAGTGTAATGCGATTATATTGTAAAATGTTTTAGCAAATTTAGTGATTAGTGAAGATACGATTAGAATATCATAAGAATTAGTTAGCATACCTTTGAGTGCATTACTGATCCATTTTTAGGGTGTCCAGATACACAATATTTTAAAGTGATAGATTGGAAGATTGTGTATCCAAATTCTGTTATACTAAAGGCGTAATGCATCAAGAAACTGCTTAAAAGATCTGAATTGCAATAAATGAAATTGAGTAAATGTTCAATAAAGTGCAACACTTTGAAATAAGTTTTATGAAAGCCCTTAAAAGGTCATAAAAATTTGAAAATTCTATTATCACAATGTTTGATTATATGTATAAGGAATTAAGGGATTCTAAGAAAACTTAAATGAAATTGTGACTAAGTCAATGTTGATTAAGAGTTAATTATGTTAGAATTTATTGTCCGAATAGCTAATGAAATGTTAACAAGAAGGATGAGCCCATAATTTAAAAAAAATTATCCAAAATCAAATTATGCTAAGTGTGACATAAAAGAACTTGAGTAATGTCTAATAAGAGGTTCAACACTAATAAATAAGGTAGGATAAGTAAGTTTATCCTTGAGAATTTACCAAGTTTTTAAAACTCACATGTCAGTGCTTTAAAATCCATAGGTATGGGATTCATCAAGAAGTATAGGGTCTAAGCTTGTGAGCTTTGCATAATCAATCATCTTTTAAGTTGTGCATCATTATTTTGGATGTTTTTTATATTAGAAATTGGCATATTGTAACACCCCAAACCTGGCCTAGACGTTATGGCTGAATCCAAGAGTGTTACATGGAAGGGTTTTGAAAACAGTGTTATTTTGATAATGCTTTGTTTAGTCATTTGATAAATCATCCAAGTTTAATATCTGTTACTGAAACTGTTATTTAATTAATTCATTTTCCAAAAAATAATCTACAGTGGAAGTTTTTTGAAAGCGTTGAATCTTGGAAATCTATTTCATGTGTTTGGAAAATCCTTTATTTTTATAAAATCGTGATTTTGGTCAAACGTGGCCATAAAAGTTAAAACGCCTCCAAAACCAAAATAAAAGTCAAACAGTCTAGAGAGTCCAATTATTACAAACTTCCAGAAATAATCTTTAAATTAACATAAAAACCATAATCTTAAATAGTTTACGAACTCATGGTCACCTTGAGGCTCCGTCACACCGATCCGCCTAAGTCTGTGGATTACCTGAATAGAACAGACAAACAGATGTGAGTTTTCGTAAACTCAGTATGTAACCCAACAGAAATAGACATGCAATACAAACAGAAATCTCATATACAGTCAGATACAGGTTCGAACTTATGTCCATATCAGATACAGATAACAGAATCAGATAAGCAGTATAGACATGCAGAACCCTACCCCTATTTTTTACACACCATCTCCGACCATCCCATCACAGCATGTAGGGTTAAAAAACACTCACCCATCCCTACACACCATATAGTGTCGATGCGACATATTACAGATAATATGCAGTCAAGCTGCTAGAATTTAGGCTAAGTTTCGCCGTACAGATCACTTCCTCCACATATACAAAACCAACGCCAATCACAGATACAGAATACAAATACAAAAATAACAGATACAATAATATCATGCATAACATGCTCATATACAGATAGCATATATATATACTTAAATAGAATAAATATACATATCGATATCCTACACAAGGCGGACTATCAAAATGTTAGATCACATAATTTAGGGTTTGGATAGCCCTTACCGACCTTACGGTAGGTCTACAGTCAATCAAAACAAACCGTGCGACCCTAGGAAAAATTTTAGAATTATAGGCCGACATGCTCGTGTGGCTTGCCCATGTGGGACTACACGCCCAGATTGGCCTTGCTCGTGTGGCCCACACGATTGTCCCAAAACCCATACGCCTAACTTGGCCTAGCTCGTGTGGCCCACACAACCACACCCATACCACCACACGGTCGTGTCTTGCGCACGGCCATGCCTTTGTCAAACAAATGGTCGTGTCTCGCACATGGCCAGACATACGCCTGTGTAGCGTTGACAGAATGCTTTTGGCTTTCGCCGAAGCTTGATTTTCTACGTTTTGGGAACACACCTAGTTCGGTTTTGATGCGAAAACACTCCCGAAACCACCAAAACCAAAAATTGAAATAACCATTCCCAAAATCAATATTAATCCTCAATCAAGCCGACCCAACGAAAAACGATCACAAAAATTTTTAAGTGTTTGATACTTACCCAACTTCTCGAACTAAGCCGACTATGATTCTGTAATAGAAGAAATTCGTTCTCCACGATTTGCTGCCAACAGCCCAAAACCACATTATCAAAATGAAAAGGATTAAAACGATTCAAAACAGTTAAAGAGAGAAAAACAATACCCTAACCCACACGGAAAAATCCACTCCTTACACTTACCAAGCCGTACCACAACACCGAAAAACCGATACACTAAGACTGAGCGACAAAAATGTGACAGAATTCAAAAGGCAAGGGAAAATAGACTTTGCCAATTGATAGGAAAGAAAACGTCAAATTTTTGGGGATTTTTGGAGGTGAGAGAAAAGATAACCAATAAAAAATAAAAAATATGCCATCATATCCCTAAATTTTCTCTCCTCACTAACCCACTAACCACTCAGAATTTCTGACAGAAACTCTAACAGACACACAAGAAAATAATGAACACCCACGCTCACGCAAGGACTTGAACACGAGACTTCCAACACACTAACTCCTTAGCACTTGAACTAGCAGACTCATTCTGATATGGATCAACAAACAATTTTATATAAGCCCACTTAACAAGGGTAAGGCTTGGATCTAAAATAATAAAATTTTGGCAAAAGGGAAACTTGAATCCAAGACCTCACACACACACCCAGAACATTTAGCCACTGAAACAGATACACATTTATGTCAGGTTCAACAAAAATAGGCTTAAATTAATCAGGGTGTTACAACTCTACCCCCGTAAAAGAAATTTTGGCCTCAAAATTTACCTGATTAGAACAAATGAGGATACTGTTGACGCATCGAGTCCTCAGGTTCCCACGTGGCTTCCTCAGTGCCATGATTCTGCCACAGAACCTTTACTAATGGAATAGATTTCCTTCGCAGAACCTTAATATCTCAATCCAAAATCTGAATCGGCTCTTTTTAAAAGTCAAATCCGGTCTAACCTCGATCTCCTTAATAAAGACAACATGAGATGGATCAGACCGGTACCGTCTCAACATTGAGAAGTAAAACATATCATGTATACGGTCCAACTCTAGAGGTAGCTCCAACTGATAAACGACCGGTCTCATACGCTTCAGAATCCAATACGACCCGATGAACTTAGGGCTCAACTTTTCCTTACGACCGAACCTCAATAGTTTCTTCTATGGAGAAACCTTAAGAAAAATGAAGTCACCCATAGAGTACTCGTTATCCCTCATTTTCAAATCCGTGTAAGACTTTTGTCTATCAAAAGTCGCATTCAGATGATCTCGTAAGTATGACACTTTCGACCATACAAAGCTTCGTAAGGTGCTATATAGATGCTAGACTGAAAACTGTTGCTATAAGCGAACTCAGCTAGCGGCAGAAAATTCTCCCACCTACCTCAGAAATCAATCACACAACTCCAAAGCATCCTCCAGTATCTGAATCACCCTCTTAGACTAACCATTGGTCTGAGGATGAAACGTATTACTGAAGTCCAATCTCGAACCTAGAGCCTCATGTAGTTTCTTTCAGAACCGAGAAGTGAAGCGAGGATCCTTATCAGAAATTATCGAAACCAAAACCCTATGCAGTCTTACAATCTTGAAGATATAAAACTTTGCTAACTTTTGTAGAGAATAGTCTGTTCGAACCGGAATAAAATGAGTAGACTTGGTCAATTGATCTATGATAACCCAAACAAAATCCTTCTTAGTGGGTGTCAAGGGCAACCCATTAACGAAGTCCATCGTCACTCGTTCTCATTTTCGTAAAGGAATTTTAACAGGTTGTAGCAAACCCAAAGGTAACTGGTGCTTAGCCTTACCTTACTGGCACGTTAGACAATGAGCAACAAAATCTGTAACCATACGTTTCAAACCCAGCCACCAGTACAGCTCACGAAGATCACAATACATTTTATTACCACCGAGATGCATAGCATAAAGATTACTATGCGCTTCCCTTAGAATCGACCGCCTCAGATCAAAATCATTCGGTACATAAATTCGACCTCAAAAACACAAAACTCCTCCTTATTTAGCCCAAAATTCGATGTACTGCCACTTTTAACTTGACAGGACCGCATAACCAAAGGCTCATCCCTTAGCTGCTTTTCTTGAATTTGCCCAATCTAAGTCAGCTTAACTTGCAACTCAGCCAACAGACTCCCATCATCGAATAGACTAAGACGAGCGAACATCGCTATCAAATCAGTTATCACTCTACGACTAAGAGCATCGACCACCACATTGGCCTTACTAGGATGATACTCTATCATGTAGTCATAATCTTTGAGCAGCTCAATCTATCGACGTTGTCTAAAATTCAACTCCTTCTGAGTAAGGAGGTACATGAGGCTCTTGTGATCAGTGTAGATGATACACCTCTCACCATACAGATAATGCCTCTAGAACTTTAATGCAAAAACCACAGCAGCTAACTCAAGATCATGGGTCGGATAATTCCTTCATGTGACTTAAGCTGACGGGACGCATAAGCCACAACCTTGCCATCTTACATCAGTATATATCTTAAACTGATGTGCAACGCATCACTGTACACCACTAACTCTTTACTGAATTCAGACTGTATCAGAACAGGAGCTTGAGTTAGAACAGACTTGATCTTCTCAAAGCTCGATTCCTGCATAACAGTCCAGAAAAAGGAACACCCTTGCCTAGAAACTTAGTCAAATGAGCTGCAATTAGAGAAAAACCCTCGATAATAACCCATAAGCCCCAAAAAACTACGGATCTCCGATACATTCTTATGCTATTTCCAATCAAGCACAACCTCAATCTTTCTAGGATCAACTTGGATCCCCTCAACAGAAGCCACATGCCCTAGAAAAATTACCTCTTGCAACCATAACGCACACTTGCTCAACTTAGCGTAAAGTTATTTCTCTCGAAGTATTTGAAGTACTACTCTAAGATGCTTATCATGCTTGTCCTCAATCTTAGAGTAAACCAGAATATCATCGATGAAGACCACGACAAATCGATTCAGATACAGCTGAAAAAATCGGTTCATCAAATCCATGAATGTAGTCGGAGTATTTGTCAAACCAAAGGGCATAACTAGAAACTCGTAGTGCCCATAATGAGTCCTAAATGTAGTCTTATGAACATCCACTTCCTTAACTCTAAGTTGATGATACCTAGATTGGAGATATATTTTCGAGAACACTGAAGCCCCTTGGAATTGATCAAACAAATCACTGATCCTCAGAAGTGGATACTTATTCTTCACAGTCAATTTATTCAACTGTTGGTAGTCGATGTACATCCTCATGGTACAATCATTTTTCTTTACAAACAGAACTGGTGCCCCCCACGGAGACATACTAGGGCGAGTGAAACCACGATTCAGAAGCTCTTGAAGTTGAGCCTTAAGCTCTGTAAGCTCCTTCAATGCAATACGGTATGGAGCGATGAAAATCGGAGCTGTACCTGGTAAAAGTTTAATGCTGAACTTAACTTCTTGATTCGGTGCTAAACTCGGTAACTTCTCAGGAAAGACATCTGAAAACTCTCTCATTGTTCTAACATCCTACACAGAAGAGTCTCCAAAAACTGAAACACTAACAAAAACCATATACGCCTCACACCCTTTTCGAACTAATTTCTTAGCCACAAGAGCGGAGATCACATTGGGCAGATAATCTCGATGCTCTCCGGTCACAACTATTTCCTTATCATCTACGGTCCTCAAAACAACCTTCTTAGTCACACAATCCAAGCTAACTCGGTGCTCAACTAACCAGACTATACCATTATTAAATCAAACTCCCTAAACAGTAGCTCCATCAAATTTGCCAGAAACACAACCCATTACACTTCTAATGGAACATTCTTATAAAGTCTATTAACCCGAACAGATTGTCCCAACAGACTTAGTACAGTAATCTCACAAGAAGTACACTCAACAGAAATCCCCAAGTTTTCAGAAACAATATTAGCTATATAGGAATGTGCAGAACCTATGTCTATCAGAGCGGTATAAGGGACATCAAAAATAAAAAACGTACCCGCGATAACATCAGGGCCATCTCTGTCCTCTCGGTGTCGAGCAACATAAACCAGTGCAGGCTATCTCGCCTCAGTCTGACTAGTGTCTCTGCCCGTTGCTCTTTGTCCTCGGCCCATACCATTACCATCCTTAACTGGTCCACAACCCTTAGGTGGCTACTGAACTGCCCTCTGAGGCTGTACAGGACTCGGTCTCGAAGCTTGCATCTGATCAACACGCTGTGAATACTCTTGAATCCGATTCTTCAAAGATCCACACCTCAGACAAGCCCCTAACCTACTCCAACACTCATCCAGATGGCGCCTACCACAATCACCATATGGTTAAATCCCCGTAGGAGTAACGGTAACCCCTACTCTCACCGGCCCATCAGGTCTGGCCCATTTTTTAGGCCTTTGGACAAAATTAGAGGGCTCCAAATCCCATTTATGCTTACCTCTCTCTCGATCCCTATTCTGGCGCTCTACGCGTTTAACCTCTTCGGTAATCTTCACCTGATCTACCAGAACTACGAAACTCTCGCTCCCTCTATGGAGCAATCAATACCTTCAGATTATCCCTCAAGCCATCCTCAAAATGGACACATTTCTCATACTCAGATGCCACCATGCCTCGAGCGTAGCGGCTCAACCTCAGAAATTTAGCCTCATATTCGGCCACAGATTTATCACCTTGCGGGAGATTCATGAACTCTCACACCTACGAGTATCAACATAGCTCGCGCCCACATACTTCCCATAAAAAGCAGTCTTAAAATAATCCCAGCTCAGACGATCCGATTGAGTAGCCTCCTCAACCGACAACCACCATTGATACGCCTCGTTGCGAAGCAAAGAGACTGCACAATTTAGTTTCTGTTCAGGAGTCTATATCGTTCATAATCCTCTCGGTGGCCTCTAATTAATACTCAGCCACAGTAGGGGTGACTCCAGTGACACCCCTAAACAGCTCAGCTCCATTGGACCGGAGTCATTTAGTTACTGGCCCACGACTCCTAGATCCAAAATGGTGTCTAGTGAGCCTACCCAACACCCTCAACATAGATTGAGACAGTGCGTCGTCCCCAATCGAGCTGTTTTGAGACCTAATCTCAGTAGCAGGCGAAACTGGTGTCTCATTCGTGTTTAAATTTGGTATATTACCTACAGAGAAAGACTCAGCTCGAGCCCTCCTTTGGCTTCTACCGCGCCCACGAATACCATAACCACGAGTTCCATGAGCGCTCAACGTATATTTCAAATTAACTTACATTATAATTTTTTTTGTATTAGTTCCAGTATTTATTAGCAGATATTTTATGCGTAAATTATCAGGAGTTTAGAAGTGTTTTAGAGATTTGAGTCTCAACTAGCTCAGTATAGTTTTCAAAAAGTGCTACCTACGACGTCTTTATAAATTTCTATCTAAGTTTAGAAATACGTATAGGATCGGCACCGGAGACTCGGTGTACCACATACTTACTTAGAGTGATCATTTGGAAACTAGTTCTTTTTGAAACACAATTTTAGAACCCAAAATTTATAGCCCGAGTTTTACAATCTGACTCTGATACCACTAAATGTAACACCCCAAGCCTGGCCTAAACGTTATGGCCGAATCCAAGAGTATTACATGAAAAGGTTTTGAAAATAGTGTTATTCTGATAAAGCTTTGTTTAGTCTTTGATAAATCATCCAAGTTTAATATCTGTTATTGAAAGCGTTATTTAATTAATTCATTTTCCAAAACATAATCTACAACGAAAGTTTTTAGAAATTGTTGAATCTTGGAAATCTATTTCGTGTATTTGGAAAATCGTTTATTTTTGTAAAACCATGATTTTGGTCAAACGTTGTCAGAAAAGTTAAAACGCCTCCAAAACTAAACTAAAGTCAAATAGTCTAGAGAGTCCAATCATTACACACTTCCAGAAATAATCTTTAATTTAACATAAAAACCATAATCTTAAACAGTTTACGAACTCGTAGTCACCATGAGGCTCAGTCACATCGATTCGCCTAAGTCTGTGGATTACCTGAATAGAACAGACAAACAGATGTGAGTTTTCGTAAACTCAGTGTGTAACCCAACAGAAATAGACATGCAATACAAACAGAAACCTCATATACAGTCAGATACAGGTTCGAACTTATGTCCATATCAGATACAAATAATAGAATCAGATAAGCAGTTTAGACATGCAGAACCCAACCCCTATCTTCTACACACCATCTCCGATCATCCATCACACCATGTGGGGTTAAAAAACACCCACCCATCCCTACACACCATATAGTGTCGATGCGACACATTACAGATAATATGCAGTCAAGCTACCAGAATATAGGCTAAGTGTCGCTGTACAAATCACTTCCTCCACATATACAAAACCCACACCAATCACAGATACAAAATACAGATACAGAAATAACAGATACAATAATATCATGCATAACATGCTCATATACAGATAGCATATATATACTTAAACAGAATAGATATACATATCGGTATCACATAATTTAGGGTTTGGATAGCCCTTACTGACTTTACGGTAGGTCCACAATCGATCGAAACAAACTGTGCGACCCTAGGAAAAATTTTAGAATTATGGGCCCACAAATATGTGGGCCCACACGCCTGTTTGGCCCCTATGCCCAGATTGTCCTTGGTCGTGTGGCCCACACAGCCTGGCCCAAAACCCATATGCCCATGTGGAATGCCCGTATGGCCCACACGCCCTACTTGGCCTAGCCCGTGTGGCCCATACGGCCACACCCACACCACCACATGGCCGTGTCTTGCGCACGGCCATACCTTCATCAAACACATTGTCAAGTCTCACACACGACCAACCACACGGCCAGGTACATACCGTGTAGCATCGATAGAATACTTTTTTGACTTTCACCAAAGCTCGATTATTTACTTTTTAGAAACACACTTGGTTCAATTTTGATACAAAAAACTCCCGAGACCACTAGAACCTAAAATCGAGATAACCATTCCAAAAATCAATATTAATACTCAATCAAACCGACACAACGAAAAATGATCACAAAAAATTTTAAGTGTTTGATACTTACCCAACTTCTCGAACTAAGTCGACTACGATTCTGCAAGAGAAGAAATTTGTTCTCCACGATTTGCTGCCAACAGCCCAAAACCACATTATCGAAATGAAGAGGGTTGAAACGATTTAGAACAGTTAAAAAGAGAAAAATAATACCCTAACCCACACGAAAAAATCCACTCATTACACTTACCAAGTCGCACCACAACATTGAAAAACCGATACACCAAGACTGAGTGACAAAAACGCGACAGAATTCAAAAGGCAAGGGAAAATAGACTTTTCCAATTGACAGGAAAAAAATGTCAAATTTTTAGGGATTTTTGGAGGTGAGAGAAAAGATAACAAAACAAAAACAAAAACAAAACAAAATAAAGAATATGCCATAATATCCCTAAATTTCCTTTCCTCACTAACCCACTAAGCACTCAGAATTTTTGCTCAACAGAAACTCTAACAGATACGCCAGACAAAAATGAACACCTACACTCACGCAGGGACTTGAACACAAGACCTCTAACACACTAACTCCTTACCACTCAAAGCAACAAGCTCATTCTGATATGGACCAACAAACAATTTTATATAAGCCCACTCAACAATGGTAAGGCTTGGATCTAAAATAACAAAATTTTGGCAAAAGGGAGACTTAAACCCAAGACTTCTCACACACACTCAGAATACTTAGCCACTAAAATAGATACACATTTATGTTAGATTCCACAAAAACATGCTTAAATTAATAAGGGTGTTACACATGTACATAAGGGTTTAATTTAGATTTGAATTTTATAAAATTTGATTTGTATTTCAAGCTATTTATATGATTTTAATCAAGCTCTAATTCATGGGCTACTTTGAACGTGTTTATGGCTTGTATTACATGTTTAAATGAGGTTTTGAAATTGATTTGTAAAGCTTTGGGACATATAGAAATGATACGAACATGTTTAGACATGATTTTGAAGTGTTTTTGGGACGTCCATTGGTGACGTCGTGACCTCGACTTCCAATGTTACGACCTCGCATTTCTCACATTGTGACTTCGTGCCTTGTTTTATCCCCTATAGATTGTCTTGTCCCATTGCACTGTTTTCACCCATTTTTACTCTCGAGGGCTCATTTTTTACCTTTGACACTTCTAATCACCTATAAAATGATTCTATATGATTTTAAATTGTTTTAATTAAATTTTTATGATTTTACCAACATATTTAAAGCTTGAAATTTTAAATAACTTTGATATTTTTGTTCCGTCTAGAGTACTCTGATAGCACCTTTCATTTGTACTGTACATCGGGATGGGTGAGGGAGGGGTGTTACAATTATTACCTCCATCAATTGTATATATGAATAATGTTATTGATTGAGTTTGTGTCACGGATCAACTCGACTCTAACTCAAGATTGATGGCAACACCATGAGAAACAATTGTAGTGCATTTAGTATTTAGTATTCGTAATGTGATGTATTTACGTGTTTAAATTTTATTTCACCCACAATTTAATTTAATTATATACATATTTCATTTTTTATTTTAATTAGTTCCAAACCATATATTTCAGTATTTATTTTATGTTATTTTTAACTAATATATGTGTTCTAAGTACGCAATTTCTATAGGCATATGCATGTGATTGAATTTCTAATAAATTTTTAAGTGGATTATATTTTTAAAAATTAGAAAAAACTTGTAAAATAATAAAATTAAAATTAAAAAATTTTAAATATATTAATATAGAAACAATTTTTAGTAAATTGTTTTTTTCATAATATGTTATTATTATGTATGATTTATATAATAAAACATAGTCATATATAATTATGTTTTAAAAAAATACTAATATGTTTGATATTTCACATTCTAAGTATATTTTTACATTTAGTTCAATAATATAATATAATAATTTAATTTTTCAGATTGTTAATAAAATTTACAATATAATTTAATATATTTTAATTAATACACCAAATTAATCCATGAATAAGAAATAAATTTTAACAAAATACTTTCAACAGTGTTATAGTTTTGAAATGTGAGAAATAGAGAAGCTAGACTCCTAAAAGTAAAAATATATGGACTAAATTGTCAAATGAGAAATTATTTTGTGGCGTTGGCAATATTTCTAATGATGATAACTTAAAGTTGTGTAGAAGAAAGAAAATGAGAAGATCAAGCAGAAGATATGGGGATTATTTCTCAATGTTGTTTGTCTTCAAAATCCAAGTTGGGTTGCCCCACAACAAATACAATTATCAGTTTTAAGAATTGCAAATTGCAAGGAGTGGTTCTTTTAGATATATATAAATTTATGCTTCATTTGGTATGTCCATTATGGTAACCACTTGACTTTAATTTATTTTTATTGTCATCCGACCAATTTGCTTAATTAGCATAAAATACTTCTATAAATGGCTTACAATAAAGATTACGTCAACGGATAAAAAAAGGTGAACATAAAATTTTCATTTTTTTTTCATAATTTTAAGAAAACAAAAGTATACAAATATCTACGAGGTTTGATAGAAACTATACTTACCCCTGATGTTTGAAAATTACCTCTTACTCCCGTGAGGTTTCATGAAAAAAATTATTTAACAGGAAAAATAAATTACCTTTTATTAATTAAATTATTTATTTGTTATTTTTATTATTTTAAGGGAAAAGTATCAAACCCTAAATAAAATAATATATGTAAATAATAAAAATCTAACTAATTTTGAAATTGTTTTAATAATTATTAAATTTTAATTATAATTACATTATACATTCATGTTAAATATAATGAATTTTTTGAAGTTAATATTTGCAAATTTTTTAAATAGACTTTTATTATAGGTTCTGATCATGTATGCTCTTTTTAATATAATGTCTAGAACTAGACATAACTCCTCCCCAACCAATAAATAGGAAGATAATGCGCTTCAACGTACTCGAATCCACATTCTCTTGAATTGATAACAATGTTCATGCCAATCAAGCTAAGGCTCAATCGACAACTCATTCAAATTCTTTAATTTTGAATAAATGTTATTTTGATAATTGAAGGTATGTTTATTTTCTATAAAATCTTATTTGTTATAATTATATTTTCATTTTCATTTTTTCTTTATTTCTCTATTGTTATTTTAATTAATTTTTACCATTAAAACATGTTAAATATTGATAATTATTTTAAATAAAAATCGTTTAAAGAATTCACCAAAAAATTAATATATAATGAAAGAAAATAAGTTTAGAATTTTTTAAATTTTACTTGAAGGAAAATATAATTTAAATAGAATATTTTTATAGTAAATAAGATTATGTTTTAGTTAAAGTAAAATTTAAGAATTTCACGCTTTTTAATTTTAAGTAAAAATATAAAAAATACATATAAAATACAATGTTAATAAAAATAAAGGTATAATTGTTAGTTTTTAAATTTACTTAGTAAATAAATGATTTTCATCAAAGAGGTCAATGGGCTTTTTTTAAAGCTATAGCATAGTAGGTGTATTTTTTAGTGAATTCTTAGAAGATTTGTAGACTTTACTCTTTGAAAAGTGAATTAGCTGCCATAGGCTAGATTTCTTTACAATGAAAAGAGAGAAGTTTGTTTGAAATTATCATTATTAATATATACTTCTAAAAGATAAGTAATTTTATTGACTAAATTAATGTCCAGTCAATATGTAACATTAATTTATTCTACTTTTTCAATATAATATATATGCATTTACGATGCATTTCTTAAATAATAAAAAAATTATTTATAAAATCATCAAAAATATTATTTATAAATAAATAAAACAAATGGATAAGTACGATCTAATCAATTTGAACATTACAAAATTTAGATTAACTTCAACTTTAAATCATTGTTGGTTCAAGGCACTTCCTACTTGGGTTATATCAGGCTAGGTTATTTTAAGTTTTGAAAGTATTGAGTTTCTAGATAAGATGTTATGTGAGTTGCAATTACTATAAACAACTTAAAATTAGAAAAGTAAAGAACTAACTATAATTTCTTCAATAGAGAAAAGATTATTTAAGCTCAATCTCACTTTGAGCAAACTACTAATCAAAACATCATTTAGGAAGGCCTTATCCAACATTCATCATAGGAAAACTTAATACATTATTCAAGTGTTATTACCATGTCTCAAACATCAATACATGGTTTATAATCTATCATTTTAGACATATACTAAGTTCACTAAGTACATATATATTCTATGTACATGTCACACTAACATCCATAACTTATATATTAATAAAATGGCTCGAACACATATGTACTTCTAAGTGATATGACTAAGACTTGATGTAGAACTTGGCTATGATCTTCTCATATCTGATCCCTGATTTACGTGTGGAAAAAACAATCTAATGCGTTAAACATACCTTTATGCTTAGTGGTGCTCAATTTGAATTCCAAATAACTTTACCTTTTGATAAAATTTTAGGGAAACTTGAACATAATATAGGCAACTGAACATTTTATATAACATGTGATAAAAACATTGTTCATTGTTACCAAATTGTATCATAATTGGCTCACTTATATAATATGTATAAACCTCATCATGCAATCACTCACAGATTTAGCATCTTACACAATCAATACCATTTCATACATAACCCATATCTCAAACCCATATTTGGTGCACCTATTTCTTCTTTGTAGTTTTTCTGATGCAATTTGGACTAAATTTTTTTAACGGTAGGGATTGTTTTGATCAAAGTCTCATGTCATTGTTTCTCTTTTTGATGGTTATTTTGCATCACCATTCTTTGGCATGTCTCAGAGTGTTCGTTGATTTCATGTGTTGTTGTCATTTGGTCCTTATGATTGACATAGAATGAACTAGTTATTTTATAATAAGATTGTTTCTATTGATGAATTATTATTTCTGGTCAAGCTTTGGCCTTTTATTAGGTTAGAGTCTCATGGGAGGATGTTCATGGTCTTAAGGCATCTTTGTGGGTCAATCTTGTTGACTATTTGTGGATAAGTTGATGAGGGAGAGAAGAAGATTGACTCAATGGTAGCCTTCAGAGTCAAGCTTAGTAAAATATAATTTTGATGCTTTAGGCGTGCATAAACTAATAGGTTGTGGAGGGATACTTAATAATGAAGAAGGTATTTTATAGGAACTTTTATTGGGTCCTCTTCTCAAATAGAATATTGCAACACTAAAGATATTCTTTTTTATGTTTCCTTGGAATTTCTTCTTGGAGTGTGGCATTATTGGATGTGCTAAGCTCCTTTTGGAGTTAGATTCTACAATGATGATTTCTTGGATATGGGAGAAATTAATCAACCATGGGATTTGTGTGAAGCTTTTAATCATATTGATTGTTGTATTTCTGCCAATAAGGAGGTTTTTTTATGGGTGTAGGGAAACACTGGTATGGCTAATGTAGTCACAAAAAATGATATATATCAACCTTCTATGTTCAAAGTGTGGTGGTAAGTTGTTTTTGTTCTTACTATGAAGAATTTTCTACTATGTTGGTTTTTTGGTTATGTTAATTGTCTAGTGTTTTAGTCAAGCCTGTGCTTGGTGTCTTATTAATGGGTGTTCTCATTGATTTAAAGCGATTGTTTTTATAGGTTTATGCTTGTTCTTCATGTTTCTTGCCCTATGTTGGTTGTTTTAGGTTGGTTTCTTATCTTTTTAATAATAAATTTTAAATTGTTGAGTAAATATATATAATCATATACTTTCACACATTTCCTATTCTCACACCAATTACACATTTATCAATCGTTCATTCAATTTTGTTGTACTTTGCTTACTATGACATTTCAACATTTCATTCATTTACAAACTCAATTACAAGGTTCCCTACTTTGACTCAAACTCATTATATCAAACACAATATTAGTTCAAAACATCATGGTTCAAACATACCAATGTATAGTTTATCTATTAATCTTTTAAGAAATCACTTAATCATTATACTATTATCTCAAAATTCTTTTCTTTGTGCATTTGATCAATCATTACCTACCAGAATATGGCTCATGTTTTAAGTTCAATGAAATGATCTATCATTTAAATATATTCTTAGATTAATCGACTTCAATTTCATCACATTCTGGAATATGGTTCAAACTTAGGGTGAGGTATTGGTACCTAGGGTATGATACCAATATAATATGTTTCTAGATTTTCAATTCGGATACTAACCTTAGGGGTATTACCCCTAAGCTAGGTATAGTTACCTAGATGTAGGTTAGTTTAAAAATCATCCCAAAATATTGTAAACCTGCATCCTTTCACACTTTAAACATTCGCGACCAATATCAAGCCAATTTCATACTTAAAATACCATTAATAAGAACCACATCTGTGTTATTCTATTATCCAGACACTTATACATTTAAACCATACTCCAATATACCATACCAATCACTTTAACTTACCAAATCAAGATTATACAATACTTTAGCATACCTTTTCAAATTATTCTTTCTCTCTTACCATTTCTAATTCAATTCATGCAAAGTGTTGTTATATATTTACGAAGAAGTCACAATACAAGTAATTAAACATTAGGCTATACTTGTATACATGTTCGGTACATTATCAATTATTACCCTTATAGAACATAGAGATAATTAAACATATTCATTTTACAAATATTAACATAATCCTTATTTTGTAACCTTTCTATCTTACCATTTTCATTACGATTATGATAATGAGTTAAGCCTTATAACAAAATCTTAGTCAATATCATATCCACCATTTCCTAGCTCAAGTTACAATTCATTTTGCATACATGACTTATAGTACATTTGTGTAATTTACAAATTCAATTATGGATTTCAACTGTCACACCCCAAATTTGGCGGATCCGAGTAAAAGGTGAATAGATGTGGAGGTTACCTATTTGGCGTGCTATTGTAGTATAGTCTACCACTTTTCAGAATTTTGGCAAGTTAAATCCTAGCGCATAATGTATTCGCCCCGCGTAAAATCTAAGGTTTTCATCTCGTGATGTTTCTTAGAAAAGAAAGAGTGCGCCTATGAGAGTGTGCGCCTATGACGAGATACACCCAAGAGTTCTGTATATTGAGAACCTATCAAGTGTATGAGGAAACTGTAGAAGACTTAATTATATTTATAAGCACGCCTTATGAGAGTTGCCGCCAAAGGTATGGTACACCGATTTTCTCGAACGATATGCAAAGTGGGTTTTGTAACGTGATTGGTTGAAAGTAAACTGAATGGATTGCCTGGTCAAATAATATTCGCATCAGATTCTCTTTTATATTTTTCTTGGTTCTTGTAGGGCATGAAAATGACAATTTTTGTATACATTCAACACTTGTCAAGATCCACTAAAAGGAATTGAGTATATATATATGGTAAGAAGAGAACATTCAGATGGTTTTTCTTTCTTCTGTTCCACACTCCGGTTCTTCTTTTTAAACCTAAATATTCTTTTCTTCTTTGTTAAACTGGAAGCTAAGGTTTTTGGGGTAATTGGTGGATGTTTCAACCTCCTGTTAAGTCTGGTAACTCTACATGTTATGATTTCGAAATAGTAAGGATGTTAAAAGACATAAATATAGTAGGGAGTGAATAGGAGGCCCTGCATAGGGGTTGTATGTAATTGGTATATTGGTAAATTGTCTGTAAACAAAATTTTAATGGTAATCCCATGTTCTTTTAAGTAGTTGTTGCTGCTAGTTCGGGAAGGATGATCGGATTTAGAACTCTGAGCTATAGTAAATGTGAGTTTAACGTAAACCTTTAACCTAACTCATAGATGTTAAAATTACAATGGTAATTCGTATGCTGGTATCTTCTCAAAAATTAATGAATGCATGTGCATGTGAAGCATTGTAAGGGTTCTGCATGTTTACAAATGAGACATATGAGTTGCTGTGTTAATAAGATAATGTGTGGTATGTACGCAAGTTAAATCAAGTATGGAAGAATATGAACTTTTTAGGAGTGTGTAATGATTCTAGGTAAGTGTGTCCTATGTTAAATGAGTAAACCAACCATTTGTGATGCCTTCAGTAGGGAAGGTACATTACTAACTGGACTGACAGGTCACGACATGTAGATATGTGTATGACCATGTGGTAGAGACTCATGACATCATATGATAATGAAAATACTCATGGTTTTGACTCTGGTAAGATGTAAATTGGACTGGCAAATCACGACATGAAAATATGTACATGACTATGTGGGAGAAACCTATGGCACCATCTAAGATAATTCGTAGGGACATAAACACGTAATGTTCTGTAAAGCATTTGTGGCGTATTATGTGATGCCTATGTGGCGTATTCTGTAATGCCCTTGTGGTGAAATTTGGTCAACCGCCTATGTGGCGTGATTTGGGTAAGCTTTGAGACTCATTGCTAGCTAATGCTATGGTAAGATTTGATAATTTTTAAGATATATATGTTTGGATAGTCTTGTGGCATAACTTAGTATGCATTGAGGTCATTTTCTAAAAATATTTTCCATAAGTGTTTCTAAAGAGAGAATCTGCCAGAGTAACTCACCAGTACAGAGAACTTGGTGTAATGGTAGATATGGGTGGTCTAAGTGTTCGTCAGATTAGAGTTTGTTTACGCTATGTAAGGAAGTTATCTAAATCCTATGATATTCATCAAATCTGAGTGTTTCACGCTATATATAGAAAAGGGTAATCTAAAGTATAAGTTGTTTGTCAAATTAGAGCATTCTCATGATATGAAATAAGGTTGTCCGGGATGACTTAGAATATATCATCCATTAGAATAAGTTGTGGCCTGGGTTGAATTAAGATCTGATTGGTATCTTGATAACTACCAAGTTCAGCATGATAGTTCGCCAAAAGTAAGATTCGTATAAAGTTCATATTAAAAGATCAACTATTATAAGAATCCGCTAAAAGTAACATCTGTGCGTATCGTCTGAGAGAAGTATTCAACATCTGTCTGTGTGAGAATCCATTGCAAGTAGATTTTGTATAAATATCTTTCTAAGGATTGAAACTGTTTTCCAAGAAGAATATGATATCCGCATTGAGTGGTGAAATCTAAATTATACCTAATGTGTGATCTGTGTGTAGGATGGTCAAGTGTGAAGATTGGCGTATATGTATGTGCCCGACATTAGAAAAAGTATCTGTCAAAAGATGAGAAAGAAATCTAGAATCTTCAAGTTGAGGAATCCAACCATAAATACACCAAGGTAATCTAGGTTAAAATTCGCTAAGTTCGTTTGAACTTACAAACGCCTGTTTTAATGCAGGTTTTGATTAAAGTGTTGGTACGTTGGGAGGGATCAAGCTAGGAATGCTCCAAAGTTGCAGTTCGAGTTGCGATATTATGCATAAAAAGGGCACCTTAGGAATATGGCGCTTAGTACATTATGCCATGAGAAGACCATCTTTAAAAAAGTTTTAAATTGTAACATCATGTACTGATTTTGAAAATCTAATGTATTATTAAACATCCTATTTTATTTTTAAGAACAATACAAAATGAAATAAGAAGTAAGATTTAAAATACTTTTACACCAGTTGTAAAATTTTTGCTAAGTGTTTATGTGTGGTAACATCCGATATTTGGATCCAGTGATTCGAGTCGAGTAGATGTGTTACATTAATAACACTTACATTATAATCACATTCACAATCCCTAGTAAACATAAGCATAATGAGGAACTGGATACATAGAATTATGTAACCATTACACAATTAGCTCATAAATGGTCCATCCATTACATCGATAGTATATAATGAATCAAATAAATCCCCCTATTACACCAATAGTAAATATAGTGCAAAAATTGATCCCATACCAATTTATATCTCATACTAACTCATATCACATACATAATTATATGCAATACTACAATTGATTCCTATTGGCATGCTAACTATATCTTTCTAAATTCTCACGAAGTTTACTAAGGCATTAATAATATTTCTCATTTCATTTCACATTATAAGCATATGTCCACTTTCTCATTTCGTTCAATGCATATACTCTCCCATTCATCCCATACATATATCATTTCTTTAGCCATTTAATCAAGCAATCTTTCATTGAATCCCTAGTTTATACTTCATAATATGCATAAGATCATATCGATTCATTTAACACATACTATTTCATTTCCCAACCCAGAACATAACATGTCAATAAGCATAATTCAAACAATTCATTAGTTCATCCTTATACTCATTCTTAAGTCATATATATTTTTCCTCATGTACATGCCAATTCATTTGACATTATAGTATAAGATAGTTGCTAATGATACAAACTTACATTGGACTTACCTCTTAAACACAAAATATTTAACACATTATTAAACCATAACAATTAACATATAAAAAAATATAAATCACACTTTTTCACATAATATGCTAGATTCATTACGTTAATTATTTTCTTATTCTATTAGTTACTCCACACCTTACTTGTCACTCCATTAATCTTGCATATTCAATTTATTAGCCATTGTTTAAGTATTTTACCATCTTACAGTTACTTGACAACTTATTTTAACCATTTGAAACTTTCACAAAAATAAAGTACAACAACCATATGATAAGTTGGAATATGAGAGAACTTACAATACTCCAAGTTATCAAAAGAAGACCAAGTCCTCTCTTTTTCTCAATCAAGGGCTTTCTATACACCCTTGCTTCCACCACCTTTCTCAATCCTTTTCTATTCACAAAACACATATAATAACACAATCAACCATAATTTCAAAGTAGATAGCATACAATACAACTCTAAGTACACAACTTTAAATATGAACTAAAACTTAAAAACTATTCTCTCACCTATTCCACTTAACACTTCAACGTTCAACAACCTAGCTTCTCATTCACCCTTTTTTTTTCAATTTAACAGTTCTTCTAATGGATAATTATCACTTAGTAAGCTATATGGTGAAATTTTACTAAGTTTTTTTTTGTGAAATCTTAAAGAATTGGTTTATGGATGAAAGAGTTTGACAAGTTTCCTTCTACTAAGGGTTTGGAAAGCTTCTTTCTACTTTCTTTTCTTAGTCAAATGTAAGAGGTGGAAGGACATAAAAGAATGGTATTCACTCTTCCTCATTTCTATCCATGAATTTCCATTCACTTAATCCAAGGGCCATAATTTGTTCTCACTTACTTAGTGATGATCCGATTAACCTATCTATTTATATATTTTCCCATATTTTATATTATTAATATATTAACTTGTGAAATGTTTACTAAACCATCCTTCAATCATTCTTACCAATTAAGATAAGGGAAATGTCAGTCTTTTCCCTTAACTGATGGTTTAATTCTCTTTTAGGCCCTCAATCATTCTATTATAGCAAAGGTATAATTTTACATTTAACCCTTCATACTTTAATCCTTATAATCTAATGATCTTTCTCAAGTTCAATTTAACCCCTTTAATGAAATATAAGTTACACTTGAGATAAAAAATATAATCGATATCCCTAGAGATTTACCGTTTAAACTTCATAATAGTACTATTACCAACATCAAAATTTGAGGACGTTACAAAAACCAAATATCTAAGAAGCCAATCGAAATAACAAAGTCTTTAAAAGGAAAAAAAAATAGAGCTAGCTTCTTACAAAAGCTTCCCCTGACTTATTCTGTAGCTTCCTCTCTTGATTTATTCTTCTTTTTTTTGACAAAATTTAAAAAGATTTAGGCTGAATAACTTTAATACTAGCATGATATCAAAACACTTTAGTTGTGTTCTTAAAAAATGCTTAAAAAGAATATTTTGTTGTGCACGTGTCACATATGCGATTACAATTGAATGAATATCTTCATAATTCGAATTTTTAATAATAATAATAAGCATTAGCAAGCATCATCAATAAAACTAAAAGTAGCAAGCTTGTAAAAGAAAAACTCCCCCTCAGTAGCTAACTCGCCCATATACACTTACTCACAAAACACAAATATATTCAACGCTTTAACCATGAAAAATTGAAAGTAAGACGGTGTCAAATTTTAATATAGTAATTTACAATGAAACACTAAAGTATTCCAAAGATCATTCTTCCGTAGGGATTTGATAAGAGATACCTATTGTATTGTTTACACCAATTGTCTCTCCTATCTAGAAATTTTGTCTCAACCTCATCCTAACTTAATAACTACCACTATGATCTCCTTTCGATCTTACCTAGTTCATAGCTTATTTCTCAATCTTTCTATTTGGCATAATTTTGTCAAAATATACGTGATAGAATCTCCTCTTGGTTTCACTTATCTAAATCTTCAACTAGAGTTGTCAATTTTAGTTTACAAAGCAATTAGTACAATAAAAATAAATTAACCAGGAACATACATATTAATCTCAAGCAAAAACTAGCATCACAATCAACCATCAAAAGAATTTAGAACAACATGATCAATTCAATACAAACAACTATTTTAAATAGTTGATCAATATAAACTAATAAAGAACAAGGTTAGAAATGCTCAGCCACGGAGGAAGTTCCACATTTGGAGTTAGAGTTTGCATTGACATCCATAGTGCATTTCCATAAAAAAGAAAGAGAATAACAAACTATCAAAGAGATCAAATTTTCTAGCAAGTAATCTTAAAAACACTTTACAATTTCTCTTAAATCCTTTTTCTAATTTCTATCCCTCTTTACATATTTTTTAGTTCTGATACAATAGGCCTTTATATATGATTGATTTAAAAAACCTCTTTGCCCTATCTTAAAATGTAGCTTTTTAAAAGCTAAGAGGTCCAGTTCTCTTAACATGCCTTTAAGTTACCATCAAAGTCAACAAATTTGGAACGTGAAATCATGACCTCTATTTTCGCAGTGTTAGGACTTGATGAAAGGTGTTCTCCCAAGTAGGGTGTAGGGTGTTGACGTTGCAACTTTAGGTTTTCCATGTTGTGACTTAAGGAAGAGACAACATGAGTTTCATCAGTTTTATGTTGCGATGCCACTCTCTGAAATGCCTCCAAGTCTTGATTATTCAATGTCACACCTTTATCTTGGCAATGTCCCAAAGTTGTGTTGAGCTCTTAATTCCTTCAGACTCAAACAATGAGTAAGGTAATGATCTCTGGGCTTCCAACATCGCGACCTACATTTTAGTCTCCACATGTAATTTTCAAACAACCTCTTACATTATGGCATGACTCTCTATTTTTTCATTACCTCTAAACCTTATGCAAGATGGCCTTTAACTCACCTATACATTCAAACTCACTCCTGTAAGTACCATTTATCAATGGAGCACTAAGTTAACATCAAAATTACTAAAAATAAACACAAAATGCAACCATACCTACAAACAACATAGAAGACAATTTATCACTAAAATGACTCGATTTTTCTTGAAAATAAGCTACAACATACATGGGAAGACTGTAATTACCTATATCAATTTACCCCTATCAGTATCAACATCAATACAATCCTCCTCAATAAGATATTCCAACGATAGGTGCAATGAAATTCTAACTTTACAATAATTATATAAATAAAAGTTGTAATTCACAAAACAAAAATGATATTTTCCATGAAATCTTGATCGAGTAATTATGGTTATCAACATATCTTCAATATGATCTACATTTAGCATAACCTCATGTTTCACTCTAGCATTAATTTTTCATTAATCTTCATGCTTGAAATGTGATTGATCTTTTTCTCACCATTATCTATTTATGGTTGTATCTCTTAGTTATTCTTGGTTGAGTAGCAATCTTGTTGTGATAGTTCCCTATCTCAAATCATCTAACATATTGTAATAATGTGGTTTGATGTGATCAACAATACTAAAGCAATGGAAGAAAGCCTTTGTCTCTTTCTTCTCCTTCATTCAATGGGATGAATATTCATTTTTCTTCCATTCTTGCTTTTGCCTACATCTTTTGGAAGTTGTAGTCTGAAAAATAGAGATAAAACTAGATGTCTTCTCTGAAAATCTTTTAAGACATTATAGCATCTAGGACTAACATGACATACAATTCCACAATAGTGAAAAATTAGTCTAGCTTTGTGCCTCTAAATCTTCTTTCCACAATGGACTAGAGCTCCTTTCATGGAAATTTTTGACTTCTTTAAGCATTCTTTTACTTTAACATATTAAGTTTTCTTCTCACTGTTAACATATCCAGCCCCTTTATTTCTTGGTTCCTAACTATCATTAGCAAGAATCTCATCCAACTTATTGCTTGTAGATCTTATATTTCTCATAATAGATTGAGCTACAACTAACTCATTATATCACCACTAAGTTTGGTTTATTTTTCAATCATTAGAGGGTCCTTCTCTTAAAAATTCTTAAACATCGTATAATTTTCCTATTTAAGCATGAAATTCTCATTAGTTACCTTTACATTAATCTTACAAACTTGACCCCACTTGTCAAGCATGATTTTATATGCCTCTATAAAGTCTTCTACTAATTTTACATCATTTTAACTACAGTTGTTTGAATTAGTTGCCACTTCTGTCAATAATTGAGAAGTAAAAGTAACATGGTTGTTGATATTATCTTCTTCATCAGTATCTCTACTTTTAGAATCACTTGACGTAACACTAGAATACTTCAAACTTATAATAGTATTAGGGCATTCAACCTATTATACCCATAGCATCTCTGTTTGTGACATTAAACTTTTTTCTTCTCATTTTTATGTTTTTTCATAACATCGTTACTTCCACTCGCCTTTGTAGATTGACCAACATCATTGCACTTATGGATGACTTTGATGAAGTTTTTTTTAGGAGCCAACTGTTCTTATAAATCTTCAATATAAGTTCTAACATTAGTTACAACTAAAGAAGCAACTTGTAGAGCAATGTTTTTCTCTAATTTCACCATGTTCCTTTTGGATTCTTCCAAGATCATTTCAAATGTTTGAAGATACTAATAGGCTCATTTGTCCTCAAAATGTTGATGTCCTCAGCTTCTTCAATGGTTGACACTTTGATGGAGAATCTTTTTAAGACCAATCTTGAGACTTTGCGAACCAAATTTGCATTAAAATACTTCACTCCAAGGAAAAATTTGGTTAGAAATGTCAAACAACTTAGCATAAAAATATAAAACTGTTTCTTCTTCTAACATTATTAAATTTTCAAAAATGGTTATTAACATCTAAATTTTAGACTACTTCACAAAAGTGGTGCGCCTTCATGTGCTATTTCAAGTGTGGTCTAAGCTTTATGAGTAGAAACACACTTGGAGGTGCCCTTGGATTCCTAAAGATTTACATCATTAAAGATATCATTCAAGGCCTTTGAGTTGAAATTAGTTGTTTTGTCTTCATTTGCTAGCCAGTTGGTTTCAAGTTTAATGTTTCAAACTCCATTAGTTTCTTTAGTATGTGGTTCCCAACATGATAAAACACTTTCTCATCAATCAACTTCATAAACACTCTAATGTGTGCCTTTTAGTAGGCATGGTTTGAACAATAAATAATAGGTGACCGGGAGATTGAGCTTCCTTCCATGACACATCAATTCAACAATAGGATTTTCACCAAATGTATTGGATGTTTAGCATTAATACCAATTGAAAGCGTTGAGTTCCTTCTTAAGTTGTTACATGAGTTGCAACTACTAGTGTCATGGGCCGTAGTTCAAAGCCCGTGACCATCGCACCAAATGCATCCAATGGATGTCTATTATTCAGATGGGGATCATTTATCCCACGAGAATTGGCCCGGTTCAAAGAACTGTTAGAAAAGCCTGTCAGATTGAAGCCTGGTTGGCCCAATAATGAAGATATGACAACTTAGGCTAATTTGGTAACTAATATTAGAAGATTGAGGGAATTATATCATGTAAAGATTAGATTAGATTTGATATGGCATATCTTGTAAATCCCTAAAATAAAGGGATACGGTTAATCTCGTCCGTCGATGTAAATGTATCTTGACCGTCGGTTTTGGGGGAGCTCAACTATAAATAGAGAGCCTCCCCCTCATTTGTACTCACTCTATTCATTATTTCATTACTCTTTGTGAATAAGAGAATTGAGAGCATTTACTCAAACACTTTGTGTGCGCTCTTTCTGTTGTTCTTTGTAGCTTCTTTTGGTATAAATCGCTTCCGCTCTTCAACTTGGTGCCTTGGAGGAGTTCTTAAGGAATCCTCACTTGAGTAAAGGCTGACTTAGGCGAGTTTGGAAGAACGGATTGCTTAAGGCCGCACGGATCGCGAGACGAAAGGTCGAGACCCGTGACACTAGAAACAACTTAAAACTAGAAAAGTAAGCAACTAACACAATTGATTGGTTACACAATTCAGTTCCAATCCTACATATGCAAAGCCTTGCTAGAGAGTAATCCATTATAATTTATTTAGTAGAAAAGATCATTTAAGCTCAACCTCACTTGCGATCATTGCAATCTCACTCCCATAAAACTATAATGGAAGAACTTTCCCACTAAGACTTCCCTCTATGAAAGCTTAGTCTAAAATGATACAATAGATTGATTACAACAAAAATTCGTTGACAAATATTTGTCTTATGAACAAATTGAGCCATCTTAATTGCATTCTGAAAGCCGCAAGTTTAGTCTTCAATATGTAGACATTTGTAAACCAAATTAGTTTGATCATAATAAATATCTATAATTTTGGCCCAATTAGACCTCATATTATGGAATGAGATAAAATAGATATATTTCTCAATTAAACCATAGTACTCTTCTCAAGTTTTCATGCTTAACAAAAATTCTTCATGAAGTAGAGCACGAAATTTGTTGCACAAGATTCCTTAAATAGTTGGACAAAAATAATCAAAAGATGCAAACAAAATAGTATAACAAGTCTCAACAATCCACCCCAATTGCAACTAACTATTAAGACTTGTACAAACAAGTTTAACATTCATGATAAGTGAACTCAAATTATCTTTGATTAAATTTATTAAAAGTTAAAACTAAATCAAGTTAAATTGAAATGAATTATTTAATCTAGTTTTTTTTTCTAGAATTTTATAAAATTTTATAACTTCAAATAGATTGTAATAATTTTCATTTTGGAATTAAAATTTAAAATCAGTTCAAAATAGTCGTGTTGTAACCCCCTTCATCTCTATAATTGCTTTTGTAATTTTCATTATATTATTTTTATCATTACAATATTGAGCGCAATGAAAAAAATACAGAAATAGAATTTATGTCATTTAGGTGGGAAACAAAAGTTTTAACCATTACTCAAAAATTTAACTATTTCATCTGTAGAGACAACCCAGTTGTAAACAAGGTGTGTAATGGAAAAAATAAGGACAACACATAAAAAGGTGAAGAATATATTTTTTGCAAAGTTTTCGGAGACAGTACTGTAAGAGAAAATCTAGAAAACTAATCATATTGGAATGTGGTGTGGTCCTCTTGGAGTGTTGGTGATGTGCTGATGCGACAACTCGCACCTGGCTTTCTGTCTTCACACATTTTTTTTTAATTTACCCATATGGCAAGAAGGGTTGTGAAAAAAAAACTGGAAAATCGATTTAATGCTTTCATTCGATTTTGGCTTTAATAATAATTAAGTATATTGATTTTGATTTTATTTTACTACCAAAGTAAGAGTTTTGTAAGTCACTTTTCAGTTTTATTTAATAAATAGTTTATTTTTATTTAATTTTTAATACTAAGAAAAAATATTTTGTTTTAAAATTGGTGAAAACCTACATAAAATAAAATATAAAATTATTTTAATTTAATAAATAATAACGTAATCCTTCAATTTTTTTTCTATAAAAATTCATGTTCTAATTGGTTTAGTTAAATATAATATTTAGTTCGATTCTGATTAAAATTTAAAAAAAAATCAAAATAAGGCACATTAATTAATTTTTTTTTCGAAAGTGTTGAGTAGAATGGAAAGGTTATCCACCAAGGTCATAGAAGGCTATAAATCCAAGGTTACCTGATTATGTGCGGGGAAATATTATATATAGTTGTAGGACTTACCATAGAAAGGCATCTTAAGTTGGTAACTTGGTAAGGGAATAAAAGTTTGCCTAAATAGGCATGCTAGTATTAATGGGGATTCCAGTGAAAGCTCTTATTGCCTTGGAATTGAGGTGGCTGTCGTTGAAGAAGAGGGTTCAGCATCATTATTTGGCAAACATGAAGATTTCAACACGCTTTCTGCTAATGTTTTTTGTTGCTTTGGGTATCATCTTCATGTGTGTGTATCAACCAGCACACTTGTTCGGGATGGAGTTTGAAGTTCGTGTTATCAATGGCTTCTCCAACAACTCATCGCTGCCTTTAGTGATCTGGTGCATATCACAGCAGGATGGAGATATGGGGGGCCGTGCCCTGCAGGAAGGTGACGATTTTGGATGGAGGCTCAAGACCAATATCTGGGGTAATTCTCATTACTTGTGTACAATGAAATGGGATGCCAAGAGGAGGAGTTTTGATGCCTTTAAGGTTCCTAGAGATAGTCAACGGTGTGCTCCTCTTAACAAATGTTCTTGGCTGGTTAAAGAGGATGGGTTCTACTTTAGCAGTGATGAAGTCAATTGGAAGAAAGACTTCTCCTGGTCTTGATTTTGCATGCCAACCCATGCTTTTGCGTGCAGATAAAAACCTTATCTTGTCTGTCAATGTAAACAGAACTTTGGTTGTCTTTCCCCCCCCCCCCCCGCTATTGCTATATGAGCAGAACAGTTTTGTCCATTGAGATCTTAATGGTGGGCTTGGCATTGACGGAAAAAGAATGAAATTTGATTATATTCTGAGGCACGCATATGCCTTATGGAAGCTGAAAACAAATATGATTTTCTTTTAAAAAGTTGAAATTTCAGCACATATGTTCCAAAGCTAGCTCTTTTGTTAAAAGGAATTGCTCAAATTCTGTAGTACCTTGGTTGTACTATCTTTATTAATGGCTTTCTTTGGGGCATCAAGCTTCACAACACATTAAAATATAAGAATAGAATAAAAGGTTAAGGGCGAATATAATCTTGGTCCGTCCATGGTGATTAACAAGTAGGTTGCTAGCCTTAGCAGCAATCAAGTGGAAAGAAAGTAATATTGTAAGAAAAAATCATGGCTAAAAGAATAATAATGAACCTTATCTTTGAATTTGTTTCAGTGCCAGTGTATCAATCATAAGTTGATGGGAATAAAATAAGACAAAAAGATAATCAAGTGATTAAGGAAAACAACCGAGGGTCAATTAAACTGCCCAGATGACCAATAATATCTTCGGCGAAGCAGATTTGGAGTTTGACAGAGCACCTTGTTTAACTAAGGAGGAAAAAAAAATTAAAAGAGAAATCGTGGAAGTGCCCAAAGATTTGTAGGGAGGGGATTGAATATTAAATTGCAGAACAACTTTTGTTTGGTAGTAAAACTTTTTATCTCCAACTTTTGGTTTTGGTTTAAACATACTTTTTTTTATCGCTGCACTGTCTCGCGAGTTCTCGTGGGTCTACTAATGATTTTTGGATCCACTCATTTAAAATATAAAAATGAAAATGTATCTTTCCACCAACAGTTACCAGCAACATTTGTTTCTACACAGTTTAAAATGCATAATCTAGTAAGTTATGGTAATAAATTACTCTAATTTTGGGGGCATTATGATAATCATTTGTGTCAAATATCCCTTCGTATTTGAGGTCCACTTTGATGTTATTAAGCTCTCCACCTGATAATATAAATCAATTTTAGTTTTCTTTTTAAAAAAAAAAATTGATAGCATGCAAGTTTGAATTGAAGAAACATGTTGCTAAATTAAGTTGCTTGGTTGCTTAACATTCATTCCTTTGATTTCTTTCATCATCGTAACATTAAACCTCTTTAGAAATCCATAAAAACCATCAAAAGCACCATAGATTTCTCCATTGCTTAACTTTTAGGTTTTTTAGACTTTCGATCAAACGCTCAGTTCTTTGTCAATTAAAGTAACGATTTATTTTTCTATTAGTTTTAGATATTATCTGGTCTTTTAAACTGAGTTTTTACCCATTAAATCGCATATTTTGAATAAAAGCCGAAAATTGAGTCATTAATGGTGGATTTCGAAATTTTGAATAAAAATGTAGTTTCAAAGTATTTTTCAATTATTTTTTATGTGAATTGAAGGTTTCTAAATTGAGTTTAAAGTTTTGTTAAAGATTTCTTTAGTTTAATGGATTTTCATGAAAATTGCCATGATATGTCAAAAAATTTTGATACCATAAATTGAGTAGTTTGATGTAATTTAGAGGTTGAGACTTAGTCGTAGGGGAATAATTAGATTAATGGAATCAGTTTTAGGTAAAAAGATTAAGTATAGACCAAGATAATTGAGTTTCAAGTTTGCTAGTCGAAATATCTTAGGCTTGTGTTTTTGGTTAGTTTAGGTAAGTCTTTGGCTACTAACGATATGTTTGGTTCGCCTGAATAGTTAAACCATTCCAAGCATATTCAATTTTCAACAATATTTCAAACGTTTGGTTGATTGAATGTGATTCCGTAGAATTACCTAACACGGGACTAAACAACAAAGTCCTATAATAGCTATTCAGTACACTCATGTCTGAATGGCTATTCTGCAAATGCTCCAAATGAGGGAATTTTTTTCCATATTACCCATGAAAAAATAAATCATCTAAAACCCACAATTTAAATAAAAAAAACTCAATCAAAACTCCCTAACAGATGAGTTAACTTAAAAACACATAAAAATAGAGGAAAATGAAGGATTCTTTATCTCCTTAGGTCTGAGGTGAGATTTCATATTCCAAACGAAGAGAAGAGGGAGACTGGGAGAGGATGAATGTTGGTGTTCTGTATTCATGGCCAGCAATGGATAATGATGACGGCAACAGATGAAGCGTGGCTTTGGATTTTTTATTTTTTGGGCTTTTGCACATACTTGAGATAGAAAGAGGAGTGAATGGGTGAGAATAAGCCTGAGAAAAGAATAATCATTATCAATTCATGACTAGCAAGAGACAAAGATGAAGGCAACTCAACGGATGAAGGCTAATTTTGGGTTTTTTATTTTCTAGGTTTTTGTACATTGTTAAGATTGAAGAAGAATGAATGGAGTAAGAGAAGAGAAATTATTATGAATCTGAGAATGAAAAGAAATGTTTTAGTACCCCAAAAGTAAATTAGTATAGATAATATTTTTATAAAATTAAAAATATAATTATATTAAAAATGTTATTAAATTATATATTATTCTTATTTTTATTAAATCATATTCAATAATAATTCTATTAAAATTTAATAACAATAACAATAATCATCTACTTAACAAAATTTTGTTAAGGGTGTTCTGGTCATTTTAGCTTTTTTGGTATGTTATTACAACCTTTATTCCATTCAGCCAAACAGAAGAATGCTATTACAGTTCTATTCCAGACCACCCAACCAAACTATTGAATTACTGATTACAACGTTATTCCATTACAGCTATATTACATTACAACTCTATTCCATTACAATCCTATTCTATTCCATTGAACCAAACGTGGTGTAAATGATTGTGTATATTTTGTGGTTATTATGTGTGAAGCATCAGAACCGTTGGAGCCTTCTACGAGTAAGGTGAAAGGTAAGGAAAAGCTAGTTTAAGCTTTCGGCAATTAGGCAAAAGTGTAATCGGTGAGTGTTTGGAATCACTGTTAGTAGACACAATTCATAATGTTAATTAGGAGCTTAGGAATAATCTAGACCCCGATACTAAGTTCTGAGTGTAAGCTTTCTATTCCCCATGATTTATTTTGGCAAAATGTATAATTATGTGAATAATTGTGGATTGAGTATTATGATGCGATATTGTGACATGAGATGCATGTGATGGTTATTGTGAATTGCGTTGCATTGTGGGCATGATACACATGCCAAATGACAGTGATAATGATATGCTAATAATGCAAATATGCAGTGAAAATGAGCAGAATTTCTTTAATTACATATGTGTTGAATTGTGGAATGTGATATTATTATGATAGGTAATATGTATGAATACTTGTATGTGATATATGATTTATTAATTTTAATGCACAAATATGTGGTCGGATATGTGATGGCTCAATGAGCATTATTGTGGCACTTAAAGTGAAATTAAATGTGATTTTAATAAGCATGCATTGTGTACAAGTTTGTAATGTAAATTGATGAATATGAACAAAGATGATGTGCATTAAATCAGTAATTAAAATTGTGTAATTGTGAACATTTTGACATTGTGATCTCTTGAAACAATTAGCTATAGTTGGCATGCCATAGGATTGTGAGTACTCACCCTTGTGTTTTGTGATTTGGGCATTGAGGCCCCGAGACAGTTTGGAGAGATAAGGGAATGTGAGCCAAGCTTCATTTACTAGGATATGTTAGTGTGTTGGAGAGTGTTAGCTAAATGCTACGCTTTTGGGATATGGTCGACTCTATGAGTCATTTGGTGTGTTGAGATCGTCTATCTAATGTGTGGTGATAGAGCCCACTTTTATGTTTCATGGCCTCAAGTGCCAAATTATCGTTTAAATGTAATCTTATTTATTGCGATAATACGATGTGAGATGAATGCATAAACTTGTAAATAATATGCTAAATGAGTTGATTTAAGATTCATGAAAATGTTAGTACGCTCTTATAGTAAATTGCATATGTAATTATGGTTTGGGTCGTTTTCATTTAACTTGTGAATACATATGAATATATCAGCTAGACTTGTGAGTTATTAAAGCATGTATATGTTGTTAGTTTTGATGAATTATTGTAAAATGAATTATTTGAATATGAGTTGAGTGTACTTATACATGAGAGTATATGCTAGTTTTATGATTTAATGAAGCGTGGATATGTTATTGTGACTTGTTTAGAATATGGTTGTGAATGTGTTGTAGCATGCTCTGGTTTAACCTTTGATATTGTGTATACATTGTGGTTGTTTCAATATTCATTGAGCTTGATTAAGCTCACCCACTCCTTTTAATACTTTTGCAAACTATTAGCATTGTGGTGTGAGCGGTGTAGGGATACCAAGGAAGTGATCCAAGTTAGGCTTTAGTTTTTGTATAGATGATATTGTTATTATTCTTTGAATTGTGGGATTAAGGCAATGTGGTATACTTTTAGTTGATTGATTCCATGATGTTTTGTATATTTACATGACTTTGTTGCTCTTAGGATTTACGGATATCAAGCTTGGTATATTGATTGCTTGATCGAACATATTTACGATGTTTTGAACTGTTATTATAGTTATTTTAACGAATGTTGATAAAGTAATATATGCATATTGATTTGATACAACTTTGAATGGACTAAATGCCTAAATATGCCTTGTTTTGTTTCCTGAAGCAGATGTATTGATATTCGAGTTTTAAAATCAATACCTCCTTGATATTTTGAATATGCAGAAAGTGAGTAACCCAATTTGGTATCGATACCATACCACGAGTATCGATACTCTGGGTAATAAAATCGATACTTTTTAAAACGTACCGATACCTACGTGATTTATTTAGAATTTTTTCTTAGTGGTTTAAAAGCATGCTTAATTCTTGTTATAAGTTCATTTCATATATGTTTAGCATGCTTATATGATGACCAAGATAGGTTTGTCTTAAAATTCTAATATATGCTAAAGTGAATGCTTTTTGCTTGCTAACGGGACAATCTATAATGCATGTGATATGTTACTTGGGCTCAACGACTAGGCCGGGTATAGGGTGTTACAATTCACACAAATCTAGTCTAATATTCAAATGACAATGATTGATATCCATAGATGAACCAAAGTATACTCAATAACACAACACATTAACAGACCCAAAGATTTTCTTTATTAAATTGTCAAACCAAATAAGAAAAGTATTTAACCACCTCAGTGGTGGCTTGCAGTTGGCACTACCGAGTGCCACTCAGCAAATCTCAACTCATCTTGCCTCAACAATCTCCCCCTTTGGAAACTTTATTGAACAAAACCAAACAATATAGGAAGCTAATCATCACTAGCTCCCCTTCAACATAATCCTTACTCTACTAAGCTCAACTAAGTACATACTAAAGTAACTTTAACTAACACTGTTATGTCTAGAATTCATACCAACAATCAAACTACTAAATTATAACTAATTAAGTAGTAGATAAGTTAAATTACAACAAAGAAAACATATGCCATAGCATAATGTCATAGTTCTATATCAGTATAACAATGCCACAACATAATAAATATCAATATTAGTAAATAAGTATTATCTAAATTATACATATCAGATTGAATAAGATTTCAAAAGAAAAGAAATTTATCCCCATAACAAGGTCTGATTCATTTTCAGCATTTTCAGCAACATCTTTTGGAAACGTAATCTATGTCATCAAACAGAAAAAGAACATATACTTCCCACAAAGAAATCACTGCACAACAACCAAAACACTCTCAACATAAGTAGCTCCCCTATCTACTCCCAAATTTAACTCTATTCCCCCTTTTTGTTAAACAAACTTGCAAATCAGAATGCTAAAGATCCTTACTCTCTTGACTGGGCCAAGGCAAAAAAAATATTTAAGAATATGAGGACTAAAATGATACAATCTAATCAGGAGTAGAAGATCACTGAATTGAGTGAACAATTGTGCAAGGATCACTTGCTCTGCAATCCTTCCTTATTGCAACCTCTCTGTCATCTATTGAATGATCTTTATCTCAGCTCTCATCTTGGCTATCACTTGATTATTTGATTCAATAGAGGATGTCAAATGATAAATAATCATTCTATTGAATCCTTTATCATTGCTCGAAGGGCTAGTGGAAGTCGGAATTTCTACCTCCTCTATAGTAGTTGTTTCTTCATGATCTACTTGTTCTACCTACTCAATATCCTCTTCACATGTTTTCTCTGTTGGCTCTGCATTAACATGTGTTGGATCTTGTAACACCCATTTTTGGTGAGTCCTAGATACGGGTGAGTAGAAAGAGAGAAATATGTGAGACGCAATCCTTTTTGTCCAATTAATACTTTCGGCGCATAAGTCGGGTGCAAAGTTGACGTTAGAGTATTATGTAACGATTGTTCTATTAATTTGTTGAGTTGTAAAGAATAAAGGATTGATAAGAGTATTGAGGATTTTTGGGTGAATTGGGTTATCGTCAAAGGTATTATACACCCAATTTATTGAGTTATTATGCTAATTATGTTCTAACGGAGAAGTTAGGAAAGGATGAACGGACGAACTAGAATTTTTAAAAATATTAGATTTCCATTTACATGTGTAAACCATTTATAAATACAGTCTTAAAAGTTTGAGACATGTGTTAGATTCCAATAAGCATTTAGGTTATATATATAGATATTCAGGTTAGAAAAGGGAGAGTTTTTCTTCTTCCTCCTCAAGAAGTATTGTTACCTGAACCTTAAATAATGTACAATATTTCTTTCTCCTTCAAGCCAGAGTTGTAGATTTGGATCTTCACCAGTTATTACTCCATGTCAAGGTAAGATATATGAATCTGCCTATTATATTGTGAAAGAGTAAGTCTGTTAGGTCTGGTAAATCAGTAAGATGAAGATATAAGGCACTGCTTAGGGATTTACAATGTTAGAAATGATGGAACAAGGAGCATATGAATAGGTCTTGATGGATTTTCATGTTCTGTAGTAGTAGTTTCTATTGATTTGCGTGATGGAAATCTAGATCTAGAGTTTTAGATTACAGTAGGTAAGAATCAGGTGAGTCTCTAAGCTGACACTTGCATGTATACTGTTCAAATAAAATACTTTGTGGAAATTGATTGAACTATGTAAGAGAAACTAGAAAAGTATAGAAAGAATGTTTGTAGGGAATAACATATATAGTTTGTATGGAATCTGTCAAGTTTAAGTATGTGATAAGTATCCTGATGTTGAATCATGGTTTTATGGTACATCTGTTAAATATGCGAAGAGATGCGAATTAGTTTAGGGGTATATTAAAGCATTAAAGCATTGAGTCCCAAATGGTGTCAATGTATGAAGAGTCTGTTAAATGAGTTAGTGTCTGTTTATTGTGGTGGAGTCTAAAGGGGTCTTTCGGGACTTGAAAAAAAAACTCTGAAAGGAAAAGTCCATGGCCACGATACATTCTGGCAAGAATTAAAGGACGGTGATTCCCAATGGGGTTCTCTATGTGTCCTAGGACGATGATGGGCAAACATCATGAAATGTGAGTTTAGACAAATCCATATTGTAAACACGTCAGGAAAGGAAATGAGAGCCTTTGTGGCAAATCATAAAATAAAAGCTTTTGTGGCGAATCATGAAATGAAAACCTTTATGGTGAATCATGAAATGAAAGCTTTTGTGGAGAATCTTAAAAAGAATAGCCTTCGTGGAAAATTATGAAAGGGAATGCCCTTATGGTGGATTATGAAGGAACAACCTATGTGGTGAGTTCTACAAGGAAAACTTTTGTGGTGCACTCTAGATGTATTGTTCTTGAGGCGTGTTTTAGTAAGGCTCTCAGGGATGAACTATGAAGGATGCTCTTTGTGGCGGGCTCTGTATTAAGTAATTGGTGTATTTGGTATGGCTCTTAAACGTAAACAATGGAATCAGTAAGTACGAAATGTATCTATGGGCTATATGGTAAGGTATTTTATAAGACTAACACTCAATCGGAGGTGGTGAATTGAAAAGATACACTGAAGTAATGAGTTAGCATTGAAAATGTATTCTGAATAAGGACGTAAAATTTGTATGATTAAAGGAAGTGTCTGTCACCTGTGTCTGTATTTCTTCCTGAATCATGATGAGGTGATGGCTTGAAGATTCAAGAATGTAAAGAAAGTATCAAATATATTGAAGAGAAGGAAATAGTCTCAGAGCAAGGTATGATAATGGACAAGTATAAAAGAATAATAATTGAGGAAGTATTCACTAAAGACTAAGTTGAAGGATAAGAACAATAAGATCATTTGTATAAGTTGTCAGTTGCGACGCGAAAATATGACTCAGGTAAATGATGTTTTCATCACTGAGTTCTTATGAACTTACTTATGTGTGTAATATGTTATAGGAGGGACGATGCGAGTTTGCGCCAGGAGGGACGATGCCAAGATTGCCAAGAAGTGGCGTATAGGGTCATTATGAATATAGAGCGAGTTAGAGGTGCATTTAAAGTCTAAATTGCTACTTAGAAATCCATGCTTTGAGGTATTTGTAATAGATTAGGTTTTTAAATTAAATATCGTTGCAATTTAATTACCTCGAGTAGTTGTATTTACTTATTTTATATACTTATGTATTTTATTTTACAATTTTGTAGTTAAGTAAGTTGTCATTATCTGTAAATTGTATAAGTAAATTATGTTGGGACTGCCGGTTTGCCTCGTGGCGTAGTGGAAAAAAATTCCAGCGATCCATAGCCAAGGATACATGTACAAGGAACGAAATGGGTTGAAAATATACCTTCTTTACTGAAAACATTGAAAAAATGCTTGTACCACCCCTAGCCTGTATCGGTCGTCGGATTTGGGCTACAGAGTATTACCGGAGCATAACATCGTATATTGAACATTTTATTATAATAAACAAATCACATTGTAAATCATAGAAAAATCAACCAAAACCATACATATGATCCCTTTTATGAGTCCTCGAAGCCCTAAAAAGACATTAGAAACGAATTGGGACTAAATTAGAAACATATGAAATTTTTCGAAAAAAGGCAAATTTTTTTCAAACTGCAGGGGTCACATGACCAAGAGACACGCTCGTGTCTCAGGCCGTGTGGGTATTCGAAATAGGGACACATGACCGTGTCCGTACCCGTGTAACTCTCTGACTTGGGTCACACGACCAAGCCACATGCCCGTGTGCCAGGTCGTGAACCATTCGAAATAACCCCGTAGGCCTATATGCCAGGCTATGTGCTAGGCCGTATGCTAGGTCATGTAACAACCTAACTTGTAACCCTTTTAAAGTTACAAGGGACACACAGCCATGTCCCAGGTTGTGTGTCACACACGATTGAGACACACGCTGTGCCTCTGCTCATGTGGACGAAAAATAAACCATTTCTAAGCCATTTTTCTCACCCAATCAAGCATGAACCTACAATCACTTTTACACATTTGAACTAGCATTCAAATTTCCTTAAAACTAAGCATAAATAAGCAATTCCAATATGGTATATATATACATCCAACCAATATGCCCAAAGGGAACCTCAATTACAACATCAGTACATGTATAATCATATGCTTAAATTTGCCATAATGTTCACTAACTTCAAAACTAAGTTTGCATCAACATAAGCCATTTAAATTACCTAACAACCAAACACCAAAAATGTACCAATTGTACCATTCCACTACCAACACTAATAAACTGTTATGTCATTCATAAGAAAGATACCAAATCACCATATTTCAAACATATCACAAAATATTCACAACATGGATTTTAAAACTAGTCTTTCATCTCTATTTATTCAAACACCTAACCAAAATATAAATGCTAGCATAACATTTAATTCAACAACATTAAACCATTCACAAGTGATTTCATCCATATAATTTTATCAAGTCAAAAGATACATGTATACAACTTAGAAGACAAAGTGTTCAAACACATAACTTAGTAGTTCATTATTGTACCAAAATTAACTAGACACATATATAATTATATTGCCACATATACATGCCACAACCCCAAAAGAGTTCGAAAACTACTAACGATGATGGACAGTGTGAGCTGAAGTTTCAATTGGTCCCAAGTCAGCAAAAGTAATCTACAAAACGACACACAAACACGTATAAGCTTATAAAGCTTAGTAAGTACATAGAAAATTATTTAACTCAACATTAAATGATTGAAGCTCTTATATTACTTGATTGATATTATTGAATCGTAAACACGACACGAAAGCGCTATTGGGAGTACCAAAGCACAACAAGGGCACGTAAGTGCGTTCAGGGGTACCAAAGTACAACAGGGGCACGTAAGTGCATTCAGGGGTACCAAAGTACAACAGGAGCACACAAGTGCATTTAGGGGTACTGAAGTGCAACAGAGGCACATAAATGCATTCAGGGGTACCAAAGTACAACAGGGGCGTGTAAGTGCATTCAGGGGTACTGAAGTACAACAAGGGCAGGTAAGTGCATTCAGGGGTATCGAAGTACACCAGTTTTCTACTAAATTATAGAGTACATGTACATAAATAAATTTAATTAAGCAATTTACTATTGTGAACTTACATTGGCACCAACACGAAGGAGTACGACCGGCTAATCTACGACTTTTGTCTTCCCTTGATTTAAATCCGGTTGAGATATATATTGATCTAAATAAATAAATTAAACCAATTTAATAATTGTTCTATTCAATTCAATCCAAATTCACTTGTTTGGAAAAAGTACACTTTTGCCCTTATACATTTGATTTCTTTTCAATTATGTCCCTAGTTCACAAAAAGGGAAAATCATGCAATTCAACCCCAATCTATCATAGCCGAATATCAATTAGGTCCTTAGCAAGCTCTATATTTCCCTTATTTCACAATTTCACCATGTAAAATTTTCTAATTTTCAATTCAATCCCTATTTGACAGTTTCATCAAAAATCACTTAACAAAATTTGTTTAACTATCAACAACTATCCATTTTCTTCCATAAAACATCAAAACTCTTGCACATTCATTAATGGTAAAACCTTAATACTTTGACAGTTTCACAAATTAGTCCCCGGGCTAGCTAGATTAAGCTACAACAATCCCAAAAACATAAAAATAATTAAAAATAGGATAGAATCTACTCACATGCAAGAAAAAGAGTGATGGCTAAAAGTTTCAAGCTTCCATGGCTTTTCCTCCTTCAATATTCTATTGAAAAGATGAACATGTATGCTTTGTCTTTTGTTTTCTGTATTTTAATATCTTTTAATTATCAAAATACAACATTAGCCTTATTAATTAACGTTTATAATATCATTTGTGATTACCGTAAAAGTCCACTAACAATTTATATGGTCTAATTGCAACATAAGGACTCATACTTTAAAGTTATATAGCCATTTAATAACCTTAGCTACTAGAACTCCACTTTTGCGCTTTATGCGATTTAATCCTATTTATCAAATTAAACATGGAAACAATAAAATTTCTTACCGAAATTTTTATAAAGTAATGCTAGCATTTTGTAGACATTAAAATAATAATAAAATAATATATTTACGTCAGATTTGTGGTACTGAAACAACTATTCTAATTTCACTAAAAACGGGCTGTTACAACTCTCTCTCTAAAATAATTTTTGTCCTCGAAAATCTTACCAGGAAAGAGGTCTGGATATTGCCTTCTCATAGCTTTTTCGGGTTCCTAGGTGGCTTCCTCTATCCCATGGCGATGCCACAGAACCTTTACTAAAGTTATGCTCTTATAGCTATGCTCGTATTTCTTAATTCTTTAACCCCACGAGCCAAAATTTTGATCGATTCCTCGCTGTACAACATATTAGGTTGAATCTCAACATCCACCGGTGGGATAACATGTGAAGGGTTAGATTGATACCGTCACAACATAGACATGTGAATCACGTTATGAATCTTTTCTAACTCTGACGGTGAAGCTAATCGATATGTTACTGGTCTGATTCTTGCAATAACCTCATATGCCCGATATATCGCAGACTTAACTTTCCTTTTCGACAGAATCGAAGAACTTTATTCCAGGGCGATACTTTCAAGAATACTCTGTCACCGACTTGAAATTCTATGTCTTTACGTTTTAAGATTCGGATATGATTTCTAATGATTTGAAGCTACTTTCAAACTATCTCGAATCACTTTTACTTTTTCTTCAGTCTCACGAATCAAATCAACCCCGTGTATATTTTTCTTACTGAGTTCAGTCTAGTATAACAAAGTTTGGCATTTACGACCATACAAAGCTTCATACGAGGCCATCTTTATGCTCGACTGAAAATTGTTGTTATACGCAAATTCAACCAACGATAAATATTGTTCCCAGTTACCTTCAAACTCTAATACACAGCAATGAAACATATCCTCGAGAATTTGAATTACTCGCTCTGACTAACCATCAGTCTGAGGGTGAAATGCAATGCTAAAATGCAATCGCGTACCTAGAGCTTCTTGTAACTTCCTCCAAAATCGTGATGTAAACCGCGAATCTCTATCTGAGATGATGGAAACCGACACCTTGTGTAATCTAAAAATTTCAGAAATGTATAACTCAGCTAATTTCTCAAGGGAGTAATCTGTACGTACTGGAATAAAATGTGCTGACTTCGTCAAACGATTAACGACAACTCAAATAACATCTTTCTTTCTCGGAGATAAGGGTAAATCTGATACGAAGTCCATAGTAACTCGTTCCCATTTCCATTCCGGTATCATCACTGGTTGTATCAAACCAGAAGGTACATGATGTTTAGCTTTAACTTGCTGACATATTAAACATCTTGATACAAAGTCTGAAATCTCTCGCTTCATACCCAGCCACCAGTACATCTGTTTCAAATCGTTCGACATTTTAGTGCTACTAGGGTGAATGGAAAAACTGCCATAATGAGCTTCATACAAAATCTTTTGAATTAACTCTGAATCCCTCGGTGCACAAACTCTACCTCTAAAAAGTAAACAATCATCAGACCCAATTTGAAAATCTGAATCAGGAGTCGACTCGTAAAATGTTCATTTAGCTACCAACGCATCATCGTATTTTTGAGCCTCACAAATATGTTGTAAGAACAAAGGTTTAGCTTTTAAGTCAGCTAAAATCGAACCATCAATAGACAATGACAACCGCGTATTTAGCGCTCGTAAAACAAACAAAGATTTTCTACTCAGAGCATCAACCAATTCATTTGCTTTTCCCGGATGATAATCAATAATTAATTCATAGTCTTTCAACAACTCGAGCCATCTACGCTGTCTCAGGTTCAAATCTTTCTACGATATTAAATACTTCAAACTCTTATGATCGGTAAAAATGTGACATTTTTCGCTGAACAAATAGTGCCACCAAATTTTCAACGCAAACATAATAGCTGCCAACTCTAAGTCATGTGTTGGATAATTCTTTTCATGCAGCTTTAATTGTCGGGAAGCAAAGTTATTACTTTGCCTTCCTGCATCAAAACACAACCTAATCCATTTAAAGATGCATCACTAAAACTCACAAATTCTTTACTCGATTCAGGCTGAACTAGAATGGGTGCCTTAGTCAACAGTGCTTTCAACTGATTGAAACTTTGCTGACATTTCTCAAACCATTCATATTTCACATCTTTCTATAATAATCGTGTCATCGGTGTAGCTGTCACAGAGAATATTTTGAAGAATCTTCCATAATATCTGGCTAGTCCCAAAAAACTTCTAATCTCAGATATATTTTTTGGAGGCTTTCAATCCAAAATAGTTGATATTTTGCTCGGATCTACTCTGAAGCCATCTACCGACACAACATGTCCCTGAAAACAAACTTGTTGTAGCTAGAATTCACATTTGTTAAACTTAGTGAATAATTATTTTTCACGTAAAGTTTGCAAAACAATTTGCAGATGTTCAGCATGCTCGAATTCATCCTGTGAATAAACCAAAATATCATCAATGAAAACCAACAAAACGATCTAGATACGGTCTAGAAATTCTATTCATTAGATTTTAAATACTGCAGGTGCATTGGTTAAACCAAACGACATCACTAAAAATTCATATTGTCCGTACCTGGTTCTGAATGTAGTTTTTGACACATCCAAATCTTTAACTCGCAACTGATAGTAGCTAGAACGAAGATCAATCTTTGAGAATACTGTTGCACCTTTCAACTGGTCAAACAGATCATCAATACGTGGCAATGGATATTTGTTCTTTATTGTCACTTTGTTGAGTTTTTGATAATCAATGCATAATCGCATAGTTCCATCTTTCTTCTTGATGAATAAAACAGGGGCACCCCAAGGAGAAAAGTTGGGCAGAGCAAAGCCTCTATCTGTCAACTCTTGCAACTGTGCTTTCAACTCTTTCAAGTCTACAGGTGTCATTCTATATGGTGCTATAGATATCGGGGATGTTCCCGACATTAGTTCTATTCCAAACTCAACCTCTCATATTAGAGGTAGCCCAGACAACTCTTCTGGAACTACATCCGGAATTCAAATACCATTGGAACCGATGCTAGTTTCATTTCTAAAGCTTGGAGTCAACTATATAAATGAGATATGCCTCACAACCCTTTTCAACATATTTTCATGCTGTCGTAACAAAGATTATACTTGATGTACCATCCAATCTGTTTGATTCAATTCGAACCTGCGTACCATTCTGATATTCTAACACAATATATTTTTTCTACAATTCACAATAGCATCATGCTATGTTAACCAGTCCATTCCCAGAATCACATCGAATTCATCAAAAGGTAACAACATCAAACTAGTAGGAAAGTCGTAACCCCTAATTTTCAGTGGGCAAGACCTACATAACTGATTAACTAGAACACGTCAACCTAAAGGACTTGTGACCTTAATAGTATATTCAGTGAATTCAATAGGTATTTTCTTTTTGTCTACTAATGTAGTGCATATATACGAATGAGTTGATCCAGGATCAATCAATGCATATACATTAATATCAAAGAGAGAAAAAAATATCGGCAATAACATCTGGAGTAATAGCTTCTTCTCGAGCCCGAATTGCATACGCTCTAGCCAGTGTTCTCACTTTTCACTATTCATTCATCTCGTTATTCTTTCCTCGACCTGGAGTAGTATTTCTAGCATTTCCAAATCTTCTACCCTTATGAGAGGTTGTTTCGAGCTTATTTGATTGACTCTCGAAATCACTTTGCTTCTTAGAACAGTTACGGAGAAAGTGGTCGGTAGCTCCACAACAGAAACAAGCTCCCAATTTCAATCAACACTGACCAAAATGTCTTTTATTACTGTCATCACACGTTAGAACTATTCTTTCCACATTTTTTATGCTTCTAACACTCACCGCTAGAGCATTGACTGACGGGAAATTGTTTTGTCTTGGTTTCTCTCGATTAATAAAGTCTAAAGGAGCAACTGACTAACTTGTGTCATTTCTAACTTTCTTTGAGGGAGACGACCGAGCAAGCCTAAATGACCATCTCTTGTTATAGTCTTTGAATCTTGAACCTAATTGTCATTTACTTTTACAAATCTCTTCAACATTTTGTGCTAGCTTGGATAGTTCTACAAATTTCGTAACTTTAAAGCTACTACAGCCAACCGAATCCCATCGTTCAACCCATTTTCAAATCTAATACACATTTCCTCCTCAGTCGATACAATATTACGAGCATACTTGCTTAATTGCATAAATTCTCGTTCATACTCGACTACAGTTCAGTTTTCTTACTTTCATTCAAGAAATTCTTTTTTTTCTGATCGATAAACAATCGGCAACATACTTTTTCTTGAATTCATTCTAGAAGAAATCCCAATTAATTTGATCATCTGATACCATCATGCTCAAGGTATCCTTCCACAAATATGCTTTGTCTTTTAGGAAAGACACCGCGCATCTTAAGCAATCTTTAGGGGTGCACAATAATTCTACAAAAACTCTCTTTTTATTTAATAGCCAGTACTCGGCTTTTGACGGATCATCATCTACCGTACCTCTAAACTTTATCGCTCTATATTTTTGAACCTTATCCACAGATACCCAAGTAACTAACACTGGTCAGGGGTGGTAGTATTCAGAGGTGCCGGAGGTGGCATAATAAGGGGTGGAAGAGGTGGCGTGGCCGTATTTGCTTGATTAAACTTGTTTAACCATTGGTTCATCATTCCCATAAGCATATTTTTTATTTCATCACTAAAAAATTGAGGAGGAAGAGCACTGTTACTTGCCTCATGATTCAAAGCTTGAACATTACTTTCAGCTTCATTAACTATAGCTCAACTTGATTCTGGTGACATATTGAACCTATAAGAAAAAAATTGTTAGAATGGATCAAACGCATCACACTATCATAGGGTATATGTGGCATGTATATACTAATTCTTATTTTGCTATGTTTGTCCTAGAATGGATTAAACCATAGCTCTGATACCAAAAAATGTAACAGTTATAACAACTCGTTTTCAGTTAAATCAGAATAGTGGTTTTAAGACTACAAATCTGATGTAAAAATATTTATTTTATTATTATTTTAATGTCTACAACATGCTAGCATTACTGTATAAAAATTTCATTAAAAATTTTATCGTTTGCATGTTTAATTTGATGAAAAGGATTAAATCGCATATAGAGCAAAAGTGGAGTTCTAGTAGCTAAAGGTATTATATGACTATAGAAATTTAAATTACGAGTTTTTATGTTGCAATTAGACCATATAAATTGTTAGTGGACTTTTATGGTCATTAAAAATGATATTATAAAGGTTAATTACTAAGGCTAATGTTGTAATTTGATAATTTAAAGACATTAAAATATAGAAAACAAAAGACAAAGCATGCATGTTCATATTTTCAATTGAATATTGAAGGAGGAGAAGCCATGGAAGCTTGAAAATTTCGGCCATTACTCTTTTTCTTGCATATGAGTAGATTTTATCCCGTTTTTAATGATTTTTATGTTTTTGGGATTGTTGTAGCTTAATCTAGCTAGCCCAAGGAGTAATTTGTGAAACTTTCAAAGTATTAGGGTTTTACCATTAATGAATGTGTAAGAGTTTTGATGTTTTATGGAAGAAAATGGTTAGCCGTTGATAGTTAAACAAGTTTTGTTAATTGATTTTTGATGAAATTGTCAAATAGGGATTGAATTGAAAATAGAAAATTTTACATGGTGAAATTGTGAAATAAAGGAAATATAGAGCTTGCTAGGGATCTAATTGATATTTGGCTATGATAGATTGGGGTTGAATTGCATGAATTTCAATTTTTATGAACTATGGACTTAACTGAAAAGAAATCAAATGTATAAGGGCAAAAGTGTAATGTTGTCAAACATGAGAATTTGGATTGAATTGAATAGAAAAATTATTAAATTGGTTAAATTTATTTATCTAGATCAAGATATATCTCAATCGAATTTAAATTGAGGGAAAACGAAAGTCGTAGATTAGCCGATCGTACTCATTCGCGTTGGTGCCGGTGTAAGTTCATAGTAGTAAATTGCTTAAGTAAATTTATTTATGTATTTTTACTCTATAATTTGGTAGAAAACTATTCTACTTCGGTACCCCTGAATTCACTTACGTGCCCTTGTTGTACTTCGGTACCCCTAAATGCACTTACATGCCCCTATTGTACTTCGGTACCCCTAAATGCACTTATGTACGCCTGTTGTCCTTTGGTACCACTGAATGTACTTGCGTGCCCCTATTGTACTTCAGTACCCCTGAATACACTTAGGTGCCCTTGTTGTACTTCAGTACCCCTGAATGCACTTACGTGCCCATGTTGTACTTTAGTAATCTTGGTAGTGCTTTCGTACCGTTTTTATGATTCAGTAATATCAATCAAGTAATATAAGATCTTCAATCATTTAATGTTGAGTTAAATAAATTTCTATGTACTTACTAAGATTTATAAGCTTATATGTGTTTGTGTGTCGTTTTGTAGATTACTTTTGCTGACTTGGGACGGATCGAAACTTCAGCTCACACTATCCATCATCGTTAGTAGTTTTTGAACTCTTTTGGGGTTGTGGCATGTATATATGGCAATATAATAATATATGTGTCTAGTTAATTTTGGTACAATAATGAACTACTAAGTTATGTGTTTGAACACTTTGTCTTCTAGGTTGTATACATGTATCTTTTGACTTGATAAAATTATATGGATGAAATCACTTGTGAATGGTTTAATGTTGGTGAATTAAGTGTCATGTTAGCATTTATATCTTAGTTAGGTGTTTAAATAAATAGAGATGAAAAACTAGTTTTAAAATGTATGTTGTGAATGTTTTGTGATATGTTTGAAATATGGTGATTTGGTATCTTTCCTATCAGTGGCATAAAAGTTTATTGGTGTTGCTAGTGGAATGGTACAATTGGTACCTTTTTTGGTGTTTGGTTGTTAGGTACTTTAAATGGCTTATGTTGATGCAAACTTAGTTTTGAAGTTAGTGAACATTATGGCAAATTTAAGCATATGGGCGTACATGTATTGATGTTGTAATTGAGGTGCCCTTTGGGCACATTGGTTAGATGTATATAAATACCATATTGGAATTGCTTCTTTATGCTTGGTTTTAAGGAAATTTGAATGCTAGTTCATATGTGTAAAAGTGATTGTAGTTTCATGCTTGATTGGGTGAGAAAAATGGCTTGGAAATGGTCTATTTTTCGTCCACACGGGCGTACGTCTCAGCCGTGTGTGACACATGGCCTAGGACACGGTCGTGTGTCCGCTGTAACTTTAAAAGGGTTGCAAGTTAGGCTGTTACACGGCTTAGCACATGGCTTGACACACGGGTGTGTTGGGTTATTCCGAAGGGTACACGGCCTGACACAAGGGTGTGTGGCTTGGCCATGTGACCCAAGTCAGAGAGTTACATAGGTACGAACACGGGTTGGGACACGGCCGTGTGTCCCTATTTCGAATGCCTACATGGCCTCGCCACATGGCCGTGTGACCCCTACAGTTTGAAAAAAAATTTCCTTTTTCTAAAAATTTTCATATGTGCCTTTTTCTAAAAAATTTCATATGCTTTCGGTTTAGTCCCAATTCGTTTCCAACGTCTTCTTAGGGCATCGTGGGCTCATAAAAGAGACCGTATGTATGATTTTGGTTGATGTTGCTATGATGTACGATGTGATTTGTTTATTATAATAAAATGTTCATTATACGATGTTATGCTCTGGTAATACTCTATAGCCCAAATTCGGCGACAGATATGGGCTAGGGGTGTTACAATGCTGCTGATTCGATGTCGATGAAAATTTCTCAACCTCGTAAAAAATGAACAACCCCTTTCTCTTGAACTTTTTAGAGAGAATTAAAAACGGTTGCTAGACCTTTTAAATTATTAAGTTGGTAACCTTAACACGCTAAGGGATTATCATCCTTTAATCCTCTGTGATATCACATATTAAAAAGGAAAACCAAGAGTATTCCCTTATTAATAGAGCAAACAAATGGAAATTTAGAAATATGAATTATATTCTTTCCAAAAGAATACAAGATTATTCCCATATTAATAGAGAAGACAAATGGAAAGTTAGAAAAATGAATTATATTCTTTCGAAAAGAACATTAATTTCTGTCTTTTATAATTTGACTAAAATTAATTAATATAACTGTTTATATTAACAATTTCGATAGAATATATACAATTAATATTTTGTACGAATCAAATTTATATACTAATTATATTCTTTTCAAAAGAATACTATTTTCTATGTCTTTTATATTTTGATCGAAATTAATTAATATAATTGAATAAATTCGGTAATATATATAATTAATATTTTGTAAGAATCAAATTCATATATTAATTACATTCTTTAAAAAAGAATATTAATTTCCATGTCTTTTATATTTTTATTGACATTAATTAATATAACTGTTAATATTAATAAATTCGGTAAAATATATACAAATAATATTTTGTATGAAAGGAATTCATATATTAATTTTATTTATGTTCTCTATTTGTGTACAACAAGTTTGTACATATAATGTATTTAATATTTAACTATCAAATTAATTTAATTTAATAATTAATTTAATTCATGTGACAACTAAATATAATACCAAATGTATTTGGATATTTTTCGTTTTCACTATAGGATGTGACCCTGTAGGCTCTTGTAACATTGGTAGTAATACTAGAACGTTTCTAACATTACAAGCTATCAATGGCATCAAACAATGTATCATTGTCACCCAAGTTAGAAGAATTCATGATTCGATAGAACCTTTTTGTAATAATCTTTTCATGTATTATATCTTTTTATACCTAATATCTAGATTGGACACAAGTCACGGAATAGTCACACTTGTATAGTCCAACATCATATTTCTTGATTTTCTGAGCAGACTACAATAAACAAATAAGTGTGATATCTTATATCAATTTATTCGAGCATGGCCATGCATTTCTAGTCTCACTCCATCAAGAGGTCTAAGATATTGCTCCCATTATGTAGGAGGGATAAATCCTATCTTGATCAACCTTATCCCACTACATGGATTGTGGTATATCCAACATCAGTCTTTATAGTACAATCTGTTACAGTAGACATTTTGACTGTATCAAAATATACGACTCACGATGTTGTGACAATGATGATTTCAAGTCTAAGGATCATATACATAGTTATCACTACGAGTAATATTGTGACTATTACATGATAATCCAAGAAACGTACTCCTAACAGGTCAGTCCAATATGTTGTTCTCGAACACATACTCATGTATTGATTTTGATATCCATATGTCAATGACAACTCTTTGTCATCAATCAACTACACATTAGTTTTAATGCATTATTGTTGTCCAAGTCCACAATAATATTTGGCTAAGGACCTTTTTAATCATATTTTCTTAGGACTTTATTAATATTCAGTTTAGTTATATATACATAAAAAGAAACTAAAACAATAATGACAATGCCTTAAATTAATAAACAAGGTAAAATGAGTATGTGATTACAATCATCTAATGATTTGTCTTTTGGCATACTTTAACAATCTCTCACTAGCACTAAGACCAATCAATCATATATCTAATACCGAGTGACTTAGTGTGACGATCATGCTTCTGCTGTGTCAAAGGCTTTGTCAGTGGATCAGCGATGTTTTCATCTATTTGTACTCTGCATATTTTTACACCTCCTCGATCAATAATTGTCAAATGAGATGAAAGTGCCTAAGTATATGTTTTGACCGTTGGTGAGATCTAGGTTCCTTTGCTTGTGTAATAGCTCTGTTGTTGTCACAACGAAGTTCTATAGCATCTGATATGCTAGGCACAACCCCTAGTTTAGATATGATCTTCTTGATCCAAACAACCTCTTTTGCAACCTCACTAGCTAGAATATATTTGGCCTCAATTATAGAATGAACTACTGTATCTTGCTTTGAACTTTTCCAGCTTACAGCACCAGTATTAAGGTAAAATGCACAACCCGATTGTGATTGTGAATCATCCTTGTCGGTTTGGAAACTAGCATCAGTTTTATGGTTCATTAAATTGGTTGTTTTATGCTTGAATTGGTATGTTTAGATACTTTGGTTAAGGGTGCAAATGGCTTGTAGGTACATGCTTGAAATGGGTAAAGGAAATGGCTTGATTTTGACCAATTTCTCTTCGACACGGGTGTGTGTCTCAGCCTTGTGTGTCACACAGCCATGTGACACGACCATGTGTCCTCTGTAGGTTTTACAGGTTTCACGTTACACAATTACACGGCCTAGCACATGGGCATGTAAGGCCATTCCGGCTGCTACACGGCCTGGCACACGGGCATGTGGCGTGGCCGTGTGACCCAACTCAGAGAGTTACATGGGCACAGACACAGCCTGAGACACGGGCGTGTCCTAGCCCATGTCCTAGCCCATGTCCATGCCCATGTAACAGTCAAAATAGGGACACACGGTCGTGTCCTAGCCAATCTCTGTGCCCGTGCAACTTTTTGACTTAGGTCACATGGCCAAGCCACACGCCCGTGTGCCAGGCCGTGTGTCACACACGGCTGAGACACACGCCCGTCTCTTAGACCTCGTGAACAAGAAATTGGAAAAAAATCAAGCCATTTCCATCACCCACTTCAAATATGTACCAACAAGCAATTTACTCCTTTGATTAAGGCACCAAAACATACCCAAAACATGCATAATATGACCAATTCAATATACCAATAATTTATACAACCAATATGCCATATAGGAACCTTAATCACAATCAAGAAAATATACCTAAACTTATGTATAATTGGCCATATCTCATCCATTCACATCTAGCTCAATTCCATATCAAAACATAGCATACTTGACCACATTGCATCTGCTCTATCACACATCAAATTGGCTATTAAAACATGCATAAAATTAAACATATTAACAAACAAGTCAACCAACATATCTTATACATGCCAAACACATTAACTAGATTATTAAAGAAAAGTCCACCTATACATGTCATTATAACCTTGACCAAAAAATAAAAAACTATCGATATATTCGCTGGATAGTGTGATAGATCTCTGATGAGCTTCCAAACCGATCAAGCTTTTGATAATCTATAAAACATAGGAAAGAAAACTACGTAAGCATATAATGCTTAGTAAGTTCGTAAATCATGAACATAACTTACCATTTCAATGCATAACCTTATAATTTAAACATGATTCAATCCAACATAAGCTTGGCACAAGCGTAAGCATCATTAACAACACATGTTAGCATATTCAAACATAATCCACATGAATTTAACATAGGTAAGCCATTACACATGAACATAATTCATTTGAATTCATCATTTTCCTTAAAATATCATACTTTCAATGAAACTTACAAATTCAATCCTTTTTATAAACACATGACATAGCTCCTTTTGAACACTTACCATTCCTTTCCCTTTCATGCCCATTGAACCGTTTAGAATGTCATTGGATATGCGAGATATCTCATACAAAGTGTGCTAAACATATAATTGTCACCTTTCCTTTCCTTTACATCATTGCTCTCACAAACTGTGAAATGGGTCTGCTCACACGAGCCGTGGGTTGAAATGTAAGCTATACAATATTGGTCACACGAGCTGTGGAGTATCCACAAGAGCTACAGGACCTCAGCCATGGGTAGGACATTCAAGACCAGCACCCGAAACATGAAAACCCTAATGACATGTCATTTATATCCTACAAATTCCTAAGGTTCAAACGGGGCTCGATAATCATCATGACATAGTTGGATTCACATCATTCAGTTACATAGCAATCAACATATTAACATATAGATCAATATATAGCATTAAACGATATATAATCATACGGACTTACCTCGATAACAAAGACGTCTAAACAAAATCAACTAAGCAAAGGCTTTAGCTTTTCCTCGATCTAGATCCGCACGAGGTCTATTTTTATCTAAATATACAAATTCAGTCCATTTAATAATCATACTAATCAATTTAGTCCAAAATTCTTACTTTTGCAAAATTACACTTTTTCCCCTAATATTTTAACTTCTTTACAATTTAATCCTTAAACTCGTAAAATGAGATTTAAGCAATTTCATCCACATTACATGCTAGCCGAATTCACTAAGGAGTTCTACCAATCCATACAATGCAACATTTCAAAAATTTACCATGGTATTTTACTACTTTTACAATTAAGTCCCTAAATGACAATTTCATTAAAAATCCCTTTACAAAACTTATTTATTTAACAACAAGAACTCATAATCTTTCATTAAAATTCAAAAACCACACAAAAATATTAATGGAAAAACCCTAAACCTTTAAAAATTTTGTAAATTAGTCCCTAGGCTAGCTAGATTAAGCTACAACAATCCCAAAAACATAAAAATAATTAAAAAAGAAACAAAATTATAGTCACATGCAATGGATGTTCTAGCCGAATGTTCAAGCTCTTCTATTGAGTTTTTCCTAACCTATTTTCGGTGGAAGAAACAATGTTAAGGATGAGACTAATTTTTGCTTAGTTTAATTATGATTTATTTATTTATATACTTTTTTAACCTTTTGTTTTTAACTTGAATTTCACTTAATTTATGCCCATCTTTTCCAGTAACAATAAGAATGCTCTAATTACCATTTAAATCCTCATATATTTAAGTTTCATATTTATTTAATACCTTTAGCTACAAGAACTCCACTTTTACACCTTTTACGATTTAGTCCTTTTTATAATATTAAACATGCAAACATCAAATTTTCTTAAAGAAATTTTAACACGACCCTAATATAGTCCTATAAACACAAATAATACTAAAATAAATATTTACTCATCAAATTTGTGGTCCCAAAACTACTGTTCCTATTTTACCAAAAACAGGTTGTTACAACTCTCCCCCAAAAGGAATTTTTGTCCCCTAAATCTTACCAGAAAAGAGGTATGGGTATTGCACTTTCATAGATTCTTTCGATTCCTAGGTGGCCTCTTTTATACTGTGACATTGCTAGAGAAATATTCCTAAAGCTATACTTTTATTTCTCAATTCTTTAACCTCTCAAGCTATAATTCTAATAGGTTCTTCACCGTACATCATATTCGACTATATCCCGACATCCACAGGTGAAATCACGTGTGAAGGATCTAATTGATATCATCATAACATCGATATGAAAATAACATTGTGAATCTTTTCTAACTCAGATGGCAAAGCTAATCTGTAAGCTCCTAGCTCAATTCTCTCAATGACCTCATACAACCCAATAAACCGTGGAGTAAGCTTTCCTTTACGACCGAACCAAAGAAATATTTTCTAAGGTGACACTTTCAAATACACTTTGTCACCGAATTGAAATTATATGTCTTTTTTTTTCAAATCCGCATAAGATTTCTGTCGATCTGAAGCTGCTTTCAAACTGTCACGTATAACTTTGACATTTTCTTTAGTTTCTCAATCAAATCAAAATCGAATAACCTTTTCTCACTAAGCTTAGTCAAGTACAATAGATTTATACACTTTCGTCCATACAAAGTTTCGTATGGTGCCTTTTCAATGCTCGATTGATAACTATTACTGTATGCAAATTCAACCAACGATAGAAATCTCTCCCAGTTACCTTCGAATTCCGAAACACAGCATCGAAGCATATCCTTGAGTATCTAAATCACTCGCTCGGACTGATCGTCAGTCTGAGGATGAAACGTAGTACTAAAATGTAAACGAGTGCCTAAGCCTCATGTAACTTGCTCCAGAATCGGTACATAAACAGTGGATCTTTATTGTAAATAATGGAAACTGGGACACCGTGCAATCTAACGATCACAGTCACATATAAATTTGCTAATCTCTTGAGTGAAAAATCTATACGCACTAGGATAAAATGCGTAGATTATGTCAAATAATCACAATGACCCAAACAACATCCTTCTTTCTCGGAGATAGAGGGAGTCTCAATACGAAATCCATCGTGACACGTTCTCATTTCCACTCTGGAATCATCACTAGTTGTAACAAACCAGAAGGTAGCTGATGCTTGGCTTTAACTTGCTGACAAACTAAACATCTCGATACGAACTCTAAAATTTCTCGTTTCATACTAGGCCAACAGTACATCTGTTTCAAATCACCGTACATTTTATTGCTACCAAGATGAATGGACAAGCTACCATTATAGGCTTCCTGCAAAATCTTTTGGACGAAATCAGAACTTCCTGGAATGCAAATTTTGCCTTTGAAGTACAACCTATCATCAGAACCAACATGAAAATCTGAATCATGTGTCGTCTCAATCTGTTTTTGTTTAGCTTTTAACAAATTGTCACAATTTTGAGCTTTACAAATTTGCTGCAAAAGCATCAGTCTACATTTCAAATAATCAAACCATCATTAACTAATGTCAACTGCATTTTCAAAGCTCACACAGCAAACAGAGGCTTTCTACTTAAAGCATCAACAACATTAGCCTTCCACGGATGATAATCAATGATCAAATCATAGTCTTTCCGTAACTCGAGCCATCTGCGTTGTCTCAAATTCAAATCTTTCAATGACATTAAGCATTTCAAACTTTTATGATCCGTGAAAATATGACATTTTTCTCTGTACAAATGGTGTCGCCAAATCTTCAAAGCAAATACAATTGCTACAAGCTATAAATCATGCGTTGGATAATTCTTTTAGTGAGGTTTCAATTGTCTAGAAACATATGCTATCACTTTGCCCTCTTGCATCAGAACACAGCCCAAATCGTTCAACGATGCATCACTATAAATCACAAATTCTTTATCAGACTCTGGCTGAACTAACACAGGTGCCTCGATTAACAATTCTTTCAAATGATTGAAGCTTTGCTGACATTTCTTAGACCATTTGAACTTAACATCTTTTTGCAACAGTCTTGTCAACAATGTAGCAATCATTGAGAAACCCTTGACGAATCTTCTGTAATATTCGACTAAACCCAGAAAAGTTCTGACCTCAGATACATTTCTTAGAGGCTTCTAATCTACGATAGCTAAAATTTTGCTCAGATCAACTCTAATGTCATCGACCGATACAACATGACCCAGAAATCTAACTTCCCGAAGCTAGAATTCACATTTGATAAACTTTGCGAAAAAAAAATTCGCTCAAAGTTTGCAAAACAATCTTAAAATGCTCGGCATGCTTTTTCTTATCTCTTGAATAAATTAGAAAATCATCAATGAATACCACAACAGATCTGTCTAAATACAGTCTAAAGATTATGTTTATCAAGTCCATAAATACTACAGGTGCATTAGTCAAACCAAATGGCATCACATGAAATTCATAATGTCTATACTTGGTCTTGAAAGCAGTTTTTGGAACATCTGAGTCTTTAACTCACAACTCATAATAACTCGAAAGAAGATCGTTCTTTGAAAACACTATTGCACCTTTCAACTACTCAAACAAATCATTGATACGTGGCAATAGATACTTGTTCTTGATCGTGACTTTGCTGAGTTGTCGATAATCAATACATAATCTCATAGATTTGTCTTTTTTCTAAACCCCTATCTTTCAACTCTTTCAACTCTGTAGGTGCCATTCTATAAGGATCTATTGATAACAGAGATGTTCCAAAGATTAATTCAGTAGCAAACCCAAGCTCCCTGATCAGTGGCAACCTTGGTAACTCCTCTCAAAACACATTTGAATATTCACACACCACTGGAACCGATTCTAGCTTCAACTCAGTAACTTTAGAATCAAATATGTAAGCGAGATATGCTTCACAACCTTTTCAAACATATTTTTGTGCTGACATAGCTGATATAACATTAGATATACTATCCAATCTTATCTAATTCAATTCGAAGTTTTTCACCGTTCTGACAGTTCAACATAATATGCTTTCGTCTACAGTTCACAAAAACATCATATAAAGTTAACCAATCCATACCCAGAATCACGTCAAACTCATCGAAGGGTAGTACCATCAAATTAGCTGGAAAGTTGCAACCCCGAATTATCAAAGGGTAGTTTTTACAGACTTCATCAACTAACACATACTGACCTAGGGGTTTGTTACTTTAACCACAAATTCAGTAGATTTGAAAGGCAACTTCTTATTTGACACTAAGTCATACATACGTATGAATGTGTTGATCTCAGATCAATAAAAGTAGTAAAATCAGTATCAAAGATAGAAAATGTACCGGTGATAACATCTGGCACTGAAGCTTCCTCCACTCACAGATTGCATAAGCTTTGGCTACTCATGCCTCAAATATTACAGAAGAGTCTTTTGTTCCACCTACAACTATTACCCGCATTTCCAGTGTTTCAAGGCGGTTTACTCGGCCGATTAGCTTGAGTCTTTTCTTTGTCAGGCCATTCCAGGGAATCTCTGAGATAATGTTCATATGAACCACAATTGAACCATGACCCATCTTTCAATCTGCATTCACCGAAGTGTCATCTATTACCTTGCTCGCATTCAGGATTTTTGCTCCTGACACTGCCAACACTCGCTACAGACGTAGCTTGAGGTTTCGAGCTCGAATGTTGTTTACCTCAATCCTTCCTAGAATAACCTACCAAAGATGATGACCGGCTATGATATTCTTTTGATTTCTTCGATGGTGACGAGTATGACTTTTCCAAATGTCATTTTCCTGAATCATGAGCCTCAGAATCAGGTTTTCTCTTTTCTTTGCTAAGCTCTTCAGACTTGTGTTCTCTATAAACTAAAATCACGAATTCTTCAGCTCAAGAATCCCGACAAGTAACTTTCTATCTTCATTTAGTCTATCCTCAAATCGAGTACACATTGCAGCTTCTATTGGTACACATTCTCGGGCATATTTGCTAAGTTGCACAAATTTCCTCTCATACTCCGATACTAACATCCGGCCTTGTTTTAGCTCAAGAAATTATTTACGTTTCTTATCAAGAAATCTTTGGCTCACATATTTCTTTTGGAATTTAGTCTGAATGAATTCCAGTTAACTCGATCGCTTGGTACAATCACAATCAAAATGTTCCACCACTGGTAAGTTGAATCTTTCAACAATGATACAACACATTTCAAACATTCCGTCGGTGTACATGATAATTCATCAAAAAATCTGATCATATTTTCTAACCAGAACTTGGGTTTCTCCGGATCATCTTCAGTTGTACCTCTGAACTCTTCAATCCCATATTTACAGATTTTATCAACTAGAGGCTTGTTCACTCGTGTTAATTACAAACCCTGAGGAACTACGGGGATCGATTGGCGAAAATAGGTAGGGGTGGAGGTCGTTGAGCCATTGGGTTCGTTCGTACGAACTCGGTAAACCACTTATTAATCATCTGGAAGAAGGCTTCCTTAGCCTCTGCTCCCCGGTCCTCAGATATGGGCTTACTACCACTCGTCGCTGCTCTGTAAACAGAGGCTTATGCGTTACTTTCAACCTCATCTAAATTGGCTCGGTTGGATGACATTATCTCTATCAGGTTCGTTCGTACGAACTCGGTAAACCACTCATTCATCATCTGGAAGAAGGCTTCCTTAGCCTCTCCTCCCCGGTCCTCAAATATGGGCTTGCTACCACTCACCGCTGCTTTGTGAACAGAGGCTTATGCGTTACTTTCAACCTCATCTAAATTAGCTCGGTTGGATGACATTATCTATATGAAACCATAGTTCAAATCGAGTCTAGAGTTATCACACTATCGCAAGTTATATAATGGCATATATTTCTAGACTCGTACATGCTACGTTCAGCCCGAGAATCAACTAAAACGTAATCTGATACCTCTAAATGTCACACCTCTAACCTGTATCCGTCGCCAAAATAGGGTTACAAAACATTATCGTATAAATGTAATATAAAATAGACATTTCTAAATATTAAAATAAACATAGCATAATCCATTCATAAACATGTATATCATCCCTTAATCGAGCCCTCGAGGCCTTAAAAATGTTTTACAAATGATTCGGCATTAAATCAAAAACATTTGGAACATTTAAGAAAAAAGTTAAAAAAAATTGAATAGCAGGGGTCACACGGCCGTATGGCCAGGCTGTGTAACAATCAAAATAGAGACTTAAGGTCGTGTCCAAGCCCGTATAACTCTCTAACTTGGGTCACACGACCAAGTCACATGCTCATGTGCCATGCCGTGTAACATTCAAAATGGCCACACACATCCGTCTGCCAGGCGGTGTAACTGTCTGACTTGAAACATTTACAACCTACAAGGAACACACGGCTGTGTCGCATGGTCATGTGTCACACACGACTGAGACACACACCCGTGTCTTAGGCCGTGTGGACAATAATTTGGCCAAAACCAAGCCATTTCTTATCACCCAATTCAAACATATACCTACAAACAATTTACTCCTATGATCAAGGCACCAAAACATACCCAAAACATGCATAATATAACTAATTCAATATTGCAATAATCCATACAACCAATATGCCATATAGGCACCTCAATCATAATCGAGCAAATATACCTAAACTTATGTATAATTAGCTATATCTCATCCATACATATCTAGCTCAATTCCATATCAAAAAACAACATACTTACCACATTGCATCCGCTCCATCACACATCAAATTGGCTATTGAAACATGCATCAACTTAACCATATTAATAAACAAAAACAAGGTGTTATAAGTACCAAAAGTTCATCAACCAACATATCTTATACATGCCAAACACGTTAACTAGATTATTAAATAGAAGTCCACCTATGCATACCATTATAACCTTGACAAAAACATCAAAAACTATCGATATATTTGTTGGATAATGTGATAGATCTCCGATGAGCTTCCAAACTGATCGAGCTTTCGATAATCTATAAAACATAGGAAAGAAAACTATGTAAGCATATAATGCTTAGTAAGTTCGTAAATCATGAATACAACTTACCATTTCAATGGATAACGTTATAATTTAAACATGATTCAATCCAACATAAGCTTGGCACAAGCCTAAGCATCATTGAAAACAAATTTTAGCATATTCAATCATAATCCACATGAATTTAACATAAGTAAGCCATTACACATGAGCATAATTCATTTGAATTCATCATTTTTCTTCTACTATCATACTTTCAATGAAAATTACCAATTCAACCCTTTCTATAAACACATGAAATAGTTCCCTTTGAACACTTACCATTCCTTTCCCTTTCATGCACGTTGAACCATTTAGAATATCATTGGATATGCAATATAGCTGACACGAAGTGTGCTAAACATATAATTGTAACCTTTCCTTTACTTTACATCATTGCTCACACGAGCTGTGAAATGGGCCTACTCATACAAGCTGTGGGTCAGAATGCAAGCTACACGATGTTGCTCACATGAGCTGTGGAGTATCCGCAACAAATGCAGGACCTCAGACATCGGTAGGAGATTCAAGACCAGCACCTAAAAAATGAAAACCTTAATGACATGTCATTTGTCTCCTACAAATTCCTAAGGTTCAAACGGGGCTCAATAATTGTCGTGACATTGTTGGATTTACATCATTCAGTTACATAGCAATCAACATATTTACATATAGATCAATATATAGCATTAAAATGATATATAATCATACGAACTTACCTCGATAACAAAGACGTCAAAACAAAATCAACTAATCTGAGTCTTAGCTTTTCCTCGATCTAGATCCGTACGAGGTTTATCTTGATCTAAATATACAAAATCAGTCCATTTAATAATCACACTAATCAATTTAGTCCAAAATTCTTACTTTTGAAAAATTAAACTTTTGCCCCCAATATTTTCACTTCCTTATAATTTAATCCTTAAGCTCGTAAAAGGAGATTTAAGTAATTTCATCCACATTACATGTTAGCAAAATTCACTAAGGACTTCTATCAATCCATACAATTCAACATTTCACAAATTTACCATGGTAGTTTACTACTTTTATAATTACGTCTCTAAATGACAATTTCATCAAAAATCTCTTTACCCATAATCTTTAATTAAGCGTCAAAAACCACACAAACATATTCATGGAAAAACACTAAACCTTTAACAATTTTGCAAATTAGTCCCTAGGCTAGCTAGATTAAGCTACAACGATCCCAAAAACATAAAAATCATTAAAACGGGACAAAATTATACTCATATGCAATGGATATTCTAGCCGAATGTTAAAGTTCTTCAATGGAGTCTTTCCTAACCTATTTTTGTTGGAAGAAATTAATGTTGAGGATGATACTATTTTTTTCTTAGTTTAATTATGATTTATTTATTTACCTTTTTAACCTTTTGTTTTTAACTTAAATTTCACTTAATTTATGCCCATTTTTGTCCACTATCAACAAGAATGGTCTAATTACCATTTAAATCCTTACACATATAAGTTTCATTGCTATTTAACATCTTTAGGTACAAGAACTCCACTTTTGCACCTTTTTCGATGTAGTCCCAAATTGTTTCTAAAGCATTTTTAAGGCTTCGAGGGCTCAATTAAGGGATGATATGCATGTTTATAAATGGATTATGCTATATTTATTTTAATGTTTTGAAATGCATATTTTATGTCACATTTATATGGTAATGCTCTGTAACCCTATTTCAACGACAGATACGGGTTCGGGGTGTTACATTTAGTTTAGGAGTTTTCAAGTTATCGGAACATCAATCCTAAGTTGCATGTCAGATAAGGTTGATTCAAATTTAATATTTGCTCGTCATGTTTCTTAGTGTTTAACATAACCCAAGAGATGCCTTTTGAATGTTTGGTTTGTTTAGGCTTGGTTTTGCTTGAGGACAAGCAAAAATTTAAGTGTGGGGGGTTTGATCTGTCACGATTTATCATGCTTATTTGATATCTTTTTACACTTATTTTAGTATGTTTCTAAGTAAAATTGATTCACTTTAATAATAATTTATATTTTTAGAGTTTTTGTAGTACAATTATGATTTTTAGTAGTTTTATAGTATTTTATATTTAATAAAGATTATGTAGTTATGTATGATGGATCGGAAGCTGAAGATGCAACTCCTAGGACAAATTGTTGTTGATGTCATAAAAACAGGACATGGAATTTGTCATCGAAGATATACATGAGGAAGAGCCAGAATAAGTTCCACGTCTCAACGAGGAAGCACTTGACGTCACAATGTCGCGACAATTTCCTACGCATGTTGGTTGTGAATTTACGGGAAAATCAGGTTATTTTTTAACTTTAAAACCTAATTATTGTATTAAATGAAAGGGCACTTTAGTCTGTAGATGCCTCACTATATAATCAACATCCTATTCGGTTTTCAAAGAGGAGCAATCAACAAGTACCATTGTCGGGTATCGTTCAATAGAGTCATAAAGATGGCTCTATACTTGACAACATATGAAGCCCCAAGGATATTCATGTGGTTTTTGTAATAGGCAAGATGGCCTTGCAAATCACCCACACCATTGAAAGATAGTTTGGGGAATTTGAAGTAGGTGGAGAGGTTGAAAGCTAAAATTGATGGGACTAATGACTCATTAGCATAACTCTACAAGGCTTCGTAGGATTTCGAACCCTTGACTTCCTGCGGTAACTCTAACTTGAGAGCTACTATTTACTCCTTAATAGGGGTTTCCTTGTTGCGGGCATCCTGATCTAGATGGGTAATGGGTGGAATTTCCTCTATGACTTCACCATCATTGTTGCAAGGCTAATGTACCGTTTAATACCATTGTTAATTTAATTCTCAGCTACCTTAGAAGATTAAACATGCACTGATTAATTATTGTGTCAATTAATTTTAATTTCAACACGATTGATACTCAATTCATTAGTTACCTTACAATTGTAATGCTAGTATAACATAATCATGATTTTACTTAATCAAACAATTTACCAAGGCCTATAACAACAGAAACATGATTTTAAAAACTTAAGTAGATGAAATGCAATCAACCTAGCATGAATTAAATTTAATTCATGTTAATTAAATTTAGAATAGCAACATAACAAATATTCATAGACATGATCATAACAACAGTAAGAAAATTTAAAGGATAGGAAGCTACAAGCAAATCCAGTTTTTCTCTAAAGCCAGACTAGTGAGCTTCTTTCCTTCTCCGCTCATTCTGTTGATCCAAGTCTCCTATAAAAAATTGAATGCTACTACCCAAGGTGGAAGAAGGATTTTTCTCAAGAGGTAAATCAGCAAGGAAAATGGACAAGAAAAAGGGAAAAAAACAAATAGGAGAAAGTGAGTGAATGAGAGAGAGATGTGTGGGAATAAAGGTATGTTGAATGAAGTAGCAAAGAGGGGTACTTATAGGTGGGAGTTGCTGCTAAAAATAGAAAATAATTAGTAGTTACACACTCCTCCTTCGCTGGCCATACAACAAACAAGTTTGAATATTTCAAACTTGCTATTTTAAGCTAGGGACAATTCTTCAAAGACACAAAAAGTGGAGGGGTTTGAATGGAGTTTAGGGAAACTTCCAGGGTTGTTTTGCAAGAATAAAAATAAAAAAAATCAGTTGATTGGGTCAGCTTATTGGACAGTTGGTCTACCATTTCTCTTGTTGGATCAGTCTTCTTTTATTAGCACAATTGAGCCTCTTTCTCCTTAAGGCTTTATATTAATTTTTAACCCAATTAAATTTGGACAAAAATTAAATATAAAGTGCATAAAATAATCATCATTTGGACCGTCCTTGGCTGGAAAAATATTCAACCTTACTCTTGGTTCACTTGATGCAAAAAGTCCCTAACAGTTCAAGCCTTTTGAGGTGTCTACCGAGCCAATTTTCACCTTTTGCGCAAAACTATCGAAAATAAACCAAATTTGTGAAAAATTATTATAAAAGTAATTAAAATTCAATGTCTTAATAATTTAAGTGAAAATTAATTATTTTATAGTTAAAGTGTGAATTTTGACCAAATTTACTAATAAGCTATATGAATTCGGGCTCAAAAGGTGGTGAAAAATTCTATAACTTTTTTTGCTTCCAATGGTCAACCAAGGAAATGTCTTAGTTGGAGTCAAAAGGGAGGTCAACGAAATCTATCTTGCTAAAACGTACAAAAAATAAACTATATAATGTAAATTGTAAGTAACATTATTATATAATGTATCAATAACATAATTAAATTATTTTCATCATTTTTTTAAGATCAAAATAGTGAAGATTGATAATTTGTATTTCAAGGGTCGTTTGTGTGTTCTGGATGATACAACATTGAAGTGGGACATTTTGTGCGAAGCTCACAATAGTGCTTATTCAATTCACCCTGGTTGTACAAAAATGTATAATAATTTGAAGCAAATGTACTGGTGGTCAAGTATGAAGTGTGAAGTATCTGATTTTGTGACTAAATGTTTGGCATGTCAATAAGTGAAAGCTGAACATCAGGTTCCAACACGTTTATTACAGTCTGTCGTGATTCCGAGGTGGAAATAGGGACGAGTCATAGGATTTTGTATTGGGATTACCGCTGACTCCAAAAAAGAAAGATGATATTTGGATTGTTGTCGATAGATTGACAAAATTGACGCACTTAATTTTGGCCCATACAAATTATTCACTCGAGATATTAGCTGAGTTGTACATCTCTAAGATCGTATGATTACATTGTGTTCTAGTATCTATTATTTCCGATCGAGATCTAAAATTTACCTCTAGATTTTAGGTTAAGCTACATGAAGCTGTGGGTACGAAACTAAATTTCAATACCGCATTTCATCCCTAGGAAGATGGACAGTCTGAGCGAGTAACATAGATTCTCGAAGATATACTGTGGTGTTGTGATATTGAGTTTAAAGGCAGCTGGGAGAATTTTTACCATTAGCTGAGTTTGCTTATAATAAGATCTACCAAACAAGTATTAAAATGACACCATATAAGGCTTTATACAGACATAAATGCATAGCTCCATTGTATTGGTCTGAGTTGATTGAAATAAAATATTATTGATACTGATTTAATTCGTGAAAGAGAGGACAAAGTCAGGGTTATCCGTGATTGCCATGATTGTCTGAAAACTGCTTCTGATCAATAGAAATCATATGCCGATATGAAATGAAAACATATAGAATTTCAAGTAGCGATAAAGTTTTCTTAAAATTTTTTTCATGGGGAAAGGTGTTGAGATTCAGAAGAAAACTTAACCCGAGATTTATAGGGTCGTATGAAATTCTTGAGAGAATTAGACCTATATCATATCATTTAGCTTTACCACCAGAGTTGGAAATGATAGATAATATTGTCCATGGATCGATGTTGTTTCGTTACCGTTTAGATCTGTTACATGTGATTTCTACTGATGAAATTGAGTTACAAATGTATTTGTCGTACAGCGAAGAACCAGTGAGAATTTTGGCTTGGAAAGTAAAAGAACTTCATAAGAAAGAGTTCCATTACTAAAAGTTATGTGGCATCAACAATGTATCGAAGAATCAACTTGGGAAATAAAGGAATCTGTGAAATCTCAGTACTATAATCTATTTACTAGTAAGAATTTCGAGGACAAAATTTCCTTTAAAGAGTGAGTTGTAACAACTGATTTTCAGTTGTGTCAGAAACAGTGGTTTCAGAACCACAAATCTGACGTGTGAGTTAGTAAATATTATTTTTTTAATATTTTTGAAGTTATTTAAGTGTCGTATTAAGGTTTGGTCTGGTAATTTTGATGTTTAGCTAGTTAATTAAGGAAAAAGGACTAAATCATAAAAGATGTAAAATCTAATATCTCTTGATTTCTATTAGCTAAAATGCATGATTAAAGTTAGTTTAAGGTTTTAAATGGTAAATATACCATTTTTAGTTATGTTGGATGGCAAGTGGGATTTCTTTAGTTAAAATGTAATATGTTTTATAATATAAAACATTATTAAATGTTATAATTGTTAAAATAAAGAAAACAAAAGCAAAAACAATTTATTTTGCTTGGTTCATCATCATCCTCTCACGAAAACAAAAGGGAGAAGTAAAATTTTTAAAGATTGTGAAAGCTACCATTGATGTTTTCTTAAAATTTTTGTGGTTATTTGGTTAGTATTGAAGCATAGATATGTTTATGACCTAGTTTGTAAAGTAAAGGTTGTTAGTTTTGAACTTAGGGACAAGATGTAATAAATTTGAAATTTGTATGAAACATTTTGAAATTTTGTGTTCTAATGGACTCTTGGAGGATGAAATTGAGATTGATTTCAAAATCGAAGCTCAAATGTGTAAGTTATATTATTTTCGGTTTTAGGGACTAAATTGAGATAAATGAAAAAGTTGAGGAATTATTGTATAGATGAAATTAAGCTATGGTGTGACCTCTATATGATGTTAAATTTTAATTGGAATAGTTAATTGATTCAAATTATGATTTAGAAAAGAATTTCAAAAATCGGAGAACGTACGAGGAAAAGGAAAAATTAACGACAAGTCCTTGTTAGTTAAACCACTACGGTTTTGTCAGGTGAGTTCATACATTTTAATTAAATTGCTAATGCTAATATGTTATATTTGATTCGGTAATAGTGATAGTTGGTAACTATGAATTATGGTACAAAGTGAGATAAATCCCAATGAAATTAGTAAAAGTCTTGTATACGAGGTTACGAGTTATTCCCCGTAGGTTCTGAGCTCCAGCATGTGTTGTAAACTTGAGAATATAGGTATTTTACCCTAGCCAGGCTATTTGTTGTGTAGGTTCAACCATAATGGGAGACCAGGCACTATTATCCAATTCGTGTAGTTTAACCTTGACGGGTAACCAAGCACTATGAGTCATTATTCGTGTAGGCTCAACCCTGACGAGTGACAAAAAACTATTATCTGATTCATGGAGGTTTAACCTTGATGAGTAACCGGGAACTATAATTTATTATTCGTTTAATTTTAACCGAATCGAGTAACCAAACACTATTACTTACACTTGTGTATCGAGCTCTTTTACGAAGTTTCATCAGGTAACATTGTGAATGAAAATGTGATGATATGCCATTGAATGCTGGCAAAGTAATGTTTATGATTTGGGAATAAGATATAAGTTGGTTTGAAATGAAAATCTGAACACTTGAGATTATATATGTCTTTGAGCTCAAAACCTTATATGTTAATTATGTTGTTTGAATTCTTGATAGGTATATTTGTATTACATAATGTTTTCATATGTGATAAGAAATTGAGGTAAGTAAATGTTCATATTGTATGAGCTTATGAGCTTACTAATTATTTTAAATACTAACTCGTGGTACTACTTTTCTGTAGGTTTTAGACGTTCAGAACGTGTCAATCGGATCATCGAGAAGCTCACACCTACCGTCTCTTGATTCAGTAGATTTTTTATGTTTTGAAGTTGGTTACTTGTGGAATGTTCATAGAATTCTTAACCTTTACAAGATAGTGAACATGTTTTGGCACACTAGTTTTTTATATCAACTTATATATGTGACTTGGTTTGTGTTATGTGGTTGGTTCCAAATTGTTAATTAGATGATTAATGATAATAGTAAAGTTTGGAATGGTATTATGCATATGAAATGGTTTAAAGCTTCGTCATGAATTGTATTTGATTGAGTTTATTGAATTTTTGGTGTCAATGAGGGCATATTGGTTGTATGTTTAAATGACTATCTGAGTTAATATTTTGGCTTTGAAATATCTATGTTATAGTGTAGGATTGGATGACATAAATTGGTATTATATGTTACTTAGTTTGTATGGTATAAAACTTGCACAAATAGGTCATTTATGCTGCACACAGGCTACCACACAACTGTGTGTCACATATGGGTGGTTGACACGACCGTGTGTGCTACATGTTCAGGATGGTTTTTAGTTCACACGACCTGGAGACATGATTGTGTGACCCTGGATTACACAACAACAGTCTGTTGTGTAACACATTAATTTTGGTGAGTTTAAAGATTTCACACATAGTAATAAATTATTTGTCTGGTGTAGTGTTATACGCCTAGATTATTATTTGGTGTGTACGCGTGGATGTTTAATAACCGCAACAAGAGTAAGTAAAAACTTGATTTCCTGATATTTTGCTATATATTAAGGAGAAGACTATATTAAGTGGTTAAGAGTATTTAATAGCCTTCCCAGTGAAGCCCTAGTATCCAGTTACTATTATATGAGATAACAACCAGGTGGAGAGATGATTTTAAAGGGAGTACTTGCTAGAGGCATAGTACGCCATGTTATTAAAGTGACAAGGCTAGTTGCATTGTAAGTATAGTAATTCAGGCCCCTCTGGTTAGGGTAACCAGACATTGTCCCTATTGGATTCTTATTTATATTTTCCTTTACAATTGTAAACCAATAATAAAGATATTTTTAAAAGAGTGTGGCACATGTAAAGTTTCACTAGGGAAATATGGGTCTTGTCTGTAAGTATATATTAGTTAAAAGGGCTGGAGAGAGGGACGTTTTATCTTATTCTTTCCTTTAAAAACACTTTAGTGGCTTTCTTTGGAAGCCATCTAATGTTTTTTGTCCTTCAGATGAAACTAAAGATCAGATCTAAAGTAGAATATTCCTTCATATTTCGTTATTACAAGTCAGATGGTTGGATCTGGTGTGCCAGTTGCTTTAGGTGAGGATCAAGTGAGTGTCTTCACTCACCCTTGTATATATTTTGCTCATACTGAAATATATCTTTATGAAATTGATGGCATGTGTGTTGGGTATAAAGCCTGGTGATTCTAAATTTGTGATGAAATGAGTATTGAGCTAATTTAAGTTAAGGAATAAGTGGTTTGGTCGAATATGAGTTCTCTTATATGGATTATTGTGAATCTTTTGGATAAGTTATTTATAATCTAAGTTCAGAAAATAATGAGTGAGTGCATGAATGATCTTTAAGTATAGTAAGAACATTTGATAAATAATCTGATGAGTCTTGTATGTGATGCGTTATGCATGAGTGTTGTGACATTTAATCATGACTATGTATGTGTTCGTTTGGAATGCATACCATGAAATATGAACTATAGGTACATATGATTAATTAATGATAGAACTTGAGTATTTATTAAACGAGTAAAACAGAAGGGAATTGTGTAAGAATAAAATTATTATGTTTAGAAATTCATGAATGAAAAGTAGAATGATGAGTATCCAAGTAAGGTCTGATAAAAAAGGGGTATAAGTTAGACTTGTAATTTGATGAAAGGTTAGACGAGCCCAAGTGCAAGAGTATTTGTGATGATGAATTACATCTATGAATGTATGAATGTTTTTTAAGGATGATATGTGTTTCTGCCAGTGGATCCTGAAGTTAAAGTAGCGTTGTATGAGTATATCTGGAAATATGCGATAAGATGTGAAACAATCTGGGTGTCTATATGAACCGAGTGTTGAGTGCTGAATGGTGTCAAAGTATAATGGGCCTGTCAAGTGAGTCCCTAAACTAACTCTTACATGTGTCTTAAGTTTTCTAGAAACTCTCGTGAAAAGTGATTGAAACATGACCTGAAGTTAGATGAACATGGTATAATGATGAATGTTGAGGGACCTTATGTATGTCACATCCCAAAAATCGAGTTAGTGGAAATTGGGTTAATGAATCGAGAGAGTGGTCGCCCAAATTATTTATTTATTTATTATTTATTTTAGATGATCTTTTGATATTAATAAATATCAAGTATAGTGGTTGAGTAGTGGTGGAGTTGTCAATGATGACTAGTGTTCAAATCCCTTCTCTCACATTATTTTCTATGTGGTGCAATTTTGCCTCAAACCTTAGCAAACGTCACAACATGGTTTTAAAATAAATGTGGTAAGGATTAAAATAAGGAAGTGAACTAGTCAAATGGTTAAGTGCTCCTAAACTATCTTAGAGGTCTTACGTTCAAGTCCCCTTTTTCTCATCTTTTTATTTAATTTTTGTAACTCAATTTCCATGTGCATAATGTGTTTACCGTCCACCCCATTGTTACCATGTTTAGGAGGATTACTTTCGCTCTTAAAGAGTCAAACTTGCCTTAAGTTGGGAAACATTATCCCCTTTATGCTCCTATGTTCCCTCTCTTTCCTTTCACTTTACTCTTGCCTATTTGCTATGATTCATTGAACCTGATCACTATTGACCAAGCTTAGCATACCTCCTTGTTGTCCATACCACTCATTTACCCTCATTCTCACATTTTTTTCATTTTTTACTCCTCCATTTTCTCTCAACCTGAAAATAACAACCACCACCTTCAACCACCACATAAAATTCCTCCACATCAAGCTCTACTTTCACCACCTTCACACCACTATTCAAGGTTCTTTTCACCTCCTTTTTTCTTTTAATCACTTCCCTTCACTGCCAACATCATCGACGTGTGCCGCCTTGAAAAACTGCGGGAAACCCTTCCTCCTCCACTAATTTTCAATTCTCTTTGCTTTTAACTTTGTGACCGAACCCTCTCCCACCTTTTTTTTCACCACATCAGACCACCACCGGACTATCGTCGCCACTGTCATCATTACCGTCACTATCGCCATCGCCGATGCCATTTTTTACCGGGATTTGATTTATCCCCTCTTTCTTTCCCTTTCTATCTCTTCAATCTCTTCTAAGGATTTAATCATCATATTTTTAGTTGTTTTGTGTTCAAGACTTATCAATCATATATTTTTGTAGATTGTTAAACCTCTCCGCTCCTTCATCAAAACACATAACTCTATAACAAAAAATACAAGATGTTTTACAAAATAAAATGTTTTCAAAAGGTAAGTGAATTTTCTGTTAAGAATCATTTTGGCCATCTTCAAGGCCCATTTAAACGCTCAGATTGGACCATAGCGTCTGGCCCAATTTTAGGAGTTACAGTGTGTATAGATTGTATGAAGTTTGAAAGATCCAAGTATGCAATATCAATATTGAGGCCAAAGAATGATTGTTTATGATTTTGCATATATAAGCCTATACGTGTCCAAAAGCATGAATATATCTGTTACGAGTGATTCCCTAGACTAACTCTAGCATGTGCATTATGCATTTTGGAAACTTCTATGCTGAGTGACCAAATCGTGAAATTAAAACTAGTAAAGTATGAAGTTTGATGGTCTAATTATAGGGTATGAATCTGAAAGATTATGGTTTGTATATGAGCTTGAAAGTATGAATGTCTATCATGAGCAAGTCATTGTATCATGGGTCTATATTTGGTGAGTCCTTGTTTGTCTCTAGAGTCATCTACAGGGGTCTATCGGGACTTTAAACACAAATATTTGAAAGGAAAATTCCATGGCCATGGATTTCAAATGAAATGACCATATCGTGTAAGACTATAGCTAGGTTATGGTGTCATATGGGAAGAACTAAACGAAGGTTATTACCTAATGGGGTTTCTGTGTGACCCAAACGATGAGGGGTAAACCTCGCATAATGTGAGTTTAAGCAAATCCCTATCATAAATACACTAGATGAAGGACGTCTTTGTGGAAATCTCTGTTAAAGGAAACCTTTGTGGTGATCTCTATTAAAGGAAGTCTTTGTGGTGATCTCTGTTAAAGGAAGCCTTTGTGGAAATCTTTGTAAAGGAAGCCTTTGTGATGATCTCTATTAAAAGAAACATTTGTGGCTATCTCTGAAAAAGGGAACACCTTCATCGTACAGTCTAAAAGAATGGCCCTTGTGGCAACCATCTGAAGGGAATGCCTCTGTGGCAGACCTTGAATGAAAGGAAAGAAATTCTGGGTGATCTTTAAAGGAACGATGTATACGGTATTCTAAAGGAATAATGTGTATGGCAAACTCTAAAAGTAAGGCCCAATCTGGAATGTTAAGGCAAATCTTGCATAGTAATAAGGTGCGAAAAGTGAAGCTAGAATGTGCCAGAGTACGCGGTGAATCAAGAGTATTCCGTTTGTATGGTCCTCTAAAATAGGAATGATTAAAGATCTAGGTAAGGGTAAATGAGTAAATGAATGAGGTGTGATATGTATAATTGTAAGTCCTCGTCGAGTGAAAGGCCTTGTTCAGATGGTTGTAAGTACACATTATACACCCAGACATAAGTTGGCTTGGTAACATTACTTAAGAAGATTTATTTGTTGAAAATTGTATGTTTTGGCTAAGTATAAGTCTGTGTTAGAATGGTAACACCCGAGATCCAAATCCAGCTAATTTGATTGGGTTTAGGGCATTACATGTTTCACGGTTTGGGGACATGACTCTTTAATAGCACCACATGACCTTAGGCTAGTCACATTGCCGTGTGATCCCTATATTACTTTTTTACCTTTTTTTGGTAAAACTTTCAACATTATTCTGATTTAGTTCCGAACTGGTTTAAGGTCTTTCATAAGCTTGATGGAGACTCAATTTTGTTTATAATGCATGTTTAATATGGAATTAATATGTATATATTGATTTATTGAATATGTAACACCCTATACCCAGCCCAGTCGTTGAGCCCAAATATCAGGATCCCACACCACTATCTCACATCATGCATAATATATCTAGACACTTAAAGAAGGAAACATCTTTTACTTTGACATTCACATAGTTTTTGACTAAACATATTCTTATTTATCAATTATACATGTTGAACATATATCAAAAGGTCTAATAATAATAATTAAACCTGCATAAGGTCCATTTAGAAAAATCTTAAAACTGACTACGTAGGTATTGATACTAGAACATGGGTATTGATAATTTTCTTGTACAGTATTGATACTGTATGGAAAATCGATGCCAAATCAGCATTCTGTTACTTGTCTAAAATCTAAAGTCTCAAAAATTAGTGGTATCATTCGAAAAGTATTGATTATTTTACCCTAAGTATCGATACTCGTGATAAGGTATCGATACCAAATTACCATACTGACTTCCTGCACATCGAAATATCACAAAAAGTATCGTTTTTACAACATGAATATTGAGACCTCTACTTCAGACCAGAAAATACCACATTTTTAAGCATATAAGTCATTCCAAATTGTACCAATTCATCATGTTATCATATCATCATCAAATAAACATCAAAACAATCGTAATAATAGTCTTAAACATCAAAAGTAAGTTCGAGCAATAATCAAGGAAATACAAAACGAATCTCATAAACTTAAGAACAAATAATTGTAAACTAAAAAATATATAGGATTTTTCATATATAATTCATTACCTTTTTACTTAAATTTGTTGTTAAAATCAAGTAATTGTTTAATAAATTAATGAAATATGCGAAAATATGAAATTAGAACATAGAAATTATTAAAATGTGATTTTATACTTTATTATATAGTTTTCATGCATAAAATGGCTTATTTTATATTAATTTGAGCATATTATATTTTTAAGCTATAAAGTGGGTCATGCATGATTAAATTAAATAATAAAATATAAAGTTATATTTAACAATTCATTTTTAATATTTTTGATTAATAAATTGGTTTTTAATTAATTAAAGTGCTTAAATTATAATATTTGGTCCTCTAAACTATCTACTATTTTTGGACAGGTCTGAGAATTTTCTTCTAATTGCAAAACCGTCCAAATTGGGGAACAAGTCAACTCAATTTTTGGCTGCACATGGATTTACTGATGACCAATTCTTAGTCCTGAGTTGTTGTGGCACTCAAATTGACCAAAAATGAAGGAAAAATTAGCCAATTTTCCTCAAGTCATGGTCGGCCACTCTTGGAGGAAGTTTCAAAGGATGGACACTCCTATTTTTAGCAAAGTAGCTCCCTTGCCTCACCTATAAATAATTGCTCATTTCTCACTTTTTCAATCATCCCTCAAGCCATCATCTCTCACTCATTCATCATTCTCTCAACTCTTTTAGCTATCTTTCCCCTTCCCCATCCTTGCATAAGGCTTTTAGCAATTAAGCCTCTTAAAGAACCCTTGGTCGGCCACCTTGGAGAGCCATCAGCAAAGGAGTGATGTAAAAAAGTGAAGAAGCCTCGTCAGTCAGAGTCTTGGGTGACAGCCACTCTGAATTGGGTTTAATCTTTTTTTTCTTTAATTTAATATAAATATGTTTGCTATATGTTCTTTGATCTTGTTTATAACAATGATAACTTAATTTTATTTAAGCTAGGATTATTATTTTGATTAAATAATATTTATTTGATTCATAGTAATAATGTTTGTGCCTCAATCGATCATGTTTTCAATTAAAATCAAGTCTGTATTTTGTTCATACATGATTGAAATGCACCTAAATTAGCTGAGCGATCCTAATCAGACGACGGCTAATGGACGCATAATTGAAATGTGCATGCTCAATTTTGATCCTAACCCGATTAAATTGTAGGTTGCATAACAACTCTAACCAAGCTCTCTTATCTGCATAGTTTTTAGATTTGTGTGATTAAATTTTTTTCAAACCTAACACGTCCCTGTTACCTCACACGAATGCTAAGGAACCCTTAGTAAATAAGGATCAGTAAAATGCATATTTACTAAGTAAAGGATTCCGAAAGGACCTAATGTGGTTTCCAAACTCATGAAAGATCGAGTTGCCATGGAATGCTTTTCCGAATGTTTTTAAGCATGTTGATAATAAATTGAGTTTAATTAAAGTAATTGTCCTAGTTTATTTATGTTATAATTGTTGTAAATTGTGTTTAATTTTACTAAAATCTATTTCATTCATATAATTTGCATACTTAGGATAATTTGCATTAGGGATCATTGCATTTAGTTTAATATATTTTAATCACCATTTCTTAACTATATTGTGTTTTAATTTATCAAATTGTTAATATAATTTTACAAATTAAGTGACTTAGCACAAATACAATCCCTGTGGAGACAATAACTTGATACTTACTTATCACTAGATAACGACTGTGTACACTTACACAAACCCCAGCGTTACAAGTTTTTGGCGCCGTTGTCGGGGATTGTCAGCTATTGCCATAGTCATTTTTTTCATGAAATTATTTATTTTCAATTTTATTTATTTCTAACATTACTAACTTATTCTTTTTAATTTTTGTGATTTTCTTCTCAGGTGCTTATAAGTATAGATCAAATTATCAATTTACTCCCTGTAGACCCTGAAATTAAGTGAACTTTCAGACAAAGAAAACGTGAAGGAACAACTCAAAGACAGGTCAAGATGGACATTGGAAATCAGAATCAAGACCAAGGTAATGAAGCCGATTATGTATGAAATCCTATCCTCATTGCCGATGATAGGGATTGATGCATCAGATAATATGTTGTGCCACTTTTCAGTGAGTTAAACCTAGGAATTAGAAGGCCAGATATTGAGGCAACCCAGTTTGAATTGAAACTAGTGATGTTTTAGATGCTACAAACGGTGGGCCAATTTAGTGGTATGCCCACGGAAGATCCACATCTCTACCTTCGATTGTTTATGGAGGTGAGTGATTCATTAAAGATAGCCAATGTAACTGAAGACGCACTGAGGTTGAAGTTGTTTCCGTACTCGTTGCGAGATTTAGCACGAGCATGGTTAAATTCATTACCACCAAGTTCTATATCTACATGGAAAGAATTAGCAGAGAAATTTTGGTTAAGTATTTCCCACCTAGCAAAAACACTAAGTTAAGGAACGAGATCACAACTTTCCAATAATTGGATGACGAGTCTTTGCATGAGGCTTGGGAGCGATTTAAGGAGTTATTTCGTAAGTGTCCTCATCATGGGATTCCTCATTGTATCTGAAAGGGGGTTGCGCGCGGACCAAGATCGAATTGTCAAGTCACGGAAAACTCCTACGAAAACTCTAAACAATTGGATCTGAAATGAAACAGCAAAACTTAATTAGAATCAATTAGATTTGGAAGCTAAAAATCCCTAAATCAATAAAGAATAGCCAAGAATCAAAAAACTTATGAATAGATGTTCTTGGAAGCCAAGAACACGAAATTAAGCCCCAAGATTAACTTCCAATCAGCCGAAACTATCATAGAACACAAAACAGCAACTAAATTAAAAACAGATTGTGAAATCAATGGACACTAGTTCTAGGGATTGGACGGCAAGAAAAGGGGGATTTTTGTGAATCAAAAATGTTTCTTTATGTCCAAGGAAGTGCCGAATCAGATCTTGAAGTTTGGAATGGCTAAAACGAAACAAGAACAATTAATCCCAAATTATTCAACAAAACGGCACAAGTAGAATTTAATAAAGAAGAATGAACAGCAAAAGAATAAAGAAAAGTCCTAAGAAGCCTTGAAATCGATAAAGATTTCACAACTCCCGTCAAACGGCTTTAATCTCCCCTCCAATGAAGATCAATGGCAAGAAGAAGGCTGAAGATGGCTCCCACAATCAAAAAATTGTTAAAACTACTTCTAAAGAAAACTCAAGAGAAAATTCTTAAATAACTCAAAGAGAATTTTCACTCAAAGCAAATCTAAAATTTTCAATGTAATTGTAATGTGTAATTCAATGTGTTTAAGGGTGGCTGGCCAAGCCATATATATAGGCCTCCTAACTACTTTCCTAGCCCTACTAGGAAAACTTAAAAAAACCCTAATTTTGACTTTTAAAGGGGAATTTCGTCCAAGGCCTTTAAATGGGCCTCTTAGACTGAATTTTTACATAGAAATTTATTCATAAAGTCTAAAAATTAAAATTAAGTATTTAAAGAATTAAATTGGGCCACTTTGACAATTTGGCCTGATTTTCAGCTAAGTCTAATTTAAACTTCTGGATTGGGCTTGGACATCTTATTGGGCCTTGTCTTCAAGAACTTGGGCTTGTAATTCGTTCTCTCCTGAAATTGGCTTGTTAATGCTTGTACCTGATATCCAATGCGCCTTAGTTGCAAGATTCGGTTTCTTGGAACAAGATTTCCAAGATTTGAAATCTTGATTTTCTTGATTCTTAAAATCGCTCAAAACAACAAAATTGGACCAAGATTCGGTTTCTTGATTTTCTTGAAAACAAGAAAGTGAATCTTGATTTTCTTTTTCCTTCGTATACGTGTCTAAGGCCTTTGTGACTCGTATCATTCCCCCCTTCATCAAAAAGATTCACCCTCGAATCTGAAAAATCAAATGGAGATAAGTCAGCCACATTGAAAGTAGAACTTGTAGTCCAGTCATAAGCATAACAAAACAAGTATAACGCATGCGAATGGACAGATTCAGATTACCATGCAAACAAGCTAATTTACTTGCCAATGCCTCGTCAAATATTCGAAACAAAGATTGACATGTTTTAAGGCATTCAATCATCTCAAATTGTTTCCACAAACCATGAATAAATCGCGAGTAATAAATCAAATGGTAAACGTAATCATCACAAGTAGGTATTTGAAAAGGTTCACATGGTTCACAGAGTTGCACAATCATACCATGCATTAATCGACGATCTAAATATTCACGCACACATGCATTATCAAAAACAAGAATCTTTTTATCAACCATAAAAATAGATAGATCATCAATAAATAAAATAGGATAGTCAAGCACGTTTCGATCTAAGTGTTTTACAAAAATTAAATCATCAACACAATCTTTGTCACTATCCGAGGAGTACAAAAGTGTTTCAAAAGTTTCAAGCATCTTACCTTTATAAGCAGAAGAATAAGGGTCAATCTTACCTTTTCCATTTAATACAAACTTGTTCTCACCGGGGGCACAGTGTAGTCGAAGCTCCGTTGTTGAGTTAACCTTTGTCAAATGAAACTTAAACTTCATGTACAACCACAGAAACTGTTTAAGGCATGAATATAAATTGAAAACAAATTTGGCAAATTTCATTACCTTATTCAAAAACCAAGTATCAAAACAATAGAAAGTATTTGCACACAATAGATGATGCTTGATTTTCCAACAAAATATACCAAAACAGATTCCAGATTTAAAAACTTGATTTTGATTAGTCATGCCGAAGTGTAACAAAGATTTCATTAAACCAATCAAGTTAAACCATAAGGATTTTCGCATACATACCAACATACATTCAAAACTTTTTTTATTCACCAAAACAGATTTGTACAAATTTGCGGATTTTACACAAGGCAAATCAAGAGAATAACAACTCACACTTCCTTTCTTAGTTCGTGGCAAACCTAGAATAAAATCCATGGATAAGTCTACCCATGGTGAAGTAGGAATCGACAAATGAGTGTAAAGGCAGTGAGGCATTACCTTAGATTTTGCTTGTTTACATGTAATGCACTTAGAACATACCTTTTCGACATCCTTCTTCGTATGTGGCCAATGGAAGTGTTCTATCCCACGTAAAGGTGGTAAACCTTTAGGGGCCTCACTAAAAACATCCACATAATCCTGCAAAAGACATTGAAACACACTAGGCAAATTTTCGTTAATGTTAGATAAAGATAAATAGTTTTTCCTAAACCTCACAAGGATACAAGGCTGTTTATTGAGTAAGGCTCTCTGCACATCTTTTTTTGTTGCCATCAAATTTTTCACTCTAGTTTTACCACTTGCGGATTCACTCACCTTTGGGCCATTTAAATTTTGACTTTTTTCACTACTAGCCTCTTTTCTCTCTGTCTTTTTTATTTGTCCTTTCTCCCTTACCCCCTCACAAAATTTAATCATCTTTAATTGATCTTTATATACATCATTGGGATTTAAAGGAGAAAAAGTGAATTTTTGACCTTTAAATAGAAGAGAGTATCTATTGAGCTTGCCTTGGTGTGTAACATCACGATAAAATTGCCAAGGCCGTCTAAGGAGCAAGTGTGTCGCATTCATTGGGACCACATCACACCATACCTCATCCTCGTAATTCCCAAGCTTAAAAGTGATCAAGGCCTATTTTGTAACTTTAACTTCCGAGCATTCATTAAGCCACTGAAGGTGATACGGCTTAGGGTGCTCGGTACAAGGTAACTTTAAAGAATCCACCAAATAACTACTCACTACATTCGAACAACTCCCACTATCAATAATAAGTGAACATAAGTTACCTTTTATAAAACACCTAGAATGGAAAATATTGGTCCTTTGGTTATCACAATTGTCTCCCATTTGGATGTTAAGGGTGCGGCAGACTACCATCTTATTTTTTTTCTCCTTTTTTTTGAAATACCTGTAAAACAAATACTCAACACTCAAAAGAAAAATTAGCAAACCTCACCGTTAGTCACTCAAAAAGAAAAATCAAATTCTCAATGAGGTAGAATTCAGTCTTGTGAGTTCTTTAGTAGAGTCTATATCAACCAACTAGAAAGTGCATGAACCGAAACTACCAAAGAGTCCTAATTTGCACTAAGATGCCAAAAACTGACGAGACACCAATTAATTTGTTTTGCACCGAGGAAGAATTGTGCACACCTTAAAATCCTACTAACACAAGAAACAAGAAGGTGTTAGATAGTGTAAAGGAAGAATAAAAGCAAACAAATGAAAACCTACTGCGGAGTAACTTGACAACTTCGTTCGAGGAGTTCCTGATCTCCAAAAATCACGAAATTAAATCTAGAATGTCCTTAAATATTTAATTTTTGATCTAGAAAGTTTGGGCACCAAACTCAACCCGCTGGATATGTTTTTTAATTTTTATTGGATTTCATCCTTTTCATTTTTTTTGACTTTTTCGACTGATTTTTTTTGCAGGAAATATTTTTTGTATTCAATCACAGTGCCAAAAATATGTATGTAAAGTTTCAGATCAATCGGACAATGTTTACCCACTCAAATGAATTTTTTTCAAAAATTTTTTCTAGGTAAAACTGCTGTTTGTAGTTTAAAAAATAGAGATCAGTTTAGAAATCAACCAAAAACACCCAAAAAGCCCAAAATCTGATACCAAATGATAGGGGGTTGCGCGCGGACCAAGATCGAGTTGTCAAGTCACGGGAAACTCCTACGAAAACTCTAAACATTTGGATCTGAAACGAAATAGCAAAACTTAATTAGAATCGATTAGATCTGGAAACTAAAAATCCCCAAATCAATAAAGAACAGCCAAGAATCAAAAGACTTATGAATAGATGTTCTTGGAAGCCAAGAACATGAAATTAAGCCCCAAGATTAACTTCAATCAGTCGGAACTATCAAAGAACACAAACAGCAACTAAATTAAAAACAGATTGCGAAATCAATGGACACTAGTTCTAGGGATTGGACGGCAAGAAAAGGGGGATTTTTGTGAATCAAAAATGTTTCTTTATGTCAAGGAAGTGTCGAACCAAATCTTGAAGTTTGGAATGGCTGAAACGAAACAAGAACAATTAATCCCAAATTATTCAACAAAACGGCACAAGCAGAATTTAATAAAGAAGAATGAACAGCAAAAGAATAAAGAAAAGTCCTAAGAAGCCTTGAAATCGATAAAGATTTCACAACTACCTTTAAACTGCTCTAATCTCCCCTCCAATGAAGATCAATGGCAAGAAGAACGCTGAAGATGGCTCCCACAATCAAAAAGATTGTTAAAACTACTTCTAAAGAAAACTCAAGAGAAAATTCTTGAAGAACTCAAAGAGAATTTTCACTCAAAGCAAATCTGAAATTTTCAATGTAATTGTAATGTGTAATTCAATGTGTTTAAGGGTGGCTGGCCAAGCCATATATATAGGTCTCCTAACTACTTTCCTAGCCCTACTAGGAAAACTTAAAAAAACTCTAATTTTGACTTTTAAAGGGGAATTTCGTCCAAGGCTTTTAAATGGGCCTCTTGGACTGAATTTTTACATAGAAATTTATCCATAAAGTCTAAAAATTAAAATTAAGTATTTAAAGAATTAAATTGGGCCACTTTAACAATTTGGCCTGATTTTCAGCTAAGTCTAATTTAAACTTCTGGATTGGGTTTTGAACATCTTATTGGGCCTTATCTTCAAGAACTTGGGCTTGTAATCCGTTCTCTCCTGAAATTGGCTTGTTAATGCTCGTACCTGATATCCAATGCGCCTTAGTTGCAAGATTCTATTTCTTGGACCAAGATTTCCAAGATTTGAAATCTTGATTTTCTTGATTCTTGAAATCGCTCAAAACAACAAAATTGGACCAAGATTTGGTTTCTTGATTTTCTTGAAAACAAGAAAGTGAATCTTGATTTTCTTTTTCCTTCGTATACGCATCTAAGGCCTTTGTGACTCGTATCAGTATCCAGTTCGAGACATTCTATAATGGCCTCAATGCACATACAAGATTGATGGTAGATGCTTCTATAAATAGTACAATTTTGTCTAAGTCTTATAATGAGGCTTATGAGATCATCGAGAGGATCGTGAGTGATAACTATCAATGGCTAACAAATCAAGCAGCTTCAGGAAGATGCGTAGCCGGAGTTCATGAAGTTGAATCCCTCACTTCAATATCAGCTCAGGTATCGTCTATTTCCTCTATGATAAAATAGTTAACCGCTAATAGTACTAATAATTTTACAGCTCAGCCACCAAGTCCGTTTGAAGTAGTTTTCTGTGTGTACTGTGGGGAAGGTCATTCTTTTGAGAATTGTCCATCAAATCCCGAGTCAGTGTATTATGTGGGGAACAAATATCAAAATAGGAGTGGACAAGGACCTCAGTCCAACTTCTACAATCCTTCATGGTGCAATCATCCTAACTTTTCTTGAAGCAACCAAGGAAATGGATCGAACTACAACTTATTACAGCAAAGACCCAACCAATCTCAAGGGTTTAATCAGCAAGCTTTAAAATCACCTCAAGCTGAGGAATCAAACAGTTTGGAGAACTTGTTGAAAGCGTACATGGCAAAGACTGACGCTTTGAACAAAAGCCAAGCCGCAATACTGAAAAATTTGGGAAACCAAATGGGTCAATTGGCTACGGAGCTTCGTAATAGACTGCAAGGAACCTTGCCAAGCAATACTGCGAATCCAAGGAATTTGGATAAAGAACATATCAAGGTAGTGGCATTGCAAAGTGGTAAAATTCTAGAACCCCAATTGATTGATGTTGAAAATAAGCCCGTTGAGAAGAATCAACCAGCTGTTGAAGTTTCTACACCAAAGGAATCAGAATCTGCAAAGTCTGATAAGGTAAACCCTGACTTAGTGAATTCAGATATTTTAACATCTTCTTTGGATGTAGATTTACCTACTCAGAAAAGTTGTCTGATTTAACCGAAAGTTCCATCACCTCCATAGCCACAAAGATTGCAGCAACACAAACAGAAACAGGAGGTGCAATTCAAGAAGTTTTTTAATGTTCTGAAGCAGTTACACATCAATATTTCGTTGGTGGAGGCTTTAGAATAAATGTTGAATTATGTGAAGTTTATTAAGGATATACGGTCCAAAAAGAAACGACTGAGTAAGTATGGGACTGTTGCCTTGACAAAAGAGTGCAGTGCGTTCCTACAGAACAAACTGTCATCGAAATTGAAAGACCCAGGAAGCTTTACTATACCCTGTAACATTGGTGAATCTTACTGTGGTAAAGCTTTGTGTGACTTAGGAGTGAGTATCAACTTGATGCCTAAATCTATTACTGTGGTAAAGCTTTGTATGACGTTTCAGCTAGCGGACTGATCATTAGCATATCCCGAAGGAAAGATCGATGACGTTTTGGTAAGAGTTGATAAATTTATTTTTCCTGTTGATTTCATTATTTTAGATTTTGAAGCAGATAAGGAAGTGCCAATTATCCTTGGGAGACCTTTCTTAGCCACGGGAAGAACTTTAATTTATGTGCAAAAAGGGGAACTCACCATGCGTGTTCAAAACGATCAGGTAACCTTTAACATTCTTAAAGCGATGAAATTTTCTAACCTAACAGAAGAGTGTTCAGTTATGGAAGAAATAGAAACCTTGGTTTCTATGGAAAGCAATTTTGAGGAAGATCCATTGGAGAAAGCCTTAGAGTTTGACCCTTTGGAAGATGAAGAAGGTGAAGAAAACATGGCTTTGATGGAAGCCAATTCGAGAAATTTTATTCAATTCACATGGTTTGAACTGTTGGAGTTAGAAGTTAGAGAATTTGTGCAACCCAAGTTGTCAATCGAAGAATCACCTACACTCGAACTAAAGGTACTTCCTTCCCATTTGAAATATGTTTATTTAGGTGACTGTTCTACTTTCCCTGTGATTATTTTAGCAGAACTAACAAAAGATCAGGACGAATAACTGATTATTGTTTTAAAGAAATTTAAGAAAGCAATTGGTTAGACCATAGCTGACATTCGAGGTATAAGCCCTTTTTTTGCATGCATAAAATCATTTTAGATGAAGGTGAAAGAGCTCGAATTGATGGGCAAATGAGGCTCAATCCTATTATGAAAGACGTTGTGAGAAAGGAAGTGATCAAATGGTTAGATGCAGGAATCATCTATCCTATTTCAAATAGTTCGTGGGTAAGTCCGATGTAGTGTGTGCCGAAGAAAGGTGGAATCACAATTGTTGAAAATGAGTGCAATGAATTAATTCCAACAAGAACTGTTACTGGTTGGAAAATCTGTATTGATTATAGAAAGCTGAATAAAGCCACTCAGAAGGATCATTTTTCGTTACCTTTTATGGATCAGATGTTAGATCGACTGGCAGGTAATGAATTATATTGTTTTTTAGATGGTTATTCGGGATATAACCAAATAGTTGTAGCCTAGAGGACCAACATAAAACAACCTTTACTTGTCCATACGGTACGTTCACTTTTAGGCGAATGCCTTTTGGTTTACGTAATGCACCTGCAACTTTTTAACGATGCATGATAGCAATATTTACTGATATGGTCAAAAATTTTGTTGAGGTTTTCATGGATGATTTTTCTATTTTGGTAACACTTATGATATCTGTTTGAGTAATTTGGCTAAGGTTCTTAAAAGATGCGGAGAGATAAATCTTGTCCTTAATTGGGAGAAATGTCATTTTATGATTAAGGAAGGGATTGTCTTAGGCTATAGAATTTCAAAGAAATGAATTAAAGTCGACAAAGCAAAGGTGGACGTAATTGAAAGATTACCGGCCCTAATTAATGTGAAAGGAGTCAGAATTTTCTTAGGCCATGCCAGTTTTTATTGAAGGTTTATCAAAGATTTCTCAAAAATTTCTAAATCGTTGTATTTGTTATTAGAGAAAGATATGGTGTTCGATTTCAACAAAGCATGTTTGGAAGCTTTTGAAGATCTAAAGAAGTGGTTAATCTCAGCCCCAATAATCATTACACCTGATTGGAACTCACCTTTTGAGTTGATGTGCAATGCAAGAGACTATGCTGTTGGAGCTGTGATGGGTCAAAGAAAAAATAAAGTATTCCACCCCATTTACTATGCAAGTAGAACCCTGACAGAAGCCCAACTCAATTATACGGTAACTGAAAAGGAACTATTTGCTATAGTTTTTGCTTCTGACAAATTTCGCTCATATCTTATAGGTACCAAAGTTACAGTATTTACTGAACATGCGGCCATTAAATACTTGCTCACGAAGAAAGATGCGAAACTGAGGCTAATTCGTTGGATACTTTTACTATAAGAATTTGACCTTGAGATCCAAGACAGAAAAGGTGTTGAAAATCAAGTAGCTGATCATTTGTCGAGGTTAGAGTAAGATGAGGTAACACGATCACGTATGCCTATCAACGAGAATTTTCCAGATGAGAACTTATTTGAGGTGAGTCGAATTCATGAAACACATTGGTTTGCTGATTTTGCCAATTATCTTGCATGTAGAATAATTCCTCGAGAAATTACATACCAACAAAGGAAGAAATTCCTTCATGATAGTCGATATTATTTTTGGGAGGATTTGTTTTTGTTTAAAAAATATGCAAATAATATAATTCAAAAGTGTGTAGCTGAAAGCGAGATTGCTGAGATCTTGTATCATTGCCATTCATCTCCAAGTGGGGAACACTTTAGTGGTTCATGTACTGCAGCAAAGATTTTGCAAGCAGGTTTCTTTTGGCCTACACTATTTAAAGATACTTATGCTTATGTGAAGAATTGTGATAAATGCCAAAGGACTGGAAATATACCAAGGAGGAATGAGATGCCCTTGAAAAATATTTTAGAGATTGAATTGTTGAACATATAGGGCATTAACTTCTTAAGCCCGTTTCCTTCTTCATATGGGAACAAATGCATCTTAGTTGCTGTGGACTATGTATCCAAGTGGGTTGAAGCTGAAGCCTACCCTACAAATGATGCTAAGGTAGTCATGTAATTCCTATATAAGCATGGGTTTATACGATTTGGGACACCAAGTGCTATTATTAGTGATGAAGGTTCTCACTTAGTGAACAAATGACTTAAGTGGTTGCTTGATAAATATGATGTGAAGCACAAGATTGCTACTGCCTATCACCCCAGTCTAATGGGAAAGTTGAAAGAGTGAATTGCGAAATCAAAGGTATCCTTGAAAAGGTAGTATGCCCTAGAAGAAAAGATTGGTCTCGAAAGCTCGATAATGCATTATGGGCCTATCAAACAGCATTTAAGACTCAGTTAGGAATGACTCCTTATCAGTTAGTCTTTGGAAAGGCATGTCATGTTCCATTAGAGTTGGAGAATAAAGCTCACTGGGCTTTGAAGCAGTTAAATTTTGATCTAAAATAGGCTGATGAGAGAAGGATGTTACAACTGGATGAGTTGGAAGAGCTGAGGTTGTTTTCCTCTGAGAATGCCAGAATGTGTAAAGAAAGAAAGGACCCTATACCATCTACCGAGTTTACGGAGCTATTGAATTATACGACAATTATGGAGGTACGTTTAAAGTTAATGGTCAACGTCTCAAACACTACTGGGATAGTTAAGGTGAGCGAATTGAATCCTCGCTCATCTTAGCAGACCCTTAATTTTTCATGAACTCATTATGTAAATAAATAAATAATTAGAACTTATTTTCTTAATTTATTACATTTACTTAATTCTGTCTAAGGAGATTGGAACTTAAGCGGGACCGCTGTGACCCCTCCAACCTTTCCTAGGAATTGATTTAATGTAATTTGTTAAGAAGAATTTTTCTAATTAAAATTTTTAAGTTTCATTTTGTTCAATTTAAATTTTAAATTTTTATGTTAATAAAAAGGGTCAAATTTGACCAAAGTACTAATCAGTTTTTTTTTAAAATATAGTCTGAGTTTGAGGCCCAAGACAACAAAAAGGAGGAAAAAAATTAGGCCTTGCCATCACACCCATTACTTGCCGCCCAAGTAACTTTAATGCAGCTAAATTTTGCTACATGTTGCACTAATTTTTCCCTATATAAACCCTATTCATTCTACTAATTTTCATATCCTTCAAAGCAATTTGCTTTCACCCTAAAAATCCCTAAATCTCTTCTTTGTGCTGTCAACCTCAAATCCCAAAAGAAACCCTAGTCCTTTTCTCTCTTTTTGTCGAAATTCCCTATTGCTGCCACAAAGAGATCGCCACTGCACCATCCTTGCTGTTGTAAAATTTTTTCCGTAACAAGTTATACCAACTTTGCCGATTTCTCTTTTTTTTCTCTTTTGTAGAAACTCTGCCGAATTTTTGAGAAAGTACCATGTCTCGCAAAAGAACTAGATCGTCAAAGACTACTCTTGAAAACCCGATTGTGGTTAATGAAGAAGTGAAAGAGTGATTTGATTCAATTTTCAAGCTTCAACCTATGATGCTGGAAAAAGGTTTTAATCTGAAAAGAAATGATATGATGGTTGTTCCTGTGCTAATTAGAAAGATAATCAATGCTCTCAAATTGGAATGATTTTGTGATGTTCGTTCACTTCCTAGTGATGAACTAGTTCGAGCATTCTATGCTAGTTTGACTACGCAAGATGCTACTGAAGTCATTGTTCAAAAAAAATAAGGTATCTCTTACTTCTAAGTCCATCAATGATTTGTTTAATTTACCTGATGTTGAAGAAGATGAGTACTACCCTATGATGAGCAATATCAATTGGGAATTTCTTCAACAAGTGCTTGATGTTGTGACAAATCTGGGATCCCAATGAATTATAAGAAAGTATATGAGTCATTCTTGTCGAAGAGAATACTTGAAACCAGTAGCAAAGGTATGGTTTTATTTTGTTCGCTACAGTTTTATGCCCATCTCACACAGTTCCACCATCTTGATGGAACGGATGCTCTTGTTATATGCAATCTTGACAGAAAAATCCATTAATGTTGGGAAAATTATCCTCAATGAGATTATGATTGTGCTATAAAGAAGGCAGGAAGTGTTTATTTCCCATCATTAATCACTTCACTTTGCTTAAGGGCCCGTGTTAAAACACAAGCAAATCTGAAGGGGCAGTATGTTCAAGGGTGTATTACAAGTCATGATCTCGAAAGGTTCATAGAAAGAGTACATGAGTTTAACCAAGGTGAGCAAGAGGAACCAAATGAGCCAGAAATTGAAGAGTTAACAACTAAAATAGAAACTGAAGCTGATTCAGTTACAGACACTAAAGAAGAAGAATTTGATAAAGAACCAAATAGTCATCAACCAGCTAAAGGAGCTAAAAACCCTGAACCTAGGATTGAGCCAGAAGAAGAACCAGTCAAGCTAAGTGTTGAACTTGAATATACAACTCCCATGCCGACTCCTACAAGTACTTCAAGGAAATCAGAGTTGTCAATTTTGATGGATATGTGCAAGTTCATGTGCAATCAGCAACAAACTTACTAGAAATATGCAAAAATTAGAGATGATTCAATTCGAAATACTTTTAAGAATATCTCTATTACTTTTGTTCCTGAGTTCCCAGATGCTATCTTTGAGACATGAACGGAAGAGACTGACGATGCAAGCGAAGATGGAGCTAAAGAAGACAAGGGGAATAAGTTAGAAAAATAAAAGGGGGATTCTTGTCTTGTTATTTATTTAATTATTTTTAGGTTTTTAGGAATTTATTTCTTTAGTAATTAGGATTTAATTTTTGCAAAATAAAACATAGCAAGCAAAGAAAAAGATTAAGGATATTCATGATGGGCCCCATTATGTTATTCATTCGATCAGTATAAGGTTGTTATGGGTGGGTGAGCCCCTCATTGTCTTGAGAGCGTGTTCACACCTGAGGATCGTCCACACCTAAAAAGCAAGTGCTTAAGAAGTGAGTGTTTATCTCATCTTAGAAGAGCGAGATGGCTTGTCAAGAATGCTTATACAGTGGGTGGTCCCGACAACGGAAGGATGTCATTCCTCTTATCAAGACAGATGGTCAACCAAGGCAATGTCTTAAGTGGAATCAAAATTGAGGTCAACGACATCTATCTTGCTAACATGTATACAAGCTGAAGAAAAATATATCAATGTTACTAAAAAAATGGTACCAACAAACTATATAGTGTAATGTAAATAGCATTATTATACAATGTATCCATAACATAATTTATTTATTTGCATCTTGTTTTGAAGATCAAAATAGTGAAGATTGAAGAGTAGAATATAAATCTACAATGTAGAAACAATTTTTTTAAAACAAAAATTTGGTTTGTCGACTTTAAAAAACCAAAAATTGGGAGTCGCCATCAATCTTTTATTGAGGTGTGATTGGATCACCTAAAAAATAGCTTTGGTCTACGAGTTTTAGAAAAATGGATCCTGGAGTCGGTTACGTACGAGGAAGGATTAGCACCCTCGTAACGCCCAAAATTGGTACCTAGTTAATTAATTAGTGTCTTAATGTCGAAAATTTAAAAATATGTCCTTAGCAAAAACTTAAAAACGTTACTTATTAAGACCCTTATCATTTCGGAGAAAGAAAATGTCACACCCAATGCGTTAGGGCACAACATTCTAATTTCCTCAAAAATGAATTAGTCTAAAACTCTTGTAATAAAAATTTAAAAGAATATTCATTTGTTTAAGATTTAAGAAATCGCGGCCCAATACGTTAGGGCACAATTCCTCAAAATCCTAAACTTGAAATATTTCCTTTATTATCATTTTTTCAAAAAAATCTTTGTCTCGAGAAATCAATACGTCACATCCAATACGTTAGGATACAACATATTTAACTCCCCAACAACAAGCTTTTTATTTTATATATTTTTTATTAATGAGCAACCCTCGATCGTTGGATTTAACGAAGAAAATCGGAACCCAATACGTTAGGGCTCAATTTCCTTGAAAATCCTAAATACGAGTGTTTTCTCAATTTTGAAAATTTTAAAATCGAATAAAAAGGTGATGTATGTTACATTGAAAGTATGTACAAAACAAATACAACAATGGCATAGAAATAATATAAACAAATTAATAAACAAAATGAATATATATAAAAGCAATATTTCATGACATGCAAAATATTAAATAAAAAATATAAATGTAAACACAATTAAGTAGCGAATGAAGAAAACATGCAAAATAAATAAAGAAAAGAATGTATATAATCTACATATAGAAATTTTAAAGAAAAATACATATGATTTACCAATAAAATTTTGGGTTATAAAACTTATATATACAAAAGTCATAACGTATTAAAAAAATAAATAAATATGTATATATAAATTATAAAATACGTGTTAAAAACATAAGCATGCATTTAAGCATTTTCAAAAAAAAAACATATGTATATATATATATGAACATATAAAATGTATTAAAAATAATTAAATAATATCTACATTATCAAAATTAATAAAAATAAATAAATAAATATGCGTAATTATATAAATATGAAAAAAATATTAGTTAAAAAAATTATGAAGAATAATATATATAAAAAATGTATAGAAGCATATGTATTTACATATTAACAAAAGTAAAAAAAATTGAAACTAAATATAAAAAAATATATATGTATATAAAAGTTAGGAAATAAAATAAAAATAAAAACATATGTATAAATTATATATAAGCATACGTATATAAAACAATATATTGCATAAAAATGATGCATGCGCATGAATATAAAAAATAAAAAATAAAGATAATAGATAATAATAATGATAATAAATAACAATTTTTTTAAAAAAAATGAATTGCAAAGGAAAACGTAATTAAAACAAAATGGAGGGTCGAATTGCGATGCGCGCATTATATGAGGGTCCTAAATGGAAATAATCTATTTCCCCTAAACGGTGTGCAGCAATGTGGGCTGAAATGCCATAATGGTAAAATTTTTGTGCCCAATTTTAAAAGAAGAGAAAAACTTAATTAAACAATATAGCAAGAAGGGAGGACCAAATGCGCAAATTACCCCTTCAGGACAGGAACGCGCGGATCCTGCCTGCGGGTCGGGTCAACACGCGGATCCTGCCTTTTGGTGTTTTTATTTAAACTAAAATTTAAAAAAAATGAAATGATCATTTGTAACCAGAAAGAAAAAAATGTAAAATTCTTTGCTTTCTCTACTAGGGTTTCGGCCCTAGCTTCTGTGCTGCCGCGCTTCCGCCTCGAACCCACCGCGAATGGTGGTCGGAGCCGCACCCCAAAGAGTCTTGTTGGCTTTCTTCGCGCAGATCTGGAGGCGTCGCAAGGTAAACCTCTTTTTTTACCCTTTTTTTCTGTATAAAAAAATAAAATCGAAGGAGCTGAGACAAAGAGAATAAATCGCTACCTTTAACCTCTATTTTGCTTTTTCTCAGATTGATATTGTGAAAATACTTGTTTCTTTATTGCTCTTTTGAAATCCCCCCCTCCATTACAGTATATTCGATGGCCATTTATAGCCCTAATAAAATAATAAACAATCAAGAAACAAATCTGTTTGATATTCATTTGATCTGCAAATCCTTTTTCTTTCCATATGTTGTTGTTTCCTTTCTTGATGTGCAGGTACGAAGATCGTGGGAGATTCGGAGGGCGAGGCTTTGGCTTGCGGCGCGAGTTTCCCCCTGAAACCCTAGGGTTTCTTGAATCTGTTTTGGGCCACCGTATTTGGGCCTCAAAAATCGGGTCTGGATTTGGGCCCTATAGGTCCGTTGTAGTTTGGGTTTTTAGACCCGGGCCAAAATCGGGTATTACATACAACATGGCCATATTTATATATTGCACAAATATATTTTTTAATATTATACAATTATTTTAGTTATATTTAAATTCTTTTAACGCAATATATTTTATATATTTTAAAAATATTTGTTATTTTTTAGATTATATAAAAATTATTATATAATTAAATACACATAGTCATGTGCAAAATACGTGATTAAATAAACTAATATATATTTTTAATACAAAACTAATATATTTTAAAAAGACGGCATTAAATTATATACAGCCGCAAAGTAAATCCTACATGTTTAGCGTGGGAGTGCGGTTTGCCACTCCAAAACATAAGTGAATGATAGTTGTGTTGACAGCGGCATAAGTGCAAATCCCTTCAATAGCATATATAAATTTATGCGGCAACTTGTCCAAATTGAACTTGTCCTTTCCACTTGATTCATAACTTTTGGCTTTAGGGGCGACGTGAGAAAATTATTATAAATTGTCAAAAATAAATCATAAACTTTTTGTCGGTTGAATTATAAATTTTTATTGTTTTAATTTATTTTTGTAATTGTATCATTTTTTATATTAAGGGTAATTTTGGATAGTCAATTGAGTTCGATGCATTTAACTTATTTTTTGTCTCACTTTATAATATTTAATTTTACTATCACTATTATTTTTACATTAATCATAAATAAAAATACCGTCCAACAAAACTCACCTTAAAATATTTGCGCGTGCCTGACACCTTTATTTGTTCTTTTCTGAAAGTGATACACTTTCCCCTTGTCCTTCAAAAAGATTGAGATGTTTCTAGTTAAGTTTATCACTAACTAAGCCTCGATACGTTTAATCATATATACGCTTGAATTGAATATTTCAATTAAGAACTTACAATCGTGTTTGTGTGATGGAAATGCAATGAGAAAAAAATTCAAATTCTATCCGTAATACTTAAGTTTCTCAAAGGTTTTCGATGGGAATAATGTTGTTATTAAGCTAATGTATTACTCGGTATCCAATTTTAGTTTTAGTGTTCAAATTTAATTTAATTTAGCTTTAATTACACATTTTACTATTTTTGTAACATCATTAAAATTTAAATGATTAATACATTAATAACGAATGAGGTTATGACACGTGACACACAAATCACATCATTTGTTGATTGTGTCCCACAACTTCTACAAAGATTAATGTGTAAGGGTTGATATTAATTTATAAAATTTGAGAGGTGAAAGCAAATGTTTTTTTTTTCTTTAAACTTGGCAACTTCTTTCAAAGTTGGTATTTTTATTTTTGTTTCTTGGATCTCATTGAAACCTAAGGTTATCAATCATTACATTAGTTGGTATCTATGCTAAGGCTATTATTTTTAATATATGTAACAATTATCAACCTTAGATACCAATATGATAAAGAAATTTAACATTAAACCTTTTAAACCTTTAAAAAGTAATGCCATTTCATTTGGAATTTGGATGGAAAATTATCTATACTGCATATTAAGAGTTTGGCTAAATTAGGATTACCATTTCAAATTTATCATTTGATTTTTATGTTAAATTTTTATAAATTTACAATATAAAAATTTTTCACGAGTGTGCTATCATCTTTCTAAATTTTTGCCCAATGAAAAAAAATCCATAAATAAGGCTCGCATATTCCCTCCCAATTAAACAGTAATTCTTTTTTTATCAATAATACTGTTGTCAACAAGATGATTTATTTTGTCATCTCATCAACAATTATTATTGACAACGAATATTCCTATCAATAATATTTTTTTAATTAGGATAAATAATTATAATTCTATATATAGTGATACTAACCAAATCAATATAGATTTTATAGTTGTATTTTTTTCCCTTTTTTAAGGAATAATTGTATTTTTTTCTAGTGCATATGTTTTTCATTCTTGTTGATGTAAGTCATCCTTTGAATTAGTAATAAAATTTTATGAGGTTTATTTAAAAATAAATTAATTTATATTATAAATAAAACTATTATATATCCTTGAATAAAATTTTATGAAAAATTAATAAAACTCAAATAAAATATTATAATATATCAATTGCTTCAAAAAAAACTTTAATATATACAAACAAGGTAAAAAAAATATAATTATTTATTTGGTTGTCTAACTTTATAGAAAAAGTCATTTAGTTATCCATTTAACTTTTGTCTCTTTTAACCGTTAAATACGGATTGTTTTGCAAATCACTACAAAATGGATAGAAAAATTAATATACATGACTATATGTGGATTGCCATGTAAATGTCAAACAATGAATTAATTTTTAAATTTTTTAAAATTCTAAAAAATTTAAAAATTATTTTTAAAATTTAGAAATTATTAAAGATATATAAAGAAATTATTTTTTTTTATTTTTTAAAATTAATTAATTACTAAGCATGCATGTGTTAACTTTTTAGGTATTTGGAAATTGTTAACCATGTGGTACTCTTTAGATTCATGGTTGACACTATTAACTTTTTTTACTAATAGCCATAGAAAAGTGATACGTGTCTTAAAAAGGAAAAAAATTACAAATTTTTAGATATTGTTTAGCCTTTTTTTAGAAATTATTTTATTCCACGCGAGTAATGAATTAAATAAACCGATGTCTAGATTAATGTGAACTTATATGTTGATTTGTTTAGGTTTATTCTAGATGAGAATTTTTAGTAATTTTATATTTTTTATAATTTAAAAAATTAATAATAAAAAATTTGACTTTTTTTAAAAAAAAAAAGAAAAACAAATATTTTATAGAATTAAAAAAATCATTTTTTATATTTTAAGAATTTATCTTAATTTTTCGTAAATGTGAAAATAATATATCTTTGTTACTCACATTATTTCTTTGATATAATAATTATATTTAAATATTACTCACTAAAAATTTATTTTTTTAATAATATGTAATCTTTAGAATATACATTTATTTAAATCATGTTATTGTTCATTTATTCCAATCATGTTATTTTCTTATATTATATCTTATTTCGATATATTTTTGTGTGCCATGCTAAATAGGAATGGTGGAATCCATCAAAGAAAGCAACATATATCAAAATGACCAAAAAAGAAAGGGCAAACGATGGATTGTGAAAGTTTTAAGTAAAAAGGTAGCAACTATTAAAAAAACTATAAAATATATAAAACATATATAAAAGAATAATAAAAATTTAAGAGAAATTCTAAAAAATATAAAAAAATTCCCAAAAAACTAAAATTTTATAAAAATACCTATTTTTCTTTTTAAATTATATTTTTTGATTTTATAAAAATATAAATGACTAAAAAAGTACATCTAATGTGAATATGAACACTTACATTTATCTAAATTTGGACCACACATTTGTGAAGGTTCATTATGCATGCTAATATATATATATATATATATATATATCCTACACTTTTTTTTTAATTTTTAAGACTCGTGTAACTATTTTACTGGCTGTTAATATAAAAGTTAACGACATCAATCACATATTTAAAAAACCCAGCAACTTAATTAACTGTTTCAAAATTTAGATATCAATTAGAAATGAAAAATTTGCAAGTATAAATTAAATTTAAGTTGTCAAATTCAATAACTATATACATTAATAATTATGATATATAAAAATAAGATAAATTATGATTTAATATTTGCAAATATTTAAGTAGAGTAGTAAAAGAACAATCATTTTGTCCCAATACTTCGATTTTTATTTAGTTTATTTTACTAAAATGTTGTATGATATATGTGCAATAAATTGAATTTTTAAAAATGTTAATTGAATTTTACTTTAATTGGTATTATTGTTGTTACAATAAAGAAAACATGTATCTAAACGCTTTTAAGCACATATTATTCATGGATTTAAAGGCTAGGAATTATTGGTAATAATAATAGTAGGAATTGTATAAAATACTAAATTGAAAAATAAGGAATAAAACAGTGAATCACTTAGGGAAACAACAAAAAATGAAAATTAGTTAAATAAAAATGGAAAAAAAAAAGAGTAGAATTAGGGTTTTGAAATAATAAAAATGAAATTTTAAACTTACGGTATTTTTATATTTTTAAATTAAAATCGCCTGGACTTCTGTTTTCTCTGCTACATATGTTTAATTTGGAAGGATTATATTTTTTATTAGGTTAAATATACTTTTTACCTATGTTTCGCTTCAATTACATAAATAGTAAGTACGACAAACAATGTCAACTTTTTTCATATTTTCGAATGAATATTTGAGGCTAGGTGTAATCTCCCAAAATGTCTCGAATTTTCTTACAATACTTTTACAAGAATTTCTTTAGTATTCTTATATGAAAATCTGAATTTATTTAGATTTGAATTATTGGGAAGTCACAAGTAAATGTTTTAAGTCAATTTCAAAATTTTAAGCTCATTCAGATAAAATACAAGTTGAGAGGTAAATGATAATTTTATCGTTGAGAGGTAAATGATAATTTTATCATTGAGGGTATTTTGGTTATTTGAGACATGTTTATGATTAAATATTAGATTAAAAATAATGTGAGTGTGGTGATAGGATGATACTTTGACTTTTCAAACTCAACTCATACTTGTAGAATGAACATTAACCACTCATTAAATAAATTTTATTTTTTTGCCACATGTGTATTTTAAAATGCAAAAAAGGGAAGAAGCCCCATATTTTATCCTTATTAACCAACCATTTATTGGGAGAGGAAAAAACTCCCATTTCCACACTTTTCTCTTCCAATACTCACCATAATTCTTCACTTTGCAAGATTTTTTCTTGAAAACTATATTGGAGCCATTATTGATCATCATCTCCACCACCCATTCACTTAGAGTTTGTTAGTTTTGAGTAAGAAGTTGATTCTTGTACGAGAAAGGTGGTATTGGTAAGGGCTTTGCAACATCTTTATCTCATTTTATATTTGCAAGCTTATGATTAGTTGTTGGGCCATTTAATGCAAGTTTCACATTTTTTTATATGTTTTTATTTTGCTTTTTATGATTTATGAAGAAAAAAAAGTTCCTAGAAGAGATTCTAGTAAAGGAAAAAAGAAAGTTGTGAAGTGAAGCCATTAGGAGAGCCCTTCCTCTCATTTTGTAGCTTTTGAAGGTAAGTTCTCATGGAATTTACTACATTTCCTTGTTAAACATGCATATCAATATACTTTAAATGTGTTAAAGTTGCTTAAAAACATGAGAAAACATGACATATTGGAAATGTGAGTTGATATACGGTTTGGTTGGAATTTGATAGTTTTCATGCCTAAGGGAGATATTTTGTTTGTTAAAGGGAAGTTTGAGATTTAATATGGTGGATTATAAGTATGTATAAGAGTGCACATATGTTCTTATTTTGTAGAACATGAATTGTGACTATGGAAATAAGTACCAAAACTCTAAATATGTCATGATATAACTCTAGCATAGAAGTGTCTTATATTAACAGTAAAATTGAGTTGTTGTGATCTTTGGTTCTATGAATTTGCATGACCTTTTTCGTGAATATGAAAAAATATATTTCACTTTTGGTTTGGCTCTGAAAGGACCGGTATATGAAAAACTATATACCTCTTCTCTATTCAATAATTAACCTTGAACATACAATATATGTATCATTCATGCCCATGTAAACATGGTAGAAAAGTTAGAATCAGTTGGCAAGCCAATTAGGGTCAAATGTGCATTTCTATTTAGTTTGGATTTGATATGGAACTCTATTGTGTGATCCCTTAGTTGGGAATTCTATGAGAACCATTAGACTTTCACCATCGTTTTGGAGACTTCTTGACGTGTTTGGAGGTTTACCCACTTGCATTTTAACGACCCATTTTTCAATGGTGTCAAAAATGATGGATTCGGGATGACCGCCTCCGATCGTACCCATGTCCAGAGTATGAATACTACAATAAAATATAGAAATACGAGGCGGTATCCACAAGTATACGGGTCGAGTTGTAATATAATTTTACAACGAAGTAGATGAGTATTCCAAGGATTGTACCCAAGGGAGGTAAGTGCTAGATCAATTCTAACCTAAACACTAAAAGATCTAATTAGTACTTTAAATTAGTTATAGTACAAGAACATAATAAAAGGGTATTTTAAAGATTTTTATAATGATAAAATAAAATAACATAAAAGAAAAAAAAATTCAAGAGATAGAAGAGTAGAGTGAATCAAATCTTGATTATGGGTGATTAGCTCGTTTCGGTAATCCCAATCAACTGTCGTTTCGGGTTCCTCGTCAATCAACTTGTCGCTACCTTAGTAGAATCTTCCGATCTTCCACTCACGTAACGAGTTAGCAATGGCTACTTATCTTCCGACCTCACAGTCTAGACTGATTAGGGGTGAAGGTGTTCACTAATCCCCATAGGAGGATTAGTTCTTCATGGCTTTCATAAACAATATGGAGTTGATGTAAAGAGAAAACATGATAAATGGATTAAAGTGTAGAGTTTAAGAAAATGTCGAATTTGTATTAAAGATGAAAAAAATGCACAGAATTTGATGATCTCCGCAAATTAAATCTCTTGACAAAGAACAATTGAAAATAGATTCTAAAACCTAAAAAAGAAAGAAAACTAAACTAAGTTTAAAATAAAGAATCTAGGCTAAGTGAATGATGTCTATAACATGTGCCAAATGAGCTTATTTATAGATTCTAAGTGGGCGTCATCCTTAACCCTAGGTTATGACATTCTTGAGCTTTAAGTTTTATTGTACAGGCCAAAATGCCCTTGTTTGGTATTTAATTTCCATTCCAAAGTTGATGTCGCTACACAACAGGAATTGTGTCGCGACATGGCAGTCAATGTACTCCTCTTGGGGTATCTTCAGGGGTATGTTGCAACACCCTCAGGCTGTGCTGCGACATTGAAGGCAGTCTTGAGATTTCTCTATTCTACTCCCTATGTTGCGACATCGATTAGCCCATGTTCCAATGTAGTGACTAGTATCAGTTTCGTATGCCTTCTAAAAGTCTCTTGCATACTCACAAAGTGTGTTAGCTCACCCTTAGGCCTCATTCTGTTCTTACGGTCAATAAAAGACTCAATTTGCACATTTTATTAACTTATTAAAAACTTCAGAAAACATAATTCAAACCTACTAAAAATGATTGCTTTGAAGCTCATAAAGTGTGATAATTAGTTTAATTTGCTACACCAAATTATGGCAGATCAAACTCCCCCACACATAAGTCATTGTTTGTCCTCAAACAACATAAACGAAAATAAGAAATAAAAATGACAACCCTTAAGCAAATATGATACAAATATTGGCTTCGGAGCACATGAGTTAGGTATTTCACATTCAATAACAACTTTAACGTGATGAATAACTGATTTACCATAGTTAACTTCAAACATCTAAGTTAAGGATGTTACAAAGTGTACAAGTATTAAGGGTCTCACCTGTAGGGATCCATCAATAAATCATACAAGTACTTTGATTATCCGAGCAGAATTCGAATAGTCATTTATGCATATGTTTAGTATGATGTCCATTCGTGTATAAGGATATTTAGGTCTCATAGGACTTTTCAGCTTGTAACGTTCTAAGGATTAGAACAAGTATTGAATTCAAAGAAAGTATGCATCAAGAAGGTTACAAACATGAAAATAGTTTGGCATATCATATTAGTCCCTATTCGTCCCCTTTTGTGACCCTTACTCGCTCACCGCCTTAGTTCTCCTTCTCTCACCTTCCTTGTCTCTCCGTATATAGGAATTCATAGCATGACATAGTAACTATGGCGAGCCTATGAGTTTCTGTGCACTAATGAACGAGTTTCTCTTTCTTTTGTGACTTTGTCACTTTCTTTTTCAGCTCATCTCCCTCAAAAATGCTTTTTTTATTTTTTGAGAACTTTTTCAACTCATATTACTTTTTCTTTTTTCTTTTGTTTTGCACTTTCAGGCTAACCTATAGTTCCGATATCACACTAATATTTCCTATTTCACTCTGCTTTTTACAAACTCCACCGTGATGTATCTACTTAACCCTCAATACGTATGGCTAGGCATCTATAGTCGTGCAGTGTAGGACCAAAGAAAATGGGTAAATACAAATTAACACTTTTAGGCTCAAGATTTGTAGTGAGGTTCATCAAGAAGTGTCAACAGGTTCAAAAATTGGTACTAAAGGTAAACATAAATACGTCAGCTTTTTGGCTCTAGGTATGTTCCAAAAATGCCTTAGGTAATCCCTGAATATCTCAGTATGCACAAATTTAATCAACCAAACAAACTCAAATCCAACCATTTATCATTCATATTAGCATGGACATATCATTGTATTTTTTTTATCATTTGGTACAATTGATTGCTTAATACCTATTTACAGTGTAACATATAGAACTTAGTAGTCTAATAATAAATATTTAAAATCATCTACCATCATGCCAAATTTATTTGTAAATACAAACAACCTATGTACATGCTCCTAACCAATCACTTGTATTTCTACAAGCTCAAGCACACCAAAGACAAGAAATATCCAAGAAAAATGTAGAAATTAGAAACAAATCAACAAGTTTTCTATGCTACCCCTCCCCCACACTTTAGTTGACACATTGTCCTCAATGTGTAGCCCATAAAAAGATAAGGAAAGAAGTTACCCAATTGATCGTGGTCTCTCCAACTGCTAATGGTGGGTGGTTCCTTCTTTGATCGTGTAAAGCTCAATTTTTTTGTGTCTCCTTCATGTTGGGTTCCTACATAGAAAACTTAAACAAAATGCAAAATAACAAAAATCTATTATTAGTCCTACTCTTACAAAGTATAAATCAAAATCATCCAAAAATTAATACAAGTCTTTAAAATTAAAAGTTGTTCAATCTCCTTCTTCAAAATCCATCTATTTGCTTCTGTCGTCCTCCTCATACTCTCATTCCTCTTCGCTTCCATGTACCTCTTCTTCTTGTTCTAGATTTTCTGGCCCAAACATGTTAGGTGTATAATTGGGGACTCAGATGTTGTTTTGCCTAACAAATTTTTAAAAAAGTGGTCTCAACTCTTGCATCCACTAAATCATCCAATCTAGCTTTGGATGACTACTCTCACTGACTTCCTGTTGAGCTCGTGCCAAACTTTATGATGAAGTTGGTGTAGTTGTCGCTTCTTGCTGTTGCTTGTTCCAATATTTTATTTGTTTAGCTCGCAGTTCAATATACTGTTGGAACAAAATGTCCCCAATAATACTTCGGGAAGGTTTCAACTACTATTCAGTGGATGTCATAGGTACACTCACCTTTTTGCATAAAGTCATTAGTAGACAAGGAAAGAAAACTCCCACCTTCTAACCACTAATGCATCTCTTCATGTTTTGGTGGATCCATTTGTCGATACAAACCTACTATTTTTTTGCAGAATAATATACAGTAAAACTGCTCGAAAGGTAACATTAGAAATATTTAAAGTAGGTATTATTCACGTGCACACAAAATGAATCCATATTTTAGCCTCTAGAAACATAATAGCTAGATGAAAGGGACACGGGAACATTGGCACCTGAGCAATATTTCCAATCTTCCCTTCTTTCAGTTAGAAACTTTATAATATTATCTATATCTATGTCTCAAAATACTCTAGAACAATTTCTTCAATAAAATCTTTTTATAGTATGGAGTATTATGAAGGTCACAAATAATCTAAGGGTTTACTCGCACAAACGTCCCTCACACAGTTACCGTTTCCCACATATGACATTCAGTGCTCCTAGACTCTTGGTCCCATAATGGCGCATAAAATTCTTGAACAACGGGGACCACAACACTATCTTTAAGGATTGTCCAAAAATGTTCCCACCTATGATATCTGACTAAAGGCCATATTTACTTACACAAAATCATTGATGGATCAAATCCCCTTTCTTGGATAGAGGTTTTTCCTTAAATTTTGATAAAATATTTTTCAATATCCAGGTTTGGAAAATTAGAGGGATTTAGAATCGTCGATAATTCTGGTTCATTAGTTCGTCTAACTTTTCTAGGTGGCATGATATCTAATGTTACTAACTAATGAACTAATTAAGCAATTTATTTCAATAGAACAATAAGAATGAAGATACGAACACTTAACCTTGCATGAATTGTTAGATTCCTTATCACGTTTTTGTTTTGTGCATCATTCCTGGATATTCTTTCATATTTTCCTACATCACGTGAGATTGAGAGAAGAAATAGCTCTACATAAATCAAGAAGCAAAAGAAAAGGGTGAGTTTTTAGTGTTTTAAGGGTTTTGGGAGATTTAAGAGATTAAACGGGGTAAAGCGTGTTTAAATAGGAGTTAAATATGTTTTTAGGTTAAAAAAGAGGTGTTTTGGGTGTTTAAAATTGGGTAAATGAAGGGTTACTCTGCTAGTTGTGCGAATGAGTCGGATAAACCCTGTAAAAAATTGCAACCCCTGTGTTGCAACATCACTAATAGCTTACCATTTTCGCGACACAAGGGTTCCATGTCACGACACATCCTTCAATTTCAAATTTTAGGGAGATTGTCGTCCATCTCGTGACTTAATTTCGCCATGTCGCGACGTCAGGGTGGCTTCTTTAGTTCCTGCATTCTTCACGATGCATTGTGACACTTGGTTGTTGTATTGCGACACCGACTCTATGTTAGTCCATGTTTCTATATTTAAGGATGTCTATATCTTAGATGAACGTATATCAAATAAAATTTAACAAATAAACTCTGTGATTAGCTAAATATACAATAATTTACAACAGTTAAGCACTTCAAACATTTTTTAAGTTTTACTATCGGATTCATCCAACAATATCATTAGTTCATCGATGGATGATTCTTTCGTTCTATCAATATTAGTCCATCTTCCATCGTGCCATTCCACCTGTGCCCGCTTGTCTCTTTCCTTAAACCTGTTTATTTTTTCTGCATGCATAAATTCAATTAAAGGCAGGTTAACATTTAATGTTTTGAACAAGTTTAGGAAACTTACAAATTCATCCCCATCCTACTTTTTTTCCCACCAGTCTAGAAGAGAATTTGATTTTTGCACTAGCAGAATCTTTAGTTAATTCCTTCTCTCCCTCCATCACCGGTGTGGTTACCTCCTCTAGCTTTAACTCATCTTCAGCCTCTAAGGATTCATTTTTAGGATCATCAATATTTTCCACAATTGTCTCTAGAGTTGTGGTTTTTCGGCTACTCAGTACTTTGCTTGATCGGAGTGCAATCACTTTCACGTGCTCCTTACCTTCTCTCCGTGGATTATCTTCTGTGTTGTTGGGAATACCTGTGCCCATTTGTCTTTTGATGTCACCCATCATGCTCATTAATTGACTCATTTGATCGTCGAGTTTAGTTAATGTTCTTGTTGAATTGGTGCATTCAGATTGGACCTTCTTGACATCCATTCTCATTGATTGTACTTCTCCATCAATTTTATCCAAACGTTGACCACATGCAGTATGGTCACTTGGGTTAACCCTATCTTGAGGTTTCTGCAAATAAGGAGGTTTATAATTAATATGTTTAGCTTGATTTAAGTTGTTGCCTCCTTCTTGATTTCCTCCCCATCTCAAGTTTGGGTGAGCCCTTCAACCGGGATTATATGTATTTGAATAAGGGTTTCCACCCCTATTCCCGATGTAGTTTACAACCTTAGCAGGATTATTGATATAATGGAAGAGTGGTTTGTCTCCTCCATGCATAGACTGTGTAAAAGCAGACTCGATACGGTTAAGTCTATGTTGATATTTGTCATCCTCTAGGATAGTTTTGACCGTAATAAGTTTCTTTCCATAAATGAATCATTCAATCGGCCATTGACAGGATTTTAATGCCATGTTTTAAATAATTTCATATGCATCCTCATACGTCTTGTTCATAAGGGCTCCTCCTGCAGCTCTATCTAACCCAAATTGTGGGTTCGCATCCAGCAAGTTATAAAATTCCTACAGTCGAATTGACTCAAGAAATTTGTGGCGGGCATTTTTGAATTAACATTTTGAAATGTTCCCACACCTCATAGAAACTTTCTTTCTCCATCTGAATAAAGACATCAATCTCTCTTCTTAGTTGAACTGTTTTGCTAATTTGGAAGAACTTCTATAAGAACTTTCCAGTGAGTTCATCCCATGTCGTAATAGACCCTGGTTCCTGCGACCAAGAAAAGACGTTATCAATTAAAGAAAAAGAGAACAAATGAAGACAAATAGCGTCATTAGTGACCTCGTTATACTTACAAGTATCACAGAATTGGAGAAACTATTTTAAATGTTGATTAGGGTCTTTTGTCATCATACCCCTAAACTGTAGATTATTCTGGATCATCTGAATCATTGTTAGTTTGATCTCAAAATTTTTAGTTGTAATTTTTGGCCTTGCTATGTTTCCTGAACCATGTCCAGACTTGGTAAGGCATAATCCCTTAGAGTTCTCTCATTCCTAGCCATATGTACGTTTACAGGTAGTTGCGGTGCTGGTGGGTTTCCTAAGGCGTTCTAGTCAGCATCATCGAACAATGGATTTTCACGTGATACATTACCTATAGCAAGTGGTGGCGGATCTTGCATCTGTTGTTGCTGCTATTGTTATTGTCGGCAGTTTCTTCAGACTATTCTCTCTAAATCTGTGACTGCTACAACAGGTATGCCCTTACTATGAGTCATACACTAAACCCAGAAAGAGAAGATTAGTAACAATAAATAAAATAAAATAGAATCGTATCTATAACTTAAAAATTTTCTAATTATTCTTTCTAAATGCAAAGATTAAAATCAACCTAGTGATGTTGCTTCCCCGACAACGGCACCAATAACTTGGCTACCTCCGGACATACCAACGTCTAGAGTGTGAATATTGCAATAAAATATAGAAATATGAAGTGATATCCGCAATTATACGGGTTTAGTTGTAATATAGTTTTACAATGGTGTAAATGAGTACTCCGAGGATTGTACCCAAGGGAGACGAGTTTAGATCAATTCTAACCTAAACACTAAAATATCTAATTAGTACTTTGAATTAGTTATAGTACGAGAACATAATAAAAAGGTTTTTTTTAAGATTTTTATAATGATAAAATAAAATAACATAAAAGAAATAAAATTCAAGAGACAGAAGAGTAGAGTGAATCATATCTTTATTATAGGTGATTAGCTCACTTTAGTAAACTCAATCAACTGTCGTTTCGGGTTCCTCATTAATCAACTAGTCACTACCCTAGCAAGATCTTCCGATCTTTGTAATGCTTAGGTTTGTGCAAGTGTACACAGTCATTATCAAGTAATAAGTAAGTATTGAGTTATCGTCTCCGCAGGGATTGTATTTGTGCTAAGTCTGTTAATTTGTAAAATTATATTAACAATTTGGTAAATAAAAACACAATATAGTTGAGATGTGGTGATTAAAATATATTAAACTAAATGCAATGATCCCTAATGCAAATTATCCTAAGTATGCAAACTATATGAATGAAATATATTTTAGTAAAATTAAACACAATTTGCAAAAATTATAACATAAATAAACTAGGACAATTACTTCAATTAAACTCAATTTATTATCAACATGCTTAATAACATTCAGAAAAACATACCATGGCAACTCGATCTTTTATGAGTTTGGAAACCACATTAGGTCCTTTCGAAATCCTTTACTTAGTAAATACGCATTTTACTGATCCTTATTTACTAAGGGTTTCTTAGCATTCGTGTGAGGTAATAGGGACGTGTTAGGTTTGAAACAATTTAATCACACAAATCTAAAAACTATGCAGATAACAGAGCTTGGTTAGAGTTGTTATGCAACCTACAATTTAATCGTGTTAGGAACTAAATTGAGCATGCACATTTCAATTATGCGTCCATTAGCCGTCGCCTGGTTAGGATCGCTCAGGTAATTCAAGTGCATTTCAATCACGTATGAACAAAATACAGACTTGATTTTAATTGAAAACATGATCGATTGAGGCACAAACATTATAAGCGTGAATCAAATAAATATTATTTAATCAAAGCAATCATCCTAGCTTAAATAAAATTAAGCTAACATTGTTGTAAACAAGAACAAGGAACACATAACAAACATCTTTATATTAAATTAAAGAAAAGGAAGATTAAACCCAATTTAGAGTGGTTGTCACTCAAGACTCTGACTGACAAGACTCCTTCGTTCCTTTGCTTTGCTCTTTTGTTGATGTTCTCCAAGGTGGCCGACCGAGGGTTCTTTAAGAGGCTTAATTGCTAAAATCTCTATGAAGAGATGATACTAGGCATGGGAATGGAAAAGGTTACGAGAAAAAGAGAGAATGAAGCTTGATGGATGCTTCGGGATGATTGAGGGATGCTTGAGGGATGATGAATGAAGGAATAAGAGGGTCTTATTTATAGGTGAGGTGAGATAGATAGTTTGCTAAAAATAGGAGTTTCCATCTTTTGAAGCATCTTCCATGGGTGGCCGGCCATAATTTTAGTAAGTTGAGCTAATTTTTCCTTGATTTTTGGTCAATTTGAGTGTCACAACAACTCAGGACTGAGACTCAGTCAAGTGCAAATCTTTAAGTAAATCTAATTTCTTCAACTCTATAAGGACCTTGTGCAATTAAACCAAAAAGTGGTTTATGGACAGCTATGTGCAGCGAATTTTGGGTTGACTTGGTCTCCAATTTGGAAGGTTTTGTAATCCAGCAAAGCTATCAGACCTGTACAAAATAAATCAACAAGTTAGAGGACCAAAGAATTAAATTTATCCAATTTAATTAATTAATTAAAATCCAAATTATTAATGAAATATTTTAAAATGAATTATTAAATATAATTTTATATTTTATTATTTAATTGAATCATGCATGGCCCACTTTATGTCTTAAAAAATATAATATATTCAAATTAACATAAAATAAGTCATTTATTACATGAAAACTATATAATAAAGCATAAAATCACATTTTAATAATTTCTATGTCCTAATTTCATATTTTCACATATTTCATTAATTTATTAAACAATTACTCAGTTTTAACAACGGATTTAAGTAAAAAGGTGATAAATTACATAGGAAAAATCCTATATATATTTTCGTTTACACACCCCCAAACTTAAATCATTGCTCGTCCCGAGTAATGTTTATGCACAGCAAGAGGTTTTTTTAAGGCAAAATTGCTAATTGTGTAAGCAACATCAATCTTTGTCCCATAATCATGCATTAATAACTTCATGCTTATCGATCTTCTTTATTAACAAGTAATTCATATGCAAACGTTCCTTAAGATTATACTAAGCTTCAAAATATGCCAACACGAATCATAGTTGCATGTATTTCATAGTCATAGATAACATTCTTTATTCAACATAATTTCCTATCAATCAAGCAAACAATCACAAGGCTTATTATGATCTTCATATGTTGAACTTAGGACTTCTTCTCCACTAATGTAGGTGACATAATCATAAAATCAATAGGCCTTTTATAAGGTTGTAATGGGGCTTGGTTAAAGGTAGGGATTTTAAGAGATGAGACATTTCGGTTTAAAAATCTTTACCTATAACTTTGTCTTAGTTTTCTCATAATACAACCTTTTTCTTTGAGTGAACCATTGGAACACCCCCAAACTCATTTTGAACTCGAACTCATACATTTTTCCTTTTTGGAGACTGAGCAAAATTTTCTTCGTTTTTTTTAAGCATGAGCACATACATCTTTATGAAAATTTCCTCAAATGTTGATTCCCAAGAAAACTTTAGTTAAGATAGGTTCACAAAATTAGGATAATTTTAAAAAGATGGTAACTGGCTTATAATGTAGGTTCATTGCAAAAACAAGCCTTTAAGCTCAAAATTACAATTCAAGAGTCTAATATCATAGGGTTGGCTTGAAAAACCCTCAAACGATCCAAAGAAATAGTGCCTATATCATTTAAGATTTTTATGTCCCCTAGGATTTTGCCTCAAGAAAGTTACTAAGTCAATTCTAAAGATATAAACCTTCATGCATGTTTAATCTCAAAAGAACTAAGTTTTCATGGCAAACATTACTAAGCTTAAGATCATACAAGCATTCCATTCTTTATGATAACATACTTTCACGTAGATAAAATAATCATTCATACTTGCATACAAACTATCTCAGTAACAAGAACATCTCTAAACATTCATTTATTAAAACATACTTATGAAAGAAATGATTAAAACATACTTGAAAAATTTAAAAGTTTGAGCAGTTTATTTGCCTTACCCCATTTAAAAAGAAGCAATGTCCTCATTGCAAGAACAAAATAGTGAATGAAAACTGAACACTAGGTAGGGTTGTAAAGAAATAGAGGTGAGTCATTAAGACTGCTTCAGTGCCAAGTCTTCCCTAATAACCCAATCCTAGACATGTTCATTCCCATTACCATATCACTTAGTCTTATTCTTTCTAAAGAAGTGCTAAGTTTGTTCATGCTTTCTATGTTTTATTCTACAGAAATTAAATCCTAATTATAAAAGAAATAATTCCTAAAGACCTAAAAATAATTAAATAAATAGCAGGACAAGAATCCTCCTTTTTATTTTTCTGACTTATTCCCCTTGTCTTCTTTAGCTCCATCTCCGTTTGCATCGTCAGTATCTTCCGTCTATGTCTCAAAGATATCATTTGGGAACTCGGGAACAAAAGTATTAGAGATATTTTTAAAAGTATTTCGAATTGAGTCATCTCTAATTTTTGCATATTTCCCGTAAGTTTGTTGTTGATTGTGCATAAACTTGTACATATCCATCAAAATTGACAACTCTAATTTCCTTGAAGTACTTGCAAAAGTCCGCATGGGAGTTGTATATTCAGGTTCAACACTTAGCTTGACTGGTTCTTCTTCTGGCTCAACCCTTGGTTCAGGAATGTTCTGTTCCTTATCAAATTCTTCCTCTTCAGTGTCTGTGACTGAATTAGCTTCAGCTTCAGTTCCATCTGTTGACTCTTCTGTATCCGGGTCAGTTGGCTCATCTTGCTCACCTTGATTCAGTTCATGCACCCTCTGTACTAATCTTTCAAGATCATAATTTGCAATGCATCCTTGAACATATCGCCCCTTCAAATTTGCTTAATGATGGGAAATAAGCACTTCCTGCCTTCTTTTTAACACAATCGTGAATCTCCTTGAGGATAATTTTCCCAACATTAATGGACTTTTCTGTCAAAATTGCATATAACAAAAGCATCCGTTCCATTGAGATGGTGGAATTATGTGAGATAGGCATAAAACTATAGCGAACGAAATAAAACCATACATTTGCTACTGGTTTTAAGTATTCTCTTCTACAAGAATAGCTCCCATACTTTCTTATAATCCATTAGGATCCCGGATTTGTCACAACATCAAGCACTTGTTGAAGAAAATCCCAATTGATATTGTTCAACATAGGGTAGTACTCATCTTCTTCAACATCAGGTAAATTAAACAAATCATTGATGGACTTAGAAGTAAGAGGTACCTTTTTCTTTCGAACGATGACTTCAGTAGCATCTTGCGTAGTCAAAGTAGCATAGAATTCTCGAACTAGTTCATCATCTGGAAGTGAACGAGCATCACAAAATCGTTCCCACTTGAGAGCATTGATTTTCTTCCTAATCGGTATAGGAACAACCATCAAATCATTACTCTTCAAGTCAAAACCTATTTCCGGCATCATAAGTTGATGCTTGAAGATTGAATCAAATCTCTCTTTCACTTCTTCATCGATCAAAATCAGGTTTTTAAGCGTAGTCTTTGAAGATCTAGTTTTATTGCGAGACATGGTATCTTTTCCTGAAAATTTGGCAAAGTTTCTGCACAAACGAGAAAAGAGAAATCGGCAAAGTGCGTAGAACTTGCTACGGTAAAAATCTTGTGATAGCAAAAGGGAATTTCGGCAAAAAGGAAAGAGAACTAGGGTTTTTTATGAGATTTGAGGTTGGCTACACAAAAGGGAGACTTAGGGATTTTTAGGGTGTAAGAAAATTACTTTGAGGGATATGAAGATTAGTAGAATAGAAAGGGTTTTATATAGGAAAAATTAGGGCAACATGTAGCAAAAAATTAGTTACATTAGGGTTACTTGGGCGACAAGCAATGGGTAAGACGGCAAGGCGTGGATTTTTCCCTCATTTTTGCTGTCTTGGGCCTCACACTCAGACTGTATCTTACTAAAAAAACAGATTAGTACTTGGGCCAAATTTGACCCTCTTTATAAAATTTTAAACAGAACAAATGAAATTAAAAAAAATTAAGTCTTAATTAAAATTTTCTTCTTAACAAATTACATTAAATTAATTCCCAGGAAAGGTTGGAGGGGTCACAATGGTCCCGCTTAAGTTCCAATCTCCATAGAAAAAATTAATTAAATGTAATAAGTTAAGAAAATAAGTTTTAATTATTTATTTATTTACAAAATAAGTTCATGAAAAATTAAGGGTCTGCTAATTTGAGTGAGGATTCAATTCGCTCAACTTCACCATCCCAGTAGTGTTTGAGATGTTGACCATTAACTTTAAACGTACATTCGTAATTGCCGTATAATTCAATAGCTCCATAAGGATAAACTCGGTAGATGGTATAAGGTCCTTTCTATCGAGATTTAAGCTTCCTAGGAAATAACTTCAACTTCAATTAAAAAACAAAACCTTCTCACCTTTCTTAAACTCGCGAGGTTGTATATGACTATCATGCCATCTCTTTGATCTTTCTTTACACATTTTGGCATTCTCATAGGAAAACAACCTCAGCTCTTCCAACTCATCAAGTTGTAACATATTTCTCTCACCGGCTTGCTTATGATCAAAGTTCAACTGCTTCAAATCCTAGTGAGCTTTATTCTCCAACTCTAATGGTAAATGACATGTCTTTCCAAAGACTAACCGATAAGGAGTCATTCCTAACAGAGTCTTAAACGTTGTTCGATAGGCCCATAATACATCATCAAGCCTTCGAGACCAATCTTTTCTGCTAGGGCATACTACCTTTTCAAGGATACCTTTAATTTTTTGATTCTCTTTCAACTTGCCCATTAGACTAGGGTGATAGGCAGTGGCAATCTTGTGCTTCATATCATATTTATCAAGCAACCACTTAAGCTATTTGTTCACAAAGTGAGAACCTTCATCACTAATAATAGCTCTTAGTGTCTCAAATCGTGTAAACACGTGCTTATGTAGAAATCGCATGACTACCTTAGAATCATTTGTAGGGTATGCTTCAGCTTCAACCCACTTCGATACATAGTCCACAGCAACTAAGATGTATTTGTTCCCATACGAAGAAGGAAATAGGCCTAAGAAACCAATGCCCCATACGTCGAACAATTTAATCTCCAAAATGTTTGTCAAGGGCATCTCATTCCTTCTTGATTATTGGGACTGAGATTAACCGCTTCTTTAGATCTTCAAAAACTTCTAAACATGTTTTGTTGAAATCAAACATTGTATCTTTCTCTATCAACAAACACAACGGTTTAGAAATTTTCGAGAAATCTTTGATAAACCTTCGATAAAAACCGGCATGGCCTAAGAAACTTCTGACTCCTTTCACATTCATTGGGGTGGTAATCTTTCAATTACGTCCACCTTTGCTTTATCGACTTCAATTCCTTTTTTTGAGATCTTATGACCTAAGACAATCCCTTCCTTGACCATAAAATGACATTTTTCCCAATTAAGGACAAGATTCGTCTCTTCGCATCTCTTCAATACATTAGCCAAATTACTCAAACAGATATCATAAGTGTTACCAAAAATAGAAAAATCATCTATGAAAACCTCAACAAAATTTTCAACCATATCAGTAAATATTGCCATCATGCATCGTTGAAAAGTTGCAGGCACATTGCATAAACCAAAAGGCATTCACCTAAAAGCAAACGTACCGTATAGACAAGTAAAGGTTGTTTTATGTTGGTCTTCTGGAGCTGCAACTATTTGGTTATATCCCGAATAGCCATCTAAAAAATAATTAAATTTATTACCTGCCAGTCTATCTAACATCTGATCCATAAAAGGTAACGGACAATGGTCCTTCCGAGTGGCTTTGTTCAACTTTCTGTAATTAATACAGATTCTCCAACCGATAAAAGTTCTTGTTGGAATTAACTCGTTACGCTCATTTTTAAAAATCGTGATTCCACCTTTTTTCGGTACACACTGCATCAGACTTACCTACGAACTATCTCAAACAAGATAGATGATTCCTACATCTATCCATTTGATCACTTCCTTTCTCACAACTTCTTTTATAATAGGATTGAGCCTCCTTTGCCCATCAATTCGAGCTCTTTCACCTTCTTCTAAAATGATTTTATGCATGCAAAAAGAAGGGCTTATACCTCGAATATCAACTATGGTCCATCCAATTGCTTTCTTAAATTTCTTTAGAACAGCAATTAGTTGCTCCTCTTGATCTTTCGTAAGTTCCGCTAAAATAATCACAGGTTAAGTAAAACAATCACCTAAATAAATGTATTTCAAATGGGAAGGAAGTACCTTTAGTTCAAGTTTAGGTGGTTCTTCAATTGACAACTTGGGTTGCACAAATTCTCTGACTTCTAACTCCAACGGTTCAAACCGTGTGGATTGAATAAAATTTCCCAGATTGGCTTCCATCAAAGCCATGTTTTGTTCACCTTCTTCATCCTCCAAAAGGTCAAGATCTAAGGCTTTCTCTAATGGATCTTCTTTAAAATTGCTTTCTATAGAAACCAAGGTTTCTATATCTTCCATAACTGAACACTACTTTATCGGATCGGGAAATTTCATCACTTTAAGAATGTTAAAGGTTAACTGATCATTTTAAACTCACATGGTGAGTTCTCCTTTCTACACATCAATTAACGTTCTTCCCGTGGCTAAGAAAGGTCTCCTAAGGATGATCGACACGTCCTTGTCTGCTTCAAAATCTAAGACAATAAAATCAGCAGGAAAAATAAATTTATCAACTCTTACCAAAACATCCTCGATCTTTCCTTCGGGATATGCTAAAGATTGATCCGCTAGCTGAAGCGTCACGGTTGTAGGTCTTACTTCACCTATCCCTAACATCTTGAAAATAGACTTAGGCATCAAGTTGATACTCGCTCCTAAGTCAAACAAAGCTTTACCACAATAAGATTCACCAATGTTACAGGGTATAGTAAAGCTTCCTGAGTCTTTCAATTTCGATGGCAATTTGTTCTGCAGGAATGCACTACACTCATTTGTCAAGCCAACAGTCTCATACTCACTCAGTCATTTCTTCTTGGACAGTATATCCTTCATAAACTTAACATAATTCAGCATTTGTTCTAAAGCCTCCACCAACGGAATATTAATGTGTAACTACTTCAGAACATTCAAAAATTTCTTGAATTGTACCTCATGTTTCTGCTTGTTTTGCTATAATCTTTGCGGATATGGAGGTGATGGAACTTTCGGTTGAACTGGGCAACTTTTCTGAGTAGGTAAATCTGTATCAAAAGAATGTGTTAAAATATTTGAATTCATTAAGTCAGGGTTTACCTTGTCAAACTTTGCAGTTTCTGATTCCTTTGGTGCAGGAACTTTAACAGCTGGTTGATTCTTCTCAACGGACTTATCTTCGACATCAATTAATCGAGGTTCTAGAATTTTACCACTTTGCAATGCCACTACCTTGATATGTTCTTTACCCAAATTTCTTGGATTCTCAGTATCACTCGGCAAGGTTCCTTGCGGTCTATTACGTAGCTCTGTAGCTAACTGACCCATTTGATTTTCCAAAATTTTCAATATTGCTGATTAGCTTTGGATCAAAGCGTCATTCTTTTCCATGTACGCTTTCAACAAGTTCTCCAAACTGTTTGATGCCTCAGCTTGAGGTGGTTTTGGAGCTTGTTGATTAAACCCTTGAGATTGGTTGGGTCTTTGCTATTCGGTCCATTTCCTTGGTTGCTCCAAGAAAAGTTAGGATGATTGTGCCATGAAGGATTGTAGAAGTTGAACTGATGTCCTTGTCCACTCCTATTTTGATATTGGTTCCCCATATAGTACACTGACTCGGGATTTGATGGAAAATTCTCAAAAGAATGACCTTCCCCACAATACACACAGGAAACCACTTCAAACAGACTTGGTGGCTGAGCTGTAAAATTATTAGTACCATGGGCAGTTAACTATTTTAACATAGAGCAAATAGACGATACCTGAGCTGATAACAAAGTGACGGAGTCAACTTCATGATCTCCGGTCTTCCTGAAGCTATTCGATTTGTTTGCCATTGATAGTTATTACTCGCGATCCTCTCGATGATCTCATAAGCCTCATTATAAGACTTAGACAAAATTGCACCATTCACGGAAGCATCTACCATCAATCTTGTATGTGCATTGAGACCATTATAGAATGTCTCCAACTGGATACACTGAAGAATCCCATGATGAGAACACTTACGAAGTAACTCCTTGAATCGCTCCCAAGCCTCATACAAAGACTTATCATCCAATTGTTGGAAATTTATGATCTCGTTCCTTAACTTAGCGTTTTTTCTAGGTGGGAAATTCTTAACCAAAAATCTCTCTGCTAATTCTTGTTATGTAGATATGAAACTTGGTGGCAATGAATTGAACCATGCTGATGCTCGATCTCGCAATAAGTACGGAAATAACTTCAACCTCAGTGCGTCTTCAGTCACACCGGCTATCTTGAATGAATCACTCACCTCCATAAACAATCATATGTGGAGATGTGGATCTTCTGTGGGCATACCATTAAATTGGCCTGCCGTTTGTAGCACTTGAAACATCACTAGTTTCAATTCAAACTGGGTTGCCCCAATATCTAGCCTTCTAATTCCTGAGTTTAACTCACTGAAAAGTGGCACAGCATATTGTCTGATGCATCGATCCCTATCAACGACAATGAGGATAGGATTTCGTACATGATTGGCTTCATTACCTTGGTCTTGATTCTGATTCCCAAGGTCCATCTCGACTTGTCTTTGAGTTGTTCGTTCACGTCTTCTTTTTCTAAAAGTTCACTCAATTTTAAGGTCTACAGAGAGTAAATCGATAATTCGATCTATGCTCATAAACACCTGAAAAAAAAAATCACAAAAATTAAAAATAATAAGTTAGTAATGTTAGAAATAAATAAAATTGAAAATAAATAATTTCACACAAAAAAATGACTATGGCAACAGTTGACAATCCCAGGCAACGGCGCCAAAAACTTGTAACGCTTAGGTTTGTGCAAGTGTACATAGTAGTTATCAAGTAATAAGTAAGTATCGAGTTATCGTCTCCGCTGGGATTGTATTTGTGCTAAGTCACTCAAATTTGTAAAATTATATTAACAATTTGGTAAATAAAAACACAATATAGTTGAGAAGTGGTGATTAAAATATATTAAACTAAATGCAATAATCCCTAATGTAGATTATCCTAAGCATCCAAACTATATGAATGAAATCGATTTTAGTAAAATTAAACACAATTTGCAACAATTATAACATAAATAAATTAGGACAATTACTTTAATTAAACCTAATTTATTATCAACATTCTTAATAACATTCGGAAAAACATTACATGGCAACTCGATCTTTCATGAGTTTGGAAACTACATTAGGTCCTTTCAAAATCCTTTACTTAGTAAATATGTATTTTACTGATCCTTATTTACTAAGGGTTTTTTAGAATTCGTGTGAGGTCGCAAGGACATGTTAGGTTTGAAACAATTTAATCACACAAATCTGAAAACTATGCAAATAACAGAGCTTGGTTAGAGTTGTTATACAACCTACAATTTAATCGTGTTAGGATCTAAATTGAGCATGCACATTTAAATTATTTGTCTATTAGCCGTCGTCTGGTTAGGATCGCTCAGCTAATTCAGGTGCATTTCAATCACGTGTGAATGAAATACAGACTTGACTTTAATTGAAAACATGATCGATTGAGGCACAAACATTATAAGCATGAATCAAACAAATATTATTTAATCAAAACAATCATCCTAGCTTAAATAAAATTAAGCTAACATTGTTGTAAACAAGAACAAAAAACACATAGCAAACATCTTTATTTTAAGTTAAAGAAAAGAAAGATCAATCCCAATTCAGTGTTGCTGTCACCCAAGACCCTGACTGACAAGACTCCTTCATTCCTTTGCTTTGCTCCTTTGCTGATGGTTCTCCAATGTGGCCGACCAAGGGTTCTTTAAGAGGGTTACTTGTTAAAATCTCTATAAAGAGATTATGCTAGGCATGGGAATGGAAAAGGTTAAGAGAAAAAGAGAGAATGATGTTTGATGGATGCTTGAGGGATGATGAATGAAGGAATGAGAGGGTCTTATTTATAGGTGAGGAGTGAGAGTTAGTTTACTAAAAATAGGAGTTTCTATCTTTCGAAGCATCGTCCATGGGTGGTCGGCCATAATTTTAGTAAGTTGAGCTGATTTTTCCTTCATTTTTGGTCAATTTGAGTGCCACAACAACTCAGGACTGAAACTCTATCAAATGCAAATCTTCAGGTAAATCTCTAATTTCTTCAACTCTTAAGGACCTTGTGCAATTAAACCAAAAAGTGGTTTATGGACAGCCATGTGCAGCTGAATTTCGGATTGACCTGGTCTCCAATTTGGACGGTTTTGTAATCCAACAAAGCTATCAGACCTGTCCAAAATAAATCAACAAGTTAGAGAACCAAAAAATCAAATTTATCCAATTTCATTAATTAATTAAAACCCAAATTATTAATGAAATATTTTAAAATGAATTATTAAATATAATTTTATATTTTATTATTTAATTTAATCATGCATGGCCCACTTTATCTTAAAAATATAATATATTCAAATTAATGTAAAGTAAGCCATTTATTGCATGAAAACTATATAATAAAGCATAAAATCACATTATAATAATTTATATATACTAATTTCATATTTTCTCATATTTCATTAATTTATTAAACAATTACTTAGTTTTAACAACGGATTTAAGTAAAAAGGTGATAAATTATATAGGAAAAATCCTATATATTATTATGTTTACAATCTTACACTAACATAATGAGTCAACAAGGGCTACTTATCTTCCAACCTCACAGTCTAGATTGCTTTGGGGTGAAGGTGTTCATGAATGGGCACTTACCAATTTTGGGTTAAATCCCTAGCAGTTAATAGATCATACCTAGGGTTGTTAAGCCTAGGGTTTTTTTCACGTTCTTCCTATCCCAACAGTTGATTCATTGTGTAACCCTACAAAATAGTTAATAGATCATACCTCCACTCGCTAATCCCCCATGGGAGGATTTGTTCCTCATGGCTTTTATAAACAATATGGAGTTGATGTAAAGAGAACACATGATAAATGGATTAAATTGTAGAGTTTAAGAAAACACCTGATTTGTATTAAAGATGAAAAAATGAATCCATAAAGTTTGGTGATCTCCACAAATCATATCTCTTGAAAAAGAACAACTGAAATTAAATTCTAAAAACCTATGAAAGAAAGAAAGCTAAACTAAGTTTAAAAGAGAGAATCTAGGCTAAGTGAATAGTGTCTATGACATGTGCCAAAGTAGCCTATTTATAGATTCTAAGTGGTCGTTGTCCTTAACCCTAGGTTAGCTAACATTCTCGACCTTTAAGTTTGATTATGCAGACCAAAACGCCTCTATTTCGTATTTAATTTTCGTTCCAGAGTCAATGTCGCGACACACTAAGACCTGTGTCGCGACATGGCAATCAGTGTACTCCACTTGGGATATCTTCAGGGGTTTGTCGCAACACCCTCAAGCTATGTCGCGACATATAAGGCAGTCTTAAGATTTTTCTATTATGCTCCCTATGTTGTGACATTAATCATACCATGTTGCAACATCAATCATACCATGTTGCGATGTAGCGACCAGTATCAATTTAGTATGCTTTCTAAAAGTCTCTTGCACACTCACAAAGTGCGTTAGCTCACCCTTAGGCATCATTTGGCCCTTATGGTTAATAAAAGACTCAATTTGTACATTTTATTAACTTATTAAAAACTGAAGAAACCATAATTCAAACCTACTAAAAATTCTTATTTTCAAGCTTCAAAAGTGCGATAATTAGTTTAATCTACTACACCGAATTACGACAAATCACGGGACCAAATTTTGACCAGTGAGTTAGTAAATATTAATTAGTTAATATTTACGAGTTTATTAGAGTGTCGTGTTAAAGTTTGGATCTATGATTTTAATGTTTGGTTGATTAATTAGGTAAAAATGACTAAATTGTAAAAGATAAATAACTTATCGCTATTAATTTAAAGGTGTTAAATGACTATAGAAGCATGATTTGGTGATTTTAAATGATAATTAGTCATATTTTAAAATAGGTGGATGATTTTGGCATGGTTGTTAAAGAAATTATAGTTGTTAATGAAGGGTAAATTTGTAATCAAGTAATTAAAACGTAAACCAAAAAAACGAAACAAACCATCATCATCCTCATTTGCCTCACCACCAAAATTAGGAAGCCAAAACTCCACGGTTGAAGCTTAGGGTTTAGCCAAGCTAGAATTTTGCATGTAAGTGAATTTTTAACCCAGTTTTCGTCAATTTTTAATCTATTTTTCATAAATTTTATGTTTTGGATATCGTTGTTGCTCTATCTAGCTAGCCTAGGGACTATTTCGTAAAACTTTTAAACGTGTGAAAAGTCACCATCAATATTTTTTTTTTGTTTTTGATGTTAAATTATTAAATTTGAAGCTTGATGTGGAAATATGACTAATTTGTAAAGTAATTTTGGTTAATTTTGAACTTAGGGACTAAATTGATAAAATATGAAAGTTAACAAAGAATTATTGTGAAAGTTCATCATTTAGTAACTATTTGAGGGACTATACTGCATTCGACACTAAGATTTTAGAGTGAATTATGTAAAATATATAAGTTTCACTTTTAGGGAATAAATTGTATAAAAAGGTAAAAGCTTAAGATAATATTATAAGATGTTAATAAAGGGGTCACATGCATGAATTTAAAAGTCTTATGGTACTTAAATAGTTAATTGAATTAAAATTATCATATAAGTCAAGAAACGGATCAACCGGTTGACAAACACGGAAAAGGAAAAATTCTTGAGTAGTCCTTGATGACGTGTTTGCTGCGGAATCGATTTAGGTAAGTTCATGTAGTGGATAAATTGATTTAATTGTTTCTTTTGTGATATAATATATTTGTGTATGTTTTTGATTGGGTTTACTTGTATAATGATTTTAAAACATTGGATGGCTTAAAATGTATTGATATTGTAATTGAAGTATGTGATTTAAAATGAAAAATTATATGGCTGAACTCATGTGATGTGATAATGTATAAGTAACTAAATTATATGGTTATGAAACAAGGCTCATATGAACTTAGTGAACAAATAGGATACAAATGACATGTCATTAGGGTTATTATCTTTTCGGGTGTTGGTCTTGGATGTCCACCGATGGCTATGGTCCTGCATTTGTTACGAATTCTTCACAGCATGTGTGAGCAGTATTGTGTAGCTTTATCATCCCGACCCACAGCTCATATGAGCAGGCCCATTTTTCATAGCTCGTGTGAGTATTATTATCTCGCGTATCTAATGTTATTTCACTGTGGTTCATCGAGTAGAAACCAAATATATTAAATGGTAATGGATATATGAAATTAAAATAGATGTATGGTATAACAAATGGCTATATGGAATGGAAAATGAATATTTTAATCGGATATGGTTGTATAACTTGCTACAAGTAAATGGTGATATATGTACCAAATATGCTCATTTGAATATAATTCATAAGCATGGTAGTGTTTATACTTGTTATGTGAAGAAACTAACGTTGTTGTTTTGTGGTTTGAATAGGCCATCCATGATCACCATGTTTCTTACATGTATAAATTGTATGAACAATGCATATGTATGTTAGATCTGGGTAAGTTACGTTAAGTTATATACGAACTTCCTAAGCACTGCGATGCTTACGATTATCCTGTTTAATTTCTTGTAGAGCATCAAAAGTTGTTGTCAGATTAAAGTCAAGTCAGAGCTCACACTATCTGTTCAACAACTCAGTAGATTCAATCATTTTGGGTTAGGTTATAAGTGGCATGTAAATAGGTGTTTTGGTTTCATATGTATTTATGTAAATGGTGGTTTGAAATGGTACATGTTTGTTCAAATGGTATTTTGGTTATGTTGATAGTCATGAGAACATAAATGTCTATGTATATATGTAATTTTTCGGTTTTGTTATATAGGTTACGTTTTAATGAATTAATGAATGGATATTTATGGCATGTGTACAATGGATGTTGAGTGTTTGAGCTTGTATGTAATACTTAGGATGAAGTAGATTTTGAATCGATAAAGATTTGTTTACCACCGATTTAATTTTATATATTTTTGATGTGACATTTATACTATAAATGATAACATGTTTATAAGCGATCAAGTTGTTGGCGTTGTTGTCGAGGAAGTTTCGGTATTCAATCTTGAAAATATTTGTAACACACCACCTACCATAGTCTAGGGCATTTGAGAACTCGCTAAGTGCTTGAGGACTATGATTATGCCCACAAGCGAAGTCTATGTTAAGGCGAGCCTAGTGGTTGGAGAAGCTCATTTACAGAGTGTACGCCACCCCAGCTGATAGACATTAATGCTTATTTCTTAGTATTATCACCCTTATTATTTTTAGTTGAACTAGATAATTGACCTAGAGAGGGTTACTTAGAATGAGACAAGATATCTAATATTGAGAGGACAAGCATTTAAAAAGAGAGATAAAGTTATTAGTCATAGTTGTCAAATGAGGGGTAGTGGGGAGAATGAACTTGCCCAGTAAGTTTTCCTCCCATACACACCTGTATAAAGCCAGTATTGGCTTTTTGGCCAAGCTTTGTGCTTTCTTTAGCAAACTTTATTTTTTCTCTAAATTCTCTCTACTACACCCGGGAAAGCTCTAGAACTAAGGCTAGCTTAAAGGTTTTGGGTTACCTGTATTTAGAAAACTCCATCGACATTTGATCCCTAGTAAATATCGATGAACCTTAAGCTATTATAATGGTTATTTATGGGGCCTTAGAGTTTCATGCTCTAGAATCAATTTAGAAAGAAAAAGGGGAGGAAGCTTCTAGATTCTTGGTTTCCTGATTTAGTATTCTTGAAAAGTTACTTAGCTTTTCTGAAGGACGTAATATGATAAGTTAATTTTTTATGTAATAGCTCAAGAAACTCCTAAAAGCTCTTGAGATAAAGGCAAGAGACCTACTGTCTAAGCCTTGTTATATTTTCTGATGCGTTCCTTTATACCGTATGTGTGTGTATTGTGCTTCTGTTCATGTCTGGATCAAGTTAAGTTCACCTATTTGTTGTTATTCTACTTTAATCCGAAAAATGGCACCACAAAAATAACAACACACCACTCAAGCACCAAGAAATATCAATTACAATCGCTTCCATAACCTGAAAGTCAAGAGGTTTTTCCTCTAAATGAGTGGGCGTTAATTTATACAGGAACGTGGGTTCAACCTCACCATGTTTGCATGCGATGATATTTGGGATTTGGTACAATCCCACCGTTGGAACAATTTTTGCGCAACACCGACTGAACTGACAGTTGACACCATTGTTTACAAGTTTTACGCCTCTTTTAAGGATAGGGAGAACTACAAGCAAAGGGGTGAGGCGATCACTCGCGTCACTGTTCGGAGCAAAGAGGTGTTGATTCCACCTTGTGTGATTTGCCAGTATTACGATGCCTCTTATTATGCCCATGATCATTTAAAGATGTTAATTTTTTTTATGTTCGAGGATTTTAATATGGAGTGTATAATATAACTTTATGTCTCTTTTAAGGGGCATACCAGGCAGTTCCTCAAGAAACACATAAAAAAATTCTCTCACTATCGGTACTTGGTTGATTTCACTTCTAGACTTGGGCATATCCAATATATATGTTAGATAAGCATCTGCGCCCTGAACAATCAGTTTCCTGGCAGACACCGCAGAAATAATTATGTTCACCAATTCTGACTACTTACCTGATAACAATATTTGTTCACCCTCAGTGCTTGCAAGGCATACACTTATAGATCTGCAGTAAACCATAACATTATGACTAGTAAGTCACTTTAGTCCCAAGATGACATCAAAATCATGGAAGTTTTGCAATACCAACTCTCCAAAACACATGCTCACCTACAGACAAAGGACAATTCCTGATTAATTTATTTGCTATTGTACTTTTCCTCAAGGGGTTTGTTACTAATACATTCGTCGCAAAATACTCTACCTCAAGACTAAGACCCTCTATGACCTTAGTACATATGTAAGAATGGGTAGACTTAGGGTCAATCAAAGCATAAATATTATTACCGAGAAAAGAAAAATTACCAGTTATAACCTCATGTTAGTAACATCTTCTTTAGCCTTCATCACATAGGTGCGAGCCGAGGCGCCAGAACTTGTCTTGCTATAGTTCTTTCTTTGTGATCCTTGCACTAAGCTAGAGTTGGCTACCATCTTCGATCTGCTCTCATTTTTTAACTTCTGTGAGCTTCTAATAGGTTGTTCCATACTAAACTCAGGCTTAGACGTGTAATCTTTAACTAGGTGGTCTCCAGATCCACAACCGAAGCAATCCCCCAATTTCTTTATGCATTCACCACCGTGACTCCTTCTATAGTAGTTACATTCACCTTTTTCTATTTTGGGACTTCCAGAACTTTCTATGGACGTTGTTGGCTTGCTGAATCCTTCACGTTTGTAGCTAATGAAATGTGAGTCTTTCCTTAAAACTGAAAAATTTCGATCATTTGGTTTCTTAAAACTTGATGAAGTTCATTTTTGAAGTTCTTACTCCAAAATGGACATCTTACCTTGTTTCAAATACAAAAAGTCTTTCTTCATTTGTTCAAAAAATATCTGATTGATATACCTCTATCTGAACTTTTCCAGGAAAAATTCTTAGTCAACCATGTGCTCGGGGGTGACACTAACCAAGGTTTCCCACCATTGGTATGCTTCTTCTTCTAGTAAAGACATAACGCATCTAAGGCTGTCTTCTTGATTACACTTTAATTCCTTAATAACCCTACATAAACAAGACAATCACTACTAAACCACTATGGGGTCATCTCCTTTATCACCAAGGAATTTCTTGGTGCCTCTTTTCCTAATCTCCCGAACAGGATCAACTTTAAGAGAAGCCGTCATAGGTACAAGTAGCGTGGGCTGAGCCGGGCAAACCACTTCAAGCTGTGGTTTATTAGAGTGTTGAGGCTAGGGTTAATGTTCATTCCCCATAAACTGGTCAATAGTTAGGTCATCATAGCAAAAAAAACATGTTTCTGAATGTGTTTCCTGTATTCCTACAATTTTTGTTGTTGGCAGTTGTAGCCTTTTCCTGGGTGGGAACATGGCTTTCCATCTCCTCGCCCTTTACTTCCCTTTAACTATCAAACATGTCTTTTCTCACTACAAAAGAGATATTATCTTAGTACAAAACATTAAATACTATGTCAAACGTGTACTATACATGATAGGGTGGGACACTACCTTCTGTTTCTCCAAGCATTAGCTAAATCTAGGCTCAAATACCAAGCTTGTAACTCCCCAAACCTGATCCTTAAGGAGGACCCAGGATTTGCACGTCACTGCCTTAAAATCTTTTCTTTTAAATTTGTACAGGTGTGGTCCTCATAAAATACAGTTCAAATAAATATGAATTCTAAATCCTTTTCAAACTTAAAGATACGTAAGGTTATACAATTCAGAAACTCACCTGATGCCTCTTCGCCTTGTCCACTCAACTCTCCCAAACGTCGGAGCTTTTATTCTCCTAGTAGCTAAGCAAAAAAACCAAATCTTGGGTTAAACCCAGTGCTTTCACTTTAAACCTCAATTTTCCAGAAACATGCAGAATCCTTAAAAATGGGATCTTAAAACTCTTAACTTTTTTTAAAGTCTTATGTATACTGAAGGATTTAGGGCCTTACCAGCTTACTAGATTATCTATTTTTACCACTTGAACCTCCAAATCGCCACTTCATGCAGAGTTTTCTTGTATCCTTCTCCTCTAGGAGTTACTAAGCAATAAGTTGAAGAAGAAAAACAAAATAGACTAGAGAAGAAGTCTCCCGAGAAATCATTTCATGGTTATTTATAGCCCTCCTTGCACGATCTTCAACAATGTAGAATCCTCTCATTCACAATCATCCTGTCCCTCACTATGGAATCGATTGGTTCTAATCTAACCGAACCATATTTAGTTCTCAACCCTTTCCAATTTCAGTTACTATCTTCTTATTTTTCAATAGAGACAGCTAGCTTTTATTTTCTTTCAATTTACCACCCAAGTGTTCTAAATTTTTAGGTTTCAAGGATTTCGAGTCTGACATTTCATGAGTGCTTATGTCATAGCCCAAGCCTAGCAGACCTAAGAGTTTGGCGTATATCAGAAAATGATATGTTTGAGAAGTGTAATCCACCCATATGTTTCTTTTGGCGCATAGGTCTAGCGTATTGTAACTGCTATGTATGTAAGTGAAAATTTTATTTCAAGATATTCTGCTATTTAAAGGAAAAGATAGTGTTAAGCGGAAAAGGGTAAGTATGATACGAATTATCTTTAAAGGTATAGCACGCCTTGTTTGTCTGGAGTATTATACTAGTTAGGTTGTAAAGTAACCTGGTTAGGAGTCAACTGGATAAACTAGTCTGATATTTATAATGCGGGATTCTTATTTATATTTCTCTTGAAAATTGTAGACCATTAAGAAGGGAAATTTTTAAATGTGTAACACTTGCTAAACTTCCACTAAGTAGGATGGGTTATATATATGTGTGAGAAGAGTTCAAGAAAAGGTCCTTCTTCTTCCTTGAATGTTATTCTCTGATTTTTTTCTTAAATCAAATGATATCTCTTCCTCAGTAAGTTGGAAGCTATGAATCTGGATCTAATCAGTGGCTATCTTATTCCTGGGTAAGTATCACAACACTGCATGTTAAGCGGTAAATGACTAAGTCTGTATATGGTATTCGAACAGTAGGTTGTAAGTATAAGTTTTTGCATGGGGGTTATCAGTGATTAAGATGACAGCATCTTGTCTGTAAATGAGTTGTAATGGTGATCCTATGTTCTATAAGAAATTGTTGTTGGTTCGAGAAGGATGGTTGAATCTGGAGTTTTGAACTATAGTAGGTGAGTATCAAGTGAGTCTTTTCCCTAACTCTCTCTCTCTTTTAAGTAAAATTTTTAAGTAGAAGAAAATATATATATAGAAGATGATCTCTATAATAATTGGTAAATGTATGAGTATAGTAAAGATGAGATAAGTGCTGTAATGATATGTAATAAGTTTTTTTGAAAGGAATATTGATTGGTAAGTATGCAGGTAAAGCTTCTGACAAAAAAGTACGAGTCAGTCAAGAACGTGATCAAATCTGGGTGAGTAATGAGACATGTCCCATTGTGAAGCCTTTGGTAGGGCAGTTATATTGCTAACCAGATTGGCAGATCATGATACATGAATGTGTGTAAGACCATATGGTTAAGACCCATGGCATGATATGTCTGTATTTATATTCATGGTGTAACATGCGATAGTGTATGAATCGAAATGGCAAATCACGATACATGAATGTGTGTAAGCTCATGTGGCTAAGACTCATGGCATGATATGTCTATATTTATATTCATGGTGTAGTCTTCGATAGTGTATGAATCGAAACGGCAAATCAAGGTACATGAATGTGTGTAAGACCATGTGGTTATAACCCATGGCATGATATATCTGTATTTATATTCATGGTGTAGCCTTCGGTAGTGTATGAATCGAAATGGTATATCACGATACTTGAATATGTGTAAAACCATATAGTTAAGACCCATGGTATGATATGTATGTATTCATATTCATGGTGTAGCTTTCGATAGTGTATAAATCAAATGGCAGATCATGATACACAAAATTATGTATAAGTTCATGAGGAAGAAACCTATAGTACCTTCTGTGAAGTGCATCGGGACAGTAAAAATAAGATTTTGTATGATGCCCTTTATGGCATATTTTATTTGGCCCTCGTGGCATGTTTTGCCATGTTTGTCTGATAAAATATGCTCATCCGCCTCTATGGTAAGTTATGGATAAATTATGATAGTTCTGTATGAAGTATTACAGATATAAAGTTATGATACGTCTGAGGTTAAGGGGTTTTTCTTAAACAGAAATGTGTTTGTATGTTCAGAAGTATATCCATCATGATAATCTGTTAGTGTTGAATATGGACGTATTTGTACCTATGTGTGGCCTAAGAAATTTCTAATATGAGTTTGTTTGTGATATGTAGTGGTTGAATCATTATTATTTGGAATCTATCATATCTAGGTTTTATAGTAATTTCTTTTGAAACCATTAGGAATATCACAAATTGTTATTCCCAGATTCAAAGGTTTTGTGAAGAAGCGGTATGGAATTCATTTGCATTATCTGAGTAGTACATTGTAAGCTAGTTAGGTTTCAAATCAATGTATGATTTAAATAATAGTTTGGCAGTATTCAGATCTGTGTAAGTATTCGCCAATATGTATGCATCCGTCAATGATTAATGTTTATGAGCAACTGTTTTGGGATAAAGGTACATTTTAAGTTATGGTCTTTATGAAATAGGCTCTAAAGGCAAGTTCTTTTTATAAGTGTCCATGAGATAAGGAGATGTATAAAATGTCTGGAAGGATAAGAAATAATTGGTATTTTAAAAGTATGATAATTGGTGTGTAAGTCGAAGCCAAGTCTATAATAGTATCTGCCTAATACAGAAAAAAATGGTTCAAAAAGATAGATGGCACACAACTGTACTTCAAGTTATATAAAGTCTCTGCCCAAGTATTTTTGTGATAAAACTCACTAAATTCTTCAGAACTTACACTGTTTGTTTTTATTTTAGGTGTGTGGTTAGAGTATGTGCCAGGAGGGACAATGCTAGGAGTATGCCAAGTTAGCGACAAAGTGGGCTATTATGCATATAGTAGAAAAGTGGCGTAGTTAACGCCCTAAGAGTGTCTATAGTAAACTTTTATATTGTATATGTTGTAACGATTTTGATGTGATGACTTATTTTGTAATACCTTCCCCTTAATTTCAGATATTAAGTCTATCGGTTAAATACTTAGAAAAAAATGTTTCCAGTAGAAAGTTTATGTTAATTGTTTTGATAACTTTGTTAAGTATTTTGTGTAATAAAACCTAACATCTGGATTTGGAAAATTAGGTCAGGTTGAGGGTGTTATAGCTTAAACCCTAGGATTAACGACCCTAGGAAGTAATATAGGTAAACAGATTGAGAGACGAGGTCACCGAGTAAATCGAGAATTTATCCCAGTGAGGAAAGTGAGGTCGAGAGCTAAGCATGTATTGATCGATTAGTTACGCAGTAAAGGTCGAGAGGTAATATTGTCTAGTTAATAATTAATTCATCATTAAAACTTGAGTTCTCCTGCTAATTACAACCATTAAAACAACTTAATTTTCTACCTGTTAATCGAACATAGGCTAAAGCTTGCATTGTTGACACTAGGAATAGGAAATTAAATTAGGTTAATTTAGGGTAATTAATTTAATTAGTTTAATTAATCTTTCAATTTGGATCTACACTACTAACTTGTAAATCCATTAGATTACTAATTATTTTCTATAATTAATTTAATAATAAATTTCTCCAATATGCAAACCCTTGGGTACGATTCTCAAAATACTTACCAGTGTTCTGTTGTAACACAAAACTATATTACAATTTGACATGTTTTCTTGTAGATATTGCATTGATTTTTTATCTATTTATTTGCATGATTTTTACTCTAAACATTCGCACATTCGGAGGCGGTCAATGTCCTTTTTCTGCCTTTTCAAGTTCATACGTAACTCTACTTCCTGGATTTCAATAAAAACTGGAAAGCTAACTCCCATGGTTCAAATCAGGACTTTGGAATGAATTCCTTCAAATTAGTTTTCAACAAAATCAGATTTTCATCCTCTTCATTGTCACTTGGTGGGTCAGATACTAAAATTTGCTCTAATGGATCGTCTACCGAATTGCGACCCATCCTGTAAGGATCAATGACTCCATCTCGAACGTAGCAAAACATTCATCATCTACATCAGGATATGTCATGGATTTGAATACATTAAAGGTCACCTGATCATCTTGTACTCACATGTTGAGTTCCCCTTCTGAACATCTATTAGCGTTCTACCAGTTGCCAAGAAAGGCCTTCCCATAATGATAAGGACGTTTTTATCTGCTTTAAAATCCAAAATGATAAACTCAGCAGGAAAAATAAATTTGTTAACACGTACCAAAACATATTCAATCTTCCCCTCTAGATGTGCTATCAATCTATCTGCCAATTGAAGTGTAATAGTTGTTGGTTTAACCTCACCAATCTTTTATTGCTTGAACAAAGACATGGGCATCAAGTTTATACTTGCTCCCAAATCACAAAATGCCAATCCGCAATAAAAGACTCCAATGTAACATAGGATGGTAAAACTCCCTGAATCCTTCATTTTCAGAGGTAGCTTATCTTGCAATAATGGGCTACATTCTTTTGTCAAAGCGACTATCTCAAATCCCCCCAAACTCCTCTTCTTAGAGAAGATGTCCTTTATGAATTTGGCATAGTTTGGCATTTGCTCTAGAGCTTCCACAAGAGGGATGTTGATATGTAATTGTTTGAGCACATCTAAGAATTTCTTCTTTTCTGAGTTGAGGATGTCTTTGTGTTTTTCATGGGCGTTGAGCCTTCAGGAATATTTTGACGTGCTTGTGTTTTGATTGGGGTCATAGGAGCAAGCTTCTACACTATGGGAATTTTAACATTTGGTTGAACCTCCTCTTTATTTTAAGCAACAGCAATCTCATCTTCGCCTTTAACAACCCTCAGTCCCAACGCCTTTCTACTCATCAAGGTGAGAACTTGACATTGTTGTTTGCCTTATTCATCGGATTTTCAATGTCACTAGGTAAAGCACATTAGGGTCTACTTTTGAGCTCATTGGCTAGTTTTCCCACATGATTCTCCAAATTCTTCAATGTCGCTACTTGGCTTTGAATCAAGGCAACACTCTTTGGCATGTATGCCTTTAGCAAATTTTCAAGGTTATTTAAAGGTTCAGTGGATGGAGGTTTCTGAACTTGTTGAGGAAACCCTAGTGGTTGGTTTGGTTGGGATTTCATATAGGTGTTGCTAGGACTAACCTCATGATTGCTCCATGAGAAATTCAGATGATTTTGCAATGAAGGATTGTAGTAATTTGACTGCAGTACTGACCCACTTCTATTCTAATTCTAGTTACCCATGTAGTAGATGGATTCTGGGTTTGATGAGAAATTCTCAAACATGTGACCATCTCCACAACAAACACAAGAGACATATTCAAACTGTAACACCCTTAACCGGTATATGTCGCTGGAATAGGGTTATGGAGCATTACCAAAAACTTTTAACTTAAAACATTCAATTACAATCATTTATAAAAACACATTATATTCCACTCAAGCACATTTATAACGTCTATTTTTCGAGCCCTCAAGGCCTTAGAAACACTTCAGAAACAATTCAGGACTAAATTGAAAATATTTAGAACTTCAATACAAAAGAAAGAAAAATTCATACTACAGGGGTCACACGGCCGTGTGACCAGACCGTGTGACTCACACGACTGAGACACAATGTAACATCCAGATTTTGGGCCTAGTCGGAATAGTGGTTTCGGGACCACAAATCCGATGAGGAAAAAATTTATTTGATTATATTTTTATGGTTTACGATTTCAAAAAATGATTTCGTGAAAATTTCGTTCGAAAATTTCGATGTTTGGGCACTCAATTTAGTCAAAATGACTAAATTGTAAAAAGTGCAAAAGTTGAGTTCTATATGTTAGAGGTGTCCAATTGTTATGAAATTTTAAATTAGAGGTCCTTATATGGTAATTATACCATTGGTTAAGTTGGTAGACAAAAATTGACATGGTTAGGCATGTTTCCAAAGTTTTTCATTAAGGGTTTTTTGGTCATTTAGTTATTAAAATGAATTAAAAACAAAATTAAAAGCCAATTTTTGTCCATCTTCAACCCCATGGCCGAATTTCACAATGGGAAACCATGGCTAGGGTTTTTCAAGCATCCAAGCTCGATTGTAAGTTTGTTCTAGCCATGTTTTTAATGTTCTTTACGTTTTTGGAGTCCTGGTAACTTGATTTAGCTTATTCTAGCAATAATTTAACCTAGGGTTCATATTTGGAAAAATACCCATAGGTGAAATGTGTTTATTTTGATGTTTTATGGTATAATATGAAGTTTGAAATTATGTTAAACAACTTTTGCTAAGTGATTTTAAGTGAAAACGAGTAAAACGACATAATCGGTAAAAATACCTAATGTTCATAAGTAAGTGTTAGAGTGGGAATTTAATGTTTCCATAGAAGGGAAAAATGTTCAGCATGTCATAAAACATAAGAATAAGGGGTGAAGTTTAATTTCCGAGCTTTGGGACAAAAGTGTAAATATGCAAAAGTTTAGGGGCAAAAATGTAATTTTGTCAAAGTTTGAGTTAAGGACTGTTTTGATGAATGTGAGTATTAAATAAGCTAAATTTTCTATTATAGATCAAGAAGAACAAAATTCGGAGTTAGACCAGAGAAAGAAAAAGGTTGAGGACTAAAGTGCTAGATTTGATCATATTTTATACCGAGGTAAGTTTACGGTAAATAAATGCAATAATTTGATAATTATTATTAATGATGTTATTTTTCAGAAATTATGTATTTATTTCATGAAAATATCAAATGTTAACTCAAGTATGAGATGATAGAGAATCAGTGTTAAAAGGCCCCGTTGAAACATGAGGAATGTATTGGATACAAATGTCATGACATTTGGGTAAAGAGGTCCCATGTAAGACCATGTCTAGGACATGGCATTGGCACCGAGATGAGAGGTCTCATGTAAGACCATGTCTGGTACATGGCATTGGCACCGAGATGAGAGGTCCCCCGTAAGACCATGTCTAGGACATGGCATGGGCACCTATATGAGAACTCCCATGTAAGACCATATCTGGGATATGGCATTGGCAGTACAAGAAACATCCCATGTAAGACTATGTCTGGGACATAGCTTTGGCATGTTATATTCAGACAGGAGACCTGAGTATCCTTAGTATTCCAAGTGATTCAACGGGCTAGTAAATAGACGATGTTACATGAAAGTTCAGGTAAAAGCCTAATAGACAAGTTAACGTAAAAGCCTAATAGACAAGTTCAGGTGAGTTAATAAGATTAAGAGTATCTCAGTTATCAGTTGAGAAAAGAAATTTCAGCAACGAAGGAGTAAGTTAAGCAAACAAGTAAATAAACGAGTAAGACAGTAAGTAAAAAAGAAAGTAAAGATCTTAATGCTTAATGAAAATTTATGAATATAATTGTTTATGGTAAATGTTGTTATTTATTTACTTGTAAACTTACTAAGCTTTATGCTTATTTCTTTTATTTCTTTTTCTTTCATATAGTATTATCAAGCATAGTCGGGATCTTGAAGACGTCGGAGAGCGTTCACACTATCAACCACCACAACTCGGTATTTTAAGACGATAAATGTTTTGAGCTATGGCATGTATAGGGACTTGGTCATTTCGATTGTATATTCTTAAGATATGACCAAAAGATGAAATGCAAATATTTTTTGATGAATAGTTATTAAAATGGCTAAGTATGAAGGTGTTTGTATGTAACACCCCGAACCCGAGACCGTCACCGGAGTCGAACACGAGGTGTTAGCAGACTTTAACCACTTAAAAAAAAATTTCCCAGACACTGCCAACCTGCGTACTAGTCGCTTTAAAAATCATATCTTGAGTTTCACAACTTGAAAATCAGTTTCGTAATTTTTTCCTGAAACTAGACTCATATGCCCATCTACATATTTTTTCTAGAATTTTTGGTCGGGCCAATTAGTACAGTTTATTAGTCAAAGTCTCCCATGTTACAGGGATCGACTACACTGACCTTTGCGCATTACGACTTAGATATCTCCCTGCACAGGGCTTCAATACTAATGCCGTTTGTTTCTATAGAAACTAGACTTAGAGAGTAATCCATACATATATGGCATGACTCCTAATTATCTCTGTTTAATTTATAATGAATTTCCAAAGTCGGAACAGGGAATCTAGAAACCGTTCTGGCCCTTTCTCACGAGAACCTGAATATCTCTTAACATACTGTTCATATGATCATTTCGTTACTTTCCTATGAAAATAGATTCATCAAGGTTCGTTTACATAATTTATTCACTATTTAATTCCAATCCTACTATTTTTAGTGATTTTCCAAATCTACATCACTGCTGCTGCCAGCATCTGCCTTTAAGGTAGACTTTACCTATTTCATAGTTTCCATGATTCAACTAGCCCTTTTAGCATAAATAGCACAAATCATGATAGCGATTAACCATTCCATACCAAATGATTATAACATTATGCTCAAACATATATAAGCCATTTTCGCATGGCTATATACATTAACCAAAATATTCTTCCGCCACTAGTCTATTTTATACATGCCATAAGACAATCCGAAACATAGCAGTACCAAACAGTGGATAGTGATAGTGTGACTAGTTGCTGACGATCCCCGAGCCTGTAGCTTCGCAATGAGATCTATAAAACAGAGGAAATAGAGTAAACGGAGTAAGTATTACAATGCTTAGTAAGTTTTAAGCAGTGTCAACAGATAACAATCAAATTATAACATAGTTGTTCGTATTTTTATTTCACTCTTCCTTCGGGCATACCATCCCTTTACCGAATCTGCACATCTCATCATATACAATAGGCAGATAAACTTTCACATAAAAGTGAGCTCATGTGACATAGATATATCGTATGATTTCACATCACCTCTCACACTGATCCGATGTCACATAATCATAGGAATAGTCTCATAGATTGCTTTCGTATGCATCACATAACTACCTTATGATTTAGTGCAAATCAAGCTCACATATAAACTTGAAGTACATACCTGTTTAACCTTTCGCATTGAATATATTTATAAGCAATTCTTATTACGAAGTCTTACCCGGACATAATCTCCACACGAAGTTATCGGGTCTTACCCGGACAAAATCCCCACACGTAGTCATCGGGTCTTTAGAGCTCGGATATAGTACAAGCACGAAGCTTAAGGACATTAATCAGTGATAATATTCTCGCATAAAGCCTGCAGGGTTTTAACCCGGATATAGTACTGACACAAATGCCTTTCGGGACTTATCACATTTTTTCACTTTCACATCCATTACGTTGGCCACTCGGCCCTGTCACATATATACACTTTCACATTCATCACATCGGCCATTAGGCCTTATCACATATATACACTTTCACATTCATCGCATCGGCCATTAGGCCTTATCACATATATACACTTTCACATTCATCACATCGGCCATTAGGCCTTATTACATATATACACTTTCACATTCATCACATCGGCTATTAGGCCTTATCACACATATACACTTTCACATTCATCACGTCGGCTATTAGGCCTTATCACACATATACACTTTCACATTCATCACATCGGCTATTAGGCCTTATTACATATATACATACACTTTCACATTCATCACATCGGCTATTAGGCCTTATCACACATATACACTTTCACATTCATCACGTCGGCTATTAGGCCTTATCACACATATACACTTTCACATTCATCACATCGGCTATTAGGCCTTATTACATATATACATATACTTTCACATTCATCACATCGGCCATTAGGCCTGATCACATATATACATACACTTTCTCATTCATCACATCGGCCATTAGGCCTTATCACATATACATACACTTTCACATTCATCACATCGGCCATTAGGCCTTATTACATATATACACTTTCACATTCATCACATCGGCTATTAGGCCTTATCACACATATACACTCTCTTGGCTGAATCTACATCTATCATTTTCCAATATCACAATTTAGAATTCACGTATGGGTTTAATCGATAGCTTATGAGCAACTAGAACAAGTTTATCAAGGTTTACAACACAATCTCAAATTCAGCACAAGCTGTTTTTCCTGAGCAATAGTCACTAAATCATTTATAACTGGAGCTAAAAAACTCCAAATCACTTTCCGTTAATTTTTCCTGAATATAGACTCGTATATATTCCATCCATAAAATTTCCAGAATTTTAGGTTTGGTCAATCAATACCAGATTTTTCTTAAATTTTCCCCTGTTCCACTGTTTGACTAATCTGACCACTCTTCACTACGAATCAAATTTCTCATTTTAAAGAATTCAAAATGTGTTGTATTTGATTTTATTTGAAACTAGACTCATTAAGGAGTCTAAGCATATAAATTTTATCTTATAACCATTTTTGTACAATTTATAATGATTTTCTAAAAACAGAACAGGGGATTTCGGAGTCATTCTGACACCGTCTCACACAACTTTAAATATCTCATTATCGGAAATTCCTTTGCTTACACGGTTTCTTTTATAAGAAACTAGACTCATTAAGCTTTAATTTCATGTCTCATTCAGCCTCTAATTCAAGTCCATAAATTTATGGTGATTTTCTAAAGTCACGTTACTGCTGCTGTCCGAAGCAGACTATTTCAAATTACCTTTAAATTCCCAAGCTCAAACACTTAAGAACTTACCATTTGAGCTTAGAACATATCATGGCCACATCATATCTTATTAAATCAGCTCATCATGTCCTATTATAATTGAATTTACTCAACGTTTAAACACTTAAAACTTACCTCGGAAGTTGCCGAACGATTACGACGGCTCTTCGATCACTTTTTTCCTTTCCCTTATCCAACTTTGATCCTCTAGGCTCTTGAGCTAAATCAAACAAATTTACTTCATGATACATTCGGCCTTGGCAACAATTTCATTAGAAATCCTTATTAGCCACTTCATCAATCAATTATATCATCTACTTAATATTTCATAACTTATCATGCTAGCTGAATATTATTTATTCAAGTTCATCATCTTCATATTCGGCATTAGCATCAAATATAATAGCCCATTTCTTCCCACTTTGAATTTATGCATCCATTTAATCATAGTTTGTTTAAGCACTCATACAACAAGATTCATCCAATTTAACAAGAAAAAAAACTTTATTCCTCCATAGCTACAATGGCCGAAAGATCTAGACATCTCAATACCGAAATTTCTAACATGGGTTGCCTAAAGAATTTGGTAGGGAGTTCAAATTTATCTAGCATTTCAAGTAATTTAACACATCCATATAGCTAACATGCTAGTAGTATCAAGGCATCAACTAAAATTTTGAAGCCTCTTAGCCGAATCCTAACTCTCCAACAACTCTAATTTCATCCATGAGATAAATAGAAGTAGGCTAACCCTCCAAAGGATGTGTAAACCTCCAAAAGCAACATTGAACATACCTTAATCTCAAGAACCACCTTGGCCGAACTTCCCCTCTTCTTCTTCCTTCCATTCGGCCATGTTGAACAACAAAGGAAGAATTTTGTTTTTCCTCCCCTTTCTCTAGTCACGGCAATGGGGAGTAAGGGGGAGACAACTTTGGTTTCTCCTCCCACTCCCCTCATATTTTATTATTCTTCCCACACATATTAGCATAAAATGTCTTTAATATGTTTTTTTTAATACTTATTTCCTATTATAAAACCATGTAGTCATTATAATATTAATACAAAATGCATATGCTTTGTATCCCATACCCTCATGGCCGGCCACTTCCTCTAAAGTGGGGAATTTGACATGCAAACCCATCATTTCACAACATGCATTATTAGGCCACTTTACATTTGCCTAGCACATTTCCAAATTTTCTCACATAAGTCCTATTTGATAAAATTCACTTACCATTAACAAAATTCAAACATGAAATTTTCACACATGCATATGTACATATAATGAGCATCAACTATGACGGTTAATTATCTTTATGACTCGGTTTAGTGGTCCCGAAACCACTTTCCGACTAGGGTCACTTTAGGGGTGTCACATTGTTGTTATAAATGTCTAGGTGATAAATTATGCATAGAAATCATGAAAAAGTAAAAATTGATAGTGAATCAGTTTTGAGACAGCAGTAGTGATGTGACTTTGAAAAAGCACCAAGGATATTAGAAAATGAATTAGAAATTGGATGAGATATAGAATTAAATCTTATTGAGTCTATTTTCATATAAAAATAACGGTGTAGACAAAGGAATTATGTATTCTGAGATATTTGTATTTTAGTTTGACAAGGTCAAAGTGGTTTTTGGAATCCCCTATTCTGACTTTTTAAAATCATTAAAAATTGTAAAAAAATATTTATGAGTTTTAATTTATATGTGTAGATTCCTTAGTGAGTCTATTTTATATAGAAATAAGTAAGAACACCATATGAAGTCTGTACAATGAGATAATTGAATTTTAGTGACGAGAGGTCAGGACAGTCAATTAGTGAAATAGGGGAGACTTTAACTAATAAACTGTACTAATTTCCTGAGCCAAAAATTCTAAAACATTTATGGTCAAAATATATATGAGTCTAGTTTCAGGGAAAATTTACAGATCTAAATTTTGAGTTTCGTAGCTTGAGTTATAATTGATTTAGTGACTGCTGCGCAGGTGGACAGCCTTATTATGAACAGTGAAATAACTTTTAAAAGTAAATTTTTATGCCCCGAACTTTTAAGTTAAGTCAAGTAATGCCTCATGCTCGACTCCAGAAATGGTCTCAGATAAGGGGTGTTACACACAAGCCTGTGTCTCAGGCCGTGTGGGCATTTGAAGTAGGGACACACGGTCGTGTCCCAGCCCGTGTCTGTGCCCATGTAGCTCTCTGACTTGGTTCACACGGACAACCCACACAACCGTGTGCCAGGATGTGTAACTCTCGAAATGCAACCTTTAAAAACCTATAGGGGACACACGGTCGTGTCACACAAGCCGTTTTTCTCACCCAAAGCGTAGTCACTTATACAAGCCAAATGTACCTATTTCCATACAACCAAATTGCATCTAACATAAGCATATCCAAGCTAGATCATCATACTAAATAACCATACAACCAATATGCCTAAAAGGCACCTCATTCACAACAAACAAACTTGATTAAAAATTTGCTCAGTTTATCCATATATCAATCAACCAATTGAACAAATTATATACTACATTTGCCATAATGTTCACATACCATGTTTATACTCAAAAACCCCAATATGACCATTCACACCAATCATCAATACCTTAGCAATTTGACCATATGCCAACTACACCCAAAGCTACCAAAACTAGCCATTTAACAATTCAATGCACTATCTAATTCCATACCAAATCAACATTTCATAGCATGCATTATATTTATCATTTCAACTACCATCATTTAAGTACTTAGATGCCAAAATAACAACCATTAAAATACCATACCTACATGATAACATAACAACTATTTCATTACCCAAAATACCATATTTACAAGCCAAACATTATGGCTAATATCATCAACATGGACACCTATATATGTCATTATAACCACTACCAAAGTATCAACATCTACCGATAAAATTCTGGATAGTGTGATAAATCTCTGACTAGCTTCCAAACCGGTCGAGTTTCAGATAATCTGTAAAATAAGAGAAAGAAAACCACATAAGCAATGAATGCTTAGTAAGCTCATATAAATTTTTAAAATGCAATAATCCATTTCAATAAGAACTTTATAAGTTGTCAATAACCCTATACCAATGCCTCAAGTTTATCAACTATATAACTATCAATTCCCAAATGAACAGGTTCATTAACATTTCGGATACTTTCCGTTTATAACATAATGTGGTCTCATAAGTTGAATTACATAATCATCAATCTTTTCTTAAAACGATGAACCATTTCCTTTACTTACTTACCAATTCATTTACTTAGCATAAATTTAATTACATTATTAACTCACGAATTAGTGTATTTATTCATGACATAAGTAAATTCACATATATCATAAGTAAATTTCCTTCCTTGCGAATAAGTCCTTTAACTTGACAATTCTTTTATTTCATTACATTACATCTCAACTATGCACTTATCATTTCATTACTTATTCTCACTCATTTCATTTGCATACACATAAGACATAAACATAAAATTAACTATAGCCACAAGTTAGTGCATTTAAACATAACCTTTTTAGAATCAACTTAATGATAAACCATTTCATAATAAATTACATACTTTGATTATTACCACTTTTTCATGAACATAAGCATATTTTCATTTGGCCATTTACTATTTCAATGCATAACTTTAAAACTAACATAATTCAATTCAACTACTAGCTTGGCACAAACCTAAGCATCATTAACAACACAAGTTAATGATTAATTACACAGCTTAGCAATATCATCACAGGGCAAGATAAGGTATATAAACATAGCATCACATAAATCATACTTTTCATAATCATGAATATTCATACTTTGATCTTCAACAAGTCATACCTTTTCATAGGTTCTTAACTTAGCTTTCGATACACTTACCGTTATTTCCTTTTTTATGCTCGTTGAACTAATAACTTGACTCGGATAATCGGATAACTACACCATACCAAGGGCATCATAGATGGATAATAGGGGCACCAAAGTGCAATCAGGAGCACGAATGTGCAATCAGGGGCACTGAAGTGCAAATAGGGTCACAGATGTGCATTCAGGCGTACTGAAGTACAAACAAGGGCACGTAAGTGCAATCTAGGGTATCGAAGTACAAACAGGGGCATGTAAGTGCAATTAGGGTTATCGAAGTACAAACAGGGGCACGTAAGTGCAATCTAGGGTACTAAAGTATAAACAGGGGCATGTAAGTGCAATCAAGGGTATCAAAGTACAAACAAGGGCATGTAAGTGCAATCAGGCGTACCGAAGTACAAACAGGGGCACGTAAGTGCAATCAGGGGTATCGAAGTACAAACAAGGGCACATAAGTGCAATCTTTCAATAATTAAATATGAACATTCGATTAAAGAATTATATTATAAAAATGTAAGTAGAAATTTATTTATATATTGAAACACTATGAGCTTACCTAGCTAAATTGCAAAAATGTCAAAGTATAGGAGTATTTAGGTAATTTTCCGTTCTCCCCAATTTTCCACCCAATCTTGATTTAAATTAATAATTTCATTTAATCTATTAATTTAGATAGTAAAAAAATGGATTTTATGCAATTTAGTCATTGTTTAAAAAATTACCACTAAAGTTTTACTTTTATTCAATTTAGTTCCTAAGCCTAAAACATGCAAATTAACCATTTTTACCCAAAATTGAGCCTAACTGAATACTTATGGTATCCAATACAGCCCATTATTGCAACAATTTCACATCAAATCCTTGTACTTTTACTATTTTAACAATTTAGTCCCTAATCAAAAAAATTCATCAAAAATTACTTAATAATATACTTTTAAATATCAAATAATATTTCAAATTCATCATTTAACATCAAAAATCACAAGTTTCATCAATGGCAACATTCAATATATTTAACAGTTTCAAAATCGAAGGTACGAGCTAACTGGACCTAGTTGCAACGATCTCAAAAATATAAAAATTAAAAGAAATGGGTGAAAAACAGACTCACATGCATCCATTAAAGCTTGAATGAATCATGAAGTTGCTCCCCCTTTTTGTTTCTACTAAAATGGTGAAGAAGATGAATGAATCATCTTTTAATTTCTTTTTCTTATAATAATAACATTATAACATAATATAATGTTTTTATAAATTAATAAACATCATTTTTTTAACTAAACAACCCCACTCACCGTCCACCAACTTAAGAATGGGTAATTTACCCATTAAGGCCATCCAATTATAATTCTTTAATCAATTTAACACATTTAAACTAATAGCGATTGACTTTTTCAACTTTTATGATTTACTCTTTTTTGCTTAATTAACTACTGAAACATTAAAATTTTTCAACGAAACTTTAATACCACCTTAATGACACTCCGTAAATATTTATAAAAATATTTATGACTCGGTTTGTAGAAACGAGGTCCCGATATCTCATTTTCTAAAACCACTTGACCTTAGGGTCTTGCCACTTGAACTTAATAAATCACTTAAATAACATAAATTATCAAATCAAAAGCCTTTTTAAAACCATATTTGACTCATAAATATTAAATAATAATATTTACAAACTTACTTATCGTATTTGGTGGCCTCGAAACCACTATTTTCGACACCACTGAAAATCGGGCTGTTTCACAAACTAGCTTGGCTGCTGACCTAACATGTTAGTATTAAAACCATTAGCAGTAATGTTCTTAAGTAGGGAAGTCATAGAAGATACCTAGACTGCCAAAACCGTAAGTGCATCGAGTTTATGAACTCCAACACTCTTCTTCCTATGGCTATTTGATTAGTCGGCCACTGATAGTTGTTGCTAGAAATCCTTTCAAGGATCTCATATGCTTCATTCTACAATTTCGAAATAAGAGCTCTATTGGCAGAAGCGCCTACCACCATTCTTGTATGTGCATTGGTACCATTGTAAAAGTCTCCAACTGAATATAGTGAGGAATGCCATGATGAGGACATTTCTGCAACAGCTCCTTGAATCGCTCTTATGCATCATACAAAGATTCTTTGTCAAATTGCTAAAATGTAGTGTTTTCATTTCTCAGCTTGGCATTTTTTCTCGTTTGAAAATACTTCGTCAAGAATTGTTTAGCCAATTCTTGCCATGTTGATACCGAAGCAGGCGATAAGGAATTCAATCGTGCTCGTGCTCTATCTCTCAGCGAGTGTAGGAATAACTTAGATCTCAAAGCATCTCTAGTTACTCCATCTAGCTTAAATTTGCATACATGAACAAGCAGAGGTGTAGATGCAAATCTTTGGTAGGCATTCCACTAAAATGGCCCGCCATTTGCAACATTTGGAACATAACCGACTTTAATTCAAACTGAGGAGCCTCAATTTCGAGCCTCACAATACCTAGATTGAGTTCATTGAATAAAGGCATGGCATATTGGCAGATGGCTCGGCCTCTGTCATCAGCAACAATGACCAAATTATGAGTGTTGTAAACAACTCTTTGATTCTGATTTTGGTGTTCAAGATCCATTTCCGTAGCTTGTCTCTAGGCTACTCGTTCCCTTCTTCTTTGTCTGAAGGTGCCTTCAATCTCAAGGTCAATAGGACGTAGATCGATGGTTTGATCTATATTCATAAACTATTGGTTCCTGAGTAAAAAAACACAATAAAGAAAACTTAATTACAAACAGAAAAATTTAAACCAAATTGCAAAATTTCAATTTCACAAATAATGTCTAAAATACAGTCCCCGGCAACGGCACCAAACACTTGTCGCGAAATTATCGAATGATATGCAAGTGTACACAATCGTCAACAAGTAATAAAGTAGTGACTAAAAGTATCTTCTCCACAAGGACTGCATATGTAAAACAAATTGTTGTGAAATTACAAATTAGCAAATTGGTGGTGAAAAAACAAATAAAGTGTGAAGTTTGACTTAACTAATTAACTAAAATTAATGACTAAATGTGTAAATGAAATAGCAAATGAAAACTGGAGCAGCAATTCACAAGGTCTAACAACTATGACAAGGTTTAATTGATTGCATTGTAATATATCAAACATCTTTTATAACTTAAATTTAGTATTTAATTTTTTAGAGTTTAAATTTTCATTTTATCAAACAACACATTAATCAATAAAAAATTTAGTTATTTGATTTAATATTGTAAATTTAATTTAAGAATCAATTTATCAAAATTCAACCTACTAAACTAATATAAGGTAAATTTGGACTATTTTTATTTTTTCCATGAATTAAAAAATATGATAAATTAATTTATTTTTTAATATTTTTTATTTTATATTAACTTTAAGTCTAAGAAATAGTTACAAACTCTTTCTTATAAAAAATGGTTTACAAATTTAAATCATAGAAAAAAAACATTTTTATTTTATAAAAAAAAACAACAGTTACGCCTGTAATCTTTTCTCAAGCTTAATAATCAACTTGACGAACTAGACTTCGTTCAATCTTTAATTCTATTTATTTTCCTATTCTATAAATTTAAAATATATATATGATGACTTGCCTTCATTTTTTTATATTCTATTAATTTTAATGTTTTTATAATCAATATATAATTTGAAAAACGATTCACAATTTTATCCGGAAAACACACTTATTTTATAAAAAAAAATAAGAGGAAAAAACCAGTGTCGTAAATTTATTAGGAGGCACGGAAGGAGGCAGAGTTAAGGGGCAGGGGATTGTTTTGCCTATATATTCACTTTCCCCACATTACCCAAACTTATCCTAGTAAACTTTCACAGGATTTTTTTCTGCATTTTCCCTGGTTCGCTTGGCACCAAGAAAACCAATTAAATGGGGAGAATTGAAGTCTTAGGCCAAAGAAATCCGAGGCTAACGGATTTATCAAGGCAGAAAAGAAATTTATAAGCTTCACATGCATGCCATTTCACCTAACTTGAGTGGGTAAGAATTTCACATGCCTCATGCCACTGTAGTCAATCAAATCAATGATTTCCCTGGATGTTAATACAACTTTGAGGCCTATATATTAAGGATCAAAGTGTATTTTCCTTATTTATATTAAAAAATAATAAATTATTTTTTGTACATTAGATTAAATAGTAAATTGATTTTTGTGTTAAGATTTTTATCTATTTTTACTATTAAAAATCGGTCCCTGTAAGTCAGCATAAGATACATGTAATATGTCAAGTATTACTGTTTAGTTATTCTGTATTTTTTAACAATAAAAATGAATAAAAATTTTAATAGAAAATATTGATTTACTTTCTAATCTAATGGTACAAAAATTAAATTACCAATTTTTTACATAGAGGAAGCAAGGAACAATTTCATACATATTACAAAGACTCCATGATAAGTTTAACACTTTAATTCTGTTTTCACTAGAGTCATTAGTGCTGAAAGGGACGTTTTTTGGAGCAACAAAGTTACATCAACAACTTGGATTGCCGTAGCAATGAAAATCATTAAGTAATGTGAGTTAAATAACATAGCACTGCTCAGGTACTTCATTGGAATCGGAAATTTTAATGAATCATTTTCCCCATAATGATTTGTTTTTATCAGAAGCAATAGTAGATAACAATTCATCATAATATCATGTACCAAAGTTAAAACAACATTATTCTGAACAAAGACCAGAAAGTAATTAAATGCATGCAATCAAATTCAGTCCCTAACTAAATTTACTCAGTTTGCCATATAGATTTTCTAACCCAGCTGGAGTTATCCCAACTTAGAAAGAATCCGTTCTCCTTCACCCGCCAGAAAACTGCCTTGTGATTCCAATCTCTACGAGGCTGATAAGCATGCCACGAAGCTATTTGCCTTCCCGATATGGCTTCACAGAAATGTAAGGCTTTTTCTTCAACCCCAAATTGATAGTCTTCCCCTACATGAAGCTGGTGCATCCCATGATCTTTATACCTGGAATTGCAGCCAAGTTGGATAGGCTGCAACTCTCTCGGCATGGAATTGGTAACATGAACTGTTGCTATACGCTTCCCCAGTCCTAGACGCCCTGCTACACTGAAGATGAAAACTGAAACAAGAAACAGAACATAACTACTCCGGCCATCCATGTCCGTTGAATTTTTGTTGTCAATGACTTTTTTTTTCTCTCTTTCTTCTATAAATAAAAAAACAGGCACTAGGATGGAGAACGGAAAAGCTTGTAATATCCTTATTTACATAAGGATATTATATATATATGTACACTAGATTCAATGACCACATAGCAGTGGGTTTAACAATGGTAAGTATTTTAATAAATACTTTAACAAGTGGTAAGTTTGCACTAAGTGTGTTTTTTTTAAAAGAAATTAAAAAGAAAAGTATAAAAAATAGTGTTGTTGCGGATGGAAAATTTCTTGTGTTGTAACAGGAGAGCATTTGTACTCAGAGTCGGGTAATGCAAGTTTCCCTGGTTGGAGGCGGCGTACAGAGTTAGTAGCAAGAGAGGAAGAGTGGTCAAAGTGTACGGTATTCTTCCAAGTAATAAATACAACGAAATGCTTGTTTGGGTGTATCCGGAAGATTGAATCCATAGAATTGAATGTCTTTTAAGAATTGGAGCTACTAAAGAGAAGCACTAGTAAGCAATCAACCTACAATTACCAACGGAATTGAGTAAAGATTATTGGCATGTTAATATATCTATAAAGACAATGGCTTAAATGACATGAAACACTGCTACCATTACATCAAGCTTCTCTCTCGGTAAACATTAAGTGCAACAATCACCTATAACCTCTAGCTTTCGTGCTCTTGGGCTAGCCTACAGCAACTCTCTCAATATCAATGCTTGATGTGTAATTAGGTGGTTCTAATAAGAGTTAGTACTTGCAATCTTTCCTAAAAATACTCCTAATTGGGGTCGTCAGTTCTAAGTGATATAAGTGCCCCAATTAACAAGCACTTTGCATGCATATTCAACCATGATAATTAAAACCAATTCACAAGCTTCCTCATACCATTAGCTACAAAGTAATTTAGCTATTCATAAGATCTAAACAAAAAAATACCAAAAATATCAACAAACATTACTGGTTATGCAATAAAAGTAAAGAGTGATCTCTAACTTCTATAAAAAACAATGAAATTCTATACGTACGTTTCTCAATCAATTTTAAGATCTTGGAACTCTAACTTCACCTATTCGAGCTAATCATTGATCTCTCATTCAATTGTTCAACCTATGTAATTACTAACCCAGAATTCAATGGTATTAACTAGACCCTTCCGGTATCTAGCTAAGTTAATCTCCCTTCCCCACTAGCTATATTCCTATGCTAGTCAAGTTGGGCAAAGCCGTTACGAATAAACCTATTGGGTTGATAAGAGCATCATGTATATTTCTATCCTAGTTGCAAATTGACTCATTCATCGGTGCTACTAAAGCTAGTCCTAATCTATTCAGTTTAAATCTAAGCATTAATCTTCTCTTCCAAGACAACTCAAGGTTATCAAATTAATACAACTTGATGGCCAAACAAGCCAATTAAATAAGCTCAAAACTGAATAAATAATTAACAGAGATCAAAACAATTGAAGAGAAAATAATTTAATTAACTAAAAATAGGATTCATCATCGTTTCAAGAAAATAGAGTTCAGCTCATGTTGATTTGAGAAAACATCACAAGAAAAAATTCAAAACAAACTAGCATTGAGAGAAAGTAAAAAAGAAAATAATCTAGAGATAAAAATAATTATTTAACTGATGTCAAATGCTCCAGATCTCTTTTTCTTCTTGTCTTTGCAATGTTGAAGTTTCCCTTGGTGTGAGAGAAATGTTTCTTAGCCTCTAAGTTGATTTCCTACTCTTTTCCCCCTTTTCCCCCTTAAATCATGTCACCCTTTATTTTTAGGGTTTTAATCATTTCGCTCCACCAAATGCTGAATTGCAGTGGAGCAGACTGCTTGTTATTTGAAATTTTGAATTGAATATTGTACTCCACCGCATTGAAGTCCGGTGGAGTGGAAGACTTATTTTCACTACTTTTTATTCTATGCTCCAAGCTTTCTATTCTTCATCAAAAATCTACACTGTAAAGAGAAAAATAGAAAATAAACCTGAGCTAACTCTAAAAATGATAAAAGTCAAATATAATATAATTAAATGATAGTTATGACAATTCGATATTAGTTAAAACTTTAGGTAATTAATGAACGAATATTTGAGTCAAATTAGGAAAAAAAAATGCCAATTTTTTTAATTAGGCTTTTAAGCTATTTTTTAAAAAAAATTAGGGAAATAAGTCATTTTGGAGAGAGAAACGGAAAGCGTGCCCAGCTAGACGCACTTTCCCTCAACGTTCAAATGACTGTTATGCATTCAATGTTAAAAAAGTTTAAAAGGGTAAGGTCAAATTTTTTTACCTATAAATACCCCCCAAAATATTTTTTTCACTCATATCCTATTATCCCAATTCTTTCCAATCTCTTAAAACTCTCAACTCTCTCAATTTTCTCAAGTTCTTATTCAAAATTTTTTGATATTCTCGTTTAAAAATATTGGTTTTTTTTTAATTATTTTGTATTTGATTCATTCAGATTAAATTTCACAAATGACAACTTCTCTAATTCGTTTCGACGATAAGCACATTTTCGTTGTTCAAGCAGAAATGGTAAGACCAAATTCTAATTTTCATTATTTTCGATTAAGTTAAATTTTAAAAAAATTTAATAAATTAAAATGATTTTTTATCATTATAAGTAGGCAAATGATCGTGTTTTGGAGGCGTTCATACATAATTTGGCAAAGCCTCCAATCACCGAAATTCGTGGTTACTTGCAAGAGGTAAGATTTTTGCATGCGTCTTGTATGCTCGGGGGATGCAAACTCGATCCTAGACTTACCAGCGCGTTGGTGGAAAAATAGAGACTCGAGACATACTGATACGAGTCACAAAGGCCTTAGATGCGTACACGAAAGAACGAGAAAATCAAGATTCACTTTCTTGTTTTCAAGAAAATCAAGAAACCGAATCTTGGCCCAATTTGCTGTTTGGAGCGATTTCAAGAATTAAGAAAATAAAGATTTCAAATCTTGGAAATCTTGGTCCAAGAAACCGAATCTTGCAGCCAAAGCGCATTGGATCTCCGTCACGAGCATCAACGACCTAATTTCGGTAGGAGATGGATCACAGGCCCAAATTCTTGAAGGCAAGACCCAATAAGCAAATTCTAGCCCAATCAAGAAATTCCAACATACTTAGTTGAAAATCAGGCCAAAATGTCAAAGGGCCCAATTTGTAAACATTTTAATTGTTTAATTTAATTTTTAAGCTTTTGGAATATTACATGTGAAATTCGGCCCAAAACAGCCCAATTGAGTGCATGGCCGAATTTTCCCTTTTATTTTATTAATTAGGTTTAATTTTTTTTAGCTACTTGTAAGATTAGGATTAGTTGAGGCCTATATAAGTGATGGTCGGCCACCCTTTGTAAACACAACTTAGATTTTATTAAATTTTTAGAATTGTTGAGAGCAGAATTTTCTTTGGGGTTTTCTCTAAGAATTCTATCTTGAGTTTTCTTTAGAAGCTGTTTTAACAATCTTTGGATTGTGGGAGTCATCTTCAATCTTCTTCTTTCCATTGATATTCATTGGAGGGGAGATTAGAGCCGTTTGAAGGGATTTGTGAATTCTTTCGGGAATTCAAGGATTCTTAGGACTTTTTTTTATTTCTTGCTATTTCGATTTATTTCTTTGTTTCTTTTGGGACAATTCTTTATCTTACTTATTTGCTGTTATTCTTGTGTTCTTTCAGCCACATTCCAAATCCAAGAATCGATTAATTCTTCCTTCGTTGGCAGCAAGGAGTCGTCCTCAAAATCCCCAAAATTCTAGGGTTTGGCCGATTGGGTTATAATCTGTTTGGGGGTCAACCGGTTGCTGGAATTTGGGAAAATCATCTTGGGTGTTCAATTAGACCAAATCGCATCCTTTATTCACTTCTTGAATCGTTCAATTCCATTGTTCTCTTTCTTTGTTTTTTGCTGCTCCTTTAATTGAATTTGGGGATTTAAATTCAAATCTGATTTGGTTTAATCTTGATCTTTGTTTTTGTTTTCAGATCTGTTCGTCTAGGAACTTCGTAGGAGTTTCTCGTGCCTTGGCAACTCGATCTTGGTCCGCGCGCAACCCCATATCATTTGGTATCAGATTTTGGGCGTTTTGGGTGTTCTTGGTTGATTTCTAAACTGATCTCAATTTTTTAAAGCAAAAACAGAAGTTTTACCCAGAAAAATCTTTCAAAAAAATTCATTTGAGTGGGTAAACGTTGTCCAATTGATCTGAAATTTTACATACATATTTGTGGCACTGTGATTGAATATAAAAAAATTATTCCCGAAAAAAATCAGTCAAAAAAGTCAAAAAATCGAAAAAAGACGAAATCCAATAAAAATTTAAAAAAAATATTCAGTGGGTTGAGTTTGGTGCCCAAAATTTCCAGATCAAAAATTAAATATTTAAGGACATTCCAGATTTATTTTCATGAATTTTTGAGATCGGGAACACCTCGAACGAAGTTGTCAAGTTACTCCGTAGTTTTTCGGGTTTTCTATTTTCAGCAATTTTTATTGATTCTTAGCTGTAGGTTTTCATTTGTTTGATTTTTATTCTCTCTTTACAATATATAACACCTTCTTGTTTCTTGTGTTAGTAGGATTTAAACGTGTGCACAATCCTTCCTCGGTGCAACACGAATCAATTGGTGTCTCGTCAGTTTTTTGCATCCTAGTGCAAATTAGGATTCTTTGGTAGTTTGGTTCATACACTCTAATTGGTTGATATAAACTCTAATAAAGAACTCACAAGATTGAATTCTACCTCATTGAGAGTTTGAATTTTTCTTTTTGAGTGATTAACGGTGAGGTTTGCTAACTTTTATTTTTGAGTGTTGAGTGTTTATTTTTGCAGGTATTTTTTTTGGAAAATGTCTAAAGATGACCATAATGATACACTTATGAAAGTCCAACAACAGTTAGACGGACATACTGCTGCAATCACACAAATAAATGCTACACTTCAAGCATTGAATACTACTTTGAATGAGGTACGAGTGAATCAAGAACATCAATATCGAGATCCAATCAAGGAAGATAGGGATAACCAGCCCCATAAGTGCGGCCCTCAACGTGTCCCTAGAATGGATATGATCTTCATGATCGTGGACAACCCTCTTTGGCAAAACCAAAGAGCGAGCAGCAACGAGAACATCTCTTTCATACTCGCTGCCATGTACAAGGTAAGCTTTGTAGAGTTATTATTGATGGTGAAAGTTGCTCGAACGTAGCCAGCACGACGATGGTGGAAAAGCTTTGCTTAACCACTACCAAGCATCCACGACCTTATCAACTACAAGGGCTTAGCAATGAAGGCCAATTTAAGGTCACTCAACAAGTGTGCATCGCCTTTTCTATCGGTAAGTATCAAGACGAAGTCGTGTGCGACGTAGTACCTATTCAAGCCAGCCATTTGTTGCTAGGAGAACCATGGCAACTAAATCGAAAGGTCACTCACGATGGTCGTACCAATAGGTATTCTTTTAAGTATCAAGGAAGGAAAATCACCTTAGTGCCGCTCACTCCGGAACAAGTCCATGAGGACCAAATCAAACTGAAAATTTCTGTTGTTAAAACAAGTGAGAAAAAAGAAAAAGAGAATGAAAAAGAGCAAAAAGAGATTGAGAGTGAAAAGGAATGTGAAACAGAAAAGAAAAGTGAAAAAGAAATTGAAGAAAGAAGAGAGAAGAGAAAATAAGTTAGAAAAAGAAACAAAAGAAAAAAGACAAGGAAAGGGTAGTGAGGAATGTTTCCACTAACCAAGATATGAATTTTTCTTGTGTTCCTATTTTTCAGGTTCTCGAAAGACCGAAAGATAACTTTCAACTTCAATACCTCTCAAATGAAAGACGCTTTCATACAATCAACATAGGCAAAGATGAAATCCAACCACATGAGCCCGAAGGTAAGCGAGGTAAGGAAATTTTAGCAACCAAGTCCCGTGCAGATTTGAAAATAATTGATAAAAATTTTGGTGACTTAGTTCTTAAAAGATCCCCTAATTTTGATCCCATTAATTGTTATTCTTTGATTGTGGTTGATAAAGTCATTACGAAAAGAAGCGTGAGTTGTTATTCTCTTAATTTGCCTTGTGTAAAATCCTCGAATTTGTGCAAATCACTTTTAGCAAATACTTTCTATTATTTTGATACTTGGTTCTTGAATAAGGTAACGAGCTTTGCCAAGTTTGTTTTCAATTTATATTCGTGCCTTAAACAATTTCTATGGTTATACATAAAGTTTAAGTTCCATTTGACAAAGGTTAACTCAACAACGGAGCTTCGACAACACTATGCCCCCGATGAGCGAAGGTTTGTCTTCAATGAAAAAGGTAAAATCGACCCTTATTCTTCTGCTTATAAAGGTAAGATGCTTGAAACTTTTGAAACACCTTTGTACTCCGCAGATAGTGACAAAGATCGTGTTGATGATTTAATTTTTGTAAAACACTTAGATCGAAATGTGCTTGACTATCCTATTTTATTTATTGATGATCTATCTGTTTTAATGATTGATAAAAAGATTATTGTTTTTGATGCATGTGTGAGTGAATCCATAGTCCATCGATTAATGCATGATATGATTGTGCAACTCTGTGAACTATGTGGACCTTTTCAAATACCTACTTGTGACAATTACATTTACCATTTGATTTATTACTCGCGATTTCTTCACGGTTTGTGGAAACAATTTGAGATGAATGAATGCCTTAAAACATGTCCATCTTTATTTCGAATATTTGATGAGGCATTGGCGAGTAAATTAGCTTATTCGCATGGTAATCTGAATCTGTCCATTCGCATGCGTTGTACTTGTTTCGTTATACTTATGATTGGACTACAAGTTTCTTTGCATTGCTATTTACTAACTCATGCCTATTCTTTTCAGTGGGCTCAATTGCCATTAGTCCCGTTCGATCGAGGAAAATCAAGTCCATTTGATTTTTCAGATTCGATGAGGAATCTTTTTGAAGAAGGGGGAATGATACGAGTCACAAAGGCCTTAGATGCGTGCACGAAAGAACGAGAAAATCAAGATTCACTTTCTTGTTTTCAAGAAAATCAAGAAACCGAATCTTGGCCCAATTTGTTGTTTGGAGCGATTTCAAGAATCAAGAAAATCAAGATTTCAAATCTTGGAAATCTTGGTCCAAGAAACCGAATCTTGCAGCCAAAGCGCATTGGATCTCCGTCACGAGCATCAACGACCCAATTTTGGTAGGAGATGGATCACAGGCCCAAATTCTTGAAGGCAAGGCCCAATAAGGAAATTCCAGCCCAATCAAGAAATTCCTACATACTTAGTTGAAAATCAGGCCAAATTGTCAAATGGCCCAATTTGTAAACATTTTAATTGTTTAATTTAATTTTTAAGCTTTAGGAATATTACATGTGAAATTCGGCCCAAAACAGCCCAATTGAGTGCATGGCCAAATTTTCCCTTTTATTTTATTAATTAGGTTTAATTTTTTTTAGTTACTTGTAAGATTAGGATTAGTTGAGGCCTATATAAGTGATGGCCGGCCACCCTTTGTAAACACAACTTAGATTTTATTAAATTTTCAGAATTGTTGAGAGCAGAATTTTCTTTGGGGTTTTCTCTAAGAATTCTATCTTGAGTTTTCTTTAGAAGCTGTTTTAACAATCTTTGGATTGTAGGAGCCATCTTCAACCTTCTTCTTGCCATTGATATTCATTGGAGGGGAGATTAGAGTCGTTTGAAAGGATTTGTGAATTCTTTCGGGAATTCAAGAATTCTTAGGACTTTTTTTTATTTCTTGCTGTTTCGATTTATTTCTTTGTTTCTCTTGGGTCAATTCTTTATCTTACTTATTTGATGTTATTCTTGTGTTCTTTCAGCCGCATTCCAAATCCAAGAATTGATTAATTCTTTCTTCGTTGGCAGCAAGGAGTCGTCCTCAAAATCCCCAAAATTCTAGGGTTTGGCCGATTGGGTTATAATCTGTTTGGGGGTCAACCGGTTGCTGGAATTTGGGAAAATCATCTTGGGTGTTCAATTAGACCAAATCGCATCCTTTATTCACTTCTTGAATCGTTCAATTCAATTGTTCTCTTTCTTTGTTTCTTGCTGCTCCTTTAATTGAATTTAGGGATTTAAATTCAAATCTGATTTGGTTTAATCTTGATCTTTGTTTTTGTTTTCAGATTTGTTCGTCTAGGACCTTTCGTAGGAGTTTCTCGTGTCTTGGCAACTCGATCTTGGTCCGCGCGCAACCCCATATCACACACGCTTTCCATCTTCCATGCGACGAATATACAATCACACTAGAGGACGTGGCATTATAACTAAGTCTGCCAGTGGATGGATCGGTCATCACAGAAGCTGCAATCATTCCCAATAAAGAAGATCTCTGCGTGGCATTATTGAGGAAGGTCCCAAACAAGTTTGATGGTGGTTGGGCATTGATGAATTGGTTGGCAAAAAAATTTGATAATCTTCCAGTGGATGCGACCGAGGTCGTCATAGAACAATACGCTCGAGCATTCATCCTTCAGTTAACCGAGGGCATTTTATTGCCTGATAAATCTCAAAATTTGGTACACATAAGGTGGCTACTACACCTAGTAGACTTCAAAGAATGTAGAAAACTTAGTTGAGGATTAGCCATGTTGGCCACGTTATATCAAGAGTTGTGTCGGGTCACAGAACCGGATAAGATGTCAATTGGTGGTTGTTTGCTCCTGCTACAGTCATGGGCCTGGTGACGGCTACCATTTCTATGTCCCTGAGTGAACGATCAATACATGTTTTCGTTGGTGACAAGGTAAAAATCATTTATTAATACATACGTAGCTTGTATAGTAAATGTTTTTCTTTATCATATGTTTGAACTAACATATGGCTTTTACAGGTAAAATCATGGGTCGAGTTTTGTGGGACTACCGAAGGAGCTAGAAAACATTAGGCTGTTGTTAGATCAACACTCGGAAGTCGAGGTTAGTTACTTATTCTTTCGAACCTATATTAATTATGCAATGATTTGTAAAATAAAATTTTGTACATAACAAAATTTACAATTGTGCATTTTAGTTTGAATGGATGTCATACGCTGACACTGATATCATACCTTGCATCCTACCAGAAGTGTTGGACAATCGGGGGATGTGGGACGCGAAGGTGTCATTGATAGTGTACGCGATGGTGGAAATGTAGGAATCGGATCGGGTGATACGACAGTTCTGGTGGAGGAAACAAATTCCATTACCACCACAAGACTAGAAGGAACTGCACAAGGTGGACATGCGTGGGAAGAACAGCGAGGATTGGTGAGAGGTGCACAATGAGTACATCAAGGCTTTGGATCGTAGAATGAAATTCTTACCCATCCGCGAACCATTTTTCTCAGAGGACATAGTGGCCTACTTGGAGTACTTGTCGTGGTTCAGAGTCACTGACAAGTGGTATCTTCTATCAAGGAGGCCAGGAGTAGGAAACTTCGTTAGAAGAGGCAACGAAGACCGTCCCAACAGCAACGTAGGGTTAGAGCGGTCGCACGGCAGGTTTATCATCGACTTCTCCCTAGAAAGTGCCACCTATGTCCATGCAATATCCCAGCCAGTTCACTCTACTTGTCCTTGTTCATTTCACTAACCCTGTGTTTTTTCGCAAGCACCGTACTATGCACCACCGCTGTACATGCCTGATTTTTATGTTCCCGCAGGTACATATTTCAAGCCACCAACGTCCTCCGCATTCTACACCCCGATGCCGATGTCGATGCTGACCCAAAGGTTGGGCCAGATGTCGGTGCATGCACCGCCACTGATGATGACATCTATGCAGACATTGATGTTAATGTCGATGCCTGAGTCAATGCCAGCGTATCCGGGTTTTGTTGCACCTTACGGTTACATGTCGATAGTGACACAAACACCGCCTACATCATTGTTTTATCGAGGTAAGTCATCAGCACAATCGTCTACTGATGGAGTGGAGGATACACGATGGGAGGCTAGGATGACATCACACTCGAGCACGGAAGAAAGCGATGGAGACGAAGGTGAAGCGAAGATGAATATGAACATAAAGACAAGGACCAAGATGAACACGATAACGACAATGGAGACAGAGATGAGCAAGAAGGTGGGGTTGAAGCCGATGATTTCATGGACAATGGCAACGAGAAAGTTTATAGGCCCACATCTCCGATTGTGTGCAGAAATCCTCCTCACGAGACTGTCCACTGCCCTGTGGAATACATTCCACCTTACGACGCGATTGATGTAGTTTTTTATTGATACTACAAAATAAATATATATGACATAATTAAGGAAACCATAGATTTTCATTCCAACACTATAATCTTCTTTGTTACATTCTAAGATGAGATATGCGTAAGTTAATAATAAATAACAAATTTTGAACACCAGAATAATAGAAGCATCGTAATGACATCGTTTCTTTTCTCGAAAATAATACTATCGATGTTGAGGCCCCAAAGTATGCCTCAACACAAAACATGTTGCCTTTATATGCCCCAGGTTTCTATAATACCCGCATAACCTCTGTTGATCGTCCCTCTCCTGAATATCTTTATTGTTTTGTATTCGGGTGGTATTTGAGTGACCTATTGGGACACGCATGTTCGGTGCCAACTCAAATGGCGTGTTGGACACTGGCAGCCACATATTTTCATCTGGGACAGGCGGGAGTTCAGGACTCCATACTCTATACATGCGTTCTAAACTGTACACATCATTGATGTAAGACGTATACTCAATTCTTAGGTTCCCACATGCAACAATTATATGTACGCATGGGAAACTAAAAGCTTGGAACCTCCCACAATTGCAAGTCTCTCATATTAGGTTGACACGATATGATGCCCCTAACAAGTCCTGATCTGGCCTAGCGTGCACCATGACTCGAAATTCTAGGTTCTGACACGAGTGGCACACTACATACATAGTATTCTATCTCACTATATTTCGTCTGATTTCTTCCAATACATCCTCACACCAAGTATGTCCGCTTGCTATTTGTCCAGTGTACACCGCCGCCCTCTTTAGGAACAATACAACCAGGAAAAAGCATGTTTCTTTCACAACTGAGGTTATCGGCAAATGACGTATCCTCTTTAGTACGAAATTGATACACTCTGCTAAGTTTGACATCATGTGTCCATACTATAAATCCCATCATACGATTACGTCCACTATTCGAAGGGTATGTTGATAAGGTATGTCGTACCATAGCTATTGACGATACTCAAGTTGTTCAACATTTCATAGAAATGATATTGGACAAGCTCATAACCAATCGAGAACAGCACACCGATGAATGCAAACAACGAACGAAATAGGGTACAACATGACTGTACAGGTATTACCAATTACATACCCATGTCAATTACTACATCCCGCTCACTTTCTGAAAGTCATTTTGAGTGGTAGTTGGATCTGACATGTCATATGTGGTACTTGTGATGGGTACGATCCCAAAGGCTATCCTGGCATTCAATAGCGGAAAGAATTCTAGTTCCCCTGTCTGATATAACACATAAGTTGAGCTACAGGCAAACGCAGTGATGCAACCTGCTCAGGAAAAAATCCTAGTCCTCTGTCTTTTCTCCAAGAGTTATTGCAAACTAAATCGGAAAAATCCTAAGCAAGAGACGATTGGATTAACAATACCAAAAAAAGGGTTTTCAAAAGAAGTACACATAAGTTTCGCAACTCAACAATTCAATTTTTTATATTAATTTGCTGTGTGTCTAAGTTATGCAAATTATGTGCCTTTAGTAGGAAAATAAGCCAGCGAGAGAGGGCATCAATATCCATTTATGAATACATGCATTCGTCGAACAATGATGATGAAATGCAAAGTATTATTCGAAAGCGCATTCCTAAAGTTATATAATTTCATCTAAATATTGCCCCTAATAGTGTTTAGCGCCTCGAAACGTGCATCAATTATACAAAACTATTTTCTGGGACCCTCTGATTTTAATTTTCAACTGAAAAAGGTTAGAGAAAGCACCCTCAGTTGGGCATGCTTTCTCTAACCTTTTTCTTCAAAAGTATGTGCCCAACCAATTTTTCATCCATTTTTAGGCACGTTTTGAATATATTCCTAGAAAACGCTAGTCCTATAGTGCATTTTTAACCGCGAGAAATTCCTACTTTGGAATCCAACCATTCACTCACGCTTATAAAAAGGGGTCTTCCACTCCATGCTTCATCGATCTTCAAAAATCTTCTCCCATAGCCTCTCCATCCCTCCTCTACAAAACACTTCTCAGTGTTAAAAATTTATGTCGCTAAAAATTTTAAGTTGATGTTCGAGGTATTATTGAGTCATCGGTGATGTGATATTGCTCTGAGCCACACACATTTCATATATCATGTCAAGATGGGACCATTACCTCTGAAACCTATATTGGGGAAGTCAGGTTCTGGGGTGATTTTGCTTTATATGGTCACGGGCGGTAGTATACGTAGAGGTCTCAATCGACGGCCATTATGCGGTCATGGATCGAGGTATAACGGGGGAGTAAGTTACGGTCGTTACATGGCCACAAGCTAAAACTTTTTGGATACCCGAAAATGTTGCCTTATAAATAACTTACGGAAGTTTGAGGGCATAATAATACGGAAAAACTGTGGGTTTTCTCGCAATAATTGGCATAATTTTTTTCTCCATTTCTAGGCGTCGATACCTTTAACCTTCCTTCTTATCTGAAGGCCAACACCGTTGTGGACGTAAAAGGACTCTCAAGTGGGGAGCGGCTATGCCGATGGAGTAAAAGTGATACTCCTTTCAGTCTGACAGTAGTTACTGTTATTGAACAACCTATTAATAACTACAACCGTTGTCGTACCGACTCAAGTTTGACCTCTACTTCTACTGAAACATCCGCTCTCCCCTTAAGAGTCCTCTTCTGTCCACCTCGATGTCAGCCTTCGGATAAGAATGAAAGGTTAAACATATCGACTGCGTGGAAATAAAGAAAAAATTTACATTGATTACATCAAAAATCTCCCCGATTTTCCCTATGATTATGGCCTCAATCTTATGTATGGTATATATAAGACATCATTTGCGAGGTATCCAAAAAGCTTGAACTCGTGACGGTGTAACGACCGTTAACTGGCCTCCGGTTATACTCGAACCCACAATCACATCACAGCCGTCAACTAGGACCTCTACTTGGACTTCAACCCCTGATCTTATCAAGCAGAATCACCTCGAAACCAGATTTCCCCAAAATGAGTTTCTGAGGTGATGGTCTTATCCTACCATGACATATGAAATGTATGTGTTATGAGGCGCATTATCACATCCACGACTCCTCAAAACTATCTTTAAAATTTCCTAGTGTAACGCCCCTAACCTGTATCCGTCACAAGAATAGGGTTATAGAACATTACCGTAAAAACATAACTCAAATCATTCATTCTTAACTTTTCATAATCATTGAAAAATCCAATCAAACATATGCATAATGTCCCTAATTCGAGCCCTCGAGACCTTAGAAACACTTTAGAAATGATTTGGGACTAAGTCGGAAACATTTAAAACTTCACAGAAAAATATGGAAAAATTCACACTCCAAGGGTCACACGGCCGTGTGACACACACAGCTGAGACACATGTCCGTGTCTCAGGCCATGTGGACATTCGAAGTAGGGACACGCGGCCGTGTCCCAGCCCGTGTCCATACCCGTGTAACTCATTGACTTGGTTCACACAGCCAAGTCACACGCCCGTTGCTAGGCTGTGTAACTCTTGAAATGTAACCTTTAAAAACCTACAAGGGGGACACACGACCGTGTCGCATGGCCGTGTGTCACACATGGCTAAGTCACATGCTCGTACTTAGGCCATGTGGACAAGAAATAGGTCATTTTCAAGCTATTTCTTTCACTCAATTCATGCCCACACATTCAAGCCATTTGCACCTATTTCAAGAATCAAAACACACCCAAAACATGCATTTTAAGATCAATTCAATAGGCCATTTATCCATACAATCAATATGCCAAAAGGCACCTCAAACATAAATCATTAATTCAACCTAAACATGGGCGCATTTACCATTTATCAACTAATTTACTTTCATGCCAAAACATATCACAATTGATACATATCAACCATACCATATTAGATTCATGCCATATCAAAATAACCTTACCCTTTTGACCATTCCTCACATGCATCATCAATCCACCAAAATGACACAAACCAACCATTTTCAAATGGAACCAAACAACCTACATTTATATACCATATTTACATCATGCACATCTAATTCAATACCTTTTAAAAAAAACAATATTCTATCCATATATATATAGCTTAATTCTATAACAAGTTATGCCATAATTGACCACAAGTCAAATTCACATTCAAACATACCAAATGGTTCATAATTCAACCAATTATGCTTAATTAAATTCCATATCAATTCATGCCATAAATGATCATTTTGCAAACATGCTAACACTTACCTCTTTGGTCATAAAAACCATGTATCCATTTGATCATATAAACACCAACCATTAAGCATTAATTTGCCAAAACCACACCAACCATCAAGGCATCAAAATAACATAAGTTTTACAAATTCATAGCAATATTACATGACAATATCATCAACTAATCATTAGACATAATCTACATATACATGTCATTATAACCACGACCAAAGCATTAAAATCTACTGATTAAATCAGTGGATAGTGTGATGGATCTCTAACTAGCTTCCAACCCGATTGAGCTTCCGATAATTTGTAAAGTAAAGGAAAATAACTACGTAAGCAATGAATGCTTAGTAAGCTCGTATAAACTTTAAGCATAATTTTTCATTTCAATAATGAAATTTATAGGTTAAAAATAAACCTATAGCAATGTCTCAAGACTTATCATACCATAATCATCAACTCACAATTGAATAAGTTCATTAATGTCGCATATTTATTGACCATTCATAACATGATAGGATTTCATGAGACATAATATAAAATCATCAACTTTTTTATAAGATTATATTTTTTTATTTACTTACTTTCCATTTTGTTCCCAATGCTTATCCTAAGCCTAAACAATATTATTAATTCCCGATTCAGTGTATTCATCCATGACATAGGTAGATTCATCCATAGCATAAACAATTTTCTCACATACAATTACCTCATTTATCATATTAAACCTTTTATAACATCATAACACATCCCAATTACATACTTACCATTTCATTCCCTTTTTCTTACCCGTTTCATATGCATAGTACAAGCATAATCATAAACATCGCTCATATCCACAAGCTTGGTATAAGTCTAAACACATCAACAACACATGTTAGTTCATTTAAACATGATTCATATGAATTTGACATGGATAACCAATATACTTGAGCATGATTCAATTAGATTTATCATCCATCTCAACATAACATATTTTTCATATAGCTCACCATTTCAAAGTCTTTCATACATACATGTCTTGGTTCATATTGAACACTTACCATTTCATTTGCATAACACATAACATTAACCATAACCACAAGCTAGTGATTAAACACATAAATTAGCAATATCATCATATGGTAAGGTATGGTACATAAACATAACATCACTTATATCATACTTTTCATATTTATGAATATACATACTTCATACATTTCCATAATATCAAAGTGAATTTCATCGAACCCTTACCGAAGCTTACACAAAGTGTGCTAAACGATGGTCGAAACCATCCTGTTTCATTAATCGATGGTCGTCACATCCCTTTCATAGTCGTCACCATCCCTTTTCATAGTCGATAGTCGAAACTATCCCTTATCATAATCAATGGTCATCACCATCCCTTTTCATAGTTGATGGTCATCACCATCCCTTTTCATAATCGATAGTCAAAGCTATCACTTTTCATTGGTCGATGATCGTCGATATGCCGTTGCATTTTTTCACCGAGAAATAATTTGATATTATAAAATAATAACATTTAAAACATAATTTAAAATGTTATTTAAACATACGAACTTACCTAGCTAAATTGCAGAAAAGACAAAGTATGGTATTTTTCTATTCTCCTCGATTTTCCACTCGATCTGGATCTAAATTAATAATTTCATTCAATTTATTAATTTAGACAATAAAATAATGTATTTTATGCAATTTATTTATTTTTGACATTTTTACAAAATCACCCCTAACATTTTACTTTTATTCAATTTAGTCTCTGTGCCTAAAACATGTAAATTAACCATTTTTAATACCAATTCACATCAGCCGAATATTCATGGCACACAAAAAATCCCACATTTGAAATAATTTTACATCAAATGCTTATACTTTTACAATTTCAACAATTTAGTCCCTAATCGAAAAATTCACCAAAATCACTTAACAAAATGTTTTTATATATCAACTAACATTTCAAATTCATCATTTAATAAATAAAATCATATAGATTCATCCATGGAAACCTTCAAAATCTTTAACAATTTCAAAATCGAAGGTACGAGCTAATTGGACCTAGTTCCAATGATCTCAAAAACATAAAAATGATTAAAAACGGAGCTAAAATCACATACCAATTTAGAATTGAACTTTTCGAAACCTCCGTGCATAAAAAATGGCTTCTTCCTCCATTAATAATATGTGGAGAAAGATTGTAAAAGATTATAAAGCATTTTGATTTGATTTAATTTAATTTAATTGATTAATTACCATTTTACCCTTAAAAACTCGACCAAATTTCACCGAATGCTAAGCCATGTTCATCCACTATCCTATAAATTAGTTGGATTACTAATTTAGGCCCTTATTTCATGCTTTTATATCCATTAGATCCAAATAATGCTATAACCATTAAATTTTACATCTTTTACGATTTAGTTCTTTTTAATTAATTAACTATCGAAACGTTAAAATTTTTCAACGAAACTTTAATACCACCTTAATGATACTCTGTAAATATTTATAAAAATATTTAAGGCTCTGTTTATATAAATGAGGTCCCGATACCTCATTTTCTAAAACCACTTGACTTTAAGGTCTTACCACTTTAACTTTATAAATCGCTTATATAACATAAACTATCAAATCAAAAACCTTTTTAAAACCATATTTGACTCGTAAATATTAAATAATAATATTTACAAACTTACTCGTCGAATTTGGTGGCCCCAAAACCACTATTTTCAACGCCATTAAAAAAACTTACTGTTACACCTGGTTTCAGTCGAAAACCCTGAACCCTTTTCAAAAACCCTAAACCTAAAAATATTAAAAACCCTAACCCTAGAAGATCCAAAAATGGCCTATTTCCTAAATTAAAAAAAAAGACTTAAAAGCCTAGTTTAAAAAATGTCATATTAACTTAATTTAGCCGAATATTTGTTTATACATTTTGCTCTTAATGCAAAAACCATGGATGAGAATCATACAAATACAATGATGAAATTTACAAGTACAATGATGAAATCACAAATCCTATCAAAGTATGCATGAGTTTTTACCGTGTTTGACAAGTAAAAGTACCATGGAGTCTCCTATACTAGGAGTCAAGTTTTATTTTGTCTTCCCTATTCAAAAAATAGCTAAATTTGTCCCTATACATTAGGTCAAAGAGCAAATTGGTTCTTCTATTAAAAGTTTCATTCATTTTTACTATTAAAAATTGGTCTTTATATATTAGAATAAGATACACGTGGCACACTATATGTTATTGTTTGGTTATTCTGTCAATCACACTAGTTTTTAAATGTACAAATAGATGAAATTTTTCACAAAAATGACCAATTTACTCATTTATCTAACATACATAAATTAGTTTACTCATTGTTTTACTAAGAAAATAAAATACAACCAAACTCCCCGCAATACTTTTACATTTGGCAATTGGCACCTTTGGGTTTGGTCCTTCTATATGATTTGGTTTGTTAGTTGTTATAAACTGAATGGTCCAGAAATGGCCACGCTACAACATCCTTATCCATTGTCAAACTCGGAGTTCTAAAAACGGTATAAGGAAAAAGGCTGATGTCGAAGGATCTGCTAGTTTCCCACTGTTAGTACCAATCCAAAACAATGGTAGCATCAACAGCAGCCGTCACTTTTCCCGGTCCTGGTGGCCTAATCTCAGGCAGAGTAAGACCAAGAAGCAGGCCAGCAGGGGTAAAGTTACAGCAACAAAGACCATCATCCATTAATATACACATTATTAGCCGGATATCATCACAATCAAAATCATTAGGGCCACTAAAAGCAGCATCTGGTGGTGGAGTTCCACTTCCGCCATTGGATTTGACAGAGGAAAATACTGAACTTGTCTTAGCTGATGCCCGTGTAGAGGCAAGTTTCTTTATTTTTCTTTCATCTGAATTATAATCCTATCCTTGTTAAATTTATCTAATTGTTAAAATATTGAACTTGTCTTAGCTGATGCACATGTATGGCTTTGCAGCTTGCTCAGCTTTTTGACACTGAGGTTGGCATAACAGGTGACTGACTCTTCTTAAGGTACATTATGACTTTTATTTTCAGCAATCTTAAACATGTGTTGATGCAGTTTTATGAATTTTAAATTGGAAATACGTTTAGGTCAAGTTGAATTATCGGAATTGGATGGACCCTTTGTGAAGATTAGTCTCAAGGGTCGATTTTGGCACAAACGTACCACGGTTGTAGCCAGAGTCGGAAATTATCTGAAGCAGAGAATCCCTGTAAGTCAACATTTGCTTTTTAATTTTATCACTATAATTATTGTTAGCTTAAGCCTTTGTAATGGGTTGCATGCAGGCAATTTTTTGTTGAAATTATTTCTATTTCCGTGTCAGGAAATCCTGGAGGTTGAGATTGAAGATGAGAAACAATTAGATGACAGCCCTGAAAACTTCTGAGACCCTGAAATGACCCTAGGGTCGTTTATTCATTTTAGTTGCTTTCAGTTTAGGCCCTTTTTTTATTATTACTATTTTTGCAGCTCAATGGATACAACTCTAGAGGGAAAAAGACTTTAATCCGTTAATTTATAAACTATGTGATTTTCATTTCGTTTTCTTCAGTGATTTTATTAACAATAAATCACAGGATACGTTTCATGATTGTTTGTTTACTGAATTATACTGGCCTAATTTCCCAAACAAACATGGGATAGAAACTCAACTTTCTCATGATTAACTTATAATAGTGAACATACTTTGTACCTAATACCGTACTGGTTGAATTTACTTTCAATATCAATTAGTACAATAACAAGTGAATCGTAAATTACTATACAAAAATAATAGCACAACTAGGTGCTTGATGAAATGGAATGCTCCTAAAAAGAATGTGAGGGTCCGAGGGTTAACTCCCCAGGGGAAACACAATTCATCTTGGTTTTAGTCATACCTTTTACTTTTGCAATTTCATATATCTCAAATCTGGTTGATTCAGATCATCTGTCAAGACATTGCTGGGACCGAAACCTATCACCCGAAAGTAACTTAACAATACGTCTTTCAAGCCTTTTTGCTCCTTTACCAGGCCTCAAGATATCAGCATCCCCCCATACTGAACATGTGTCATTTGCAGGAATGCCTAAGCACCATCCACCTTGCACAACTCTGCCAGGCTTGCGTTTCAAAATTTTTCGGTCAATATGATCAAGCACTGGATCATCAAACTTGAATTGTGTTGCAAAGGCATCTCCAGTCTGAATCATAGCATTAAATTCTGCAAGATCACGTGAGGAAAGCTTCTTCTTCGAAGAGGACATGTTGAAGGCTACATACTGGAGGTTATGGTTTATAACAGTGCTCTTGAACTTAGAGTTACAAAGGATGGTAGGGAAATAATTGGTGAAGGAATAAGGCATGTTTGCCAAATACATTAGCAAAGTCCTTGGAAAATTGTCTGTACCAAGGATGCAGAACTCAATGAAACTACGAGTTAACATTGCAAATGCTGAACCTGCAAAAGATGGGATCTCTAGTTTGGCAAAGCAGGCAGAAAAACTTCTCAACAAAAGGAACTGCATATAATTACCTTGTATGACTACACCAGCTATAAATAAACAACAAAGGAAGTAATCTTGTCAGAATTGATTATTGTTTCCAAAGCCATTTAAGAGTAGTTGAATGGACATCTATATTTGGTATTTGATGGAAACCAAACAACTCTTGCCATAATGAGGACCTTTAATGCTGTACAAAGATGCATGGAACATATGCAGTCTCCTACAACAGTCTCAAAACATCTTGCAATGTCTTACAAATGGATAGATTTACGATTTCAGTTACAACTTACAAGGCAAGATAGTAGCAAGGCTTTCTTTTAGAGCAGAAAAAGATTGCTTCTACTTCTAATCGGCTCCACCTCACAACTTGGTAATAAATGCATGGAATGTTTCCTTTTTCTATTTCTTTACTCTTTTCCTTTTAACTTTTATTCAAGCAAATTGCCATCATGTATTGAAATTTTATAACCAGCACATGCATGATGGATTAGTAGGTAAATAGCACATTCGGCCATTCCCCAATGGATCTATCCTTAAAGTTCTGCCAAGAGTGCAGACAAAACTGCCTTTATGCACCAAGCTCAGGCCACACTACCTAAACATGGAGAGGCCTATAATTTAAGATCAATTTAAATTCCTAAAATCTTCTCAATTAATAAATAAAATTGTTTTTAGTGATATACTTTTACAGTCCATGACAATTTCAACCAGCAACACAAAGCAAAATGATGGAATTCAAAATCTGGCAAAGAGGATATATCTATGTTCAAACCTAAAGGCTTCAAAAAAATTCAAACTTCAATTTTTTATTGCTTTTCCTTCTCCCTCTCTCTCACTTCTCTACACAAGTTTATTTCTACAAAGCATTCTGTTCCTTTGAAATGGGATGTCAACCACAGACATTTCTACGCTGGATTCTCTGTCCTTTCCCCTCCCCAGTTCCCCCTCTATTTCTCCAAACTATATTCCTTTCTGAAGCTGGATTGAAATTGATGCATTCACTACAGAAACTAATGCCAACACCATGAGAAAACTACCAGTAACTTCCTAGGTTTGACCCATATCCTAATTTGATATTCTGAATGCAAATGCTCTCTCTTGTTTACTAGATTGACCTCTCACTCAAAATCCGCAATGTCAACTTCTACTCAATTTGCAAGAACAAAAACAACCAGTTTCTACCTGATGAGTAGATGTTCTTTAGATCTCCTCCAAGATTATAATTAGATCAACGATAAGATCAGGTCTGAAGGAATAAAAGTTGGTTTCAAGCTGATAGGTCCTAAGATTCATATGTTCCAGAAATAACATCCTTGTTAGCACCTCCACTAGATGATTTAAAGATCGTGAATAAACACACTATGATATCATGGAATTTTATGATTTCACACAGAAAACTACAAATTCAAATCACATTCTTAATCATCTCCATACTGCAGGTCCACTAGACTAAATCAAGCTCTCTTTGTTCATTATCTAGCTACTCCAGTAATTAAGAATGTAAGCCGTACACATGAATTTCACCCATTTTTAGCAACATAAAGAAGAAGTCAGGCATAAACACATACCTGAAAACAACCTGAAAGAATTAGGCAATACCCGCTTCTGAGTAACATAAAATATCTCATCCTTTTCCAAAAGGTAATGCCCCGTATCAACGATTATTGGTTTCAATCTCTTGGACCTATAATAAGTAACACCCCACACATAGGACTAATATTAATTAGAATTCACCAACTTAAACCACCCTACTTACTAACCAGGGGGAAAAAAAAGTTTAAAAGAACATAATGTGATGGGAAGTACATTACACGTATTCTTAAAGTAAATTTTGTCTGGTTTTGTAGTTGTTTTTTCTATAAACTTTCTGTGTAAAAGCAAAATCACAATTTGATTAATTTGAAGAAATGACAGAATTGTAACATCAATTCCTACGAAGACACTACATTACACATATTCTTAAAGTAAATTTTGTCTGGTTTTGTAGTTGTTTTTGCTATAAACTTTCTGTGTAAAAGTAAAATCACAATTTGATTAATTTGAAGAAATGACAGAATTGTAACATCAATTCCTTCGAAGACACTACTTTGATTTTATATCCATGTGTGCAATTTGCAAAAGAAGCGTGAATTAGAGATGAAGTTAACATACTCTTTCCAGCCAATGTAACTGCTGTGATTCACAAAATTGAGATTTTTCGGAAGGTATGACAGAATGTGAAGAAGATCTGCAACGTCATAAATACCCAGAAATAAAATCTATTAAAAGGAAAAACAGAACACTTAAATCCAAAAGAAAGCCCAAAACAAAAGTTCAGGATTACCATCTTGAGTAACAAGCGGGTAATCACCAGCACTGAGAGAGATAAACCAATCCCATTTGGAAGACAAGCGTAGCAAAATGGAGGCACCGTGAAGCGCAGAAGTCACGGTGGAAGACCCTCTTTGATAAGCATAATTTGCTTTACCTATAACGTCCACATTTTGGGCAGCTCTAAAAATGGGGACAGAGTGGATTGTGACGGCCAATCGATCACGTTCAGTCTGCGGGGCAGAGAGGTCAAGGTGAAGAAGGTAATGGTTTCTCGGGTGATATGTAGCGAGGAGGAGGCGGAGAATCCGAGCGGAGTCGCCGGCGGATCCTGAAATGAGGTAAGCAATGGAGGGAGGGGTGGGGCCATAAGGGATCTTGGTTAGGGAGACGGGGCGGTTTGGGAAGAGAGACGGGTCGCGTCGGATTGTGAGTAAGGATTGGGAGGCGGAAGTGGAAAGAAGAGAGAGGATAAAGAGGAGGGAAAAGAAGAAGCTTGCTAAGATTATGTACGGAGTGCATTTGGAGTTATCTTTAGATAGGGTGGTTGCCGCGGTGGTGGAAGGTGTAAATGGCGGCGATTTTGGGTGGTGGTACATTCTGGCGGCAAATGTCTGGATTTGGAAGTACTGTCACTTTGTATTTTGCTTGGGTGGGCAACCACCCTTATAATTCTTAAACAAATAACCCAAACTTAATTGTGATGAGAGAAACTCTCCCCATCTTTTCAGGATAAAAAAAGAGACAATAATAATGAGATCGATTTAGAAAATTATTATTTACGGTCTAGTGAGGAGTTTATGTAAGCTTCCCCTTTTTTCTCAACATCCAGCTTTCATATTTGCATGTAAAAATCACATGTTCGTTTAATATAATAAATAAAGAAACATACGATTTAAAATTAATCCATAATATATAAAAAATTTATTATATTTAAATAAAAAATTATGTACTTAGAACACATATATTAGTTTAAAAAAGCATACAATAAATAATGAAATATATGATTTGAGACTAATAAATACTAATACATGAAATATGTACAATATTAAAATAAAAAATAGATTAAATTGTGAGTAAAATAAAATTTAAACATGTAAATACATTAATAATATTAAATACACTATAATTGTTTATCATAGTATTGTTATCAATCTTGGGTTAGTGTCGAGTTAAGCTTATGGCAGCAACTCAATCAATTACATTATCAATATACACAATTGATGGAAGTAATAGTACATTTAAAATGTAAATATTATTTTAAAATAAAGTTTTGGTTCAGTAGTACAGTTAATGTTTTATTTAGCTAAATAACAAGGGTTCAAATCCAATCACATGTAAACTTTTATTTGGGGGATTTTTAAAATAAAAAAGACTAAAATATCATCAAGTATAGACGATCCTTTCTGAATTTCATCGGGCAATACTAATAATATGAAATAAGATATGAAAATGATGCAAAATGTAAGTGATGTTCAAATATGGTATTAGTGAATGGTTTGAATATATGTAGCTTTGATATTCAAGTATGATTACCGAAATGATATGTATTGATATGTTATAAAGTTGATACATTATATGATTGATTATGTATTAAAGCTCACCTTATTGTTATGATTTGCTATATTAGGCAAACTTTATCGCGTTAAATAACTTAATATGATTAATTGTAAATCGAGGTAAGTTTTTCATCTAAATACCTATGGACTTACTAAGCATTCGTTATGCTTACCCCTGTTGTTTTCTCTAATAATTTTGCATGGACATGTCATTTCTCGAATTCCTTGTAGAGGCGAAAGATTAACTTCTGAAATATCTGATTTGCTTGGACAGAGGAGTCGGGAAGGATCTAGTCATGCTACGTTTCCCAGTATCCCTATTTTTGGATTTGGCCCGTTTCTTTTCATTTCTCATTTCCTCCATTTTCTGAGCTCGTTCCAATAACACAACAAATTCTTTTAATTCTAACGCTCCAACAAGCATCTAAATGTCTTCATTTAAACCCCATTCAAATTGGGTGCACATCTCAGTTTCAGTGGATACGAGTTCTTGAGCCTACTTACTGAGTCAAACAAATTCACGTTCATATTCGGCAACAGTCATATCAGCCATTTTCAATGCTATGTGTCGAAACCATTTTTATTTTGAAAAAAAAACAAAAATTAGTTGTCGATGAAAATTTGGAGTCGCCACCAATCTTTCATTAAGGTGTGATTGGACCACCTAAAAACGACTTTGGTCTACGAGTTTTAAAAAACGGGTTCGGGAGTCGGTTACATTCGAGGAAGGATTAGCACCCTCGTAACACCCAAAAATTGGTACCAAATTGATTAATTTATGTCTTAAAGTCGAGAGTTAATAAATACAATCTTTAGTTAAATTATTTATTAAGACTTTCTCATTTTGGAAAAAGAAAATATCACACCCAATGCGTTAGGGCACAACATTTTATTCTCTTCAAAATGAGTTAGTCCAAAAAAAACTCGTGTAATAAAATTTAAGAAAATATCTAATTGTTTAAAATTTATGAAGAAATCGCAGCCCAATACGTTAGGGCACAATTTCCTAAAATCCTAAACATTCAATATTTCCTTTATTATTATTATTATTTTTTAAAATCCATGTTTCGAGAAATCAACGTGTCACATCCAATACATTAGGACACAACATATTGAATTCCCGATGACAAGTTTTATTTTTGTTTGATTCAAGAGCAATTCTTGATTGTTAGATTTAACGAATAAAATCGGAACCCAATACGTTAGGGCTTCAATCATCTCGAAAATCCTCAATACGAGTATTATCTCTATTTTAAAAAATTCCATTTTTAAATTCGAATAAAAAGATGGCGTAAGATTATATACTATGTGTGCATGAATGTCACAATAACGAATACAACAATAAATACATCACTACACCAAAACAGGCTTTTAGCGGCGCTTTTAGTGGCGTTTGGATAAAAAACACCGGTAAAAATCGAGCATTAGCGGCGCTTTACAAAAAACGCCGCTAAAGATCGAGCATTAGCTTTAAGGAAAGCGTCGCTAAAAATAAGAATTAGCGGCATTTTTTGAGAAAACGCCGCAAAAAACCTAAGCCCAACGACATCGTTCTTTGACCTTTCGGGAATTTAGCGGCGTTTTTGGAGAAGTGCCTCTAATGCTCCGGGCTTTAGCGGCGTTTTTGGAGAAACGCCGCTAATGTTCAGGGCTTTAGCGGCGTTTTTGGAAAAGCGCCACTAATGCTCAATGCTTAGCGGCGTTTTTTAAAAAGCGCCGTAAAAACATTTTATCTGTCTAATTACTATTTAAATTGTTTATTTATATTAATTAAAATTCAATTTATTTTTAATTGGATATTTGTTAAAAATTGATAAATTTGAAATAATGACACGTATAAATAAATTGAAATAAAAAACATAGAAAATATTTGTTAAAAATGGAAAAATTAAAATATTATTATTTAAATAATTTTAAAATTTTTTGGGTACATGACTGATTGATTTTTAATTTATATATTAAATAATTTCATATATAATTGTAAAAGATACGATAATATTAATTTTAAAATATTTAATTAATTATCATTATAGTTTAGGGTTTAATATATATGGTTTAGGGTATATGGTTAATTTAGGATTTAAGACCGGTTTAGGAGTTACAATTTTAAGGTTTATATATTATGGAATTAGGGATTATGGATTAGGGGTTCTAGTTTAAGGGTTGTGATTTAGGGGTTAGGGTTAGAGATTAAGAGTTAGAGATTTAGAGTTTATAGATTCAGTGTTAGGTTATGATTTAGGGTTTAGATTAATTAGTGTGTTTTAATTTATATTAAATAAGGTTTAGGGTTAGGGGTAGGGATTCGAGTTAGGGTTTATGGTTTAGATTAATTAATTTTTTAATTTATATATTAAATAAGGTTTAGGGGTCAGTAGTTAGGGGTTAGGGGTTTATGGTTAGGGGTTAGAGCTTAGAGGTTAAGAGTTCATGATTTAGGGTTTAGAGATTCAGGGCTGGGTTAAGGTTTTGTTTAGATTAATTAGTATTTTTTAATTTATATATTAATTAAGTTCTTATATAATTATAAAAGAGGGGTCAGGGGTTTTAGGGTTTATGTTTTATGATTTAGGGCTTAAGAGATAGGGGTTAAGGGTTTAGGGTTTAGATTAATTGATGTTTTTTAATTTATATATTAAATAATTTCTTATATAATTATAAAAAGATAATATTAATTTTAATATATTAAAATTATGATTATAGTTTAAATTATTTAAGAGATAATAGATCAATTTTATATATATTAAATGGTTTAGGATTTAAGGTTTACTTTAGATTTGTTAAATGATGAAATTTTATACAATTAATTAATGTTTTTATATTTAAAAATATTTAATCTAAATTTAGATTAAATGGTTTAAACCATTTGATATATTTAAATATTAGATTTAAAAAAATTGATAAATAAATAAATTCATGTAACAGATTGATCATATAGATAGGTAAGTATCTATTTTGGATAAGACCAATTTATAACAAATAAAAATGAAATACAAAAACTAAAATCATTCCATATTGAACATGTAGCAAAATAGCTATATTTTAGTTAGCAAAATAAAATATTTTTAGTAGAGCAAAACAACGTCGTTTTGTTCAAAATAAAATAATTTTTTGTGAGTTTTTATGTGAAACGTTACAAAAAGTAAGCAATAGTGGCGTTTTTTTATAAAAACGCCGCAAAAATCATTTTACTTTCAGAAATCGCGCCACTTTACAAAAAATTTCCCCCGTGAAATCCTTAATCTTCCCATGGCCGACAATGTTTTGAACTTCTTTTGATACCCGTTCCTTTCCATTCACCAAGTCCTTTCCCCTATTACCCTTTCCCCTCTCCCTTTCTCTCTTTCCTCTTCACCTGACCCTATCAAAGGAACCCAGCTTTCCATCTCGCTACCAGATGACGATGTTTTAAACTCCTTCTTCATCGTTTTCTCTACTTCCCCTTCTTCTTCTGCTCTTCAATGGCTAACCGACAAATACGAGTCCCCACCCATTCCACCAAACATGTTTATCTTGTCTTTCAGAACAAAAGAAACAACACCACCAACCTAAGCCTAAACAGATCCGAGCTTTCTATTTTGGCTAAACCAAGACTATAGCTTGTTCTATACTGTTGATGGGTCTGTTTGTTTCCAAAGATAACTTCACTGCATTTTCTTTGCTTTTTCCCAATGGATGTTTTCTAGCTTCTTTCTTTTGGAGGTTAGTTAGCTTCTTTTCTAGGTTTTTATTTCTATTTGGGGTTCTTTTCTTTTGGGGTTCTTTTCTGGGTTTAAATTTGAAACTTAGATTGCTTTTCTGGATCTGCTACTTCTTTTATTTCTTATTCCATTCTTCAGGCATATATGTTTGATTATGTGTTAAGGCATGATACATTGAGACCTGATATATGTATATGTATGTATTATTCACCTCATTACCTTTGCAAGGATTAAAGATTGTTGAAATTGATATTGGAAAGATAAATTCTCTAAGTGGGAATTTGCAATCAAATAGGTAGAACGAACACCTGACCAAGGTATTAAAGAATGATTTCTTACAAGTTACTAATAACCTGGAAAGACAGGTGATAAACTGTGTGGTTTAGGACAACTTGCTGTCTGAAACTTGAAAGTTTTCGCCTTTTTTGTTGTTTAAAATATACTTTTGATTTCAATCATTTCATACAGAATTCCACCATAGATGTTCAGTTTCTGATACTATCTTATATCGTTAATTTGTAGTTAACATATTAGTTAATACAGTACGGTGGAAGTGAGTGAGGCCTTTATAATTGATTTACAGAATGGAACTGTGCTTCGGTTGGTTCTTATTTGTGTCTTCGATTCCTGTGATTTTTGCTCAAGATATTAGTCATGGATCGATTGTAGTTGATGGAACTATGGCTGTTGCTCAAGATGTTAGGCAGATACATAATTTTTCATTCACTATATGTCATATTCATGTTAGGCACATACATACAATCATCATTTTTGATGCAGTCAGTTGGTTCAAGGAAATCAAGGAAGTGTAACTGCAGCATTGCAACAAATTCAGGCATTGATTCTACTAACTTTTTTTTGCTAGTTCGAAAAAGTTCTTTCTGTAATTGCTGCAACATTTTGCAATCAATCTCTTTCTGTTTCTTGAACTAATATATATATATCCTTGCAAGACATTAAAGGTGATGTGAATTTGGGCGGTCCACAGAGAGCCATGCCCATGGATCCCTCAATTTATGGACAGGGAATCATGCAGTCAAAACCTGGAATAGGAAATACAAGTACTCTTTGTAACTACTGGTTTTATATTCACTTTGCATCATTCACCTTGCTACATACTAATGAGTTTCTTTTCCATAACCTAACTTCTAATTATCTTGTCAAGGATTTATTGATTTACTATAACATTATGTCATTTCCATTCAGCCTCTACAAAAAATTTTATATTTGGTTTCATCACAATCCATCTTATCTTTCCTACCTTATTCAACTCACATGCTTCTAAATTTGGCCAATATGATCCCAAATATTTCGAAAGGAAAGCTAGTAGATTAGGTGTTTGCTTGTGGGCTGCTGTAAAATATGCTTAGTGCGCTGTAACTTAAGATAATTGGGTGATTCTCTAGTTTGGCATTGTCATTTGCTAAATCTAGCTACTCTAAAAAAATACTGCATCAAGTTGCTGTTTCTATTTTGTCTGGTTGATTTCTCTTTTAAAATGAAGGCACCATATATAATAACCTTTGGTTCTGTAGTTTATTAAATCGAGGTATTCTTGTATATATTCTTATACTTCCATGCTTACTTTTCTTCTGAACCTTGGAGTTGGTAGCCTTCCGTTGAAGGGTTGGCCATTAACCGTAAGCTTTAAACTAGACTTGTGTCCTTAATTTTTATTTTCCATATCTGGGTTATTGTCCTTAACCGACTCTAGGTGATAAAAAATAAAACAATGGAAGAGGAGGAAATGTTTAACGTGTATGCCCATTTATGATTTTCTTAGTTTTGTTTGAAAATAAGGAATTTGGTTGGAAAATCATAAAGTTGATTTATTTCTTTATATGCATTTATATATATTAATAGGAATTCATTATATCCATATAAAATTGTTAGGTTTGTCTACATTATTCATCTTTTAAACTTTTTTTATTTTATATGTTAATATTTTTTTTGAGTTTTAATTTGTACTATTTTAATCAAATAAATATAATTTTGAATGTAAAAAAACATTAAAGAAAATAAAAATCACCATCGCTATTATGCTAATATTTTTAAAATAAAATCATGGTACAAAAGAGAAAAAATCAGTTGTTCTCAGGTTAATAATTTATATTATGTCTATTACTTTTGGTTCTTCGATTGTCAGTTCTCTATAGACCGTAGAGGAAATGTAATTTATTTTCTTGGTTACAGGTTGCTTTTTACCTCTGCTATGTCATAATGTTTTATAAATTGGATATAAGTGACTATTTAATCTTTGCATTTTAAGGAGAAACTTATCTGTTATTTATTTTAGAATTGTTTTTCTTCAGCTGAAATAACCCTTGAGAAATGTGACATTGAATTCCTCACTTGTATTAGATTTGATGAACTGGAGACAACATTGATGGAGATGGTTAAGCAGGACAATCGACGCCAATTATGTGCTAGGGTAAACTGGAATATGTTATTCAATTTGCCAAAATTTACAGTCAATTGCCGACTTGTTTTTAAAGATAATTATAAAACTATGTAATTCCTGTCATGCAAATCATTTTGCTTGCTTTTACCTAGCACCTTAGGCTTCTTCATGAAATTTAATGTCAATATGCATCACCAGAACTTGCTAAAAAGCCCGTGTTTCTGGTTTTCATGAATCATGAATTGGAAGTTGCTAGTTTTCTTAGTAGTTTGAAGATTATTTTCTTCTATCGATATGTATGTCTTTATGATAATGATGTTTGTTAAATATTTCATAGATCTTAATGCTATTTGAGCAAGATCAAAAGGAAACAGAAGATGCTTGTAGATTTGCCGAACAAAATGCAGCTGCACAGAGATATTCTGTTGAAGTGCTTCAGGTACTCATCTTGTTCAAGTTTCTTTATTTTTTGTTTATAAAATTTCCCCTCAAACATACCTTATTAAGGAACTTGAATTCTCGAATCTGTTATTTATGCATACTTTTATGTTTGCAAGTAGAAGTATAGACATTTTGATAATACAGTGGTGTCATATGCCTTTTGTGTTACAATTTGAATTGTTCCCCCTAAACAATTTTCTCTATGTACAGGTTTGATTGTGGCATGTTTATGTATTCTATATATCAACTTCTATAGCAAAGGCTTAAGTCTTTGTTTTGAGCAGGTAAGTCCATGGAACAATTTTTTATCCTTGTAGTTCATGTTTTATTTTGATTTTTCTGTGATTAAACTCTAGTACTCAGGGCAGTAGTTGTTGGGATGTAAAATCTATTGTCTATCTGCCTAAATATATGACAAAAGGCAGAAGTACATATTGGAGATACTCTCACATGCACATTCATTCGTTTGAAACACGATATCTAGTTATTTGTCTTTGAACTGAGTTGGATTTTTCCATGCTTATGTGGGAACACATGCCCTATGCCCTATTTTCGTTTAAGGACTGCCAAGGAAATTCTGAAACTGAAAGCTGATTGATCGGATGTGTATGCCGGCTTTCATCAACTACTTTCAAATGCCTTACTAGGAATTGAAATGGTGTGCAAAGAGATTGCTTCTTCTGATCTGATTTTTCGATATAAATACTGGACAAAGTATGGATATTTTACTACTCTTAGTAAAATAGGATTCTCTTCTTAGGATCTTAGTTTGTTCACTTGTATTAGACTCAACAATGGCTTGCATTGCATTGGTGTTGATTTTACTTAAATTTCGAGGTTTACAATTTTTAATTTTTATTAATTATTTACGTTTTCTCACTTTTATTAATTATTATTATTTAAGCTTCCTTTATTTGCCTTCTTTTATCATTTTCATAGAAAATTTAATTTAAATAATATTTTTTTATTTATCCTTAAAAGTATATTTAAAGTTCAAATTTTAAAAATAAAACATAATATAATATTTATCATAAAAATAAATATTATTTGATTAAAATAATTTTTCTGCATGATATGTTTTTAGCGGCGTTTTTGCAAGAAGTGTCGCTAAAGGTTTGTTCTATAGCGGCGTTTGTGATAAAAAGCGCCGTTAAAGGTCATGTTCTTTAGCGGCGTTTGTGACAAAAATGCCGCTAAAGGTCATGGTCTATAGTGGCGTTTGTGGGAAAAGAGCCGCTAAAGGGCATGGTTTATAGCGGCATTTGTGGAAAAGCGCCGCTAAAGGTCATGACTTTTAGCGGCGTTTATTTCTAAAAGCGTCGCAAAAGTTAGCGACGGGTTTAATAGCGGCATTTTTTGCGGCGCTTCCTAAAAAGTGCCGTTAAAAGCCTGTTTTGGTGTAGTGCATCAATGGTGTAATAACATAGATAGTAAACAAACTAAAATAATACAAAAGCAAAAAGAACTAATGACATATAAAATAGCAAGATAAGTAAAAAAATACATGAATGTAAACATAAATAAATAGCGGACAAAGAAAACAAAACAAATAAAGAGTAGAAAGCATATAATATATACATGAAGAATAGACGCCTACATATGGATTTACATGTAAATCTTAGGATTATAAAAAATATAATATTTTAAAAAATAAGCATATATATAATATGTTTTTTTTAAAAATATGAATAGGTATTTAGGCATTTTTAGAAATAAAATAAAAAGATATATACGTATTTGTTGATATAAAAGAATATTTACTTAAAAACTAAATATATAAGTGTACATAAAAATATGTAAAAAAATATTAAATAATTACAAGATAAAAATAAATATATGTGTATATATACGAAAATAAATATGTATATAAAAACAACATATATATATATATAAATAAAAAATAATTACAGATAAAAAAATAAAAATAATTACATTATGGAAGTTAGTTAATTTAAAAAATATAAAAAAACTAAATTGAATTGAATATGAAAAATCTGGGGCAAATCCGAAAATAAATAAAGCCCAAAGGACTAAATTAAACACGCAAATTACATAGAGGGGCTAGAAGGGAAATTTTCCCTTCTCCTCTAAAACGGCGACGCTCAAAGGGAACTAAATTGAAATTGAAAATAAATTAAAGGGATAAATTTTTAAACAAATAAAAACCTAATTGTAAAAATATTAAAAGGCGGAGGGGCTAAAAGCGCAATTTACCCCTCCGCTCAAAAACGTGCGAATTCTACGCCGGATCGGGTCAGATTCGGGTCGGCCTCCCCAAAACGACGTCATTTTGACATCTGGGGAGGCCTGGTGAAACGACGTCGTTTCACTAGGCTATTTAAGCCAAAATCTCTTCAAAAATTTTATTTTCATTCCTCTTTTAAAAAAAACCAAAAAAAAAAAAACTCCCCAAACACTCTCCCTTCCCCAGTCGTTCGGCCATTGGCCAGTCGTCGGCCACAGCGCCGGCCGCCGATCTCCGACGTCGACACCGCCATCTGCGGTGGCTGGAAAAGGGGGAAACCCCTATTCGTCTCCTTTGGCCTTTCTAAACCCAAATCTGGGCTCAAAATCCCCAAAATATCAACAGAGATCCTTAAAGGAAAGAAGAAACATTTCGATTTCCGGCCACCGATCCTTGGGGGTGGCTCCCTCTACCGTCTCAGCGACGCCGTTTCAGAATCAAAAGAAAGGTTGTTTCTTTCTTTTTTTATTTAATTTTATTTGCATGTAAATAAAAAAACAAAAAGTATATATTCTAATAGTAGATTAATAGACTGTAATAGCAACCTTTTTGAATTGATTTCCGCCTTGCCCCTGTTTGAACTCTCTGTTTTATTAAGATAATAGTCTCTCTTTTTTTATTGATTTCCGAATCGGATCTGTTTTACAGTGTATCAATGGCTTTTTTATAGCCATAATAAAATAGAAAATAAAGAAACAAATCGCTTTTGATTCGAAATCTTTGATTTTTCCTTTTTTGCTATTTCTTGTTGTGCAGGTGAAGATCGGGGACGCGGCTAGTGTGGATCCTGGCTGTGGCGCGAAGGTTTTCTTAGAAACCTAGGGTTCTGCAACTGATTTGGGCCACGGAGCTTTGGGCCTCTGCTTTATTTCAATTTGGGCCATGTATTCTGGGCCAATTACTTGTTTTGGATTCGACTTTGTAAAACAAACTGGACTTTTTAATTTTTTATTTATTAAGGGCCGGGCAAAATTTAGGCATTACAGCTGCCCCTCTTTGCTCGTTATCGTGTAACAGGAACAGAGCAAAGACTTTAAAAATGCCCAATTTTGCCCGGTCATGCTGGACCCTGGCGCTCTTCTTCTTCAGCCTCATTCTAACCTTCTGCGTCTTCAGAGGTATAAGCTTTGGTGCTTCGGATAAAAATAATTTAGTGACTATAACGCGAATAAATAGCTTGCTGAAACTTGAATAAATAGTGAATTTATGTGTGATTATGATTATATTATTTATGGAAACATGCTAGAAACTTGTTTATTAATTACATACTTACTTACTAGGCTATATGCTTACTCTCCTCTCTTTTCCCTTGTTTTATAGAATCACCAAGCTAGCTCGGGATTTGGCGTTCGTCAGAGATCCATCTACACTATCAACTTTCTTCTGGTATTTTGAAAACATTATTTTGAAATTATGGCATGTATAAAGGACTTGGTCATTTTGTTATGTGTCATAATTGATTTAGCACATATTATTTGATAGTCCATTTTGTATAAAGCTGTCAATGTTGGCGAATATTGTATGGGTTGTACGTGTTTGATAATGCCGTTTTGAGTTGATAAATCTGATATAAAAAAAAGAAAATTTTAATTTGGACGAAATTTCAAGTCTCTATTTTGTATAATTGATTATATTAAAGTCTGGTAATGCCTCGTACCCTGTCCTGGCTTCTGACACGGGTAAGGGGCGTTACAAACACAACCATTGCAAATCACAAATTCATTGTACAATCTTTCTCAAGTCTTATACGAGCCTGCAAATGCTTTGATGTTAACCTAGAATCACATTAGAACCAAATTGCAATATTTTCAAAATTTCAAAACGATGTCGAGACGTGACTGTCTAACTTGCCTCGTTGAGACAACAGGGTTCCTTGTCACGTCGTGGCCCAAAATCCAAATCTTGTTGCGACTACTATCACTTGACCTTGCAACGTAGAGGCTACTTTTGGCATAAATTAAGCCTTTTGGTGCCTATTTCAACCAACCAAACTAATCTATACAATTAGTGCATTTAGCACACATTTACCTGCATAAAAATCTACTAAACACTTGTCAAATTCATGCAAAACATTACATCTAACCCTTTTCCCAATAAATTAAACCAGTATGTCATAATTTGACACCAATTCATTTCAATTCAACTTATACCAATTCAACCATATATCTAGCCATTCCACACTATCATTTAAACATATCATTCATACTCAAATGTACCATATCAAGTGTCACACATATAGTTCAAAATGTTACCAAAACAAACATACTCAAATAGACTTTACCTTACAAAATATTCACATTAGAAAATGTTCAATAATGCTAACATTTATGTTACCAAAAGCATAACTCTTATATACATGTCACGTAATCAAGATTTAAAATGATTAAAAATCTACCAAATCAATAATGGGATAGCGTGAGCTTCTCGTAGATTTGATCGACACATTCCGTAAGATGGTAATATGCAAGAAAAGGGAAAACAATGGGGTAAGTATAATGAATGCTTAGTAAGTCCATAGACAGACGAAAAACTTACATCAATTTACAATTAATCATATTAAACTATTTAACTTGATAAAGTTTGCCTAGTATAGCAAATTACAACAATAAGTTGAGCTTTAATACATAATCAATCATATAATGTATCAACTTTATAACATATTAACACATATCATTCTAGTAATCATACTTGTATATCAAAGCTACATATATTCAAATCATTTACTAATACCATATTTGAACATCACTTACATTTTGTATCATTTTCACATCTTATTTCATATTATTAGTATTGTTCAATGAAACTCAATAAATAAACTTGAAAACACTAGTACTAGTCACAATCATTGCTCGTCTGAGTTGAACATATATTCATGTTAGGTTACCCATCTAGGCTAAACCTTTGAAATGACATCAGGTTACTCGTCCGAGCTAAAATTATGTCACATGTATCTTCGAGCCCGTAACAAATGCTGAATCTCGGTACTCATTGGCAATTAACCACATCTATAATCATGTGTACAAGCCATTTACGAAGTTTCATTAAGGTAATTTCAACATATAAGTTCATTTTCATTTCTTTGTAATTTAGTCTAGATCTCACCTTTTATACTAAATCGTAAATAATCCAAATTTCAATTAAAAACATATATTTACAATTTAAATACACAATAATTAAAAAAAATTATATCGTATGAACTTACCTGACAAAATTAGCAGACAAGTTGAATTACAAGGACAGATCAATAATTTTGTCTTTTCCCTAGTTATCCTCAGTTTGGTTTAAATCTTGATCTATATAATAATTTAATTCAATTTACCAATTTCAAACAGTTTATAATAGCCTACTGGATGCATAAATCAGTCTAATTTTTTAGTTTTTGAATATCCTTAAATTTTTGTATTTTATTCAATTTAGTCCCTCAAATCAAATTTACTATAACTTTCAAATTTGAGCTTTGATTTCGAAATCGATTTTAATTACATCTTTCTAAGGCCCTCTGCTATCCATAATTATAGAAATTTCACACCAATTTTTGAATGATTTACACTTTAGTCCCTATGTTCAAAATTAACAAATTTCACTTTATAAATTAGTTCTTTTTTATATCTAAGCTCAAAATCTAACCATTTAACACCAAAAACTTCAAGAACTCATTAATGGAAACTTTTAGAAACTTTAAAAATTTTACAAATTGATACACAAGTTAGCTAAATCAAGCTTCTAGGACCTTAAAAATATACAAATTACAATAAAAAGACTAAATCGAACTCACCAAATTAAGAGGCAAAATTTGAAAGCTTCTAAACCATTTTCTCTTCTTTTTTCTCCTGCTAGGTGGAGAAGATGATAGAAAATGGCATTCTTTTCTTTTTAATTTTTGCTTATATATTTTAATTAATTAAATTAACTTAATTAGCCTAAGTTTAATTAAATTTAAGCTTAATTAACAATTTTAGTGGGTTACAACTATTCTCCACCACTATTTAACATAATTGGAAAGGTCCAATTGCTCAATTGGTCATTCAATTAATTAAAATACTATAGCAATTAAATTTTATCATTTTTATAATTTAGTTATTGTACCTTGATTAATTATCCAAATGATAAAATTAATGAACCAAACTTTAGTTAAACTTTATACTAACCTCATAAATATTAAATATTAATATTTACGGTCTTGATCATCGACAATGGGGTTCTAAAACCATCGTTTGCTACACCATTGACTATCGGGTAGTTAATGAAACTGTGATGAGATTGTGAGAAGCGAAGATGGTCTCTTCACTTCAATTAACATAGGAGTAAGAGTAGAGCTAGATGTATAGGAAGAGTTAAATCTGCAATTAAGTGAAAGTATAGAGGAGCCGACACACTTTCTGACTATTGTTTTGGAGGAGCTGATTAATGTACTTGACGATCACATGTATTTTTCTTTTGGCTTGAAAACTACATTTCAAGACAATACGAATTTATATAACATTGAGTTTGTATTGCCCAAAGTTATAGTGCCTCGGAATGAGTTTTAGAGTTGGTTAGGCTTTGAAGAGAAGTGGATCGTTATGAGGCTGTCTCGACGATCGAAGATAAGACGGAATCAATGTTTTCAATAGAATGTGGAGGTGGTTGTCTCGAAAATAAAGAACAAACACCGATTCAAAGTTTCGAGAACCTCATGGAAGTTCTTTTACGGTGGTGATATGGGTCTCCCCGATTATGGAGGACTTTAATAATTTTTATATGTGTTTTTTTATTTCTTTGTATTGTATATTTTGATTATTTTGTGTTTGTATGTGCGTTTTTTGTTTAGGTTACACACATTAGGGGTAATGTGTAATTTAAATGTAGGAGGACATTCGTAGAAAATGGGCATTCATAGAAAATTGCATGCTTAGTCAATTTTTTTATGGTTGTGTATTTATCTTATCTTTTTGTTTTAAGTATTGTATACTGCTTGAACACGATTTGATTGACAATTGGTGAATTGTGGTATGTTTTTTGTACAATTGATTCTTTGAATGTACATAATTGATTTAAAACAACAAACAATCTATTCAAATAAGTAAAGAATCAATTTAAAACAACAAACATACTTAACTTATAGTGAAGGCCCATCTTATGTCTATTAGAGCTTATTTTTTGGTAGTAGCTAATAGTGTAATTCAGTATTGACAAATGAGGTACATGTATTAATAAGGGACCAAATGAATATCAATAGTGAATTTATGTTGGAGTCTGAATCGAGTTAAACAACAAAGAATCGATTCAAAGAATAATGAATCGATTAAATAAGCAAAGAATCGATTTAAGACAACAAACAATTTATAAAAAAATTAAATTGATCAATTTCAACAACCCCAAGACCAACCGAATGGCAAAATAAACCAACTTCTGGACACGTGTCCACTTCCAACACTAGGGATTAAATTGCAACGCGCAAAAATTAAGCAAGCCAATTTAAAAAAAATGAAAATAGGACTAAATTAAAACAATCAAAAATGAGGAAGGACTGTGCACGCAAATAACCCAAATGGCAAAAACGCGCGGATCCTCCCTGGGTCGGGTCACAGCGCGGGTCAAGGGGAGCGACTCACCTGGCTTTAACCGTTCGCGGCGGCTACACGGCGGGCACAACGGCGGCAGCATGGATGCTAGGGTCAAAACCCTAGTAGAGCAAAAGAGGGGGCAATAGTTTTTTTTTAAACTGGGCTGCTAATGATTTTTTTTAGAAAATGTTGTTTATATCATAATACAATACGACGCCGTTTTGAGCTAGGGTTCCCAGTGCCAAAACGACGTCCTTTAGTGGCCTTTGACTCGCGCTGTGACCCGACCCAGGGAGGATCCGCGTGTTTTTGCCATTTGGGTTATTTGCATGCACAGTCATTCCGCATTTTTGATTGTTTTAATTCAGTCCTATTTTTATTTTTTTTAGTTTTTTTAAATTGGCTTGCTTAATTTTTGCGCGTTGCAATTTAATCCCTAGTGCTGGGAAGTGGACACGTGTCCAGAAGTTGGTTTATTTTTCCATTCGGCCCTCCCCTCTTTAGCGCCCATTCAATTTGGTCCCAATTCGTTTTATTTTAGAATTCATTAAGATTTTCCCTCAACTTTTGTTCTGTTTTCAATCTAGTCCAATATTTAATTTATTTTTTTATTGTTTTATCATTTTAAATTCTTCATTAATACTTTAAGTTTATCACATATTATTATTTACATTTATCGTTTATTATTTTATATATTTTCTATGTAAATTCAATATAATTTATTTTTTATGGCTTATTTTATACTTTATTCTTTTAAAATTCATTTTTATATATTTTTATGATTTAAAGATTTATAGAATAATATTCTTAGACAATATTATTTTATATAAATATATACACAATTTATACTAAATTATTTTTATCCTATGCTATTGTTTTCATATTATTCTAGCTATTACCTTTTAAATATGTTTATGCATTTTCTTTTGAATTCATTTATATATATAATTTATTTCTTTTAAACCCTATTTTATTATATATTTTATTTATTTCAACTTTTGTTATATATATTATTGTGCATATATTATTTATATTAAGTTTTTCACTCCATATCTATTACTTATTTAAATTAATATGTGTACTATATATTGTGCACATTATATATTATTTTGATTTTCATTATTATTAATATGTGTCACATAAGTTGGTTTTCCATTTCAACAACAACAACACCAGCTATCACTTAAGTTAATTATTCATTTAGACAACAACAACAATATTACAAATAACAACACCAAACACTATGTTTTTCTCTCCCTCCTCCTCGCATCTTTCAATGTCCTCACTTTTTTTCAAAAAACCCAATAACACAGTTCATGAATGGGACATCAATGGTGGATCAAATCAAGCAAAAAACCAACAAGGATTTCAAAATCCGTTCTCGTACTTCTTACACTTTAAATTGGTTAGATTTCCACAATAGCACACCGGAATCACGATCAGCATCTCCATTTCTTCTCTTATTCTTTTTCTATTGCCCAACTAGAGCTCTTAAATGGGGCTGATTAAATGATAGCTAACCCTCTAACTAGTCAGTTAATGATAGCAAGGGAGTCGATTAAATGTCATGTCACTTTTCAGTTATGTTTTTAATGAAAAATGGTTAGTAAAACTGATTTGTTATTCTTTTAAAAGTTGAATGAGTGTCTTGTTATTAGACCTGGCCATGGGCCGGGCCGGGCCCACAAAAAAATTTCATCCCGTTTACTAGGCCCGGCCCGAAATATGGGTCTGAGATTTTCTCCAGGCCCGGCCCGGAGAAAAAATATGGGGCCCGGCCCGGCCCATTTTTAATTAAAATTATTTTTTTAATAAAATTAAAACTAATTGTTATTAAAATTAATTGTTAGTAAAATTATCAAATTATTAATTGTTAATTGTATTAATTGTTGTAATAAAATCTAACATTTGATTAGTAAATTTATCAAATTATTAATTGTATTAATTGTATTAATTGTTGTAATAAAATCTAACATTTGATTAGTAAAACAAACATGATGTTTTATTATTATTATTTTGTAACACTAGTCAAGGAAATGAAAGTAAATAAACTTAAAATAAAAAAAAATCTTGCTCGAGGCCTGACTCATTTTTTAAACGGGCCTAAATTTTTGTCCAAGCCTATATTTCGAGCCTATATTTTTATCTAAACCCTCCAATATTTCGAACGGGTCGTCGGACCGGGCCGGGCCGCCCGGCCATGGACAGATCTACTTGTTATTAAGATTAAAGTTATAGTGATAATAACCAATTTAGAAAATGGAAATAAGTGAGAAATCGGCTGAACTAAAGAATCAAGCGAGTCCTTTATAGATAGAAAAACAATAAATTTCTCCATCACAGAAGACAGAAATGGAAGACGGGGAAGAAAGAGAGTGGGGTGCAAAGGCGTGGACCTACCTCAGCTCAGTCCGCTCTCTATCACCGTTAATCCAGTGCATCACTAATTTTGTCTCCATGGATCTAACGGCCAACACTCTCTTATCCGCAGGTGCCTCTCCTGCCATGCTCCATTCTCCCAACGAATCCCCAGATTTCACCCCTCAAGTCAACGCTCTCTACATCAACGTAGGAACTCTCTCCGACAACTGGTTACCGGCTATGGAACTCGCCACCCAGTTGGCTTCCAAGTTGAATAAACCCTGGGTCCTCGACCCTGTCGCTGCCGGTGCCTCCCGTTTTCGGTTGAAGGCGTGTTTGGATCTTATCTCCCTTAAGCCTACCGTTATCAGAGGCAACGCCTCCGAAATCATTGCCTTGGCTAAAGCTTCCTTTCCCTCCACCAAAGGCGTAGATAGTTCTCACGATTCAACAGACGCCGTCGAAGCCGCCAAATCCTTGGCTAATTCCAGCGGTGCCGTGGTGGCGGTGTCGGGGGCAGTCGATTTCGTCACCGATGGGAATCGAATCGTCGGAGCTCGAAACGGCGTGCCGATGATGCAAAAGATCACTGCCACGGGATGCGCTGTCACCGCATTGATCGCCGCTTTTGTCGCGACTGATCCGTCGCATGCTATGGAAGCAACAGCTTCCGCGTTGGCCGTTTTTGGCGTCGCCGGAGAGCTGGGGATGGAGACGGCGAGAGGCCCGGCTTCGTTGCGGACGCACTTGATTGATTCTCTCCACGGACTTGATCAAACTGCTGTAATTTCTGGTGTTAAAATCACTGCCATATAAAGTAACAGTCTACTATTGATGCCTTTTCTTTTGTAGAGCTTAGAGTGGCAAAATTCAGATTATTCTAATATTAATTAGCGAAATTTATGTTACTATTTTATTTAAATAAATTAAAACTTAATTGCTTCAATCCAGTGTAATAAATTTAAAATATGTTGCATGATTTTTCATAATTACCATCGCCATTTCAAAGTATGTGAATGGAAGGGTTATTATGTATGAATTTGTTAAGATTCTCTTTTTTGTTGGTAGAGTTGTCAAAATGTTTGATTTAAATTAGTTATTCAATGTTGTACTATTATAACGAGTGGTTCTGATAGTAAATTTTCGTACGGTTGTAAATTGAAGTTTAAGGAGAAATCTTTAAAATTGTTACATTGAAGATGCATGACCATGTTGATTCTCACACAACCAAGCACAGAAATAATTTGGAAGTTAAGTTCTAGTATTTGAGATGGACGGTGTTCCTGAGCAATGTCTCAGCGCCATCAGTCACATGTTGGCCAGGTGGTATAAGTGGTCGAACCTCAGCAATTCCACAAGCATTCTTAAACTTGCCGGTTCCACCAGTGACTGATACATGTGACATGGTGCTTCCGATCTTGTAAACTCCGTAGAAGTTGAGGTTGTCGTTGTATTCTCCGCCTTCGATCATAGCTGTGAATGCCATCATTTGGGTTGTTCCATCTGCTGAACTGGCTACATAAACTCCTTGAGCTTTCCCTATTGCCTGTGACCCTAAGTCGGGGCTGGCAGTGAGTATATCATCGATGACGGTGATTGTTCCAAAGCCAAGTCCCAAGCCATCTGGTCCTAGAGGGATCTGAGGGTTAACATTTTGGTTTGGATTGCCGGCAAAAGCTGTACCAGCTAAGCCAGTTCCTAAAGGGAGGCCAGTGATGCCATTGACAGTAGGAATGGCACCGTTGGCATTGGGGATTGCAACTCCACCATCTGGGGGCAGGAATCCCACTGGTTTAGCAAAAGGTACCTGACCACTGTAGATGTTTCCAAGTAAGCCAGTTATTGGTCGAGCTGTGGGGCTACTTCCTCCTAGGATATCATGCATGTAGAACTCAAGGACGAGTTCTTCTGCGGGGTTAACTGCTGCCAAACATGTTACCGCGTAGACAGCAGCAATCAGCATTGTAATGCAATCTGGGGCTAGTCGCTTTGACATTTTGTGATGTTTTCTGAATGTCTTTGGTTTTCTAATGAATAGCTGCTCTGTAGCCTTTTGAGATTAGCATGCTAGACATCATGAAGCTTCCTCTTTAAATAGAGACTCAGAGAGGATAGCATCAGCTATGGAGTCGTTGGAAGGATTTTGAGGTGGTGAAGTTGGTGGTGTTACATTAGTCATGGGGAGAGTGTGTTTTCTTTTATTTATTATTATGGATGAAGGAGATAGATGAATTACGATTCGATTCTCAAAACTCATTTAACATAAAGATTACTATAGTATTTCCAGTTAAGAATGGGTGACTATAAGAAGGAAGTTGTAGCCTTGTAGGCAAGTTTTGATTTTTAACTTCAGGTTAAAATTAACATCCCAAACTTCAAAATTTGGAAAGAGTCAAGTGCATATAAATTAGTAGTGGAATGCATCATCTTTCATCTCATGGATTTGGTGGAAAATAGGAGGTCGTACAGGGTGGAGTGGTTGGATGGGACTTGACTTGCTTGTTGCAGCCAATGCTTAGACTAATCATTGGCTGTTAATGAGATTTGAAGTTTTGCGTTGTAGATACACATGTGCCCGCGGCAAGGCCTGAGCGGTGCCACTGGTGGTCAGCTTACAACCCCATTATCACAACAACTAACCTTCTTATTAGCATAAAACATTCTGATTTCTGCAGTAAAATCATTGTTTCATAAATCAAACCAAAAGCAATCTTTGTACCTTCGGCTTTTAAAATGTGGCCTTTCTGAACGAAATAATTTTAGTATTATCCCCCAAAAACTCTTTATTATTCTCACATGTTTAATATTTTATTATTTTAAACATATATTGTTAGATAAAATAAACAAATATTTTTAATATTCAAATTTTTACCCCATTTATTTATAGTAACGCAAAACAGCTTATTAACATTTAGTACGTTTACATGTGAAGGATAATACAATTATTTTGTTTTGATAATCAACTTAATAAATATTGAAAAATAATGTATTTAATATTAGAAATATTTAATAGCATAAAATAGTTTATAAAATTTTGAACCATTTCATATTTAAAAAAAATTATATTTAATTCAATGATTAAAAAAATATTCATAAAAAGGATATCATACATTCAAATAATTAGTTAATCATAATTTTAATAAAAAAAACTGAGATATGATAATAATATATAAATATATAAGATTCATCCGGGTGAGCTGCTACAGTGATGCGCTGTTGACCTGAATTAAGTAATGGTATGATGTTGCTAAAAGAAATGAGGTTTAAGTATTGGTGACTCAGATTTAGTTTTATCTCAAATGCATTTAGTTGAGTTTTAATTAATTAGTTAATCAGACAAAGCGTTTAAGAAACAAAGTGCCAACATACTTGGCATTTTGATGTGGATTTTAGGTGAAAAACGAAATATTTCTAAATAGAATTATTTCGATTTATCATTTTAATTTTTTACTAAGTTTAAGGGTTTTAAATTGAATTAAATTAAAATTTTATTCTTTTCATTTAATTTTAAATTATTTCTAATTTGATTTGATTTAATTCTTTGAGAATTTGGCATGAGGGGTGGATATTTGGATATCCAAAAAAAATAAATTTTATTTTGTTTAAATAAAATCTGTTTTTTTTTTAATTTTATAAAAATAAAATTATTTTCTTTTAAAAATGTTTTGTTTTTCATAGAGCAGGCCTATTTATTTAGGTTTTATCCAAATTGAGTTAGGTTCCAATCCAAATCATACATGGTTTAAGATAAAGCCTAAATTAATTTTAAATCCAGTTCAGGCCCAAATTGTTGTAAGTCCAATTCAAGCCTAAATTATTCTTAAATTAATTTCAAAGCCCAAATCATGTTTAGGCTCATTTTATTTTTTGAGGCCCAAAAGATCCATTTTATTAATGAGTTTTCAGATTAGAGTTCTGATCTTAACTTCTGCCGCTAGAGTGAACACGAGGGAAAACAATGTTTTTTGCAACCAATCATACTCCAGCAAAAAAAAAAAAAACAACAAACAAACAGTGTAATAGATTGCACAAACAAAATTTTAAAACGAGTTTTGAGAAAAAAAACAAATCAATCAACATGATTAAGTAATATTTTAAAAGATATATATCTCATAAATTAAATACAATGGAGAATGATTAAATTAAAAATTATCAAAATTAATTTATTTTATCAATGTAAATATAATAAATTAATAAAAATATTAGTCAATATTTAATTTCATAAAAAATAACTAATTAAGAAATTTTAGACTTTACTTTTAATGTTAAGAAAAATAATTACTATTTATTTCAATAAAAACAATGATTGAATAACTGATTAAAAAAGTTTATAGGAAAAATATGTGGTTAACTATCTATTAATATTTTATTTTAATAAAAAAATTAATTTAATTTAAATATAAAAAGAGGAAAAATTAGTCAAAAGATTAATTCAATAAAAACAATCACTTAAGAAATTCCACATTAATTAGGACTTTGTTTTAATTATAATAAAAATAATTAATATTTTATTTTAATAAAAATAATTGAATAATTAATTTTAAAAATATTAAAGCACAAATATGTTGTCTATTATTTATTAATAATTTGTTAGGATCAATAACCACTAAAAGGGAGACGAATTGGTGTTTAAAAAACTTAAAGCAAAAAAAGACAAACTATAAAGGTTCAAGAATTTATAGTGGTTCGAACCCGATTGTCTATCTCCACTACCTTAACTTATCAAACTAAGAACTTTTCAAATCCATTAGATTTGAACCTTTCAAAGACAAGGTTTTAACCTATATAACCTCTATTTTTTCAAAAGACAAGATCTCTTTAAGATTTTCTACCCGAACCCTTAAATAAATGATGCGGTCGTTGAAAGCACCAAAAATATCCTATCCCTAATAAATAATGAAAAAGAATAGTAAAAGGGAAATAGGGTCAAATCCTCAGGGACTGGACTTGCAAAATATCTAGTTCCATGAAATCCTAGGCAGAATCTTGCCCAAGAAAACTTACGTGCCTGAAAAAAATAAAATAAAAAAATAACAGAATTAAATGTTTGGATTTGAAAACGAAAAATAAAATAAAAACAAATTTAAGAATATTGAATCGAAAACTAGAAAAATTAAAAATAGAATTGAGAGAAAGGAAATTCTTATGGGAGATTCCAGCCTCCAGTTGTCTCGTTCCGCCTTGGGTTCAATCCTCGGCTTTTAGATGATCCTTCCCAAACCGAATAAGCCAGTTATAGTGGAAGAGGACGCCTACGACCACCTGCTCCAATGACTTAGACTTACGATGTGGTGGAACCTGACTCTAGCCAACAATCGCTTCTGTGGGATCGTCTTATGCTAGATCAACGCTTCTCAATGGCGAATCTCACGCCATTTTGTCTCTTGGGCTCGCTAACCTCTGACGCAGTAAGCTAACGAACCGACTGTGCAACCTTCCCAAAACATACAAAGCGATCGCATTTGCATACGTTGAAAAGCTTACTTCTTTAGGGACATGGACGGAAGCGTCAGCCCCGTAGTGCAGAGAAACGATAAATACTGAGCGAGGAGGCTAAGTACGGATTCTAAGCCTCATGAACCATTTTGGGGATTTTTGACAACCTTCGGCTAGATGAGTTTAGTGGCTCATGGTTGTAGTAGAAAAGAAAATAAATAAAATAAAAATAAAGATTTTATTGAAAAGAAATATGAAAAGAACAAAAGCCTAGACTTTTGAGGAGAGAGTGTTTACAGAAAAAGATGGGATCCCCTTTTGAGTCACTTCACCCCCTATTTATAGTGCTAGGGGAGATAGTCTAATCCTACTTAAATTCCTAAAAGATAAATACATTTAATTGAAGATAAATAAAGATAAAATAAAATCCTAAAATAATCCTTAATAATTATCTCAATATTAATTATCCTAATATAATTAAAATAGAGTTTAATAGAATAAAATCTCTTCTTTTTGCATTTCAACCCTTGTGTCCTCCATGCTTGCACTTTTGGCACCAACTTTTTCTTGTGTCGCACATTGGCCCATTTTATCTCTAAATTCACGCTTTTAGCCCTTAATTTTGCTTTTGCCTCAAATTTAGTCCCTATGAGATAAAAGATCATAAATAGCTCAAATTAGCAGGATCATACTTAGAATAAATACATAATTAATACATAAAAATACGTTATTCTAGAGTGTTATCAAATCCCCCCTACTTAGCCCATGCTTTCCCTCAAGTATGGTTCCTACCTACTGTGAAAGTTAGATTCTGCCATAAAAGAAATACAACTCCAAAGTTTTATAAAAATCAGTCAAAAATGCATATAAAAAATAAAGAGAACCCTAAGCTTGCTTTAAGTAAAATAGAAAAAGTTTTCCAATTAATAGACACAAAAATTAGAATCAACTTGAATTATTTAATGAAAATTAGGTAAATTACCAAACCTACCAAGACACCCTATTTGTTTCCTCCTTTAGTCCCCAAATTATTTTTTTTCTTTTTCTTTTTGTTTTTTTCTCTCTTTTTTATGCTTTAGGAATATACTGAACCTTTTGACGCAAAAAGAGATGACAGCCAAGCACCCCACCCCGGTTACTCAGCCCAGCAAACTCCTAATTTATTATAATTTTTCTTAAGAACACATCAAACCTTTTGACGCGAAGAGAGATGACAGCCAAGCACCCCACCTCGGTTACTCAGCCCAACATGTTCTTAAAAATTAATTCTGGTTAGCGGAGTTTTACCTAACACGTCACACAACCTTTTGACACGAAATAGGATGACAACCCAAGCACCCTACCCCGGTTACTCAGTCAGTCACGTTTTTAAGCTGCACTCATAACCACAGAAATATTAAACGATATTTTAATAATAAAATTTTTTATGAGGACTTTAGAGAAAAAAAATCAATTGTCAAAAATAAGTTTCAGTAATTACCTTAATAGTCATCAACATATTTTAGCATGCAAACATATTAAGTGTCCACTTTGTATTTAAACTTGATCAATTTTACGAAAAGTAAGATAAAGTTAACTTTATGAATCACAATTATTTTTAGTCTAATAAGAATAAAATAGTGGAGATGGCATCAATTATGAAAAATTCGTAATTTTCTCAGAAAATAAGAATCATGCTTGTAGGTCAAACAATAGGCAATTGTTGGTAAAATTTTTGGGCATGAAAAGAGGCAGAAGATTCTAAAAAAATAAATATGGACAAAATAAAGCCTCAAGCAGCAACACCAGCCAAAAATAATCATAGCAACAGCGACAATAACCAAAATCACAGCAGAAAATGATAGTAATAACGATGAGTACCTCCCCATATTGAAAGCACATTGTCCTCAATGTGGACGAAAAGAAATAAATAGGTAGAAAAGTTTAGAAAAACTCCCCGTGTTGTTACTTTCGATCGTAAATGATGGCAATGAGCTCAGTCAGTTGCTGGCCAAAGGTTTCAAGTCGGGCCTCAATGCGCTCTAAGCGTTGCTCAACGGTTTTCTTCGCATTTTTGCTCTGTTTTATCTCAGCAAAAGAAGAAAAAATTATTAATATCCAAATAAGTAAAATAAAATAAAATAAAGTAATAAATAAAGTAAAGAAAAAAATAAAAATAAAAATAAAAATTGGGTTGCCTCCCAACAAGCGCTTGTTTAACGTCGTTAGCTCGACGCCGTTATTAGTTTTATGGTGGTTCAAAATGGATTTTCTCAACCGTGTGGGCTTGAAAATTCTCATAATACGGCTTCAACCGCTGGCCATTGACTACAAATCGCCTTTCAGATTCTTCACTCTCTATTTCAACTGCTCCATGTGTGAACACTTTAGTAACAATAAAATGTCATTGCCATCGTGATCGAAGCTTACCTGGGAATAACTTTAACACGGAGTTATAAAGTAAAACTTTTTGTCCTACCAAAAAATGCTTCTGAGCTATTCTCTTATCGTGAAACAACTTTTTTTGTCTTTATAAATGTAAGCATTCTCGTAGTCATCATTGTGAATTTCTTCTAACTCTTGGATGTCTAATTTCCTTGCCTGTTCTGCGGGTTCTAACTCCAACTCTGATGCCTGTATAACAGAAGGTAACAATTTAGTATTTGGAGATAATAATTCATTAACAAATTCAATTTCATCAAGTTCAGAATTATCTCCATAAATTGACTCAAAATTCTCTTCCACCAAAGAGTCAATTATGTCAATACGATTTACGCTCAAGAATACGATTTATGCTCAAGATTTCGCTTGGATCGCTAATGGCGTTGTAGACATTAAACTTTACGATCTCCCTATCAAACTCCATCTTGAGAGTTCCACTTCGAACATCAATTTTAGTACTTGCTGTACTAAGGAAAGATCGACCCAACAGGAGATCTGAAGATCCAGGAGTACTATCCTCCTCCATTTTGATCACATAAAAATCTGCACGGAAAATAAGCTCGTTAACTTTTACTAGAACATTCTCAAGGATTCCTTCTGGATGCACAACAGACCTGTCCGCCAATTGAATTATAACACCTGTTTTTGTCAAAAAACCTGCGTTAAGTGATTCATAAATAGAATACGGCATTACATTTATAGAAGCCCCTAGATCACACATAGCCTTTTTAATTCCCAGATGGCCTATTTTACATGGTATTGCAAACATGCCCCTATCCTTGCATTTTACTGGCATTTTCCGCTGTAACACTGCAGATACATTCTCACCAACATTCACCCTTTCATTACCTGTTAATTTTCGCTTGTTGGTGCAAAGCTCTTTAAGAAATTTGGCATACCGCGGTATTTGCTTGATGGCGTCCAACAACGGAATATTGATCTCGACATTTCTAAATGTTTCAAGAATTTCCTTGTCCTCTTTACCTCTTCGACACTGGTTGAATCATTCTGGAAATGGAAGTTGAATTTTAGACAATGGAGGCTTCGGTCAGACCTGTTCGTCTTTCTCGGGTTTTTCTTGGGCGATTTCTTGGGCAAGATTCCTGTTAAGAATTGGTTCCAATACCTTTCTGCTTCGCAACGTCACTGCATTTGCATTTTGTGTAGGGTTTGGTTCTGTTTGTGACGGCAGCTTCCCTTGAGAGGTCAATTTCTCAATCGATGTGGTCAACTCTCTAATAGATGCCTCGGTTTTCTGTTGGAAATCCTTCATCTCTTTTTAGAAATTAAGATTTTGCTGTTGAAAATCAAGAACATTAGCTGCTAACTTATTGACCATGGTTTCTAAAAAATTACCCGAACCTTGCGACTGTTGCGGAAACTGATTTTGGTATGGCTGGTTGTTTCGTGGATTGGCCCCATAGCTTAAGTTAGGATGGTCCTTCCACCCTGGGTTGTAGGTATTAGCGTAGAGGTCGTACTGCCTTTGTGGTGGCCCAGAAAAATTTCCCACAGCATCCAGATGGGTCGTGGTATCATCATACAAACTGGGACATGCATCAGTTGCATGATCAAGTGTAGTACATATTCCGCATAACGGAGATGTCTTCACTTTTTCTGCAATAAGAGAATTTATCATATTAGTAAGTCTATCAACTTTATCCTCTAAGGTTGAATTACTTAACTGGTGAACCCTTCTAGGGGGTTCAGTATTAGCTCGAAACTGCTGAGAATTTGCAGCCATCGTGGAGATCAAGTCTCTCGCTTGTTGGGGAGTCATGTTGACCAATGCTCCTCCACTAGCAGCGTCTACCATATTCATCTCCATGGGCCTCAAACATTCGTAAAAGTATTAGAGGAGAGATTGCTCCGTTATACCATGTTGTGGGTAGCTTGCACACAACTTCTTAAACCACTCCCAATAATTGTAAAGGGACTCAGCTTCTTTTTGCCTTATTCCAACATTTTTTCTTCTTAGCTCAGCTGCTTAAGACGCTGGAAAAAACCTGTTCAGAAACAAACGAGATAGATCAACCCAAGTTGTAATAGATCCAGGGGGTAAATAAAATAACCATTCCTTAGCAGAATATGCTAGAGAGAAAGGGAAAGCACGCAATTTAATCTGATCCTCAGTTACCCATTGAGGTTTCATGCTAAGATAAACCATATGAAATTCTTTCAAATGCTTGTGGGAATTTTCATTTTGTAACCCACGAAAAGTTGGCAATAACTGGATTAAACCTGACTTCAACTCAAAATCAGTATCCATAGTAGGATACGTGATGCACAATGGCGGTTGTTCTGTCAGAGCTTTGGCCAGTTGGCGAATCGTTTGAGCCATTAGTTGGTGTGCTAGATTCGGGTTTTCGTTAACCCTAGTGTTAAGCACTTCTTCTGGTGAGTCGACTTCTACTTTTTCGCTTTCAAGTGTTCGAGTAGGGTTTTCGTTAACCCTAGACTCAGCTTCGTCGTCGACTTCTATTTCTGGCGGTGGGTTACTTTGAGTTCCAACCACCGCTGACTGCTTTTTCCGTAACTTTGTCTCCTTGCGATTGGCTCTAGCAGTCTTCTCAATTTCTGAATCGAATGCAAGAGTACCTGGAGCAGATCTGGTCATAAAAAGCAAAAAACAAGATTAATACGTTGCCAGTCCCCGGCAACGGCGCCAAAATTTGATGTAGTCGTTGAAAGCACCAAAAATATCCTATCCCTAATAAATAATGAAAAAGAAAAGTAAAAGGGAAGTAGGGTCAAATCCTCAGGGACTGGACTTGCAAAATATCTAGTTCCGTGAAATCCTAGGCAGAATCTTGCCCAAGAAAACTTACGTGCCTGAAAAAATAAAATAAAAAATAACATAATTAAATGTTTGGATTTGAAAACGAAAAATAAAATAAAAACAAATTTAAGAATATTGAATCAAAAATTAGAAAAATTAAAAATAGAATTGAGAGAAAGGAAATTATTATGGGAGATTCCAGCCTCCAGTTGTCTCGTTCCGCCTTGGGTTCAATCCTTGGCTTTTAGATGATCCTTCCCAAACCGAATAAGCCAGTTAGAGTGGAAGAGGACGCCTACGACCACCAGCTCCAATGACTTAGACTTATGACGTGGTGGAACCTGACTCTAGCCAACAATCGCTTCTGTGGGATCGTCTTATACTAGATCAACGCTTCTTAATGGCGAATCTCACGCCATTTTGTCTCTTGGGCTCGCCAACCTTTGACGCAGTAAGCTAACGAACCGACTATGCAACCTTCCCAAAACATACAAAGCGGCCGCCTTTGCATACGTTGAAAAGCTTATTCTTTAGGGACATGGACGGAAGCGTCAGCCCCGTAGTGCAGAGAAACGATGAATACTGAGCGAGGAGGCTAAGTACGGATTCTAAGCCTCATGGACCCTTTTGGGGATTTTTGACAACCTTCAGCTAGATGGGTTTAGTGGCTCATGGTTGTGGTAGAAAAGAAAATAAATAAAATAAAAATAAAGATTTTATTGAAAAGAAATATGAAAAGAACAAAAGCCTAGACTTTTGAGGAAAGAGTGTTTACAGAAAAAGAGGAAATCCCCTTTTGAGTCACTTCACCCCCTATATATAGTGCTAGGGGAGATAGTCTAATCCTACTTAAATTCCTAAAAGATAAATACATTTAATTGAAGATAAATAAAGATAAAATAAAATCCTAAAATAATCCTTAATAATTATCTCAATATTAATTATCCTAATATAATTAAAATAGAGTTTAATAGAATAAAATCTCTTCTTTTTGCATTTCAACCCTTGTGTCCTCCATGCTTGCACTTTTGGCAACTTTTCCTTGTGTCGCACGTTGGCCCATTTTATCTTTAAATTCACGCTTTTGGCCCTTAATTTTGCTTTTACCTCAAATTTAGTCCCTATGAGATAAAAGATCATAAATAACTCAAATTAGCAGGATCATACTTAGAATAAATACATAATTAATACATAAAAATACGTTATTCTAGAGTGTTATCAATAAATCCTCACAAAAATGAGAAATAAAATTTGAAATGATTATCACCTCTAGAATGTTGATATATAACAATTAAGCACTCTCACACAACAATACAACACTTGAAAGAATGAATAACAACTAAAACCACAAATGTGTGCAAGATAAAATAAGAGTAATAATGAGAATTTGTTTGAATTAAACTCATGATCTTTGTGTACTTATTTATTGTATTCATATTAGTGTCCTTGAAAGATATTATACCATCTCATTGAATTATGGACGTTTGGAGATATTGGAGGGAGTTTATAGCTGTTCGGAACATTTATTTCGCGCATTTAGTGTAGCCTACAGCAGTATCTCTTGTGATATAAACCCCTTGTCTCAAGACAGGAAGAACAAAACTATGATTGTTGGAGTCTGAGGTCTCGAGACACAATAGGCTTGTCTTGAGACAATTTGCTATATGTCTTGAGACATTTGCTCGGTTGTCTCGAGACAAGGCTCTTTTAAAACAAATCTCAGCTTCGATGTTTTGTTGTCTTGAGACAAAAAAAGACTTTTGTCTCAAGATAAGGTTCCCTTATAGCTTACCTTAGCTTCGGTGTTGGCTGGCTCGAGACAAAATGACTTTTGTCTCAAGATAGGGTTTTCTTGAAGCAATTTTAGCTTCAATGTTGGTCTGTTTAAAGACAAACATGCATGTGCCTCCAAACAAGGTTGAGAACTTAGAAAAATATGGCTTAGAAATATTTTAAAGGACTTGGGGTTGTCAAAAGCATTTGTAGAAAGTTTAAGTCATTTAAAAATTTTGTTTTTGAGTTTGTAACACTTGAAAATATATTTGAATAATATAATAATTTATGTAAATTTAATTAAGGAAATTTATAATTAAGTTTATTATACCAAAATAAATAAAAATCAAAGCTAATAATCTCTCTTCTTTTTATATAATAAATTTTTTTTTGAAAAATTTTCTTTGCAAAAGCGGCCCTAAATCAAATGTTATTTTCAAGTTAAGCTTCCCTTCTAAAACACTTTATGAAGACATTCTTTTGACCAAACAATGATTTGAATTTCATAAAAGAAATTATTTAGAAAAAAAGGCTTTCAAAATCAATAGTTAACAAATCAAAACTTATTAGCAATTTTATTTTCAAAATTTGAAATTATGTTTTGCCATTGCTTTTTAAGTAAATTTTGTTATACTCCTTCCCCTTTTTAGTATATAAAAAAGTTAGAACAAAAATGAGGTGAAACATACCAAGAGAGAAACGTTTGAAAATCAAAGCGTTTCGAAGAAAATGCAAAAAAAAAGATAAAAAAATCACAACAATAAGAAATGAAAGAGCATGTATGGACACTAGATAATTTAAAGAAGAATCATTCTAAAACATAAATATCCTAAAGAAAATCATTCTTAAAATCCAAACATAAACACCTTAAAAAAATTTACCAACCAAAGAAAATAGAAACATAAACAAGTCCACTATTGCTAAGGGAGCATGCTCATCGCCTTGTGGTTGGTATTGGCCTCTTTCTTTATGACTGTCACCTTGCGGATTTTGAGCGTGACGTTCAACACCTTTCTTGACCCACTGACCATTCTCAAACACATAACCGCTATTATAAAATGTCTCATTGCTTCATGTCTAATTGGAGAGATATTTTGTTTAGGTAGAGACATAGATTTGACTAACTGGACTGATAGTACATCGGACTGAACCCAAGAACAATAGATCCTAAATTCGTTTGTTGATTTATTCACTTGTAGTGTTCATAGTGTAACATACCTAAATCTTGAGTGGATGACAAACTATATATGCATGATTTGTACACTTTGATGTAAGTAAAAGCTTAAGTTCGAATTGATAAGAAACCGAAAGCTAGTGTGTTGGGTGTACAACTTCTGCAGTATGCAACGACATTCACAATAGTGGAATTCATAGCTCAAGACAGTAAATGATACCCTCTCATTGGCATTACATGATTGATGAAAAGTAAACGTGGCCATGGGTCATTCATCTTTGTGATGAATGACTTGGTTACTATTTGATAGTAATTGACTTTTCATGAAGAAAGATGTAATCGTTACCATGAGATAAAATAGGATAGTATTAGGAGAATGAATATTATCCCAAAGAGATCAAGGATATCCTATGAGGGTAACACACTTATTACATGGTCATTGGACAAGCACTGATTGAGTTGCTTTCATAATGGTATGCCTTGGAGAGAGCTCACAGTGGAATGACTTCATGATTAAAAGAGTTTACAATTAATAGGCGAAGAGCTGAAACCTAATTATAATCATTTGAGCCTTAATTGCATATGTCCAATCGGTCATTCTACTAGCTCATTGAAACTAGAAATGATTTACATGTTGAATCAAATGAACAAAAATGAATATAAATGGTGAAAATGGATAAATGAGAAATCATTTGGAAATTATTATGATTTTCTCCAAAATTAAGATGATAATGAAAAATGGAATCATTTGGAAATTAATGTGATTTTCCCCAAAATGAAAATGACCAAAAAAATGAATTTATGTTTTTCAAATTAAATGAAGTTCGAAAATGGAAATAAATCGTTTGATCATAGTGAATCATTGAATACAGAACAATTAAATATATTTTTTATAGATTCTTTTACAATAAAGTCGTCATGATTTTAATGGAATGAGAATTGAGTTGAGAAAATTATTTAATTGAAAATATATTGAGAAGTTTATTTTGGGAAATTGAAAAACAAATATTGGTTGGATCGAATTATTGTACCTACCTTGGATTTGGTAGGGAAATTAGGGGATCGAGAGTATATTTATGGGAAGATGACACTTCAAATGGTTTTTCTATCTGCTTAATGTTCATGTTTTTCTTTCTAATCTCAACAGTCTCTTCTTTTTATTTTTATTTTTGTTAAGATTAGTATGAGATCTCGTTTAATGAGTATATGATTCTGCCTTCTGGTAAGTCTTACAACTTTGCACATTACGACTATAAAAGAGAAGAGTGTTACAAGAAGACCTTGCATGAGGGTCGTTTGTAGTTAAAATGTTATTAAAGTGTTTGTAATGAGGATTTTAATGGAAATCTTATGATCGTTTAAGTAGTTGCTATTGTCGGATTAGGAAGGACTATCGAAGCAGAAGCTCTAGGCCGAGGTAAAGGTGAGTCTCTAAACCCAACTCATGCATGTCATGTAATTATGTGTATATGTGTTTCTAAGAGGAATATACAAATATGTAAATGAAGTGAACAATACGTGACATGATATGACATTGTGTGATATAAGATATTGCTGGAGTATGTGTGTAGTCATTACCTAATACTTTCCTGTTATATGATTCAATACCTGACAATTCAAGGTTATGTAAAAAAGTGAGAAATATATTTGTTTGTGTTGCTTCCAGTAGGGTAGGTATATTGCTCACTGAACAGGTAGGCCACTGTGAAAATAAAGATTTATTGTGTAGCCTATGGTAAGGAAGCTATAATACTAACTGGACTGACAGATCACGAAATAAATCTGTGGAAAGTCTATGGCCATGACATCGTATGATAATATGCCAAGAGGGCATGCAGGTACAAAACCATATGGGAGAAACCCCATGGCATCCATTGAGATGGTCTGCTGAGACAGTAAACACGGATTTCATGGAAAGCATTTGTGGCAAATCCTCTAGAAAGCCTTTGTGGCGAATTAGCTGGGAAATTCGTAGAGTGAATTCTATAATGATCAAGTGGTGAGATGCTAGTCTGCCTCGAGTAAGATCTGGGTATGCTTGTGAGGCATTTTCTAATAAAATTCTCGACAAGAGTAACCAACTGATGAATCTACTTATAGTGATCTACTATGACAAGAACCTTATGTATTGAAATATGGGGTAGTGTAAGTGCTCGCCAAACTTCGAATTTCTTAGGTCCTGTATTGAAGTTATCTAGGATTCTATTACTTGAATTAAAACCATGTATTCTTTTTAGTATGTCTGTCTGAACTGATTTGAAGATACGATGTAACTGGTGTTTTGATAATCACTGGGCTCTGTAAAGGAATCTGTCAAGAGTAGTATCCGTTGAGTATCATTTTGGGAATCGCATCTAACTACAAATTGCAAAGAGATTGTGCAATGGGATTTGAAGTATGGTGTAAAGTTTGAGACCCACCAGTCAGGTGAGAAAGTATAAGATGATTAAATGCAGAGATTGACGTATGATTATTCGCCAATCAAGTACCAGAAGGTATTCGCCTAAGTCTAAGAGGGGGTCTAAACCCTTGAGTCGAGAAATTCTACATCATTGAAAGGTAATAATGAGTGAGACCCATTAAGTTCCTTTGAACTTATATGCGTCTTTTGGTATACAGGTCTGAAAATTGAACCAGTGTGTCAGGAAGGACCAAGCCAGAGTTATGACATGGTGGTAGATTGAGGGTAATATTATGCATACAAGGGGACATTTATATAAATATGTTTTTCAAATGAAAAATAGTAATATATGCTACAAATGTGTCTATTTTATCAAAGATGTAAGGTTTTATTTTACCTTTGAAAGTTTGTGACAAACGATAAATGTTATAATCAAACTTATTGTCCTAAAAAGGATTTTAAATAAATTAAAAGTACATTCAGTATGACTTATGTAAATTGTAAAAAAAAATTAAGTGTGTAGGTATTGTGACATATTATATTTGGATCTGGTTAATCGGGTCGAGTATAGGGTGTTACAGGGGTGAATTGGTGTATAAAGATTAAAGCAAAGATGAAAAATAATAGAGACTCAAGAATTTATTATGGTTCGGCCCCAATTGTCTACCTCCACTACCGTAGCTTACCACAACTAAAATTTTCTCAAATTCACTAGATTTGGACCTTTCAAGGACAATGTTTAACCTTTACAATTTTTATCTTTTCAAAAAGCAAGATAGGGTTACTTCTTTGTAAGATTTTCTACCCAAAACCTTAAGTAAATCTTCACAAAAATGAGAAATAAAGTTTGAAAGGATTATTACCTTTAGAAGGTTGATATATAACAATTAAGCACTCTCTCACAACAATAAAACACATGAAAGAATGAATAACAGCTAAACCCAAAAGTGTGTACAAGAGAAAATAAGAATAATAATGAGAAATTATTGGAATTAAGCTCTTGATCTTTGTGTACTTGTTTTTTGTCTTCATATGAGTGTCCTTGAATGATATTTATAAGCTCTCATTGAATTATGGACGTTTAGAGCTGTTGGAGAAAGTTTCTAGTCGTTAGGAGTGTTTATTTCGCGTATTTAAAGTAGTCTGCAGCAGTATGTCTCGAGACATAAACCTCTTGTCTCGAGACAATAAGAACAAAAATATGATCGTTGGAGCTTGAGGTCTCGAGAGACAATAGGCTTGTCTCAAGACAATATGCTATATGTCTCGAGACAATTGCTCGATTTTCTCGAGACAAGGCTCCTTTATAGTTTACCTTACTTTTTTCATGATACAGGGTTCCTTTGAAGCAATTTTAGCTTCAATGTTGGTCTGTCTCGAGAGAGACATGCTTGTGTTTCAAGACAAAACTGAGAACTTAGAAAATGTGGCTTAGAAACATTTTAAAAGACTTGGGGGTTTTCAAAAAAATTTGTAGAACGTTTAAGTCATTTAGAAACTTTTTTTTTAAAGTTTGTAACACTTAAAAATATATCTGAATAAGATTGAAATAATTTATGCAAATTTTATCAAGAGAATTTTTAAATAAATTTGTTATATTAAAATAATTTAAAATAAAAAACATTATATATATAATTAATAGAAAAATTAGTTAATGTTTAATTTAATAAAATATATAAAAGCACTTCGATTTTAATGGAAGTAAAAAATAATTAATACTTTATTTGAATAAAAATATTGAATAATTTAAAATTTATCAACAATAAGTTATTTTATCAATTTAAAAAATAAAAAATATTCATATTTAAATTAATAAAAATAATAAATTAAGGAAATTTATTTTAATAAGGACTTGAACATTAATTATAAAATATTTTATTAATATTTTAATAAATTAAGGAATTTTACTTTAATAAGGATTCTAATGTTAATGGTAATATATTTTATTAATACATCATTTTAATTAAAAAAGAATTATTTAAAAAAATTCAATGGTAAATATTTGTAGTTTTATACATACTAAAGGTAAAGGTAAAGATATATGTTGTAAAAACTATATGTTTCTTTTTTTTTCGGTTTTTTTTTACGATATTCTTTAGACACACTTTTCCAATTCAAACTTTTTCTAAATCAAGCATTTTGCAAACAATAATGCTAAGCTAATACTACAGGATAATTTAGAATTGCTTTTGAAAGATATTATAAAAAAAATACTTTTGATAAATTTAGTTTAAGATTTTGTATTTAGTATTATTTTCAAATGTTGTTTGAAAAATTAAAATATTTATTTTAGACATTATAATATAATGTAAAAAATAAGTTAATTTAAAATGATATTTAATTTTGTTAATATTATGATATATAATATATTGATTTTAAATACTTTAAGAAATTAATATAAATTATTTTTAAAATTTTAATTTGAATATTTAAATCATGTTTTGGATAATAAAAATCACATATAAATATAACTCGTGTAAAGTAAAAAAAAATAATAAGGGATTAATTAATTGAGTTAAATAGAAAATATTAGTCATTATTAGTACCATGATGTCATTATTATTATATTAAGAAATGTTCAACATAGATTATAATACAAATGTAATAAAATATTTTATGGTAACTCATTATTAATATTATGATATATAAAATATATGTTTTTAATACTTTTTAAGAAATTAATATAAATTATTTGTAAAACTTAATTCCAATATATAAATCAAAATTATAATTTATATAAATTAAGTGCAAATTTATAAGTTGATTACTTCTCAAAACAACTTTTTGACCGATAAGTACTACTAAACAGTCAGCTTTTCAAGTCAAACCAACTTTTCAAATAAACTCTTCAAGCAAACTAAAAAGTTGAAAGTTCTGGCTTTTTAAAAAGCTACTTTTAAGTGTCAAATTATAAATTTGCTCCCCATTTTTATAAATTATATTCATGATTTATATATTCAAATTGAAATTAAAAAATAAATTATATTAATTACTTAAAAATATTTAGAAATTATATTTTATATATTATAATACTAACCATAGATTACCATGCTTTTTTTTATATATATTTTTATTATAGCCTAAGTTGAATATTTATTAATACTAAAATAATATTAACATAATTTTGTGGTAATAATAATACATGAGAAAGAAAAATACTTGCCATTTGAGTCAATTATCTTATGAAAATTTTAATTTTTAACAGTTATATTTATAAGTGATTTTAATATCTAAAATATGATTTATACATTAAAATTAAAATTTACAGGTTAATCGTGTTTAAAATTAATCTTTCATATATGAATAAAAATACCATTTAAATTCTATACAATATCAAGTTTAAAAAGATTACGTTTCAAATAACTTTTTTGACCACTAAACTATCCCTAAATCAAATAGTCCATGGACAGTAGAGAGAAAATTTATCATCGGTTTCCGTAGGCCATTATTTGGCAAATGGCTCGCCAAAGATGAAACTCAGTTTCTAAGACAACTTGCCAAGGCTATTTTGAGACCCGAGGGATGAGGCTAGTTTGCGTCATTAATCACAATTCAAAGCTACCCATTCTCGATATACTAATGGTATAGATTTCTGGATATTTGCTTGCATTTTACGTAGTTTAAAGGCACAAGTTGGACAAGTAAAACCAGCCAATAAAAGAAGTGGGGGAAAGAATAAAGAAATAAACAATAAAGATGTGATAAAATTTAATCAGCAAAACAAAATCATGGCGAGTTTGAGTTATTTATCTGCTGCACCGACTCCTCATTGTTCATCACTTTAGGTTGTTGCTTCACAACTGGGGCAATCAACTTCCACACTGCATATTAAAAGAAAAGAAGATATTCAAGCAAATTCCAAAAGAATTGCAAAACAGGGATTCACTTACTGTAGATGCTGGCTGCAAACCACTCGTTGATGATTTTCACCCAAGTGCTTGTCCACCCAACATCTATGCTCCATCTGATTGTTGCAAAGTGAGTAGAAGCATATATACACTAGAAAAATACTCTTACAAAAACTGCGAAAATTAATATATATTACTCGCTTGCAGAGTTTTCCAGGTTCCAGCTGATGAATAACATGGCAAAGTACGTGGCTCCCAAGGAGAATATGATGTGGAAAAACCCGTAGTTGTAACGGATATCATCCTCGGCTTTCACCTCATCTTTGCGAAACTGGAAAACCGTAAGAGCTGTTAAGTATTTCTTATCAGAACTCATCTACCAAAATAATATGGAAATTGGAAACACCAATCTTCAGAAAGTTAATGGAGTAATTATTTACCTGAAATGATTTTGAATCAATCCCCGTTGAAAAGGTTGCCATGACAATAGCACCTATAGCAATCAGGAACCCCTGAAAATGATGCACCTATTCCATCAATTTGGAGAGACAAAAGTTGCTTGCAAGTTCGACATAGAAGATTAAAATTGCAGAAACCATGAATTGGCAACTCTTACAAGTACGGTGGTCCAATCACCATGTCCATTTTTTGGCTTTTGTACATTGCATTTCTCATCAGCTGGTTCACTGAAAACACATGAGGTGAAACATTATGATACAAGTAATTGACCCTCAAGCTCAAACAATGAAACTGAGTGATTTGCTCCTTTAATATTCAGCAATAGCATAAATTGGACACTAAATGGGAAAAGAAAAAAAAAACAAAGCATCATAATGTAGTAAAACATATAGAGAACACTTCAGAAGATGCATTAAATTTGCAGGACACTACTACATTTAAACCAAATTCAAAAATTGCAGGTAAAGTTTAGCCTTCACATGACATTTTAATCAAGCATATACTATGCAATTACTCTTCCTCTTACCTTTTGAGTGCTTGATCTTAAATGTCAACACATATCTAACAATTAAAAGTTAAAACAAAAGTAGGGCCATATAAGTGAATTATGTCCATCCACAATCAATATATGGATTTCATTGGAGTTATATTAATGCACCATGTAAAACTTTGAAGTGAGAAATGCATGGAATTGCTGCTGGTGAGAAATTCCTAACCTTCTAATAGCAGACCAACAGAGGAAAACAACATAAGCAGCCATAATTCCTGAAGATAAAAGACCTCGATTAACCTGCATTACGCATGCAATGGCAGTACTCATTTTAGATGAATTGAATCTTTAGCACAGGAAAATAATGCATAAAGTCCACAGCAATCATATTTAGTAGGTTTGAATGTTTCATGTCAGTATAGGTAGTGGATGATGATTCATGCTATAATGAAGGTGAATAAAAGCCAAAACATCATGGTAATGATGTTTCACACAGTCATATTTGTTACATGATAAAGATCATCATCTTGATGACTGCAAATATGTGATGCTAGTCATTTCTTCCCCTTTCTCAACAGAGGTTATATTGTCTGTATCATCAGAAAGAAGTGCAGAAAAAATACTCATGTAGCAATGAATGGTATTTCAAAGAAACTCATTTCTTGAGAATCATACCTTTGAATGCAAGGACATAGCCATCATCACTATGAGCAGAATAGCAGTCCACGTAATGAAGAATATGTTGAGACAACATGATGGTCTTGGGGCATAAAAATAGTACATGGTCACAATTCCACAGATGGAAGCAACGTAAAAAACTGTTGAGGTAAATAATGCGATGGAGCAGCTGCGAATGAAAAGAAGACAGTGATTCGTCAGCAAATACTTACTCAACTTTATGGAAATCAGAAAGGCCAAAAGGTTTTCAAATCCCCAAATTATGTAATATAATTCTAATAACTTGATACGATAAAGCTTTTAATGTCTCTTGACCTCCATCCATAGCTCACTCCAGATCTAATGCTACTATCTCCAAAATGCACACACTTTTGCAGCAAGTCATGAAGGTTCATGTAGGATGTTTTATCCGGATAGGCATTCAGAAAAAGCAATATCATTCTGTAAAAAGTCTTTTCTAATTTGATATTCAGCGGACCATCTGAAAAGAGGATAAATGGTATAATCATTGTATTGACTGCGCACTTCCGTTCCTCATCACCAAACTATAGACAAAGTATACTATAGACAGACATTTCCCTGTTTCTTTTGGAGGTAGAAATACTTACCATTCCTCAAGGGACACAACTGATGTGTATAATATAACACACCTATACTTCTGTTTTACCTATCATACACTAGTTGTCTTGGGAAACAGATGATATTAAGGATATGAAGAATTTGTGATAAGACATAAACTTCCTAATCTGAATGATATATAACCTCAAGAATGGGGAAAATACCTTTGTTTACTTTGCTCATCAGATGCCCAATATTTATTCCACCATCTGATAAACTCGATCACACTTACAAGTTGCAGAAGGAGAAAAATCCTGAATCATATGAGCGGAAAACAACATATTTAATCTGATTGGTATATTATTTTGCTGCAAAAAATGAATGATACACTATAGACAGACATTTCCCTGTTTCTTTTGGAGGTAGAAATACTTACCATTCCTCAAGGGACACAACTGATGTGTATAATATAACACACCTATACTTCTGTTTTACCTATCATACACTAGTTGTCTTGGGAAACAGATGATATTAAGGATATGAAGAATTTGTGATAAGACATAAACTTCCTAATCTGAATGATATATAACCTCAAGAATGGGGAAAATACCTTTGTTTACTTTGCTCATCAGATGCCCAATATTTATTCCACCATCTGATAAACTCGATCACACTTACAAGTTGCAGAAGGAGAAAAATCCTGAATCATATGAGCGGAAAACAACATATTTAATCTGATTGGTATATTATTTTGCTGCAAAAAATGAATGATACACTACATGATATGTGGCATTCTTTAATTAATTAAGAGAAGCAAGCATGAAACCATAACAAGTATATTGAAACTTAAACTGTAATATAGGATGCAAAGAAGAATAAAGTTGGGGGTAATTTCAGAAAATTATAAGCACTTAAACTAAAGTTGAAAGTACAAAGAGAATACCCTGCACCAATACGAGCAACTTCTCCTGCAAGAAGAGAAAATAAGCTCCTTAGTTCATGGTATCATGGTATCATGGTAGTCATATTAGCATGCTTACAGTTTCAAGTTCTTAGATTTGGCATACAAAGCAAACATACCATATATCTGAATAAAACCTGGAGGAAGGAAGAATGGAACCACCATTGACACAACCAACAGGAAAAACTTTAGTGCCCACCATCCTGAGTGCCATTTACTGCAAGCGTCAAACAGTTTTCTTGTGCTAAATGTAGTAAGAAACATGAGAAGGAAAAATATCTGACTTCTTTGTCAAGGAACTCTGGTTTCAAAGATTGGAAAGTAAAGAATCGAAGGAATGAATAATAATACAAGGATAAAGAAGTGTTTATAAAAAGATACAAAACACCCTAAACTCACACGGAGAACTCCTAATGTTTGAAAACAATCACTTCCACGGATTCCACAAGCTTTTTCATCTGTATAAAAGTAATGTTTGCCACATAAAATTATGGAGAAGTAACATTGAACATGTAATTATATTAATATTTTCCAATCGTACTCATAACAAGTTTCTTCTTCAGCAATAGCACATACAAATACAGAGACAATAATTTGAGACCAAAAAGTTGAATCTAAGTGAGATGATGAGCTGCTATAATCAAGATCTAGCCAATACAGCAATGAATCAACAGAGGGTAGAGTTAGAAACCAAAAGTTAAAGTTGTGAACAAAATCCTAGAAAGTTTTTGGAGGACAGAAAGGACTATTTGACTCACAGTACAGTGGAGGGAAAATAGTGTGGCCATAATCACGGATGAACCAGGCGGTAAGATTAGTAATCAAGAAGATGATGTCATAAAAGTATCTGGCTCGGAGTGATTTCTTCCTTTCTTCAGAACAATCTACATTGTTCATTGCCTCAAATGATGCCTCCACTCGCTGAACAAGCTCAGAGTTGCTTGAACTTACTTGTATAACAGTAGCTTCAACTGCTGCACCAGACCCACTCATTCTGCCAATTCCAGCATTACATTGCTGTTAATAACTTCATTATATATGGTCTTTAATAATTCACATACAGAACTAGAATACCAGTATTTTCAGAGAAAAAAACAAATTTCGAATACAAAAAAAAACACCATGAAATGCAAGACAAATAAGAAGGAAATATACGGTAAAAGTGCACAAAAAAGAGGGTTCAACTTGAAACCTTTTGCTTCTGGTCCAGATAGCTGGAATGCAATTCGAGGCTTCACATTGAATCTTGATAAATATATAGGTACAATGAATTTCCTTGGTTTGAAAAGAAAAAAGAAAATCCGACCAAAAAAAATCTCCTTGGTCACACGTTAAAGTAAACTATTAAGAACATTCTTTTGAAGAAAAAAAAAACTATTAAGAAGACCACCAAGCACCCAAGAAAATTGTCTTCTTTTTTAAGGTAAAATAATATTATCATTTTTAGAAAAAGGAAAACCCTACTGCTACAAAGTATATAGCCGTTGCTTCTTTTCAGCCTAAATTTCATTTTCACTTTATAGTGTAATGATTATATATTATCCTAAACAGTTAATATTTTAAGCTATATTTAATGGTTTTTGAAACTTTTAAATATTTAAAGAATTATTGCTTATATTGTATTTAGATTAATGCATTATTTGGTATAAATTTAGTGTTTTTATATTAGGGCTCCAACTTTTTTTTCTAAATTAATCTCAAATTAGTTTTTTTATATTATGGGCTGAATTTATTTTAGTCTAAATTAGTCTCTCAACTTAACAATTATTTCCACATTAAAATTTAGATTTTTTTAATTCAAGTTAGTCCATAATATTTCTTTAAAAAAATTAGATAAAAAAATTCTAGCCCCAATGTAAAAATAATTACCAAATTTAGGGACTAATTTGAAAAAACAATTAACCTCGATGTGAAAATAATTGCCTAATTCAAACCCTAATGTAAGAACAATTGTTAACTTGGACAAAAAAATTCAAGCTCCAATATAAGAACTATTGCTAATAAAATTCATGTGATTTAATGTCGAGTTTGAATGAATGATAAGAAGTTTGATGTCTCTTAAGAAAGATTTTGAATTTGAATTATTTTAGATAGAAAAATAATTTGGAAGAGTTTTACTCCCTATCCAACTCAACTCAACTTAATTTCGAATTTAATTGAGACTCAATATAATTACTAGATACTAAAAAATAAGAAACAAATAAAAATAAATAAAAACTTCAAAATTATTAAATATAAAAGATTTCATTGTACAAATTACCTCAGCTAAACCTTGTAAAATCTTCATTTCTACATTTTTCCTTAACATGCGATGCTTTGGTTTTTCTTTCCGGTAAAGTATTTGGGATGTCTTTATATTATAGGGATTAGATTAAACTAGTCCTTCTATTATTAAATGGATCAATTTAGTCTTTATACTATTAAAAGAATAAAATAAGTTCAAATTGTAACACAGTTAACATTTACTAAAAAAAAATATCTTGAAAATTACTTGTTTCTATCGTAATTCAGTTTCAAACAAAAGATTTAATTTAAAGAACCACAAAAATTTTAAAAATATTAACTACGTTGAACAATAAATGATATTTTTTAAATAGCAAGTGTTAACTCTATTCAAAATTGGTCTTAATTGATTCCTTTTTAATAATACAAAGACTAAATTGGTCAATTTAATAGTAGAGGGACTAATTTAATCAGGTCCTTAGAATAAAGTGACCTTTCAAGTACATTTACCTTTTTCTTTCTTTGTCCAATTCCTCCGCACCGATTTTGACTTCGAGCCCCTTTAGATAGGCATTTACCTCTAGTGTGGTGCATTTAACTTTCTTTTTATCTCACGCTACAGTATCTAATCTCACCACCGCCGTTATTCTTACATTAATCGCAGGTAAACACACCACCCATCCAAAAGGGCCCTTCAACTATACGAGTGAGTGTCACTTTATTATTATTAATCATAATTCATATTGGATTATTCTATTAATAAAAAAATTGTGTAACATTTAATTTTACATTGAGAAAACATGAATATTTTTGTAATATCTCGTATGAGTTCTCAAAATAGGTTAAATTAGCCAAAAAGATTGATTTTTTTTAAAAGTTAATGGAATAGGCCGATTTCTGGTGTATTTATTGGAATAGGTTGATTTTGAATAGAGAAGGTGAAAACGCGCAATCGAGTTTAAGGTTTTAAAAGTTTTAAAGGTTTTAATAGGGTTTATTAGATTTTTTAGGGTTTAAAATTTTTAAGGTAGCAAGTGGATTTTAGGGTTTTGTTAGGGCTTTAAAGGTTTATTTTTGGGTTGTAGGTTTTAAGGTAGAAATAATGGGAGACCGATTTATTTGTGTTTGTGTTTGAGGTAGACATTGTGAAATCTCAAAGGTATATTTCAGTTGACAGTGATGCGATAGTGCTGGGAGACCTATACATTTCTTCTGTCGTGTCGGGATGGAACCATTGCCCTAGAAGATCATCGTATTGCAAATCAAACTCTAAGTTCACAGTGCTTATACAATCACGGGTTGTAGTAAAACAAAGGCTCGTAGTTGACAGATATTAATATGGGGTCATGGTTTGGAGTATAACTTGGGAGCCCACTTGACAATGATTATGTGGTCACGGGTTTAAGTTCCACCTTACTAGAAGTGTAACACCCCAGATTTTAGGGTTAGGAGTTTTGATATGTGTAATTAGGGTCAGTGGCTAAATCGTACAATTGGTTAATTTCTGCGTTTTAGTGTCAAAATGGGCCTGCTGGTTTAGAGGTTGGATGAGTGTCAATGTACCTTGAGGTTATGGGTTCGAGTCCTCGAGCGTGTTTTAAGGATTTATTTTTTATGCAACTTCAATTTGTTTTAAATTAAAGATATTTACTTATTTATTTATTTTTTAATTGTATTTTTATTATTTTGAAAAAGGGAAGAAATAGTTTTTTTTCTTTTTTTTTGTCCACATTCTTTTTTTTCCTCTGTCAAACGTTTTCCCTTTGCTCTTATTCTTTTTCTCTTAATTTTTTTTGCACAAATAATTTTCTTTCATTTTCTTCTTGGATTATTTTGTTGCATCGGTTCGTTTACATCTTTTTCTTTCATCGACAAAAGCTTCGGGTTAAGTCACCTACAAGTGTCGATTGAGTTCGAGGCGTGATGATTGCGAATCAGGTATGGGTTTTGAACTTTTCTTTCTCGTTATTGAAATATTGAATTGATTCTGGGTAATTCGACATCATGAGCGTGTTTTGAACCGTATAACTCGGTACCAAAATGCTTTAAAATTTGACAACCCTTTTTGTACGATTTGGTAGTTAAGCAATTGAGGTTTGTATTAGCTTTAAATAGCATGAATTTGATTTATTATGGTGTGTTTCTGAAATACTTTGATTAGGGGTCATTTTAGTGATCGAAAAATGAGACTTTCAGTCAATTTTAGTGTGGTTTTGTGACCACATGGTGGACACACGGGCAGTTTACATGGTCGTCTGCAATTGGGATTTAGGGTTTCCAGGCTAAATTGGGTGCCACACGTCTGGCCACACAGTCGTGTGGCTATTTTGGGGAAATTAGTCAATTTTCACACGGTCGTTCCCCCTGGGCGCACGGTTGTGTGTGTTTGAGAATTAGGGATTTAGTGATTTGGTGCCACACGGCCTGGCCATACGACCATGTGGCTGATTTGGGGATTTAGGGATCCCACACGGGTGTGTGTTTTGGACACACGACTGTGTCTGCCCTGCACTCCATTTTAGTACAAACGGACAGAGAGTTACTTGGCCGGATCACATGGCTATGTCCTTAGGTCACACTGGCGTGTGCCTCCTTCCACATGGGTGTGTGTCCCTCCATTTGGGCATGTTGACCCCCACACAGCCTAGGCATTTCCACACGGCTGAAGCACACGGCCGTGTGGCACGACCTTGCTAAATTTTGGTCTGTGTCAAATTAAAGCTTGATTGTGTTTTTGTGTGTTCTGACTCTTAGCTAAGTCTTAGCAAGGGTGATCGGGACTTTTATTTGGCCTAGATTAGTGTGGGTTATATAGATATAACTTTATTTAAGCAGATTGTTTGATTGCTACTTCAGGTTACTATGCAATTGGTTCTGAATCTGGGTAACTGACTATATGCATTTTTTGTTCTGAGTGATTGGTGTGTTTGTGGTTGTGTGTGGTGCGCATTCTGTGACTGCACAGGAATTCTATAATTGGTTGATTGGATATGAGTTTCTATGCCCGAATGACTGTCTGAAAATTTTACATTTTGGTTCTGTACGTCTATTTGCATACATGCATTTGCATAAAACTTTTAGGGTTTTGGTTGTGAAGAGAAGGAAGACTATTCTGATCTGGCAGTTAAACTGCAACCTATCTGTACAGTGGTTTATCGCACTATACAACATATACATCAACTTTGTTGCGCATTATTATTTGAGTGGCTTAGTCCACATGCATGGTGTGTAGGGTTGGATGGGCCTTTCTAAGTCTTATGTTTATTTGGGTTTTTGTTCTACAAGTCTATTTTTTGTCACCTTTTGAACTCACACTGAGCTCATGAAGCTCACCCCCTTTAGTGTTTTCCCTTTTCAAGTACATTTACGTGTTCTGAGTTAGACTCGGTATACGAAGGTCTCGAAAGAGTCACATTTTTTAACTGGTTAATAAAGTGTTTTACGTAAATCTGATTTTCTGTAAATGATTTTGGACTGTAAGTTCTGTTATTAATAATGTAATATTTTCGGGTTGTTAAACTAAAATTTCCCACGATCACTTCGGTGATCAATGTGACTTCCAAAATTTGGACTAAACTTCTAGGCCGGGTTTTGGGGTGTTACAAGAAGAGGATGATTTGTAAACCCAATACAGAAGTTTGAAATGATAATCATAAGGAAAAACTTAAGAACTTTCTAGTATAACCAAGTTACAATTTTTCTCCGTTACCACCAAAAGCAGGATCCATAACCTCTTTATTGTTTGAAATAGTAACAGAGTTGGATACAAGAGCACTGTCAAGGGGGAGCGATGGTGGCTGTGGAGAGAAGTTGGAGGTCGAGTCAAGACAACAATAGTTGAGTTATTAATGACTAATTTAATCACAACAATTATTTTCGATCAAAACGACTTTTAGCTTTTGTTCAATGTGATAGTCGCTCGCCCCCTTACAGTGCACTTGCCCCTAACTTTGTCACCAGTTTCGGGCAAAAGGGAGGTTGACGATACCGACTTTAGTGGTGACAGAGAAAATATAATTAGTGGATTATACTAGAAAGCCCTTGAGTTTATCCCTACAATTATGATCTCAAACTTATTTATCAATCTTACAAAGCTCCTGAGTCGGAATTTGAACCCATGATCGCATTACCACTTTCAAGTGGGCTCTTGAGTCATACTTCAAGCCGTGACCATACACTAACGTCTGTCAACTAGGACTCGTAGTTAGACTACAACCCGTGACTATATAAGCACTACAAACTTGGAGCCTGAGTTACAATGTGATAGGCTTCTAATGTAGTGGTTCCCCTCGACACGATAGATGAAATCGTGAACTCAAACATACTTTAAAACTAGCACATTGTCTCCTTCAAACAAAAATAAATTTTTTCATCGAAAAAGTTAAACACTTGAAAGTAAAATATAAGCAATGGAGTAGAGAAGTTTTTAGGGGGAGGGGAGGTGGCCGAGAGAGTTGATGGAGTATGGTGAGCAAAACCCCCTTTTATATAGGCAACCGGGTGGGCAACGAGTGAAAAAGAATATAACATTATGCCTCGGTTAATTTGAAAATATCCCGAAATTCTTGAGTTCTAGAAACTTTTTAAAGGGGTTTGAAAATGGGAGAGGAAAAATGCTTTTCACAAGGTGCGCCTTCAGTGATGTGGCAAAAAGATGCATTGAAAGAGCACACCTAGTGAGGTGTTTTCCCTCCTAATTTTACCCCATAAAAAGTTTCCAGAACCCAAGAATCTTGGTCCTCATTTTTTAGATATCTCGAGAATGTTGGGGTATTATTTTCAAACTAACCCGGTCTACATCTATAGTTTTTATTTTTAAAACGTTTCTAACAACATGCATTTTTCATAAAAAATATTTTAGAATTGTAATGCCCAAACTGTTCTACCCATGTCTTGTTATGTTCTATATTTGGGATAATATTTGCAACAAAGTGAGTGGTCGTGCTGCTAAAGATGTTCCAGCCTAAAATTTTGAGTAGGCTATCGCTAGAAGGGGAATATGTAAGGATAAGGTTGTTTACGTGAAAGAATTGAATTTCACAAATCGACCCAAAACACGTAATTATATCAAGTAAGTTTCATCGTTATTGTTAATGGATAATTAGTACTCAACTATTTTGCATAATGTTTTGGTTTTAAACATGTGAAACAAGTTATTTGGTTGAAAATGAGTGGACCAATTAATGATGTTGTTTATTATGACAATGAAATTCGTGATACCAATATAGGAGGTCATATTTTCATCAATCTACACAACACAATTGACTTTCAACCCGAACATTCAATTTTTAAAGCTCCAAGCAGGAATTAGGTGAAAAGTGGGCAATCCGAGCCATAGAAAATTATCATTGAAGTATAGATATTTAACATCAGTGGACCCCATCAAATATGACATATTTAATGTTAGAGGCCCAATGGCGATCGAAGCGATGTTTTAGACGCATAATGCTACTAGATCACCTATACTTGAGTTATATGCCGAGTTTGTCGACGTTGATAAAGGTGGTCAGAGGTCGACAACTATTCTAGTTAATGCTAGAATGAAATAGGAAGCTGAAAGTCCAACCACAATGTTGTATAGGGGGTTCACTACTTTGTTACAAAGCCCTCATTATGAAATTCTGGATTTATCAGTGGGAAGACATTCAATGATTTTAGCTTAATATTTTAACTTTAGCACACATCATATCCACCAGTCGAGGTTCATCGGTAACCAAAACTACCTTGATACAATATTCTATTAGTGTTTTTTATTTCAACTTTTAGACGTTGATGTTCTATGTCGAAAACACTTATATGGGTATGCCATCAAGTTCCAGCGTTGTGCAATCCACAAGTGATTTTTCTTGTAATGGTTGGTATATAAGAAGGGATGATGTACTCCCTACAACCTACACTGACGAAGGGACATCAACCTTGGACACGCACCTGGGGTTGAGATCGAAGAGGGCACTAAATCTGACAACGATCCAATTCGGGGGTCCAAGCCGGATGGTTCAAAAATTACATTATTTTCTAAACCAGAGCCAATTCCAACTGAACCAAAATATGGTGGTTCCGATGGTGAAGTTTTGAACAATGCTAGAGAAACTAGTACATGTTTTAGGGCATACTCACCTCTGACCCATATGCATAATGTGGACCTTTTAGTTGAAGGTGGGTTAGAGTTTCTAGAACCCCCTTATAGAAGATCAAGCCAGGCGAGTTCATCATTAGATGTAGGCGATTTACAAGTGAGGATGAATTTTTCCTCAAAAGATGCTTTTCTCGCTACAGTGAAGTGATACAACAGAAAATATGGGGTAAAGTTCTACATTATTAAATCTCGATTAGAGAAATTTGAGGTCAAGTGTGCAATACGTGACAGTAGATGTCCATAAAAAATCTTAGAATATGTGAGAAAGAAGATGGGGTTCTGGATAATCAAGAAATATAATGTTACACATACTTGTGTTGTCAGAAATACATGACAAGATTGTCCAATCTGAACATATAATGGCCTAATATATGATATTGAATTACTAATTTTGAAATACTCGTGCTGTTGTAGGTATGACACATGATCATTTGAAGTTGGATTTGGACATGATCTCAGATATTATATTACCTATGGTGAAAGTGAGTCTTAGGATTCCCATTTTGGTTATAATTATCAATATCTGTAGTCAATTCGATTACACGCCATCGTACCACAAGACGTGGATATCAAAACATAAGTCCATGGAGAATATGCATAACGGGTGGGACAAATCGTATAATGATTTGTGACAATAGTGTCAGGTACTACATTAGTATGTACCAGGTTTTGTAATCGATTTGCAAATTGAGCCTGCATACTTCTGCGGTTATTTGGTCCGTGGGAAAAATGTTTTACATAATTTCTTCTAGACTTTCGAGTAATGCATAGAAGTATTTTCATACTGTAAGTCATTGGTTCCAATCCTCAACACCTTTCTATATGGGAGGTATGAGCATCAGTTGTTGTTGGCTACTACACAGGATGGTAATAAAAAAAATCTTGCCAATAACCTTTATAGTAACTCTTGGAGAAAAGGTAAATGATTAGGATTTCTTCCTGTCTAACTTGAGAAGGCATGTTGTCTCGTAACCCGATATATGTGTCATCTTTGACATGAAACTCAAAATATTGGCTACAATTGAACGACATAGAAGCCTTTGGGACAACACACACTATAGGTATTATACAAGACATATAGCTGCTAACTACCACGGTCAACACCATTCGGATAGTCAGTGGACACAAGTCATTAACATGGGTATGTATTTGATCTGCCGTAATTTGATATGTTAATTAGGCTTCCCCGTTATACTCAATGAGCTTATTTTCGGGTAAATTAACGTCTTTTTCGTAGTTTAGTATAAACTATATATTTCCAATTTAATAAGTGTAAATGTATCTTTTTACTTGTTTTGAGACCCAAATTGGCCAGTTATGCCATTGAGGGCCTTAACATTTGATTGAGTGTTGTAGGTACTTAATAGTGGCCCAAAATTGTGTAAAAACATCACCGAAGAAAGGGGTATTATGACATCGGAGCATGAGAATCGTGATAGCTCCAACAAACCAGGGATGAAGGCCACTTACATTGGTATCAGAATATCCACTTTGGGTATCGTGATATCTACATTCTAAGGGGCACCTCATTTCAATATTGATTACAGTATCGCGATATCCTACCTTGGGTATCACGACATCCACATTCTGAAGGGGACAAAAAATGATGCCAAAGGTAGTGTTTGTCCAATTGAAGCACCAATCAGATAAAGGTCGTTCAGTGGCATTTTGGTCACAAAAGGGGTCAAATTTTGCTTCTAAAAACAACCAATTTTGGCTGAAGAGAGAGGATACACACTTGTAGGTTTAGTTTAGCTTAGTTTCTTTAGGTTTTTTTTTCATTCTAGGGTTTCTTATTTTTCATCTTCCTTAGCAGTAGAGTTTATTTTTCTACAATTTTTCTTCTTATTATTGCTTCTCTTTAAGTTAGTTAAGTTAGTTATCATTGTAGCTAGGGTTTATTTGCACTTTAGTCAATTTCATTTGCTTGTAATGACATTTCAGCCTTTAATTTAATGTATTTCAATTTCTTTTAGTTTCAGTTAGTAAAAACTTTACCTTTTTATGTTTCTTGTTCTTGATTTTATTGTTAAATACTCATCTTTATTTTGCTTTTAAGATTTCTGGATTAAAAACCCAAACTTTCACATTTTTCTTAAGCTTCATGTTAATGACTTCTATTTCATTTTCTTTCATATTCATTAGCTTAGTTTTTAGTAAAGGTAACTAAACTCTAAGGGGGTTGGTTAATGGAGATGTGGGTAAGCCGATTTTTGGATGAGGGACTAAGTTGTAATAAATTAGACTAAATTGAATAAACCTAAAAACTTAGGATTTATGCCCTAAGGGAATATCTAGGTAAGTGAAACCAAGAGGTAATCTTGTTGAGCATCAATTCGTTAGTCTTGGGTTAGCCGATGAGATTGAGAGATCAACCTAATGAGTTTGTCTAATTTGGTAAAGTTGAGACTAAAAAGTAAAACATACCACTTTAGGAGTTTAAGCAATTTATATCCCTAATTCAAAGATTAATGAAACACATCAAAATCAATCAACCATCACTTGTCATTCATTGGTTAATTTAATAACTTTGTATATTTTACAATTTAGTAATTATGTTAATTAGTTGGTAAATTAGTATAATTAATCTTGATTTTATGACTTACCGTACTATAATGTTTAGCAATTAGTTAGTTAGACTCTTTATTTTGCATACTTATAGCTAGAATTTGCTCAATTGTTGACTCTCTTAGGTTCGATCCTCGGAGTACTCCATACCCCGTTGTACAATTATATTACAAATGACCTTTCACACTTGTAGACACTGCACGTTAGTATATTATTATTTTATTGTTTTAATGTTGATTCCTCTCCCTCATTCGCAAGAGGGTAGGGGAGAAGGTAGTCAGTATTCCCTAACATTTCAACTATCACGTTTTAATTGCTTGGCAATGTTAGTTTATTCATGAATAAACTTTTTATTTTCTTTGACAAGGTACGAGTTCGTGCAACATCATTTTCATGAAATGTTAGAGAACTTGTGAGCCATTAATGATTGCGGTGCGACGTACCCCACTAACAGACCTTTCGACCAATGGACTCAATCGTATTGTGGGGTCTATGATATGGGCACATGACAATGAACCTAGCAGATTACATCAAATTTGTATTAAAGAGGAAATGTCATTTTTCGGTAACCTCGATGGTGAAAGAAACATATTTTTGCTTGGCAGTATTATTTTCAAAGCAAGTGGAAAAATATGATGGACAGATAAAGGGCGATCACGTTTGGTGTGAGGATCTGATGAAAGAAATTAGAGACAATGCAAAACAAGAAAACTTTATGTTTGTAGTGTGTCACTCGTATCCAAACCTATCATTTTGGGTTACGGAGTTCGACAGACTCGACCAAGGTATTTTCGGGGGAGCATACCATGTAAACCTAAGACGATGAACCTACGACTGTGGGAGATTTGACGTACTTCATTATCCATACGCACACGCAATTGCTATATGTGCCTCGTACGTCTGGATTGCATGAGCTTTGAGGACGAAGTTTACAAACTAGAACACATTTATAATGTGTGAAAATATGAATTATCACCGATCCTAGATGAACGTATGTGGTTGTCTGTATCAAGTGCACTATTCTAGTTATTACCAAATATTTCATTTCATTACAACCCAAAAGGTCGATCAAATTCTACTCAGATACGCAAAAATATGGATATTCGGAAGAGGATAGACCAACCGAAGTTATGTAATTATTGTAGGTACCGAGGCATGCTAGGCCAACATGTCACACTTAGAAGATACTTTAGGGACAGTACCTCGTTAACAAATTTATTTATTTTTTATACACAATTTGTTAATTTTTATAGACAATTTAATAATTTATTCATTTTTATAGACAATTTTCTAAGTGCTTGGAAGATAGATATAAAAGCTTATCTCTTCCAACTATTTCAAACAAATTGTCACTTAAAATTTATCAATTTTGATTCAAAAATAATATTTATTTAAAAACATTACATTTTTAATACCAATTAAAATTTATCAAATAGATATTAGCTTAACAAATATGATTTACATGAAAAGATTGGAAAAAAATCATCGGCATCGTCGGGTCGAATATGTGCCATAGCTCGATGGATGTTGGTTGTGAGACAGATTTCTTCTTCGTACGAGTTGAGGTTACGAATCCTCTTCTTTATCTTCATTTTCACATCGACCGTCATGTTAATGTTGATCTCCTTCCTCTATGGTTGAGTGTGGTGTCGTCCTAGGTTTCCATAGTGTGTCCTCCATTCTACGAACATGTGGTTGCGAAGATGAGTCGCCTTGGTAAAACAATGATGTCGAGGGTGTTTCTGACATTATTGGCGTATAAACGTATGGTGTCGTATACATTGGTTGAGGATAATATGGTAGAATTGTCGGAGGTGGCGAATACATTGGTGTTGTCATCGACATTGGGTGTAATATACTGGAGATGAAGGTGGTGCAGAAAACATACTTGTAGAAGGTTTTGAAGTAGGGTATGGTGGTGTATAGTGTGGTGCTTGTGTAAAAAATATGGGGTTAGTGAAAGTACTAGAATAAGTTAAGCCATACTGACCGGGATGTAGTGCAACCATTTGTGCCTCTTGTTGGGTTGGAGTTGATGATGATCCCATCTCTACACTTCCTCGTGCGACTTTGCCTACCCCTTTCCTCCTTCGGCAGTAGATATGGCTTGTCATGGTGTCTAAACCATGACATGTACTTTAGAGTGGTGGTCAATTCCTGAGTGATAATTGGCTCGCGAATAAGTATGAAATCGTACCTATGCTCCCAAATATTGATACATTCATTGTGGAATTTAGGCCAATCTTCATCTGTTCTCCACTGCAAGTCGACCATTGTGCAGTGCTTCGATGTTTTGGGGTGGCGGCAGAATAGTTTGCATAAACTTGAACTGCTGCATCACTCAATTGAATTCGTGCATCTCCATCATGGCGTAAACTATTAATGACACCTTCACGTGCCAGATATTGGGATTGACCAAGAATTCGGACGAGATGCATTGTTGAAATCTTGGATCGGAGTATGACGTTCATTCAAACTATAATACGAAATATAAAGTTTATTGTCTACTTAATATTAATTTTTAAATCCTTACATAAATATTATATAATTAATAATTTTAAAAAACTAACCTTCGCTTTCGATTGTTGATCTAACAATAGCTGAATATTTTCGAGCTCCTCGGGTAGTCCCACATAACTTGCTCTATGGTTCCACCTATTCAAATAATATGTTTTTTTAAATATATTAATAAAATAATATTATGATAACTATATTATCGAATTAATTTTACCTTGTTATGAGTGAGAAAGTATAAGGGTAGTCGGCTTGATGATGTAAAAATGGTAGTCAAAACTATGCCTATGACTGCTGAAGGAGTTCGCAACCAACAATTTTAATTTTTTTGTGGTTGTATCACCCGACACATCTTTCACTACAATATCTCTAACACAATTGATCCCCAACTAAGTTCACATGCTTCTTTCAAGTCGATGAGTTCTAGCAGCCACTTTAAATGTATAAGAGTTCGAGATTTATTGGGAATCAGAACACTTTCAATGATGTATGCTCGGGAATGTTGTTCTCTTTCAATGGGACTCGAACTTTTGTAGAGATATTGAAAATTTTCTTGCAACCATTTCATTTTTATCCTCCTACCGAAAAACTTGTCTAACACCTTGCCTAATAGTTGCTCGCAAATGCCACTCCAATCGCCAATGACCACTGATCCCGTAACGGCTAGCCCATCCACCGATAAACTGAGTTGCAAATGAATGTCCTTGAGTGTGATTGTACACTCACAACATGGAAGATGAAATGTGTGTGCCTCGGGTCTCCATATTTCGACCAACGTGTTGATAAGTTTGGGGTCCAATTTACACCCCCAAGCATACGAGACACGTGTAAGAATCTTGCATCTTTCAAATAGGGTTTAATCATAAGTGATGACGTCAAAGATAGTTTGTTTATACATGTCTCCAAAATTCGATCTTCGGCCTGATTATAAAAAAAAATCTTTTTAACAACTTGATAATAAACCTAAATAAAATTATAAAAATTAGAAATATGTTCTTACCATTTGCAATTGAACGGTGGAAATATTATTGTCACCCAAACGAAGAAGAGTATTTTCCATTACAAAATTCAATTAAAACGAATAAAACTCGAAATATAGAATTAAATCAAGGTGAACTTAAGAGAAATTTAATTAAAATGAATTGATAGATATGAATTTAAAAAAAATAGGAAAATATTTGGGTTTATATAGAAATAAAACTAGCTATTTTTATGGTTGTTGGAGAATTTGACCGTTGGGAAAAAAGGACGCATTTTTACATTTTTTTAAAGTCGATCTATTCTAATAAATATACTAAGAATCGACCTATTGAGTTATTTTTAAAAGAAAATTAGCATTTTTAGCTAATTTAGCCCCAAAAAATCTTTTAAATCATGAATAATAATTGAATTTTCACTAAAACATCATAAACATTTGATTAGACGTAAACGTAGATGGAATTTACAGCTCATCATCGAGAAGCTTGTAAATTTGTTTGTTTCATTTTTAAAGTTATCCTACACAACAAATATTAGTAAAATAGTGAAGACTAACAGAAGAAAAGGAAACTGTACTAAACGTGTTTTTCATACTTTCAAGCAATAACGTCTTAAGGGAAGCGTCTTCCATCCACAAATATGCTTTTAGTTTTCACTGTATAAACAGGAGATGTTTATGGGTTAGATCCACTTAAGTTTAAACTGGCTTAATATAATTTAGGGCTAAAATTTAAAACTAAACATGTAATGTGCGATGTTATATAAAAATTTTAATTTGGTATAATTTTATATATAAAATTTTAATTTAATTTAATTTAATTTTTGTAAAGAATTAATACCATTATTGATATAAAAATAATTTTATATTCACATATTACATATATATAAATAATATACTTATCCAACATAAAAATAAATCAATGTATTCATTTCTTTAAATGTGTAGAATTAATACAAAACCAAACTTTTATGTACACATTTGAATCAAAATAAAAATTTAATGTATATAATTACACAAAATCAAAGTTCATGTATTAAATTATATGTTGAATCAAAATTAATGTATATTTTTTATATTTATCCCTATAATTTATGATGGATTAAATATGAGTCACATATTTATTTAAATTTGTTCATTTCTATAAATAACTAAACCAAGTTTGCTTTTCTAATAAATCACTGGTTTTAGAATATTTTAAAATTTTAAAATTTAAAATTTTTATTAAAATTTTAAAATTTAATAATTTAATTTTTTTAAAATTTTTTATAGTAGTATTATATATCATTACAAATTTAAGAATTTTTAAATAATTTTATTCATTAAAATAATTTTTATCATTTTCTCTATATGCCACAACCGCAACGTGACACATGTCAAAAGAACTTTTTGATTCATTTTAACAGTTTAAATACTCAATTAAGTGCAAAAAAATAGAAACTTAATTATTTTTTATTTAAAACATTTGAAGATTTTTTACACCCTTAAACTTGAAAATAATTCAAATTTCAAAGTAATTTTTCATTTAAAAAAAATCTAAATCAATTAACATGTTTTCAAGATAAAAATATATATAAAAAAGCCTTATTGATTTTCAAATTATATTCAACAGGTTTTATCTTAAACTTAAATTTAAAATTAAAAAATTCATTAAAAATTTATCTTAAAATGAAAATATAAAAAGTCAATAAAAATGTAGCAAAAAACTCATAAAATCCTAAATATTGTTATGCATCAAGAAATGGTACAAAAACAAATGGATAAATCGGTTTTCTTTCTCCAAAAAATTAAGCTATTAAGAAATTAGGAGAACAATTTTCAACAAATTAATAACAATTTTGTAAGAGTTAAAAGTTTAGTCATCGAAGCGTAATTTAAAATAAAGTTTAAGAATCATTGTTGTAATTTACTTATTTATTGATTGAAACAATTTTAAATGGAAAAATAATTAAAGCAAGATTGAAAACATATTCAAAAGCGACAACTCATGGGCATGACTCATGTGACGAACAACAAATTAGGTATTTATAATGGCATGAATGTTACTTGTTTAACTGATGTAAGCCCATTAATTTGTGATTTTATATTTAAATTAGTTTTTTAAATTTATTAATAAATAGTTCTTTGCAATACTTAATTTTGCTCCGTTACAAAAGCTAGCCAATGAGTTTGTCTTGCTTTCCTTTGAACTTCTTTTTGGGGAGCAAGTTTTTGTCTTTCCTTAATGCATGTGTCAATATTGCCCGTAAATTTTTAGTATTGCTTGGTTAATTACATTGTGTGTTGATTGATTTCAACTATCGAGCAGGTGTTACAGGGTCTCTCTTTGGAGGAGGAGGACGTGGAATGGATTGTTATCCCAAATGAGATTTAGGAGAATAAGATCCGATTATCATTTGTCTGGTAAGGAAATTTCTCGGGGAGCAAGTTATCAATTTTGCAGCTATGGAGGGAACACTCCTTTCCCTCTGGCATTTAATGCAAGGTGCAAGTAAAGTTACTAGTGATAGGAACCTTTATTTGATTCATTTTTTTTCATATTGTTGATATAAAAAAATGGTTTTGCGAAGGGTTGTGGTCGTTTAATAACTGATTGTTAATTCTTCAACTGTATAGAGGTGAGAATCCTAAAGTTGTCATCTTTTCTTCTACAGACTTCATTAGGTCTAAGTCCACAATCTACTGCCATGGTTTGCTTTGGAAAGTCTCACTAGGAATCTTAGAAATATTATTGGGAAATTTACGAATTATGATAGGAGTAGTTCCAGGAATTTTTTGAATAGTTATATGAGGCTTCGCATCTTGCTTGATGTCAAGGAACTGTTGATGTGTCAGAGGAAGCTTCAGAAATAGGGGTATTTTTTCGAGGCCTCGTTTATCTATGAACGAATTCCTCTAGTTTGTTATCTGTGGTTAGCTCAGGCATAGCAAGTCTAGTTGTCGAAAACTTGTGGAACTGACGGAGAAGGAGCTGGTACGCGGTTGGTTAAAAGAAATTTGGGCTAAGGTCATGCGAAGTTCACAAAATCAGTTAAACCAGTGGCGATGTGATTCCAAGGAGTTGAAAGATAAGAATTTTTTTCACTTTTCTCGGGCTGTTCAAATTTCAAAATCAATGTGAGGTGTAGGGATTAAAAACCAATATATATCTTTTTCAAGAAAATTCTAATTGGGTAACTCAACTACCGCTAACAAGTTTGTAATGGATTGGGCCATTAGTGTACAAGTCGACAAGATGCTGGGCTTGAGTCCACTACGGCAAAACATGATCAATTTGTGTTGGGCCAAATATCCACTTCGAGCTCATCTCATACTATTTTGCAGGATACTGCTATGGAGGTGAGACACTTAGGGTTAAGGGAATATGAGATTATGGAAATTGATGAGTGGAAAAAGCAACCCCGTATTATGTTGACCCAGACTCTTTCAGTTGTCATTAATTGCCCACTTGATTTGTTGATCGACCTTATAAATGGGGCCCGCCAAGATTAATGAATTGCGTACTTGGAACTGTCAGGGCCTGGGTTACCCGAGTGTAGTTTTTTCCTTAAAGGACCTTGTATTCTTTAATAAACCCAAGTTTTTATTTCTTATGGTAACATTGGTTCGTTTGGAGAAAATGGAAGAATTAAGGGTTTCTCTTCAAGTTGATAATTGTTTCTGTGGGGATAGAGTAGGTTATAGCGGAGGGTTGGCTTTCTTATTAAATTCCTCTAACAATGCTTGCATTGTTGGTCACTCGAATAATTATGTTGGTGTTTTGATTGAAAGAGCCCGATCATCCTAAGTGGTGCCTCACTAGGTTTTACAATTTCCCAAAATAATCACGAAAATTTTGTGAGTTGGAGCCTTCTGAGAATTTTTTCGCAAGCATATGACTTCTTGTGGGTGTGGATAGAGAATTTCAATAATTTGTTGTCGATTAAAGACAAGTATGGTGGTGCAAAGCACTCAACTCAATAGTTAGATAGTTTTCACAAGTGTATCTCTAATTGTCTACTTAGTGAGGTTTCGTTGTCTAGTTTCAATTTTACCTGGAAAAAAAGAGGGGCACCGATGCTTTTGTCATGGGGAGGTTGAATCAAGCCTTTGTAAATTATGGGTGAATTGAGTTGTTTCTAGGCATCAACTGTTCAACCTTGTAGCATCAACCTTAGACCATAGCCTGATAAAATTGGTGGCTACTACCTCTGTTTAGCATCATACTAGTTTGAGATTCAAATTTGAGAATTCTTAGATGTTCGAATATTCTTTCCTTGATACATCTTGTTGTTGGATGGATCGAGTGTGCATCAAGTAATGTTTTGGATAAGATCAAATTTTGTAGTGAGAGGCTTCGACCTTGGTTTTGTGGTCTAAATAGTAAATTTTCTACTCGGATTAAGAATTTAAGGCATATGGTTCACTTGAATAGTCTGTTGGATCTAGTGCCTTAAATGTAGTATTTTTGTTTATGTACACTTGTATTTTTTCGAGTAGATTGGTTTAATAAAATTATTCATGAATTACATTAATACCTTTGTATATTGTCCTCAATGGCTTTTGCATGCAAAGCAAAATAGAAGCAAATATTTGCTCACCAGTTGTCAAATGTTTAACTAATACTAAGTGGTATTACGTGGTCGGATCATAATATGGAAAGATAACTTATATTAGTATATGAACCTAAACATGTCCTTAGTCTAATCAGAAATGAACGAACCGATTGAAAGACTAATATGTTGTCTATCAAGTCCAATTGGGGAGATACTTTGTCTTGGGCATTGGAGCAAATGACTCCTAGAAGATAGAGACATATATGTGACTGACTAGGCTGACAATACATTGGACAAGACCCAAGTAGAATAGATCCTTAATTCGTTTGTAGATTTACTCACTTGTAATGTTCATAGTGTGCAATACATTAATCTTTAGTGGATGATGGGCTATGTATGGTGACTCGTATACTTTGATGTAAGTAAAAGCCTAAGTTCAAATAGAGGAATCAAAAGTTGGTGTGTTGGGTATATATGACTTCTGTAATATGTAATATCATTTACAATAGTGGAATTCATAGCCTAAGGCATGAGTAAATCATATTCTCTGGTTGACATTAAATGATAGATGGAAAGTAAACGTGGCCACGAGTTATTTGTCTTTGTGACGAGTGGTTTAATAACTATTTGATAGTAATTGATATTTCACTAAGAAAGATGTAATGATTACCATGAGATAAAATAAGATCATATTAGGAGAAAAGATTTATCCTAAAGAGATTAATGATATCTTATGAAGGTAACACACTTATGACAATGTTATTAGACGAGCACTGATCAAGTAGCTTTCGTAATGGTATGTAATTGGGGAGAGCTTAGTCACGATACTATAGTGGAATGACTTCATGACTAATGAGTTTATAATTAATAGGCGAAAAGTTTAAACTTAATTATAAATCATTTAAGCCCTAATCATATATGTCCAATTAGTCCCTTCGATGGCTCATTGAAACCATAAATGAATTGCATGATGAATCAAATAAACATAAATGAATAGAAATGATAACGTTAGAGAATTGAGTTACATTTAAAAATGAATGTGGTATATCACTAAGTATGTAAATAACCTGAGAGTTAATTTAAGTTTTTTGAATGATTATAATTGAAGTTCGAAACTATGAATTTGTTGAAGGTAAAAATTAAATATATTTTCTCATAGATTCTTTTACAGTAAAATTTACGTGATTTTAACGGAATTAGAATTGGGTTGAGAAAATTAATTTATTGAAAAATTACTTAATTAAAATTAATTTAATAATAATGTCTATTTTGGGAAATAGAAAAACATGTATTGGTTAGATTAAATTATAAAGTGTTGGGTTAAAAGTCTAAGGAGCACATATAATTAGACCCAATACAAGAGAGACCTGAATCCTTATCATAATACATATGAGGGGAAACACATCCTATTAGCCACCTCTCTCTCCTTGTTCAACTAGGGGATTTTTTTATTAAATAGACGTTAATTACATTCTATTAATTCAACTAGGGTTTCATTTCCTCTCCCTATAAATAGATGACATTGGTACGACTAAAGATAGAAGAAATTACACACAACGTTTAAGATATTGTTATTCTACTTGCAAATAGTGAGAGTTTATTTCTAAGTATAAAATATATTTTCCAAGAATAATAATTCTACCGGTTTCTATAAGAGAGATTTACTTTCTTACTGAAAGTAAGAAAATTATTTCTTGTTCTGTGTTTGATTCAAAATTGTTTAAGCCCACACTTAAAGTAGTTCATGGTACAAGAATAGTGGAGAAGGTTGTTCGGTTGAAAGCCGAGAACGTTTAGGACCCGTCTAGCTCAAAACACAAGTATTATTTCGGGAAAATTTTATTGCTATAAATATCACAAACCAACTCAATTTTCAAAATTTTATTTTTCCACTATGCAAGAAAATCGTTTTCGAATAGAATTTTTTTTCCAACATAGTCTTGATGATGAGTCAGTTTTACAATTACGTAAGGATCTAAATTCATTAGTTGCTAAAGCATCTACTTATTAGAAACAATGGTCCAAGGTTTTTTGGATGCAATATGGGGAAGCAAACACAATATCTTTTCCATGCTTGGGCATCTCAAAGGAGGCGACAAAATCATATCCCCATGTTCTTAGATTTTGATGGGAGGTCGTGTACTAATAATGAATGGATGTTCTCTATTATTCGACATTATTTCGTTAATCTCTTTTTCGCTTCTAATGGTATCGATTTTGACAAGTTTTTAGATTTATGTTGTTGTATAACCAATGGTGATAGTGTTCAGTCATTGGCCCAATTCAACATTCATAAGTTCCGGGAAGCTGTGTTTAGTATGTATCTGGATAAGGTGTCGAGTCCTAACAACATGAATCCCACTTTTTTTTCAATGATGTTGGTTGACCATCGGGGATGATATTTTCTCTCAATGCTATTTTTAGCTTTATAATTGTGAGTTTCCCAATTCTCTTCATAGTACAATTATGGTGTTGATTCCTAAAAAAGATATACCAAATTACTTATTTGATTTATGCCCAATTGCTTTTTATAATGTGCTGTATAAAATTGTAGCAAAGGTTTTCACCAACAAATTGAAAGTCATTTTCATGGGATTTTTTTTGAAATACAACCATATTTTCTTCTAGGACGATTAATCACAAATAATGTCATGATGGCCTTCAAGCTTATTCATCACATGAAGAACAAGAGCAGGGGTAATGAGGGTGAGGTTGCACTAAAAATTGATGTTAATAAGGCTTATGATAGAGTTGATTGGACTTTTCTTTTAGAATTTATTCTAGTCAAATTGGGCTTTAGTGAGGCTTAGGTGAAGTGGATTATGCTCTGTGTTACAACATTACAATACTCGACTTCTTTTAGTGGTAATGAGTGTAACACCCTAATACTTGACCCGACCGTCAGATTCGAGATTTAACTAGAAAAAGTGTATAAAATGATACATAATCATTTACGGACAAGCTTAAAAAAGCTCTTTTGTTAACCTGAGACTGAAATAAGACCAAATAGTAAGGATTACAAAGTTTTGAGTTAACGTTGCAATGTTGGGGTTTCCTCGTCACGATACAACTCTCTATTTGGTGCTCATCAAGACCTTGAGTACTGATGTCACCACATGGACTTTGCCTTGTATCTCGTCGCGACATCAGAGGTTCGTCGCCGCAACGTGACTCACTATTTTCATAAGAATCAACTTAGTACAAGCTTGGATTACCTGTAAACATGTTTAAACACCAACCATAATACCGTATCAATATCTACTAAATCATACAATACAATTTATTCAAAATTGGCACCTTCAAGTACCACAAAATTACTCACTTCTAATACTAACTAATTAAATGTCATATACCATTCATATTTCCAAAATAAACCAAAATATATTCAAGAGTATATTCACAACCTTAAGGCTTAAAAGTAACTAGATGAACACATCTAAACACAAATTTAAAGCATCAACATTTGGTTATATCATATACAATTTGACCATTTGAGCACTTAGCCAAAATCTCTAAGTACATGACATAATACCAAATGAAATATAGTTTACAAACTTTTTTGAGTCGTAAATGGTAGTCTGGATGTTGGCTTCCAATTCCGGGGCTTCAAGAATCACTTGAACCTATGCATGGAGAAAATAAACCATACGTTGAGCAATAGGGCCCAGTGATACATTTAGAATTCAAGTATCTAACATAAGCATTAACAAATCAATCCCAAAGTAAACATGTCTATCTATATGCACATATCAACCATCTAATAACAATTTAGAGTTACCAAGCTTTGCATTATCAATATGTTTTATAAAACAAACACTAATTTATCCGAATTCAATTCAACATATGTGGACATTTCATTTTATTTATAATAGCAACATTTCAAACATACCAATATCAAAACATTCAATTACAAGTCCTTTTTTCTTCCAATATACCACTTATATTGTCAGATATTTTATTTGTTTCTGGAGTCTACCGACTCACTCATATTTGTTTCGACCCCCAAGGCTTGATATCATTTGATTTGCATGTTCAACTGAATGATTACAACATTTGATTTGCACTTAATCACAATTCATTCCAAAGGTGCCAAATTATAACTCATTCATTTCATTTAGCAAGCTTATATTTTGTAATCCTTATTAACCTGACTCAGACACGGATGAATACCCAGATCATCCAATTAACACATTAAACTGGCACCGAAGTGCATCATCGAATAAACCTGAGTAAGGGAAACTAGCACGTAAAGTGCCTACTGGCTCACAAAGCGTATTATTGGTACACAAAGTGCATCCTGGTGCATAATTCGTACACAAATCAATCCTATGACATGCCAATTATATCCGACTCAACCCAACTAGTTAATAGGGTATCAATATTCAATTATTTTTTACATCTTAGTACACATATCATATCTCAATCACTTTTACCGTCACACTACAATTCAATAGCATTTTACATATATTCCATACTATTTGAAACATACACAATTTCCATGGCACTTAACATGTTTAGAGCAAATCATATTTTTTACATTTTATTCAATTTAGTCATTTATTTCGAAAATTCACATTCAAGCTGAATTTTATATCTTATATCATCATTATATAGTTACCTTGGTACTCCCATGTACAAGTAACATAAAATGCAAAACAATTCACATAAATTATAAATATACAAACTGAGATTTTTGCGCGTCACTCATCGACGATTTTCACTTTTTCTTTCCCTTTAGACGATTCAAGGTGTTGTTAGCTACAAATAATCATAAAACACATTCCATTATCAGATTCCAATAAAAATAGAATCAAATACCAATTTTATAAAATTTTTAAAGTATTCAATTTAGTCCCTAAAATTGAGATGAGTATATGTTTCAATTTAAGGCTTCGAATTAAAATCTCATTTCACCAGAACTCATTAGGGACCCTAAATTTTCTATCCTTACAAAAAATTTATAAAATTTTTTCATTTTATTCATTTTGGTCCCTAGTGTACAAAACTAACAATTAAGCTTTACAAGTTAGTCCTTTTCATATACTAAGTTTAATTTATAACAATTTAACACCAAAATCATTTAATTCTCTATCATGAAACTTTTTAAAATTTTAACAGTTTTGCAAATTAGTACATGGGTTAGCTAGATCAAGCTCCTATTGTTTAATTTTCATAAAAATCAAAGAAAAATGGCTAGGGACTTGAAATTAAAGCCAAAATCACAAATACCATTAGCTATGGCATTTAGAATCAGTGGGGGAAGAAGACATTCTCTTTCTCTCCACCAAAATTCAATTTATATACCCTGGTTAGATTGTTCATTAACATAATTAATATTATTTTAGTCTAAGAAATATAATTTTAATTGAGTTATTACTCATATAATCATATTGTCCACTTGTATGAATTTTAACATGGTATAATTGTTGTTTTAAAACTTTGGTTAATTACAATTTAAGTCCCAAGCCATTTACTAATTAAAAATATATAGCGATTGATGTTTACAATTTAGTCTCTAGGTCTTAATTAACCACAATGTTGACTAAATTGGCTGTCCAAAATCTAATTCATCTATACTTTAACTCTATAAATAATCTTATTAAATATTTAAGGGCTCAATTTAGGAAATATGGTCTTGAATTCACTTTTTCCAACACTACTGGAAATGAGGTTATTATAATTCCTCCCCCTTACAAAATTTTGTACCTAAAATTTACCTGAAAAGAGGTGGGGATACTGGGATTTCATTATCTCTTTTGGTTCCCAAGTCGCTTCTTCAATATTCTGTCTGCACCAAAAAACTTTTACTAGTGGCGCTCGTTTATTCCTAAGCTCTTTCACTTCCCAAGCTAAGATTTCGACCAAATCTTCCCCATAAGATAAATCAAGAAGAACTTCAATTTCTTCCACTAGGATAACATGAAACAAGTTAGATCGATATCCCCATAGCTCCTAATGACAAAGAGAAGACAACTTTCACATGTTCATATAGTACTTTTGAGTTAAGACGGATGCTGTTTGGGTTATATAATGCCCCAACAACTTTTCAATGTTGTATGATGGCTATATACTTTGACATGGTGGAAAATTTTCTTGAAGTCTCAATGGATGATTTTTCTGTGTTCGGGATTGATTTTGAGGATTGTTTGAAAAATCTAGAGTTGATTCTATGCCACTGTGAAGAAATGAATATTGTTTTAAATTGGAAAAATGCAACTTCATGGTTCGTGAAGGAATTTTCCTAGGCATAGGATATCACAGAGAGGAATTGAACTGGACAGCAGAAATTGAAGTGATATAAAAATTTCCACCTCCCACTAGTGTCAAGAGTATTAGAAGTTTTTTTAAGTCATGCAAGTTTTTATAGAAGATTCATTAAGGATTTTTCGAGGATATCTAAACCTTTATGCACTTTGTTGGAGCAAAATAGACCTTTGAATTTTGAAGAACATGGTTTGGTAGCCTTTGAAGAGTTAAAGAGAATACTTATAGCAACACCAATTGTAGTAACTCTGGAATGGACACTGCCTTTTGAACTCATGTGTGATGCAAGTGATTATGCTGTGGGAGCCATGTTTGGGCAAAGGAAAGAAAAAAATACTACGGGCAATATATTATGCTAGTAGAACTTTATTGGAGGCGCAACTTAACTAGACCGCCACGAAAAATGAGTTATTGGCTTTGGTGTTCGTGTTTGATAAATTTTATTCTTATCTAGTTGGTATAAAGGCCATAGTCTACACAGATCACTCTGCTATTAAGTATCTAATGAGCAAAAAAGATGCTAACCCAATGTTGACTTGGAAATTAGAGATTGAAAAGGGACTGAGAATCAAGTGGCTGATCAGTTCTCGAGGTTAGAATTTGGAAGTGAAGGTGATCATGACACAGTTATTAAAGAAGAATTTCTAGACGAACAATTATTAGTTGCCATGACATTACCTTGGTATGCCGACATAGTGAACTATTTAGTGAGTGGTGTGTTGCCACCCGATCTCAACAGTCAAAGGAGACAAAAAATTATTCATGATGCCAAGTACAATTATTGGGATGAACTTTCTTATTTAAACATTGTGCTGATCAAATCATTAGGAAATGTGTTCCTAATGATGAAATACATAACATTCTACAGCATTGTCATTTAGCTCTGTATGGAGAACATTTTAGAGGGATGAGAATTGCTGCCAAAGTACTACAGTCAGGATTTTATTGGCCAAGTTTGCTCAAGGATGCTCATGAATTCTATCAGTCATGCGACCGTTGTCAAAGAATAGGAAATCTATCTAGGAGACACGAAATGCCCTTGCAAAGTATACTAGAGATTGAGTTATTTGATGTATGGGGAATAGACTTTCTGGGTCCATTTCCACCATTTGTAGGCAAATTGTACATACTGTTAGCAGTTGACTATGTATCTAAGTGGGTTGAGGCTGTTGCCCTTCCTACTAATGATGCAAGGTCAGGGATGAAGTTTTTTACATAAGAACATTTTCACAAGATTTGGTACACCTAGAGCCATTATTAGTGATGAAGGGTCTCCTTTTGATTGCAAGTTGGTAGCAAATGTTTTGCATCGATATGGGGTGAAACATAAGATTGCCACAACATATCACCCCAAAACAAATTGGATGAAGTGGTGAATCCTACTCGTAAGGATTGGTCTACCAGATTGGATGAGGCTTTGTGGGTGTATCCTACTTGTAAGTATTTGAGGGTGTAACATAAAATTTTTTTATAGAAAAAGTGGTGAATCCTACTGATAAGGATTGGTTTACCAGATTGGATGAAGCTTTGTGGGTGTATCGTACCATATACAGAACTCCATTGGAGATGTCACCCTTTAAGCTTATCTATGGCAAGCCATGTCACCTTCCTGTTGAACTTGAGCACAAAGAATTTTTGGCTATTAAGAAGCTGATCATGGATTGGGTTGCCACTGGCCATAAGAGGTTATTAGAATTGAAAGAAATAGAGGAGTTTTGAGCACAAACATATGAGAATGCTAAGTTGTACATGGGAAAGACCAAGCGTCGACACAATAAAAAAATAATGCCGCGAAAATTTGATCCAGGACAACAGGTGTTGTTATTCAACTCTAGGCTCAAATTGTTCACAGGTAAATTAAAATGTCGCTGGTCAGGTCCTTTTGAAGTGGCCCAAGTGTATCCTTATGGAGCTGTTAATATCAAAAACTAGAAAGCATGGGTCACATTAAAGTTAATGGGCAACGCTTAAAGCACTATGCCCATGTGGATCGAGAAAAACACTCCACTGACCTTTGAGATGTTTGAGCTAATAATTTTTTTATCTTTTTTTCTTTAATTGCTTTACTTTAATTTAATTTTTAGTACTTATTTAATACTGTTTAATTTTTGTTTTTATTTTTAAATTTTTTTGTAATTTCCAGAAATAGAATAAAGAATGTGAGATGAGCAATTGTGATATCAAGAGGAGTTTGTTGTAGTATTGCGACAAACTGGGTAAATGGATAACGTAAGGATGATCAGGTAGATAAGTCTAAGGGGGAGATGCATTTTTTTAGCTGGGCCAATTTTGTTACTTGGCTAGCCCATGGAAGAGATGTTAAACTTTTTTTTTAAGGATTAGGGCACTTTACATTCCCCACCAAAAAATCCTCTTAATTTCCTTATTTCCTCCTCCACATCATAAAACTTCCCTTGTACATTTCATTTTTTCTAAACTGTCATCATTATCTCCCTTATTTTCCTCTTCTTAACTGTTCACATCTCTTAAGTTTTGTCTAAAGTTTTCATTTTTATTACTCTTTCTCTTCAATCTCTCTTATCTTTTCTTTCACTACATTCTCCAAAATTTCTTTAGTTTTCTCCAATGGCTCACATCAAAACAACTTCCAAAACTGCTAAACCATCAGGGGTTGGTGCTACTCAGCCAAAGACATTTTTTAACAGTGCCGCAACCGCGAGATACAATAACAACATCGTGAAGTGCCCTTTCTATTTTGACCAAGGGTTTTTGTTTAAAGATGAACCATACATGGGATACAATGAATCTGTGTCCTCTATAGTAGAAAAGCATGAGTGGAATATTTTCTGTTTGCACGCCGAAGACGTTTTAGGGAAAATTGTTCGAGAATTTTATGCTCATGTCACTTCTCTAGATTCCCCTTTTATCTACATAAGGGGCACTTCCGTTCCTTTTGATGAAGACCATATTAATGCATAGTTTGGTCTTGCAGGTGTCCAAGACAAACACACATCGTTTGCTAAAAGTATCACTACTGATGGTTTAGTCTAGGTATTGGATAATTTATGTATCGAAGGAACACAATGGACTGTGTCTAGTCAAGAGTGTTATATTGTTGAGAGAGCTTTGTGGAAGCCTATTGGGAAAGTATGGTATAATTTTCTGAAGACTGACTTATGCTATCTACGCATAATACAATTGTTTCAAAAGAGAGAATGCTTTTACTGCACTCCATCAAAAGAGGGAGAAGAATTAATGTCGATAGGATCATTTTTCAGGAAGTACACCATTGTGATGAGAAGAATGTCGATAGCTTAAACTTTCCCTTACTTATTACTTCTTTATGTCGATCCACCCAAGTCCTTCTCAATGCAGATGAAGATATCACCCTAACAAGGGTGGACTGACTAGGACCATCTTTGCCAAGATCCAAGGCATTGATGCTGTCAAGGCAACTCAGCATAGTCATGCCACCACTTCTTCTGCTACATATTCTCCCATGACAACACCTTGAGTTTCTCACAGCTTACTTGAACAATAAATATTGCACTTGTTAAAGCAGGTGGAGCAGAGGATGTCCCTATTTGAAATCTAAAAGTTTCACCTGGCTAAGGAGGCAATCTAGGCCAATGGCGGCAAGCTGAATATTGGGCCTATGTGAGGAGTAGGGATTTGGTGTTCAGGAGATCCATGCAAAAGAATTTTACAAAGCCAATTCTAGAATTTCCTGTATTCCTTATCGGTTTGCTCCTATTTTCTGATGCTACTGAGGAGCCCACTCAACCTGCTACCGAGGAGCACACTCAAACTGCTTTCGAGGAGCTGAAAAAGATGGCATCTTTAAATATTGAGAAGGATGATAAAGAAGAAGATGATGGCATTGCCACTAATGCCACCACCAAAGGTAAGGATCCTGTTCCACCTTCGCCACCAGCTCCCATAATTGCATAGGACCGTGACATTGATCATATAATTGATGAGTTAGTAAAAATTGATAAGGAGGGGGAAGAAATGAACCCCAAAAAGAGGAAGTGGCAGTATAAAGTTAATGACCAAAAATCTACTCGTTAGGCAGAATGAAGTATCTACATGCTAGTCCAAGCCAACTAAGTTTTTTCTTTTGTTCTTTCATGCATCTTGTATTTCATTTTTTTTGTCATGGCATTTGTTGTTCAAATTTCTTCGTTGGTTGTTCTCTTATATATATCTGGTTATGCATTGAGGACAATGCATCCCTTAGGTTTGGGGGTGTGTTGTGCATTTATGCTGCATTTTATATTTAGTATGTATGATAATTTTAGTATAGTCATTTTAGTATAGTTAATCAATTTTTCCAACTACAATGTAACTATTAAGTATTTGCCTATGAGGAGTACAATCTGTACTTAGATGTTCAATGATGAGCTTAGATCTTCAATATATCTAGAACATGTGATAGTGAATTAGGTAAATTTAGCTTAGGATTGGTTGCTTGAAAATTAATTTCTAAAAATGAGATGTCTTATACTCAATTTTTCGAGTTGTAGTGAGTATCTTCTAATGAAATTAGGGACTTTGAAGCCAAATTTAGTCATATTGCCTTGGCATTATTAATTAAATGACTGTGGACAATAGGCACTCCAATGCTTAGAATTGTTGAGTAAGTCAGCACCACTTTGTTTGCTCCATCATGTTGTTGACTAGAAATGTAAGTTTAAGTAAGGGTGTGTAAGAGAAAATAAATAAATTAGGGGCACTCCGCTGTAGTAATGGGCTAAGTAGCTAAAGATGTAGTTGTTTGCTCCATCCATCTTCTAGGTTAAAAGCCTTAGCTTTAAGAGTGATTTATATTTAAATTGTGACACGGTTGAGTATTAGGTAATTTGGTGTATGCTCCATTGTGATTATCAAGTCAAATAATTTTTTGACATGCTAAATCCCTTAATATGCTAACATTAAAAAAAAGCACAAATGTAAATGATTTATACATTTCATGTATACTTAGAGCAAGAGTAACTTGAGTTTAGGTAACAAATGAACTGAGTAAATTAGGAGATATTTGCTATGGCCAGAACATATATGAAACTTAGAAAATCTTGTTTTCAGGGAGCAATTTTCTACACTATCCTTGTTAAATTAAACCTTTGAAACTCAAACAAGTTTTTTTTTGTATCAAGAAGATAGTTGAGAACTGATGTATAGATGGGTCTTCGAATAGATTGACAGTACAAGATGGGTACATCTACTGGCAATACTACTGCATACATACACTTATGCATATTTTGCTTGAGGACAAGCAATAACTCAGGTTCGGGAGTGTGATAACTCTTGAAAAGAGTTATCATTCATGCCTTTAGACCTAGCTAATTGCTTGTACTTGGGTATATTTAGTGACATTTTAGGACATTTCATTATTATTTTTATCATTGCATTAGGAGCTTGGATTGTGTTTTTATGCTAGATACTTTTAATTGCATGTAGAAGGGTTCTATTTGGTGGTTTGGTAGGTCCAGGATGTGGAGAAAGAAATAAAGGAATAAAGGTTTTTCGTGGGAAAAGGTTGGACTATTTTCCAAGATGAATGCTGTGGAAATTTCAGGAAGGTGACCGAGTCAACACTCAACGCATACCAGTTTCAGCCCAACTGTACTTGTACTAGAAAAATCTACCTAGAAAAGAGGAGAAGATATCGTGGGCTGTTGGAGTTACCTTAGGAAGAAAAGCGTATAAAAATCCAGGAGGAAACCCTAAAAAGTGTGGAGATCTGCAGGCAACAATAGAGGGTAGTGGCTGAGTAGAGACGGAAAGAGGAAACTAAAGGCAGTTTTTTTTAGCCACTACAGGACACTGTACTACTGGATTGTTGTTTGGTTTAGCAGCAATCATCTTCCTAAGTCCTTCTATTATTTTTTATTCTATTCTCCCGTGAATTGATTTGATTGAAACGATGTTGGGTGTTATTTTGAACTTGAATTTTAATTACTAACCCAGGAGCTAAATCTCATAGGGATGAGATTACATGATGATTATTTTATTTTCTTTAATGGTTGAAGCATATATTTGATTTTACTGAGGCGTTAGTGAAAGTAAAGGTAGATTCTTAGTAACCCCAACCTTCCAAGTCAACATCGTAGACCCTTAATCCTTTGCCGTAGTATCTTTAGCATAGTATTTTTAGTTATGTATTTATTCGCTCGCATATTATTTACTTAGTTATTCTCGTAATTTCCTTTGCACCTTTACTCTTGCTTTGCCTTAACATTTACCGGTATTAGTCAGTTTACATTTCATACATATCTTTACTATTTTAACTTACCACTGCGTACTTAACTTGGTTTTGCCATAACATTAATCATAATTCATTATAACAACTTGACCACTTTTATACCTAATCTGATCCATGTGGAGATGCTCTCACTTATCACTTTATTACTTGATTCGACGTGTATACTTGCACAATTCACATATCATTTCACACGTGACACTTACCTCATACAATTTATACAACAAAGGAATTTTCAAAACATGGAAGTAAGAAGGAACTCACCAGAAACTCTACTACAGTGATCTACGTAACAGGTTTTTACCTTTATCGCTGAGACCCTCATTAGCTTCTTGAGCTAAAAGAAAGATAATCATCCTTATTGGGTCATTAAACTAACATAACTTAACATGTATGCAAGAATCAAAATCACACAATCCAGAATTAAAAAGTTTCCTTTCTCTCAGACAGTTCTAAGGTCTATACATGCAATATTATAAACACGTAGCTTATTCAATAATAACCTAAGGGTTTATCAGAAATTACTAGTAGTTTGGTACAAGTGTGGATATTAAATAAACATTGTGAACCCTCTCAAAGAAGCTTTCTATGCTTAAGTTTTTAGAAACTTACAAAGAAATTCAAGGAAGAAGAAGATGTAAAAGTGATTTATAAAGACCACTGATATCATTATATACTTAAGCAACAGAGACAAGTTTTAGTGGAAAAACCAAATATCTCCACTAACACCCTTGATTCCCAAAATTAAGTGCACTTAACAAGTTTTAGGTCTTATAATCTATAGTACTCTAGTTCGGTTCTAACTAAGTCTGAACTAAATCCCAATTTGATTAAGTAAGTCATCATACTTAAATATAAAACAAATCTAAACAAACTACGAATTTAACAAGTTCACCAAAAAATCTGGGGTGGGCAGGTACTTAATAGAAGAGTCCACCAAACCCTAGAGTTTGCCGAAACCAGGAGTTCACCAATTGGTGAATCCCACAAAGTTCTCTACTTAGCTAAAACAATTACTTAACTTACTCAATTCTACCCTTTTCTTTACCAGTTATACGCTAAACAATAATCGAATATGGAGTTTTCGCCAGGAAAGCTGTTACAAATATGGTATAGTTATATACATATATGTAATATTTGTGGTTGAATTGTGAATTTATAGTATTTGAATGTACTTTAAATTGTTTAAAATTGGTACAAAAGGTGAGGACATGTTTGAATTGCAAAGAGTTGTTATGATATGTTATTTGTGCCCAAATGAACGTATGAAATGATAGGATTCAATTGGCATGCCAATAGGGTTATTCGCACGCTAAATGGGATAAGTATAAGAGATGACATTGATGTACAAAAATTCACTAATTGTACCGGAATCCAACGTATGTTGCGTATTATCAAGTTTGTCCCTATGGAGACCATTGTTCCTAATTGTCTCTACAAAGACCTTGGTGTGGTGGAAAAATGTATTGATATATGATATACGAGCATACGAGCCTCACACTTTGGTGTTTTGATATGGTGTAGTTACTACTCTAATGAGCTAACTGGTGTGGTGTAGTCACCTATGTATTCATATCTGTTTATTGTAGTTCATCGGGCAAAATTGTTAATGAAAAGAGAAATGAATGAATGATGATATGAATTGAAATTGGTGATGCGATCTCGTATTCGTTGATGAAATCGAGTTGCTTTGTTCCCAATCGTAAAGTTAAGTAACTAAGTTTTTGTTTATCAAAAAGGCTGTTTTCAAAGGTTGATAGTTTTAAACAAAGAAAAATGAATGAAAGGTAAGTTGATGGAAAGATGGAGTTTGAACTCAATAGCGGAAGAATGATCCACTACTAAAGAATAGAGACCCAATTCTTATGGAGCTATCAAGGGGAAAGATGGATAGAAAGATAGAACCGTGACCCATTATTTATGGAAGATAGGAACTAGTCGGTATAAGGGTTAAACACCACACTCTTTAAGTGATAAGTTTGAAAGAAACAGATTAACGCCACTAGCAAGCTAGATAAGTCAATTTGAATCACAAAAGACAACGAGAGTTGAACAACTCACAATTATGTTAAAATTCATTCAAAGATCAAAATTTGTTGCTACAAGTTACAAGCAAACTATTTATAGGCTGCTAAGTACCATCCAAATAGACAAAAAGTAATTACAACTAAATGAAGCTGGAGTTCACTTAATTCAGCTGATTAATTCCTTGAATAGCTTAATCGATCAGCTTTGACAATTGGAGTTCTCAAACAGTCATTGAAGCTTAACAGTTGAAGTTCCCGAACAGTCATTGAAGGGGACTTAAGAGTTGAGCTAAATGAATCAATAAATTGATCTGTCAATGATGTTTTTGATCCTAAGTTAATGCTTCCTTAGTGCACCAAATGTATGAGCAACCAATGAAGGCAACTTGTGGCGCCCGAAGGGTCTTTGGTGTGAACACTCGAAAAAGTGAGTTGTCATCAAACATCTCTTTCCTATATAACCTCTTTACAATATCTTATGTTAATTCTAGGACGTGTTGTTTATTTTCAAAATGAAATTCATTATCAGAAAGTTATTCTTTTTTTTAAAACATTATAAATTACAACACGTCACTTATTGCGGAAGCTTTTTAAAACCGTTGCGTATTTGAGTGGTTCTGCTAAAATATTTGATTGGTTTTGAAAACTTGAATATCCCTACTACTAGCAGTTGTAAGTCAAAACAAATAAAAACCCCAATTTAAAAGTAAAAAATCAAAAAGGCCATTATTACAATAAAATACCCCAAAATAAAAGTAAAACTATGACTAGGTACTAAGTCGAATAAAATAGGTCGTGTGGCCACCATTGAGTCCTCCGTGGCACCGAACCGCCTATGTCTGGGGATTACCTGTACAAATTAAATAGAAACGTGAGTTTACGTAAACTCAGTGTATAATTCTCCATGCAAACAAACAGATAATAATAGATAATCTTAGTTTGGGCCTAAGCCCATTTCAGTATCAGTAAACATTAGGGCCTTGGCCCATCACAGTCAGTAACAGTGAGAGTTATGCAGTTATAAAATCCTACCCAACTAGCCTCTACATTCCGTCTCCGTCCAACCCTATACTCCATGTGGGGATATAATCAACCCACCCAACCCAACACTCCAAGTAATACCGAATGCGGCACTAAACAGTAGTTGCAACTGAGCACCTAGTAAGTTAGGCTAAAAGCCTTTCAGTACACTTCCTCCAATCAATATCAATCCCCAACCCAATGCAATGCATCATACAATCATGTCATGGTATCATGCATAATCATTTTAGTGTATATAGCATGCTTAACATATAGACATACATATCGATCTCATATAGGCATACAACAGTCTTTTAATCATTTCAGTCAATTAGGGGTCTAAATAAACTTATCGACCCTACAGTATGTTCACAGTCGACTTGGGCGACCCCTGAAACCTTATCAGTCAAATAGTGAAAATGGGCCCACGACCCATGTTGCATGCCCATGTGGGCCGACACGCTTGTGTGGCCCACACGACCTAACATGGCCTCGGCCCAATAAATTCCAAACGCTTGTGTGGTTCACTAGTGTAGGCTCACGCGCCCATGAGGCCCACACAGTGTAACTCGGCCTGGCCCATGAATCACACATGGCTAGCCTCATTGATCTCACGCCCATGTTCGGTTACACGGCCTACCACATGAGCGGTCCCACGCTTGTGTGGCGTACATAGTTCCATTATTTGGCTTTTTGCGGACTAGCATTTTGAGTGATGTGATTACACACTTGATTCCGATTCTTTGCAAAAGCACTCCTGAACACCCAAGACCTATTAATTGACCAGTATAGCACTGTATTATACACCTCAATCAACAACCAATTAACAAAAAATGAAAATCATACTTCTAAGACCTTAACCGAACTCTTACCTTATGAACACCAAAAGTTTCTTTCTATAATTTGGCACCAGTACAGCCATTCGCTCCAGACTTTTGGCTATAATCACAATTAACAAAGATTCCCCAATTACCAACTTAAAAACCGAATATTAAAACACCCTTATTAGTCGTAAAATAATGATTTAATTAAGACCCAAATACCGATGGCGGTTCAATAAGCATGATCCACTTACCAACGACAACTCTGTCCTTAACTCTCCAACCTCAGCAGCAACACAAACTGCTCACTGCCTTTCGCCTACCATAAGTAACAACAATCTCCTTAGTCACCAACCAAAAATCAATTACCAAGATGCGAAAACAGTACTTACCAAACGCACAAGAGCACAACGGAGAAGACAAGTTGCGGCACGTATGAGAGTTTAAAGAAAGACTAGATTAATGGAGAAGCCAAAGGAGTAAAAGAAAGAATTTTTTCATCAAGCAATCGAAAGCAATAAAAGGAGAAGAAGAGAAAAACCAGAAGAGCAATTCAGCAGCAGTGAAGTCGGAAAAGAACGACAGAGAAAATGGATTAAAAAATGTTAAAAAGGGTAGAAAGGCCGAAATTGGGAATATAAAATCAAAATTTTTAGAAGAAGAGATCAGGTTCGGCACAACTCTGATCACTTCCTTTAATCCTCTCCTCAAAATCCTCACTACTAACCCACCACAAACCGAGCACTGTCCCACTACACCTCAAAATACCTTACTTTCCTCCACCAATCCCACAACTATCGAAATTATCCTCATTATCCCCCTAAAAATCAGGCACAACATCCTCACACTCCTAAAATATTCATAATTTTGGTCAAACTACAACACTCATACATTACAAGCAATAAAAAAATCCCCTTGATCGTGCAGAGATCCAAACCCTAGACTTCCAACCACTTACCACTCCACTTAACCTCCAGACCAGCAAGCCCATTCCGACATATTTCACCAACATTTATTTATAAGCCTACTGATTAGAGATAGGGGTTTATTCATTTAAAAACAAAAATTTGCCCAAGCTATGGCTTGAACTTGGGACCTTTCAAACACTCCCCAGAACACTTGATCACTAAAGTAGACATATATTTGTGTCACAAACACACAAAAATAAATATAAGATATTTTTAGGGCATTAAAACTCTACCCCCCTAAAAGAAAAATTTTGGCCTCGAAATTTTACCTGATCAGAACAGATGAGGGTACTGCTGTTGCATCGCATCCTTAGGCTCCCATGTGGCCTCCTCAAAGCTATGATTACACCAAAGAACCTTAACCAGTGGGATGGATTTTCTTTGTAAAACCTTTACATCTCGCTCCATTATCTGCACTGGCTCCTCCTCAAAGGTCAGATCTGGCTTGACCTCGATCCCCTCAACAGGAATAATATGCATGGGATCGAGCGGTAGTGCCTCAACATCGAGTCGTGAAAAACATCATGTATCTGATCCAAAATCTGGAGGTAATTCCAACTGATATGCCACTAGCCCCACCCGTTTTAGAATGTGATAAGGCCCACTAAATCTAGGTTTCAGCTTGCTCTTGCGACCAAACCTCAATACTTTCTTCCATGGTAAGACCTTGAGAAAAATGAAGTCCCCCATAGAATACTCTATCTCTCGATGCTTCAGGTCTGTATACGACTTCTGCTTATCAGTTACTGCTTTCAGTCGATCTCGAATCAATCTAACTTTATCCTCGGTATCAGAAACTAGTTTAGGGTCCAAAACACGCCACTCGCCTAACTCAATCCAACATGAAGGTGTACGACACCTATGACCATATAATGCCTCGTATGGTGCCATCTGAATGTTAGACTGATAGCTGTTGTTATAAGCAAATTCTGCTAGCAGCAAGTAATCCTCCCAACTGCCTCGAAAATCAATCACCCAACTCTTTAACATGTCTTCCAGTATCTAAATCACCCTCTCTGACTGACCGTCCGTCTAAGGATGGAATGCAGTACTAAAGTTTAACCTCGTACCCAGAGATTCATGTAGCTTCTTCTAGAACCGAGATGTGAAGGGAGGGTCCCTATCAAATATGATTGAAACAAGTACCCCATGCAGTCTCACTATCTCAGACACATACAATTTAGCCAGCTTCTGCAGAGAGTGGTCAGTACGAACTGGTATGAAGTGGGCGGATTTGGTCAATCAATCCACGATAACCTATACAGAATCCTTCTTTAGTAGGTGTAAGGGGTAACCCACTAACGAAGTCATAGTCATTCTCTCCCACTTCCAAAGCGAAATCTTAACTGGTTGCAACAAACCCGAAGGTAACTGATGCTCAGCCTTAACCTGCTGGCATGTCAGACATGTACCCACAAAATCTGTAACCTCACGCTTAAGACCTGGCCACCAATATAACTCACAAAGACCGCGGTACATCTTATTCCTGCCAGGATGCATTGCATAAGGACTACTATGCGCCTCTCGTAGTATGGACTGCTTCAATTCAGTATCCTTTGATACACAGATTCTCCCACGAAAACAAAGCACCCATTCGCTATTCCGTCTAAAATCCTCGGTATTCCCATTCTCAACCTGTCGGAAACGAAGCCCCAGCGACTCAACCTCTATCTGTTTACCTTTAATCTGTTCTATCCACGTCAGTTTCACTTGAAGTTCGACCAACAAACTACCATCCTCAAATAAACTGAGACGAGCAAACATCGCCTTCAGGTTAGTCATAGCTTTATGTCTCAGTGCGTCAACCACCACATTAGCCTTACCAGGGTGGTATTCAATAGTACAGTCGTAGTCCTTAAGCAGTTCAATCCATCTATGCTGCCTAAGATTCAGCTCCTTCTGAGTGAGGAGGTACTTGAGGCTCTTGTGCTTGGTGTAAATGATACACTTCTCACCATACAAGTAATGCCTCTAGATTTTCAGTGCGAATACCACTGCGGCCAGCTCCAAGTCATGCGTCGAATAGTTCGCCTCATGAGTCTTAAGCTGACGAGACCCATACGCTACCACCTTACCCTCTTGCATCAACACACATTCCATATCAGAATAGGGGCCTCAGTCAATACAGTTTTGAGCTTTTCAAAGCTCTCTTGTTGCGTATCAGTCTAGTTAAACAGCACACATTTACATAGTAGCTTAGTCAATGGTGTTGCAATCAGTAAGAAACCCTCTACAAATCGTCGATAATACCCTGCCAGTCCCAGAAAACTACAAATCTCAAATGCAGTCTTAGGTTGTTTCCAATCCAATACTGTCTCAATCTTTCGAGGATCGACCCTAATCCCCTCAACAGAAACCACATGGCCTAAAAATGTTACTTCCTGTAACTAGAACTCATATTTACTGAACTTGGTGTATAATGTTTCTCTCGCAAAATCTGTAGAACCACTCTGAGGTGTTCATTGTGTTCATCCTCAATTTTCGAATACACCGGTATATCATCAATAACTACTACTACGAACCGATTTAGATAGGGCTGGAACACTCGGTTCATCAAATCCATAAAAGCTATCGGTGCATTCGTCAGTCCAAATGGCATCACTAGGAACTCGTAGTGACCATAGCGAGTCCTAAATGTCATCTTATGCACGTCAGCCTCTTTAACTCTAAACTGGTGATACCCTGACCATAGATCAATCTTGGAGAAAACTGAAGCACTTCAGAACTGATCAAACATATCGTCTATCCTTGATAGGGGCACTTATTCTTTATGGTCAACTTGTTTAGTTTCCGGTAATCAATACACATTCGCAAGGATCCATCATTCTTTTTCACAAATAGAACAGGTGCTCCTGATGGAAACATACTAGGGCGAATGAATCCACGATCTAATAGCTCTTGGATCTGGGCCTTAAGCTCCATAAGCTCTTTTGGTGCCGTTCTATAAGGAGCAATAAACACTGGAGCTGTACCAGGAAAGAGCTCAATCCCAAATTCTACTTCCCGATTCGAAGGTAACCCAGGTAGCTCTTTAGGAAAAATGTTTAGAAACTCCTTAACCGTCTTTATATCCATAACCGAAGAATCCCCAGAATCTAAAACACTACTATAAGCTAGATATGTCTCACATCCTTTACGAACCAACTTTTCGGCCCTTAATGTAGAAATCATATTCGATAAGTAGTTCTGACGTTCCCCAAATACAACTATCTCGCTATCCTCAGTTCTCAGTACAACCCGTTTAGTGGCACAATCCAAGCTTACTCGGTGTTTAACTAGCCAGTCCATGCCCAGTACCAGATCAAATTCTCTAAATAGCAGTTTCATAAGATCAGCCAGAAAGATAGCCCCTTATACCTTTAAAGGGACATCTCTAAATAACTTGTTAACCTGGACGGATTGCCCCAATAGACTCAATACAGTAATTTCACTCGATGTATTCTCAATTAGAATCCCCAAATTTTCAGTAACAGAACAGGCAATATAAGAATGAGTGGATCATATATTTATCAATGCAGTATAAGGTACATTATGGATAAAGAACGTACCCGTGATGACATCCGGAGCATCCCCATCCTCTCAATGATGTGCAGCATAAACTAAAGTTGACTGCCTCACCTCAGTCTGATTAGCATTTCTGCTCAGTGCTCTATGACCACGGCCCAAACCATTACCACCTCTAACCTGACACGACCTCTCAGTGGCTACTGTACTACTCTCGGTGGTGCAGTACCCATGCCAGAAGCTTGCATCTGATCAGACCTCCACGAAAAATCTCTAATACGGTGCTCTAAAGAACCACACCTTAAACAAACACCAGTTCTTTTCCAACACATGCCTTGATGGCGTCTACCACAATCAGTACACGACAGTATTGCTGAGCTTTTTAGGGGTATTGCTGGAGACTGTGCATCGTCCCCAGTCACTCTGTCTTGTGACCCAATCTCAATGATAGGCGACACTGGCGTCTCACTAGTGTTTAGATTTGGCATACTGCCCAGTGAAGTGGACTCAGCTCGATCCCCTTTACGGCCTCTACCTCAGCCTCTAGTACCCCATTAAGGAGTACCTCGTGCACTCATCGTCTAGTCGCGCTTATATGTATTAAAATTTTTATGAATCAGTTTACAATTCAATAGTTATTAGTAGATGTTTTATGGAAACAGTTTCAGTAGTTTAGAGTTTGTGTTCGTACGACGCAGTGTGTATCAGTGTCTATCAGTTTTACTACAGTATTAGTATACACTAATTTGAGTCTTTTCAGTATAATCTACCTATAGTAGTCTCGGTTTGTACTATCTATAGTACTTTCAGTATCAAATTAGTTTTAGTTTAAAACACATAAAGGCTTAAAAGAACTTGTAAGATCGGCGCCGGAGGCTCGGTGTATCTTACATTCAATTAAAATGTTTCAAATCATTTAGAAATCAGTGCTTTAAAAACCAAGTTTTAAAACCCAAATCCACAGTCGAGTTTTGCAACCTGGCTCTGATACCACTAAATGTAACACCCCAAACCTGGCCTAGACGTTCTGGTCGAATCTAGCGATGTCACATAGTAATGTTGTTTGAAAAAGTGAGTTGTCGTCAAAAATCTCTTTCCTATATAACCTCTTTACAATATCTTATGTTAATTCTAGGACGTGTTGTTTATTTTCAAAACAAAATTCATTATCACAAAGTTATTTTTTGTAAACGTTATAAATTTCAACATGTCACTTATTGCGGAAGCTTTTTAAAACCGTTGCATATTTGAGTGATTCTACTAAAACGTTTAATTGGTTTTGAAAACTCAAATATCCCTACTACTAGCAGTTGTAACTCAAAACAAATAGGTCGTATGGCCATCGCTGAGTCCTCCTTCTCATCGAACTATTTATGTCTGGGGATTACCTGTATAGATTAAACAGAAGGGGTGAGTTTACGTAAACTCAGTGTGTAATTCCCTATGCAAACAAACAAACAATAGCAGATAATCTCAGTTTAGGCCTAAGCCCATTTCAGTATCAGTAAGCATTAAGGACTTGGCCCATCACAGTACAGTAATAGTGACACTTATGCAGTTATAAAATCCTACCGAACCAGCCTCTACACTCTATTTTTGTCCAACCCTACACTCCATGTGGGGATATAATCAACCCACCCAACCCTACACTCTAAGTAGTACCGAATGCGGAACTAGATAGTAGTTGCAGCTGAGCTGCTAGTAAGTTAGGCTAAAAGCCTTTCAGTACACTTCCTCCGATTAATATCAATCCCCAACCCAATGGAATGCATTATACAATCATGTCATGGTATCATGTATAATCATTTTAGTGTAATAGCATGTTTAACATACAGACATACATATCTATCTCATATAGGCATATAATAATATTTTAATCATTTCAGTCAATTAGGGGTCTAAATAAACTTATCGACTCTACAGTAGATTCACAGTCGACTTGGGCAACCCGTGCAACCCTATCAGTCAAACAGTAAAAATGGGTCCACAGCCCATGTTGCATGCCCACGACCCAAAATGGCCTTGGCCCAATAAATTCCAAACGCATAAGTGGTTCAGCCATGTGGGCCCACGAGCCTATGAGGCCCACACGGCCCAACTCAGCCTGGTCCATGAATCACACATGGCTAGCCTTATCGATATCATGTCCGTGTTCGATTACACGGCCTACCACATGAGCGGTCCCACACTTGTATGGCGTACATAGTCCCATTATTCGGCTTTTTGCCGACTAGCATTTTGAGTGATGTGATTACACACTTGATTCTGATTCTTTGCAAAAGCACTCCTGAACACCCAAGACCTATCAATTGACCAGTATAACACTGTATTATACACCTAAATCAACAACCAATTAACTAAAAACGAAAATCATACTTCTAACACTTTAACCGAACTCTTACCTTATGAACACCAGATGTTTCTTTCTATAAATTGGCACCAGCACAGCCCTTTGCTCCAGACTTTTGGTTGTCACCACAATTACCAAAGATTCCCCAATTATCAAGTTAAAAACCAAATATTAAAACACCCTTATTAGTCGTAAAACAATGATTTAATCAAGACCCCAATACCAATGGCGGTTCGATAAGCATGATCCACTTACCAATGATAACTCTGTCCTTAGCTCTCTAACCTCAGTAGCAACACAAACCGCTCACTGTCTTTTGCCTACGATAAGTAACAAAAATCTCCTTAGTCACCAACCAAGAATCAATTAACAAGCTTCAAAAACACTACTTACCAAACGCACAAAAGCACAACGGAGAAGACAAGTTACAACACGTAAGAGAGTTTAAAGAAAGACTGGATTAATGGAGAAGCCAAAGTAGTAGAAGAAGGAATTTTTTAGCAAGTCAGCAGCAGTGAAGTAGGAAAAGAAGGGGGAGAGAAAATGGATTCAAAAATTTCAAAAGGGTTAGAAAGGTTAAAATTGGGAGTATAAAATCAAAATTTTGAGAAGAAAAGATCAGGTTTGGCACAACTCTGATCACTTCCCTTAATCCTCTCCTCAAATTCCTCACTACTAACCCACCACAAACTGACCACTTTCCCACTACACCTCAAATACCTTACTTTCCTCCACCAATCCCACAACTACCGAAATCACCTTCATTATCCTCATAAAAATTAGCCACAAGATCCCCACACTCCTCAAATACTCAGAATTTCAGTCAAACTACAACACTCATACGGTACAAGTAATAAAAATAAATCCCCTTAATCGTGCAGAGATTCGAACCCCAAACCTCCAACCACTTAACACTCTACTTAACCACCAGACCAGCAGGCTCATTCTGACATATTTCACCAACATTTATTTATAAGCCTACTGATTAGAGATAGGGGTTTATTCATTTAAAAACAAAAATTTGCCCGAGCTAAGGCTTGAACTTGGGACCTCTCAAACATTCCCCAGAACACTTAACCACTAAAGCATGCATATATGTGTGTCACAAACATACAAAAATAAATATAAGAGATTTTTGGGGTGTTACATTAAGATTCAGATGATCCTTTCAGTCAGGATTATTTGTGTTCGAATAGGGATTCCTACCCCTATTAGCAATATAACTTACGTCCTCCGGCCGATTCAACATGTCAGTTTCTACTCTTTTTAGTTTGATAATTGTCTCCAACCGATTCAACTTCTCCAAGATTTGGTGATATTTATCTTTCTCACTGATTATTTTCACGGTTGGAGGTTTTGGATTGTATGTTAATCTCTCATTTAGCCACACTCTGTTATAAGTGTGGTGCATAAGAGATCTTTCGGCTGCTCTGTCTATACTAGTTTTGATATTATTGTCCACCCTGTTATAGAATATTTGAATTTGGAGCCATTCTTGCAATCCATGATGGGGGCACTTCCATATCATTGATTTGAGTCACTCCTATGCTTTGTACAATGTTCCTCTAAATTGTTTAAAATTTACGAAGTCACATATAAGCTGAATGGTGCGAATGATTGGGAAAATTTATGGAGAAATTTTTTTGCTAATTCATCCCATATTGTGATGGATCATGGTTCGAGGGAATTTAACCATTCAGTGGTGTTGTCACATGATGAAAATTGAAATAATCAAAGATGAAAAACATCACTGGTTACTCCGTTATATTTGGAAGTGTAGCATAGTTGAAGGAATCACTTCAAATGTTTATTTGGATCCTTCATATTTCCCTTGAACTGTAACGTGTTCTGGATCTAGATTGTGGTTGTCTTTACCTCGAAATTATTTACATTAATCGACGGGCTTTCAATACTACATCGCACGACATCTAACATAGGTAATGCGAACTCAGGCAATGTTCATTGAGCCATCAGTAGCTCTTCACAGATTTGTTCTTGTTGTTCAAATGGATCGTCAAACAACGAATTCTCTTGGGGTAAATCAATTATCGTAGCTAGATTGTTTTTTCTTACTTTTTGATGACACCTTAGGAGTTGTTTCAGATCAGGATACACCTTAATAGAGATGTTTCTGCTTCGATTCATTCACCAAAATCTAATACGATAAAATAAAAATTAGTAATTAAATTAGAGAATAAAAGAAATCTTATCTATAAATTTTAATTTTCCTATTTATCTTATTAATTGTAGAAAATAAAATTTAGATTTAATGTTAAAACCTTCCTAGCAAAGGCGCCAACAACGTGACCGCTACACATTTGGACAGAAAATATTGTAATAAAAGAAATGAAAATAAGACAATGGTGTCTTCAAGTATACGTGTCAAATTGTAATATAGTAAGTGTTACAATGGAACATAGGGAAGTATTCCGAGGATCGTACCTAAATGATTTCCTAGGGTTTAAACATACATGATTTAAAACCAGTTAATTCCTTTAAGAAACCCATATTCCTCCATTAACTACTCCCACACCTACTCATTAATCTTTCTAGAGACTTAGCCTCTCATAGAGCTAGATGCCATAACTCTTAGATTTAATTTAGAGATACAAAATAACACAAATAAATTAAATAAGAGAGGTAAGAAATTAATAATTTGATAAAATCGGGTGTGATTGGAGTGGCGTAATCTCATAATCATTAACGGATCATGATGTTTGGAAACAAAAAATAAAAGAAAATGTTGAATACTTCGATATAAATACATAGGTTCAAATTGAACCTAGTTGAAATGAATTAAAAATCTTCAAATGGAAAAGAAAACAAACTTTAAACCTAAATCTACTAACTACGACTCCTAAAGGCTTGCCTATATGTTGGCCATAGCCTTTCTATTTATATTGATGTTTAGAAACCCTAATTAGGTATATTACAAGCCCTTATCCCGAAAATAATTGATTTTGTGGATGATTTTAACCTTGACTTTACTTGTGTCCCATGTTCAGCTATGTGTTGCGACATAACCAAGGTTTGTCTAAAAACGACATCAATTTTCAAAGCTAGGAGTTTCGACTTCTTGTGTTGCATCTCAAGAAGCTTGTGCTATACTCGAGTCTTATTCTTAAGCCAGCCCTCTAAACCCGGCCTAAATATTATGAACGAATCTCGAAGATCACATTGGCCATGATAATGGAAATGTAAAACATTTAGAAGTTTTCTCTTAAAAATAGTCGTTGCTAAAAATGTCCTTATGACTTTTTGAAGAAAAACTAAATTTAGTTCATATCGTTTAGCCTTAGAAAACTCAAGTATCGATATTTTTTAGCAAAACATCGTATTTCAATTAAAACATCAAAGCGAACAATTTATGAAATGACCCAAAATTCACGGGCATCGAAAAAGCACAATATCGGGCCTCCGTCTTAGTGGAATGTGTCGTAAATAATTATTAGAAATATTTATGAGACTATTGGTGTGCCTAATTAGGTTATAATTAGGTGAATTTAGCTTAATTAAGAGTAATTAGGAAAAAGGACTAAAGTGAATAAAGGGTAAAACTTGAATTGTAGATTAAAAGAAAATAAAAAGGACCAAAATGGAAAATAAGCCATTTAGCATAAGTTGAGGAGACAAACAAAATTTTTTTGTTTAATTAATATAAATAAATAAATTAGTTATAAATTTAATTATGTTAAATTATAATAATTATATTACAATTAACAAAATAAGGACAAGTGTATGGTGATGATAAAACACATGTGTAATAAATATATGTAAACATTTGTAGTATAATTATTTATTTACTTATATTTTAAGCTAAAGATATTTATTATAATAATTATTAAATTGAAGCCAAGTGTATGGTGATAAAAATATACAAATGTAATAATGGTATTTATACATTTGTAATATATTTATTCAATTACTTTTTAAGTAAGTAGATATTTATTATATTATATTATTATTATTGTTAACTAATATATATATGATAAAGTAAAAAAAAGAAGCAAGAAACAAAACAAAGAAGAAAAGAAATAGAGACCAATTCGAAACAGGAGAAAAGAAAGAAGAAAAGAAAAAGAAAAGGAACAACTAGGATTTTGAAGCTTAAAGCTTTAATTGGTAAGTCAATCAAGTCATTTTCTTTTAATTTTTATGTTTTAGAAGTTTTGGATCAATGTTTTGTTGAAATCAAGTTGAAGTTTTGAAAATTCTTAGGTTTTTGAATATAGTTCATGTTGAACAATTTGATGAATTAGGGGTTTAATTGATAGAAATTTTAGTTAGAATTAATTAAAGGATTAAATTGTAAAGTAAGCTATAAGTTTTGCATAGTAGAGACTAAATTGCAAGAATTTTGAAATTAGGTATTTTTGATGAAATTTAGATAGTTATGTCTAAGTTTGGTTGAAATTTGAGTAGAAATAAAGTATGAATTAAGACAGGAAAGTAAGTGAATTTAATTAGGACCAAATTGAATTTATGGTAGAAATTGAATAGGAAAATTTAAATATTAGATAGAAATTAATATTTTATTAATGATTATGAAAATTATCCTAATTTTTCGTAGCTAATATCGCACCCGAGGCATCCACGAAGAAAGGAAAAGAAAAAGTGGACGAGGAGTAGACACCAGAATCAAGGCCTATATTACTATAATTCAAGTCTAATTATTATTAATTATTGTGTTTTAGTTGAAATGCTTGGTAAATAAATAAGGTAAGAAATTTGGTATGATAATATTGCTTTGAATGGAGTTGATTTCAAGTGAATATGATTATTGAAATTAAGTATTGATATTGAATTGAATGAAATTAGATTGAATTGAGATTATATGTGAGTAATTGAGATGAATATTGAATTAAGAAAGTGAAATTGAAATGGTTTGAATTGAATTATTGAACTATTGTGGTATTGAACTGGAATATTGAAATCGGTGATTAAAATGGATTTTATTGGAATTGGATTGAGAAAGTGGAAATTGATATGTGACACTAATGCTGGAAGTGAATTTGCTTATCAAAATTGAATGAAATATTGATTGAAATGTGAAATTGAACCAAATGGAAGATATGAGATATTGTGATTGAAATGGCATTAATTGAAATTGAATTGAGAAATATATATATTGAATACCCTATTAACTAGTTAGACTAAGTCGGATATAGTTGGCATGCCATAGGATTTGGAAGAGTACGGAATTTATAAGCTTTGCCGATCAGGCACTTAATGTGTCGTATATCAGGCACTTTATGTGTCGTATATCAGGCACCTCGTGTGTCGTATTAGGCACGTCGTGTGTCGTTTCAGGTACTTATGTGTCGTATACTGATCAGGTACTATGTACCGTTTTAGGCACAATGTGCAGTACTGGTGTGTTTGGGTTTGAATCCTTGTATCCACCAAAGTCCGATTCATGTTAATAGGGGAAAATAAAAGAATTGAAGTAAGGAATGATATTGAATTATGAATTATGTGAATATTTGAAGGTATCTTGATTGGAATTTAAAAGCGATTTGAATTGAACTAAATTGATTTGAAATTAGACATTGAATTGAGATGTGAAAATGAAATGTGAGAATCATGGGTTTAAGAAACAAATAAAGATAAAGTTTATGAAATAGTTTTTGGTAATATGAGATGATGTAAAAATTTAAGTAAAGAAAAGCAAATTGAAATTGTTATTGAAAGACTAATGTCGTAAGGCCTTAGATATGAAATAGAATAAGTTATTTAATTGAGATATAGAAATGAAATATATGAAATAATGATTTTATGAAATGGTTATTGATGAAATGCATGAAATGGATATTGATATAGTAAAAACTTATATAAGTTAAAATGAAGAGAAACTATTTAAAATACATTTTATTAAAATAAAATTAAAGTTTAAATGCATGAATGATTTATTAAAGGTAAAATAGTGGTAATATTTAATGTGTATGTATATATATTGTTTTTACCTTAAGTATTTGAATTATATTAATACCACTGGGTGTATACTCAGCGTACGGTTTGTTTCTGTGCGTAGATTAGATACAGAAGTTTTTTGAAGAGTTGAATTTGAGATTGCAAGCTTTCATCTCATCACATCTTCAAGCAACAACAGGGTATGTTTTCAAATTTTGAATAGAATGACATGTACTTAGAAAAAATATTAAGTATTTTCAAGTGTCCATTTTTATGTTCAAATATATTAATAATTAGCCAAGAACTAATTTGGCACGAAATGTAATATTCCTATATCAGGTTCCTTAAGTCGAACATGGTATAAGGGTATTAGATTTATTGGTATCAGAGCCTAGGCTTTCTGATTATTGGGAAAAGAACGAGTCTAGAAGTACATGCCATATAGGATATATCGATGTGATGAGATGTGATATCAGTATTAGAGGCATTGATAAGTTTGAAAATATGAATTATTACTAATAAGAAAATGATTTTTGAATTAGTTAGTAATGACTTAAGAGGGAAATAGATAAATACTGGAATTTGATAAAAACTTATTTCTGTTATAGGTATTGGAAGAAATGACAATAAATCTGATATTGCCTGATGAGATAACAACTTCAGCACAGAAGGATAAAGTTGATAGGATGATGAGAGAAGTGCAAGATTATAGAATGAAACCAGAAGAAGAAATTGTTCAACACCTTATTACTGTAAATCGAAAGATGCAAGAAGTATTATGGAAGGGTCATGAACTGATTAGAAAGAATAAATTGCAATACTTGACCCTTAGAGGGCCATTAATAGAACGAGAGCATCAAATGATTTTAGACCAACTTTGGAAGACATTGGTACCACAAACTTATTGGAATATAGTTATATACTTTGTAAAGTCTATAATCTCTGAAGGAGCAAGGAAGATAGCGAGACAAAGTGTAGGCTCACGAAAGTTGACTAGGAAGCAAGATGTCTTTAACATGCCATTGATGGAAAAATTAGCTGTTAGGAAATTACCAAAGGAATTTATAGATTCGATACCCGTTATAAGGATGGAAGAGGAAGAAGATCCTGAGAAATTTCCAAATTGGATCGTAGAAGATGAATTTGAAGAGAATTTAGAACTTAATATAGAGAGTTTTTCGGGGGAAGATACAAAATTAGAGATGGAAGAAGACACAGAAATGGATTTAAGTGGTTAAAAGTAAAAGTTAAGGACTAGTAAATATGAAGGAAAATAAATATATATATGTATATATATAATTGTACATGTACAAAATGAGAACTTAGAAAATCAAAGCTTTTAAATGAAAATTATGGTATATTAATATAAGTTTAGTCTTTTGGAAATAGAAGAGATAATAGAAATATGAGAAGTAAAATAGAATAGTAATATTTTTCAATTATGAAGATCAGAAAGTGAATTTTTTTTAGAAAGAATTATGGAAAGAAATAAAAACCTTAGTTAAAAAATAAGAAGAAGAAATAGCAAAGTTGTAAATTGTGTAATAAAAGAGGCAAACTTTGAAAAGAACAGTTACCTCGAGGAGATTGTTGGCAGCGGCCGGACCAATAGATTTCTAAGAGGTTTGGATTAAGAGTAATAACTCTGATCCATTACTGGAATAATCATTGTTTGCCTCGAAAAGAGAAAGGAAATGAAAATGATAAAATAAAAGTATAACAAAGTAAAGCCTCAAAATAATAATATATATAGGATTATAAGAATAACTCTAAAGATAATCTACTAAAGGTTTCGATTCTTATGGAAAGAATATTGTCATTTATAGTGATGGTTCTTGAACGGTTTTAGTCGTGTTTTGATGTAAGAATAGAAGTGACTGTTTATGCATCTCGTCAGCTAAAAATGTATGAACGTAATTATCTGACACACGATTTAGAAACTAGCTATTGTGGTTTTTGCTCTAAAGATTTTGATACACTATTTGTATGATGAACAGTGTTATGTTTATACTGATCATAAAAGTCTCAAAAATATTTTATCTTAAAAGGGAGTTGAATTTAAGACAATGTCGTTAGATAGAGCTTTTGAAAAATTTTGATTGCGTTATTGAGTATTACCCTGATAAAGCTAATGTTATAGCTGATGTATTAAGTAGGAAAGCAGCAATTGAATTACGAACAATGTTTGCTCAGCTTAGTATCAATGAAGATGAAAGCTTATTGGCTGGATTAAAAATTAAGTCGGTGATGTTGATCAGATTAAGTTAGTGCAGTTAGGAAATGAAAATTTGGTGAAAAAAAAAGAAATAGTTCAGAATGGTATATTAGAAAATTTCAACCTTACTAATTGTGATTTCTTGAGATTTCACAATCGAACTTGCGTTCTGGATATTTCTAAATTGAAAAAGTTGATACTTCGCAAAGCTCATAATAGTCCTTTTGTTTTCCATCCTAGAGGAATGAAAATATATTACGATTTACAAAAATTTTATTGGTGGTCAAGAGTGAAACGAAATGTGGTTGAGTATGTGGATAAATGTTTAACTTATCAATGAGTTAAGGTGGAGCATTAGGTTCCTACTAGATTACTTCAGTTTATTAACATTCTTGAATGGAAATGGGAATTGTGTCACTATATTTGTAATAGGACTACCCTTATCAGCAAGTAAAAACAATGCTATTTGGGTGATTGTTAATGGGCTTATGAAATAAGCTCATTTTGTAGCAGTCAGAACTGATTTGTCACTTTAAAAAAAACTTGTTGAAGTTTAAATCCAGGAAATTATAAGGGTGTGCGGTATTTCTATATATTGAATGAGAGAAAAAATGATAGGGCTAAAATTAATTCAAGAAATGGAGGAAATTGTTAAGAAGATTCGAGATAGACTAAATGCAGCTTCAACAGATAGAAATCATATACAGATTTAAAACGCTGGCATATTGAGTGTTCTATTGGCCACAAAATATTTTTAAAGTATAGCTTTGGAAAAAAATATTGAGATTAGGCCGAAAAGAAAAACTGAGTCCTCGTTTTATTAAGCCGTAAGAAATTATAGAAAGAGTTGGACTAGCTACCTATTGCTTAGTATTGCCTCTGAAATTATAGAAGATTCATGATGTTTTTCATGTTATTATGCTATGGAGATATAGATTAGACCATTCTCATATTATTTCGACAAAAGATATTAGCTCGGAAGGTAAAAGAGTTACGGAGTAAAAAGGTTTTCTTAGTGGAAGTGTTGTGGAGAAGTCATAGTGTAGAAGAAGAAATTTGGGAACCGGAAGAAACTATGAGATTTCAGTACCCCCATTTCTTTTCAGGTAAATTTCGAGGACAAAATTTATTAAAGGGGAGAAATGTAATGACCCAAAATTCACGGGCATCGGAAAAGTGCAATATCGGGCCTTCGTCTTAGTGGAATGGGTTCGTAAATAATTATTAGAAATTTTTATGAGACTAGTGGTTTGCCTAATTAGGTTATAGTTAGGTGAATTTAGCTTAATTAAGAGTAATTAGGAAAAAGGACTAAAGTGAATAAAGGGTAAAATTTGAATTGTAGATTAAAAGAAAATAAAAAGGATCAAAATGGAAAACAAACCATTTAGCATAAGTTGAGGCGGCAAACAAAACAAAAATCTAATTATGTCAAATTATAATTAATAATTTTGTTTGTTTAATTAATATAAATAAATAAATTAGTTATAAATTTAATTATGTTAAATTATAATAATTATATTATAATTAATAAAATAAGAACAAGTGTATGGTGATGATAAAACACGTGTAATAAATATATGTAAACATTTGTTGTATAATTATTTATTTACTTATATTTTAAGCTAAAGATATTTATTATAATAATAATTATTAAATTGAAGCCAAGTGTATAGTGATAAAAATATACAAATGTAATAATGGTATCTATACATTTGTAATATATTTAGTCAATTACTTTTTAAGTAAGTAGATATTTATTATATTATATTATTATCATTATTATTATTGTTAACTAATATATATATGATAAAGTAAAATAAAAAACAAACAAACAAACAAACAAAACAAAGAAGAAAAGAAACAGAGAGCAATTCGAAACAGGGGAAAGGAAGGAAGAAAAGAAAAGGAAAAGGAAAAACTAGGTTTTGAAGCTAAAAGCTTTAATTGGTAAGTCAATCAAGTTCTTTTCTTTTAATTTTGATGTTTTAGAAGTTTTGGAGCAAAGTTTTGTTGAAATCAAGTTGACGTTTTGAAAATTCTTAGGCTTTTGAATATAGTTCATGTTGAACAATTTGATGAATTAGGGGTTTAATTGATAGAAATTTTAGTTAGAATTGATTAAAGGATTAAATTGTAAAGTAAGCTATAAGTTTGCATAGTAGGAACTAAATTGCAAGAATTTCGAAATTAGGTATTTATGATGAAATTTAGATAGTTATGTCTAAGTTTGGTTGAAATTTGAGTAGAAATAAAGTATGTATTAAGACAGGAAAGTAAGTGAATTTAATTAGGACCAAATTGAATTTACGGTATAAATTGAATAGGAAATTTTAAATATTAGACAAAAATTATATTGTATTAATGATTATGAAAATTATCCTAATTTTTCGTAGCTAATATCGCACCCAAGGCATCCACGAAGAAAGGAAAAGAAAAAGTGGACTAGGAGTAGACACGAGAATCACGGCTTGTATTACTATAATTCAAATCTAATTATTATTAATTATTTTGTTTTAATTGAAATGCATGGTAAATAAATAAGGTAAGAAATTTGGTATGATAATATTGCTTTGAATGGAGTTGATTTCAAGTGAATATGATTATTGAAATTAAGTATTGATATTGAATTGAATGAAATTAGATTGAATTGTGATTATATGTGAGTAATTGAGATGAATATTGAATTAAGAAAGTGAAATTGAAATGTGATTATTGAATAGAAATTGAAATGGTTTGAATTGAATTATTGAACTATTGTGGTATTGAACTAGAATATTGAAATCGGTGATTGATATGGTTTTTATTGGAATTGAATTGAGAAAGTGGAAATTGATATGTGATACTAATGCTGGAAGTGAATTTGCTTATCGAAATTGAATGAAATATCTATTGAAATGTTAAATTGAATCAAATGGAAAATATAAGATATTGTGATTGAAATGGCATTAATTGAAATTGAATTGAGAAATATATATATTGAATACCCTATTAACTAGTAAGGCTAAGTCAGATATGGTTGGCATGCCGTAAGAATTGGAAGAGTACGGGATTTATCGGCTTTGCCGATTTGGCACTTTATGTGTCGTATTTCAAGCACCTCGTATGTCGTATTAGGCACCTCGTGTGTCGTTTTAGGCACTTATATGTCGTATACTGGTTAGGTACTATGTACCATTTTAGGCACAATGTGTCGTACTGGTGTGTTTGGGTTGGAATTCGTGTATCCGCCAAAGTTTAAGTCATGTTAATAGGGAAAAATAAAAGAATTGATGTAAGAAAGGATATTTAATTATGAATTATGTGAATATTTGAAGGTATATTGATTGGAAATTAAAAGCGATTTGAATTGAACTAAATTGATTTGAAATGAGACAATGAATATGGATGTGAGAATGAAATGTGAGAATCATGAGTTCAAGAAACAGATAATGATAAAGTTTATGAAATAGTTTTTGGTAATATGAGATGATGTAAAAATTTAAGTGAAGAAAAGCAAATTGAAATAGTTATTGAAAGACTAATGTCGTAAGGTCTTAGGTATGAAATAGAATAAGTTATTGAATTGAGATATAGAAATGATATATATGAAATAATGATTTTATGAAATGGTTATTGATGAAATGCATGAAATGGATATTGATATAGTAAGAAGATATATAAGTTAAAATGAAGAGAAGCTATTTAAAATTCATATTATTAAAATAAAATTAAAGTTTAAATGCATGAATGATTTATTAAAGGTAAAATAGTCGTAAGATTTAATGTGTATGTATATATATTGTTTTTACCTTAAATATTTGAATTATAGTAATACCACTGGGCGTATGCTCAGCGTACGGTTTGTTTCCGTGCGCAGATTAGATACATAAATTTTTTTGAAGAGTTGAATTTGAGATTGCAAGCAACAACAGGGTATGTTTTCAAATTTTGAATAGAATGGCATGTACTTAGAAAAAATATTAAGTATTTTCAAGTGTCCGTTTTTATGTTCAAATATATTAGTAATTAGCCAAGAACTAATTTGGCACGAAATGTAATATTCCTATATCAGGTTCCTTGAGTCGAACATGGTATAGGGGTGTTACAATTTATATATTTTAGAACTCGTATATCATTTTGAAACGTGGATTAAACATTTATCTCGTAAAATATCAGTTTCGTAAGTAGATAGTTTCAATCTTTTGAAATCAAAGTATTAAATTTTGAAATTACCCTTATTGAGCGTTTTATGACATTATTATGAAAAATCCATTATAGACTGTGATTTTTATAAATTTCTTGAATGATAGTTTTTAAAACCTAAATCAACGCAAAAAAAATCTAATCCCAAAATCCAAAAACTAAAGTAATTAAACAAATTCCAAAATATCGAATACCAAAATATATAGTTTTCTGAAACAATGACCGAGAGTACTTTCATAGCCGAGTCCATCCTAACCTCGACTATTATATGAAAAATCATAATTTAAAGGCGGTGAGCTTAAAGCCCAGTGTGGGTTACAAATCATAATAACATAATTTAACACATAATAACAACAATTTAAACAAATCATAAACATACAAAATAGTCAGTCACAGAATCACAATTATCAGAATGTATAGTGATGATGTCAATGCAACACTTTTTGAAAGAACAATGCAGGTTTTCAGAAAACAAATCCTACCCATCTTCACTACACACCATAATAAGTTTCCCAAAACTTATCCATCCATTAACACACCAATATTATGGACAAGCCACTAGATAGTGCAGATTTACTGCTAGATACTTCCTCCGTACACATTTTCCCAACCCCATGCATGTGATATGACATACAGAACATATTTTTAGTAGGCATGCTTTACATGCGAATTCATATCTCAATACGATTTATGACAGTGGCATGCTTAACATGTGAATCAGAACATCAATAATTCAATATCACTTTTATTGTACATACATATTCAAATCGCCATATATCACATATCATGAGTACTAGGAATCATGTATTATTATTTTGACAGAACAATCACCAAACCACATGTCAACAACACCAATTTGAAGTTTCAAAAATACTTGGAATCCTCTTTTATCAAATATTATCAATCCTTATGAATACTAACGTATTTGCCTAATATCTCAATTTTCAAAGAATTATTTGAATGATAAATAAATATTATTCATACTATTAATATCTTAATCAAAAATAATATCAAACATTATTAATAAAATAAATCCCCACACTTTGCAAATCCAAACGCAAAGCTCCCGATTCCAACTTCAAATGGGAGAGTTCAATTTTTGAGTCTTTATGGTTAAGACCATACACACGTATTAGATATGGGTTAATAAATAAATAACCTTCAATTAATCGATTCGGTGAGATACTTATGCAATTGTTCATCTAATTGCACTATTCTACAAGTGAGGGGTACAAATAGAGGACTTTGAATAGCACTTTCAAATAAATCTTTAAATCAAATAATTAGCGTTGAATTAATAAAAAATGTATATAAGAGTATAAAATAGTGTATCAAGAATCAGAACATCGATTATACTTACGCAATAACAAAGGAAAAATGGCTCAACAACTTTTCCTAGAAGGTTGTCTAGAGAGGAGGATTCGGCACTATGATAAATAAAATGGAAAGTTAGAAAAATTGGTTGAGAATAACCCTTGAATAAACAAAAATCAAATTTGAGATGTTAAAGAAATTGATTACGGAAAGAGGGGAAGAAAAGAAGAGAAATTGAAATTTTTGGTGGTGACTAATGGCGGTGGTGCAATGGCGTGACGGTGATAGCGGTGATAGGGGAAAGGTGGTGGTGCGGTGGAGGTGTGGTGGCCTTTTGTAGTGGTGGAGTGGAGGAGAAATGAGGAAAAATGGGTGTTTATGTGGTGAAAAGAAAGAAAAAATGGAGAAAATGGAGGAGCAAATAGGAGGGGTAGCAAAAGGAAGTGGAGGAGAAGAGAAAGAAATAATAATAATTCAAATGAATCTAGGTGCATGGTCAGCCAATGTAAGGTAAGGGGAGAGTTTTGGCAAGTTGAGGGAACAATGGCACCAAAAGTGGATCATGAGAGTGAAAAAGGGGAGTAAAATAGGAATGTTGACCTTGTAATCAAGGAAAGAATCTTCTCGAGTATGACAACATGAGTTGGACGGCAAGGGTGTTCACACTTAGCTAAATTTGTCAAAATTTTAATTTAAAAGGCGCTTGTGGGGGCTTCAACTTGGGACATTCTTAAAATAATTGGCACACTTAACCACTAAGATATTTATCCTTTGTGACATAAATTAGTATAAAATAATAAATAAAATCTAGGGTGTGACAGATAAGGCCCAAATTGGCCGAATAGGTCACCTTTTATCAAGTTTTTCATAAAAATGTTTTTTTTTTCAAATAATTAAACCTAAACTGCGAAAGGTGAAAAATACAATAATTAATTACAAAACGATTAGAAAACAAGCCTCCTAAGTGCCGAAAAGTGCTAAAACTACCACCACAGTTGGTGACAGGTTAAGGATCCTAAAAGTATGTAATTGAGATAAATTTCAAAATCGAAGCTCAAAATTGAAAGTTATAACAATTTTGGTTTTAGGGACTAAATTGAATAAAATGCAAAACTTTAGGAGGCATTCGAATAATAAAATTCAACTGATAAATGAATATCAATATATTATAAGATGTTTTTTATTTGATAAATTGAACTGAATTTTTGTTTAGATCGAGAATTGAACCAAATTGAAACAATTGAGGAAAAGGAAAAATTGCTAATTAGTCCCTAAATATTTTGTTATTTGCTTTTTTTTTTCCAAGTAATTCATATGGAACTTACTATGTTGTTTTATGATATGTTTTAATTGTATTATAATGCTTATTAATTTATATAGATGTAAGTTTGTTAATTTTGGCATCTACGGGACAAAATCGTAAAGTATAGAATAAATGGAAATGTCAAATAGGTACAGGGTACCGAATGATTATGAAATGTGTATATGATTAAATGATATGTTTATGCTAATATAGGGATTGAAATTATACGAATACAGTAATAATGCTCATGTCAACTTAGTAAAGAATTAGAATACATATGGCATTCCATTATTGTCAAATATGAAAATGATCAATGATTTACATGGTTATTTGAGATGCAACATTTGTTGCCGATTTTGAATTCATAAATGAAGGCTTGTGTGAGCCAACTTATAAATGAAGGCTTGTGTGAGCTAACTTATAAACAAAGGTTTGTGTAAGCCAATTCATAAATGAAAGCTTGTGTGAGCAACCTTGATCATTATAATCTTGTGTAAGCACTATAGTCCTGTTTATCCAATTTCGATTTACTAAATTTCTCTTGGGCGAGAAAATCGTAACGTAATGGAAATGAAATTGTGGAAATGATTTAATATGAATTAGATGTTGGATCTGGTGCCTTAGGTGTAATATTTTCGTCTAAGAATACTTGTAATTTTTTGAACAGATTGGTTAATAAAATTATCCATAAATTACATTAATACTTTGTATATTGTCCTCACATGATTTTTGCACGAAAAGTAAAATGGAAGAAAATGTTGCTCATTAGTTTTCTAATGTTTAACTAATACTAAGTGGTATTAGGTGGTTGGATTGTAATATAAAAAGAAAACTTATATTAGTAGACGAATCGAAACATGTCCTTAGTCTAATCAGAAATGAGAAAACCGATTGAAAGACGAATATGTTGTTTATCAAGTCCAACTGAGAAAATGATTTGTCTTAGTCATCGGAGCGGATGTGTAACACCCCTAACCCGTATCCATCTCCAGAATAGGGTTATAGAGCATTACCGGAGTTTACAAATTAATTTACAGACATTTCATTTCCTCAAGCATTCATATTTAAAATCAATCAAAATCAAAACATTAATGAGCAAACGTTGGCCAATTTAACTCATACATGTCATTATAACTAGAATCAAAACATCCAAAATTACCGATAGAATTAATGGATAATGTGATAAACATTCATACATCCATTCAATGCATAATTCCCCCTTTTTATCAAATATATCAATGTTTCATCAATTTTCATACAATGAACATTCAAATCATATTCACATCAATAACATACATTTCAAGAATTTAAGAATATAATTCAAGTTACACGAACTTACCAGACAAAATTACAGAAATACCAAAAATTTAGGGACATTTTGGTAATTTTCTATTTTCCTCGAATTTCCACCCAATCATGATCTAAATTAATATTTCATTAAATTTATTAATTTAAATAATAAAACAACTCATTTCATGCAATTTGGTCACTTTTTGACATTTTACCAATTTACCCTTAAAATATTACTTTTATTCAATTTAGTCCTTGAACCTAAAACATGCAAATTGGTCATTTTTAATGAAAATTCGTGCTAGTTGAATAATCATTTATTTTCCTCCTCCTTCTCTCCATTCCACATCCTTAATGTATAATATGCTTATATGTAACATTATCTATAATTTTATCATTTATTTATATATTAATTCAAAGCTGTCCACTTGAGTCATAGTCACAAAATTATTTATATCTTGAACTACAGAATTTCGAATTGAGATCCGCTAAATTCCTATGAAATAGACTCACATATCTTCATACCATAAAATTTTTATAATTTTTGGTTTAGCCAATAAGTACAGTTTATTCTTTAAAGTTCCCCTGTTTCAATGTTTGACAGTTCCGACCCCTCTTCACTAAAAATTGATTATCTCTTTGTACAGAATTTGAATGATGTTTATGTTTGTTTCTATTGATAATATACTCATTTATGATTTTAAAAATATAAATTTAAGCCTCTAATTATTTTTATTCAATTTTTGATGATTTTCCAAAGTTAGAATAGGGGAACCCAAATTTATTCTGACCTTGTCTCACAAAATTTATTATATCTCATGATTTACAATTCCATTACTTAGACAATTTCTTCTATGAGAAACTAGACTTAATGATATTTAATTATATATTATTTTCATCCTCTAATTCGATTTATAAAATTTATGGTGATTTTTCAAAGATAACCTACTGCTGCTGTCCAAAACTGTTTTAGTGCAAGATGTTGATTACTAAATTTATAACTCCCTTATTTCCTTTCTCTATAATATTTCCCATCATTTTCACTTATTTCCCTTCACTAATATATCAAGAACATAAGACTTTATTTAAGAAAACTCTACTATAACATCATTTCCATACTTTTTCAACAATAACAAACTTAAAAATATATTGAAATCTTGATGTTCTTACCTTATGTTATTGATTTCAATCTTTAACTTGATTTTCTCTCTCCTCCAGCTTCTATTTCTTGAATCTAACTTGACATTCTAGCTCCCCATTATCTCCTTATTATTTTTCTCTATTGGAAGCTATGAAAATTCTTTTGATTTCTAGGTGAAAATAGTGAATTTTTGGTGAAAGGACCAAATTGTAAAGAAAGCAAAACTTTCTTTCTTCTCTTCTCTTCTAACGTTGGTTGCATGGAAATATGATGATTTTTCATCATCTTTCATCCCTTTTATATTAATCATTTAATAATAAAATAATACTAAAAATCTTAATAAAATATTAATTAAATAACATTTATCTAATTAATTAATTAAAAATATCACAAACATCATAATTACCTTCTAGAAATTTCTATCTCTATTTGACCATTTTGCCCTTTATAAACTTTTGAAATTCTATCCTTGAGTCATCACTTGATTAAGTAAAATTGCAATTTAGTCCTTCAAAATTCTTTACATTTTCAATTTGGTCCTAATTCATCCATTTTCCTTAGTTTTTAGATTATTCCACCCTTAAATATTTACACTATTGGTCCTTCAATTTTTTTGTATTTATACTTTAACCCCTCAATTTTTGAGTATTTACTCTTGGGCAACAAAACTTTTCTCACTTTTGCAATTTAATCCTTTCTTGAATTAATATGTCATAATATACTTCCCAAAGTTGACATAACTCAATATTATCCTTTTTATCACTTTATTTCCTTATTTTACTATATCAAGGATATTATCTTACTTTCTTACTATAGTAATTTTCGGGGTATTACATTTCTCTCCCCCTTAAAATAAATTTCGTCCTCGAAATTTCCTTGTTTTATTTTGATCATGAACTTCATCATTTCTATATTCTTTCAATTAACCTTTTCTAGCTTTTATATCATTTTGTACTTCTTTTTCAATAATATTTTTCTTCTTTACTTAATCGAGTTCTTATTTCCTCTCTTTCTTCATAACCAGAAGTCCTTTCTTCATTTAGTTTTCTTAAAGTCATCTCTATCATTCTATAGTTCCCTTCTGTACATATTTACCTAGCTTAGTATTTGTATTCATTCTCTATCCTTCCATTTCACAATTTATTTTTAATCCAATATTTCAAACATGAATCAGAGGTAAACATTTACCTTGTAACGAAAATTATTTATCTTTTTTAGTAGAGGCCTAGTAGATTAAACAGAATACTTAGGATATACGGAACTGATATAGAGGTGCATTATTATGCACTATTAAACAGAAAGCACTAAAGTATTATACAAAGAACATAAATGTGCTAATAATCAAAGAGCATCGATGTGCAAATAATCAGAGAGCACGCTAAACTCCCTTAATATCCTAATAGTTCTAATCTCGTCTACTTGGGCAAGTTATTTCATGCATGCATATCACTTTTACACTTTTCTCATAATGCTTTTACATGCTTTACAATTTAATTCTTGCAACGATAATCCATATATTTATATCTTCTCTGCCTTTAATTACGTGTATTATATTTCAAAATTCATTATTCATCCATAATTTACTAATAATCCATATCATGTACTTCACATATTAGGTTTACATGTTTTACAATTTAGTCATCAGCACAATATTTCTTGTAGCAACACAATACACTTTCTAAATATGCATGCAAAACAGAACAATAACCGGTCATAAACCGATCAGACCAATAGGGCTTTCGTCTAACATTATAATTAGCTAACATTCTCACAACATAAGAACTTTATCAGAACTGAACAATTACACAAACATATCTCTGAGGATAAAAGAATATATATAATATCCAGAAAAGATCATCATGTTCATTTCGACTATAACCTTCACACACAGACATCTTTACCACTTAATTATCATTTCTCTAACTAATTCTGTTATCACGAACCTCACTTTATTCCATTCACTAAAAAATACTTCCAGTTAATATATACATTCTTTTAGGTATCATACCTGAATATTTTGTCTCATCAAATTTAACTTCTTCTTTATTTACTCTCTTACTTGTTTACTTGCTTGCTTAAACAACTCATGATTATAACTTACTCCTTCCTTATTGAAATTCTTTTCTCAACTGATAACTGAAATATTCTTAATCCTTATACTCACTTGAATTTGTTTATCGTACTTTTACCTGAACTTTCATGTAACATAATTTCTTTACTAGCCCGTTGAATCACTTGGAATACTAAGGATACTCGGGTCTCCTATCTGATAATAACATGCCAAAGCCATGTCCCAGACATGGTTTTACATGGGATGTTTCCTGTACTGCCAATGCCATATCCCAGATATGGTCTTACATGGGAGTTCTCATATTGGTGCCCATGCCATGTCCCAGACATGGTCTTACGGGGGACCTCTCATCTTGGTGCCAACGCCATGTCCCAGACATGGTCTTACATGGGACCTCTCATCTTGGTGCCAACGCCATATCCCAGACATGGTCTTACATGGGACCTCTCATCTCGGTGCCAACGCTATATCCCAGACATGGTCTTACATGGGACCTCTCATCTCGGTGCCAATGCCATGTCCCAGACATGGTCTTACATGAGACCTCTCATCTCGGTGCCAATGCCATGTCCCAGACATGGTCTTACATGGGACCTCTCATCTTGATGCCAAAGCCATGTCCCAGACATGGTCTTACATGGGACCTCTCATAATTTCAATAATGCCAATGCCATGTTCCAGACATGGTCTTACACTGGCTCACATATTGATGTCGATGCCATGTCCCAAAAATGGTCTTATACGAGATCGCATGTCGATGCCATATCCTAGATATGGTCTTATACGAAAATCACATATCACATGTTGCCAAGGTCCAACCATGGTCTTTTTCGTCAATTCATCACATATCACTAAACGAAAGTACTCATTCTTGTGTTCTACTCAATTTGATCTTTCAATTCAATTTTCATACTATTATAATATTCATGGTTCAATAGCAAAGACATAAAACAAACATCATATTTTTTCTAATTTAACAATTAAATATAAGATTCTATCATATAAACATACTGATTACACTTATTCAAGCAAGTGTACATAAACATACATTCCATCTATTTGTGTATATTTACTTACAATATTTAATTAATCAAATATGTTGAGTACATAACATCTTATGCGCGCCAAGAAAACGCGGATGAGTTTATCACTATATAAACTTTCGTTTTATTCTACGTTTCTACATTTCTCAACTCATGGTTGTCTTACTTCATACGTTAACACATACTTATCATGAATTTTCTATTCATACCTTTCTAATTTTTGTTTCATCATAAACACATTTCAATCACCTCAACATAATTTTTTATCATTATTGGAAACAACTCGGTTAGAAGTCATCGCTGTCTTACAAAACAATTTCATTGGAGTCAAAAGATATTACACTATCACGAGTAATAATATGGCATGTATAGCTAAACTCACATACGCTATGTTAGTCTGAGAATTGACTAAACCATAGCTCTGATACCAATAAATGTGACACCCCTAACCCGTATCCATCTCCAAAATAGGGTTATAGAGCATTATCGGAGTTTACAAATTAATTTACAGACATTTCATTTCATCAAGTATTCATATTTAAAATCAATCAAAATCAAAACATTAATGAGCTAACGTTGGCCAATTTAACTCATACATGTCATTATAACCAGAACCAAAACATCCAAAATTACCGATAGAATTAATGGATAGTGTGATAAACATTCATACATCCATTCAATGCATTATTCCCCTTTTTATCAAATATATCAATGTTTCATCAATTTTCATACAATGAACATTCAAATCATATTCACATCAATAACATACATTTCAAGCATTTAAGAATATAATTCAAGTTACACGAACTTACTAGACTAAATTGCAGAAATACCAAAAATTTAGGGACATTTTGGTAATTTTATATTTTCCTCGAATTTTCACCCAATCATGATCTAAATTAATATTTCATTAAATTTATTAATTTAAATAATAAAACAATTCATTTCATGTAATTTGGTCACTTTTTGACATTTTTACCAGTTTACCCTTAAAATATTACTTTTATTCAATTTAGTCCTTGAACCTAAAACATGCAAATTGGCCATTTTTAATGAAAACTCATGCTAGTTGAATAATAATTTATTTTCCTCCTCCTCCTCTCCATTCCACATCCTTAATATATAATATGCTTATATGTAACATTATCTATAATTCCATCATTTATTTATATATTAATTTAAAGCTGTCCACTTGAGTTATAGTCACAAAATTATTTATATCTTGAGCTATAGAACTTCAAATTAAGATCCGCTAAATTCTTATGAATCTACACTCACATATAATCTTAGCATAAAATTTTTAGAATTTTTGGTTTAGCCAATAAGTAGAGTTTATTCTTTAAAGTTCCATTGTTTCACTGTTTGACAATTCTGACCCCTCTTCACTAAAAATTAATTATCTTTTTGTACAGAATTTGAATGATGTTTCTGTTTGTTTCTATTGAAAATAGACTCATTCAGGATTTTAAAAATATAAATTTAAGCCTCTAATTATTTTTATTCAATTTTTGATGATTTTCCAAAGTTAGAACAAGGGAACCCAAATTTATTCTGACCTTGTCTCACAAAATTTATTATATCTCATGATTTACAATTCCATTACTTACACCGTTTCATCTATGAGAAACTAGACTTAATAGTATTTAATTATATATTCTTTTCATCCTCTAATTCGATTTCCACAATTTATGGTGATTTTTTAAAGTTAACCTATTGCTGCTGTCCAAAACTGTTTTAGTGCAAGATGTTGATCACTAAATTTATAACTCCCTTATTCCCTTTCTCTATAATATTTCCCATCATTTTCACTTATTTCCCTTCACTAATATACCAAGAACATAAGACTTTATTTAAGAAAACTCTACTATAACATCATTTCCATACTTTTTCAACAATAACAAACTTAAAAATATATTAAAATCTTGATGTTCTTACCTTATGCTATTGATTTCAATCTTTAAATTGATTTTCTCTCTCCTCCAGCTTCTATTTCTTAAATCTAACTTGACATTCTAGCTCCCCATTGTCTCCTTATTATTTTTGTCTCTTGGAAGCTATAGAAATTCTTTTGATTTTTAGGTGAAAATAATGAATTTTTGGTGAAAGGACCAAATTGTAAAGAAAGCAAAATTTTCTTTCTTCTCTTCTCTTCTAACGTTGGTCACATGGAAAGATGATGACTTTTCATCATCTTTCCTCCCTTTTATATTAATCATTTAATAATAAAATAATACTAAAAATCTTAATAAAATATTAATTAAATAACATTTATCTAATTAATTAATTAAAAATATCACAAACATCATCATTACCTTCTAGAATTCTCTCTCTATTTGACCATTTTGCCCTTTATAATCTTTTGAAATTCCATTCTTGAGTCATCACTTAATTAAGTAAAATTGTAATTTAGTCCCTCGAAATTCTTCACCTTTTCAATTTGGTCCTAATTCATCATTTTCCTTAGTTTCTAGATTATTCCACCCTTAAATATTTACACTATTGGTCCTTCAACTTTTTTGTATTTACACATTAACTCCTAAAATTTTAAGTATTTACTCTTGGGCAACAAAACTTTTCTCACTTTTGCAATTTAATCCTTTCTTGAATTAATATGTCATAATATACTTCCCAATGTTGACATAACTCAATATCACCCTTTTTATCACTTTATTTCCTTATTTTAGTATATCAAGGATATTATCTTACTCTCTTACTGTAGTAATTTTCGGGGTATTACATTTCTCTCCCCCTTAAAATAAATTTCGTCCTCGAAATTTCCTTGTTTTATTTTGATCATGAACTTCATCATTTCTATATTCTTTCAATTATCCTTTTCTATCCATTCTTATCACTAACATTTCTAGTTTTTATATCATTTTGTACTTCCTTTTCAATAATATTCTTCTTCTTTACTTAATCGAGTTCTTATTTCCTCTTTTTCTTCATAACCAGAAGTCATTTCTTCATTTAGTTTTCTTAAAGTCATCTCTATCATTCTATAGTTCCCTTCTGTACATATTTACCTAGCTTAGTGTTTATATTCATTCTCTATCCTTTCATTTCACAATTTATTTTGAATTCAATATTTCAAATATGAATCGGTTGAATTGACATAGAGATATAGTCAAGAGAAATATGAATTTTGGTGGGTAAGTATGTTCATAAATTAGAAAATTATCGAGTTACCATGAATTTATTCGTAACAACATAAACATGAGTTTAATAATTCTAAGTTAAGAAATGTAATTAATCTAACACAATTACGTCATCTTGATTAAAATCATCTTTTCAAATCATGCATTGGAAATTTTTATTTATTTCACTTAGTTAAAATCTTAGTTTTTAATCACCTTCTCAAATCAAAATATTTTTCTTCACCAAAGTGTTTTTAATTGCATTCATAAATAATTCTGTTCACAGTCCCTGTGGGTACGATAACTTGACATTTACTTGTCACTTTATTATTTGTTATGATTGTGTACACTTGCACATTTTCGTCATTCCACCCACAAATCCTATGGCATGCCAACTATATCCAATGGATCCACCATGCATGTTGCCAATATATTCAATGAAACAAAGCATATAAATCAGTCATTAGTGTGCTCAATTTTAATGTGACAAGATGCTAATGTGTAACATGTAACATAGCATTTAATATCCAATTAAATCAAGCAATTCATTTGCCAATTTTCCATAATCAATTACCAATTGAAACATCAACATATCATGATAAAAAATTTCAGTACACATGCCTAAAATCATCCTTAAAACTAATTTAATTAAATAACACAACACCACCCAAAAATTCACTTACCATTTTTCTCAATACAAATTCAATTTTTTGCACATCTAATACCAATCTTGAAAAATAAACCATTCATCCATAATTAATTCATTTTAACAATTAATTAAGGTACTAATTAAAGATAATTGAGGGTCAGTTTACCAAATTGCCCTTAGAAACAATCACCACACAATTTTATTCAATCACAAAAAGTAATCAACTAAACAATTTCAAGCTTCAATTTCGATTATCTCAGTCATCTTCAAGATTTGGAGCTTCAACAAAGGAAAAGTAGACATTACCACCTTTCCAAAGCTATATTAAACACAATTTTTAATCAACTATGCTAACCAAAATTCACTCTCAAAGATACTTATCGGATTTGTAAAATCAAGTCAAAAACTCAATTCCTCACAAAATTGACCTCTCCAACTGTCTAATCACTTCCAAACATCAATACTAAACCAATTAAACATAAATTTCACAAAAATCTAGAAAATTAATTCAAGATGATGAAATTCGGATTTCTTCAAATTATCTCACAAATCATGTTTAATCTTGATAAATAAAACCAAAAACCTTTTAATAGATCCATTTTGAGTTGGAACATCCATTGATTTGTAGATTTCCTCTCAAAATTCAAGATTTACCATTAAAGCACCTTAAGCTTTAAAGAAGATCACACTGATAAAAAATCCTTTAATTGACTCTCAAATCATGAAAAAAATGTTACTAATCATCATAAAAATAAGTTTAGCAATAATAATTACCTTTGATTCGCTCTAAATCCTTTGATTGAAAATCTTGATTCAAGAAGCTTGAGAAATTTCAGAATATTTTTGGCTACTTTTGAGAATAATTTCGGGTGAATTGAGAGAGTATTTTGAGAAGGAAAATGGTTGGATCTATTCTCTGATGATAGATCTTCAAAACCATGCAAATAAAATGAAATTTATAGCTTTCTAATATGATGTAAATGGTGTGAAAAGTAGGCTAGATGCATTATTTTTAAAGCTAAAACAACCCACCACAATTTAAAATTTGAGGAATTTGCCTAATGGTCCTTTCCCTCCAAAATTCTAAATTTTAAGATTTATTTGCCAAATAAATCTCTAAATTTTCCCTTGTTTTACAATTAAACCCAATTTAATTAATAATTAAATTTAACTCAAATTAACCCCCAATAAAAATTATTTTAAAATTCTTTTTCGACCCAAATTAATTATTTTCACCAATAATTATTTAATTACTTTAAAATGAATTTTCCAAATATATTTTTATTTTTTTGGATTATTTTTTAATCAATTTTAAATGAAATTAACCTCCTAAATTATATTAAAAATTACTAGAAACCCCATAAATTCCTAGTTTCACCCTCGAAACCTGATAAATATACTTGAAACTTCCAGACCCGATTTAGGGATATTACAGCCCCAGCCACAAAGCCAGAAACTGTGGGCTTCCAACTAGAAAGGAGTGTACTCCTAGTGACGTTTATGGCCAGCACGAGAGGGTCCTAGAGAATGAAACTTCCCATCTGCAACAGTTGTGGAAGAACCGTACTGGTGTATTTTGGAGGGCTACTAAGGGATGTTTTAATTGTAGAGCCCAGGACCATTACAAGAGATATTCCCCATAAGAGTAAAAGGAAATACTGAGCAATCTATGTGAATGGTTAGAGAATCCCAACTGAAAGTGAAATTGGGGACGGTGGTTAAATCAGGGTCGGTTCAAAGAGCTCTAAGAAGAAATACAGTCAGACCCAACCCGAAAGCCTCAACCAAGGAGTCACATCCCAAATTTTGTGGATCCAAGAGAAAGGCAAATAGATTTGAAGGTTATTTGTTTTGGCGCACTTTGGTAGTTAGTCTGCCAATTTATAAGTTTCTAGCGAACTAATGTTTGACTCAAAGAGAATCCGCCCATAGAAGTATCTCATTATTTAATTCTTGTAGTATTCTTCAATTGAAGAAGGAGTACAACAAGCTAAGAGTACACCTCAAAAGTTCTGGTTGAGTATAACACACCTATCAAGCATATAAGGAAACTATAGAAAGTTAAAGCAGTGCCTTTAAGGCCACGCCATATATGAGTTAATGTCGATAGGTATACTACGTCAAGTTTACTTGAACAATGTGCAAAATGGGTTCTATAACGTGATTGGTTGGGAGTCAACTTTTGTATGACATTAAAGAGACAACTTTTGTATACATTTGACACTTGTCAAGATCCGTTAAGAGGTATTGGAGGATTTTTATATTTGGAGAATAAAATGTTTGGATGGTTTTTTCTTCCATCAATATTACTCTCTGTTTCTTCTTTTTAAACTTAAATGTTATCTTCTTCATTTTAAGCTAGAAGTTAAGGTTTTAGGTTAACCAGTGGATGTTCCACCTCATGTTAAGTCTAATAGCTCTGCATGTTAAGTTTTTGAAAGAGAAAGGATGTTAAAAAGCATGTAAACAATAAGTTATGAATGGGAGGCCCTGCATGGGGGTTGTCTATAGTTGAGATAATAGCAAATTATCTGTAAATGGGTTTTAATGGTGGTTGCATATTCTTTTAAGTAATTTTTGCTACGGGCTTTGGATAGACGTTCAAGTTCAAAACTCCAAGCTATAGTACAGGTGACTCTCTACCCTGACTCATGAAAGTTAATTTAAATTGTAAATGTGCATGTTTATATCATCACGAATAATTGGTAAGTGAGTGAAGCATCGTAACATTATTGCATGTTCACAAGTGAGGTAAATGAGTTATTGTATGAATAATATGATGTGTGATGTAAATGCATGAAAAATCAAGTATGAAAAGGTAAATTTTGTTAAGAGAATACGAACTAGTAAGGTATGTAAATGAATCTGGGTAAGTATATTTTGTATGGGATGAGAAAACATCCATTTGTGATGCCTCCAATAGGACAAGTACATTACTAACCGAATAGACAGATCATGGTGACCATGAAGACACTTATGGTGTAGCCTCCGGTGGGATGCAAACCAGACTAGAAGAACACCACATAAGGATCTGTAAGTCCATGAGGATGTGTAAGTCCATGAGACTGAGACCCATTGCATTGTATGTTGATGAAAACACTCATGGTGATGCCTCTAATGAAATAAAGACTGGACTGGCAAATCACAACATGAAGTTATGTATAAGACCATGTGGGAGAAACCCCATGGCAACATCTGAGATAGTTTGACGAGACAATAAACACGTAATTCTCTGTGATGCCTTCGTGGCGAGTTCTGTAAGGCCTTTATGACATATTCGATGAAGCCTGTGTGGCTTATTCTATGATATTTATGTTACATATTCTGTAATGCCCTTGTGGTGAAGTCTGGTCAAACGCTTGGATGTCATGATCTGGGTAAACTTCGAGACTTCTCTTTTCACTAATGTGATGATAGAGAATCGGTAGGTTCAATGATATATTTGCATGGTTAGTCTTATGGCAGAATTTGAATATGGTCTAAGTAAAACTTCTAAAAGAGCCTCTAGCAGTGTTATCTGAAGGGTGAATTCGCCATATTAGCCTGTCAGTATGGGAAATTGGCTTATTCATAGTTATGAAAGTGTAAGTATTCACTAGGCCTGAGCTTGTCTATGTTATTCAAGGGAGTAAATTGAGTTATTTGGTAATCGCCAAATCTAAATGATTTTTTACGTCATATGTAGAGGCCGTCTAGAATCTAAGTTGTTTTATTAAGTTGGGTGTTCGTGTGATATGTAACATAGTTGTTTGGAATTATTTTGAATGATTTAGAACATTTCATTATCAGTATAAGTTATGATTTTAGGTAGATTTGAGATATGACCTGATTGGTATTTTGATAGCTACAAGAGTCAGTATAAGAATCCGCCAAAGGTAGAATTTGTATGAAGTTCATCTTAATAATCCACTAGTATAAGTATCCACCAACGAAAAATATGTAAGCATACCATTCTGGGATAAGCATTCAACATCTGTCTAATTGAGAATTTGTAAAAGGTAAGCTTTTTATGGGTATTTCTATGAGAAATGCATTTGTTTTCTATAAAGGAAATAAAAATCCTAATTGAGTAGTGAATTTTATGATCTGCCTAGGAAATGAATCGTGTATAAGATACTTAAGTATAGGTGTTGAATTTATACGCTGATACTGAGAAGGTATCTGCCAGAGATGGAATGGAGTTGAAGAAGTCAACAATAATTCCTTTAAGGTAATATGGGGAAACACTCACTAAGTTCCTTTGGACTTATAAGTGTTTCTCATAATGCAGGTTCTTTTATTAGATGGGTACGCCAGGAGGGACCAAGCTAGTAGTGCGCCAGTGTGGCGTTCAAGTTGTGATATTTTGCATATAGAGGGCACCATAAAAGTGTGGTGTTTAGTCCACTACACCACATAGATTATGTCTATAAAAAACATTTAAGTTGTAATTTCTTATATTACTTTTAAAAGGTCTGGTGTATTCTTAGAGATTTGCTTCATTTCATTTCTTCTGAATAACTAAATAAAATAATGAAAAATATGTTTAAAAAGGGTTATATGTTAATTGTTTTAAAATTTTGGTAACTATTTTGGGTGGTAACATCCAATATCCTGACTTGATGATTTAAGTTGGGTAGCGGGCGTTACATAGAGTGTACATCATGTAGGAAAAAGAGGATGTCGAAGCTCACGACATTATTACTTGTAACTTCTCTTTATTTAGCACCTGTATATATTCAATGATAGACCCTGGGTCTACCCATTCTTATATTTGTGATAAGTTTGTGTCCGGGCAGAGTCTTAAAGTCATCCCCACAAAGGTTAGCATGTTACTCATAAATCCTCTAGGCCAGAGTACGGTAGAGAATAGAGTGGTAAAGGATTGTTCATTGAGTTTTGACGGACATGCATTCCTAGCGAATTTGATGCTTCTGAGTTTTCATTAATTTGATTCCATATTGGGACTGGATTGGCTAACATGACATAACATTGTATTTGAGTGCAAATCTTGAGGGGTATAGTTAGTATATGCCATGGTGATAGGGTGTTTGTCTTGGCAATAAGCCTGCATATTAGGAAGAATTTAATTTTAATGGTTTCAACCCAGAAATTGTTGGTTAAGAAAGGAAATGTCTATTTAGCATATATCCTAGATTCTAAGTTGGTGAGGGAAGACTTCAGATAGGTACCAATTGTGAATGAATTTCTCGATGTCTTTCTAGAAGAATTATTGGGGATTCCTCCAAATAGAGATGTAGAATTCTCTATTGATGTGATGCAAGGAACTACTCCTATCTCAAATGCGCCTTATAGAATGGCCCCAGTAGAGTTGAAAGAGTTGAAAACTCAGCTATAAGAACTATTGGATAAGGGGTTCATCAGACCAAGTATTTCACCTTAGGGTGCGCCAATATTGTCTGTTAAGAAGAAGGATGAAACCCTTTAGTTGTGTATTGATTATAGACAGCTAAGCAAGGTAACCATAAAGAACAAGTATTCATTTCCCAAGGTTAAGGACTTGTTTGATCAACTCAGTAGAGCCAAGTTGTTTTCAAAGATTAACTTGAGGTTCGAATATTATCAGGTAAATATTAAAGGATATTCCAAAGATTGTATTTCGTACATGCTATAACCACTATGAATTTTTATTGATTCCCTTTGGTTTGACCAACGTTCTAGAAGTATTCATGGACCTAAAGAATAGTGTATTCCAGCCTTACCTTGATGGTTGTGTCGTTGTCTTCATTAACGATATTCTGGTTTACTCAAAGAGCGAGGCAGAGCAAGAGGAACACTTGTAGATAGTTTTAAGTGTTCTTCGGGAGAATAAATTGTACACCAAATTCAAAAAGTGTGAATTCTGGCTAAAAGAAGCCCATTTCTTATGTTATTTTATCTCCACAGGAAGAATCAAGGTAGATCTTGAGAAGATACAGGCTATACTTGAATGGAAACTACTGAAAAGCATTACTAAAGTGCATAATTTTCTTAGATTGGGAGGTTATTACAAAAGGTTCATGAAAGGGTTCTCTATAATGGAAATTCCATTAACACGGTTGATAAGGAAAGACAAGAAGTTCTACTGGTCTAAAGAATGTCAACATAGTTTTGATGAGTTAAAGAAAACATTGATTGAAGCCCCCAATCTTGAGTCAGCCATAATCGGGAGTAGAATATGTTGTGTTTACGAACTCATCCTTAAATGGGTTAGGGTGTGTACTCATGCAAAAAATAAAGGTGATTGCTTACGCATCATGACAACTCAAGCATCATGAAAGGAACTACCCAACTCATGATTTAAAACTAGTAGTTGTGGTGTTAGCCATAAAGATTTGGAGGCATTATCTTTATAAGGAGAGATGTTGTATATTCTCTGACCACAAGAGTCTAAAGTATCTGCTCTCCTAGAAGGAGTTGAATATATGTCAACGAAGATGGATCGAGCTATTAAAAGATTATGACTTGACAATCGAATATTATCTAGGGAAAGCTAATGTGGTTGCTAACGCTTTGAGCAGGAAAATTGTGTCGACACTGGCTTCTTTGAGAGAAAGAGTATGTCTAGAGAATGATAGGTCGATTCTCATTGAATTAAGGGCATGACCTATATTCTTATCTCAAATTTTGGAGTCTCAATTGAAGTACACATGATGTAAGGAAATAAAATAGCACATTAAGTTTGGGAATGCTAATAATTTCAATCTGGGTAAAGAAGGAGAATTACACTTCATGGGAAGGGTTGTATGTGATGGAAACTTGAGGTAGGAAATTATGAAAGAAGCTCACCAAGGACCTTCCCTTCATCTTAGAATTGTAAATATGTATAGAGATCTGAGGGATTTATTTTGGTGGCCATGAATGAAAAAGGAGATATCGGAGTTTCTAATGAAATGCTTAACCTGCCAGAGGGTCAAGGCGGAACATCAGGTTTCTTCTAGTAAGTTGTGCTACTGGAAATTCCATAATAGAAGTGGGATAGGATCAAGATGGACTCTTTCTCGGGGTTGCCTACTTGTGCATCCGAGAAGAATGTTGTTTGGGTAAATGTTGATCGATTGACAAAGCTCATTTTTTAGCAGTGCGAACGAACTACTCATTGGAAAAGCTAGTAGAGCTATACATTTCAGAAATAGTTTGCCTGCAAGGTAAACCTTTTTCAATTGTGTCTGACTGAGGCCCTAGATTCACATCGAGGTTCTGGAAACATTACAGGCATCTCTTGGAACCAAACTTCAGTTCAATACTGCTTTCCATCCAAAGAATGACAGACACTCAGAGAGAGTGATCCAAGTACTGGAAGATCTGCTCAAAATTTATGTGATCGATTTTGGGATGAATTGGGAGAAGTATATACCTTTGGAGAAGTTCGCCTTTAACAACAGTTATCACGCTAGCTTGGGCATGTCATCTTTTGAGGCACTGTATTGGAGAAGATGTCGATAACAGATATGTTGGATGAAGCTTAGTGAGAGAAAGCTAATGGGCCAAGGCCTAGTCTGCAAAATGGAAGAAAAGGAAATGGCCATCAAGAATCACTTTAAGGTTGCTCAGGATGGCAAAAAGCCTTACATGGATAGAAGCAGGAAAGATATATCTTATGAAGTCGACAACAAAGTGTTCTTTAAAGTTTCACCTTGGAATATGATTATTCTTTTTGGATTAAAGGGGAAATTTAGCTCGAGGTTCATCGGACCTTAGGAGATTCTAGAGCATATAAGACCAGTAGCATATCATTTAGCCCTTCTGTGAGAACTATCCAAAATTCACAATGTATTCCATGTGTCAGTGTTGAAGAGATATCACTCTGATCCATATCTTGTATTCCAATAGGAAACACTAGAGGTAGAACAAAATTTATCCTACAAGGAAAAGTCCATATGTATCCTAGACAAGGAAATTAAAATGCTTAGGAACAAAAAGATGCCTTTGGTTAAGGTGTTATGGTGGAACCACAAGGTAGAAGAAGCTACATGGGAGATAGAGAGCACCGTGAGAGATCAATATGCATCTCTTCATAGGTTTGAAATATCAAGGACAAAATTTATTTTTAAGGAGGGAAAGTTGTCACACCTTGGTTTGGCGAACCGAATTAGCTCGAGAGATTATGCCAGTGAAGACTGCCTAAGTTGAGAGACTTAGATTAGAAACGGTTGGTAACTTCGTGGAGGAGCATTACGTAAAACTTCACCAATATTGCAGAATACCATCCCAAGTGATAGCAAGAATGTAGTTAGGGTGACGACCTTATTAGGCAAACTTTCTCGCTAATAAGATCACCTATGTTTTTTGTAACACTCGAAACTCAGCCTAATTGGTTTGACCCAGATTTGGCAAGCTACATTAACCAATAGAGTGACTCTCCATTAACTCCCAACCTATCCTCGAACACACCATGGATTTACAACACATATAATGTGTTAAATTATCACACAACGCATGGAATGAAAAACATGCGAGCTTACAAAAATAAGTAGATGAAGGATTCACATGTCACCTAAATAGTAAAACTTAAGGGTTCGCATGAAAGAAATAAACATGGTATTTTAGGGTACGCATACTCAAACATAAATACAATACATAGAAGTTATTGTTAAGGTTCGTACATCAACATAGGATCACATACATCATACAACATATGTTCGCAAAACAAGGTACCACATGAGTTCTTATAACTACATGAAGCATGAGTTCACACAAAAAGCACAGGTTCGTAAAATATCGAAGGTTCGTAAAATATCAGAGTTTCGCATGCTTCTTAACTTTTCATATAAACATACATACTTGGTTTTGCATACAAAATAGGCTTTGCAACAAAAGGAGTCATTCATACAAGGGTTCTCACACTTTTATAGGGTTCGCTAAATAGTAAGGTTATCACTATTCAGGGTTTGCATGCATATTTGGTGTCACAAACATACAGGAGTCGCATGAAATAGTATTACACAATATAATTGACTCACATGTGGAATTAAGACATGCTTTAGCAAAATTATAAGAATACAACATGGCATGCATGCAATGCAAAAAAAATGAACATTAAACTTTATTCATACCAAAAAGAAAAATGTAGTAACAAGGGTTTAATTCAAGGTTTCGCAAAATAAAATGAAATCAAACTTAAGGAAATTGTTTCAATAACAGTAGAAACTATAATAAAACTAATCCCACACAATTAACCCCATCACCTTTTTCCTGAAGTTTGCTGGTATCTATTCAGGGTCTGGCCTCACCCAAGTCATCTACCTCGCCCCTGCCATCCGCGACCTACTTACTTGAAAAGTAAGAAAGGAGTGGGTGAGTTCCTTGAGAACTCAATGAATATACGGGAACATCAAAGCATGCCTTAAGAAATATGGTGTTTAAAATAGAAGCTTAGTTTAAAATCTGTTTTATGAGCTGGGCTCATCGTAAAGGTGCAAGACCCAATTAGCAGTTACTTGTTTGTCAGAAAAACATATAATTTTGAAAATAGAATCATATGTACTTTGCTAAAAATCATAATTAAAAACATGCCTTGTTCCTGAAAGGAAAAATTAAAACATAAACATGTACTTGTGCTTGTTCTTATTCTTATTCTTATTCTTATTCTTATACTTCTATAGTTGGAAACACAAAATTATATAGACTTTTTCAACACCTTTTGAGCTCTGATTAATGTAGTTTCGTAGTATTTTTTGTCAAAATTCATATTTTAATTATAAAATAATTAATATGCACTCAAATTATTAACATGTTGAATTTTAATTATTTTTATAATAAATTTACACAAATTTGGTTTATTTTCGACAGTTTTGCACAATAGGTGAAAATGGGCTCGGTAGGCACCTTGAGAAGCTTGAATTGTTGGGGCAATTTTTGCATATTATGAATCAAGAGTATGGCTAATTAATGTATCAGCCATGGACGGTCCAAAAATATTTATTGAACTTACTTTATATTTAATTTTGGTCCAACATTAATTTGGTTAAAAATTAATTCTAAGTTTGAAGAAGAAAAAGGGGCCAAACTATGCTAAGAGGAAAGGACTGATCCATCAAGGATTTAGAAGCCCAAACCGTCCATATAGCTGACCCAATCAGCTTAATTAGCTGATTTTATCAATTGCAAAATAGTCCTTAAAGTTTCCTTTAATTCTGTTCAAACTTATCATCTTTTCATGCCTTCTATTTTTATCTCCAAGGTAAAAATAGCAAGTTTGAATCAATCAAACTTGCACCAAGCGTGATCGGCCAAGGAAGAGGGAGTGGTTGATATTCCTTTTCTATTTTTAGCATCCATTTCCACCTATAAATACCCCTATTCCCTTCCTCGTTTCACAACACACACATCCCTCAATTCACACATATTTTCTCTCTTCCATTATCTTCTATTTCCTTTCTTGTTTTCTCATTTCCTTTGTTTCCTTCCCTTGCTGATTTCCCCTATTGAAAAAGAGCTAGAACGCCCCTTAAGTAGCAAATTCAAGTGTTCGTGAAGGCCTTCAATCGATAGGACGAGCAGAGAAAAAGAGGACCGCACTAGCCTAGCTTTAGAAAAACGCTGGGATTTGTTTCCTAGTTTCCTTCTCTTTATTTTTTTCTAATTTATGTTGTGATCATGATTATAAATATTTTTTGTGTTGTTGTTCTTGATCTAATTAAAATGGCTCATATTTAATTCGTGGTAAATTGATTGCATTCTGTTTGCTTAAATTATTAAAATCATGTATGTGTTGTCATAGGCCTTGGTAAATTGTTCAATTAAATAAAACCATACTTATGTTATACTTGCATTATAACTATAAGGTAACAAATGAATTAATTATTAACCAGACTGAAATTATAATTAATTAACACAGTATTTAATTGGTGTATGTTTAATCCTCTAATGTAGTTGAGGGTTAAATTAACAACGAAATTAAACAATACTTTACTTTGCATAACTTGTAAGATTATTGTGATTAAATTGTTTTCAAATAGGAATATGTTGTTCCTTCACTTAATTTATTACTTGCCTATGAAAATTGATTAATTTTTTTAATTTACATAGAAATATGTTCAAGAGATTAGTTAATTTAGTAAGTATGTATGTACCTTATTTAACAAAATATCAAGTTGTCATGAAAATATTCGTAACAATATGAACATGGGATTAGTAATTCTAAGTTAAAGAATGTAATTGATCTAACACATTTATGTCATATTGATTAAAACTCATCTTTTAGAAATCGTGCATTGGATTATTTTACTTTTTATTTTCTTAGTTAAATTATTTAGTTAATTCTTAGTTTTTATAACACCTTTTCAAATCAACATTTGTTTTCATCACCAAATTGTTTAAAGTTTCATTTCATAAATATGTTCTTTCACAGTCCCTATGGGTACGATAGCTCGACATTTACTTGTCACTTTTTTACTTGTTGTAATTGTATACACTTGCATATTTTCGTCATCACAAGTTTTTGGCGCCATTATTGAGGATTATTTTAAAAGACAATATTTGTGAAATTGTTAATTTTGCATTTTGCTCTATTCTTTTCTGTTAAATTTTAATTCCAATATTTTTTTGTTTGTTTCAGGTGTTTATGAGTATTGATCAAATTATTGACTTACCCCTTGTAGACCCTGAAATTGAAAGGCCTTTCAGACAAAGGAGAAGACAAGCTAACCAAAGAATGACCAAAGAGATGAATTTCGAAAATTAAAACCAAAATTAAGGAGGAGCATTCACTTATAATACTCACAATCCGATCATTGTTTCCGATGAGAAAAACTACACCATTTGACAATATTTCATTCCTCTATTCAATGAGCTCAATCCGAGTATTGTGAAACCTAAAATTGAGCCACCACAATTTGAACTAAAGCCAATCATGTTCCAAATGTTGCAAAATATGGGTCAATTTAGTGGAATGCCTACTTAAGATCCTCACCTTCACCTTAGATTTTTTATGAAGGTAAGTGATTCCTTCAAGTTAGCCGAAGTACCTGAAGAAGCATTAAGATTAAAGTTGTTCCCATATTCACTAAGGGGCAGAGGTCGAGCCTAGTTAAACTCATTTCTACTAGATTCCATTACCACATGGCAAGAGTTAGCAGAACGAGTGCTTATGAAGTATTTCCCACCTAGCAAGAATGCAAAGTTGTGAAATGAGATCACTACCTTCCAATAGATGGATGACGAGTCTTTGTATAAGTCGTGGGAAAGGTTTAAAGAACTATTACGAAGATGCCCTCACCATGGAATCCCACATTGCATCCAATTAGAAACGTTCTATAACAGTCTCAATGCTCACACGAGGATGGTAGTAGATGCTTCTGCTAATGGTGTTCTCTTTTCGATGTCTTATAATGAGGCTTATGAAATCATTAAGACAATTACCAGCAAAAATTACCAATTGTCAACCAATTGAGCAACTTCAGGAAGATGAGTCGCAAGAATACTTGAAGTGGACGCTCTCACTTCACTTGCATCTCAGGTATCTCGATATCCTCAATGCTTAAAAACTTTACTATTAATAGGATTAGTAATTTTGCAGCTCAGCCACCAAATCAATTCAAAAATGTAGTATGTGTTTATTGTAGGGAAGGGAACTTAATCAAAAAATACCCATCAAACCCAGAATTCATGTATTACATGGGTAACCTGAACTAGAACTGAGGTAGGCAGGCACCGCATTCCAATTTTTATAACCCATCTTGGTGAAACCAAGGGGCTAGACCCAGTAACACTTACTCACAACCTAAACCAACCCAGCCCTCTGGATTTTCCCAACAAGTTCAAAAGCCAACTCAAGTTGAACCGTCCAATGGCTTAGAGAACCTGTTGAAGGCATACATAGCGAAAAATGATGCCTTAATCCAAAAACAAGTAGCCACATTAAAAAACTTGGAAAACCAAATGGGCCAGCTGGTAACTGAACTTAGGAACCAACCACAAGGTTCTCTACCTAGTGATACAGAGAATCTAAGAAATCTGGGGAAAGAGCATTAAAAAGCATTAACACTGAGGAGTTAAAAGATATTAGAGCCCAACACTATCGAAGTTGAAGAGGAGCCAGCTGATGCTCAAGAAGCAACGGAAATTCAACCAAATGTTGAAACTCCAGCTTCACCAAAACCAGAACCTGTAAACTCTAAAAAGGTAACTCTGAAACCAGTCAATTTTTATAAACTAACAACTCCGTTAGATGCAGAAGTGCTACAAAAGAGGAATCGGCTAGTTCCAGTAAAGAATCCTCTACAACCCTACCTTTAAAGACTTCAGAAGTAGAAGCAGGAAGTCTAGTTCAAGAAGTTCCTAGACGTACTCAAGCAACTCCATATCAATATCCCGTTGTTAGAAGCTCTTGAGTAAATGCCAAACTACGTCAAACTCATGAAGGATATCCTGTCCAAGAAATTAATACTTGGAGAATTTGAGATGGTAGCTCTGACAAAGGAATGCAGTGCATATCTCCAAGATAAACTACCCTCAAATATGAAGGACCCTGGATGTTTTACCATACCTTGCAACATTGGAGCAACTTATTGTGGTAAGGCATTATGTAGTTTGGGTGCAAGCATCAACTTGATGCCCATGTTTATATTTAGAAAGTTAGGAATAGGTGAAGTTAGACCTACTACGATTACACTTCAATTAGCAGATTTATCTTTAGCACATCCAGAAGGAAAAATCGATGATGTATTAGTACGTGTAGACAAATTTATTTTCCTTGCTGACTTTGCTATCTTAGACTTTGAAGTAAATAAAGAGGCATCAATCATCCTAGGAAGGCATTTCCTAACAACTTGAATGACCTTAATTGATGTGCAGAAGGGCGAGCTTACCATTCGTGTTCAAGACGATTAGGTAATGTTCAATGTTTTTAAATTTATGTGATTTCTTGATGCAATTATGAGTGTTCTCCAGTATCTGAGTTAAAATATTTAGCTGCAGAATGGGAACTCAACTCTGTTGAGGACTCATTCGAACAAATTTTAATGTTAGACCCTCCAAGTGATGAAGAGAGGGAGGAATATTTAACTTTGCTAGAAGCTAACCAAAAGGGGTTTAATCCGCAGTCCCATTTTAAATCTTTGGAATCAGAAAGCAGAGATTTTGTTCAACCAAAAGCGTTAATCGAAGAGCCACCTAAATTAGAGCTTAAGGTACTTCCTTCACATTTAAAATATGTTTCTTTAGGTGACACCTCTACTTTGCCTGTGATTATTTCAACTCAACTAAATAAAGAATAGAAAGAGAAACTTATTTTAGTGCTGAAATAATTCAAGAAGGCTATCAGATGGACCATAGCCGATATTCGTGGTATTAGTCCATCCGTGTGCATGCATAAGATCATCTTAGAAGATGGTGAGAAAGGGACGAGTGATGGACAACAGAGACTAAACCCCATTATGAAGGACATGGTAAAGAAAGAAATCAAGTGGTTAGGTGTAGGTAGAATTTACCCCATCTCAGATAGTTCATGGGTAAGTCTGGTCCAGTGAGTGCTAAAGAAAAAAGGCATTACAGCCATAGAGAACGAAAATAACGAGTTGATACCGACCAAAACAATTACAGGATGAAGAATTTGCATAGATTATTGAAAGTTGAACAAGACGATTAGGAAAGATCACTTTCCTTTACCATTCTTGGATCAAACGCTAGATAGACTTGTGGGGCGAGACTATTACTTTTTTTTAGATGGGTACTCAGGGTACAATTAGATCACAATAGCACTAGAGGATCAACACAAAACAACATTCACATGCTTGTATGGTACGTTCGCATTTTAGACACATTCCATTTGGTTTATGTAATGGACTTGCTACATTTCAAATATATATTATGGCAATTGTAACACCCCTAGCCCGTATTCATCGCTGGATTAGGGTTATAGAGTATTACTGTACAATCGAGAACATTTAAACTTAATATCATTAAATAATATAAACAAATCACAAATAGATCATATACATACATACCATCCCTAAATTGAGCACTCGAGGCCCAAGAAACACCATAGAAACAATTTGGGACAAAATTGAAATCATTTGGAAAGTCCAAGAAAAAGTTACAAAAATTTGGAAACAAGGGTCACACGGTCGCGTGCCTCACATGACTAAGACACACGCCGTGTCTCAGGCCGTGTACCTTTGAACTAGGGACATACGACCCTGTCCCAGCCCGTGTCTTCACCCGTGTAACTCTCTGAGTAGGGTCACACGACTGTGTCACACGCCCATATGCTAGGCCGTGTAACTCTCTTAGTTTCCCCACACGCCCGTATTCCAGGCCATGTGCTAGACCATGTAACTTACTAACTTGCATTCAAAGGAACTCTCAGATGACACACGGTCGTGTGCTGAGTTACACACCCGTGTCTCAGGCCATGTAGACCTAAAATTCACCTAAAATCAAGTCATTCCCAACACCATTTCATGCATAATCATTTGAACTAAATGTGCTCACTTACAAGGCATCAAACCATACCTAAACATACATATGTATATGTCATTTCAAGACCCTAATTCAACTAACCAATATGCCATTCAAGTCACCTCAAATATACACAACAACACTTACCTAAACATGCATATTTTACCACATTTCAATGATCAATTACTAGTTCAAAACTTACCAAAATGCCATAACTTGACCATTACTATACCATTTCAAAACATACCATATGAATCATTCAAAACATGCAACATAAGATAGCCACAATGACACAATCTAGCAAGGCATCAAATGGTACCACAAAGTTAACTTACACAACTTATACATACCAATCATCAACTAAACATTCAACTAAATACCATTACAAGTCCACCTATACATGCCATTATAACCTTGGCCAAAATACTCAAAAACTACCGACATTTATGTTGGATAGTGTGATAGATCTCCAACGGGCTTCCAAACCGATTGAGCTTCCGATTATCTATAAAACATAGAAAAGAAACTATGCAAGCACTTAATGATTAGTAAGCCCGTATAACATAAACACAACTTACCATTTCATTTGCATAATGTAAATAGCATAATTGTAATACCAATTAAACCATAAGCTTGGCATAATGCCTATACAACATCACCAAATACACAAGTTAGTGCATTAATACATGGTTCAAATGAATTCATCCATAACAAGTGATTTACACATTTATTCACATCATTTAGATCATCATTTCCTTTTCATAAGTTCATGATACATTCCATTTGAACACTTACCATTTCCTTTCCTTTTCATACCCGTTGAACCATCTAGAATTTCATTGGATACTTGGGAAAGCTCACAAGAAGTGTGCCTTTGCATGACCATAACCTTTCCTTTACATCATTGCTCACACAAGCTGTAGGTTGAAATGTGAGCTAAACGATGTTGCTCACACGAGATGTGGAGTATCCACAAAAAATACAGGACCTCAGCCATCAATAGGACATTCAAGATCATCACTCGAAACATGAAATCCCTAATGACATGTCATTTGTGTCCAACAAATTCCTAAGGTTCAACTGGGACTCGATAACCGTCATAGCATTGATTCATTTATACATCATTCAATTACAGTATGAATAACACAATAACATGAATCTAAATAACATGAATATAACAATCATTCATACGAACTTACCTCGACAACTAGGGCGTAGAAGTTAAAAAAAGCTATTCCGAAGCTTTTACTTTGCCTCGATCTAGGTCCTATGTGGTTTATCATGATCTAAATAGATAATTTCAATCCATTTAATACTTGTAGTATTCAATTTAATCCACATTTCATATTTATGCAAAATTACTATTTTCCCCTAATATTTTAACTTTTCACAATTTAGTCCTTAAGCTCATAAATTGAAATATAATCATTTTAATCCCTCATTCAAACTAACCAAATTTATTAGGGACTTATATCAACCCAAATAAACCATCATTTCATAAATTTAACATGAATTTTTACCATATTTACTAATCAATCCCTAAATGCAAATTCCATTAAAAATCACTTTACAAAACTTGTTTATTTATCAACAAAGATTCATAATCTAGCATTTAACATCAAGAACCGTTCAAGAAAATTCATGGCATAACCCTCAATCTTTAACAATTTTATAAATTAATCCCTGGGCTATCTAGATTAAGCTAAAACAACTTCACAAACATAAAATCAATAAAAACGAGGCTTAAAATCACTTACATGTATTCACTCAAGCTAGCCGAATTCAAGAACCCTAAAAATGGATTCACTTCCTTCAAATTTGGTGGAAAGAAAATTTGGAGAAGATAAGCACATTTTTTTTGTTTTAAGTTTAATTACATATTTACCTTTTTAACCTTAGTTTATAACTTTAAAAATCACTTAAACTATGTCCATGTATTTCCACTAACTTTAAGAATGGTACAATTACCATTTAAGTCCATTTACTTCCATTTCCATAGTCATTTAGCCCTTTTAACTAATGGAACTCTACTTTTAAGCTTTTTACGATTTAGTCCTTTTCACTTAATTAATCATGCAAACATTAAAATTTCATAACAAAATTTTAATACGACCTTTCTAACATCCTATAGACATTAAAATAATAATTAAATAATAATTTACTCATTGAATTTGTGGTCCCAAAACCACTGTTCCAATTTCACTGAAAACGAGCTATTACAGCAATTTTTACTGACATGATGGAAAAGTTTTTGGAAGTTTTTATGGACAATTTTTCAATTTTCGAAGATAATTATGATGATTTCTTAGCCAAACTAGCCAAGGTACTGAGGTGGTGCGAAGAAACAAACATTTTACTCAACTGGGAAAAGTGACATTTCATGGTACCAGAAGATATTGTCTTGGCGCACTGAATAACGAGATCAGGGATTGAGGTTGTTAAAGCAAATGTAAATTTCATTTAGAAACTCCCACCTCCAACATTTATAAAGGGAGTTAAGAGCTTTTTAGGACACGACAGATTCTATCAAAGATTTATCAAAGACTTCTCCAAAGTTTCTAAACCTTTGTGCAAATTATTGGAGAAAGATACAACATTCAAATTTGATAAAGAATGTTTGAAAGCTTTTAATGATCTAAAGAATTAGCTAGTTTCAGCACCAATTATCGTCACATCGGATTGGGAATTTCCATTTGAAATAAGGTGTGACGCAAGTGACTTCAAGGTAGAAGTTATGATGGGCTAGTGAAGGAACAAAGTTTTCCATACCATCTACTATACAAGTCAGACTCTGACAAGAGCTTAACTGAACTATACGATAAAAGAAAAAGAGTTACTTGCTATTGTTTTTTCCTTTGACAAGTTTAAATCTTATCTTGTAGGTACCAAAGTGACTGTTTATACAAATCATTCAGTAATTAAATATTTACTTACCAAGAAATATGTCAACCCGAGATTGATTCGATAAATAATTTTACTCCAAGAGTTCAATCTAGAAATTCAAGATTGAAAAGGGGTAAAAAAACCAGGTCGTAGATCACTTATCCATATTGGAGCCACAAGAAAGAACTTCATCTCTTGTACCCATCCAGGAGACTTTCCCGAATAAGCACATACTTAAGGTAAATCACATCTATAACACCCCTTAGTTTGTTGATTTTGCTAACTATTTAGCTTGTAGTTTGATGCCAATTAATAAAACGTATCAACAACGGAAAAATTTTCTTCACAATGTGAAGCACTATTTCTGGAAAGAGTCATACCTATTCAAGAAGTGTGTAGATCAAATGATCAAGAGATGCATGGTCGAAAATGAGGTACATGAAATTTTATATAATTATCACATAGCTCCAAGTTGGGGACACTTCAAAGGTTCACGTACTGAGGCCAAAGTATTGCAAGTCAGATTCTTTTGGCCAATTCTATTCAAGGATGCTTATACCTACGTAAAGAGTTGTGATCAATGTTAAAGGGTTGGAAACATCACTAACAGAATTGAGATGCCCCAAACAAACATCATTGAAGTAGAATTATTCGATGTTTAGGGTATTGACTTTCTTGGTCCTTTCCCTCCTTCTTTTGGTCACAAGTATATATTGGTAGCAGTAAACTATGTATCTAATTGAGTTAGACCAAGGCATATTTGACGAACGATGCCAAGGTTGTAATGATTTTTTTGCAGAAACATGTGTTCATAAGGTTTGGAACTCTTAGGGCTATCATCAGTGATGAGGGGTTCCATTTTGTGAACAAATGGTTGAAATGGTTTCTCAATAGACATGGAGTGAAGCACAAGGTTGTCACAGCTTACCATCCGCAGACAAATGGGTAAGCCGAACTAGCAAGTAAGCAGATAAAAGGTATACTCGAGAAGGTAGTTTGTCCAAACTGACGAGATTGGTCCAAAAGATTGGACGATGCTTTATGGGCCCATAGGACAGCATACAAAATACCTTTAGGGACGTCTCCCTATCAGTTGGTTTTTGGGAAATCTTGTCATTTGCCCTTCGAGTTAGAACATAAAGCTTAATGGGCTCTCCAATAACTCAACTTGGATATTAAGCTTGCTAAAGAGAAATGGATGCTTCAACTTAATGAGTTAGAATAATTTCTAATGTTCTCATATGAAAATGCCAAATTGTTCAAGGAAAGATTAAAAAGATGGCATGACAAGCACATTCAATTTCGAGAATTTGAAGTAGGTCAGCAAGTCTTGTTGTTCAATTCCAAGTTAAGGTTCTTTGCAGGTAAGTTAAAATCACGTTGGTCCAGTCCATTCACTATTCATCAAGTTTTCCTATACGAGGTTGTTGAACTTCACAATAAGGGAAGTAATTTCAGAGTTAATGCTCAACGTTTGAAACATTACTGGGGGAGTAAAATTGAGCGGGATAAAACCTAGTTCATTTTATCATATGCTTAATTTTTTCCAATTTTCTTTTTAAATAAATGACTTAGGCTATATTTTATAGATTAGTATGTTAAAATAAATTTTTTCTAAGAGATTTGAACTTAAGCGAGACCACTTATGACCTTTCCAATCTTTCTTGGGAATTGATTGTAACATAATCTTTCGAGAAAATATTTCCTAAGTGAGAAAATAATTTCTTTTTAATTTGTCAAATAAAAGAGTAAATTTTGATCCAAGTTTTAGTTTGCAGCTCAATTTTCAAATTATCTTTAAGTACGAGTACTTAATTGAATTATTTGCAATAATTAGCTATCCTTTTTGTAAATATTGAAATTAGCTGTCTTTTTCTGTAAATAATTTAAAACAGCTAAAATAAAGGTTTTTAATATTTATTTTTAATAAATAGGATGATAACAACTAATTTATAATTATATTTTATATAATATATATTAATTGTATTAACCCTATATAGGATTAGAATTGCTTAGTATTTTACCACTATTTTATTTAAGAGTTTTTATTTTCTAATAAATAAGATAATATCAAGTAATATATTAATATATTTTATATTATATATTAATTGTTATTGTCTTTATATAAGATTAGGAGTTATACTATTTTATTATTATTTTTCTTTAGAGTTTGAGTTCAATTTCTTTCATCTGTCACTTTAAATACCATCACCCTCCTCCCTCATTCACATCACTTACCAAACCATCAGCTCCACCTTCTCACGCACCTTCTCCACCGTTAGCCTTAACGCCAACCACCCTCTAAGCTCTATTGTGCTACAATCCCTATCTCCTTCCACTAGTAATAGCAAACACCGAGAGCACTTAGCACCTAGCCGCATGCGCACAACCAGCCTTCCACCCTACTCCATTGCATACCAACTCTCGCAGCTCTAGCCCTCATTAACTTGACGACATGCTGCTCACGCACCACCACTTGTACGCCGCTATTATTCCCTCGTGCGCTGCTACTTCTCTCTCTCTAGTGCACGCACACCTACCCTCTTGCACCTCGTCACCTCCACAATCAACACCTAAGGTAGCATCCAACCTCCCTTCAACTAACCCTAGCCCAAAGTCACCTTGCTTCTCATTCATATTATTTACTTGAGTTCTTATTAATATTTTTACAAATGTTGTAAGAAAATTTTTTTCTTAAATTTTCATTTGATTTAATTATTTCACTTTTCAACTTATGAATTGTTAATATTTTATACTAATTAAATTTTGAGAAAAATAATGTTTGTTTCCATCTTATGTGATGTTCACATTAAATCATGCCTCGCAAAAGAACTCGTGCCTCTGGTCAAGTTGAAGAATCACAAAACAAATTACACTGTGAAGAAGCCAAAGCAAAATATGATAGCATGTTCAAAACTCAACAAATGCTCCCAAAAAAAGGTTTTACATGGAAAGAAATAAACTATACTAATTTTATGGTAAGCATTCGACAAGTTGCTAAAGCTTTAATTGGGAAGTGTTTTGTGAGAAAAGATCACATGTAGATGAAGAGTTAGTCTATGAATTTTATGCAAATTTGACCTCAAGAGAATTAATAGAAGTCTTTATCCAAGGAATCAAGGTACCAATAAACTCAAACACTATTAATAAATTCTTTGATTTACCCGATTTTGAAGACAACGAATATTCTTTCTTAATGGAAAATATTGAGATTGAGAAATTGCAAGATATTCTTAAGGAACTTATAGTTTTGGGTTCTAAATGGACTGTGTCAAAGCATGGGACTCAAATTTGTCACATGGGATATTTGACACCATTAGCGAATGTATGGTTTTATTTCATTCGGTTTAGCCTTATGCCTATTTCACATGGGACTACAATTTTACTAGAATGAATGGTCTTGCTATACTCATTTACGACAATAAAGACCATTGATGTGGGAAAAATTATTCTAAGGGAAATCTGAAACTATGCCGCGAGATATTTTGGACCATCATACTTTCCCTTTATGATAACAGTTTTGTGCTTGAAAGCTAAAATTCTTGCAAACGTAAAGAAGATAGGGTATTTCCAAGGCACAATCACAAATTTTGACCTCTTTTGAGTAGTGAGAAATTCTGTTTTACAACAGCGAGCTGAATCGAGTAAGGAACCAGAAGAAGAACCTATAGAGATCGAACCAATGCCGCCAGCTAAAATACTTGATGTGGCAGAACCAACTGAACCCATGACTGAACCTAACATGGCTACCTCAACATTTAGAACTCATTCACCTCGCCAAGATCTTCATGATGAGCTGTCAAAGTTGTGGACATAATGCAACATATGCAATGATAACAACAAGCTTATTAGAGATACTCAAAAATACGGGATAACTCAATGAGAAGCGTTCGAAAATATTTCATGACCCATTTGTCTTTGTGCCTGAATTCCCAGACTTTCTATTTGAACCATGGACTCCAATGTTGAGGAGGGAACGAGGTGATTCAAGAAAAAAACAAGGACGATGTAGCAAAAGATGAGTCAGATTCTGAAGGATCTGCAAATAAATAAAAAGGAAGGATCTTGTCTTGTCTTTACTTTATATTAATTCTTCGGATATTTTAAGTTATTAGGCTTAGGTTCTTTTGGGGTATTTTTATTTCTCGCATAATAAAATAAGAGGTGGAAATCGTCAATAAAATTGAACATTTTGCAAAAGAAGAAGTGTGGCAATATATATGTACATGTCTAGGCTTGGATTTTCTTAGGAAAAGCTTGGTATTTAAATAGTTAAACTTGACTCACCTTATTTTCCTAAGGTCCTACCTGGTGTACAGTATCTATTCACTTTAATATTTTCGTTCTCTCTATTATTTTTAACAATGGGGACATTGTTCATCTTAAGTAGGGGGCCAAAAATTGAAATTATTTTTCTTTTTTAGAATACATTTTTCTTATAATTATGATTAAGTTATATGTTGTTCAAAAATTTGATTTTTTGTTAATTATGTTAAACTTTAGTATAAAAAATTTTCATTATCTCAATAAGTTCTATGTTAGCTGAACTCTAACATAAATGTTACTCTTAATAAAGTTTATAAATCGTACCATAAAATTTTTAAATCCTTCTCTAGAATTGACTTAGTAATTTATTGAGGCAAAATCCTAAGAAGCATGGAATTTTAAAAATGACTTAGGCAAACTTTTGTTTTAACTGTTTGAGCCTTTCAAGCCAACCTTAACAAATATTTATCCCTTAAAAGCCAACTTTGAGACTATATGGCCTAATTTCATTTGAATCTTTGCAATATTAAGCCATCACTTGCCTTATAGTTAACTCTAAATTGTCCCAAATGCTAGACTCAATCTCTATCCAGAATATTCTCTTAAAATAAGTTTAGAGGAGTTGAGAAGAAGTATCAAATACTAAAAATTATAGTACATACAGTAATGTGCTAAAAAAAGAAGAAGAAAGAGCATATATACTCAAAAGAAATAGATGTACAAAAAGCATGTGAACTCAAATACAAAAATGACTTGGTGAATTTGAAGGTATTTATTCTGAAGGTTCGATACAAGCCGGGTCTAAGGTTTTTAGTTTAAATCTGTCTGTCTTTCACCTACCCCTAGCCTATCCAAGTTACAACCTATTTAAAAGACATATTGATTCAGATTTCTGTGCTACCTACATTAGTGGAGAATTTGTTAAATTCAACATATGAAGGCATAAATTAAACTTAGTGGTTGAAGTTTAGTCTTAAATAAGGAAATAAAAATTACTTGGTAAGAATTTATCATATTTTTATAAAGAAAGCATTTAGTCTATTCTTGCTATCATGATAATAATTCAGAATAATTTGATATGAATACTTGAGTTGCACAATTTCAAAATTCTTGTTCTTGAGCATAATTATGTTGAACTCATAGTTGTAGGAAAATTATTTTCTAAAAAAAACTTTCAAAAGTTATTTCAAGCAACTTCTTCTACAACTTGTGCATTACTCGGGATGAGCAATGAATTAAGTTTAGGGGTGTGGAAACACAAAATTATATAGACTATTTCAGCACCTTTTGAGCTCCAATTCATTAAGTTTTGTAGTAAATTTTGTCTAAATTGATAGTTTAATTATAAAATAATTAATTTGCACTCAAATTATTAACATATTGAACTTTAATTATTTTTATAATAAATTTACACAAATTTGGTTTATTTTCAATAGTTTTGAACAAAGAGTGAAAATCGGCTCGGAAAGTACATTGAGAAACTTAAAGCGTTGGGGCAATTTTAGCAGTAAGTGAATCAAGAGTATGGATAATTAATTTTTCAACTATGAACAATCCAAAAATATTTATTGAACATACTTTATATTTAATTTTGATCCAACATTAATAGGGTTAAAAATTAGTTATAAGTTTGAAGAAGAAAAATGGGCCCAATTGTGCTAAGAAAAGAGAACTGATCCATCAAGGATTTGGAAGCCTAAACTGTCCATATAGCTAACCCAATTAGCTTAATTAGCTAATTTTATCAATTACAAAACAACCCTTGAAGTTTCCTTTAACTCTGTTCAAACTTTTCATCTTTTCATGCCTTCTATTTTTAGATCCAAGCTAAAAATAGCAAGTTTGAACCAATCAAACTTTCACCAAGCATGACTGGCCAAGGAAGAGGGAGTGGCTGATATTTCTTTGCTATTTTTAGCAGTCATTTTCACCTATAAGTACCCCTCTTCCCTTCCTCATTTCAAAACACACACTTCCCTCAATTCACACATCATTTCTCTCTTCCATTATCTTCCATTCCCATTCTTGTTTTCCCATTTCCTTTGTTTTCTTCCCTTGCTGATTACCCCTCTTGAAAAAGAGCTACAACACCCATTAAGTAGTAGATTCAAGTGTTCGTGAATACCTTCAATTGACAGGGCGAGTAGAGAAGAAGAGGATCACACTAGCCGTGTAACATCCCAAAAATTGGGGGTTAGTAGAATCAAGTTTTGGAATCGAGAGAGACTGATCATACCTTAATTTTTTAGATTATCTATGCATTTTTTGGAAAAAATGATGTATTGTTTTGTTGGTTAAGTTTTAATGAAACATTCCTTGAAACCCAAGATCAAATCCCTTCTCTCTCACCATTTTTATTATTTTGCAAATTTTACCTTAAACCCTAGTATTCGACATGCCTTATTTTTAGAATAAATATTGCAAAATTATTTCAAGAATGAGGAAAGAGCATAATGGTTAAAAGAAATATGAGAACGCATGGAAATGAAATTAGGTCCCAAATTTGAATCCTTTCCTTTGCGAGATAATTTAATTTTTGGCAAAAATCTCTTGTTTTTAATGTGTGTGCCACCCAAGCCTTGTAACCCTAGGTATAAATGTTAATTTTTCATAAATAATTAGCATTCAATCCTCCTCCTCATTGCGCTAGTCTTTCATCTCCTCCTTTCCCTCTCTTTGATTTTATTTTCTTTCCTTTCCTCCATTAATGACATCGCTTACACCTCTCATTTTACAATCTCTTTCTTTTTCTTTTTACATCAAGATTTTGCACCATATTCTTTATTATATTGATTCCATTTATCCTCATCTAAATCAGCCCAAAATATTAAATCTTGAACCCCAAGATTGATCCTGAACATTGCCAAGAAAATGTCATTGTCATTTCTCTCAACTAACTTGGGTAAGAGCGCTTTTCTCTTCAATTTCCTCATTAATCTTGTCAATTAAAAACCAAACTTTCCAGATCAGGAATTTTGGGTGTTTTAAATAATTTCAAATTTATTTTTCCAAATTTTAATGACATCTTAAACTATTTTAAAATTCAGCCCCAATTTTGGCCACCATGGGTGGTAGTGTATGCGCCAATGTGCAAGAAAGGGGACTATTTTTTTCTTGGTTTTTGCACATATTTTTCCAACACTAAATTGTGCTCATGAACCATCCTAATCAGTTTTTAATCACATGTTAATTAGGGAGAGACGTTCTTGATCAATTAGCCAATCAGAACCCACAAAATTGTGAAGCGTAAGTGCAATTAAGGATAACTAGTTTCTTATTTCGACATAGTTGTTGGGTAAAGGTTATGAATTGATTAAATGAATGAATTTAAAGATTAATTGTCTACTGATTTTCCAGTATATTATTGAATTAGGTCCTGACCCAAACACCCCAAATCATACGTAAAGGTGAAGAACAATTGTACGTACGGTTCACATCGATACAGTGAATTATTAAGGAAAATTGGTAGATTCACTAGTGTGCTACAAGGAAGCGAAAAATAAGGTTTGGGTCCTAAACTCATAAAATTGTTTGAAAATTTTAAATATCATGTTATACTTGATAAATTAGCTTGCTAATTGGATTGGCTTAATAGCCAAATTATTGATTTTGTGAGCGGCCGAACCAAGCATGTTTCAAGCCTTAAAAGATTAACATGTTGGCAAAATTGCTAGTTTGATAGTATGAATTTTTTATTGAGTTTGTAATTGCATATTCGTGTTATGAGATATGAGAATGTTTGACTGAATGATATAATGTGTTGAGATATTCAGGTTATTATTGATTTAAATGCATGAGATATTTGTTATATTATGTACTGAAAAGCGTGTCATATATGCACAATGAAATGTTATATTGTGTACAGCACTTGGAGTACTGAAGGGAATGGCGATTTAACGCATTTTTACTGGCAGAATTTTCTGCATATTGTTATCGGTGGTTTTAACCACAACAGGCTTAAGCCCATAATGTTTTGGAGTTCGAATAATGGGTTCTGGGGAACTCGTGGTGTTTAGCGAATGGTATGGGTAGGAACATATTTGCATTGCATCATGCTCATGACATATTTGAATGTTATTGATTTATGATATGTGTTGTATTATGTTTTATTGAATGGTATTGAAATTAATGATTCTTACTTTTATGAATAATGTCTCACTCTCATACACCATTTGGCATCAAATTGGTAATGCATATGTAATGATATGAAATTCCTATGATGGTTATGTTTTCTTCTATTAAAGCTAATTTCTTTCACTGTATTTGATATTTATGTTTGTTTAAATAATTGTTTGACTGGCACCGAGCTTTTCATAAGCTCACCCCCAAATAGCGTTTAACTTTTTAGGTAAACATCGAAATTAGGACCAAACTCTACATTTGGAGAATCACCTTGGACCTCAGAATATTTTTAATAAGTATTAATAAATCTCTAATGGTTTTGGTTTGTAATTTTTAATGACTTCTGGTTTGTGGCTTGGTAACTTTTTTTCTGGGATTTTTTTGCATGCATGGATTACTTAAGCATAATAACCGGATAATGCATGATATCGGGCTTAAGTAAATTTTGGTATTTTTCCCTAGTTTTCGCTGCATTGCAAAGGAACCATTTTTGAAAATCAAATTAATAAGGCAACTAAGTTTCCAAAATGACTTGAAAAATGTTTTTTTCCACTGTATTAGTTTAACGTCGAGTTTTTTTTCAAAAGAAGAGCAACAAGCAAATGATTTTTCTAAAAGAACACTATCAGCAATAAAATGAATTTTAAGTATACACGACCTAATGAATGAATGCTTTTATGCTAACTCAAAGTACAATTACGATTTTCTCTAAAATGAGTTTATTTAAGGTCTTCAAAAGTTACGTAAGTTAGCTTAGCCACTTCGGTGGCTAATGTAGCCTTCTTAATCTAGCCATAACGTCTAGGTCGGGTTTGGGAGGTTTCATTTAGTGGTATCAAAGCCTTGGTTTAAAACCTCGGGCTGAGTTTTTAAATCTACTTAAGTAAGTCTATATGCATGCATACATGAAAAGGGGAAATTAGGGGAAAACAAGCCACAACAGATTTTGAAAATGATATTCTACAATGAAAATTAGGTCCGAGACTCCGATGTCGGTTGCCACAGAAAATATATTGTTAAGTTATAGGTAAACAATTGAGATGTATTACTGTAGACATAGAACTAAAATAGTTAGTATTTAATTTTTCTTTGAATCTGTAAGATAGGAAACTGAAAATTGATTGAAGTTAGCTAGTGAATTTTTTTTTTGAAATTGTAAATCAAATTTAAGATCGTAGGATACATAATGAATAAACATAGAAAGAGGGACAATGGGGCTCAGTGTCGAGCTGTCAGGTTGAGTCTTTTTCTTTTCAAGGAATTGTACCTAACCTTGAGACGGATGACATCGTGATTGCGCGTACTTCTAATGGTGAAAACCAGGAGGTTGAGGATGATGCAGTGTCCCAAGCGATATTGGGAGTCTTAAAAAATGTTTTCAAGATTATGGTTGAAAGGACTAATATGGAGGGAGAGAGTAAACACTCAGAGTGCAAGAGAAAGGAAAAGATTAAAGTTTGAAAAAGGAGAGTGTCTATTTGCACTAGTCTAAATCCGCGACCTTTAAAGTGGGCTAGAGGAGCCAGACCACAACGAAAGGTTGTAGTAGTTATTATTGGAGAAATTGTTAGAACAGTTAAGGTTTTGATTTGTAGATATTGTGGTAAGCATAATCTAATAGAGTTTTTATTAAAATTGGGAATTAGGGTAGAGGAATCTATTAGTAATGTTTTCATAATTAGATTTGCAAGACATATGATGGGAATTTAAAAAGAAGCATTGTGTAACACCCTAAACCCGACCTAGAAGTTAGGGCCGAATCTGGCATGTCACATTAAAGTGTTTTTTGGAAACCATGTTTTTGTTAAAAACCCTTATTGCATTTAAAAATTTGTATGAAACCTCAATTTCTGTCTGTTTATTTTCAATCGAGGTTTATTAAAAAGTTATTACCTTCAAAACCTTATTGTTGCGGAAGCTTAATTTAAAGCAAATGATTTACGAAAACGTGATATTTAAAAATTGAGGTGTGGAAATGTAATGTTAGAAAATAGTTATGGTTTTGGAAAACCGCGTTCTACTTCTAGCAGATATAAATCACAATTACATCAAATCCCAAATTTAAAATCCAGAAATTATAGAGGCCTTTTTACAACCCGAATCAAAATCAAATTGCTTAAGTAAATGAGCAAAATAGAATAAAACAAGTGCAGTTGTGTGGCCCTCTCCGAGCCCCTCACAGCTCCGAATCGTCTAACGCTGGGGATTACCTGAAAGGTTAAAAATGAGGTGAGTTTATGAAAACTCAGTGTGTAATCCCCTTATTAAAGAAACAGAAACATTCTAGGCCTGAGCCCTTAACAGTAATAGTATTAGTGCGGGGCTTAGCCCAATACAGTAAGGTGGCAACTAGCCTTAGCCCCCATCAGCCTCGATTGGGCCTGAGCCCATATCAAATGGCACATATCACATATATATGGGCCTAAGCCCATCTCAGTATGAGAATCAGTATATGCAATGCATAAATACCCATGCCAACCCTGCACTCCATCTCCTGTCCAACCCTACACTCTTGTGGGGATTAAGTCGACCCACCCATCCCTACACTCTTTATGTAGCACCAGTTACGGCACTAACCATTATTGCAGCAGAGCTACCAATCACATAATTGGCTAAAAGCCATCGGTGGGTCCACAGTCATCTCATGCGACCCGTGCGGCCCTCACATATCAATCACTTCCTCCAATAATAGATCCCAACCCCATGCAGTATGTCGTGTATCCAATATATCATGTCGTAGATCATACGTGTAGGTAATATGTCATACTCAGTAACAGTCATATAAATATCATAAAGCAAAACGGTCAGATATAGCATAAGGCCATAGCAGTCATTTCATCTCTCAGGGGTATAACGGTCATTTTATCCTATAAGGGTATTTCGATAATTTTACCCATCAAGGGTATTTTGGTCATTTTATCCTTTGGGGGTATTTCGATAATTTTACCCATCAAGGGTATTTCGGTAATTTTACCCATCGGGGGTATTTCCATAATTTTACCATCGAGGGTGTTTCGATAATTTTACCCATCGAGGGTATTTCGGTCATTTTACCCATCGAGGGTATTTTGTCATTTTACTCATTGAGGGTATTTTGGTAATTTTACCCATCGAGGGTGTTTCGATAATTTTACCCATCGAGGGTGTTTCGGTAAAGTTAACGTCCTTTCTGAAGGTGTATAGCCGCCTCGAGCGACACAAGTGATCCATTTGGTCGAAGCCACGCACTGGGGCTCAAGCCCACTATTCGGCCCAATTGGGCCCACACGCTCGTGTGGTCCGTTTGGCCCAAATCCAATCTCGGTTATACGATCTACATAGACCAATACATTTTTTGCTACTTTTCGTAATTTATCTCCGTGTGGGGCCCATGAGACCATTAGGCCCACACGGCCCATTTCGGCCCAACAAGGCTCATAACGGCCCAAGTGCATGAGAACACTCGTAGTGGTCTCTTCGATCTACCGCTCTCAGTTGTGGGCTCAGTTTTTCCACACGAGCGATTGCACGCTCGTGAGGCCTCAGATGTCGAAGTTTCGGCTTTTTGGCTTTTGCCGATTATTAGCAGAGATAGTGTGATTACACATCTTTACACGAAAGCTAGCGAAACACCTCTTAGCACCAACCTACATTGATTTGAATATTTGGTCAGCCCTTCAATAACCAATAATTTCAAGTACTTAAACCACACTTAGACAATCATCACTTACCACAATTATAAGAAATATGGCCTACTCTTCTAAGATTCTTGGCCAAGGCACGATCCCACGTTCTTGATGATTATCTACTCAAGCAGCGATTTTTATCAATTGGACATGGTTACTTAAATATGATTTAAGAAAAATCCAACACCAAAATCACAACATAATCGTCCTACCAACCAACTCACCCCAACGATCAAACGGTTGGTGAAGGGAAGATTTGGAACGCCTCCACACACTAGAGAATCCTTTTTTCTCTTCTCGAGATTTTAACACCCGAAAATGATGATGATGAAATTGGTTAGAAAAGCTTACATATATTCGGCCAAGCACAATAGAGAAAGGATGGTAACTGAAAGTACACAAAAGAGCCTTAAAGAAATCGGTTGGGATGGGGAGAGTGGGAAGCAAAGAAGAAAAAGATGGTGAGTAGGTTCGGCACCTTCCTTTCAACCCTCTCAAAACCGAACAAAGAATTGCCTTGTGCCGAAAATGCTCCCTTCCTTTCTCCTTAGAGTCCCAATCGGCTACAACACCCTACCAACGTCCCATTTTCGAATTTCCTTGATTTTCTCCCCAATCTTCTCCTTGATTTGCTCCACAATTCCATCCAAGACGAATTCAAACTTCACCTTACAGAGTTTGAAACCACCCCAAACTCCTACCGCCTTATAGTAGCAAAATAAATATCCTTTTTGCTTGCAATGGGATTCAAACCCAAGCCCCCCTCAATAGCTCAACACACCACTTGCCTCCTTACCACAAGCTCTTTTGTGACACTTTTTATCTTCAATTAATAAAAAGGTCTAAAGGCCAAAGTCCAGGTTCCTTTAAAAGAACAAATAAGTTTCAAGAGCCAAGACTTGAACCCAAGCTTCCTTATAACCCTAATGATGCCACAACCACTAGACTACAAGCTTCCTTATAACATTTTTTTAACACAATAATTTAAAGGGCCTACATCCAAGCATCCAAGGTTTTATCCACTTAAAACCTAAATTTTTGCTAAAGCCCAAGACTTTTCCAACTCCTCTCAGGACCCTTAACCACTAAAGCAGACATACTTTTGTGCACAATTTCCTAACCATTCCCTTGCTCAGGGCCTAATACTTCTAGACCCAAATTCTGGGGCATTACACATTGTCTGAAATTGTGTTGGAATTAGAGTTGCGCAGTGAAAGCTTGGTGGCCCAATTTGAAGGAAAAGGGGTAACATATTTTGTAACTAAGAAAATTTCAAGGGCAAAATCTCTTTAAGGAGGGAAGAATTGTAACATCCCAAAAATCAAGGGTTAGTGTAATCAGGTTTGGGAATCAAGAAAGAGTGGTTATGCCCTAATTTTTTAGATTATCTATGCATTTTTAGGGAAAAATGATGTATTGGTTTGTTGGTTAAGTGTTAGTGAAACGTTCCTTGAAGGCCTACATCCGAGCATTGCCAGGAAAGTGTCATTGTCGTTTCTCTCAACTAGCTTGGTTAAGAGCTCTTTTCTCTTCAATTTCTTCATTAATCTTGTCAATTAAAAAATCTAGATCTGAAATTTTGGGGATTTTGAATGATTTCAAATGTATTTTTCTATATTTTAATGAGATCTCAAACTATTTTAAAATTCAGCCCTAATTTTGGCCACCATGGGTGGTGGAGCAAGCGCCAATGTGCAAGAAAGGGGGTTGTTTTGTTTCTTGGTTCTTGCCCATATTTTTCCAACACTAAATTGTGTTCTTGAACCCTCCTAATTAGTTTTTAATCACATGTTAATTAGGGATGGACATTCTTGATCAATTAGCCAATCGAATCCCACAAAATCGTGAAGCATAAGTGCAATTTAGGATAACTAGTTTGTTATTTCGACATAGTTGTTGGGTAAAGGTTAAGAATTGATTAAATGAAGGAATTTAATCATTAATTATCTACTGATTTTCCGATTATTGAATTAGGTCCTGACCCAAACACCTCAAATCATCCGTAAAGGTGAAGAACAATTGTACGTACGGTTCACATCGATACAGTAAATTATTATGGAAAATTGGTAGATTCACTAGTGTGCTGTAATGAAGCAAAAAATAAGGTGTGGGTCCTAAACTCATAAAATTATTTGAAAATGTTAAATATCATGCTATATTTGATAAATTAACTTGTTGATTAGATTGGCTTAATAGCCAAATTATTGATTTTGTGAGTGGTCGAACCAGGTATGATTCAAGCCTTAAAAGATTAAGATGTTGGCAAAATTGCTAGTTTGATAGTATGAATGTTTGACTAAGTTTGTAATTGCATATTTGAGTTATGAGATATGATAATGTTTGACTGAATGATATAATGTGTTGAGATATTAAGCTTATATATGATTTAAATGCATGAGATATTTGTTATATTGTGTACTGAAAAGGGTGTTATATATGCACAATGAAAATTTGTAAAGTGTGTGAAATTGAACGATATTGATTGATACTAACACAAAGATAATTTGAAAGATTGGAACACTGTTTCGATTTACTTAAAGTAAGTGATTATTGAGGACTGCTGAACATGTCAAATGAATGTGACAAGTATTGAGATATGATTATCTATTAGATTGTGTGACATATTGCATATGCATTGGGTTGGGATTTTGTGGTTAATGGAGGACTTCCGTGGAGTAACGACAACATATTAAGTTTGTATTATTTATAGTCAGTGCACTGCACCTGGAGTACCGAAGGGAATGGCGATTTATTGCATTTTTACTAGCAACTTGTCTGCATTTTTACTGGTAGAATTTTTTGCATATTGTTATCGGTGGTTTTAACCACAACAGGCTTAAGCCCATAATGTTTTGGAGTTTGAATGACGGGTTCTGGGGAATTCGTGGTGTGTAGCGGATGGTATGGGTAGGAACCTGTTTGCATTGCATCATGCTCATGACATATTTGAATGTTATTGATTTATGATATGTGTTGTATTATGTTGTATTGAATGGTATCGAAATTAATGATTCTTACTTTTATGAATAATGTCTCACTCTCATACACCATTTGGCATCAAATTGGTAATGCATATGTAATGATATGAAACTCCTATGATGGTTATGTTTTCTTCTATTAAAGCTAATTTGTTTCACTGTATTCGACATTTATGTTTGTTTAAATAATTGTTTGACTGGCCCGAGCTTTTCATAAGCTCACCCCCAAATAGCGTTTAACTTTTTAGGTAAACCTCGAAATTAGGACCAAACTCTACAATCGGAGAATCACCTTGGACCTCAGAATATTTTTAATAAGTATTAATAAATCTCTAATGGTTTTGGTTTGTAATTTTTAATGACTTCTGGTTTGTGGCTTGGTAACTTTTCTTCTGGGATTTTTTTGCATGCATGGATTACTCAAGCATAATAACCAGATAATGCATGATATCGGGCTTAAGTAAATTTTGGTATTTTTCCCTAGTTTACGCGCCATTGCAATGTAACTGTTTTTTAAAAACAAATCGATAAGGCAACTAAGTTTCCAAAATGACTTGAAAAATGGTTTTTCCGCTGCATTAGTTTAACATCAAGTTTTTTTTCCAAAGAAGAGCAACAAGCAAATGATTTTTCTAAAAGAACACTATCAATAATAAAATGAATCCTAAGTATACACGACCTAATGAATGAATGCGTTTACACAAACTCAAAGTACAACTACTATTTTCTCTAAAATAAGTTTATTTAAGGTCTTCAAAAGTTACATAAGTTAGCTTAGCCATTTTGGTGGCTAATGTAGCCTTCTCAATCTAGCCATAACGTCTAGGTTGTGTTTGAGAGGTTACAAGCCTAGCTTTGGAAAAACGCAAGGATTTGTTTCCTAGCTTTATTCTCTTTATTTTTTTTCTAGTTTATGCTGTTGTAACATCCAAAAAATCGAAGGTTAGTAGAATCAGGTTTGTAAATCAACAGAGAGTGGTCAAGCCTTAATTTTGAGATTATCTATACATTTTTAGGAAATAAATGAGGTATCGGTTTGTTGGTTAAGTGTTAGTGAAATGCTCCTTGAAACCCAATTTCAAATCCATTCTCTTTCACCATATTTATTATTTTGCAAATTTTTTCTTAAACCCTAGTTTGTGATAGGTCTTAATTTTTAAAATAAATATTTCAAAATTATATCAAGAATAAGTTATTGGTTTGATGGTTGAACATTAGTGAATTTATCCTTGAGGTCTTAATTTCAATTCCATTCCCATGCAAATAATTTAATTTTTTAACAAAACCCCTTTATTTTAATGTGTGGGCCATCCAAGCATAGATAACCTAGGTATAACTATTAATTTTTCACTAATAATCAGCCTTTAATTCTCGTTCTCATTTCCCTAGCTATTCCATTCCCCCTCTCCTTCTCTTTGATTTTAATTTTTTTCCTTTTCTCCATTGTTGTTGTCGCCTACACCTAGTTTTACCATCTCTTTCTTTTTATTTTTTCTTTCTTTTTGGCCACAAGATTTGTTTACATATTCTCCACCATATTGTTGTCATTTTTCCTCATTAAAATAAACCCCAAATCTAAAATCTTGAACTCCAAGATTGATCCCAAACATTGCCAAGAAAGTGTCATTGTCGTTTCTCTCAACTAGCCTGGGTAAGGTCTCTTCTCTCTTCAATTTCTTAATTAATTTTGTCCATTAAAAAATAAATTTCTAGATCTATAATTTGGGGGATTTTAAATGATTTCAAATGTATTTTTCAAAATTTTATTGAGATCTCAAACCGTTTTAAAATTCAGCCCCAATTTTGGCCACCATGGGTGGTGGTGCATGCGCCTATGTGCAAGAAAGAGAGTTGTTTTGTTTCTTGGGTCATGCCCATATTTTTCCAGCATTAAATTGTGTTCATGAACCCTCCTAATCAGCCTTTAATCACATGTTAATTAGGGAGAGACATTCTTGATCAATTAGCCAATCGAATCCCACAAATCTCGAAACGTAAATGCAATTAAGGATAACTAGTTTGTTATTTCGACATAGTTGTTGGGTAAAGGTTATGAATTCATTAAATTAAGGAATCTAATCATTAATTAGCTACTAATTTTCTAGTATATTATTGAATTAGGTGCTGAGCCAAATGCCCCAAATCATCCGTAAAGGCGAAGAACAATTGTGCGTATGGTTCGTATTGATACAATGTAAGGAATCTAACTAGTTTGGATTCATCAAATAGTTTTAATTTCAACAATTGATTTGAACTCATAAGTGGGTGTTTGGGGGCTGGTTTAATGGTAAATTTATTGAATTTACACTGAATTTTGGTTTTGGTTCATTTAAGAAATAATTAAGGAAAATTGGAAGATTCGCTAGTGTGCTGCAAGGAAACGAAAAATAAGGTGTGGGTCCTAAACTCATAAAATTGTTTGAAAATTTTAAATATCATGTTATACTTGATAAATTAGCTTGCTGATTGGATTGGCTTAATATCCAAATTACTGATTTTGTGAGTGGCCGAACCAGGCATGTTTCAAGCCTTAAAAGATTAACATGGTAAAATTGCTAGTTTGATAGTATGAATGTTTGATTGTGTTTGTAATTGCATATTTGAGTTATAAGATATGAGAATGTTTGACTGAATGATATAATGTGTTGAGATATTAAGCTTATGTTTGATTTAAATGCATGAGATATTTGTTATATTGTGTACTGGAAAGGGTGTTATTTGTGCACAATTAAAATCTGTAAAGTATGTGAAATTGAACGATATTGATTGATACCAACACAATGATAATTTGAAATATTGGGACACTCTTTCCATTTACTAAAAGTTTGTGATTATTGAGGGCATGCTGAGCGTATCAAATGAATGTGAAAAGTATTGAGATATGATTATGTATGAGATTGTGTGACATGATATTGCATATGCATTAGGCTGGGATTTTGTGGTTGACGGAGGAGTTCTGTAGAGTACCGGTGGCATATTAAGTCTGCATTATTCGTAGCCAGTCCACTGCACCTGGAGTACTGAGGAGAATGGTGATTTATCGCATTTTTACTGGTAAATTTTTCTACATATTGTTACCGGTGGTTTTAACCACAATGGGCTTAAGCCCATAATGTTTTAAAGTTCGGATGACGGGTTTTGGGGAACTCGTGGTGTGTAGTGGATGGTATGGGTAAGAACCTTTTTGTATTGCATCATTCTCACAACATATTCATTGTTATTGATTTATGATATGTCTTGTATTCTGTTGTATTGAATGGTATCGAAATTAATGATTGTTACTCGAATAAATTATGTTCCATGCTTATACACCATCTGACATCAATTTGATAATGGCCATTTAATGATATGAAATTCCTATGACGGTTTTCTTTTCTTCTGTTAAAGCTAAAATGTTTCATTGTATTCAATATTTATGTTTTTTTGAATAATTGTTTGACTCACACTGAGCTTTTCATAAGCTCACTCCCCAATAGTGTTTAACTTTTTAGGTAAACCTTAGAATTAGGATTGGACTTAGCATTTGAAGAATCACCTTCGACCTCGTATTATTTTTCTTAATAAGTATTATTAAGTCTTTATTGGTTTTGGTTTGTAATTTTTAATTATTTCTGGTCTGTGGCTTGGTAACTCTTCTCTTGGGAATTCTTGCATGCATGGATTACTCAAGTATATTAACCGGATAATGCATGATATCGGACTTAATTAAAATTTGATATTGTTCTCTAGTTTCCGCTCATTGCAAAGGAACCATTTTTGAAAAACAAATCGATAAGGCGACTAGGTTTCCAAAATGACTTGAAAAATGGTTTTTCTGCTGCATTAGTTTAACATTGAGTTTTTTTCTTAAAGAAAAGCGATAAGCAAACTATTTTTCTAAAACAACACTATCAACAATAAAATGAATCCTAAATATACACAATCTAATGAATGAATGCTTTTAAGCTAACTCAAAGTACAACTACGATTTTCTTTAAAATGAGTTTATTTTAGGTCTTCAAAAGTAACGTAAGTTAGCTTAGCCATTTTAGTGGTTAATGTAGCCTTCTCAATCTAGCCATAATGTCTAGGCTGGGTTTGGAAGGTTACAGTTGTGATCATGATTATAAATATTTGTTGTGTTGTTGTTATTGATCTAATTAAAATGGATTAAATTTAATTTGTGTTAGATTGATTGCATTCTATTCGCTTCAATTATTAAAATCATGTTTGTGTTGTTATAGGTCTTGGTAAATTGTTCAATTAGATAAAATCATACTTATGTTATCCTTGCATTATAATTGTAAGGTAACAAATGAATTAATTATAATTAATTGACACAGTATTTAATTTGTGCATGTTTAATCATCTAAGGTAGTTGAGGGTTAAATTAGCGACGGTATTAAATGTTGGAACATTTTCAAATATTTATAGTGTAATTGTTGTATCCTCCATAATAGACAAACTTCCTCCATCTTGGAAAGACTTAAAAGAAGTCTAAAACATAAGAAAGAGGAAATATCTCTTGAGGCTTTGGCAAATCATCTTCGTATTGAAAAAGAATATCGAAAACAAGATCAGAACCTAAATTCTGAAAATGCCAAAGTGCATGTTATGGAGGAAGTACAGACTACTAAACCATTCAATAGAAAGTTCAAACAGACTGATAGAGCACCTAAGTTCAAAAAGAAACAAAAGGGCTCATGCTATCATTGTGGAAAGTCGGGACATTTCAAGAATGAATGTTGATTTTTAAAGAAGAAATCATCTTCTAAGGCCAATAATAATGAAAAGTTTATTGCAATGATATCTGAAATTAATATGGCACAAGATGATAATACATGGTGGATTGATACCGGAGCAACTAAACATGTGTGCAAAGACAAAAGCATGTTCACAAAGTTCACACAATGTGAAAATGAGAATGTCTTGTACATGAGAATATTCTTCCACCGCAGCAATCAAAGGCAAAGGGTCTGTTGAACTACAATTCACTTCTGAAAAGGTTTTAACCTTAAATGATGTATATTATGTACCAGAAGTTAGGAAGAATTTAGTGTTTGAAAGTTTGTTGAATAAGTTTGGTTTCAAACTTGTTTTTGAGGCAGATAAGTTTATTTTGTCTAAGGGAGGAATTTTTGTGGGGAAAGGGTATATGTATGAGAGTATGTTTAAACTCAATATTATTAATAAGAATAAAAATACTATTTCTGCTTATATAGTTGAATCTTTTTGTTTGTGGCATTATATATTAGGTCATTTGAATTATAGAAAATTGAATGACATGGAAAGATTAGATTTAATTCCTTTTTTTAATAATAATATTAAAAAATACAATACATGTATATTGACTAAAATTACAAGAAACCATTTCCCTAAGGTTAAAAGGAAAACAAAATTGTTTGATTTGATACATAGTCATTTATGTGACATGCATAATACTCCTACATTAGGTGGAAAGAAATATTTTGTTACTTTTATTGATGATTGTTCTAGATATTGTTATGTATATTTATTGCATTCAAAAGATGAAGCGTTTGATAAATTTAAAGTTTATAAATCTGAAGTTGAACTTCAGTGTGAATCATTTATCAAGTGCTTAAGATCGAATAGAGGTGGAGAATACTATAATCCAAGTTATTTTGAATCCATTGGAATTGTCCATCAAGTTTCAGCCCCTTACACACCACAACAAAATGGTGTAGCTGAAAGGAAAAATAGAGTCTTGACTGAAATGGTAAATCCATTGTTATCATATTCAGGTCTTGGACAAGGTTTTTGGGGAGAAGCTATTCTAACAGCTTGTCATATATTAAATAGAGTTCCTAATAAGGAAACTAAAATAACCCCCTATGAACAATGGAAGAAAGGAAACTAAACCTTAATTATTTGAAGGTTTGGGGTTGTAGAGCTATTGTCAAAGTTCCAACACCTAAATGTAAAAATTTAGGTGAAAATTTAATTGAATGCATATTTATAAGATATGCACATAATAGCAAGGCATATACGTTCATGGTAATTGAATCAAATGGTTCAATTTCAATTAATACTGTTATTAAATCAAGAGATGCTATTTTTGATGAAAATAGGTTTAATTCTATATCAAGAAAATTACAGCCACAATAATTGATTCATTCTTCAATTAAGAATGAGATTTCATTGGAACAAATTGATAATAATGATGAATCTTGTCAAGAATTAAGAAGAAGTAAGAGGATTAAAAAGGTCAAAGATTTGGATCAAATTTCATTATGTTTCTTGTAGAAGGAAAAGGTGAAAGTATATGTAATAAGATACCTTATTGTTATAATATGAAATCTGATCCTATTACATTTGAAAAGACAATGAAATCTCAAGACTCTGCTTTTTGGAAAGAAGCAATAAATGATGAGATGGATTCAATAATAGGAAATCAAACTTGAACTTTAATTTATCTTCCACCAGGTTCCAAACCAATAGGTTGTAAATGGATCTTCAAAAAGAAAATGAAGGTCGATGGAACCATTGATAAATTTAAAGCAAGGTTAGTAGCCAAAGGTTTTACACAAAAACAAGGTATTGATTACTTTGATACCTATGCTCCAGTAGCAAGAATTGCTACAATTGGACTCTTAATATCACTTACCTCTATATATAATTTGATTGTTGACCAAATGGATGTTAAAACTGTATTTTTAAATGGTGAATTGGAAAAGGAAGTGTACATGGAGCAACCGAAAGGATTTGTTGTTCCAGGACAAGAGCATAAGGTATGTAAGCTTGTTAAATCTTTATATGGGCTTAAACAAGCACCAAAACAATGGCACCAAAAGTTTGACAAGGTTGTTTTAGCTAATGGCTATAAAATAAATGAATCTGATAAGTGCATATAGAGCAAATTTGAAAATGGAAAAGGTGTCATAATTTGCTTATATGTAGATGACATGCTCATTTTTGGCACGGATTTGGAAAAAATAGAAAACACAAAGAAATTCTCGTTAAAAAACTTTGCTATGAAGGATATAGGTGTAACAGATGTTATTCTTGGGATTAAAATAACCTGAGATGAAAGCACTATAGCTTTATCACAATCATATTTCATTGAAAATGTGCTTTAAAAGTTTGATCTTTTCAACTGTATACCAGCATCTACACCCATGGATCCTCAAATAAAATTAGTATCTAATGCTGGTAGGAAAATTGATCAATTGAAATATGCAAGTCTAATTGGTTGTCTTATGTACATAATGACTTGTACAAGACCAGATATTGCATATGCTGTTGGAAAATTGAGTAGGTACACAAGTAATCCAAGTAGTTTGCATTGGCAAGCTTTGAATAAAGTACTTAGGTACTTAAAGAAAACTATTAACTATGGATTGTGTTATAATGGATATCCTCCAGTTTTAGAAGGGTATTCGGATGTTAGTTGGATTACAAGTTTGGAAGATCATGCATCTACTAGTGGATAGATCTTCATTCTTGGTGGAGGAGCCATTTCTTGCGGTTCCAAGAAACAAACATGTATTACTGATTCCACCATGGCAGCAGAATTTATTACATTAGCCGCTACATCTAAAGAAGCAGAATGATTAAGAATTTGCTTTATGATATACCTTTATGGCCTAAGCCAATTTCACCTACTTCTATCTGTTGTGATAGTGAGGCTACTCTAGCAAAGGCATATAGCCAAGTATATAATGGAAATTCTAGACACATTGGATTAAGACATAGTTATGTCCGACAATTAATCTCTGATGGAGTGATCACTATTAATTATGTGAGGTCAAGTGAAAATTTGGTGGATCCTTTGACAAAAAGATTTGCTAGAGATGCAGTAAAAAGGACCCCAAAAGGGATGGGACTCAAGCCCATTAATTAGACTTACCCATGATGGAAACTCGACTCAACGCTTGGTATAACGTCAAGTCTTGACGGGAAGGATGAGTAATGTACTCTTAATGGACCCATAACATAAATATGTTAGAGTGTTATAATTATGGGAACACTCTTGATGGGAACACTCCTGATGGGATCTACCTATGTGAGTGGAAGTGCGGCCACTTCTAGAAGCTCAAAGGTTTGGCTCTGACAGCACTCATGAAAAGAGGACACAGATACATGGCCATAATAGTGTCCCTAGATACTATGCATTGACAGATGTTGAAATCATTGTGTGAGATGTGTTCAGTTAATCAAATGGAATAATTGGTTCAAAGCTTAGTCTACCATGCAATTTCAATTAAATTTAACATATATTCACTAAATGAAGGTTCAATCATAAGATACCTTCATTTATGCAAATTGATTTCCAAGAATATCAAAATCTAAAATATTTTAAAAATAGGGGGAGATTGTTGGAACATTTTCAAATATTTATAGTGTTCCAATAACTATAAATGAATGGGTGTAATTAATCAAAAGATTATATTATTTGATTTTTAAAAAAAGAATTATAACTATTTAAATAATATTATTTGAATAGTTATAAATGAATAATTATGTGTTTATTTTAAAGACATTATTATTCAGAAAGACACCTATTGATGAAAGATGCCTCTATGAAGAGACATGAAAATTCCTATAAATAGGAATGAGATTTCATTTGGAAAACATACCAACAAATTCTAAATATTCTTTCTTTCCTTCCTTCATTTTCTAATATTATTAGATTATTCTATAAAGTATTACTACAGAAATTCTTTGTAGAAATTGAGTTTTTGTTATACATTGCTTAGTACGTAGTGGACTATTCTCGTCAGTGCAAAATGCAAATAGTCATTGGCTTCATTGTATCCTCGAGGTTAATTTGCTTGGAACTCGTTTGCACACCAAAGATAGGTGGGGGTGAATATAACCTTAAAGATAGTGGCTTGATACACACCTTGGAGCCTTGTCCTTTTTCTTCTTTTTTTGTTCAAGTTTTGTTCATGTGTTCGAGATTTTCCTCGCCGGAGTTTTTTACTAACATTAAACAATATTTTAGCCTTGCATAACTTGTAAGATTATTGTGCTTAAATTTTTTTTAATATAGGAATATGTTGTTACCTCACTTAATCTTATACTTGCTTATGAAAATTGATTAATTATTTGAATTGACATAGGAATATGTTCAAGAGATTAGTTAATTTATTAAGTATGTATGTGCATTAGTTAACAAAATACCAAGTTGCTTTGAATATATTCGTAACAACATAAACATAGGATTAGTAATTCTAAGTTAAGGAATGTAATTGATCGAACACATTTATATCATATATTAAAACTCGTCTTTTAGAAATTGTGCATTGGATTTTTTTTATTTTCTTAGTTAAATTATTTAGTTAATTCTTAGTTTTTATGACACCTTTTCAAATCAACATTTGTTTTCATCACCAAATTGTTTAAAGTTGCATTTCATAAATATTTTCTTTCACAATCCCTATGGGTACGATGTTGGAATGCCGGCACCCCCACGGCGTAGCAAAAAATTAATACATCCGACGATCCAAACCATGGATCCATATGCGGGGAACAAAACGAGGTGAAATAAAGGTTTCAAAATTATTGAATCTTTAAACTGGATAGACAGCGACGCTTCGACAACAAGTATTTTGATCTACTATCGAACCAAGTCGCAACTTTTCGTGACTCTGGCCTCTACATAATCCACCCAGTTGACAATGAACAGAAGAAATCCCCAGAATTGTTTTGGAGAGCAACTTTGCTTGACGGCTGCTAGACTTTTAAGCAAAGAAAACGAGATTTTTTAAATTATTTTTAGGGTTTTTTTTTAAAACACACGCTTTTCCCTCTTATAATTGGTATATATATAATGAATCATAATTCATTAAATATTTATTCGAACATAATAATCATAATTGAAATTAAATAAATATAACAATGTTTTAAATCAAAAATTATAATTACATTAATTATAATAATAATTTCAGTAAACCATATTTATTTGAATTTATATACGAACCAAATTCATATATTAATAGAACTATGTTCTCATTATGTGTACAACAACCTTGTACATATAATATGTTCGATATTTGATTACCCAATTAAATTAATTCTACAATTAATTTAATTCATGTGACAACCAAACACAATACCAACTATGTTTTATTCCGTTCATTTCAACCATAGGGTATGACCCTGTAGGTTCTTGTAATGTTAGCAGTAATACTAGAACGATTCTAATGTTACAAACAATGAGTGGCATCTAGCAATGCATCATTGCTACCTAAGTTATAAGAAATCATGATTCGACATAACATTTTTGCGATTAACCTTTCATGCATTAATCCTTAAGTCCTTTATCTCTGGGTTGGACACAAGTCATGGAATAGTCACACTTGCATAGTCCATCCCATGTTCCTTGATATCTTGAGTAGACTATGATATACAAATAAGTATGACATCTCATATCAGTTTATTTGAGCATGGCCATGCATTTCTAGTCTCACTCAATCAAGTGGCATAAGATATTACTCCCATTATGTAGAAGGGACTTATCCTATATCGATCAACCATATCCCTCTACATAGATCGTGGTATATCCAACATCAGCCTTTATAGAACAACCAGTTACGGTGTATGTTTGACTGTATCAAAATATACAACTCACGATGTTAGGATAATGATGATTTCAAGCCTAAGGATCATATATATATTAATTACTATGAGTAATGCTGTGACAATTACATAATAATCCAAGAAACATACTCATAACGGGTCAGTCCAATATGTTGTTCTCTAACACACATATTCATGCATTGATTTTGACACTCCATATCAATGAAAACTCTTTATCATCAATCAACTACATGTTAGTCTTAATGCATTATTGTTTTCCTAGCCAACATTAATACTTGACTAAGGACCTTTTAAGAATAATCATATTATTCTCAGGATATTATTATAGAACAGTTTATTTATACACACAGAAAAGAAACTAAAATAATAATGGCAACGCCTTATATTAATAAACATGATAAATCAAGTATGTTATTACAATCATCTCATGATTGATCTTTGGGCATACTCTTACATACGATAACTCAACATTTACTTGTCACTTTATTACTTGTTGCAATTGTGTACACTTACAAGTTTTCGTCATCCCAATAGTTAACAATAGTTTCATAAAAACTTGTTCATGGTCACTTGCACTTGTCTTTTGTTGGATAAGCGGATCTCCTTATAGCACCTCATTTGTCACTCGGAGAGTCCTTAACATGTCCCATAAGTGTAGCGATAAGCTAAACACTCTCTTATATGCCAACATGTCCCTAGGAATGGAGCATAGCTCGACATTCCCTTATTCCTCCACATGTCTCAAGGTCTTAACGCCTAAATCAAAAACTTAAAGATGAGTACTCACAATCCTATGGAATACCATTATATCCAACATATAAGCTCGCATAAGGAGCCTACATAAAAGCACTTGTTCATATAGAGCTCACACAAAAGCTCGTAAAAGCACAGTTTATAAAATCGTATTTTAAATACGTATCCTAAACATAGGCTCACATATGAGCACACATAAAACATAACTTAAAAATAGAGTCTCAGAACTTTAAAATAGAGTTTTATAGAAAAGCTTGCTCTTGGAACTTAGTTTAAAAACCCAAAGTTCTTGGAAAACATAACAGTTCGCACACAATAACGAACCCTGAACACTCACCAAAAAATTGAAAATTTTAAACAAATTTTGCTTTGCCTTTATCCTTAATGGTAGATGGTCCGACTAGTTCGCAACATACATACATGCTTGAATATACACAAATTACTAAACAAACAGAACATACTCAAATATACGAGCGAACCTAGCTTTCTGGATAATCAACCCTAACAGGACAAAGACTTACCTTGGTTGCTACGAACTTGATTCTGAACAAAGACTTGACAACAGAATAATCGATGAGAGAATTTTCATGGAATAAGGGTTGTATTTTATAGGCACTAAGTGTCTTAGTATTCTTAGGATACCCTACTTGACTTAAGAACCTTAGTTGGTCTAGAAGAAGGTTACGTGCACGAAAAGTATCCTAGATACTCAATATCTTAATTTCCTAATTTAAGTTTGACTCGACTTTAACTGACGAACCGTAGTCCACCAAACCAATTGGCGAACCCCAATCCACCAAACTAATTGGCAAACCCCAGTCCGCCAAACCTATTGGTGAACCCAACTTGCAATGAATCTGGCAAACCATTTTACCGTATCTTTCGGCGTACACTGCTTCATTGTGTCTCTTGCGAACTCCTTACTGATATTCTTTTAGCAAACCCCCTTACCGCATCTCAGGATGTTACAACTCTCCTCTACTTAAAGCATTTCATACTTGAAATGTTCTCTTCCAAATAGTCGAGGATACTATTGCTTTGTTGCTTCTTTTGTTTCCCAAGTAGCTTCATTGGTCTTATGGTTTCGCCACAACACTTTGACCAAAGGAATCTTCTTGTTTCACAAGACTTTCACCTCATGAGCCATAATCTTTACTGGTTCCTCCTTATAAGTTAAATCATATTTTACTTCAATATCATATGCTGACACTACATGGGATAAGTCTGCACAATACTTCCTCAGCATGGATACATGAAACATAACATGAATTCGATCAAGTTCACAGGGTAACTTGAGTCGATATCCTATAGGACCAATTCTTTCCACCACTTCATAACGACCAATGGATGTCAAACTTAACTTTCCTATGCGCCCAAATCTTAGGACTTTCTTTCATAGCAGTACCTTAAGAAAATATACTCATCCACTTGGTACTCAACATCTCGTTGTTTTAAGTCAACATAGGACTTGTGTCTGTCTAAAGCAGTTTTTAGCCTCTCGCATATCACATTCACCTTATCTTCAGTCTCGCGAACCAACTCAGGTCAAACTATTTGCTTTTAATCTAATTTAGCCCAACAAAAAGGTGTTCAACACCTCCTTCCATACAATGCTTCAAACATTCTTGTTAGAAAAAAAATTTTATTTTAAGGTCAAATTAACTTTACAGAATATATATATAAAAGAAAGCTTGTTTTTTCTTTGAAGATTTTTTTAATCTTTTTCATAATTTAGAATTTTCAAAAATATTTAATTTTAAAAAATTAAAATTCTTTTATAGTTATATTATAAAGTTGAACAAATTTTGCATTATTTTTGAAAATTTAAAATTTTTTAAATATTTTGAATATTTAATAAAAAATTTTAAATTAATAGATAGCTTGGTATATAAAATAAAATAATGTCGTGTCAGCAATGAAAGATTGAGAGTCAAATTGTTTCAAATAAAAGAGTAGAGGCTTCATTGAATAAATGTGTAAAAGTTGAGAATTAAAATTTTTATTATACCTTACATATAAAAGGAAAAAATAAGCATCTACAAGGACCAATTTGTAAAGGGACCAAAATGCAATATATGGTATAACATAGGGACTGTTATATTACTTTTAAGTGACATCACAAAATAGACCTTCACTCGGAAATAAGCCCACCAAGTGTCGTAGCCTAAGGGCCAGTTCTTCATTACTTTTGAAAAGTACTTTTGAGAAGTGCTGTGGAAAAGTACTTTTGAGAAGTGCTTTTGAAAAGTTTGGTTTAAAATTTGAGTGTTTAGCATTGCTGTCAAAAAGTGCTTTTGAGAAATAAAATTTTCATTTTAGACATGTTATTATCAAGTAACAAATATGTATTTAAATATTATTTAAATTAATTAATATTATTATATTTTAGTAATAATATAAAAAATTATTATAACTTGTTGTTAATATTTTAATATATAAAATATAAATTGTAAATATTTTAATTAATAAATATTAATTATTTATAAAATTTAATTAGAATATATAAACTATATTTTAAATATTTAAATATAACCATTAAATATTTGTAATTAATATTTTAAAAAATATTTTTTTAATTAATAATTTTAACACAATTGTAATTAAGTACTAAAAAAAATATTATATTATTGAAGAGGTAAAAAAATAATTATGTAATAAAAGTATTTTTTGAAGAGAAAAAGTTAAAATTTTTAACTTCTCATTTTTTATTTTTTTAGAAGTATTTTTAAAAAATATTTTTGAAAAGTTAAAAATTTGAGCTTTCCAAAATTACTTTTGTGTCAGAAGTGCTATTTTTAAGCAAAGCCAAGCTCAAACAAACAACCCCCTCTATAACGCCACCACCACTTTCTGCAATTTGCATACGCACTCTCTCTAGATACAGAAAAACAAGGGAAGATGACTGAGGCAGTGATAAGGAAGAAGCCAGGAATGGCGAGTGTGAAGGACATGCCAATTCTCCAAGATGGGCCTCCTCCGGGTGGGTTCGCCCCCGTCAGATACGCCCGTCGGATACCCAACAAGGGCCCAAGTGCTATGGCTATCTTTCTAGCTGCTTTTGGTGCCTTCTCTTATGGAATGTACCAAGTCGGCCAAGGGAACAAGATCCGCAGGTCCTTGCCTTTTATTCTCTCTGGAAAAATCCTTAATTTTCCCTTCTTTTCTTCATATTCTAATCTAGGTTTTCATTTTTTTTTTCAGTTTACATTGATAGTATTTTTGTATATTTAATCGCTTCGTTTATTGGGTTGCTTGAAATTATTTCTATGAACTCATTATGATTTATGTATATTTGCTTTTACCTCTTTTAGTAGATAGAAAGCTTTTGATGGGATTGAAGGCTTTTTTAGCTTATTATGGAGCTTGGAGTTAGATCTTGATCTGTTGTTTAATTTATATGTGGGTCTTTATCTGTCCTTGTTTATCGGATAGATTTAATTTAATTTTTTATATCGAATGAGCCTTGGAAATGTGGAGGATTCTGCTGATTCTTGGTATGGTGTTTCGTTCATATTTGCTGGTTCTTTCCAATGGCTTTTAGTATATATCTTCTGAAGAAGTTTGATGGGAGCGGAAAAGGAAAGATGGTTGAGATACAATGGTTTGCTGACAGTATTATTATTTGGTTCTTTCATATTGATAATGCATGATGATTTTATGAGCCTGCTGCCTGCCTATATCCAAGTTTAGTAATTTCGGAGTCTACATATGTACTGATTGTAGTAATTAATTTAGTATTTCACATGGCAAAAAACTAGTTCAGGATTCCTGGTTCTTTCAAATGCCTTTGTCTCATGTAACCCATGAAGAAACTGGTAAAAGGGGAAAAGGAAAGGCAAAGTTCTGATAAACAATTTCCTGACAAAAGTTATTATTTGTTCCTGACATATTCGTGATAATTTCATGAGTCTGCCTATTTACTTATTTTAGTATTTTGTTAGTATTTCACAAGGCAAAACAATCAGTTAAGGGTTCCCAGTTCTTTCAAATGGTATTTATCATGTACCCTATGAAGAAGCTGGTAGGAGAGGGAAAAGGAAAGATATGTTCAGATTTTGCTGGTGATGCTATTATTTGGTCATGACTCATGACATATGGGCAATGCATGAAAATTTCAAGAGCCTATCTATTTTCTTATTTTAGTAATTTACTAACATTCGTAGTATATCCATACGTCTTGTTGCATTTAAACCAGAAATGTCAACAAGGATTTGGAGATTTGTTGAAACTAGCATGTGCATTTAATATAGAGGAGATTATATCTGAACATGATATTCCTTTATGCGTTGATGATGAATTGTTGATCTTCTAATTGTTGGTATCATAGTAATCAATAAGAGTGCTTGAATGGTCATTCAAATTGTTGCTTATTGATTCTAAAGCAGTGTTGTCAATGGCGCAAGGTGTAGGCACTAGTATTGATTCTAATGCTTAATTGTTTTGGAAAGGATTCATTTGCAGATTTCACTTTAAACCACATTATATGTTGCATTGAGCATAGTTATTTTGGGGTTATTTCCAGACTGCACGATTATAGGTACTAATACCAATAATATTGGGTGGTAAATAAACTGCACAATTTGGTTGGCTTTTTGCATTTTCTTGATTTGTGACCATCTCGGACTCTTTGGGAAATGAGGCTTCTAGATTTAAGCATGAATTATCTGAGTTTTCCTTTTCATGTTCAAGGGTTGGAAAAATGAAACTTGATGCAATTAGGTGCAATAGCTTATCCAGATGGGGCACTTTTAGGCAAGATGGTTGTACCTTTTCCATTTAGCTAGCCATTCATGGATAATCTATAACTTAGGCAAGGGTTGGGGAAGTTTGAGTTTTCTCTATGCATCAATAGGTGAATTGATCTTTTTGATAAAGAGACATAGCTGAAATTGCATGCACTAGATAAATAACAAAAAACGAATAAGCTCAAATCTGTTCTGTTTTGGAGATATGCTTTAGATTCCCTTATTTTGATTTATTTAAGATAAATAGTGTAACTATAAAAGCATGAGCTAAATGTAGGTATTAATAAAAGTTGATACTTGAGGCTGCATGATGCAAGAGCTTTACTATTGTGTTATTTTATTATTTTGTCTTATTAAGTATCTAACGTATGACAGATGGCTAGGATTGTTAATTTGGGGTTTAATTCTTGGGCTAATAATAAAATTTTATTTGCAAGAAAGCCTAGTATAAATAAATAATAAGTTTTACAGACAACATTGTTTTTTTTTCTTTGAAATAATATAGAGAAACTAGAGGTTTTTTATGACCTATGTTTGCTAGTGGTCTGACTTATTTCTTACTCGTTTGCTCAGCCCTAATTCTATTTATTTACTAATATTTCTCCCTAAACCACTTAAATTTTGGCATTGAAGCTTAATTGGATCCTAGTGTTTATATAAGGGTTTGCTTTTAAGCTATGGTTGGACGTGCTAGAGGTCAAGATGAGGAAATTAGGGTCACAAAAAAAAATTGGCTGCAACAATGTGACATGCAATTGAATAATTGTCATGTGTAGTTTATGCTAGGGTGCGACAGGAACAAGTGGAAACCTAGATGGAAATTTTGGAAGGTGCCTGGAACCATTTTGACATATCGGAAGATGGTCTTGCTAATAAATCTGATTTGGACAGGAAGAAAACCTCTTTCATGATGCTTAATCCGCAAACCTTGCAGTACAAGGTGGGTTGAAGGAGTGGTTGGTCCATGCTCTTGAATTAAACAAGGGTGGAACTAATGTTGAAGTTGCTGATTTTCATGGCATGATGCATACTTCAGAGCAAGATTATGATATGTTAGAACCCATTTATGATGAATATCTTGAAAAAAGGGAAGAAATTGATTTGAATCCAGTTAAAGGAGAATCTTTGGTTGTCTGGATAGAGGGGTGACAAGCAAACCCTCAGAAGAAGGGGAGGATTGGAGGTGGGTCAGAAATCTTCTTGATATTGCAAAATACAAAGGTTGGTTGATGACTTTGGAATGGCATCTAGTAGGGAAGCCATAAAATTATAGCTTGATGTAAAAATAACTGCTTTGGTTTCTATAAATGAAACAGAATCTTCCAAGGGAGAAGTCATTGCTGACCTCAAGAAAAAGCAAGAAAGCTTGGAGGCAAGTAACAGTGTAATGGTGATGTAGTCTTGTAGAGAAAAACTGCTTGCATTCGATGTGAAAGCTATGTTTCTGAAAGCTGTAGTTGAAAACCAGGTTCTAGTGGTTTCAGGAGAAACAAATTGTGCTAGAATATCCTCAGAAAAGGAAGAAAATCTTGGTGAAACAATGGATATCAGATTCTCTTAGAGTCAAAGTGCTTCACTCAAACACGGCCCTTGATTTGTGCTATTGGCATGTTACTTGGTTCAAGACCTAGATTTGAATGTTGTGAATCAGTTGCTAGTGGATGAAATTCATAAATAAGGTAAGAATGAGGTCTTTTTGTTAATAATTTTGTGTGACCGTCTTCCTTGGCATCTGGACTTGCATGTTATTTTGATGGCACGACCAGCAATGCTGATTTGTTTTCTAAACCTTCAGGAATTGCTCAACTATTCACATATTTGGCTTGGCTTTTCCATTGTTGGAGTTATTTTTGGAGGATGTGTTGCAGAAAACTCCTTGTAGTATTAAAATCAGTGTTTGACAATTTTAAAGGCAATCCACAAAGAAGGAAGAAACAGATTTGAAGAAAGATGATTTGACTCCTTTTTTGAGGATATTGGCACTGAACCTGAATGGAAGAAGCACATTGCATCTACAAGATATTTAGTTGAAGCATGGTTTGGTTCACAGATTGATTTTTGGTATGGTGGAGGCCTAATTAAACATATTTGCCATTATGAAGGTATATTGTTTTCCTCGTAGGCTGGGATGATGATACTTTTAGCTCCTTGTCAAGATAAAAATGATCAAGCTTTCTTGGGAATCTTACCAAGTTTTTTATTTTTCCTCTACATGGTTCTATGCACCATTAACCAACAAGAAATATTTGACCATCCTCTGCCTAACAAGTGAAATTGTTTTGGCGACTAATATTGCATAACGTAGCACCAACATAGATGATGTTGTGTATGTTATAGACTATGGTTGAAGTGATAAAAGTTTTCTCGCTGGAGTCGAGTTTTCCAAGCTTGGGTGAACAATGCTGGAGATTTATTACTATGTTATTTTATTATTTTAGTCTTTTCTATTAATTATTAGACATATGATAGATGGCTGGGATTATTAGTTATCTTTAGAGTTTAAATCTAGGTTTAGGAATAAAACTTAGTTGCAAGAAAGCTTAGTAAGATAGACGGCTAGGATCAGGATTTAAATCTAGGGCTAGAAATAAAACTTATTTGCAAGAAAGCTTAGTATAGATAAGTTGTGAGCTTTATAGACAATACTATTATTCTAATTATTTTCTTTGAACAAATAGAGAGAACCTGAATGGTTTTTTATCACCTACTTTTTCTGTAGTTCCAACTTCTTTCTTGCTTGTTGTTGACCATAATTCTATTGATTTTCTGCAAACTCTACCTAGTTTGGTTGCTTCGTGTCATTTGAACTTACCAAGCAAACCCTATCGGCTACAGTCAGTGCTGAGCTGTTATGGAGGCAAATTCTGTTTACTTGATCCAACATTTGGCTGTTAGAAGGGCGGACTTCTTTGATGCTCCACTAAAGAAATTAATTGCTTTTCTCTTTATTTAAAGTGATGTTTTCTGAAATGCATGTTTCAAATCTAAATTAATAGATTGACAGTTGACGATTGTGTTCCTTTTTTGTTTTTTTATTTCACATACCCTCCACAGTGCTGCTGTTTTATATCCATTCTCTTAGCCATAATTTAGTTTTTAATATAGAAACTAAATTTAATACATATGCCAAATGCAAATTTATCTTCTTCATTTTAGAAAGAAGGCCTGAAATATTTGCATTTTGCAGGGCACTCAAGGAAGAAAAGTTTGCTGCACGTAGAGCAGTATTGCCTGTTCTTCAAGCTGAAGAAGATGAAAGGTATTCAATGATCCAGACTACTCCAATTCCCTTGCATAGCTAAAGTGCATTGAATATTTCTATGTTTGCATGCTTGCTTGCATTATTTAGATTTGTCAAAGAGTGGAAGAAGTATCTCGAGTATGAGGCGGAAGTGATGAAAGATGTCCCTGGTTGGAAAGTAGGCGAAAATGTATACAATTCTGGGAGATGGATGCCCCCTGCAACCGGTGAGCTCCGCCCTGAAGTTTGGTGATACCTTTTTCTTTTATCTACTCTTTGTCCACTGTTGAGCTGTTTTCACTTCGTGGAAGCTTGGTCTTGTTCACATTAAGCGAAATAAAAGATTTGGAAATTAAGAAACCTATTTCTGTATGGAGAGTATTACCTATACTGGATATGATCATTTCTTTCTTTCTTTCTTTGGCTTCTACATCTTCCGCATGGAGGGCTAACACTTGCCATTGCTGGCAAAACCGAGCAGGAAAGCCATCTCACTGTTCCGTTGGGGGTAGTAAGGTTCGCTTCTTGATGTTTGTTTACCTTGCATAAAAAACGAAAGGCAGGACGGAAGTTTTACATCATTAATTAATTAATGTATGGGCAAAGATCCTTTAACCTATGTGGTCCATTTTGGAAAAGGAACGTTTCACCCTAGGGAGCTAGATTGCTAAGGGAGCCAACCACTTTTTGGCGTAAATAGACATACATTCCTACATACACATACATACTTTTTTCCATTGTGGCTATGATTCTACCATTCCAATTTCCTCACCTTAATGTAAAGTGCAAATGACAGATCACTGTAGAAATTATTACTTTTTACAAATAATGATAAAGCTAAATTCTACATAGTGGTAAATTAGAATTAGAAAATTAAAAAAGAAATAAATTCCATGTAATTGATGCATTAATTATCAACTTGCGAGAGCTAGACGAGCTAGGCGCATTTTAATACAAAATAAGCTATCCAAAATAAAGTAGTATTTGAAAAGTTATAATAATTGAATTTGGGTGTAATTATTTATAATTACATAAAGATGACATATTTGGGTAACTATTGTAATTGGTGGGTCTCATCGAATTGAATGTAATTGGAGCACTTTAATTATACTTTTCAATTCTTGAGGGAGGGTAAGAATTGAAGTAATTACTCAAGTAATTGCACTCAAATTCAATTTAAAAAAAATTCTACAAGTTAAAAAAAGTATATTATAAATATGAACTCATATTTGGGATGGTTATGACAAAATTTCTTATATTATAAATACTAAAAAATTATATTACAAAAATAATTTATGTATTTTATAAAGTAATAATAAAAAATTATATTATTTAAGTCCAAAATTTATTTCCAAAAAGCTTAATATAAAAAATAATTTACATAATAAAAAAAGTGTTATAATATATTTATTTATAAAAATTTATGACTAAGAAATATGGACATAAATTATTTATGTGTGCATGTTATATACTATAAAATAATATACTTAATCATTAAAAGAATGTTATAATTTTTAATCATAACATAATTATAAAAAAATAACTTTCTAAAATTATAACAAAAATTTATATTATTTATAAGAAGTGCTATAAAAATTATTGAAGAATTTATAAAGCTTTATTTATAAAAGTTATAGATTATGAATTTTATATTATTTTTTACTTAATTTATGTATTATAAAAAAATTTATGTATTATAAAAAGGGATATAACCTACATAATTCTTTCTCCACATTAAGTTTATATGACTTTTTTATAATTAAAATTACAGATTATTTGGATTGTAAAATCAAATATTATAAGGTCAATACTAATTATACAAATAGAAAATATTTTCTTGCATAATATCGTGGGGTATGATACCATATAAGAGAATAGTGCTAGACACAAGCACAATAGACAGCTCACAAACTCTTTAATTTGAAACATTTAAGGCTTTAAAATGTGGTTGAGAAGAAATTTCTTGTTCTAAAAATAATTTCCCATATTAACATCACATTTGTATAACATTAAAAAATAAATAAAGTTAGATCGTACTAGCATGTTGCATATTTCATAACTTCTATCATAGGTGGAATTGAGATGATTCATATTTCGAAAAGCACATGGAGATAGGATATCTTGATAATCTTGATGATGCAATTCAAATTCAGATGATGATGAATTCAATCAAAGACGAATAGATGATGATAACGAGCATATATTAAATATTGAAGAGGGGATAACCTAACAAATATGAACTAGAATAATTAGATAAAATTGCATGTGTTTATTTTTCTTGTTATTTTTTTAGTAATCATATTATCAATTACTTTTTAGGCCATCACAATAGATATGGTTATTTGATTTTAATTTTTGTTACTTGTTTAGAAATTATTTTTATCATACTAATAATTTTTTATAGTAATTAATATTTTTTAAATGAAAATGATCTAACTGTGTGATTACAATTTAAACTACCAAATATGAAATAGGAAATTATGATGTAATTACACTCTGTCAATCAAACACGTCTAGGAAATTACAATTTATAATTATAATAGTGTAATTACTACCCTAGTAATTACATTTTCATTCAATTACTCTATACTGTCCAAACAGACCCTAAGAGTTAGCTTGAATAACATAACAAAGAAAAAAATAAATAAATTATGTTGATATAAGGTACAACAAGGGAGGTGTAGTAGCCTAATTCCAGTGGTACCGAAACGTGCGATTTTAGAAATCCATTTCTGTAAATTGAGTCTGTTAATATGAAATATATTAAATTTTGTTTGAACAAAATTTTCAATTAAATAGTTAATTAAGGTTGAGGGACTAATTTGTAAAATTTCAACCACTATAGAATTTCAATTGACCAAATGCTTGAGGATTAAAACAGCAATTTGCCAAAGGTCCTAAATGACAATTGGACCATTTCTAAATAAGAAAAAGTGGATGTTGATGGTGGAATACACTAAAGTTGGTTAGTATTAAATTAAGTTAACTAAACCATGTTTATATTAATTAAATTAGTTTAGTTAAATCTTAATCAACATATATAAGTTAAATTAGTGGGAAAAAAATATCATCTTCATCGTTTATCTTCTTCTTGCCATCCATGTAAGAAGAAACCTAGAAAAACAAGTTTGATATTTGACCATTAATAAGGTAAGAAATCTAAGTCATTTTCTTATAATTTTTATAGAATTGAGATCATGGGAGCTTGATTTACCTAACCCATGTACTGATTTGTAAAACTGTTATAGTTTTAGAAAGTTTCATTTGTTGATTTCTTGAAGAATTAAGCTTGAAATTGATAGATTTTAAGCTTAGAATATGAAAAGGACTAGATTGTAAAGTTAGTTTAGCTTATTGTTAACTTTGTTGCATTAGAGACCAAATTGAATAAATGTAAAACTTATCATGAAATTTTGTTAGAAATAGAAATTTTAAGGTCCCTAATGAAAATATATGAAATCAAATTTTAATCCGAAGCTAGAAATTGAAATTTATGACTATCTCGAGTTCAGGGACTAAATTGAATAAAATGTAAAATTTTAGAGATATTGAAAAATCGAGTTATATAGGTTCATGCATATCAAAGCATAATATGGAGATATTTGGTATTGATTGATGATATAAAATGATTGTTTAGATCAAGAATCGGATCGAAGTGGAGTTGATCGAGAAAAAGCTAAAATTACAAATTAGCCCCTAAAGTATCCACTTTACATATTTTGAACAAGTAAGTTCATATGGAATTTACCATCCTACTTTATTTTATGTGTGAATTATATTTGAATTTATCTATATGTTAGATTTAAGTAGAAACCAGTGAATTTGACATATATGGTTTAATTGGACAAAATTGAAAAGTTACATTAATATTGACTATTATGAGGTAAATTTTGGTTGATTACAAAACTGGTAAATGAAATACGTAATTGTAATATCCCGTTTTTCAATAGTGACGGAATAGTGGTTTCGGGACCACAAATTCTGGTATGTCAATTCGTAAATATTATTTATAAAATATTTATGAAGTCATTAAGGTCGTATTAAAATTTAGTTAAGAAATTTTAACGATTAGACAACTAATTAAAGAAAAAGGACTAAATTGTAAAAAGTAAAAAAGCTAATAGTTATTGATGTTTGAGTGCCGATTTGATATTCTGTTAAACAATGGGGTTTAATATAGGAATTAAACCATTCCAAATGATAGTGGATGATAATGAAAAAAAAAGTTGATTAAAACATGTTATAATGGAAATTTTGTAAATAAAAAGAAATTAAATAAAAGAAAAGTTAAAAGAAATTCATCATCTTCATTTTGGGTGTTTTTGGACGAAACACCACGGGAGGGGAGAGCTTGGAGGTTCGGCTGGTCCATGTCCTTGCATGAGTGAGTTTTTGAGTCTCGTTTTTAATGAATTTTATGTTTTTGAGATCGTTACAAATAGGTCCAGCTAACTTGTACCTTTGTTTTTAAAATTGTTAAAAATTTTGAATGTTGTCATTGATGAATATTGATTGTTCTTGATGTTATTGATGAGTTTGAAGTCTTGGTTGTGATTTTGGATTGTTTTGTAAAATAATTATTGTTAGTTTTCAGTTAAATAAATTGTTAAAATGCTAAAAATATCAAGGTATAATTGTGAAATAGTGATATTTTAGGGACTTTTTTGAAGCCTTAAATATTCGGATGGATGTGGTGATTTTCAAAAGTGACTAATTTGATGATTTTTGGGTTAGGGACTAAATCGCATAAAGTGTAAAAGTAGGGTAGTTGTGTATTTTTTCTAAATAGAATGGTATAAATTTTAAAATGTATTAATATGTGAAATTTAAGCTAGTAAGAGAAATAAATTATATTTTTAGATCAAGATTCTGTTAATATATGGGGAAAAGGAAAAGTAGCAGAATAGTCTCTAAACTTCTGCAACTACTGCAATTTAGCTCAGGTAAGTTTGTAGTGGCTTGTTTTTATTGCAATTATCATGTAATTTATGTTGCTATATTCTTTTTAGTTGAGTAATTGGAAAACATATATTTATAGACTCCTATGAATGTTGCAAAATGTTAAATAGATAGGTAAGAATTGAAGAAAATATTATAAGAGTGTTATTTGAATTGTGTTAAGTCTTTATATGAACGAAGTGAATTGGATTGTGAATAAGGAAATGACGAAGTTCTTTTTTAATGCACATACGTGCCCCTGTTTGTACTTCGGTACCCCTGAATGTACATACATGCCCCTATTTGTACTTTAGTACCCCTAAATGCATATTTGTGCTCTGAATGCATTTTAGTACCTCGTTAGTGCATCATTGATTCCCCAGAAAATGGAATATTGACCTATTGTATAAACCGAGTTTAAGTAATTTAAAATAAAAGTTATACTATGACCTTACTAGGCTTTGTAAGCTTATGTTTTCCTTATGTTGTTTCGTAGATAATTGTTGCTGACCATTTGGAAGGATCGACCATAAAGCTCACATTATGCAGTCATTTTTGGTAGCTTTTGTATCTCTTTTTGGGTTGTGGAATGTGATAATTTGTGATATTAATTCAACACATTAATTTGTGAAATTTTGAATGTTTAAAGGCTGTTTGAGGGTGTTGTTCAAGTCAATTTTAGATATTGGGGCTTAAATGTGAAAATTATAATAGTTTCAATTTAAGGACCAAATTAAATAAAGTGTAAAAATTTAGGGAAAATTGGTAAAATGGAATTTATAGGTCATGTGCATAGAAATGAGTTTGATAATGTATTTGAATTTGATAAATTGAATTTAACTATTATATAAATCAATAATTGAACCGTACTGTGACAGCCCAAATTTGACCCTAGTCGGGAAGTGGTTTCGGGACCGCTAAACCGAGTCACCGAAAGGTTTGAATGTGATGTTTATTGTCTAGAATATGTAATCATGAATGTGTGAAAATTTCAAGCTTCGATTTAGTCGATTGCATGTGAATTTAGTCAATAGGACTTATATGAGAAAATTTTAAAATGTGATAGGTCAATGCATGAGGACCTATTAGTGCATGTGGAAGAAAAAGGGGACTTGCATTTCAAATTCCCCCTCCCTAATATGTAGTGGCCGGCCATGCTATGGGTGGAAACATGTCACCAACATGTTGTGTTAGTGATGTATGGTAAGGAAAATAAAATAATAAGCATGATAATTAAATAATGAAAGGAAGGGTGATGAAAAAAAGAAAAGAAAAAATAATAATGGTCTCATGCATACACCCCATTGCCGTGAGCTAAAGGAAGGAAAAGAAAGGTTTTGTTCATCCTTTTTCAACCTCTTTTGACCGAAAATCCTAAGGAAGAGGATTAGGAGGAAGTTTGGCCATGCATGTAACTAGATTGAGGTATGTTTAATGTTATTCTTTGAGATTCATGTATATTTTAAGTTGTAAGTTCAAAATCTACCTAGCCATGGTTCAAACTTTGTTAAATGATGGAGATGACATTCGGCCATGAATGTTACGTTCTTGGTTGGTATTTTGATGTCTTTGGTGATGAGGTAAGGAGATGGTTGACTTTGGGTGTTTAATAAAAGGGTTTGGATGTGAGAGTGTGTGAGAAGTAGAAATGAGGAGTCTTAGCAACTCCATGAAGGTTCGGCCATGGTAGTTTGAGGATTAGAGATTTTATTTCTTGTTAAAAATTTGATGAATCCTAGTGTGTGAAGTGTTTGAACCAACTAAGGATTAATAGATGCATGGGTACAAAGTAGGAAGAATCGGCTACTATGGTTGACACCAATGCCGAATGTAAAGATGTTATAGTAAATAATGTATGTGATTTGAGTTGATAATGTGAAAAAGGATAATTAGATGTATTATAAATGATATAAAGATTTTAGAAATTATTTTGGTTAGGTGTGTGTATGATTAAGTATATTCGGCAATATACTTAAAGTGAGTACTTGATATTATATGGGAGTATGTATATTCGGCCACATGAGTAAATATATATATGATGTTAAATTTGATTATGTATAATGGGCATTAAGATGTGGAACTTAAGAAATGTAGTCATATGTGGAATTACATGATGTTATAGTTGACATTGTACACACATACATCCATTCGGCCATCAACATGAGTAATTAGTGAGGATGGTTGCCGAATATACAAACATACATAAGCATGTGTAATTGAATTATGAATGTTTAACAAGATGGTTAAACTAGTGAATTATTGATTAAGCTCAAGGAGCTAAAGGAGGAGAATCAAGCAAAGGCAAAGAAAAGATCACTGAGTAGCCGAGTTGGAACCGTCTTACCCAACACAAGGTAAGTCATTAAGCATGTAGTTGGTATTATTTCAAATGGTCATAATGTTTATGTATTGATGCTGAATGGAATGAATAAATATACATATATATATATGCATGTACGTATGTGATGATGAAATTGTTGAATGAAAGAAAAGAGGTAAGATGTACTGAGTTGTTGATCTCGGCACTAAACGTGCGGGTATAACCATTTATGACCATGAGATTGGCGCTAAGTGCGCGGGATTAAATTGTACAGCACTAAGTGTGCGATTTGACTATGTTGCACTAAGTGTGCGAAATGAATATGATGCACTAAGTGTGCGAATTGACCATGCGGCACTAAGTGTGCGAGTTTGACTATGTAGCACTAAGTGTGCGATTTGATTACGTAGCACTAAGTGTGCGAGTTGATTATATAGCACTGAGTGTGCGGACTCAATATACATTCGTGAATCATTATGGACACTATGTGTGCGACACTATTGAGTCGATCGCGGACAGCGGATCGGGTAAGTGTCTTGAGTACATGGCTAATAGGTGCTATGCTTATACTTGGTGTTGAGCTCGGTAAGTTTGAACCTATGTGACAAATATACTTGAAGTCACGTACATAAAATTTATCGTAGGATGGGTGAAAGGCCGTTTAGTCGTTTGATTGTAACGAAAATAAATTGATTTATGAAAATGCTTCAATGTCCTATTGATGAGTATATGGAATGTGAATGCATGAATTGATATGAAACTGAATCGATAGGTTGGAGGAACTATGGTATGGTTCGGTATGGATGGAGTAAATTGTCTCGTTCCATTTTGTTTCCTCTTGTGATAATGTTATTGATGGATGGTAGTGCATTGCTTATGACTTACTGAGTTATAAACTCACTCGGTGTTTCCTTGTCACCCATTATAGGTTGCTTGGACTCATCTATTTTTGCGGGGTCAGGCCGTCATCGAAGTCATCACATCGGATAGCAAGTTTTGGTACTTTCTTCTTAGTTGGCTTAGAAGAACATTTTGGCATGTATAAGCTATTACGTTGTGTTTGAACTTTGGCATGTAAACTTTAAGCCATGTGAAAATGGCACGAATGTTCGATTGAGTTGGATCAAGGGTAGGCATGAAATGGACCTAGTTACTTTCGTAACAGATGCTGGCAGCAGCAGTGTCATGAGATTGAAAAATCACTAAAAATACTAGGAGTGGAATTAATTGATGACTAAATTATGTAGTCGAAGCTCGATGAGTCTGTTTTCATGAGGAAGTAACGAAAAGATCATATGGGCAGTATATTAAGAGATAATTAGATTTTTGTGGGACAGGGCCAGAACGGTTTCTGGATTCCCTGCTCCGACTTTGGAAATTCGTTATAAATTAACCAGAGATAATTAGGGGTCGTACCATATATGTACAGATTCCTCTCTGAGTCTAGTTTTCATAGAAACAAACGGCATCAGTATTGAAGCCCCGTGCAGGGAGATATCCAAGTCGTAATGGGAAAAGTTCAGTGTAGTCGACCCCTGCAACATGGGAGACTTTGACTAATAAACTGTACTAATTGGCCCGACCAAAAATTCTAGAAAAAATACATAGATGGGCACATGAGTCTAGTTTCTGGGAAAAATTACGAAACTGATTTTCGAGTTACGAAACTCAAGATATGATTTTTAAAACGACTAGTACACAGATTGGGCAGTGTCTGGAAAATAAATTTTATAAGGGGTTAAAGTCAGTTAACACCTCGTGTTCGACTCCGGTGTCGGTTTCGGGTTCGGGGTGTTACATTTGATTGGTATCAGTGCCAGGTTTAGTCGGTTCTAGGACTACCATAGCGCGTATGAGTCTAGCTATACATGCCGAATGTTAATGTTTAAATGTGTGATGACTTCTGACGGTTGAAATGTTTTTGTTTTGATTAGTAAATGGACCCCGGTGAAGAAAGAACCCTAGCGGATGACGTTGAGAGTGTAGCGGCTGCTCCTGCACAAGGGACGCCGCCTGTTGAACCTCAGTCATCTGCGAATAATCAAGGTGAGGGGGCTAAACAAGCCTTCTTTACCATGATGAATGAGTGGGTCGCGCAATATGCCCGAACCAACCCGGCTGTCCAACAATTCCCAAATTTGAATAATCCACCCCAAGAGCCTGTAATGCCATCAGTCGCTGATCCTGTGAGGCTGAGTAAGCCACCTGTAGACTTGATTAGGAAGCGTGGGGCCGAGGAGTTCAAGGCCATAGTAACTGATGATGCCGAAAGGGCCGAGTTCTGGCTTGATAACACCATTCGGGTGTTCGATGAATTGTCATGCACACCCGACGAATGTCTAAAATGTGCTGTATCTTTGTTGCGAGACTCAGCCTACTATTGGTGGAGGACCTTGATTTCCATAGTCCCGAATGAGCGAGTAACTTGGGACTACTTTCAAACGGAATTCCGAAAGAAATTTATTAGCCAACGGTTCATTGATCAGAAGCGTAAGGAGTTCTTGGAACTCAAGCAAGGCCGTATGACTGTATCTGAATACGAACATGAATTCGTAAGACTCAGTAGGTATGCCCGGGAGTGTGTAGCTGATGAGGTTGCTATGTGCAAAAGATTCGAGGAAGGATTGAATGAAGATTTAAAGCTACTAATGGGTATTTTGGAAATAAAAGAATTCGTAACACTAGTCGAACGAGCCTGCAAGGCGGAAGAACTTGGAAAGGAGAAGAGGAAGGCTGAATTTGAAGCTAGAGATTATCGTAAAAGATCGACGGGTAAAGCTCCGTTCTCAGCTGTAAAGAAGTTCAGGGAGGACATTAATAAGTCGAGGGCGACTGCGGGAATTTCCATCAGGGCAAGACCATCGATGGGCTCCCGAGCTACTTCGGTAGCTAGTGTGGGCAATAATCGTCACGAGAAACCTGAATGTCCCCAATGTGGAAGACGACACCTAGGTGAATGTTGGGGCAAGTCTACTAGCAGGGCCTGTTACGGATGCGGTTCGAAGGACCACTTTATTAGAGATTGCACGGAGCTGGATGAGAAGAATAAGATTCAAGGTGCAAGACCTAGTGGAGTGACATCTAGAGGTAGACCGCCGAGAATTTTAGGAGGCAGGGGTGGTAGTCAGAGGGGGGCCTCTGATACGGCCGATCGAGCCGAGAACCGTACTCCTGCTAGAGCATATGCCATTCGCGCACGAGAGGAGGCATCCTCCCCCGACGTCATCACTGGTATCTTCACTCTCTTTGATACTAATGTGATTGCATTGATTGACCCTGGTTCTACTCATTCATATGTATGCGAAACCTTAGCAACCAGTAAGACTCTACCTGTTGAGTCTACTGAGCTCGTAATTCGAGTATCAAACCCTTTGGGTCAATGCGTACTTGTTGATAAAGTGTGTAAGAGATGCCCTCTAATAATCCGAGAATCCTATTTTCCGGCCGATTTGATGCTTTTGCCGTTCGACGAGTTTGATGTTATTCTTGGTTTGGATTGGTTAACCGCGCATGATGCGGTTGTGAATTGCAAAAGCAAGACTATCGATTTGAGGTGCGCAAATAACGAAATAATCCGAGTTGAGTCTGCAGACTTAAGGGGGTTGCCAGCTGTAATATCAGCAATGTTGGCCCAGAAATATGTAAGGAAAGGGTACGAAGCATACCTCGCGTATGTACTTGATGACAAGGAGTTAGAAAAGAAACCCGAATCGGTGCCGGTGGTTTGTGAATACCCGGATGTTTTTCCTGAAGAGTTACCGGGTTTGCCACCTATTTGGGAGGTAGAGTTTGGTATTGAGCTTGTACCTGGAACTACGCCAATTTCGATCGCTCCGTATCGTATGGCACTAACCGAGTTAAAAGAGTTGAAAGCTCAGTTGCAAGAATTGACGGATAGAGGTTTCGCTCGACCGAGTTTCTCACCTTGGGGTGCACCAGTATTGTTCGTGAAAAAGAAGGACGGAACCATGAGGTTGTGCATTGACTATCGTCAACTGAATAAAGTGACGATAAAGAATAAGTATCCGTTACCACGTATTGATGATCTGTTCGATCAATTAAAGGGAGCATCGGTGTTTTCAAAGATAGATTTGAGATCGGGTTATTATCAATTGCGGATTCGAGATTCGGACGTTCCCAAAACTGCTTTCAGAACGAGGTACGGTCACTACGAGTTCTTAGTGATGCCGTTTGGGCTCACTAATGCCCCTGCGGTGTTTATGGATTTGATGAATCGGATCTTCAGGCCGTATTTGGATCGGTTCGTAGTTGTGTTTATTGATGACATCTTGGTCTATTCAAGAGATGAGACCGAACATGCTGAGCATCTGAGGCTAGTGTTGCAAATTTTGCGGGATAAGCAGTTATATGCTAAGTTCAGTAAGTGTGAGTTCTGGTTAAGAGAGGTTAGCTTCTTGGGTCATGTGGTATCCGCATCGGGTATTCGAGTTGACCCGAGCAAAATTTCAGCCATACTTAACTGGAAGCCTCCGAGAAATGTTATCGAAGTCTGGAGCTTTCTAGGGCTCGCCGGTTATTACCGACGATTTGTCAAAGGTTTCTCGATGATAGCCACACCAATGACGAAGCTACTTCAAAAGGATGTTAAGTTCGAATGGACGGAGAAATGTCAGAAAAGCTTCGATCAACTGAAAACTCATTTGACTGAAGCTCCAATTTTGGTGCAACCCGAATCGGGTAAAGAGTTTGTCATTTATAGTGACGCATCCCTACTTGGGTTGGGTTGCGTATTGATGCAAGAAGGTCGATTTGTGGCCTATGCGTCGAGACAATTGAAGCCACACGAGAGAAATTATCCGACCCATGATCTCGAACTAGCCGCCATTGTGTTTGCATTGAAAATATGGCGACATTATTTGTTTAGTGAGAAGTGCCATGTGTTTTCGGATCACAAAAGTCTCAAATATTTGATGACTCAACGAGACTTGAATCTGCGACAAAGACGTTGGCTTGAGTTGTTGAAAGATTACGAGCTTGTCATTGATTACCACCCGGGAAAGGCTAATGTGGTTGCGGACGCCTTAAGCCGAAAATCACTGTTTGCTTTGCGAGTGATGAATGTACACTTGTCTGTTCTACCTGACAATGTGTTAGTAGCTGAATTAAAAGCCAAACCATTATTGACTCATCAAATTCGTGAAGCTCAGAAAGTCGATGATGAATTGGTTGCAAAACGAGCTGAGTGTGTCCCGAACAAGGAATCGGAGTTTCAGATTGATGATGATGGTTGTTTGAGGTTTAGAAGTCGTTTGTGTGTTCCAAGGAATTCGGAACTCATTCCGATGATTCTGAACGAAGCCATTGTAGCCGAATGTCAATTCACCCGGGGAGCACGAAAATGTACAACGACTTGAAACGTCGGTTTTGGTGGCATGGTATGAAATGAGACATCTCCGACTTTGTTTCGAGATGTTTAATATGTCAACAAGTGAAAGCGGAACATCAAGTGCCTTCAGGGTTACTTCAGCCGATCATGATACCCGAGTGGAAATGGGACCGAGTCACAATGGACTTTGTGTCCGGACTGCCATTGTCCGCAAGTAAGAAGGATGCGATTTGGGTTGTTGTTGATAGGCTGACTAAGTCGGCTCACTTTATCCCCGTGCGTACGGATCTTTCATTGGATAAACTAGCCGAATTGTATGTCTCTCAGATTGTGAGATTACATGGAGTACCTATTTCTATCGTGTCGGATAGAGATCCGAGATTCACCTCACGATTTTGGAAGAAATTACAAGAAGCTTTGGGTATCAAGCTGCATTTTAGCACCGCTTTTCACCCCTAAACCGATGGTCAATCCGAGCGGATAATTCAGATACTTGAGGATATGTTGAGATGTTGCATCCTCGAGTTCAGTAGTTCATGGGAACGGTATTTACCTTTGATTGAATTCGCTTACAACAATAGTTTTCAATCAAGTATTAAGATGGCACCTTATGAGGCTTTGTACGGTCGTAAATGCCGTACGCCATTGTTTTGGACCGAGCTTGGTGAAAGTAAAATTTTCGGAGTTGATTTGATTAAAGATGCCGAACAAAAAGTAAAGGTAATCCGCGAAAGTCTGAAGGTAGCCACAGATCGTCAAAAATCGTATGCGGATTTAAAACGAAAGGACATTGAATATCAGGTGGGAGATAAAGTGTTTCTTAAAGTGTCACCTTGGAAGAAGGTACTCAGATTTGGCCGTAAAGGCAAGTTGAGCCCGAGATTCATTGGGCCGTACGAAATTTCCGAACGAGTGGGGCCGGTTGCATATAGATTGATTTTGCCCCCTGAACTTGAAAGGATGCACGATGTCTTCCATGTTTCAATGCTTCGACGTTATAGATCCGATCCGTCACATGTGATTAATCCCTCAGAAGTTGAAATTCAATCTGACTTGAGCTATGAAGAAGAACCGATTCGTATCCTAGCTCGTAAAGTGAAAGAGTTGCGAAATAAAAGGGTTCCGTTGGTTAAGGTGTTGTGGCTCAAACACGGGATCGAGGAAGCAACCTGGGAACCCGAGAGCTCGATGAAAGAACGATATCCAAACCTATTTACAGGTAAGATTTTCGAGGACGAAAATTTCTTAAGTGAGGGAGAGTTGTGACAGCCCAAAATTGACCCTAGTCGGGAAGTGGTTTCGGACCGCTAAACCGAGTCACCGAAAGGTTTGAATGTGATGTTTATTGTCTAGAATATGTAATCATGAATGTGTGAAAATTTCAAGCTTCGATTTAGTCGATTGCATGTGAATTTAGTCAATAGGACTTATATGAGAAAATTTTAAAATGTGATAGGTCAATGCATAAGGACCTATTAGTGCATGTGGAAGAAAAAGGGACTTGCATGTCAAATTCCCCCTCCCTAATATGTAGTGGCCGGCCATGCTATGGGTGGAAACATGTCACCAACATGTTGTGTTAATGATGTATGGTAAGGAAAATAAAATAATAAGCATGATAATTAAATAATGAAAGGAAGGGTGATGAAAAAAAGAAAAGAAAAAATAATAATGGTCTCATGCATACACCCCATTGCCGTGAGCTAAAGGAAGGAAAAGAAAGGTTTTGTTCATCCTTTTTCAACCTCTTTTGACCGAAAATCCTAAGGAAGAGGATTAGGAGGAAGTTTGGCCATGCATGTAACTAGATTGAGGTATGTTTAATGTTATTCTTTGAGATTCATGTATATTTTAAGTTGTAAGTTCAAAATCTACCTAGCCATGGTTCAAACTTTGTTAAATGATGGAGATGACATTCGGCCATGAATGTTACGTTCTTGGTTGGTATTTTGATGTCTTTGGTGATGAGGTAAGGAGATGGTTGACTTTGGGTGTTTAATAAAAGGGTTTGGATGTGAGAGTGTGTGAGAAGTAGAAATGAGGAGTCTTAGCAACTCCATGAAGGTTCGGCCATGGTAGTTTGAGGATTAGAGATTTTATTTCTTGTTAAAAAATTTGATGAATCCTAGTGTGTGAAGTGTTTGAACCAACTAAGGATTAATAGATGCATGGGTACAAAGTAGGAAGAATCGGCTACTATGGTTGACACCAATGCCGAATGTAAAGATGTTATAGTAAATAATGTATGTGATTTGAGTTGATAATGTGAAAAAGGATAATTAGATGTATTATAAATGATATAAAGATTTTAGAAATTATTTTGGTTAGGTGTGTGTATGATTAAGTATATTCGGCAATATACTTAAAGTGAGTACTTGATATTATATGGGAGTATGTATATTCGGCCACATGAGTAAATATATATATGATGTTAAATTTGATTATGTATAATGGGCATTAAGATGTGGAACTTAAGAAATGTAGTCATATGTGGAATTACATGATGTTATAGTTGACATTGTACACACATATATCCATTCGGCCATCAACATGAGTAATTAGTGAGGATGGTTGCCGAATATACAAACATACATAAGCATGTGTAATTGAATTATGAATGTTTAACAAGATGGTTAAACTAGTGAATTATTGATTAAGCTCAAGGAGCTAAAGGAGGAGAATCAAGCAAAGGCAAAGAAAAGATCACTGAGTAGCCGAGTTGGAACTGTCTTACCCAACACAAGGTAAGTCATTAAGCATGTAGTTGGTATTATTTCAAATGGTCATAATGTTTATGTATTGATGCTGAATGGAATGAATAAATATACATATATATATGCATGTACGTATGTGATGATGAAATTGTTGAATGAAAAGAAAAGAGGTAAGATGTACTGAGTTGTTGATCTCGGCACTAAACGTGCGGGTATAACCATTTATGACCATGAGATTGGCGCTAAGTGCGGGGGATTAAATTGTACAGCACTAAGTGTGCGATTTGACTATGTTGCACTAAGTGTGCGAAATGAATATAATGCACTAAGTGTTCGAATTGACCATGCGGCACTAAGTGTGCGAGTTTGACTATGTAGCACTAAGTGTGTGATTTGATTACGTAGCACTAAGTGTGCGAGTTGATTATATAGCACTGAGTGTGCGGACTCAATATACATTCGTGAATCATTATGGACACTATGTGTGCGACACTATTGAGTCGATCGCGGACAGCGGATCGGGTAAGTGTCTTGAGTACATGGCTAATAGGTGCTATGCTTATACTTGGTGTTGAGCTCGGTAAGTTTGAACCTATGTGACAAATATACTTGAAGTCACGTACATAAAATTTATCGTAGGATGGGTGAAAGGCCGTTTAGTCGTTTGATTGTAACGAAAATAAATTGATTTATGAAAATGCTTCAATGTCCTATTGATGAGTATATGGAATGTGAATGCATGAATTGATATGAAACTGAATCGATAGGTTGGAGGAACTATGGTATGGTTCGGTATGGATGGAGTAAATTGTCTCGTTCCATTTTGTTTCCTCTTGTGATAATGTTATTGATGGATGGTAGTGCATTGCTTATGACTTACTGAGTTATAAACTCACTCGGTGTTTCCTTGTCACCCATTATAGGTTGCTTGGACTCATCTATTTTTGCGGGGTCAGGCCGTCATCGAAGTCAGCACACCGGATAGCAAGTTTTGGTACTTTCTTCTTAGTTGGCTTAGAAGAACATTTTGGCATGTATAAGCTATTACGTTGTGTTTGAACTTTGGCATGTAAACTTTAAGCCATGCGAAAATGGCACGAATGTTCGATTGAGTTGGATCAAGGGTAAGCATGAAATGGACCTAGTTACTTTCGTAACAGATGCTGGCAGCAGCAGTGTCATGAGATTGAAAAATCAAAAAATAGTAGGAGTGGAATTAATTGATGAATAAATTACGTAATCGAAGCTCGATGAGTCTGTTTTCATGAGGAAGTAACGAAAAGATCATATGGGCAGTATATTAAGAGATAATCAGATTTTTGTGGGACAGGGCCAGAACGGTTTCTGGATTCCCTGCTCCGACTTTGGAAATTCGTTATAAATTAAGCAGAAATAATTAGGGGTCGTACCATATATGTACAGATTCCTCTCTGAGTCTAGTTTTCATAGAAACAAATGGCATCAGTATTGAAGCCCCGTGCAGGGAGATATCCAAGTCGTAATGGGCAAAGGTCAGTGTAGTCGACCCCTGCAACATGGGAGACTTTGACTAATAAACTGTACTAATTGGCCCAACCAAAAATTCTAGAAAAAAATACATAGATGGGCACATGAGTCTAGTTTCTGGGAAAAATTATGAAACTGATTTTCAAGTTACGAAACTCAAGATATGATTTTTAAAACGACTAGTACACAGATTGGGCAGTGTCTGGAAAATAAATTTTATAAGGGGTTAAAGTCAGTTAACACCTCGTGTTCGACTCCGGTGTCGGTTTCGGGTTCGGGATGTTACACGTACGGAGGATAATCGGGGAAAAGGAAAAATAGTGGATTAGTCCCTATGAGTCAATCAATAGCCGTATAAATATTAGGTTAGTTCGTAGTGTATTCATATGTATTTGTGTCTACTACTTCCTGAAGAATCTTGAAGTTATAAAATTGTAAATGTTATGCAATGAGACTAATTTATTATAAACGAAAGCTAATGTGAGTTTGAATTAAATCGTGAATTGTTTAATATTAGGAAATATGAATGATACAATTTCTGAATGAATATGAATTATTACAGTATACAGATAGCTTATGTGGAAGTTGCTTTGATTTCTTAATTTGATAAACTCTGTAAAATCCCCATTTGAATGTAGAAAATGATTAGGATATGATTGGCATGCAATAGGGTTTGAACGAGCGCTTGTACGGCTTTGCAATTTAGTGCCTCTGTTTGCACGTTAGTGCCTCTGTTTTCACTTTGGTGCCTCTGTTAGCATTTCGATGCTCTCTAGTGTGATTGGGTTACCCGAGTATCCGAGTCATGTTACTATAGTTCATCGGGCTACAAAAATTATGGTATTGATGTAATGAAATGTAGGTATATTTATATGTATGATTTTGATTGACTCATTAAAGAGCATGATGTACATGATGATCTAAGTCAACACTAATTCTATGTGTTGTAAATGGTTGTCAGGTTTAAGTAATCTAAGTGTTTTTAGTTTTCAAATGTTTAGTTGAGCTAAGTTGATTTGAACATTTGCTATGAACTTCCTGAGCTTACTCTGTTTGCTTTTGTTTTTTGTAGCTAACGTTTTGTGGAACTGGTTGGACGGATTAATTTCAAGGCTCACACTATCAAGCTTCTGTTTGGTAGTTTTTGATTTGTTATTTAGTTTTTGTGGCATGTATATAGGGCGTTGAAGTTGAAGAACTTAATGTCTTAGTTGGATTTATAGTGTAGTTAAAGTTGGTTTATAATGTTAAATTTCATGTTTCATGGTAAAGTTGTGATGAATGTGATGAATTTAATTTGGAACACCATTTTAATTCAATTTTGGAATACGATGATTTGTGTCATTTGGCTTGTAAACATGATTATGTTATTTGGTATGATAGAAATGGTACCTTGTCAATTGATGTCTTACTTGGTGAACTGTTGTTAAAATGGTCTTTTTAGTTTTGGTAATTTATGAACTTAGAATGAAGTATGTTTGCATTTGATAGTTTAGCATGAGTAGATAATTCTTGGTATATGGTATATAGAAATTGGTTGATGATTTAATAAGTTCAATTAGTTAACAATGTTTTAGCTTGAATGATTGTGGTTTATGTTTGAAATGTGGTGTCAATGAGGGCATATTAGTTAGGCACATTGTTTGAATGTGAATTAATATATATTGGTATGTTTTGATACATTTTTGAATAGGTTAATGTGGGGGTAAATGCATGGCTTGGTGTCTAAGAAATTGTACGTGAATTGGCTTATGTTTGAAGGTATTTTGGGCATACACGATCTGGCACACGGTTGCATGAACGACCATGTGGCCTATTTGATTTTTGGTGCAGACTCGTACACACGGCCTCAGAGAGTTACACGGCCTGGCGACACGGTCGTGTGGCACTGAGTTACACGGGCAAAATGAGTTACACAGTTTGGCAACACGGCCGTGTTCCTAAGCCATACAGGTTGAGCTCTGTCACACGGCCGTGTGACCCCTATGTTCACTTTTTACTCAAATTTTTGTAAAAGTTTCATTTTAATCCAAAATTGTTCCAGTTTGTTTTAAATGTTTTGTAAGCTCGAATTAGGTCCTATTTTGATTTAATAGCATGGGAATGATTGCAATTAAGTTATTTGGTTATTTTAGTTTTAATCGGGAGCTATGTTAAGTTTTATAATTGTAATACCTTATAGCTCAGATCAGGCAACTGGACTAGATATAGGGAGTTACACACGTATATGTAGTCCATCATCCACTTAGGATTTAGGTATGCCACATTATGAACGTCAAAAGTGAATAAATCTATAAATGGATTCAAGATCTATTTTCCTTAGGTCCATTCCGATGTACTATCAGTCCAGTTAATCACATTTATGTCTTTATTTTTTGTGAGCCATCTGCTCCAATGCCCAAAACAAAATATCTCCCCAATTGGACTTGATAAACAACATATTAGTCTTTTAATAGGTTTGCTCAATACTGATTAGACTAAGGACATGCTTAGGTTAGTCTACTAATATAAGTTGTCTTTCTGTATTACGATCTAACCACGTAATACCACTTAGTATTAGTTAAACATTAGTCAACCAGTGAGCAACATTTGCTTCTATTTTTCTTTGTGCGCAAAAATCATATGAAGACAATTATACAAAGTATATTAATGTAATCCGTGAATTTTTTTATTAACCAATCTATTCAAAAATAATAATAATAACACAAGTGTACATAAATGAAAATACAACACTTTAGGGCACCAAATCCAAGACTCTACTCAAAACAACTGCTCGTCGATGAATTTCTCGTTTATTGCCAGGTTTATTTATTTCTCTACTATTGTCTCCAACCTTGAGAGATGATCTACGACTTGGTTTTCCATCCCTTTCATGTCTAAAATGTTGGATATGATGCCCTGAGTGTAGTATTTTTATCTAAGAACACTTGTAATTTTTCGAACATATTGGTTAATAAAACTATTCATGAATTAAATTAATACATTGTATATTGTCCTCACATGGTTTTTGCACGCAAAGCAAAATGGAATGAAATGTTGCTCATTGGTTGTCTAATATTTAACTAAGGCTAAACGGTATTACGTGGTCGAATCGTAATACAAAAAGAAACCTTATATTAGTATACCAACCTAAAAATGTCCTTAGTCTAATCGAAAATGAACAAATCAATTGAAAGACTAATATGTTATCTATCAAGTCTAATTGGGGAGATGCTTTGTATTGGGCATTGGAGCAGATGACTCCCAAAAGATATAATCATAAATTTGACTCACTGGATTGACAGTACATTAGACTAGACCCAAGAAGAATAGATTTTGAATTTATTTATGGATTTATTCACTTGTGATGTTCATAGTGTGGCATACCTAAATCCTGAGTGGATGACGGACTATGTATATGTGACTCATACACTTTGATGTAAGTAAAAACCTGAGTTCAAATAGATAATGAACCAAAAGCTAATGTGTTGGGTGTATGACTTCTGTAGTATGTAGCGTCATTCACAATAGTGGAATTCATAGCCTGAGATATGGGTAAATGATATCCTCTCATTGGCACTACATGGTTGATGAAAAGTAAACATGGCCATAGTTCTTTTGTCTTTGTTATGAATGACTTAATTACTATTCGATAGTAATTGACTTTTCATGAAGAAAGATATAATGGTTATCATGAGATAAAATATGACCATATTAGAAGAATAGATATTATCCCAAAAAGATAAAGGATATCCTATGAGGGTAACACATTTATGACAATGTCATTGGATGAGCACTAAGTAGTTGCTTTCGTAATGGTATGTTGCTAGGGAGAGCTCAGTCACGATACTATAGTGGAATGACTTCATGATTAAATGGGTTTATAATTAATAGGAGAAAAGCCAAAACTTAATTATAAATCATTTTAGCCTTAATTACATATATCTAATCGGTCCCTCCACTAGCTCGTTGAAACTAGAAATGAATTGTGTGTTTTAATAAAAATGAACGAAATGAATAAGAAAAGAGAAATAGGAAACATTCAAGAATAATTATGCTTTTCTCCAAAATGGTTAAATGAAATCATTTGGAAATTAATGTAGGTTTCCAAAAATGGAAATGGAAATGGAAATGATTCATTTGCACTTCTATATGGAATACTTAAAAATGATTGAAAGAATGAGTTTATGTTTTTGAGCTATTTTAAAGCCCAAAAATGAAAATAAATCATTTGATCACAGTGAACATGTTGAGTTGTGAAATATTAAATATATTTTCTCAAAATTTTACTAGGGGTAAAATCGTCAAATTTTATTGAGGGTAAAATAGGGATGAGAAAATTATTTAATATAAAATATTAAAGTTTATTTTGGGAAATAGAAAAATCGAATTGGGTTGGATCACATTAAAGAGTACCGGGTCAAAATGCCCAAAAAGTACTCGTAATTTGACCCGATGTGAGAGAGGCCCAAAACCCCTCATATAACATGAAAGGGGCGGCAACCCTAGTAGGAATACTAGGGTTTGACATCCACCCCACTCCTACTCTATGTAGGAAGTTGTTTTTATCTTTGAAATAAATTACTACAACTCAACAAGGGTTAAACCTTCTCTTCTATATCTAGTTATATATTAAATGAGTAATTGAGTTAGTGTCACTCATCAATCGAGTCCTAACTCAAATAGGAATTTGCCAAAAACCCTATCATTTATAAATAAACAAATACTATTTTAAGGATATTTATGATTTTTTATATTTAATAAATTTAGAAAAAAAAATTAAATATACCGAATGGGAATCATGAAATTTAAACCGAAGATTATTTATATCTCAATTTTATCATTTCAACCAAAGTTCGATTTAATTTTCATATAAAATTTTTATAAATTTATTACATAAATGTTTTCAGCCAAATTGAAATACTAAAATGTTTGAATGATCTTAGAGACAATTTAAGTGACACTAATGCAATGATTCATCAAAATCTCCCAACTCTTAAATAATAAATAATAATAACTCAAATAATACCATCAATAAAAGGTAATTATGTGATTTAAAATTATATATATATATTTATAAAAATCATCCACTCTTAAAAAAAAAAACCTTCTCTTTCTCTCAAAAACTACTGATATATATCATCTAAGGTCTTGCTTGATAATTTATTAAAAAAAATTAAATCAAATGAAAATTAATAGTTTCAGTGAGTTTTTTAAAGCATGTTTGATAGTTTATAATAAAAAGAAAATGATAAAATTTTCATTTAGCGTGAAAAATAATAAGTAGATAATGAGCTACTTATCAACAAATGGATTTTTTTATTTTTTTATTTGAAAATATTTAATACATTACGAATGAAGTTTTTAACCTCCTCAAGCAAGGTTAAAGGGTTAATAAATGTCCTTATGGATATAGTAAATTATTAAATATATACATTTTTTAAAAGAGATATATGCCAATTTTTTAAGACTATTTGTAAAAGAAAAAAAAATACATATCAATATATCAAATACTTACCATTATTTTATTTTATTTCTTTTAACATTATTGTTTAAATACTTTTCCTTTAAAATTTTAATAATTATATGTATAAAAGATTCTCATCATATTCTTCCACTTAATTTTAAGAAATATATCACATATTTTATAACTAAAATTCAGTATTTAAGTTTTGAACAATTTTAACACCCAACATTTTAGCCAACTTTGTCTTGCAACACCATCACCCCCACCTCAAGTCATGGACCAAAGGCCAATTTATTGCTAATAAAATTATTAATATAATATATTAATGCCTTTTCTATTTTTTCAGTTATAGGTTGAGATTTTTGTGAGTTCTAAATTAGATTTATCTCAAACTTAGAAATAGATCAATTTCGAACTTTTTTTTTCAAACTTGAATTCTACGAGCTCAAAAATACGCTTGGAATTGATTTTTTAAACTAACTCATTTATGAGTCGGCCAAGCTTAAACATGTTTTGCTAACTTTATTGTTGCCATAATTAACATGCATGACCGAAGGAATTGATTTTCTTTGATAAGTTTGTGTGCAAAATTCTATGCTTACAACTTCGATTTAGAATTCTTGACACTTATCCCGAAACCAATAGTGCAAATTTGAACGTTCGAAAAATATGGAATCACTTTGCCCAAACCATTTGAACTTTATATTACAAAAATAGTTTAACATGCCATATATATATATCCGAATAATTAAATTGTAAGGATTTTGTGCCAAACTTTTAAAATTTTAACCTCTACTATTAAATTATTATTTGATCAATTAAATTTTACAAAACATTTTCCACCAAGGGAAAAAAAAAACAGCTCAAATATAGTCCACCAAAAGTAGACACCAAAGAAAAACAAACTCAAATAAATTCCACCAAAAGTTGTTACAAACATCAAGAAGAGAACCTTATTACCCCCATCCGAACAGTGGGATGGCTTCCCAGCTATATTTCGCCAGCAATGGCAATGGCGAGTGTTAGCCTTCCATGCAGAAGATGTAGAAGGTAAAGAAAGAAAGAAAGAATCATATCCGGTATTGGTAATACTCTCCATACAGAAGTTTCTTAATTTCCAAATCTTTTATTTTGCTTAATGTGAACAAGACCAAGCATCCATGAACTGAAAACAGCTCAACTATGGACAAAGAGTTGATAAAAAAAGGTATCACCAAACTTCAGGGCGGAGCTCACCTGTTGCAGGGGGCATCCATCTCCCAGAATTGTATACATTTTCGCCTACTTTCCAACCAGGGACATCCTTCATCACTTCCGCTTCATACTCAAGATACTTCTTCCACTCTTTGACAAATCTAAAGAATGCAAGCAGGCAAACAAACATAGAAATAATCAATGCACTTTACCTATGCAAAAGAATTGGGGTAACCTGGATCATCAAATACCTTTCATCTTCTTCAGCTTGAAGCACAGGCAATATTGCTCTACGTGCAGCAAACTTTTCTTCCTTCAGTGCCCTGCAAAATGTAAATATTTCAGGCCTTTTTTTCTAAAATGAAGATAAATTTGCATTTGGCATATCTATTCAATTTAGTTTACATATTAAAAACTACATTATGGCTAAGAGAATAGAAATAAAATTGCAGCACTGTGAAGTGTATCTAAAATAAAAAATTAAGAAACCCGGTCGTCAATGATCAACTATTAATTTAGATTTCAACATGCATTTCAGAAAACATCACTTCAAATAAAGAGAAAAGCAATCAATTTCTGTAGTGGAGCATCAGAGAAGTCCCCCCTTCTATCAGCCAAAGGTTGGATCAAGTAAATAGAATTTGCCTCCTCGACAACAGCTCAGCATTGACTGTAGCCGATAGGGTTAGCCTGGTAAGTTCAAATGATATGATGCAACCAAACCATGTAGAGTTTGCAGTAAATCAATAGAATTATGGCCAATAAAGAAGTTAGAACTCTAGAAAATGTAGGTTATAAAAAACCTCTAGTTTCTCTCTCTAGTAGTTCAAAGAATATAATAAGAATAATAGTGTTTTCTATAAAGCTCACAACTTATCTATACTCAGATTTCTTGAAAATAAGGTTTATTTCTAGCCCTAGATTTAAACCCTGATCCTAGCCATCTATCTTACTAAGCTTTCTTGCAAATAAGTTTTATTCCGAACCCTAATCCCAGCCATCTATCATATGTCTAATAATTAATAGAAGACTAAAATAATAAAATAACAAAGTAATAAAGCTCCAGCATTGTTCACCCCAGCTTGGAAAACTTGACTCCAGCGAGAAAACTTTTACCACTTCAACCATAGTCCATAACATACACAACATCATCTATGTTGGTGCTACATTATGCAATATATATGTTGCCAAAACAATTTCACTTGTTAGGCAGAGGATGGTCAAATATTTTTTGTTGGTTAATGGTGCATAGAACCATGTACAGCAAAAATAAAAAACTTGTTAAGATTCCCAAGAAAGCTGATCACTTTTATCTCGACAAGGAGCTAAATGTATCATCCCAGCCTACGAGGAAAAGAATAATAGCTCCATACCTTCATAGTGGTAAATATGTTTAATTAAGGCCTCCACCATACCAAAAATAAATCTGTGAACCAAGCCATGCTTCAAGTAAATATCATGTAGATGCAATGCACTTCTTCCATTCAGGTTCAGTGCCAATATCCTCAAAAAATGGAGTCAAACCATCTTTCTTCAAATCCGTTTCTTCCTTCTTTGTGGATTGCCTTTAAATTGTCAAACACTGATTTAATACTATAATGAGCTTTCTGCAACACATCCTCCAAAAATAACTCCAACATTGGAAAAGCCAACCCCAATACGTGAATAGTTGAGCAATTTGACTCTAAGAGAATCTGATATCCATTGTTTCACAAGATATTCTTCCTTTTCTGAGAATATTCTAGCACAATTCATTTCTCCTGAAACCACTAGAACCTGGTTTTCAACTACAGCTTTCAGAAACTTAGCTTTCACATCGAATGCAAGCAGTTTTTCTCTACAAACTACATCATTACACTGTTACTTGCCTCCAAGCTTTCTTGCTTCTTCTTGAGGTCAGCAATGACTTCTCCCTTGGAAGATTCTGTTTCAATTATAGAAACCAAAGCAGTTATTTTTACATCAAGCTATAATTTTATGGCTTCCCTACTAGATGCCATTCCAGAGTCATCAACCAACATTTGTTTTTTGCAACATCAAGAAGATTTCTGAACCACCTCCAATCCTCCCCTTGTTCTGAGGATTTGGTTGTCACCCCTGTATCCAGAAAACCAAATATTCTCCTTTAACCGGATTCAAATCAATTTCTTCCGTTTCTTCAAGATATTCATCATAAATGGGTTCTAACATATCATAATCTTGCTCTAAAGCATCATGAAAGAGGTTTTCTTCCTCACAAAAATCAGATTTATTAGCGAGACCATATTCCGATATGTCAAAATGGTTATAGGCACCTTCCAAAATTTCCATCTAGGTTTCCACTTGTTACTGTTGCAGCCTAGCATAAACTACACATGACAATTCTTCAATTGCACGTCACATCACAGTTGCAGCCAATTTTGTTTTGTTACCCTAATTTCCTCATCCTTGACCTCTTGCACGTCCAACCATAGCTTAAAAGCAAATCCTTATATAAACACTAGGATCCAATTAGGCTTCAACGCCAAAATTTAAGTGGTTTAGGGAGAAATATTAGTAAATAAATAGAATTAGGGCTGAGCAAACGAGTAAGAAATCAGTCAGACTAGGTCATAAAAAACCTCTAGTTTCTCTATATTATTTCAAAGAAAAAAAAACAATGTTGTCTGTAAAGCTTATTATTTATTTATACAAGGCTTTCTTGCAAATAAAATTATATTATTAGCCCATGATTTAAACCCTAAATTAACAATCCAAGCCATCTGTCATAAGTCTGATAATTAACAAGACAAAATAATAAAATAACACAATAGTAAAGCTCTTGCATCATGCAGCCTCAAGTATCAACTTTTATTACTACCTTAATTTAGCTCATGCTTTGATAGTTACACTATTTATCTTAAATAAATCAAAGTAAGGGAATCTAAAGCATATCTCCAAAACAGAATAGATCTGAGCTTATTCGTTTTATGTTATTTCTCTAGTGCATGCAATTTCGGCTATCTCTCTTTATCAAAAAGATCAATTCAACAATTGATGCATAGAGAATCTCAAACTTCCCCAACCCTTGCCTAAATCATAGATTATCCATGAATGGCTTGCTAAATGGAAAAGGTACACCATCTTGCCTAAAAGTGCCCGATCTGGATAAGCTATAGCACCTAATTGCATCAAGTTTCATTTTTCCAACCTTGAACATGAAAAGGAAAACTCATATAATTCATGCTTAAATCTAGAAGCCTCATTGCCCAAAGAGTCCAAGATGGTCACAAATCAAGAAAATGCAAAAAGCCAACCAAATCGTGCATTTTATTTACCACCCAATATTATTGGAATTAGTACCTATAATCCTGCAGTCTGGAAATAACCCCAAATACCTATGCTCAATGCAACATATAATGTGGTTTAAAGTGAAATCTGAAAATGATTCCTTTCCAACACAATTAAGCATTAGAATCAATACTAGTGCCTAGAGTACACCTAGCGCCATTGACAACACTGCTTTAAAATCAATAAGCAACAATTTGAATGACCATTCAAGCACTCTTACTTATTACTCTGAGACCAACAATTAGAAGATCAACAACTCATCATCAACGCATAAAAGAGTATCATGTTCAGATATAATCTCCCCTATATTAAATGCACATGCTAGTTTCAACAAATCTCTAAATCCTTGTTGACATTTCCGGTTTAAATGCTACAAAATGTATGGATATACTATGAATGTTAGCAAATTACTAAAATAAGAAAATAGATAGGCTCTTGAAATTTTCATGCATTGCCCATATTTCATGACCAAATAATAGCACCAGCAGCAAAATGTTGTATCTGAACATATCTTTCCTTTTCCCTCTCCTACCAGCTTCTTCATAGGGTACAGAATAAATACCATTTGAAAGAAGCGACAACCCTTAACCGATTGTTTTGCCTTGTGAAATACTAACAAAATACAAAAATAAGTAAATAGGCAGACTCATGAAATTATCACGAAGAGTCCATATTCAGGAACAAATAATAACTTTTCTCAGGAAATTATTTATCGGAACTTTGCTTTTCCTTTTCCCCTTCTACCAGCTTCTTCATAGGTTACATGAGACAAAGCCATTTGAAAGAACCAGGAATACTGAACTAGTTGTTTACCATGTGAAATACTAAATTAATTACTAAAATCAGTACATAGGTAGACTCCTGAAATTACTAAACTCGGATATAGGCAGGCAGCAGGCTCATAACTCATCATGCATTGTCAATATGATAGAACCAAATAATAATACTGTCAGCAAACCATTGTATCTCAACCATCTTTCCTTTTCCACTCCCATCAAACTTCTTCAGAAGATATATACTAAAAGCCATTTGAAAGAACCAGAAAATATGAACGAAATATGATACCAAGAATCAGCCTCCACATTTCCAAGGCATATTTGATATAAAAAATTAAATTAAATCTATCCAATAAACAAGGACAGATAAAGACCCATATATAAATTAAACACCAGACTAAGATCTAACTCCAAGCTCCATAATAAGATAAAAAAGTCTTCAATCCCATCAAAAGCTTTCTACCTAATAAAAGAGGTAAGAGCAAATATACATATATCATAATGAGTTCATAGAAATCATTTCAAGCAACCCAATAAACGAACCGATTAAATATACAAAAATACTATCAATGAAAACTGAAAAAAAAATGAAAACCTAGATTAGAATATGACGAAAAGAAGGGAAAATTAAGGATTTTTCCAGAGAGAATAAAAAGAAAGGACCTGCGGATCTTGTTCCCTTGGCCGACTTGGTACATCCCATACGAGAAGGCACCAAAAGCAGCTAGAAAGATAGCCATAGCACTTGGGCCCTTGTTGGGTATCCGACGGGCGTACCTGACGGGGGCGAACCCACCCGGAGGAGGCCCATCTTGGAGAAGTGGCATGTCCTTCACACTCGCCATTCCTGGCTTCTTCCTTATCACTGCCTCAGTCATTTTCCCTAGTTTTTCTGTAGTTCTAGAGAGAGTTTGCGTGCAAATTGTAGAAAGTGGTGGTGGCGTTATAGAGGGGGGTTGTTTATTTGAGCTTGGGTCCGTCTTCCGCTACGCCACTTGGTGGGCTTATTTCCAAGTGCAGGTCTGTATAAGGTATAATGACAAATTTAGTTCTTTAACTTTTACACATTTATTCAATTAGGCCCTTACGCTTTTATTTGAAGCAAATTGACCTTCAATTTTTCATTGCTCACGCACTATTTTATCTTACATGTAAAGCTAGCGAATGATTTAAAAATTATATTGAATATTAAAAAATTGGAAGTTAAAAATTTCATAAATAAAAATTATAATTCAAAAATTTATGAAAAATGCTCTTTAAAATTAAAAAGTTATAAAAAAATCAATCCAAAAAAATGCAATTTTTTTTTCAAATTTGTAAGAGAAATGCAAAATAATTTTATGTTTTTAATTAAAATTTTAAAAATTCCAAAATTATGAAAAAAAATAAAAAAATCTTCAAAGAAAAAAATATTTTTTACTTTTTATAATATATAAAGTTAATTTCAACTTAAAATAAAGATTCTTTTTCTAATTTCTAATGAGAGTGGTTAAAGAATATCTTTTCTTGAAAAATCATATCTCCTTAAATTCTGTCATTAGTCCTTGTACTTTGCTAAAGCTATAGATTTAGTCCAGTACTTCAATTTGATTACTTTAGTCATGTTCTTTTTAAATTAGTCAATTTTAATCCCTCTTCTTTTTGGTTTTTGAAACTTTAATTTTCACCTAAACAGTAGCAAGTAAATTCATTTGGTTAAATTCAATTACTAGTTTTATGTTATAAGTACGATTGTAAATTTAGTCCATATTTTCTAATTAGATCATTCTAAGTCCTTATACTTTTCAAATTTTTATATTTCAATATTGATACAAATGAAAGTCATTAATCCATTACTTAGATTTTTAAGGAGTAATATGTGAAAATAACAAACCAACATGGCACTACATATATGATAATATATTTGCTCCATTAGATTTTGAAAATAGTAGAACTTATGGTGCATTTGTTTCACAGAAAATTACTTATGATTTCTTTTTTGCTTCTTTTTGTGTTTGTTCTATGGAAAACAACTTCGTCAAGTAAAAAAAAATCATGTAAATTGACTTACCCTTTTGAAAAGCATAATCATTATCCGAAAAAAGCTCTTTTATGAAGAATTTTATTGTTATATAAAAATTAACTTGAATCAAGCCTAATATTATTATATTATTATTAATTTTTTTAAAAATTAATAATAAAATATTATAGTGTTCAATATTATTAAACATACATATTTTATTATTTATTTACTAATATAGGAATTTATTAATATAATAATTGAACTTGAAAATTAGACCTTAGATCGAAAATTGGGTCCAAGAACCCAAAATTGAGACTAAGACCCAATAACTAGTCGAATTGGGTCTGGTATGTGAAACCGGGCCGATGGTCCAACCGATGGCAGGACTGAACCGGTCGGTCAGTCACTGGTCTGAACCGAACTGGCTCGAGGTGCTGTAAGGGTGTCGCACCTACGATGACACCACTAAACACGACGATTCCGGCGGTGGTGATGATGCCATTCTAGTGGTTGATGAGTGGTCTTTTGGCAGTTGAGCAGTGGAGGAATCACACTCCTACTACTGAATATTGGAGGAAAATAAACTGAAATACTTGAATAATATAAATAAACTCTTGAATCAAAACTAATTTCAAGAGGCAAAACAAAAATAGTTATGAAAAGCCGAAAAGAAAACAATCTAAATCTATTCCTAAACTACTAAGGTTTTTGAAGGTGTTTAGGACAACTTGGTTACATCAATCCCTTAATGTCTTATTTACATAAATGTTAGTAGCCCAAATTAGGTCTTTTGCACGTCCTAGGTCTTCGTATAAAGTTGATTGTGCGAACGAAAATAACCCCAAATTACTTGGGTAGGACATCGACCTGTGTTGTGCCACACCATGTCTGTGGCACGACATGACACCCAAAATCCGTCTTGTGTCATTCATTTTTTGCTTTGACATCTCGGAAAGCTTGTACATCACTCGTCCTTTGCTTCGACATCAATTGAGCCTTTATATCTTCATCCTACACACTCAATTAAGCATATTAGCACAACCTAAGGCCCGTGTCGACCTATTGGGTCACAACACTTATAAAATGTGTTAAAAAAATTATTTTACTAATATTTAATCCTAATGCCTAAGTACTGAAAACATAATATCAAATCCTAAATTGCATAGAAAACAAGTTCCTTAAGTGTAGAATCGACCTAAATTTACTACTATATTTGACGGCAAATCAAATACCCCCACACTTAAATCTTTGTTTGTCCTTAAGTAAGCTAAACAAAACAAAAATAAAGACAGAAAATAAACTAAAACAGAAAACAAGAAATAAAAATGCAAAGAAAATAAAATGTACTTGAGCTAGCTTGATATACAGGATTGGATCAGAGCATCGACACTAGAAAGATTTGCCTAAATATGTAACTTTAGCTAAAATTTAAATAATTCAAAGTTATTTACACCTAAACGATTAGTTCAATCAATTACAAAGCAAACAAGTAAAAAAATTAAATATAAAGCTCTATCAAAATGTATATACGAATATAGTATTTATTTTTGCAGGGTATAGTTAGTTCGAATATTTTGTTCCTTCTCAGTTTATTTTTGTCCATGCTTTGAACTCTAATGCAGTAATATTTCCCTGATAATCCTTTATGATTTTTTTATTTGTGCCAATACAACTGAGATTTTTCTCGGACACTTTTTATGAGGGTTTACTAGTCATACTATATCGTTTCAATAATCATGGATTTTACCGAGTAATTTCTTTTTAATTCGAGCATCCTATACTTTTACAAATAAATTACCTATTCGTATCTACCTTTATCACTTGGTATATATATTTTTCCCTATCTACAGTCTAATAAACTAAACTAATTAGTCTAAATATAAACAATCTAAATTATTCAATTTCAAGTTAAAATTACAATTTAAACAAACAACCTAAGTACATGCTCCTCACCAATCACTTGTTTTTTTATAAGCTTAAGAACACATGAAATTAAAAATTTAAAACTCCTAAAAATAAAGAAAAGAAAATAACTGAAAAGAAAAATTTTAAAATTTTCCTTAGTCACCCCTACACTTTATTCAGCACATTGCCCCTAATGTGCAACTAAAAATATAAAGAAAAAAGGTTACACGATTGGCGTGGTAGGTGCAACTCAATTGGTGAGACTACTCCTTTCGGTTTTAGCTTGCAATGGTAGTACTATAAAAAATTGTGGGACTCCTAAAAGGAAAAATTAACAACACACAAAATACATATAGAAAATAATAAATCCTAACTAATTAAAAACAAAGCAAAAATTAAAAATCATCCAAGAATAAAAATAGAGTACAAAATAAAAATGTTCAAAATTAATGGGCTCAGATTCCGACTCCACCATCATCTAGGCCTTGCCCTTATCGCCCCCCACCGACGTTTTTGTAGCTCGCCTTCTCGAAGTTTGGGTCGGGCTGTGCTGGCTTAGGTCACAGATCACCATTCCCTTCATCGATTAGCGGTTTGGTTTAAATACTAGATCATAGTTCGATAGTGTGATTGAGGTCTCCTCCTCCTCCTCCTTATCCTCATCCTTGTCATCATTAGCACCTTCCTCACTTGGCGGTGAGAACCTCTCGAACATATCTGGGAGTGGTGCTGGTCTGGACCACCTATTTTGTTCTGCAATGCAAATCAGAATGTCTCCTATGTCTTGTATCCATCGGGCCTACCACTTTGATATCGACATGTCTGTAAAACCCGTCCTTTTTGACCTGTGTGCTTTACCTTTTATCTTTATCAGCCCCTGGGGATCGCTCCTATGCTTCATCCTTTACTCCTATTCCTGATTTTGTTTGCGTTGGAACTCGAGGAACTGGCCATATGAGTTATCTCCAATCACGCTCCTCACGAGTCTCACAAATGGCTTGATCGGTGACATAAAGACATTGGCTCAGTGCAATAGAGAAATAATTAGATGCAGGAACTACATACTTTGCTTTCGGTGTCGTATGCACTTAAGCATCTGCTCGTAGATCCAGTGGCTTACACAGATTTCATCTTTATGCAAAATTGAATAAAGCATAATCGCTCGATATGCGGTAACATCAGAGGCATTATGGGTCGTTGCTAGGCGAGTGCAAATAAATTGCATCCACATTTTGGCCATCAGGAACATGATGGTCGTATTGAATTTTAGTGGCACCTCCGAGTTGGAATGTCGAGTCCACTTGCAACGCCCCTTCGTCAAATAATCAATAGTACCCTCCATGTCAAATTCTTCAAACATGAATAAGTCTAAGGTATCTAAATAATTGTGGGTATAGTATATGGCATCATAGTACCAGCAAATATCTCGAGGTGGAATCGACACCTCTTTGCCTCAGACAGTAACGTGGGTGATCGTCTCACCTCACTACTTGCGATTCTCCTTATCTTTTAGATAGGCATAAAATTCATAAACTGTAGTGTTAACCGCCAGTTGGGTCGGGGTTGCCCAAAATTTATTCCAACGGTGGGATCATACTAGATCCCTTATCTCGTCGCAGACAGACATGGTGGGATTGAACCTACACTCTTGTATAAACGAACGTCCATTCATCTAAAGGAAAAATCATTAGACTTTTGTATTATGGAAGTGGTTGGCATCAAGATTACTCGATGCTTGAGTGAGTTGTTGTTTTTGCAGTGCCATTTTCAAATTAAAGTAAAATAACAACTAACCCAAACGATAAAAATGATAAAAATCAAGTTTAGAGTATGATACCTCGGTTAGTTGTCAATGAACCTCGGATCTTGATAAATGTGAGATATAACAAAATAACAGATGAAAATTAAAATGAAAAGAGAAGAAGAACACTTACTTATGTGAATCAAAGGTTGGAAATGTGAAGAATCGGAGCTCGATAGTGGGAAAGACGTGGGACGGCTTTAAGAGGATGTTTTCACTCTTTTGGGTTTTTTAGTTGTATAATTTTATGCCTAAAACTGGTGACTATAAATATATTTTTAACGGGTTTCTGCCTGAATGACTCAATTTTAGCTGAAAAATAGACGTGTCGCGTCACAGGTTATGCTTGTCCTCACACAACGCCTTAAATTACCCCATTTCGCTTTGAAATGCTCTTGTCGCGCCACAGCTTGTGTGTGGAGTGACACAACCCCCTAACATTAGGTGCCTTTGCTTTGGAGAGCTTGTATCCTACCATGGCCTATGCATGGTGCCACATGACATTGTCCCCATCCCTTCGGGATATGTCGATGTTCTTCGGTCATCCATTTTCATCCCTGTTTAGCTTCTTTTCGTCCCGTTACATCCAAAAACCTAAATCCTCCTAATTCTAACATGTAATTGCACTATAATTGTCTTCGAATCTAACTACAAACTAGAAATTGAAACTAATTTATAAAATTTTGCAAATTTATTAAAGTTCAATGGCTGATACTAAGTGGTGCTATCGAACGTGTCCAACAATTCTCTAAACTTCGCCATTGAATTCAATTGTCATTCACACCCATCTCGACTCTTCCAATTGCTCTTTTTTCCACCAGAGTCTTATAATTTATCTCGTCATCTTCTCTTATTAGTACCTATACATGCACAACTCGAGAATTGCCTCCAATCTAGGCCGTTATGGATTAAATTAAATAACACGTAACATTCCTCCTTAAGCAACTCCTGACTTTGGGAATTACGACCTCATTTAAACACTTCTAGTTTGTCATTGATTTTTATAACAAGCTTGTTTCATTCAAAGTCGATAATCGATTTAGAAGTGGCCAAAAATGGCATACCCAACAAAATGGAGATTTCCCAATCTTCCTTATAGTCGAGAACTACAAAATTGATGGGGATTACGAATCCCTGTACCTTGACCAATATATCCTCAAGCACACATTTTGGGTGCACTAAGATCCATCGGCTAATTATAATGTTATCGATGTGTTTTTCAACTCTCTGAGTCTAAGTTTTAGATAAATTGATAGGGGTATCAAATTTATACCAGCCCTTAAAATACGAAAGGCTTTATTACAATATCGATCCCCTATCCCAATTAAAATCGTATAGCTACCCAAATCTTTTAATTTTGGGGGATCTTTGTTATGCTGTGAGTTGAAATTACTAGATTAGGCACAAATTCGACTATCTCCTCGATCAGCTCTTGATGTGTAGCTTCTTCTTCTTCTTTCATGAGTTCATCGACTTCTTTTAAAATTTTCTCCTCTTTATGGATGGGCTTGGTTGGCGACTTCAGTTCCTTACCCAATTGCACTACGATCACCTTAACATGCTCCTTCCCATATCTCTGAGGGTTGTTCTCCGTAATGCTAAGGGGACTCTGACCATTCTGTTTTTGAAACATTAACATGAATTGACTCATTTGGCCGTAGAGGTTATCCATTTAGGATTCGAGTCGTCCATATGTAGCTTGGACTTGCCAAATATCTATTTTCATTGTTTGCATCTCCCTTTCTAGTCGACCGAATCTTTGGCCACATGTAGCGTAGTCATTTCCCACGAATCATTGTTGAAACGGTGGAGGCTGGTGAGGAGGATTTTTTTGAGTTTGAGCTTCATTCGTGCCTCCTAGGTAACCTCCTTACTTGATGTTCGAATGATCCCTCCAACCGAGATTGTAAGTATTTGAATAAGGATTTCCACCCTTATTACCTATGTAACATGCCTCCTCTGTTTGGCTTTCCAATTGTGGCTTTGCTCTCGTCGTCTTGACTGTTGTTTCCAAACAGTTAAGCTTTTCTAAGATTCATTGGGATCTATCATCGTCAACTTCTTCCTTCACTGCTTTCACCGCTAGAGGCTTCGATTGGTACATAAATATCTCATTGGGCCATATGTATGAATTCATGGCCATATCTTCAATGACTTTATAGGCTCGTTTGTACATATAAAACATGAGAGATCCATCAGATAATCTCTTTAGGTTAGATCTAATGTGTTCATCAACACTGTTATAGAATATTTGGATCTAGAGCCACGCTTGCAGTCCATGGTGTGGACATTTTCTTAACATCATTTTGAAACGCTCCCATTCCTTGTACAAGGTCTCACCTTCTTATTGTTTAAAGTTTGTAATTTCCCGCCAAAGCTGAATGGTTCGACTAATCGGGAAAAAATTATGGAGAAATTTTTTCGTTAGATCATTTTATGTAGTAATGGAACCTGTTTCTAACGAGTCTAACCAATCGTTTGCAGTATCACATAATGAAAATAAGAATAACCGGAGACATGCCGCATCGTCGGATACCTCATTATATTTGAAGGTGTCGCATTGTAACACCTTAAAATAGGGCATAAGAGTTTTAGGGGTAATTTAAGAATTTTAGCCTTAGAACATTTGAAATTTTGCGACATGGTTTATTAGTAATGTTTTCAACTCTAGTTTTTAGAAAATTAAATGAATTTTGAAAATGATGTTTAAAATATTATTAATTTTGAAACAAGGACTAATTTGTAAAAGGGTCTAAATTATAAGTTTTTAACAGGCAATTAAACCAAAAACTTTAAAACGCCCTATATCTTCCCCCACCTAGTTTCATTTTCACATTAGTTTTCTTCTCCATCATTCTTGTGCCGTCCTTTGCATCCCAAACTCCTATTCATCAAGTTTTGATTCCTAAACTTAGTTCCATTGATTTCTTTCATCCTCATAGCATTAAATCTCGATAGAATTCCATAGAAAAACACCTAAAAACACCATTGATTGTGTTATCTCTCAAGTTGTGGGTTTTCTAATTTTTCAACCAAAAGCTTATTTTTCTTCCCTCGAAGGTAACCATTCATCTTTCTATTAGTTTTAAATGTTATCTAGTCTTTAAAACTAAGTTTTTAGCCATTAAATCGCATATTACAAATAAAAGCCGAAAATTGGGTCATTAATGGTGGATTTTGGGATTTTGAATAAAAAATGGTTTTGAAGTGTTTTTTAATTATTTTTACATGATTAAAAGGTTTTTAAACTTACTTTGAAGTTTTGTTAAAGAATTCTTAAGTTTTAATGAATTTTTGTTAAATTGCCATGAATATGTCAAAAGTTTTGATACCATGAATTGGGTAATTTTGTGTAGTTTAAAGGTTGATAATCAATCACAAGTAAATAATTAGGTGAATGAAATTTGTTTCAGGAAAAATGATTAAGCATAGACTGGGATATCCAAATTTTAAGTTTTCTATATCGAAGGTTTCGGTCAAAAGAGAACCTAGCTTAGGCTTGTGTTTTTGGATTTTTTGATGTGAGTCTTTGGCTGAATGTTGATTGTGTTGTTATGTGATTTACTTTGTTGAAGTTTTGGAATGGATAAGACCTTTTATGAGTAGAGGTAAAGGTAAGGAAAAGCTAGTTTGAGCTTTTGGCTTTTCGGCGAAAGCATAATTGGTGAGTGTTTGGAATAATTTCCTGCAGACATGATTCAATGCATTATTTAAGAATTTAGTAGTAGCGTAAACCCCTACTCTAAATTTCGAGTGTAAGCTTTCTCATACTCATGAATTTTTATGTGAAAATGTGTTGTTAATTTGTGGATTATAATGTGACATTATGATATGTGTGATGTGTGTAATAAGCTTATGATAGCTATTGTGAAATAGTTCATTGTTGGCATGATATACGTCCATATGATAGTGAATATTTTGTGCTTATAATGTGATTATGCTGAGATAAAGTGCAGCGAATGGTAAGTAAATGTGTGTGTTAATAAAATATATTTTGGCCTTGTGAACGGATATAGTTGGCATGCCATAGGATTGTGAGTACTTACCTATATGTATATGTGATTTGGGTGTTAAGGCCGTGGGAAATGTTGGAGAGATAAGAGAATATAAGCTAAACTTCATTCAATGGGACATGTTTGGTGTGTTGGAGAATGTTAGCTTTATGCTTCACTTTTGGGACATGTTTAACTTTATGAGTCTATGTAGTGTGTTGGAGATTCATGTATCCAATGAGTGGTGATAGTGCCCACTTTTACATTTCATAGCTCAAGTGCCAAATTATCTCAAACTATCATAAAATATGAATGTGTGTGTTGTGATATGTGACTATTATAGAAATTATCTATAAATATAATTGTATGTATTGTGATATATGCGTAATTGTTATGTGATTATATATGTAATGTGATATATGCTTAAAAGTGAATATGATTACCATGTAAATGAACTAGTAAATAAAACACGAGTAAGTATAATATGACACTAGAGTTGGAACTGTTTAGGTTGTGCTAAATGGATGTTTCATTAATGCTTGATGAACTATTTGCATCGTAGTTGTTCCAGACATTCACTGAGCTTGTTGAGCTCACATGCTCCTTTTAAACCTTTGTAGAGTAGTTAAGTGCTGGTGTGAGCGATGTGGTTCCGAAGGGTGATCCAAGCAAGTCCATTTCACTTTTCTTAGGTGTTTATTGTTTATTCAGTTATGTTTTGGGAATAAGACAATCTGGTAGACTTTGTGCAGGTTTTTGCCATGATGTTTTGGACATTACATAGCTTAATTGCTCTTAGGACTTTGATATTTAAATTGTGTTATGTTGATTACTACTCGAACTGATTTTCGATGTTGATATGTTTATGTGATATTGCAATAGTAGCATGATGAATTGGTACAAGTTGGAATGATCTATGTGCTTATGTATGTTGTATTTTTCTAGTATGAAGCAGATGTATCAGTATTCGTGTGTTAAAAATAATACCTCTGTGATTTTGAAATGTACAAAAAGTTAGAATCGTAAATTGGTCTCAATACCAAATCATGAGTATCGATATTTGGGATAAAATTACCAATATTTTTTCAGTGATACCGATAATTTTCATGACTTTGATTTTTAACGAGAAACAGTAAGTAGTTTTAGTATCGGTTTTCCAATTGGTATCAATACCATCAAAAGGAAATATCAATACCATTGTTATAATATCGATACTTACATGACTTGCTTTGGTATTTTTTTTCTAAGTGGTCCTAAATCATGTTTAATTGATGTCATAAGCTCATTTAATGTAGATTTTGCATGTTATATTTATAATTAGTATATGTCTGATTTAAAATTTGTGTAAGTGCTAAGATAAAAATATGTTTGCATAAAATGTGACAATGCACAGTAGTGTAAAATCTTGTTACTCGGACTCGACGACCGGGCCGAGTATAGGGTGTTACATTTTGTGGTATTAGAGCTCTAGGTTCAATAATGCTGAGACCTAAGTGATTGTTGTGTGTTTGGAGTTTTGAAACTAGCGAGTCTAAATCTTTTTGATTTTTGAAATTGTTGATATAACTCTGATTGAGTGGCATGAGATTGCTTGAAATAATTTTTTGAATTACATATGGGGTAGAAATGGAAACACATTGCCTTAATCTTGAAGTTTGCTTGCAGGAGCGAGACTTGGATCATCTCCTCACCACTCACACCTTTTTCTTGTTTATTTATTTGTTTGTATGTTAGATTATTAGATATGCCTCCTAAACGTGTTAATGTTAGAGCTACTACTCAAGAGGATGGTACATCCTTTGCACCTACTGTGCCACTGCATAGAGTGAACAAACCTGATGAGGGTGTGGGCCCTCTAATGGAAGCTATGATTGGAGCATTTCAGCGAACTGCTGATGCTAACCATGCTTCTGCACCTGCCAATCTTATGGCTGTTAACTGAGCGTTGCCGCTTGAATTTCTTTGGGCGTTGGGTGGTAAGGAATTTTCTGGGATAAAAGGTATTGATCTGACCGTAACTGAGTATTGGTTGAAGTGTGTTGAAAGGATCCTCGAGCAGATGTCCTGTTCTAACAAGGAGAAATTGGGTTGTGCTGTGTCTTTACTCGACGGTGAGAATCATCATTGGTGGAATACGATTAGAAGAGGTATTATTACTGATCATTTGACTTGGGGATATTTTCTTGAGGTTTTTAAGAGGAAATTTATGGGCGAGCAGTATATAGAGGCTCGTAAGCGTGAGTTTTTAGATTTGATTCAAGGAGATTTGTTAGTGGCTGGTTATGAGGCTGAGTTCATACGACTTAGTTAGTATGATCTCGAGATGATACTTACTGGGAGGGACCATTGTAAGAGGTTCCGATTTGGGCTTAATCGTGAGATTTAGGTTTACTTGGTAGATCATGTTTGATGAGTTAGTTGAGAAAGCCAAAACAATTAAAGAGACTTTGGCTGAGCCGCCTCATTTTGTGGTAACTGAATTAGGTAAAAAGACTTCTGATGGTGCATCTAGACGACCGTTGAAGAAAAGACATGATTTTCAGGGTTTTGATGGAGTCCACGACACGAGTTACGACTAAGTCAATATGGGCAGCAAGATAGTGTTGTAGTTAGTACTAGTGGTTCGTCGGGTTGTTTTGGATGGCCGTTTTGTACACATTGTGAGCATAGGCATTCTGGTGGGTGTCGTAAGTTGACAAGAGGATGTTTTAAGTGTGGTTTAAAGGAACATTTTCTGAGGGATTGCCCAAATAGAGTAGTGGTTTTGCAAACTCAGAGTTCTGCGCAAGTATCAGTGCCTACTAGAGGCCATGGTCGTGGTAGAGCTAATGGGAATTCGGTTGGGCTACGAATTTTTGTTCATATTGTTGCTACACAAGTTGATTCTGGAGGTCTAGCTCGGGTTTATGCTATTAGGGAGCCACAGGATCAAGATTTGAATGTCAAGATTGTGGGTATTTTGTCTTGTGATCAATTCTTTTATTCTCGTTGGTAAATTTAGGTTTTACACCTTCGTAAATTTTAAGTAATTTAGCTAATAAGTAGAGAATCTTGATAGGGACTAATGAATTAGGAAAAAAGGTTATGAGTTCTTTAAACGAGAGTGTCGTAGTCAGTAAAGGAAACTGTTAGCAAAATTACTGAAGAATAGTTCGTGGTATTGAATAGAGTCATTAAGGAAAGCAGTAGGAAGATAGGGAGAATAGGAACCAGAGTGCGGAGCGAAAGTATGATGATCAATTTAGAAGTAGAAGTAGCAAATTTTGTGATTAAGCAAGTAATGTGTTAGCAGGAAATTTCAAGGACGGAATTATTTTTAGAGGGAGAGAATTGTAACACCCCAAAATAGGGCTTAGGAGTTTTAGGGGTATTTTAGTAATTTTTCCTTAGAGCGTTCATAATTTTGCGACATGGTTTATTGATAATGTTTTCAACTCTGATTTTGAGAAAATTAAATCAATTTTTGAAAATGGTGTTTAAAAGATTATTAATTTTGAAACAAGGATTGAATACGACTAAGGGATTTAGTCACTTTTGTTATTCATAATCTCAATCTCAATTGAATAAATCATTTGAAGAACAAGATCAACTCGAAAGAGAAAAGAGAATTGAATAATCGTGGATTGAATATCGAATGAGGAACGAAGTAGCAAATCACTTGATTGAAGTAAAGAAATAAATCAAATGCAAAGGAAAATCAACTGAAATACTTGAATAATATAAATAAACTTTTGAATCAAAATTGATTTGAAGAGGCAAAAGAAAATAGTTATGAAAAGCCGAAAAAAAAATCTAAATCTATTATTAAACTACTAGGGTTTTTGAAGGCGTCTAGGATGACTTGGTTACATCAATCTCCTAATGTATTATTTATATAAGTGTTAGCAGCCCAAATTAGGTCTTTGGCATGTCCTAGGTGTTCATATAAAGTTGATTGCGTGAACGAAAATAACCTCGAATTACTTGGGTAGGACGTCAACCTGTGTCACACCACACCATATCTGTGGTGTGACATGACACCCAAAATATGCCCTATGTCATTCTTTTTTGCTTTGACATCCTGAGAAGCTTATGCATCACTCGTCATTTGCTTCCGCATCAATTAGGCCTTTATATCTTCATCCTACACACTCAATTAAGCATATTAGCACAATCTAAAGCCTGTGTCGGCCTATTGGGTCACAACACTTATAAAATGTGTTAAAAAACACTTATTTTACTAATATTTAATCCTAAGGCCTAAGTATTGAAAACATAATATTAAGTCCTAAATTGCATAGAAAATAAGCTCATTAAGTGCAGAAGTGACCGAAATTGACTACTACATTTGACAACAGGTCCAAAGGGCACTTATTATCAAGAACTATTTTAAGTTTCTCATAGCTTAGGACAATCGTCATGTTCCTTTTTCATTCCTTATAGTTATATCAGTTCAGTTTGTTTTCAGTGAGTATGTTTAATAAGGGAGTTGATGACATTTTTGAATTGAAAATAAAAGATTCATAAATTAATATCTCTATATTAAGCAAATATTTGAAAAAGTTTTGCAATATTACGATATGCATTAAGATGATGCATGTGTCTTAAATTAAAACTTGAAATGATTTCTAAGCTATTGTAATGATAATTCGTACACAAATTAAATCAAGTCATCGTAGGGTGATCATGATCAACTAGTAAGAACTTGAATTTTCATCCAATTAGCACATAAACCTAATTCCTTAGGCATTCACATGTACTAATAATCATGTAATGTTTCTCTATCTTTCTCAATTAAGTAGAGCTCCATAAGGAGTTACTTAACTAGAAGATATTGAGTGTATAACCATCAACTCAACATCTATCGCATCATGCACCACAAATGAATCATCGTGGGACAATCTCATCGAGTAGCATTCTGTGAATAGTTGTCCTCTTTGAAGACATAACTTCTTGCTATATCATATGATAATACCTACCATAGAGGCTGGTCCAATTATCATAAGATTTGAAGAGAGTTCTACTTACTTTCAGGAATTCTCCTTAGGGAGATCCACATGACATTCCTACTGTGGGGTAGTTAAATTGTCATACCATCAAAAGAGACCATTGGTGGAGGCTGTAGGTCTTGCTTAGGGACCTTCTATCACTAAATATTTTAAAAAACATGCAAGTTTTTAATGTTCATTTTCAATCATGAATGATCAATATATGCATGACAAATACATGTGGCATTCTTATTTCATATATGCATGAACATACATTTCTAGTCATATAAATATCATCATGCTTATCTCATAAAAATAAAAGCATAAAATTAAATGACTTTGACCAGCCAAAGTTTCTATGATTTTGATTGCCTCTTGACGCATGACACGCAAACGTTGGAACCAAGAGAAATAAACACTAAACCAAGAATCAATCAAATGCTAATCACGGTATCTACAAGTGTGGCAGGTCAGTTGTAATATTTATAGTGTTTAATGGAACACCGGAGTATTCCAAGGATCGAACCTAAAAGAGTCAGCGATTTAATGATTTCTATTCGACAAGCATGCAAGAAAGGAGTCTAGCTAGCTACTTAATAACTTCTACATTACAATAAGTCATGCAAGTGGTCAAATACACTAATTAACTACCTAGAAATGGAAAAAGACTAAATTGTAAACTAAGCAAAGTATAAAACTAACAAATACGATAACAGAAAATGGTTGGTTGATTTCTATGTTGTTAGTTAACCTTTGAATTAGGGATCTAAACCACTTAAACTCCTAAATTGGTTTCATTTTACCTCTTGGCCTCAACTTTACTAACTTAGACAAATTAGTTCGGTTTATCTTTCGACCTCACCAACTAATCCTAGAATAACAAATTGGTGCTCGATAAGATCTACTCTCGGTTTCACTTATCTTGATTTTCCCTTAGGGGAATCAATCCTAAGTTTTTAAGTGTATTCGATTTACTCTAGTTTTTATGATTTAATCCCTGTACCAAAAACTAACTAAACGACACGTCCATCAACCAACCACCTAAGGTTTAGCTAGTCTTACTCATTTCTAAGCCAAAAACAAGAAATAATTTAAACAATGAAAGTATTAACTTAAACTTAAAGAGAAAATGAATAAAAACCCAAGATTTCTTGCAAAAGCTTGGAGAGCACAACAACGAAAGTAAGATGGATGAATAAAAATACAAAAGCTATGGTTTTTAACAAGTGAAAAGAAAGAAAAGTTGACTGATATTAAACGGGGACTAAAATGTGATTGCAAAAGATTTTAAGGTGATGAACATATAAATGAACCTAAGCTATAATAAAAAATAACTTAACTGACTAAGAAAATGCAAGGAAAATAAAGAAGTTGAAAAAAAACTAAACCCTACATCTATGGAGAAAAAAACTACCCTCAAACTAAAATAAGAGATGAAAGAAAATCTAAACTAAAAAGCTCTCCTCTCTTTTCTCAGCCAAAAGTGGCTTTTAATATCTGATTACAACCCAAAATTTTAGATCAAATTACCCTTGGACGTCTAATTTTTTTGGGGGACATGTTGGACAAAGACTAACCTTGTAGTCATTTTTTGTCTGCATTGTCAGGGATATAGCGATACCTATAGTCTGGTATCATGATATCCTCGTCAGTCTTGACTTGAGGGGATTCCTTGGGAGTTGGATATCGCGATATCACTATGAAGGACCTCAATCATTTTCAATTTAACACTGTCTAGGGTATCACTATTAAAGTATGCCCAAACCAATCATGAGATGTAATTACATACTTGTTTTACCTTTTTTGTTAATATAAGGCAATGCCATTGTTATTTTAGTTTCTTTTTATGTGTGCATATGTAACAGCCCGATTTTAGGCCTAGTCGAAACAGTGGTTTCGGGACCACAAATCCGACGAGGAAAAATATTATTATCATTATATTTTTATGGTCTAAAATTTCACGGAAAAATTTCGTGAAAATTTCGTTTGAAAATTTCGATGTTTGGGCACTCAATTTAGTCAAAAGGACTAAATTGTAAAAAGTGCAAAAGTTGGGTTCTACATGTTAGAGGTGTCCAATTGTCATGAAATTTTAAATTTGAGGTCCTTAAGTGGCAATTATACCATTAGTTAATTTATGGACAAAAATAGGCATAGAATTAGGGAAATAGATTTTTTTAAGTAAGGGTATTTTAATCATTTGGTAATAAATAGAATTAAAATGGGAGAAAGATGAAAAAAAGGACATTCATCTTCTTAATTTCTGCCGAAATTTGAAGGAAGCCATATCTAGGGTTTCTTCACTTTGTCAAGCTCATAGTAAGTGCATCCTAGCCCCGTTTTTAATTTTTTCGTATTTTTGGGATCCTCGTAGCTCGGTTTAGCTTATTCTACCATTAATTCATGTTAGAGTTCATATTTGGAAAAATACCCATAGGTGAAATGTGTTTATTTTGCTGATTTATGATAGAATATGAAGCTAGAAATTATGTTAAACAACTTTTGGTAAGCAATTTTAAGTGAAAACGGGTAAATTGACACAATCGGTAAAAATATTTAATGTTCATAAGTATATGTTAGAGTGAGAATTTGATGTTGCCATAGAAGGAAAAAGTGTTCAGCATGTTCTAAAACATAAGAATAAGGAATGAAATTTAATTTTCGAGCTTTGGGACAAAAATGTAAATATTCAAAAGTTTGGGGACAAAATTATAATTTTTCAAAAAGTTGAGTCGATGACTGTTTTAATAAATGTGAATATTAAATAAGCTAAATTTTCTATTATAGATCAAGAAAGACGAGAAGACAATCTCAAACGGGGAAAGGAAAAGATCGTGGAGTAAATCGCGAAATTACAATATTTTGCACCGAGGTAAGTATGCATATGAATTAATACAATATTTTAATGTTATTCAATATATTGTGGATATTTGATTGATTATAGAATAAATATTTGATATAGATCCTAAAAATGTGGTTAAATTGGGAAATGTGGTAAAATGTTGAAAAATAAAGTTTTCGGTTCAACACTAGGAATAGGCCGGAATATATTGAATAAAAAGGGGTTGCTAAGTGCTGATTCCCTGAATTATTGACTCTAAAGGTGGTTAATAAGTGCTGATCCCACCGTATCTTTAATTGTGAAAGGGGTTGCTAAGTGCTGATTCCTCGTATCACTGAATATAAAGGTGGTTGCTAAGTGCTGATTCCATCGAATCCTTAATTGTGAAAGGGGTTGCTATGTGCTGATTCCCCGTATCATTGAATTTATGGTGGTTGCTAAGTGCTGCCACCAAGTAACGGATAATATTCTGAGTGTTCAACAGGGAAATTGGAAAGGTGAATGTATATACGAAATGGACAAGATTATGTGAGGAATATTGGGTTTGATACTTAGTCGACCCATGTGAAGATGGTATGAAATTTCAAAACTACAAAAGAGTAAATTTTGAAATAAAATAGTTTTGAACAATAGCAGTTGAGCAACTTTGAAAAATCACCATAAATTGTAGAAATCGAATTAGAGGTTTAATAATATATGAAATTGAAGCTGAATGAATCTATTTTTACACGAAAGAAATAGAACAAGCAGAAGAGTTATATATTTTGAAATATTTGAATTTTAGTGGGACAGGGTTGAATTGATTTCGAAATCCCCTGTTCCAAATTTGGAAAATCACCAAAAATTGTATAAAAATAATTATGCCTTGGAATTTACATGCTTGAATTCCTCAATGAGTCTAATTTCAAGATAAACAAACAATAACATCGTTTGAATTTTTTTATAGAGAATTAAGTAAATTTTAGTAAAGAGAGGTCAGAGCTGTTAAGCAGTGAAATAAGGGAAAATTTAAAGAATAAACTGTACGAATTGGCTAAGCCAAAAATTCTGGAAATTTTATGGTAGAAAGCTATATGAGTCTAGTTTCAAGGAAAATTATGGAACTTAATTTGGAGTCCTGTAGCTCCAGATAAAAATATATTAGTAACTATGATGCAGAAAAATAGCTTGCTGGAAATTGAACAAACAATGAAATTTATGTGTGAATAAAATTATGTTTCATTGAAATCATGTTAGAAATTTTTTTATTTGTCATATGCTTACTTACTAAGCTACATGCTTATCCTTTATTATTTTCTTTGTTTTATAGTGATATTAGTACATCTCGGAAATTGGACAGAGTCGGAATATCATCCACACTATCTACATATTTTGGTATTTTGTAACCAATACTTTTGAATTATGGCATGTATAGATGACTTAATGTAAAGTGATATATAATATATATAACTATGAATTATTATTTGGTTTAAAATGTTAGTGGATATTAATTGAAAGGTTGTTTTTCTTTAAATTATTAACAAGGTTACTTAGAATGCTGTGAATGATTTAACTATGTTTAAATATATAAATGTATTGGTTGAATTATTGGGATTGGTTTAGTTGAAATTTTGAAATTTGCAGGGGGTTTTATGGAAAAATAAGCAGAAATATTGCCGAAATTTTTTTAAAAAATTTGTAATAAAGTATCTCAATTGGAACAATTACTAGTATTTGAGTTCTAGTAATACCTCACACTTTGTTCCGGCAAGGAACATGGGTAAGGGGTGTTACATTTAGTGGTATCAGAGCTACGATTTAGCCGGTTCTCAGACGAACAAAATATGCGTGAAAGTCTATCTATACAGCCATAAATTTATTGTGATAGTGTGATTATTTCTAACATGTTTATTTTTTTATAGTAAATGGAACCCGACCGAGCTGTAATGGATGATGTAGAAAGTAATGCGCTGGCTCCCGCGCAAGGGACTGCGCCTAAAGAAAGTAGACATGAAACGCAAAGTCAGGATGAGGCTCGAGAAGCCTTTCTTCATATGATGAACAATTGGTATACAGAATTTATTCGAGCAAACTCGAATGTTTAACATCCTCCACCCCCTCCTATTCCTCAACCAGTCCCTGTAGCTCCATAAGGTGTTGACTTGGTAAGATTGAGTAAAACTCCAGTTGATAAAATCCGAAAGTAAGGGGCTGAGGATTTCAGGGCAAATATAGATGATGATCTAGAAAAAGTAGAGTTTTGGCTTGAAAACTCTATTCGGGTTTTTGATGAACTATCTTGTACTCCCGAGGAATGCCTGAAATGTGCTATATCTTTACTGAAGGATTCAGCATATCGTTGGTGGAAAGCACTAGTATCTATGGTTCCGAAAGAAAGAGTTACATGGGATTTCTTCCAGGAAGAATTCAGAAAGAAGTACATAAGCCAACGGTTTATTGATAAAAAACGCAATGAGTTTCTCGAATTGAAGCAGGGCCGAATGTCTGTGGCAGAATATGAAAAGGAGTTTGTCAGGATCAGCAAATATGCCCAGGAATGTGTGTCTACGGAAGCCATCATGTGCAAAATATTTGAAGAGGGGTTAAACGAAGATATCAGATTGTATGTTGGGATTTTAGAGTTGAAAGAATTTGTAGTACTGGTTGATTGAGCTTGCAAGGCTGAAGAACTGAGTAAAGAGAAGAGAAAAGCAGAGATTGAAGCTCGTGATGCAAGGAAAAGGTCAATGAGTAAGACATTTCAATCCCAATCAAAGAAGCTTAAAGAGATGAATCCACAATCAACTGGTTCAGCTGAGTATTCACGTAGAGATCGAGGGAAGTCGTACTCCAGTGCTAAAAATCCAGCTACTTTAGTGGCAAGTGTGGGCAATGTGGGGAATAATAGACCCGAGTGTCAACAGTGTGGTAGATGACATGTTGGTGAGTGTTGGGGGTTTAGACGAGCTTGTTTCAAGTGTGGTTCTCAAGAGCACTATATAAAAGATTGTCCTGAGAGGACAGAAGAAGAAAGATTATAGAGAGTTGGATCGGGTGATACTGTTAGTAGAGGTAGACCACCGAGAAATGCTGGAAGCAGAGTTAGCGGTAAAAGTGTGGTGAAAGATATAGCCGGGAGACCAGAAACTAGAGCTCCTGCCAGACTTATGCCATACGTGCTCGTGAGGATGCATCATCTCCTAACGTGATTACTGGTACATTTTCTCTTCATGATATTGATGTTGTTGGTTTGATTGACCCTGGGTCCATTCATTCATATGTATGTGTGAATTTAGTATCTAATAAGAATCTAACTATTGAAAATACTGAATTTGTGGTTAAAGTATCAAATCTTTTAGGCAAATATGTCTTAGTCAATAAGGTTTGCAAAATTGTCTTTGGTGATTCAAGGTCACTGTTTCCCGACAAATTTGATGCTGTTACCATTTGATAAGTTCGATGTTATTTTGGGGATGGATTGGTTGATATTGCATAATGCTAAGGTAAATTGTAGACAGAAAATCCTTGAATTGAAATGTGAAAATGGTGAAATTCTTCGGGTTGAAGCAGAGAAGCTGAATAAATTGCCTATGGTGATCTCAATCATGTCTGCTCAGAAATATACGAGAAAAGATGTGAAGCTTATCTTGCTTATGTGTTGAATACTGGTATAACTGGGACGAAGCTTAAATCAGTGCCAGTAGTCTGTGAATTTCCGAACGTAGTTCCAGAGGAATTGTGATACGATCCACCTCGGTGTTGAGTCGAGTTGTATTTGAGTTTGAATGGAAACTAATTTTTTTCACAAATTTTTTTCCGAAGAAAATACTATATCGTAATGCCGAAAGCATCAATTCTTACTCCAAATTTGCTAGCTCTGATACCAAATGATACGATCCGCCTCGGTGTTGAGTCAAGTCGTATTTGAGTTTGCCCGATCGTGAATTTGAGTAAGGTTAAGTTCATTTCTAAAAATAGAAGAAAGGCTACAAACAAAAGTTTAGAAGGGAAATAGGTTTAACAACGAATGAAAAATTTGGTTAAGGGCAGAGAATGAACCAACAACAGAGATTGTTGACCCAAGTCTCAAAGTAGCTCTTAGGTGAATGACGGTATAGAAAAAACAACAAAAAAAAGACCTCGACCCACTGTCAAGAATGATAGGAACCTTGGTATAAATTGAACCTCGACCCACTATCAAGGATGATAGGAACCTTGGTATATGATGAACGCCACACTATGAAAGTGATAAGTTCGAAAACAAGAAATGGATAGACGCCACAAGCTAAGCTTGATAAGTCAAATCAATTCCGTAAGAATAAAGAGAATTGGATAACTCACAATTCAAAGATTTCATATATATTCAGCAAAAAGGCTTGATTAATTCTCTTGAAAGATCAAAAACGGTTGGAAGAAGAAAGGTTGCTGCCGAATTTTAAAGGGCATAAATATGCTCTTAAAAACTTCTTTAATGATGTTTAAGCCTTCTTTATAACTCCCCCTTTAATTTGTAACCGAAACTAACTTGAACAGCCACTTAATTCAATTTATAACAGCCTTGAGTTCTTGAGTTATGAGTTGAAAAGTTACCTACAATAAACACATTAAAATGAGTTAATTAAACACATGAAAACACTTATTAAACATAGCACACATTATTACTTAATTATTCCAGCAACTAGTTTAATTAAAGAAGCATAATTAAATGAACTTAGCTCATGCATCAATAAGTAATCCTAGGAACTAGGTTAATTAAGAACAACACTTATTAAATAAAGTTCAACAAAAACACTTATTAATTAAACTAAGATGAGTTGAATAAATGTCCAGCAATTCATTTATTAAACTAAGATGCTTAAATGCATGGTTTTGAAATGCAAATTTAACTAACATGAAAGTTACATAATTAAACTAACATGAGTTAATTTAATGACTCAAACTTAACTATCATAAAAGTTACATAATGCATGACTTTATTAAATGCATAGCACATATTAATGATGTGTAGACTATGACATAATTAAAAACACGAACTAAAATAACTAAAACTTAATAAATCAAAGTCCTTATTTTTCAGCAGCCAAATTGACAAACTGAAATTAAAAGCTTCATTTTGCACTTGGGCCCTTCGAGTTTGGGCCAATCTCGGTGGCATCGAGTTGTGTCGTAACATGATGTGACCGGGATCGCATCATAAAAGTTAGTGTTGAAATTTTTGTTTGCTGCCCAAATTTCTATCATTACTATCTTCTACTATTTCGCCACATCCAACCCTTTTCATTTCTTTGTTTCAAGCCTACCTTTCTTTGTCCTACAATAACCTTACCAAGCCCAAACATCAAATTTGTAAGCCGACCCACAACAACAACTTTTTAAGTTTAAATAGTTCCTTAAAAACTTAGAGAGAAGGAGTGAGTGGTAAAAGGCAAGAGAGTGTGAGATCATTCGAGAGGAGAAAAGCCAAAACGAGCAAAAACATGAGTGGAGTGGGAACCTTTATTTTTCCTTCCGAGTGATTTTGTGAGGTTTGTGGAAGGTATTTACATTCTCTATTTTGTTTAACACTTTTCTTTTTATTATTTAATCATGTCTCGAGAAGCATTTTCGGTCTATGAATTTCAGTATTTGGTGAAAGAAATGAACTAGTTGTTCGATAGAAAATTAAAACCCTTACAAGAACGATTGGTTCGTGTTGAAGAGCGGGGCCAACGAGCAAAAGCCCAATGGGAGCAAAGTTATCTAAGTCAAAAGACGGAGATAAGATCCTCACAAAGACAAACATCACATGAATATTCAAGAAGAGATCCATATCACGAGTCTTATATGCCAATGAGTTCAAGAGAAAGAAAAACAAACTTTGAGCTTGAGTTCTTCCAAGATGACAAACAAAAAGGTAGATATGTCTCTACAAGTGCATCAATTTATTCATCCATGGGGAATCACTTACGAAGAGGCGAACGTGTATCAAAAGCGTCAAAGTACTCGGCCGAGGAGGATTTATCACGAAGAGATGATCGTCTTTTGTATGAAGAACCCTTCTCTTATTCTCAATGAAAGGTTTCTCATTTTGATGATTCCTTTTTGTTGTCCTCCTTTTGTAATGAAATTGAAAAGGCATGTGAGAAAGAAAAGAAAACTGAAAAAGAGAATGAAAGAAAGAAAAATGAGATTGAGATTGCAAAAGCATGCGAACGAGAAAAGAAAAATGAAAAAGAGAGAGAGATTGAAGAAAGAAAAGAAAATGTCCAAGAAATGAGTGTAGTTGAAACAAAAGAAAAATAAAGAATGAAAGTGAGTTTTCAACAAAAAAAGAGATTGTAGAAAAAGAAAGAGAAGTTGAAAATGAAACAAGTGAATAAGATGCAAGAGAACAAGAAAAAGCAAGGAATGTTTTAATTAACCAACAAGTGAGTTGTCCTCTTGTTGTTTCTTCTTTTCAGGTTTCTCATGATTCGAATGACCAGTTTCAACTTCATTACTTTCCCAATGAGAGACGGTTTCAATTGATCGAGAAAGGTAAGGTTAAAGGTAAAATGAGCCCACAAGTGCTTAAAGGGAAGCAAGGTAAGGAGTCTTTAGCCGTAGAATCCCGACAATCAAATTTGAATGCTGTGGAGATAATTGCCGATGACTTAGTGATTAAAAGGTCTCCTGAATTTGATTTGATTAATTGTCATTCTATGAATATTGTTGATAATTTCATTTCAGCAAGTGCCATGAAGAGATTTTCTTATGATAAATGTTATGTTGGCAAGCTTGTTGAAGAAGTTAGCTTAAATTGGCATAAGTAAAATTTGATCATGTGTGATAAAGAGTTGTCACATAAAAAGCCTAATCTATTTGTTTGCGAAGGTAACGTGAATTCTCTGATTTTTTGTATGAAAACCTCATGTTTCTGCAAGTTTGTTCACATGAGATCTAAGAAGCTAGATTGTTTGAGTATATTTGTGCTTAATTTCTTTTTGCCTAGCATGTGTGACTTCTTGATGAAAAAGGAATTCTTGCTGCATTTTGGAAAGAATGATCAAAATCATGTGTTTAATCCTGGAGTTTGTTATTATGAATCGTCCATGAGAGAAAGCAAACATTGTAAATTTTGTTTGAATCAATGTGTAAATAATTTTTGCTTGTTTGATGATTTATCATTTTATTCGAAAACAAGGTCTGTGAATGTTGTTGGCTTGCAAAGTCAAGATCAAGTTTTTTATTCTAGAAATTATTTTAAATTGAGGTTTAAAAGATTCAAGCATGCTTTGTTTGGTAATGATTTCAAATTGCTTCATGTTCTTCCTACGATACTGGGTAAAGGATTTTCGATTTAGATTGAAACAGTAAGAGAACACCTTATTTTTGACCCCGGAAACCATTGTTCTTTATCGTTATTCGAGGGATTTGAGAATCGAAATATGGTTAACTTTTGAATGCTTTATGATTCTGGTTTGTTAACGTTATTGCAATTTTTTATTTATAATGAAAAGGTAAGGATGATTTCCATTTTTGATCGCGACATTGGTTTATATGCTCAATTCTTGAATAAGATTTCAAAAGGTTCTTTAGAGATTTTAATTCAAAGTGTCACTAATCTATTTCATTCTTGTGTAGGTGACGCTTTGGACTGGTTTCCTCCTAAAGAGGGTGGGCGTGGAAATAATCCGTTTTCTTCTCAAACCATTTGTGGTTCTCAGTGTTTTGTAAATGATTCTGTCTGGATCTTGAACAAAAGGGTTTGTGGTTTCAAGAGTTTCTTCGCGAGCAAATGGCTCGATTTGAGGACAAATCGTCTTCAAGAGGGAGGGTATGATGCGATCCCGGCCGCATCATGTTACGACACAACTCGATGCCACCAAGATTGGCCCAAACTCGAGGGGCCCAAGTGCAAAATGAAGCTTCTAATTTTAGTTTGTCAATTTGGCTACTGGAAAATAAGGACTTTGATTTATTAAGTTTTAGTTATTTTAGTTCGTGTTTTTAATTATGTCATAGCCTACACATCATTAATATGTGTTATGCATTTAATAAAGTCATGCATTATGTAACTTTCATGATAGTTAAGTTTGCATCATTAAATTAAGTCATGTTAGTTTAATTATGTAACTTTCATGTTAGTTAAATTTGCATTTCAAAACCATGCATTTAAGCATTTTAGTTTAATAAATGAGTTGCTGGACATTTATTCAACTCATCTTAGTTTAATTAATAAGTGTTTTTGTTGAACTTTATTTAATAAGTGTTGTTCTTAATTAATCTAGTTCCTAGGATTACTTATTGATGCATGAGTTAAGTTCATTTAATTATGCTTCTTTAATTAAACTAGTTGCTGGAATAATTATTGCATATGTTTTTAGTTCATTTATTTAAGTAAGTAATAATGTGTGTTATGTTTAATAAGTGTTTTCATGTGTTTAATTAACTCATTTTAATGTGTTTATTGCAGGTGACTTTTTAGCTCATAACTAAAAAACTCAAGGCTGTTATAAATTGAATTAAGTGGCTGTTCAAGTTAGTTTCAGTTACAAATTAAATGGGGAGTTATAAAGAAGGCTTAAACATCATTAAAGGAGTTTTTAAGAGCATTTTTATGCCCTTTAAAATTCGGCAGCAACCTTTCTTCTTCCAGCCATTTTTGATCTTTCAAGAGAATTAATCAAGCCTTTAAAATATCATTAAAGAGCTGGTTAATAAGTTGGTGACTATTCAGCTGGCCAAGGACAACTCAAGAGTCATTTTCAAGCAATTAAAGACATTCAAATCAGTTGAATTGAAGTGACTTCAAGGAAGGAGTTATTTGGTTCAAGCATAAGAAAAGACTTGAGTTTTTATGGCACATTAAGTTGGATGTTTTTGACCATTCGGCTACCTTTCTCTAGCACTATAAATAGATGTAATCAGCCTTAGAAAAAAGACTTTTTGCTGAATATATATGAAATCTTTGAATTGTGAGTTATCCAATTCTCTTTGTTCTTACGGTATTGATTTGACTTATTAAGCTTAGCTTGTGGCGTCTATCCATTTCTTGTTTTCGAACTTATTACTTTCATAGTGTGGCGTTCATCATATACCAAGGTTCCTATCATCCTTGATAGTGGGTCGAGGTTCAATTTATACCAAGGTTCCTATCATTCTTGATAGTGGGTCGAGGTTTTTTCTTTGTTGTTTTTCCTATACCGTCATTCACCTAAGAGCTACTTTGAGACTTGGGTCAACAATCTCTATTGTTGGTTCATTCTCTACCTTTAACCAAAATTTCCATTCGTTGTTAAAACCTATTTCCCTTCTAAACTTTTGTTTGTAGCCTTTATTCTATTTTGTAGAAACGAACTTAGCTTACTTAAATTCACGATCGGGAAAACTCAAATACGACTCGACTCAACACCGAGGCGGATCGGATCAAATTGCCTGGGTTACCTCCAATTAGAGAAGTTGAGTTTGCTATTGACTTGTTACCTGGTATTGCACCGATTTCTATTGCTCCGTATCGGATGGCTCTGATTGAGTTGAAAGAATTAAAAGGTCAGTTACAAAAGTTGACAGATAAAGGATTTGTGAGACTGAGTTTTTCTCCCTGGGGTGCTCTTGTATTGTTTGTGAAAAAGAAAGACGGCTCTATGAGACTTTGTATTGACTATCGTCAGCTCAACAAAGTGACTATAAAGAACAAGTATCCTTTGCCGAGAATTGATGATTTGTTTGACCAACTAAAAGGAGCAACAGTGTTTTCAAAGATTTATCTGAGATCTGGTTATTATTAGTTGAGAGTTAGAGAGTCAGATGTGCCAAAGACTGCTTTCAGAACGAGGTATGGACATTACGAATTTCTGGTGATGCCTTTTGGTTTAACTAATGCTCCGGCTATTTTTATGGATTTGATGAACCGATTTTTCGGCTGAATCTGGATAAGTTCGTGGTGGTGTTCATAGATGATATTTTAATTTATTTTTGGGATGAATCCGAGCACGCCGAACATTTGAGAACCGTGTTGCAGATTTTGAGAGAGAAGAAATTGTTTGCTAAATTCAGTAAAAGTGAGTTTTGGCTTCGTGAAGTCGGGTTCTTGGGACATATAGTTCCAAGTGAGGGTATTCGGGTTGATCCAAGTAAAATCTCAGCAATTGTTGATTGGGAACCACCAAAGAATGTGTCCAAGGTTAGAAGCTTTCTGGGCTTAGCCGGGTATTACAGACGTTTTGTCAAGGGATTCTCGATGATTGCTTCTCCTATGAATAAGTTACTGCAAAAGAATGTCAATTTTGAATGGACCGATAAATGTCAATAAAGTTTCGAGAAATTGAAGGCATTATTGACTGAGGCACCAGTGTTGGTACAACCTGAGACAGGAAAGGAGTTTATAATTTATAGTAATGCATCGTTGAATGGTCATGGGTGTGTGTTAATGCAAGAGAGCAAAGTAATAGCTTATGCTTCGAGACAGCTGAAATGGCATGAGAAGAAGTATCCGACGCATGATTTGGAATTGGCTGTCATTGTTTTTGCTTTAAAAATTTGGTGTCATTATTTGTATGGTGAGAAATGCCGAATCTTTACTGATCATAAGAGTTTGAAGTATTCAATGAATCAAAAAGATTTGAATTTGCGACAACGAAGATGGCTCGAACTAATAAAAGACTATGAGCTAGTAATTGACTATCACCCCGGAAAAGCTAATGTAGTTGCTGATGCCTTGAGTAGAAAATCTTTATTCGCTTTGAGAACTATGAGTACAAGATTAACTTTGTCTAATGATGATTCAATTTTGGCTGAATTGAGGGCTAGACCATTATTTCTTCAGCAAATTCGGGAAGCCCAAAAGAATGATAGTGAATTGCAAGCCAGGAGAACTCAGTGTGAATCAGATGTTGATTCAGATTTTCGAATTAGATCAGATGATTGTCTGATGTTCCGGGATAGGATATGTGTACCGAGAAATGATGAGTTGATTCGGACCATTTTATGTGAGGCACATAGTAGTGATCTGTCAGTTCACCCAGGTAGTGTGAAAATGTATAATGATTTGAAGAAATTATATTGGTGGCCGGGCATGAAAAAGGATATCTTGAAATTTGTATCAAAGTGTTTAATTTTCCAACAAGTGAAAGCTGAGCATCAAGTACCATCGGGTTTACTTCAACCAGTAATGATTCCAGAGTGGAAATGGGACAGCATCACAATGGATTTTGTGACAGGATTGCCTTTGACTCCAAGGAAGAAGGATGCTATTTGGGTAATCATTGATAGATTGACAAAATCAGCCCATTTTATACCAGTACGCATTGATTACTCACTTGAAAAGTTGGCGGAGTTATATGTTGCTGAAATTGTGAGATTGCACGGGGTGCCTAAGTCCATTATATCGGATAGAGATCTGAGGTTCACTTCGAGGTTTTGGATAAAGTTGCAAGAAGCCTTGGGTACAAAATTAAACTTTAGTACTGCGTTCCATCCGCAAACTGACGGACAATCAGAAAGAGTGATTCAAGTTCTTGAAGACATGCTCCGATGCTGTATTTTAGAATTTGAAGGCAGTTGGGAGAGATATCTACCATTGGTTGAATTTTCTTACAAAAATAGCTATCAGTCAAGTATACGAATGGCACCGTATGAAGCATTATATGGATGTAAGTGTAGAACCCCTTTATATTGGACTAAGCTCAGTGAGAACCGGATTCATGGAGTTGACTTGGTAAAAGAAAATGAAGAAAAAGAGAAAGTAATCTGTGACTGTTTAAAGGCTGCTTCAGATCGGAAAAAAGGCATATGCGAATTTAAAGAGAAAAGAAATTGAGTTTCAAGTGGGTGATAGAGTGTTTCTGAAAGTATCTCCATGGAAGATTTTGAGATTTGGCCATAAAGGCAAATTCAGTCCACGTTTTATTGGACCGTATGAAATTATTGAAAGAATTGGACCCATAGCTTATCGGCTAGCTTTGCCAGTAGAGTTGGAAAGAATACATAATTTATTTCATGTATCGATGTTGCGACACTATCATTCTGATCCTTTACATATAGTTTCTCCTACAGAGATTGAAATTCGACCGAATATGATTTACGAGGAGGAACCAATAAAGATTCTGGCTTGAGAGGTCAAACAGATAAGGAATAAGAGTGTAGTCTTAGTAAAAGTGTTGTGGCAAAAACATGGAATGGAAGAGGCTACGTGGGAACCGGAGGAAGTTATGAGGAAACAGTACCCAAACCTTTTTTCGGTAAGATTTTCGAGGCCGAAAATCCCTAAGAGGGGAGAATTGTAATAGCCCGATTTTGGGCCTAGTCGAAACAGTGGTTTCGGGACCACAAATCCAACGAGCGAAAATATTATTATCATTATCTTTCTATGGTTTACAATTTTACGAAAAAATTTCGACGTTTGGGCACTCAATTTAGTCAAAAGGACTAAATTGTAAAAAGTGCAAAAGTTGGGTTCTATATGTTAGAGGTGTCCAATTGTTATGAAATTTTAAATTTGAGGTCCTTAAGTGGTAATTAGATCATTAGTTAATTAATGGACAAAAATGGGCATAGAATTAGTGAAATAGATTTTTTTAAGTAAGGGTATTTTAGTCATTTGGTAATAAATAGAATTAAAATGGGAGAAAGATGAAAAAAAGGGCATTCATCTTCTTAGTTGCTGCCGAAATTTGAAGGAAGCCATAACTAGGGTTTCTTCACTTTCTCAAGCTCATAGTAAGTGCATCCTAGCCCCGTTTTTAATGTTTTTCGCATTTTTGGGATCCTCGTAGCTCGATTTAGCTTTTTCTACCATTAATTCATGTTAGGGTTCATATTTGGAAAAATACCCATAGGTGAAATGTGTTTATTTTAATAATTTATGGTAGAATATGAAGCTAGAAATTATGTTAAACAACTTTTGCTAAGCGATTTTAAGTGAAAACGGGTAAAGTGACATAATCGGTAAAAATATTTAATGTTCATAAGTATATGTTAGAGTGAGAATTTGATGTTTCCATAGAAGGAAAAAGTGTTCAGCATGTTCTAAAACATAAGAATAAGGAATGAAATTTAATTTTCGAGCTTTGGGACAAAAATATAAATATGCAAAAGTTTGGGGACAAAATTGTAATTTTGTAAAAAGTTGAGTCGAGGACTATTTTAATAAATGTGAATATTAAATAAGCTAAATTTGCTATTATAGATCAAGAAAGACGAGAAGACAATCTCAAACGGAGAAAGGAAAAGATCGTGGAGTAAATTGCAAAATTACAATATTTTGCACCAAGGTAAGTATGCATATGAATTAATATAATATTTTAATTTTATTCAATATATTGTGGAGATTTGATTGATTATAGAATAAATATTCGATATAGATCCTAAAAATATGGTTAAGCTGGGAAAGGTGGTAAAATGTTGAAAAACAAGGTTTCCGGTTGAACACTCAGAATAGGCCGGAATATATTGAATAAAAAGGGGTTGCTAAGTACTGATTCCCCGAATTATTGACTGTAAAGGTGGTTGCTAAGTGCTGATCTCACCGTATCTTTGATTGTGAAAGGGGTTGCTAAGTGCTGATTCCCCGTATCACTGAATATAAAGGTGGTTGCTAAGTGCTGATTCCACTGAATCCTTAATTGTGAAAGGGGTTGCTATGTGCTGATTCCCCGTATCATTGAATTTATGGCGGTTGCTAAGTGCTGAATCCACCGAGTAACGGATAATATTCTGAGTGTTCAACAGGGAAATTGGAAAGGTGAATGTATATACGAAACGGACAAGATTATGTGAGGAATATTGGGTTTGATACTTAGTCGACCCATGTGAAGATGGTATGAAATTTCAAACTACAAAAGAGTAAATTTTGAAATAAAATAGTTTTGGACAACAGCGGTTGAGCAAATTTGAAAAATCACCATAAATGGTGGAAATTGAATTAGAGGTTTAATAATTTATGAAATTGAAGCTGAATGAGTCTATTTTTACATGAAAGAAACAAAGCAAGCAGAAGAGTTATATATTTTGAAATATTTGAATTTTAGTGAGACAGGGTTGAATTGATTTCGAAATCCCCTGTTCCAACTTTGGAAAATCACCAAGCATTGTACAGAAATAATTATGGCTTGAAATTTACATGTTTGAATTCCTAAATGAGTCTATTTTCAATAAAAACAAACAAGAACATTTTTTTAATTTTTTATAGAGAGTTAAGTAAATTTTAGTAAAGAGAGGTCAGAGCTGTTAAGCAGTGAAATAGGGGAAGTTTAAAGAATAAAATGTATGAATTTCATAAGCCAAAAATTCTGGAAATTTTATGGTAGAAATGTATATAAGTCTAGTTTCATGGAAAATTTACGGAAATTAATTTGGAGCCCTGTAGCTCTAGATAAAAATAAATTAGTAACCATGATGCAGAAAAACAACTTGCTGGAAATTGAACAAACAATGAAATTTATCTGTGAATAAAATTATGTTTCATTGAAATCATGTTAGAAATTTGTTTATTTGTCATATGCTTACTTACTAAGCTACATGCTTATCCTTTATTCTTTTCTTTTTTTTATAGTGATATCAGTACAGCTCGGAAATTGGACAAAGTCGAAATATCATCCACACTATCTACATCTTTTGGTATTTTGTAGCCAATACTTTTGAATTATGGCATGTATAGATGACTTAATGTAAAGTGATATATAATATATATAACTATGAATTATTATTTGGTTTAAAATGTTAGTGGATATTAATTGAAAGGTTGTTTTTCTTTAAATTATTAACAAGGTTACTTAGAATGCTGTGAATGATTTAACTATGTTTAAATATATAAATGTATTGGTTGAATTATTGGGATTGGTTTGGTTGAAATTTTGAAATTTGCAGGGATTTTTATGTAAAAATAAGCAAAAATTCTGCCGAAATTTAAAAAAAATTGTAATAAAGTATCTCAATTGAAACAATTACGAGTATTTGAGTTCTAGTAATACCTCACACTTTGTTCCGGAAAGGAACACGGGTAAGGGGTGTTACAGTATAAATAAATTGATTAATAATAAAGTCCTAAAAATAATATGATTATTCTTATAAGGTCCTTAGTCAAGTATTATTGTTGGTTTGGATATCAATAGTGTATTGAGACTAATGTGTAGTTGATTGATGACAAAATGTTGTCATTGACATTGGGATGTCAAAATCAATACATAAGTATGTGTTAGAGAACAACATATTGGACTGACCCGCTGTGAGTATGTTTGTTGGATTATTATGTAATAGCCATAAAAATTACTCATATTGATAACTATGTATATGGTCCTTAGACTAGAGATCATCATTGTTCGAACACCGTGAGTCATATATTTTGATACAGTCCAACATCCACCGTAATATGTTGAACTATAAAGACTGATGCTGGATATACCATAATCTTTGTAATGGGATATGATTGATCAAGATAGGATTTATCCCTCTTACATAATGGGAGTAGTATCTTGGGCCAATTAATGGAGTGAGACTAGAAATGCATGGCCATGCTCAAATAAGTTGATATGAGATATCACACTTATTTGTTTATTGTAGTCTACTCAGAATATCAAGAAATATGGGATTGGACTATACAAGTTTGACTATACTAGGACTTGTATCCAATCTTGATATAAAGGATAAAAGGATGTAATACATGAAAATTTTATCATAGAAAGGCTATGTCGAATCACGAGTTCTTGTAACTTGGGTAGCAATGATGCAATGCTAGATGTCACTCATTGCTTGTAACATTAGAAATGTTCTAGTATTATTACTAACGTTACAAGAATGTACAGGATCACACCCTCTGGTTAAAGCAAACATACTTCACATAAATATGTTAGGCGTATACCCTCCTACATACATCTTTAGCGGACTATATCACCTGGAAGATAGTATTGAATGGCAGACAGTATCATTTGGTGAACGATATCGCCTTACAGATAGTATCGACTAGCAAATATGATTCGCAACTGCTTTCTAGAGTTAATATTTATGGAAGTTAATATTCTTTTGGAAAGAATATAAAATTTTAATACCTTCCATGATTTTCTCTAAAAGTAAAAGAATTATTCCATTTTTATTATAGGTGATTAATAAAAAGAAAAAGGTCCTTGATGATACATAGAGGTAGTAAGAAAAATTAAAAGGCTCTAGCAGCCTTTTTGAATTCTTTCTGAAAAAGTTCAAAGAGTTTTGTTGTTCGTGTTTGACTGGGTGACTATGTAGGGGCTGAGACGATCCTGTTGTGGCTTGGAATCGAAACCCTAAAGGAAATCAGATTAATAAAGGTATATTTCCAATCCTGTTTCAACCCGATTCGTTATTCGTATATGGATCCTTGGTAGGAGCACCGAAACAATTTTTTCTACTACACCACAGGGCATATCGGTGATCCAACAATCATGAATTCTATACTTTAATGTTGCAATATCCTTCTTCTTGGAGATGTTTTGTCTCATATTTGGGCCTCCTCTGACGCCCTACAACACTCAACCAACCATTAGGTCCTCGATGGCACATTTGGCTATCTCAGGTCTCAAAAGTAGTAAAAACACAACATTTCATTTATTAAAGTCAAAAACGAAAACTAAATAACAACATGCATGACAATAACATATGAATTGCTTGGAAAAAAGCTTGTATAGTGTAATGGGGAGCCTAAATTGACATGTCAAAATATGACAGATCAGATTCCAACCTAGAAATATAAAATTTGCAAAATAAAAAAATTCACCCAAAGCATACTTTGGGTCTTCAATTTTGCAATTATAGACTTTTGCTGTGATACTGGTTTACATTTCTATCATCGTTGTCTTCCCATCACCATTTTTGTGTCGCCATCGTTGGCCACCGTCAGACTGCTCGACCAACTATTTTCTAACTATTGCCGGTCACCTACTGGTTTGGCTGGGTTAGGTTTGCATCGTCTCGATTGGTCTGGATGCATCTCGATTTTTTGGGTTTCGTTAAAAAATTTTAGGTTAAAAATTTTTTATGTCTGTTTTCGGCTAACATATTTTATTCTAAATAAAAAAATAAAATCCTCGGTGGAGATAATAGTCCATGATCTAAATGCCCAAGATAATAATAAATTATATTTAAATTTCTAGGAATAAAAACTTTGGCAAAATACTGTATCATCCATAATAATAAAAAAATATCATACATTCATTCGCATACATTTCCTTAAACATGCATACAATTACAAGAATGCCACATCTTATCAAATATAATCATAAATGAAGAAGAGAGAATTTTGGTCTTGATTTTGTAACACCCTATACTCGACCTGGTTGCTGAGCTTGAGTAATAGCACTCTACACTACCGTCATAACATCACATGTTACACAACATCTCATTAGCATGCAAACATCATCAAAATTGAACATTTATAAAAGTTCCAAGTCAAGAATACCCTAGGTGAGGTTAAATTTTACTAAACATACATTAAATGATCATATCATGAGTTAGAAGCATGCTCGAAGACCACTTAACCTAAATTTTTAAAAGATCACGTAGGTATCGAAACTCATTTGATGGTATCGGTACCGTTTAGAAAATTAGTACCATTTTAGCATTTTGTTTCTCTGCAAAAATTAAAACCTAGCAAATTATCAATACAAATAAAAAATATCAGTATTTTACCCCAAGTATCGATACTCAAGAAATGGTATCGATACCAAAATGAGTTACTAACTTCATGCACATTCGGAATATCATTGAGGTATCTATACTAAATGCTCGATTATCAATACCTCTGTACTAAATACCGAAATTGACAGCAGAATAGGGCAAATAACTCAATCATACATATACCAATTCAACATGCATATTTAACTTCAAAGTTTGGCATAAAAAATATTTGAACTCAAAGCATGATCAATAGTTGATGCCAAGCAAACCAATAAACTAATGTCAAACGTTTATAAATTCAAGGAGTAGCAAATCCAAGTAATCATCCAAAAAATCATGACAATAATCAACCAACAAATCTACCATATTGCCTTATTCCCACAGTTCAAAATAATAGCTATAGATCACCTACTCAAATGCTAAATCTAACTAGGATCACTCCCTTGGAATTTTGCATTGCTCACACCGTAACGCTAATTGTCTGCAAAGGTTTAAAAAGAGTGGGCAAGCTTAAACAAGCTCAGTGAATGAACGAAATAACTACCAAATAGACATGCATTCATGTGTTAAACGAAAATGACCAAAGCATAATTACTTACGCAATTTACTATGTTGACATGCTAGCATATTCATGCAATATTTATCAACTCATTTAGCTTATTATTCACATGTTTAAGCGTACGTCACATACCGTAATATCACATTTTATAAAATCACATTTAACAATAATTTTGGCTAAAAGTGGGCTCTATCACCACACATCGGATACACGAATCTCTAACACACCAATGACTCAATGAGTTGAACATGTCCCAAAAGCATAGCATTTAGCTAACACTCTCCAACACACCAACGTATCCTGGTGATGGAGTCGAACTCACATTCCTTTATCTCTCAAAAATTTTCCTGGGCTTTAACGCCCCAAAAATACAACACAAGGGTGAGTACTCACATAATTTTATGGCATGCCAACTATATCCGATGGTCTCAAAGATCATCAGGCTAAAATATCTGTAATTAAACACACATTTTACTTATCGTTCTTTGCATTTTTTTACTACACATTAACATTATAAGCACAACATTATCACTGTCAATCGACATGTACAATCACAATAGCCATCACAACCATATTTCACATGTCACTTTGTCACATTGTAATTCTCAATTCACAACACACGATCACATATTTCCTAAATTAAGTAAGGGGTATAAGAAAGCTTACACTCGGAACATAGATTAGTGGTTTAGGCTACTCCTAATTTCCCAACTAATGCTATGAATTATGTCTACAAATAGCGATTTTAAACACTTACCGTTCATGCTTTCGCCTAAACGCCGAAAGCTTAAACTAGCTTTTTTCTTGCCTTTTACTTTACTCGTAGAAGGTCCTAACAGCTTTGAATCTTTACCAAATTAAAGCACACAATAAACATAATTAACATTCAGCCATAGACCCAACCAAATCAACCAGAAACATAAGCCTAAGCTAGTTCCTCATGACACTGAAATTTCGACTAGCTTAGCCGAAACAAAAGAAATCTCAACACTTACTCATTCCTAGCACATAAATTTGATTTTGATTGTCTAGTTATACATCCAAGAACAATTCCCAACCTTCAAACTACTCAAAATTATACAGATTCATGGTTCTGAAATTTCAACATATTGTGGTAATTTTCTTGAAAACTCAATAAAAACCTTAAAATTCTTTAATGAAACTTTAATGAAAGTTTAAAAACCTTTTAACCACTTTAAAAAAAAGTTGAAAAACACTTTGAATCATCATTTTCATTCAAAATTTTGAATACCACCATTAACAACCCAACTTTCGGCTTTTATTCAAATCATTCGATTGAATAGGCAAAAACTCTATTTAAAAGAATAGATATCATAAAAAACTAATAGGAAAATGAACCATTACTTTCAATGGGAGAAAAATAAATGTTTGGTTAAAAATCTAGAAAACCCACAATTTTAAGAGATGACAAAATGAATAGTGTTTTTGGTGTTTTTCTTGATATTCTAGGGAGGTTTATTGCTTGGATGATGATAGGAATCAAAGGAATTAAAGTTTGGAAAATAAAATTGGATGAATCGAGCTTGGGAATTGCAAGGAACGACAACAAGGGTAAGGAGAAAACTAAGTGTCGTGAGTTCTTATAGGTGGGGGAAGAAATAGGTCAATTTTTAAACTTTTGTAAATTTATCCTTTTGGTACTCTTAAGTTTAACCCCCTTTTCAAAATACTCTTCTATTCAAAATTAAAGGTCTTTCGACATCATTTTTAAAGAATTGATTTAATTTTCTAAAAGCCATAGACAAAAACATTTTTGGTTTACCAAGTTTCGAATTCTCGAACAAATTTTGAGCTAAAATCCCTAAATTACCCTCAAAATTACTTGGCCCAATTTTATGGTGTGATAGGTTTACACTATAAACATAGCACTACATTGCTCTGATACTAATTATTGGAAAAATCCAGTTCGAAAATGATTTTCTTTTATAGAGGAAAATAAAGATTTTAAAAATTGACTCGATTTGTGCGATTTATAGCGATAAACCTTTAGACCAAAATCGTACTTGTGTTTTCAGATAGACGGATCCTTGTCGTTCTTGACTTTCAACCAAATGATCTTCTCTGCTATTCTTTTACCATAAATTCCTTTGATTATGGGCTCAAAAAAATCGAATAAAAATATAGAACTAATAATAGTTTTCTATTTTTTAGTGAGAAAACAAAAATTCTCTTCTCAAATAGACATCGATAGAATTGTTATTCCGGAAAAATAGATTTAATAGTTGACAATAAATTCTCATTATCATTCTGTAATTTAATAATATCTAAAGTTGTGTGTCAATATCCCTACCACTGCCATCTATTTATAAGGGGAGAATGTAGAACCCTTCTTGAATAGTAAAAGTTTATTTCAACTAAAAAAATGAACTCCTACTCTACCTATGGTGTAGGGGGTGGCAACCCTAGTTAATGATACTAGGGTTTGCCATCCCACTTTATAACACAAGGGGCTTTTGAGTCTCTTTTATATCGAGTCCAATTGCAAGTACTTCTCAGGCTTTTAAGACAATACTGTATAATTTGATCTAACCCAATATTTATTTTTTTATTTCCTAAAAAAATAAACTTCAATATATTTCAAATTAAATAATTTACTTAATCCAATTCTAATTTCGTTAAAATCATTACAATTTTACCATAAAAAACTCTATGAGAAAATATATTTAATGGTTCATTATGAGCAAATGATTTATTTCCATTTTCGAAGTCCATTTAATTTAGAAAACATAAATTCATTTTTTAGGTCATTTTCATTTTCATTTTGGTTCATTTGATTCAACAAGCAATTCATTTACTATTTCAACGAGTTAACAGATGGACCAATTGGACATATGTATTTGATTCAACAAGCAATTAATTTTGGTACCCCTATCTTTAACCCTCTTTTCAAAATAGTTCTTTATTCAAAATTAAAGGTCTTTCTACATCATTTTTCAAGAATTGGTTTAATTTTCTAAAAGCCATAGACAAAGACATTTTCAGTTTACCATGTTCCAAATTCTTGAACACATTTTGAGCTAAAATCCCTAAATTACCCTTAAAACTACTAGGCCCAATTTCGGGATGTGACAACTCTCCTCTAAAAAATATTTTGTCCTTAAAATTTACTTGAGCTAAAAATATAAGGATATTTTGGTTTCAGCGCATCCTCGGCTTCCCAAGTAGCCTCTTCTATCTTGTGGTTGCACCACAAAACCTTAACAAATGGAACTCTCTTATTTCGCAAAACCCTTTCTTCGCGAGCTAGAACTCAATCGGCTTTTCCTCATAATTGAGATTAGTTCGAGCTTCAATCTCCTCTATAGGCACAATGTGCGACCAATCTAAATGATACTTCCACAACATAGATACATGGAAAACATCATGGATTCGCTCAAGTTCTGGTGACAACTTGAGTCAATAAGCTATTAAACCAATCTTCTCAACAACTTCATAAGGTCCAAAATACCTTGGACTCAATTTACCCTTCTTACCATATCTCAAAACTTTTTGCCAAGGCGAAACTTTCAGAAACACCTTATCGCCAACTTGAAACTTGATATCTTAACATTTCAAATATGCATAAGATTTCTACTTATCAAATGCTACTTTCAATCGTTCACAAATCAAATTTACTTCCTCGTTAGTCTCTCAAACCAAATTCAGTCCAACAACTAGCTTCTCATCCAATTCTGTCCAACACAAATGAGTCCTACCCTTCTTACCATATCTCAAAACTTTTTGCCAAGGCGAAACTTTCAGAAACACCTTATCGCCAACTTGAAACTTGATATCTTTACATTTCAAATATGTATAAGATTTCTACTTATCAAATGTTGTTTTCAATCGTTCACAAATCAAATTTACTTCCTCGTTAATCTCTCAAACCAAATTCAGTCCAACAACTCGCTTCTCATCCAATTCTGTCCAACACAAAGGAGTCCTACCCTTCTTACCATACACGCTTCAAACGGTGCCGTAAGAATACTCAACTGAAAGCTGTTGTTGTAAGCAAACTCTACTAAGGGCAAATATCGTTCTAAACTACCATTGAACTCGATCACACAACTTCGTAAAATATCCTCTAAAACTTGAATTACCCTCTCTAACTGACCATCTATATAAGGATGATAAGTTGTACTGAGACTAAGCTTTGACCCTAAAGCCTATGGCAAGCTCTTCTAAAACCTAGAAGTAAAACGCAGATCCCTATCCGAAATAATAAAAACTGGAACCCCATGAAGACGTACAATTTTGGCAATATACAACTCTGCCAACTTTTGTAAAGAATAATTAGTACGCACTACCAAGAAATACGCACTTTTCAAAAATCGATTGACTATTACCTACACTGAATCCTTCTTTATCGGGGTCCAAGATAAACCCGAGGCGAAGTCCATGGTTATCCTTTCCCACTTTCATTCAAGAATTGTAATCAATTGCAACAAACCTAAAGGATACTGATGTTCTACTTTCACCTTCTAACAAACTAAACATTGAGTCACAAAATTCGTAACATCATACTTCAAGCTAGGCCATCAATCTATCTCTCGGAGATCATGATACATTTTACCACTACCAGGATGTATAGTGTAGGGGCTACTATGTGCCTTAGTAAAAATCTACCTCGAAAATTCAATATACCCTCACCGTCAACATCAAAATCTCCCTTTACACCTTGTTCAACCTGTCAAATCCTCTTCAACAATTATACATCTAACGATTATTTCTCCTTAACCTGTTGAGACAAAGTTGGCTTCACTTGAAGTTTAACTAGCAAACCCCCATCACTGGCTAAACTCAAGCGCGCAAACATAGCTCGCAACCCTGTCATTGACTTCCTAATCAAAGCATCAACAACAACATTTGCCTTACCAGATTGATACTCTATCACACAATCATAATCCTTCTAGAGTTCAACCTAACACCTTTGCCTTAAATTCAACTCCTTTTGGGTGAGGAGGTACTTAAGGCTTTTATGATTTGTATAAATAACACACTTCTCACCGTACAAGTGATGGCGCCAAATCTTAAGTGTGAATACCATAACAACTAACTCTAAGTCACGAGTTGGATAATTACGTTCATACGTCTTCAACTATCTCGAGGCATACACGACAACCTTACCCTCTTACATTAACACACAACTGAGTCCCAAATACGAAGCATCACTATAAAGCACAAAATCTTTCCCAGGCTCTGGTTGAGTCAGCACAAGTGCCTTAATCAAAACTACATTAAGTTGCTCAATGATTTTTTTACCTTTTATCAATCTACTCAAACATCACGTCTTTTTTAAAGTAGTTTTGTTAAGGGCGCAGCAATGAGGGAAAACCCTTCAATGAATCTACTATAATAGCTAGCTAAACCCAAGAAACATCAAACCTCAATGACACTTCTTGGTGGCTTCCAGTCTAAGATCGCCTCAATCTTCTTTGGATCCACGTAAATTTCCTCTACCGACACAATATGACTTAAGAACATTACCTCTTTAAGACAAAATTCGCCCTTACTCAACTTTGCATACAACTGCGTATCCGTCAAAATCTATAAAACAATCCTCAAATGTACATTGTGATCCCCTTAAAAAAGAGAATACACAAAAGTATCCTCTATGAAAACAACCATAAATTGATCGAAGTATGAATGAAACACAGTTCATCAAATCCATGAGCGTAATAGGGGCATTAGTTAATTCAAATGGCATGAACAAAAATTCATAATGCCAATATCGAGTCCTAAAAGTAGTTTTCAAGATGTCAGACTCCTTCACCTTCAACTAATAATACCAAAATCTTAAATCAATCTTCAAAAACACCATTGCTTCTCTGAACTGATAAAATAAGTCATCAATTTGAGGTAAATAATACTTGTTCTTGATGGTCAACTTATTCAACTGTCTATAGTCTATACACAACTGCATCATACCATCCTTCTTCTTTAGAAAAAAATTGGTGCACCCCACAGAGATATACTCAATCGAATGAACCCTATGTCAACCAACTCTTACAACTGAATCTTTAACTCCTTGAGCTCTTTTGGTGCCATGCGATAGGGAGCAATAGTGATTGATGCAGTACCAGGATAAAACATAGTACCAAATTCCACTTCACGTTTTGGTGGCAAACCATACAATTTTTAAGGAAATATGTCAGAAAAATCCTTAACGATAAGAATACACTGAACTCTCAACCCTTTGCTAACTCTGTTCATCACATAAACTAAATAAGCTTCAAAACCTTTCCCTACCATCTTCTCAACCTTAATAGTCGAAACCACATTTGACATAAATCCCGATCTTTCACCAACAACAACAATTTCTAACCCATCACTATTCCTCAAAGTAATTCATTTCATTTCAAAATCTACCTTAGCGTTATGTTAAATTAACTAGTCTATACCAAGAATCAAATCATAATCATATAAAGGCAATTTTATGAGATCCACGGAGAAAACATGCCTTTGAATCATAAAGGGATACCTTCGATACACTTGATTAACTATAACACTATCACCAAATGAGCTAATAATAGTTATACCCAAAACAATAGTCCCTACAAGAATCCCTAACTTACATGCCAATTCACGCAAGATATACGAATGTGTAGAACTAGAGTCAACCAAAGAGAATAATGGAATAGGCTGCAAAGTGAAAGTACCTGCGATAACATCAGTCAGATCCTCATCCTCCGGCTCTCTAACAGCATAAACCCGAGCTAGGCCCCAAACTCCACTTGAGTAGCAGCAGCATGAGAAATAACTCGCTGCCCAATTAGTCTCCCATTACCTCTACCATGATATGGCCTCTAGTAGGTGTCGATGAAGGTGTAGAACTCTGAGTTTGTGAAACCTTTACTTTGTTCGAATAATCCCTCAGTATGCGTTCCTTCGAGCCACACATAACACGTCCACCTATCAATTTGTAGTACTCACTAGGATGCCTACGCTCACAATGTGTACAAAGCATCTATCCAAAACCAGTTGCCGAACCTCCAGCACTAACCACAACACTACTCCACTGCTTAGACTAACACAGTTGAAACACACATCTCACAACTTTACCAGAACCATGATTATCACGCCCTCTCTTAGGCAGTCATCCAGATGCACCATCGGAAGTCCTCTTACCCTATTCAATTATCACAGAATAAGGCGGCTCAGCCAAAGTCTCCTCAATTGTTTTAACTTTCTCAACCAACTCATCAAATAACTCTATGTTCTAAGATACCAAGTAAACCTAAATCTCACGATTAAGCCCAAAATGGAACCTCTTATAATGGTCCCTCTCAGAATGAACCATCTCAGGATACTGGCTAAGTCGTACGAACTCTAACTCATACTCAGCTACAGTCAAATTACCTTGAACCAAGTTTAAAAACTCACATTTACGAGCTTCCATGTATTGCTCACCCATAAACTTCCACGGTATAAGTGCAATGCCTAGGAATAGTTGATGGCATATTATTCTTGTTAAGTTTGTTTAATGCGGGAAGTTTTAGATTACTTAACTAATATTGGATGGCATGAGCAACATTCGAATGATGCTTGCGTCATAAAGAAAGAATTACACAAGTTATTATAATAAGACCCTGTATGAGCAGGGACATGAACTTGAGGTTTTGCCCTTGAAAGTGGTAGGCCACTCTAGGACTCTTTTGCGCAGTAAGTTAATCAAGATTTCACCACGACATTATTGCCAGTAAGGTTGATTCTAAGTAATCCCAACCTTCCACAAAAATATAGTAGACACTATACTTGATTCTTTATTGAAATATGTACGCCTTAGTGTTCTTAGTTGATTATTTGTTCATTTATATATTATTCATGCAATAGTTCCCGTATTTACATTTCTTGTAACAACCCATTTTTAGTGAAATCAAAATATTGGTTTCGAGACCATAAATCCAACATGAAAATATTTATTTTAATATTATTTTAAAGTCTACGGCATGATAGTAGTGTCATATAAAAATATTGTTAAGAAATTTTTTCGTTTGCATTTTTAATTTAGTGAAAAGGACTTAATCGTAAAAGGTGAAAAATTAGAGTTCTATAAGTTAAAAGTACTAAATGGCTATGATATTAAATGGTTAAAGGATTTATGTTGTAATTAAATCATTTTTATATTGAGTGGACAAATATGGACATTAATTAAGTGAAGTTGTAGTTAAAAACAAAAGGTTATAAAAGTAATTAAATAAAAATATCATAATTAAAATTAAGTAATAGATGTATCATATTCAACCAAAGGTTATTTCACCAAAATTGAAGAAAAAGAAAGAACACTTAGGGCTTTGAAGCATTCGGTTAACTCTTTCCTTGCATGTAAGTACAATTTCATCCCGTTTTTAATGATTTTTATGTTTTTGAAGTCATAGCTTAAGCTAGTTAGCCCAGGGACTATTTTGCAAAATTGTTAAAAGGTTATGTGACACCCCTAAAGTGACCCTAGTCGGAAAGTGGTTTCGGGACCACTAAACCGAGTCATAAAGATAATTAACCGTCATAGTTGATGCTCATTATATGTACATATGCATGTGTGAAAATTTCATGTTTGAATTTTGTTAATAGTAAGTGAATTTTATCAAATAGGACTTATGTGAGAAAATTTAGAAATGTGCTAGGCAAATGTAAAGTGGCCTAATAATGCATGTTGTGAAATGATGGGTTTGCATGTCAAATTACCCAAAATTAAAGCATAGTGGTCGGCCATGCTATGGGTGGAAACATGTTGCAAACATGTTGTGTTAGTGAGTTATGTTAGAAAGAATAAAAAAAAGGGGTTAGCATTAAAGTAATGCAAAAAGGTGGAGTGATGAAAAAAAAATGGTCTCATCCATGCCCCCCCCTTTGCCGTGAATGGAAGAAAGGAAACAAAGAAAAAAAAAAGTGTTCATCCTTAAACATCTTTGGCCGAATAGAAGAAAGAAAGGAAGGGAATGAGCTTGGAGAAAAATCGGGTATGAAGGCTCACTAGATTAAGGTATGTTTAGTGTTGCTTTGAAAGTTCATACATCCCTTGGATGATTAGTCTAAATTCTAACTATCTCATGGATGGATTTGGGATTATTAGAGAGTTAGTATTCGACTAAGAGGCTTCAAAAGTTTTAGTTGAAGCCTTGAGACTATTAGCATGTTAGCTATATAGATGTGTTATGAGGCTTGAGGTGTTAGGTAGATTTGAACTCATCACCAAGTTCTTTAAGCAATCCAAGCTAAAAGTTTCGATATTGAGGTATCTTGAGCATCCGGCCATGGTAGGAAGTAGAAGGGAAAATATGGTTGTTGTTAGATGAAGTAGAGTCTAACAAATGAGCACATATGTGCATTAGTTGCTAGATGGAGAAGAATCGGCTAGCAAGTTGTGTGCTAAGGCCGAATATAATTTTGTATATTAATGAGTAATGCATGTGTTGAATTGATGGAAAGGGAGAGGATGCTTTACTAGTGTATATATGTGTATTGGCCAAGTTTTGAACTTGAAACAAAATGGTGTTTAGTCAATACAAGTGACCATACTTGTAGAATGTATTAAGTGTAGCAATCGGCCTCAACATAGACATGTATGTTCGGCCACATGAATGAGTACATAAGTTGATGTGTATGTTTGGCCATAAGTAAGCATATTGGTGGCTTAATCTTGGCTTAGACAATCGGCTAAAAGAGAGTGTGGGTTAATATGTTGAGTTGATTCATGATTTCATATGTATGTGACTTTAATGTCTAATGTATATATATATGGGTTAAGTACCTTGATTTTCTCTTTTCGATGTTCAAATGATTAAATCAATTTATTTGTTAAATTAAGCTCAAGAGCAAAGGGGAACTAAATTCGATAAAGGGAAGGAAAAAAAGTGATCGAATAGCCGCCGAAATCGTTCGACCACATCCGAGGTAAGTTTTAAGTGATTAAACGTTGAGTAAATTCAATTATAATAGGACATGATGAGTTGATTTAATAAGATATGATGTGGCCATGATATGTTCTAAGCTCAAATGGTAAGTTCTTAAGTGTTTGAGCTTGGGAATTTAAGGGAAATTTGAAATAGTCTGCTTAGGACAGCAGCAGTAACGTGACTTTATAAAATCACCATAAATTTATGGATTTGAATTAGAGGCTGAATGTGACATGAAATTAAAGCTTAATGAGTCTAGTTTCTTATAAAAGAAACCGTGTAAGCAAAGGAATTTCCGATAATGAGATACTTAAAGTTGTGTGAGACAGCGCAGAATGACACTGTAATCCTCTGTTTTGTATTTAGAAAATCATTATAAATTGTACAAAAATGGTTATAAGATAAAATTTATATGCTTAGACTCCTTAATGAGTCTAGTTTCAAATGAAATCAAATAAAACACATTTTGAATTCTGTAAAATGAGAAATTTGATTCGTAGTGAAGAGTGGTCAGATTAGTCAAACAGTGAAACAGGGGAAACTTTAAGAAAAATCTGGTATTGATTGGCCAAACCTAAAATTCTGGAAATTTTATGGATGGAAGATATACGAGTCTATATTCAGGAAAAATTAACGGAAAGTGATTTGGAGTTTTGTAGCTCCAGTTATAAATAATTTAGTGACTATTGCTCAGGAAAAACAGCTTGTGCTGAATTTGAGATTGTGTTGTAAACCTTGATAAACTTGTTTTAGTTGCTCATAAGCTATTGATTAAACCCATACGTGAATTCTAAATTGTGATATTGGAAAATGATAGATGTAGATTCAGCCAAGACAGTGTGTATACGTGAAAGTGTATATATATGTGATAAGGCCTAATGGCCGATGTGATGAATGTGAAAGTGTATATATATGTGATAAGGCCTAATGGTCGATGTGATGAATGTGAAAGTGTATATATGTGATAAGGCCTAATGGCCGATGTGATGAATGTGAAAGTGTATATATATGTGATAAGGCCTAATGGCCGATGTGATGAATGTGAAAGTGTATATATGTGACAGGCCGAGTGGCCAACGTGATGGATGTGAAAGTGTATAAATGTGATAAGTCCCGAAGGGCATTTGTGTCAGTACTATATCCGGGTTAAAACCCCGCAGGCTTTATGCAAGAATATTATCACTGATTATATCCGAGCTCTAAAGACCCGATGACTACGTGTGGGGATTTTGTCCGGGTAAGACCCGATAACTTCGTGTGGAGATTATGTCTGGGTAAGACTTCGTAATAAGAATTGCTTGTAAATATATTCAATGCGAAAGGTTAAACAGGTATGTACTCCAAGTTTATATGTGAGCTTGATTTGCACTAAATCATAAGGTAGTTATGTGATGCATACGAGAGCAATCTATGAGACTATTCCTATGATTATGTGACATCGGATCAGTGTGAGAGGTTATGTGAAATCATACGATATATCTGTCACATGAGCTCACTTTTATGTGAAAGTTTATCTGCCTATTGTATATGATGAGATGTGCACATTCGGTAAAGGGATGGTATGCCCGAAGGAAGAGTGAAATAAAATACGAACAACTATGTTATAATTTGATTGTTATCTGTTGACACTGCTTAAAACTTACTAAGCATTAAATGCTTACTCCGTTCTTTGAATCTTTGTTTTATAGATTTTGGTTCGTCAGCTATCGGACTCGGGATTATTGAAGTCGAAGTCGCCCACACTATCAAAGCCCTTTTGGTACACTTTTGGTTGAACTCTGAAAATGGCATGTATAGGACTACCCTTTTTGTAGTGGGTCATGGACCCTTTGGATTTGTATAATTTTGGATAGCCATGCGAAAATGGCTTATATATGTTTGAGCAGAATGTTATAATCATTTGGTATGGATATGGTTATTGAGAGGTGTGGATATGCTTAACAAGGATTGGCCATGGGAATGGTTAATCACTATCATAATTTGTGCTATTTATGCTAAAAGGGCTAGTTGAATCATGGAAACTATGAAATAGGTAAAGTCTACCTTAAAGGCAGATGCTGACAGCAGTAGTGATGTAGATTTGGAAAATCACTAAAAATAGTAGGAATAGAATTAAATAGTGAATCAATTATTTAAATGAACCTTGATGAATCCACTTTCATATGGAAGAAACGAAACGGTCATATGAGTGGTATGTTAAGAGATAATTAGGTTTTCGTGAGACAGGGCCAGAACGGTTTCTGGATTCCCTGTTCCGACTTTGGAAATTCATTATAAATTAACCAGAGATAATTAGGAGTCATGCCATATATGTATAGATTCCTCTCTGAGTCTAGTTTCTATAGAAACAAACGGCATCAGTATTGAAGCCCTGTACAGGGAGATATCCAAATTGTAATGCATGAAGGTCAGTGTAGTCGCACCCTGTAACAGGGGAGACTTTAACTAATAAACTATACTAATTGGCCCGACCAAAAATTCTAGTAAAAAATATGTAGATGGAAATAGGAGTCTAGTTTCAGGGAAAAATCACGAAACTGATTTTTGAGTTGTGAAACTCAAGATATGATTTTTAAGGTGACAGCGACACAGTTAGCCAGCTGTCTGGAAAAATTTAAAATGGACTGCAATAGTAAGCGAATTTAGTCTGTGAACCCCTCGTGTCCGACTCCGGCAACGGTCTCGGGTACGGGGTGTTACAATTTGATTGGTATCAGAGCTACGGTTTAGTCGATTCTAGGACTACCGTAATACGTTTGGGTCTAGCTATACATGCCATTATGTGATTATTTGATAGTGTGGTGATTTCTGACAATTGAAAATGTGTTTATTTATTGTAATGAATTCCGATCCCGATCGAGCTGTAGCAGATGGTATTGAGAGGACTGAGACATCCTTATGATGTGTCAATATTGAGAAGGGTATAACATAAGTAAGTTTTGAGTAATTGAATTTGGTATTTAACTTAAAATGCCATGATATACATGTATGATAGATGAATGATGTCCCATTGTCCTTATCATAATAAGGTTATTAGAGAAATGAACAAAGGAAGAGATTGGGGATATATGCTTTTGTGTGATTGCTTATTGAGCTGAAAGTTTAGTAAAGGAAGCATACATGTATTAGATTTGAATGATATTTACGACTTAAAGTCAAGAATCATGTTATATGTTTACATGTGAATGAATTGATTAAATTATAAACGTGATTTGTGCCATGTGAAACATGATAACATGTGAATAAATATGTATGAGACTCAGTGATGTGAATCCGAGTTTAAAGACCCGCTGACTATATGAAGAGATTATGTCCGGGTAAAGACCTGATGGCTATGTACAGAGATTATGTCCGGATAAAAATTCGCTGGCCTTGTGTGGAGATTTCATCCGAGCTAAAGGTCTCGACGATGATCCGGGCTAAGTCCCGAAGAGCATTCGTGCTAGTGATGTATCCGGGCTAAGTCCCGAAGAGCATTCATGCTAGTGATGTACCCGGGCTAAGTCCCGAAGAGCATTCATGCTAGTGATGTATCCGGGCTAAGTCCCGAAGAGCATTCGTGCTAGTGATGTATCCGGGCTAAGTCTCGAAGAGCATTCGTGCTAGTGATGTATCCGGACTAAGTTCCAAAGAGCATTCGTGCTAGTGATATATCCGTGCTAAACCCCGAAGAGCATTCGTGCTGGTGTTATATCCGGGCTAGGTCCCGAAGAGCAATCATGCTAGTGACGTGTATTCGGGCCTTCGTGCCTAGTAGGCTTCGTGCCGGTAATTTGAGCAAAGTTTAAGTATTCATTACTATACGAATTCAAATTTAAATGAGATGATATGTTTAAAAGTGTACATACATGATGTTTATAGACTTGGTTAAGTCATTTCAATGTGTAATAACGAATGATTAGAGGCACTATGTGTGTGCGAATTCCTTTAATCGAGCACTATGAGTGCGAGATCGGTCAGTGGGCACTAAGTGTGTGAAGTGGAATTCATGTAAGACCTCGTCCGAGACGAAGGCATTGATTTGAGATAGTGTGTAAGACCATGTCTGGGACATGGCATCGGCTCGATATGTGAGCATATGTAAGACCATATCTAGGACATGGCATTGTAAGAGCTATATGTGCTTAATGAGTATCCGTAATGATTTCGAATGATTCAACGGGTATATTTAAGATGATAAATAAAGTAAGATCAGAATAAGTGATACAGGTATGTACGGAAGGTATGTGAAAATCAAATGAAAGTAAAAAAAATTTGTGAGTTCATATTATATTATGTTATGTATACTAAATAAGTTGAATAGTGAGATATGATGGAGTTATTAAGGATATTTATTGGGATGTTTGAGTATATGTGTACTTTTGGTCAGATTACAGCTTATACATGAATGAAAATGTGGGTTACAAATATGTGGGTTGATGATGTGAATTATACATGTTAATATGTGCTTAATATGTGTTTGAAATGCATTTGTGAATTAAATTAAGTGATTATTGCTTATGAAATCAAGAAAATGAGATATATGTGCATACTTGTAGAAATGTTTATGTATTTGTTTTAAGATAAGAAAATGATTTTATGGATCGATGCGAAATCAGTAATGAATTACAATTGCTATCGATGTGCTAATGTTTATATGGATATAATTCAATAAGAGGACGTTATCCTAAACTATGCATCGGTAGAAATTTTCGAGGACGAAAATCCCTAAAGGGGGGAAGAGTTGTGACACCCCTAAAGTGACCCTAGTCGAAAAGTGGTTTCGGGACCACTAAACCGAGTCATAAAGATAATTAACCGTCATAGTTGATGCTCATTATATGTACATATGCATGTGTGAAAATTTCATGTTTGAATTTTGTTAATAGTAAGTGAATTTTATCAAATAGGACTTATGTGAGAAAATTTGGAAATGTGCTAGGCAAATGTAAAGTGGCCTAATCATGCATGTTGTGAAATGATGGGTTTGCATGTCAAATTACCCAAAATTAAAGCATAGTGGCCGGCCATGCTATGGGTGGAAACATGTTGCAAACATGTTGTGTTAGTGAGTTATGTTAGAAAGAATAAAAAAAAAGGGGTTAGCATTAAAGTAATGCAAAAAGGTGGAGTGATGAAAAAAAAATGGTCTCATCCATGCCCCCCCCCTTTGCCGTGAATGGAAGAAAGGAAACAAAGAAAAAAAAAAGTGTTCATCCTTGAACATCTTTGGCCGAATAGAAGAAAGAAAGGAAGGGAATGAGCTTGGAGAAAAATCGGCTATGAAGGCTCACTAGATTAAGGTATGTTTAGTGTTGCTTTGAAAGTTCATACATCCCTTGGATGATTAGTCTAAATTCTAACTATCTCATGGATGGATTTGGGATTATTAGAGAGTTAGTATTCGACTAAGAGGCTTCAAAAGTTTTAGTTGAAGCCTTGAGACTATTAGCATGTTAGCTATATAGATGTGTTATGAGGCTTGAGGTGTTAGGTAAATTTGAACTCATCACCAAGTTCTTTAAGCAATCCAAGCTAAAAGTTTCGATATTGAGGTATCTTGAGCATCCGGCCATGGTAGGAAGTAGAAGGGAAAATATGGTTGTTGTTAGATGAAGTAGAGTCTAACAAATGAGCACATATGTGCATTAGTTGCTAGATGGAGAAGAATCGGCTAGCAAGTTGTGTGCTAAGGCCGAATATAATTTTGTATATTAATGAGTAATGCATGTGTTGAATTGATGGAAAGGGAGAGGATGCTTTACTAGTGTATATATGTGTATTGGCCAAGCTTTGAACTTGAAACAAAATGGTGTTTAGTCAATACAAGTGACCATACTTGTAGAATGTATTAAGTGTAGCAATCGGCCTCAACATAGACATGTATGTTCGGCCACATGAATGAGTACATAAGTTGATGTGTATGTTTGGCCATAAGTAAGCATATTGGTGGCTTAATCTTGGCTTAGACAATCGGCTAAAAGAGAGTGTGGGTTAATATGTTGAGTTGATTCATGATTTCATATGTATGTGACTTTAATGTCTAATGTATATATATATGGGTTAAGTACCTTGATTTTCTCTTTTCGATGTTCAAATGATTAAATCAATTTCTTTGTTAAATTAAGCTCAAGAGCAAAGGGGAACTAAATCCGATAAAGGGAAGGAAAAAAAGTGATCGAATAGCCGCCGAAATCGTTCGACCACATCCGAGGTAAGTTTTAAGTGATTAAACGTTGAGTAAATTCAATTATAATAGGACATGATGAGTTGATTTAATAAGATATGATGTGGCCATGATATGTTCTAAGCTCAAATGGTAAGTTCTTAAGTGTTTGAGCTTGGGAATTTAAGGGAAATTTGAAATAGTCTGCTTAGGACAGCAGCAGTAACGTGACTTTAGAAAATCACCATAAATTTATGGATTTGAATTAGAGTCTGAGACATGAAATTAAATCTTAATGAGTCTAGTTTCTTATAAAAGAAACCGTGTAAGCAAAGGAATTTCCGAAAATGAGATACTTAAAGTTGTGTGAGACAGCGCAGAATGACACTGTAATCCTCTGTTTTGTTTTTAGAAAATCATTATAAATTGTACAAAAATGGTTATAAGATAAAATTTATATGCTTAGACTCCTTAATGAGTCTAGTTTCAAATGAAATCAAATAAAACACATTTTGAATTCTGTAAAATGAGAAATTTGATTCGTAGTGAAGAGTGGTCAGATTAGTCAAACAGTGAAACAGGGGAAACTTTAAGAAAAATCTGGTATTGATTGACCAAACCTAAAATTCTGGAAATTTTATGGATGGAAGATATACGAGTCTATATTCAGGAAAAATTAACGGAAAGTGATTTGGAGTTTTGTAGCTCCAGTTATAAATAATTTAGTGACTATTGCTCAGGAAAAACAGCTTGTGCTGAATTTGAGATTGTGTTGTAAACCTTGATAAACTTGTTTTAGTTGCTCATAAGCTATTGATTAAACCCATACGTGAATTCTAAATTGTGATATTGGAAAATGATAGATGTAGATTCAGCCAAGACAGTGTGTATACGTGAAAGTGTATATATGTGATAAGGCCTAATGGCCGATGTGATGAATGTGAAAGTGTATATATATGTGATAAGGCCTAATGGCCGATGTGATGAATGTGAAAGTGTATATATATGTGATAAGGCCTAATGGCCGATGTGATGAATGTGAAAGTGTATATATGTGATAAGGCCTAATGGCCGATGTGATGAATGTGAAAGTGTATATATATGTGATAAGGCCTAATGGCCGATGTGATGAATGTGAAAGTGTATATATGTGATAAGGCCTAATGGCCGATGTGATGAATGTGAAAGTGTATATATGTGACAGGGTCGAGTGGCCAACGTGATGGATGTGAAAGTGTATAAATGTGATAAGTCCCGAAGGGCATTTGTGTCAGTACTATATCCGGGTTAAAACCCCGCAGGCTTTATGCGAGAATATTATCACTGATTAATGTCCGTAAGCTTCATGCTTGTACTATATCCGAGCTCTAAAGACCCGATGACTACGTGTGGGGATTTTGTCCGGGTAAGACCCGATAACTTCGTGTGGAGATTATGTCCGGGTAAGACTTCGTAATAAGAATTGCTTGTAAATATATTCAATGCGAAAGGTTAAACAGGTATGTACTCCAAGTTTATATGTGAGCTTGATTTGCACTAAATCATAAGGTAGTTATGTGATGCATACGAGAGCAATCTATGAGACTATTCCTATGATTATGTGACATCGGATCAGTGTGAGAGGTTATGTGAAATCATACGATATATCTATGTCACATGAGCTCACTTTTATGTGAAAGTTTATCTGCCTATTGTATATGATGAGATGTGCACATTCGGTAAAGGGATGGTATGCCCGAAGGAAGAGTGAAATAAAAATACGAACAACTATGTTATAATTTGATTGTTATCTGTTGACACTGCTTAAAACTTACTAAGCATTAAATGCTTACTCCGTTCTTTGAATCTCTGTTTTATAGATTTTGGTTCGTCAGCTATCGGACTCGGGATTATTGAAGTCGAAGTCGCCCACACTATCAAAGCCCTTTTGGTACACTTTTGGTTGAACTCTGAAAATGGCATGTATAGGACTACCCTTTTTGTAGTGGGTCATGAACCCTTTGGATTTGTATAATTTTGGATGGCCATGCGAAAATGGCTTATATATGTTTGAGCAGAATGTTATAATCATTTGGTATGGATATGGTTATTGAGAGGTGTGGATATGCTTAACAAGGATTGGCCATGGGAATGGTTAATCACTATCATAATTTGTGCTATTTATGCTAAAAGGGCTAGTTGAATCATGGAAACTATGAAATAGGTAAAGTCTACCTTAAAGGCAGATGCTGACAGCAGCAGTGATGTAGATTTGGAAAATCACTAAAAATATTAGGAATAGAATTAAATAGTGAATCAATTATTTAAATGAACCTTGATGAATCCACTTTCATATGGAAGAAACAAAACGGTCATATGAGTGGTATGTTAAGAGATAATTAGGTTTTCGTGAGAAAGGGCCAGAACGGTTTCTGGATTCCCTGTTCTGACTTTGGAAATTCATTATAAATTAACCAGAGATAATTAGGAGTCATGCCATATATGTATAGATTCCGCTCTGAGTCTAGTTTCTATAGAAACAAACGGCATAAGTATTGAAGCCCTGTACAGGGAGATATCCAAATTGTAATGCATGAAGGTCAGTGTAGTCGCACCCTGTAACAGGGGAGACTTTAACTAATAAACTGTACTAATTGGCCCGACCAAAAATTCTAGAAAAAAATATGTAGATGGACATAGGAGTCTAGTTTCAGGGAAAAATCACGAAACTGATTTTCGAGTTGTGAAACTCAAGATATGATTTTTAAGGTGACAGCGACATAGTTAGCCAGCTGTCTGGAAAAATTTAAAATGGACTGCAATAGTAAGCGAATTTAGTCTATGAACCCCTCGTGTCCGACTCCGGCAACGGTCTCGGGTACGGGGTGTTACAGGTTAGGGTTTTTCCATGAATGTGTTCATCTGATTTTTGATGTTTGATGGAAGAAAATGCATCATTGTTGATAAATGAACAACTTTTGTAAAGTGAATTTTGTTGAAAATGTCAAATAGGGATTTATTTGTAAAATGTGTGAAATACATGGTGAAAATTGTGAAATAATAAACTGTATGAGTTGCTATGGACCTATATTGAATTTGGCTAGCTTGGGTAGGGATGAGATTGCATCAATTCAATTTATGAGCTTAAGGACTAAATAATAAAGAAATCAAAACAATAGGGGCAAAAGCATAATTTTGTAAAAATATGAAATTGGATTGATTTGAATAGAATGGATATTAAATTGAATGAATTTATTTATTTAGATCAAGATAGGCCTCGTACGACTTTAGATCGGGGTAAAGATAAAGCTTCAAATAGTCAACTTCGTTTCTACGCCTTTATCGTCGAGGTAAGTTTGTGTAATTGTATATTGTTTTAATGCCATATTTTGAACTATATGTAAATTGTGGATTGTTATGTAAATAATGAATGCAAATCCAATGATGTTACGACAACTATCGAGCCTCGTTTGAACCTTAGGAATTTGTAGGATACAAATGACATGCCATTAGGGTTTCCATGTTTCGGGTGCTGGTCTTGAATGTTCTACCGATGGCTGAGGTCTGGCATGTGTTGTGGATACTCCACATCTCGTGTGAGCAGCATCATTTAGCTTACATTCTGACCCATAGCTCATGTGAGTAGGCCTATTTCACAGCTCGTATGAGCAATGATGTAAATGAAAGGAAAGGTTATGATTATATGATTGGCACACTTCGTGTGAGCTATCCTGCGCATCCAGTGATATTCTAAACAGTTCAACGGGCATGAATTTGAAAGGAAATGGTAAGTGTTCAATAAGAACCAAGACATGTATGTATGAAATACATTGAAATGGTGAGCTATATGGAAAACATGTTATGTTATGATGGATGATAAATCCAATTGAATCATGCTCAAGTATAATGTTTATCCATGTTAAATTCATATGAATTATGTTCAAGTATGCTAACATGTTTGTATTGGTGCTTAGGCTTGTGCCAAGCTAAAGGTTGGATTATATCATGTTAAATTTAATGCTATGTAATGAAATGGTAATTTATGGTTTTGTGTTATACTAACTTACTAAGTATTATATGCTTACATAGACTCATTTCCCATTTTTATAGATAATCAGAAGCTCGTTCGGTTTGGAAGCTCGTGGGAGACCTATAACACTATCCTACGGATATATTGGAAGCTTTTGATGTTTTGGTTATGGTTATAATGACATGTATAGGTGGAATTGTATTAATGATCTAGTTGTTATGTTTGGCATGTATATATGTGGTATTATGGTTGATGAACTTTTGGCAATTTGATGCTTAAATGGTTGGTGATGAAATGGTCAAATGAAAGTATATTATGGATGACCAATTTGGTATGTTTGAGTGTGGTTTGTCTTGTGGTTATTGTGGTATGACTTGGTAAGGAAATGGGTAGTTATGTATGGTTGATTCTTGGGTAAGTATATTTATGTATAGGTTGATTTGATTTACAAGCCATTTTTCTCACCCAACTATGCCTGTACCTACAACCAAAATTGTACATATGCACAAGCCATAACAAGGCACCAAAATCATGCATAATTAAACTATAAACTTATGGTATAATTTCATACAACCAATATGCCCAATGGCACCTCAAATAACAACATTTAAAATAGGTACTAATCTAAACACAAATTGGTCAATTGTTTAACTAATGCTTAACCAAGTTTATACCATATTGTACCATTTGTTTTATCAACTAAAACCATACAAAAAAGGTACTAAATATACCATTCAAGATTTAGCTCCAAGTAGTCATATAATTCACTTATAACTAATACACCAATTCACCACATTCACATACTTCATAAAACACCAACCATATGCATATTTACCCTATTATACCTTAACCATCTTTCAAACATAACAAGCCAAACATCAACCATTCTAAAGCTAATATTTACATACCAATACTATATCTATTACATCACAAAATGCCATGATTCAAGCCAAACCAAATGATCGTTTCAACAACCAAAATACATGGCCGACATTAGCACTAATACCTATACATGCCATTATGACCAAAATTAAACATCCGTAAGTACCGAAAGAGCTACTAGATAGTGTGATAGATCTTCAACGACTTTCCAACCCGAATTAGCTTCCGATAACTACAAAAAAATAAAAAAATAAACACCAAGTAAGCATATCATGCTTAGTAAGTTCGTAACACATACAGTCTAACCTTGCCGATACAATATACAATCACAAAGCATGTATAACCCAATCCAACATGAGAATAACTAACTCAAAAACTTATATATGTACATTCATACCCTTACTTTTCACAAGGTACACATGACCTATCTTTCATCAAACTAATGTAATTTACATTGAAAGCTCTTACCGAAGCTCACACGAGGTAATAATACGATGGTTGACACATCCCCTTTCGTAATTCGATAACCGAAGTTATCCCTTTTTATAGTTCGATAGCCGAAGCTATCCCTTTTCATTATTTGATAGCCGAAGCTATCCCTTTTCATAGATCGATATACGAAGCCATCCCTTTTCATAGTTCGATGGTCGTCACCATCCCTTTTCATAATTGATAGTCGAAGCTATCCCTTTTCATTCGTCGATAATCGCTGTTACACCATTAGATTTTTCCATCAACGCTCAATTTAATATTATACAATAGAAGTATTCAAATCATGAAATAAAAATGAAATTTAAATGTATGAACTTACCTCGACGATAAACGTAGAAAAATGAAGTCGACTAATTCGAAGCTTTTTTTTTGCTTTGATCTAAAGCCGTATGTGGTTTATCTTGATCTAAATAAATAAATTCAACCCAATTCAATAATCATTCTATTCAATTTAACTCAAATTCACATTTTAGTAAAATTACAATTTTGCCCATACACTTTTGATTTTTTTACAACTTAGTCCTTAGTCTCGTAAAATAAAATTCATGCAATTTCATACCTACCTAAGCCTATCGAATATCATACAAGATTATAGCAGCCCACACATTACATTATTTCACAAATACACCATGAATATTTCACATTGGTCAATTAAATCCCTAATTTACAAATTCATGAAAAATCACTTGACAAAAGTTGTCTATCTAACATCAAGGATTCATTTTCTTCCATTAAAAATCACAAACCAATAAAATACATTCATGGTAAAACCCTAGACATTCAAAAGTTTTGCAAATTAGTCCCTGGCCTAGCTAGATTAAGCTACAACGACTTTAAAAACATAAAAATCATTAAAAATAGAAAAAAAAAACAACTTACATGCAAGCTAGAATGCTATGGCTGAACCTAACATGCTTCCATGGTGTTTTTCTTCTTTCTTTTCTTTATCTTATTTTAATTATTTATTTACTAATTTACTTAATTAACCTTGATATATAACCTTTAAAATCACCTAATAAATGTCCATATTTTTTCGTTCAACATGTCAATGGTTTAATTACAACATAAACCCTACAATCATTTAATTTCATGTCTATTAAATCCCTTTAACTTATAGAACTCAAGTTTTGCACTTATTGTAATTTAGTCATTTTTACCAAATTAAGCATGCAAACGGTAAAATTTCTTAATGAAATTTTTATACGATGCTACTATCATGCTAAAGACATTAAAATAATAATAAAATAAATTTTTTGACATCAGATTTGTGGTCCCAAAACCACTATTCCAATTTCATTGAAAACGGGCTGTTACAACTCTCCTCCTTAAGAAATTTTCATCCCCAAAAATCTTACCAGAGAATAGATTTGGATATTGTTTTATCATATCTTCTTTGGGTTCCCAGGTGGCATCCTCTATCCCGTGACGTTGCCAAAGAACCTTTATTAAAGCTATGCTTTTGTTTCTTAACTCTTTAATCTTTCGTGCCAAAATTCTAATCGGTTCTTCATTATACGACATGTCAGGCTGAGTCTCAACATTTGACGGGGAAATTATATGCGAAGGGTCTAACCGGTATCGTCGTAACATGGATACGTGAAACACATTATAAATCTTTTCTAACTTTGACGATAAAGCTAGCTGATATGCCACTAGTCCTATTCTTTCGATAATCTCATACGGCCCTATAAATCGCAGACTAAGTTTCCCTTTTCGACTGAAACGAAGAACTCTCTTCCAAGGCGACACTTTTAGGAATACTTTGTTGTCGATTTGAAATTCAATATCTTTACGTTTCAAATCTGCATACGAATTCTGTCGATCTGAAGTTTCTTTCAAATTGTCACGGATTACTTTTACTTTTTATTCACTCTCTCAAATCAAATCGACCCCGTGTATCTTTTTCTCACTAAACTCGGTTCAATACAATGGAGTTCGGCATTTATGACTATAAAATGCTTCATATGGTGCCATTTTTATACTTGACTTATGATTGTTATTGTACACGAACTCAACTAATGGTAAATATTTTTTCCAGTTACCTTTGAATTCTAATATGCAACAACAAAGCATATCTTCGAGTATCTAAAATACTTGCTTGGACTGACCATCTGTCTGAGGATGAAATGCAGTGCTAAAATGTAATCGCGTACCTAGAGCGTTCTATAACTTTCTCCAAAATCATGACGTAAACCGTGAATCTCTATCTGAAATGATGGAAACTGGTACCCCGTGCAATTTAACAATGTCAGAAATGTATAATTTAGCTAATCTCTCAAGGGAGTAATCTGTACGTACCAAAATAAAATATACAGACTTCGTCAGACGATCAACAACAACCCAAATTGCACCTTTCTTCCTCGGAGATAAGGGTAAACCCGTAACTCAATCCCATTTCCATTCTGGTATCATCACTGCTGCAATAATCCAGAAGGTACCTGATGTTTAGCTTTAACTTGTTGACATACTAAACATCTCGATACAAAATTTGAAATCTTGCGTTTTGTTCCCGGCCACAGTACATCTATTTCAAATCACCGTATATCTTATTACTTCCTGGATGAACAGACAAGCTACCATTATGAGCTTCGTGTAAGATTCTCTAAATGAGCTTTGGATTCTTCGGTACACTGAAAAAGAAACAATCATCGGGTCCTATCTGAAATTTTGAATCAGAAGTCAACTTACTCTGTGCTCGTTTAGCTAGCAACTTGTCATCACACTTTTGAGCTTCATAGATTTACTATAAAAAATATCGGTCTAGCTTTCAACTCGACTAAGATTGAGCCATCATCAGATAATGTCAGTCGAGTATTCATTGCTTGTAGAGAAAACAAGGACTTTTTACTCAAAGCATTAGCAACTACGTTTGCTTTTCCCGGATGATAATCAATGATCAACTGATAATCTTTTAACAACTCGAGCCATCTGCACTATCTTAGATTCAAACCTTTCTACGTCATTAAATACTCTAAACTCTTGTGATCGGTAAATAAATGACATTTTTTGCCAAAGAAATGACGTCGCCTAATTTTCAACGCAAACACAATAGTTGCTAACTCTAGGTCATGTGTCGGATAGTTCTTTTCTTGTAGCTTTGACTATCGGAAAGCATAAGCTATCACTTCGTCTTCTTGCATCAAAATACTGCCTAAACCATTTAAAGATGCATCATTGAAAATCATAAATTCTTTACCTGATTCAAGTTGAACCAGAACTTGTGCCTCGGTCAATAGTGCTTTCAACTGACCGAAACTTTGCTGATATTTCTCGGACCATTCAAACTTTACATCTTTCTGTAAAAGTCGAGTCATCAATGTAACTATCATTGAAAACCCTTTTACGGATCTTCTGTAATAACCATCTAATCCCAAGAAACTTCTAACTTCAGATACGTTTTTGGTAGTCTCCAATCAACAACTGCTAAAATTTTACTCGGATCAACTCTGATGCTATTAGCCGATACTATATGTCCCAGAAAACCAACTTCTCGGAGCCAAAACTCACATTTGTTAAATTTAGCATAAAATTTTTTATCTCGCAAGGTTTGCAACACAATTCTCAAATGTTCAGCATGCCCAGACTCGTCCTATGAATATATTAGAATGTCATCAATAAATACCACAACAAATCTGTCTAAATATGGTCTAAAGATTCTGTTCATCAAATCCATAAATACTGCAGATGTATTAGTTAAACTAACCACCACCACAAGAAATTCATAGTGTCCGTACCTGGTTTTGAACCCAGTTTTTGGCACATCAAAATCTTTCACTCGAAGCTGATAATAGCCAGAACAAAGATCAATCTTCAAGAATACTATGGCACCTTTCAACTGATCGAATAGATCGTCAATTCAAGGAAGTGGATATTTGTTCTTGATTGTAACCTTGTTAAGTTGACGATAATCAATACACAATCTCATCGATCCGTCCTTTTTCTTAAGAAACAGAACCGGTGTACCCCAAGGTGAAAAATTGGGTCTAGCAAAACCCCTATTTGTCAACTCTTGCAACTGTGCTTTCAACTCTTTTAATTCGGTAAGAGCCATTCTGTAAGGTGCTATTGATATCGGTGATGTTCCTGTTACAAGTTCTAGGTACAAGTTCTATAGCAAACTCAACCTCTTTGACCAGCGGTAATCTAAGTAACTCTTCTGGAAACACATCGGGATACTCGCAAACCACTGGCACTGATTCAAGCTTCAATTCAAACAGTTTATTATCCAATACATAAGCAAGGTAAGCATTGCAACTTTTTCTCACATATTTCTGCACTGACATAGTTGATATAACAATAAGCAACCCACTCAAATTATCTAATTCAATACGAAATGTCTCACCGTTCTGACATTTTAATACAATAAGCTTTCATCTATAGTTTACAATAGTGTCATGTGGAGTTAACCAACCCATGCCTAAAATCACATCAAACTCGTTAAATGGCAACAACATCAAATCAGTCAAAAAATTGTAACCCCGATTCATCAACGGACAGATCTTGCAAACTTTATGAACTAATACATGCTGACTTATGGGGTTCGACACTTTAACTACAAATTCAGTGGACTCAACAGGTAAATTCTTACTAAACACTAGGTTTGTGCACTTAAATGAATGAGTTGATCCCATATCAATCAAAGTAATAACATTAGTGTCAAAGATAGAGAAAGCACCCGTAATAACATCTAGCAAAAAAGTTTCCTCTCGTGTGCAAATAGTGTATGCCCTAGCGGGTGCTCGTGCCTCGGATCTCACAGCAGAGTCCTTTGTTATACCATGACTACCACTCACATTTTCAGGGTTATGAGGTGGTCTACCCCTCGTGGTAGTCTTGCTAGGTCAAAAATTTTAAACTTTTTCTTTTTTCAAATATTATTGGGAAATCACGAATAAAATGCTTAAGTGAACCACACTTGAAACACGCGCCATCTTTCACTCTGCACTCGTCAAAATGTTGACGTCGACACCGTTAACAATTAGGTTTATTATCTTTAACACTACCTACGATAGCCACAGACGTGGCTTGCATCTTAGAAACTACATAATGTTTGCCTTGGTCTCTATCAAGGTAACCCTCTAAAGAAATCGAGTGATTATGGTATTCTTTTGATCTCTTCGACTGTGACTGATACGACTTCTCGATCGACTTTTTTTTTGAGTCTCTAGCTTCTAGCTTCAAAATCAGCTTTTCTTTTCTCTTTGTTAAGCTCATCAGCTTTATGTGCTATGTAAACTAAAACAATGATTCTTTCAACTCAAGGATCCCGACTAAAAGCTTTATATCATTGTTTAATCCATCTTTAAACCTCTTACACATTGCAGTCTTAGTCGAAATGCACTCTCGAGCATATTTACTCAATCGAACAAACTCTAGTTCATACTCAGACACTGTCATATAACCCTACTTAAGATCCAAAATGTTTTACGCTTCTGATCAATGAATCATTGACTTATATATTTCTTTCGGAACTCAGTTTGAAAGAATTCCCAATGGATCTCCTCTCTCGGCACCACGGAAGATAACGTATTCCACCACTGGTAAGCTGAATCTTTTAGTAGATACACTGCACACTTTACACATTCAGCTAGTGTACAAGACAACTCATCAAAAACTAGGATAATATTCTCTAACCAACACTCAACTTTCTAAGGATCATCATCGACTGTAGCTCAAAATTCTTTAGCCCTATATTTGTGAATTTTGTCGACTAGCGGCTTATTAGCTCACAATATTTCCATGCCTTTAGGAACAAAAGGAACCAGTTGAGGAACAGGTGGGGCTGGAGGTCGTTGAGCCGCTGGGCTCGTCTGTACAAACTCGGTAAACCACTCATTCATCATTTAGAAGAAAACTTCCTTAGCTTCTTCTCCCTGGCCCTCAAATATGGGCATCGAACCACTTGATGCTACTCCGTGAATAGAGGCCTGTGCGTTACTTTTAACTTCATCGGAGTCAACTCGGTTGGATGTCATTGCTATATGAAAACATATTTTAAAACGATTAGAAGATATTACACTATCACGGGTTATATAATGGTATGTATAGCTAGACTTGTATACGCAACGTTTAGTCTGAGAATCGACTAAACTGTAGCTCTGATACCAATAAATGTAACACTCTTAACCCGTATCCGTCACCAAAAAAGGGTTACAAAGCATTACCGAAGCTTTCAAATCAAACAGACATAAATTTTAAACATTTCAAATCATATCAATAAATACATTAAAACCAATTCGAAACATACATATTGTCTCTTAAACGAGCCCTCAAGATCGTAAATACGCGTTAGAGATATGTCGGGACTAAATCTTAAACTTATAGAATTTTTTGGAAAAATATAAGAATTTTCAAACTGTATGGGTCACACGGCCGTGTGACTCACAGGGTTAAGAGACATGCCCGTGTCACAGGCCATGTAGGCATTCAAAGTTGGTACACACGACCGTGTCTCAACCCATGTCCGTGCCCATGTAACTCACTAACTTGGGTCACACGGCCAAGCCACACTCACATGTGCCAAGCCATGTACCCTTCGAAATAACCTCACACACTTGTGTGTCAGGTCGTGTGCTAGGCCATGTAACAACCTAACTCACAACTCTTCGAAAACTTCAGGGGACACACAGCCGTGTCTCTATCCGTGTGGATGAAAATAAGTCATTTTACAAGCCATTTTTCTCACCCAACTATGCCTATACCTACAACCAAAATTGCACATATGCACAAGCCATAACAAGGCACCAAAATCATGCATAATTAAGCTATAAACATATGGTATAATTTCATACAACCAATATGCCCAATGGCACCTCAAATAACAACATTTAAAACATGTACCAATATAAACACAAATTGGTCAATTGTTTAACTAATGCTTAACCAAGTTTATACCATATTGTACCATCACTTTTCATAATTTGATAGTCGTCACCATCCCTTTTCATAATTTAATGGTCGACATCATCCCTTTTCATTGTTCAATGGTCATCACCATCCATTTTCATAATTTGATAGCCGAAGCTATCCCTTTTAATAGATCGATAGTCGAAGCCATCCCTTTTCATAGTTTGATGGTCATCACCATTCCTTTTCATTGTTGATAGTCGTCACCATCCCTTTTCGTAATCGATAGCTGGAACTATCCCTTTCCGTATACGATAGCCGAAGCTATTCCTTTTCATACGTCGATAATCGCTGTTACGATGTTGGATTTTTCCAACAACATTTAATTTAATATTATATAATAGTATCATTCAAATCTTGAGATAAAAATGAAACTTAAATGTACGAACTTACCTCGACGATAAATGTAGAAAAATGAAGTCGACTAATCCGAAGCTTTTTCTTTGCCTCGATCTAAAGCTGTATGTGGTTTATCTTGATCTAAATAAATAAATTCAACTTAATTCAATAACCATTCTATTCAATTTAACTCAAATTCACAGTTTAGCAAAATTACAATTTTGCCTTTACACTTTTAATTTCTTTACGACTTAGTCCTTAGGCTCGTAAAATGAAATTCATGCAATTTCATACCTACCCATGCCTAGCCAAATACCATACAAGCTTATAGTAGCCCACACATTTCATTATTTCACAAATACACCATGAATATTTCACATTTGTCAATTAATTCCCTAATTTACAAATGCATCAAAAATCACTTGACAAAAGTTGTCTATCTAACATCAAAGATTCATTTTCTTCCATTAAACATCACAAACCATTAAAATGAATTCATGGTAAAACCTTAGACATTTAAAATTTTTGCAAATTAATCCCTAGGCTAGCTAGATTAAGCTACAATGACTCCAAAAGCATAGAAATCATTAAAAATGGGACAAAAACGACTTACATGCAAGCTAGAATGCTATGGTCGAACCTAGCATGCTTCCATGGTGTTTTTCTTCTTTTATTTTTGGTGGTGAAGATGGAAGAAAGATGATATATTTCTTTTCTTTATCTTATTGTAATTATTTATTTACTAATTTACTTAATTAACCTTGATATATAACCTTTAAAATCACCTAATAAATGTCTATGTTTGTCCACTCAACATGTCAATGGTTTAATTACAACATAAAACCTCCAATCATTTAATTGCATAGCTATTAAATCCCTTTAACTTATAGAACTCATGTTTTGCACTTATTGCAATTTAGTCTTTTTTATCAATTTAAGCATGCAAATGGTAAAATTTCTTAATGAATTTTTTATACGATGCTACTATCATGCTACAGACCTTAAAATAATAATAAAATAAATTTTTGACATCAAATTTCACTAAAAATAGGGTGTTACAGTCTGACCCAAGTCAGATAGTTACATGAGCACGGACATAGCCGTGTGTCCCTACTTAGAATGTCCACATGGCTAGAGCAATGGACATGTGTTTCAGCCATGTGAGTCACACGGCCTGGCCACACGACTGTGTGACCCCTGCAGTATGAAAGTTTCTATCTTTTTTTTATAAAATTCTAAATGTTTTTGATTTAGTCCTGAATCGATTCTAAAGTGTTTCTAAGGCCTTGAGGGCTTGAATAAGGGAAAATAAGCATGCATTTGAATGAATTATGTTATGATTTATGAAATGTTTGGAAATTGAATTTTTAAAATCATGGTTTTACGGTAATGCTTTGTAACCCTATTTCGGCGACTAATAAGGTTTAGGGGTGTTACATTTCTGTTATCACCTTCGACATAACAATTTCAGTGATTTACCCATCATTTCATATTTACCTTAGTTTTTGTCATACATTAACTTGACCCTCTTAAGATAACTTGACCAATTTTGTGCATCAATCCGATCCTCGTGGGAACGATACTCATTTGCCTCTTAATTACTTGAACCGTGTATAGTTACACAAAAATCTCACAACATTTTACAAGTGACAAGTTTTTTGCACCATTGCCGGGAATCAACAATTTGGTGAAAATTGGTTTGGTTATTTTACTTAGTAGCTTTATTTAATTTAGTTTAATTTAATTTTTACAGGTTTTCCATCAATGCATGAGAAGAGGCATTCCTACTAACACAATATACCTTTTTGATCTAGAGGTTGAACTTTGCGAAGAAAGAGAAAAGAATTGTGAAAAATGGATGGAAACAGGAATGATCTCAGTGGCAATCCAAATGACCATAATGAGAATCCTCACATAGGGTGTATGGTGAATGATCGAGATAGGCCAATCAGAGAGCATGTTGTCTTGATGCTAGATGACTAGAATCCAAGAATAGTCAGACTAACTATACAAGTTGCATATGTTACAATCTACAGGGCAATCTGGTGGTTTACGCATTGAAGACCTACGGCTACATTTAATACATTTTCTAGAAGCCTATAACTCATTCAAACAACAGGATGTTCCTGAAGACGTTTTGAGACTTAAGCTATTCCCATATTCTTTAAATGATCGTGCCAGGGCATGGTTAAATGCTTTGTCGTCAGGAACAGTGGCATCATGGAATGACCTTTGCAAAAGATTTTTGTTAAGGTGTAATCCTCCCACTATGAATGCCAAGTTGAGAAATGATATTACATCATTTCGACAATTTGAAGATTAAACACTATATGAAGCATGAGAGAGATTTAAAGAGTTAATTAGGAAATGTTTGATGCATGGATTCCAGCACTGGACTCAAATGGAGATTTTTTACAATGGGCTAAATGCACATACACAAATGGTAGTTGATGCCTCAGCAAATGGTACTTTTTTGGATAAGACATATAATGAAACATACGAAATTTTGGAAAAAATTGCCAACAATGATTACCAATATTCGACTACATGATTTGGGAAGGGTAAGAGAGCTTCTAGTACCATTAAGTTGATGCAATCACTCCATTGACTGCCCAAGTATCTTCTCTAACTAATATAATTAAAATAATGAAGCCTTCAACTACTATGTAGGAAATAAAAGCAGTTGAATCATCATGTGTTTATTGTGGTGAAAGTCACTTGTTTGATGACTGTCCATCCAATCCAGTGTCAGTATACTATATGGGGAATTCTAATTTAAATAATAATCTATACTCTAATACCTACAATTTAGGGTGGAGACAACATCTGAATTTTAGTTGGAATAATCAAAGTGCAAGAAATTTTAATACTGTCATAAGGCAGAACGTCAACAATGCACGACCAGGATACATTCAACCAATGCCCTGATAAAATAATCAGTATGCTTAGGCGTCATCATTTACTTCTATGGAAGCTTTATTAAAGGAGTATGTGGCCAGGAATGATGTTGTGATCCAGAGTCAGATTGCATCCCTCCGAGCACTTAAGAATCAAGTGCAGCAGATAGCCAATGCTTTGAACACAAGATCGCGCGGAGCATTACTTAGCGACACCAAAAATTCGAGGACACAAGGAAAGGAGCAATGCAAGGCTATTATTATCAGAAGTGAGACTTAACTAGATGATGTTGTTCAAAATGGCGCGACATAAGAAGACGACTCAAGATGTGACAAAGAAGAGATCCTAGAGCCATCTGAAAAACATATTGCACTTGAAAAGGGCAGCAGAAGAATGCTGTGGTAGAACCAGATCAGGCTGCCAACAAAAATGCCACAACAAAACAGTATAAACAACCTGAAGGATGATCACCTCTACCATTTACTCAGCAATTTCATAATTCTAGGCAAGATGCTCAGTTTAAAATATTTTTAGATGTCTTGAAATAATTCCATATCAACATACTGCTATTCGAAGCATTACATCAAATGCCCAACTACGTAAAATTCATGAAGGATATATTGTTGAAGAAACACAGATTGGGAGAATTTGATACTATTGCTCTCACTGAAAGGTGCACAACAATGTTGATGAATAAGTTACCTCCGAAGCTAAAAGACCCAGGGATTTTCACTGTCCCATGTTCAATTGGAAATCACTATGTAGGTAAGGCATTATGTGATTTAGGGGAAAGTATAAATCTAATGCCTATGTCTATTTTCAGAAAGCTAGGAATGGGGAAGGCAAGACCTACTATAATGATGTTACAATTAGCTGACAAATCTTATGCCCATCTAGAAGGTAAAATCAAAAACGTATTGGTAAGGGTAGATAAATTTATCTTTCCCACATATTTTCGTATTTTAGAATGTGAAGCTAACCATGATGTTCCAATTACTTTTGGAAGACCATTTCTTGCTACTAGCAAGACTGTAATTGATGTACAGAAAGGTGAGCTAACTATGAGAGTGAATGATCAGTAGATCACTTTCAATGTGTTTAATTCTTTGAAATGTGCAGATGAGAATGAGGAATGCCACACAGTTGATGTGATAGAAACAACAGTAGACAAATTTGTAAAATTTTGCTATAGCAGAGCTGATATTCAAGATTACTTGATGGAACAAGGTGAAGAATTAAGATCTAAAGAGCTTGGTGAATTTAGGGAAGCTCAACAAATAGTGGACTAGTCAGGGAATAAATTTGAGACCCTGGATTTATTCGAAAAATCCTTTAAGCCTCCTAAACCTTCTATATAGGAATCACCTGTACTGGAGTTAAAGCCTCTGCCACAACATCTGAAATATGCATACTTGGGGAATAACAGTACTTTGCCAGTTGTAATTTTTGCAAAGTTAGCACCTGAGTAAGAGAATAGGTTGTTGGAAGTGTTATGACGATCTAAAAGGGCATTGGGAGGGACCCTTGTTGATATATAGGGAATTATCCCAACATTGTGTATGCACAAGATTTTATTGGAAGGTTGCCACAACAATTCCATTGAATAACAGAGATGACTAAATCCAATTATGAAAGTTGTCAAGAAGGAGATTATCAAATGGCTTGACGCTAACATTATTTATCCCATTTATGATATCTCATGGGTAAGCCCTGTGCAATGCGTACCCAAAAAAGGAGGTCACTGCGGTAAGTAACGACAATGATGAGCTCATACCCACTCGCACCGTTATAGGATGGAGGGTGTGCATGGACGGTTAACAAGGGAACAAGGAAGGCCTATTTCCCTTTGTCGTTCACTGATCAGATGTTGGATAGATTAGCTGGTAAGGCTTTTTATTATTTTCTAGATGGTTATTCCAGTTACAACTAGATTGCCATAGCACCAAAAGACAAAGAAAAGGCCACCTTCACTTGTCCATATAGCACTTTTACGTTTAGACGGATGTCGTTTGGGTTATGTAATGCCCCGAAAACTTTCCAACGTTGCATGATGGCTATATTTTCAAACATGGTAGATAATTTCCTTAAATTTTTTATGGACGACTTCTCTGTGTTTGGGAATGATTTTGAGGATTGTTTAAAGAATTTAGAGATGGTATTATGCTGCTGTGAAGAAGCAAATCTTGTGTTAAATTGGAAGAAATACCACTTCATGGTCTGTGAAGGAATTTTCTTGGGACATAAGGTGTCACAGGGAGTAATTAAGGTGTACCGAGCAAAAATAGAAGCGATTGAAAAATTTCCACCTCCCATTAAGTAAGATTTATCAAGGACTTCTCAAAAATTTCTAAACCCTTATGTACTCTACTTGAAAGAAATAAAACTTTTAATTTTGATGATCAATGTTTGCAGGCTTTCGAGGTACTCAAGGAGCAACTAGTAGCAGCACTAATATTAGTTGCTCCAAAATGGTCATTGCCCTTTCAACTCATGTGCCACGCCAGTGATTGTGCCGTGGGAGTAGTGTTAGGGCAAAGAAAGGACAAGGCATTAACATAATATACTATTCCAGTAGGTTGCTGATAGAAGCTCAACTTAATTACACCACCACAGAGAAAGAATTGTTGGTTGTAGTCTTTCTGTTCGACAAATTCTGATATTACTTAATGGGGACAAAAGTTACGGTTTACACAGATCACTCGGCTATCAAATATTTGATTAGCAAGAAGGATGCCAAGCTGAGATTTATTAGGTGGATACCTTTGCTGTAAGAGTTTGATTTGGAAATCAGAGATAAAAAGAGAACTAAAAATCAAGTGGCTAACCATTTGTCAAGGATAGAATCTAGAAATGAAGATGGTCACACAAATGCATTAAGGAGGATTTCTCAGACAAACAGTTACTCATTGCTAAGGCACTACCTTGGTATGCAGACATAGTAAACTTTTTGGTGAGTGGTGTAATGCCACTTGAGTTCAATACGTACAAGAAACAAAAATTTCTTCATGATGCAAAACAGTACTATTTAGATGAACCTTTCCTATTTAAGCATTGTGCACACTAGATAACTTAGAAGTGTGTCACTAATGAGGAGATGCTTAGCATTTTACAACATTGCCACTCAGCTCCTTATGGAGAAAATTTTGAAGGAATGAAGACAGCTGCCAAGGTACTCTAATCAGGATTCTATTGGTCGACCCTCTTTAAAGACGCTCATGAATTTTATAAGCCTTATGATCGTTGTTAGAGAACAGGAAATGTCTCAAGAAGAAAGGGAATGTCGTTGCATAGTATATTAAAGATTGAGTTATTTAATGTATGGGGAATAGACTTTTTGGGTCCATTTCCACCATCCACAAGCAACCTATAAATACTTTTGGTAGTAGACTATGTCTCTAAATGGGTAGAAGCAGCAGCTCTAGCCTCTAATGATGCTAAGTCGATATTGAAATTTTTACATAAGAACATTTTAACAAGATTTGGGACACCGAGAGAAATTATTAGTGATGAAGGATCCCATTTTAGTTACAAATTAATGGCCAATGCTTTGCACAGATATCGGGTGAAACACAGAATTGATACAACATATCATCTCAGACCAATATCCAAGCATAAATCTCTAATAGAGAAATTAAACAAATTTTGGAAAAAGTAGTAAATCCTTCTCGAAATGACTGGTCTACCAGATTGGATGAAGCTTTATGGGCATACCGAACAACATTTAAAACACCATTAGGAATGTCACTTTCAAGCTTGTTTATGGTAAGCCATATCATTTTCCTGTTGAACTTGAGCATAAGGCATTTTGGGCAATTAAGAGGCTGAATATGGACTGGGCCATTGCTGGCAGCAAAAGATTATTAGAACTTATTACTGATTATCAAATTCTTTTTAGTTTCCCCCAATTCATATGGTTCTCTTAACCCAAAAAATGGAATTGGATTTATTTTTGAAAGTTCTTTTATTATTCCCTTTAGAAATAAAATGCTTTGAGTGATCCATTTTTTTGTTTCTTTTAAAGCTTTTTGAAACAATTTAGTTTTTTCTTTTAAAATTCTTAAAGTTATAAAACATTGAATAAGATGGGAGAATTTCGGGCTCAAGCATATGAAAATTCTCATTTATATAGGGAAAAGACCAAGCAATGGCATGCTAGCAGAATTTTGCCAAGGCAATTTGAACCTAGACAGCAGGTGTTGTTGTTTAATTTCGAGCTCAAGTTATTCCCTGGTAAATTAAAATCTCGATGGTCAGGACCTTTTAAAGTAATTCAAGTGTTTTCGCATGGAGTTGTTACTGTAAAAAAATTTAGAAATAGGAGCAACATTGAAAATTAACAGACAATGTTTGAAAAATTATTGGGGTGCTTCTATTGAATGTGACACGCAAACCATTAATCTTTGTAACATTTAATTTAGCAATTTTTCTTTTAATTTTTGAATTTTAATTAATATTTTTTTCTTTTCTTGTTAATAATATTTTATTATTTATAGCTTAAATTGAAGCAAAATAAAAGGATCAGGATTTGCTAGTAAGCGTTGAACAGTAATGCCGCGACACTAGAGAGGAGTATGATGCCATAACAAATTGGGTGATGATGTGTCAAGACTTGATCAATTAGAAAACTCTGAAAGAAAGATTTGTTGGCAAACCCTTTTGGGTAACTCAAATGGAAGCCCTAAATGGAGGGCACTTATATTTCATTTCCCCCTCAAAATTTCGTTTCTTTTTTATTTTTTCCTACGTCATGACCCTTTTCCTCAATTTTCTTGTTCCCTAAAAATCGCCATCATTATCCCCTTTTAATTCCTTTTTCTTCCAACTATTCACGTCTCTTACCTCTCATAAAGTTTTCATTTTTACACTAATTCCTTCTTTAACTCCTCTGTTACTCTCTTCACATTCAGGTACTTCTCCCAAATTTCTTTTCAAAATTATTTTATGGCCTATGCAAAAATTACTTCAAAGATGGTAGAATCTTCTCGTGTTGAGGGTGCTCAATTGAAGATATTCTTCAATGTTTCCACCGCTACGAGGTACATATCTAACATTCTCAAACGATCATTTTGCTTTGAGCAGGGATTTCTATTGAAAGAGGAACCCCATTTTGGGTATGATGAATCTGTGGCGTAATTTATCGTAAAACACAACTAGAGTAAGTTCTCTTTGCATCTAAGAGATTTTTGGGCAAATGGTGTGAGAGTTTTATGCTCATGTTAACTCCCTAGATTCCCCATTCATATACGTGAGGGGTAAATCTGTTTCATTTGATGAAGACCAAATAAATACCCATTTTAGTCTCAGGGAAGTTGAAGATGAACATTTGGAGTTTTCTGACAATATTACACCAGTAGGATTATGATGGGTTTTGAGTGATTTGTGTGTTGAAGGAACACAGTGGACTATTACACCATTGAGTGCTGCATTGAAGCTAATAGGGAAGGTTTGGTATCACTTTCTCATAAGTAGACTGATGCCATCAACACATAATACGACAGTGTCAAAGGAGAGAATACTATTGTCGCATTCTATTATTCAAGGTCGAAGGATAAATATTGGGAGAATTATATTCCAAGAAGTTCACAAGTGTGCAGATAAGAATGTTGGTAGTTTAAACTTCCCTTCTCTCATCTCAGCCCTACGTGAAGTAGCAAATGTGCCATTAAGTGATGCTGAGGAAGTTACCCCCAACAAGGGTGGGATGACACGAGCTATTTTTGTCAAATTTAGAGGATCTAAGTTTGCCGTGGCATTCCAACACCATCATGCTTCACCTGCCACGCAAATTCCCACAACAATGTCTCTTAACTCTTGTGATTCTCTTAACCAGAAAATCTTACGTTCTTTGACGCAACTAAAGCAAAGGCTGTCGCATTTTAAAGTTTTGCAGTACCACTTCACTGAAGAGTTGGGAAAGCTGAATGCATGCTAGGCTGAGCATTGTGTGTATGTGAAATATCGAGACTTGACTTTACGAAGATCCTTTCAAAATAATTTTTCAAAACCCATGCCATCATTTCTTGTGTTTCCATCGACCTTACTGTCATCTAATAACTCTAAGGAGGACATAGATTAGCCTGCTACTAGCAATGATTCTATGGAAGAAAAAGCCACTCCTAAGGAGAAAGCAGCTGAGGATGAGCTGGGAAAATCTAGATTTAAGGACCTTGGAGAAGAAGGACAGAAAGATGAGCAAACCACTACCACTATCACTGCTGTTGATAAGGGTAAACCTTCTATAACCATGTCTTCACTGACTTTTGTGATTGAGCAAGACAAAGCAATCGATCAATTGATCGATGATCTTACGAAAACTGATAAGGAAGATGGAGAGCACCATTTTGAAATAAAAAATGAGGTACAAAGTCAAAGCCTGCAAGACCGTAAGATGACTTGAATGATGCACCTATAGTCCAGTCTAAGTTCGATAAGTTTTTTCTTACCTTATTTCTTTTCTTAATACATTGCATATTATTTTTATCTATATCCATGCATATACTTATGTTTGTGTTATTTCATGCATTGGGGACAATGCATCCCTTAGGTTTAGGGGTGTATTGAGCCACTAGGTTGTATTTTGGATTTAAGACATATCCATATTGTTGCATAGAGGAGTATTTAGCCATGGAATTGTGACTATCGATATATTATTTGTCTATACAAACTGCAGTTTTTCTTTATGATGTTCTATGATGATTATAAATATTACTTTTTGATTTCCCTAAATTTGTAAAAATGGATTTCGTAAGTTTTGTTGAGGCTAGATTGCTTGGAAATTGATTTCTAAAATAGGATGTCTTATACTCTGCATTTTTGTTTCAAATTATAGTGAGTATCTTTTAATGCCTTAGGGATTCTACAACCTAGTATTATTAACAATGCTATGGCATATTATTGAAATAAAGGATAGTAGACACTCCAATGCTTGAGCATCACTAAGTAGGTTAGCACCACCTTGTTTGCTCTATTATGCTGTTGCTTAGAAAGGTGGATCTAAGTATGAGTGTGTAGTAAAAATTCTTAGGGACATTCCACTATAGCAAAGGGTTGAGTAGCTAAGGAGGTAATGGTATGCTCCATCCATCATTTTAGCCAAAGGCCCTAACTTCATGAATACTTCTTGTTTAAATTGTGAGATATGTAATGCCTCAACAATTCGGTGTATGCTCCACTATGATTGTCAAGGCAGAAAAATGTTGTGGCATGCTAAATTCCCTAACCCATTCAAAAAAAATCTGGAATAATAATAATTAATTAATGTTAGGTGGCAAATAAACTAAGTGGGTTAGAAGATATTTTCTATACAACAAAAGGGGAGAGTGGATGAGTATTTAGGAGTTTTTGTACCTTTTCTAGATAAACCTTAGCCATTCGAACAGACTTTAGGACAAAGAAAATTGTTAAGAACTGATATATACATTTTTTTCAGATAGATAAGCAGTATGAAAGGGTTTCATGCTAGGGTAAAATATTTGCATTAGTACAAATAGGAAATTTTTTGCTTGAGGACAAGCAATGGCTTAGGCTTGGGGATGTGATAACTCTTGAAAAAAAGTTATATTTTTTGCCTTTTGACCTAGCTAATTGTTTGTACTTAGGTATATTTTGTTGCATTTTAGGGCATTTTAATTAGCATTTGTTATATTGCATTTAGACTTGGGACTATGTTGAGTTATTTGGTGCTTTTAATTGGTTTTTGTGGAAGTTTTGTGTTGTGGCAGGAAAAGAACAAGTTTTCGAAGAAAGGAAATAAAAGAGTGAAGTTTTGCTAGGACAAAGTACAAATGATATGCCAGCACGAGTGCCACAGCAATGTCAGGAAGATCGAGTCAAACGTTTCACACGCACCTGTTTCAATTTGAAATTTAAACTCATACCAGATAAATCACCCTAGAAAAGATAAGAAGATTAACACAAACTAATTGGCTGAACTCTATATATAAAAGGATGATAAAGGGAACCTCAAAAGTCATCCCGGAGAGAAGTAGAAGAGTAAGAGATCTTGAGAGGAAAAGGAAGTCATCCTTTCGGTCAACACAAGACTGTGCTACTGAAGTGTGGACCAGCAGAAGCTGTGTTCCTGATGTTCTTCCATTATTTCCTTTGTGCTCTCTTGTAAACTTATTTGGTTTTAAACGATGGTAATGGTTTGGAATTATATTTTCCAACCGATGAGTTAAATCTCATCGGGTTGGGGTTATTTTGATGATGCTTAATTATTTCAAGTTTTCATGGTATAAATCTGATTATTTTACTGCCCATTCAATTGTTTAAGTGTAGTCCCTAGGAATAGTCAATGGCATATTATTATTGTTAAGTTTATTTAATGTAGGAAAGGTTAGATTACTTAACTAATCTTGGATGGAATGAGCAACATTCGAACGATGCTTGTGTCATAAAGAAGGAATTACATAGGTTACTGTAATAAGACCCATGTATGAGTAGGGACAGTGACTTGAGGTTTTGCCCCTAAAGAGGCAGGCCACTCTAGGACTCTTTTAAGTTAATCAAGATTCTTCCACATCATTATTGCTAGTAAGGTTGATTCTGAGTGATCCCAACCTTCCACATAAATATCATAGACACTATACTTGATTTTTTGCTGAAATATCTTCACCTTAGCAGTCTTAGTTGATTATTTGTTCATTTATATAGTATCCATGCAATAGTTACCATATTTACATTTCTGTTATTTCTCATACATTAACTTGACCCTATTAAGATAACATGACCAATTTTGTGCCTTAATTTGATCCTTGTGGGAATGATACTCACTTACCTCTTTATTACTTGAATCGACATGTATACTTGCACAAAAACTGCACACCATTTTACATGCGACAACACTGAAGCGGCAACCCTCGGTTAACAGGTGCAAGGGCAGGGTTGGCACTAGCAATCCTCTAAAATGCTCCAATCATAGCTTCCATCAGAGGGTTAACACCCTCATTATGTATGTTAACTCTACACGGTGGCACGTGAGGTGCAGAGGATGTACCATCCTCTTGAGCATTCATATTCACATTCACACGTCTATGAGGCAGATCAAATCTAATCTACTTAAGCACACAAAAAAACAAAGGTGTGAGTGGCAGGGAATCGATCCAAGTCACATTCCTACAAGAAATATTTAGAATAAAGGGAATCTATTCTCGTTCCTACCTCAATTTCAAACAAATTCATGCAATGAAAACAAAGATATCTCAATCAATTCAAGTATTCAAAGAAATTTAAACACATAGGTTTCGTAACCCTAGTCCATACATTAATAAATTAGGCTCGAATGTTAGATAAATAAAACTTTGATACCACCAAATGCAACACCCTATACCCAGCCCAATCGTTGAGCCCGAGTAACAGGACGTTACACCAGAGTCACAACATCACGTGTTACACAATATCTCATTAGCAAGCGAACATCATCAAAATTGAACATTTATAAAAGCTCCAAGTCAAGAATACCCTAGGTGAGATTAAAATTTACTAAACATACATTAGAATTTACCCAAGTCAAGAACATCATATCACGAGTTAGAAGCATGCTCGAAGACTAGTTAAAATAAATTTCTAAAAGATCACGTAGGTATAGATACTTATTCAGTGGTATCGATATTTTTCATAAGGGGTACTGTACTATTTAGAAAATCGGTACCATTTTAGCATTATGTTTCTCTACAAAAATTAAAACCCAGCAAATTAACAATACAAATAAAAAAGTATCGGTATTTTTACCCTGGGTACCGATACTCAAGAAATGGTATCAATACCAAAATGAGTTACTGACTTCATGCACATTCGAAATATCATGGAGGTATAGATACTAAATGTTCGATTATCGAAACCTCTGCACTAAATACCAAAATTCAAAATAGAATAGGGCAATTAACTTAATCATACATATACCAATTCAACATGCATCTTTAACTTCAAAGTTCAACAAAAAAATATTGGAAATTTCAACTCAAAGCATTATCAATAGTTAAAGCCAAGCAAACCAATAAACTAATGTCAAACGTCTGTAAATCCTAGGAGTAGCAAATCCAAGTAATCATCCAAAACATCATGGAAATAATCAACCAACAAATATACCACATTGCCTTATTCCCACAGTTCAAAATAATAACTATAAGTCACCTACTCAAATGCTAAATCTAACTTGGATCACTCCCTTGGAATTTCCGCACTGTTTACACTACAACACTAACTATCTTCAAAGGTTTAAAAAAATGGGTGATCTTAAACAAACTCAGTGAATGAATGAAATAACCACCAAATAGACATGCTGTCGAAACCATTTTTTATTTTTTGAAAAAAAAGGGGATCGACTTTGAAAATGGAAATGGAGTTGCCACCAATCTTTATTAGAGGTGTGATCGGCTCACCTTGAAAATGATTTTGATCTGCGAAATTTTAAAAAAATAAGTTCGGGAGTCAGTTACGCACGAGGAAGGGTTAGCACCCTCGTAACGCCCAAAATTGGTACCAAATTGATTGTTTAATGTCTTAGTTTTGAAATTTGAAAAGATTTTAAAATACGATCTCATGAAATGAAAACCTAAATAATTGAATTGGATAATAAGACATACTTATTTCAAATAAATAAATTGCCATACTCAGTGAGTTAGGGTGCAACAATTCAATCTTCAAAATTACGCATGTCTTTTAATTTTTAAATTTTAAAATTCATGTATTTTGAGAAGGTTATTTGGTCATTTAGGTCAAATGAGAAATCAAAATCCAGTAAGTTAGGGTTCAACTTCTCGAAATTCCTAAACACCAAATATTGCCTTTATTTTGAAATCTAATTCGAGGTCTCAAAATGTCATATCCAGTGAGTTAGGATCCAACATTTCGAAATCCCGAAAAACAAAGCTTTATTTAAAATTTGTATGATTTAATTGCAAAACAAATACTTAGTTATCTAAATTTATTGAAAAGAATTGGAACCTAGTAAGTTAGGACACAATTCTCTCGAGAATCGTGAATACCGAGTATTTTGAGAATTTACAAAATGAGATGATTTTAAGGCTTTTTATGAAACACGTTTTTGCAAAAAAATGTATATAATTAAACAGCAACATATCACACAAAAATTCAAATATAAGATTTACATCAATGAGTAATGAACAATAAGTGAATATAAACAAATTGAATAATAATAATTCCAATCAACACTATGCATACATCAATATCAACATTTTAAAATTATTAACCTAGAAGCAAAATAAAATGTATCCTAAGAGAGGAAGAAAACTTGAAATTAAAAAAATTTGTACACAAAATTATACATTAAATTTTATTGGGAAGATTTGGAACAATTCAATAATAAAATTAAAAATGAAAAAATGTTAAGAAAGAATTATAAAAGATAAAAACGAATAAATCTTGAAATTAATATATTTAAATGAATAAAAAACTTAATAAACAATATATATAATAATAATATGTGTAAAAATCAAAATAAATGAAATGAACTTGATAATTTAAAAGAAATAAAATATTTATGTATAGAAAATAGGTAAAAATTTATAATTCGATATTAAATATGTTTTACATATACATATGTATACTAAAAATGAATCCATATAAATTATATTCATATATAAAAGAATCAAGAAATATCATTGTGTAAATAAAACCTTTAAATTATATCATAAAATACATTATTAAAATATAGAAAATAGCAAATTGAAAAATAACGAAAAATCAAATTGAAATATCCACAAAATGACAAGGACCTGTGGTGCAAATTGACCAATAAACCAAAGAACGCGGATCCTACCCCAGGTCGGGTCACCACACGAGTTTTGGTCTTCAAACGACGCCGTTTTTAGAGCCATCAAATCGGCATTAAACGACGTCGTTTTTTTTACCCTGTTTATGAACCAAAATAACCCTAATACAATTCATTTCTTTAAAACAGAAACCTAAACTAACAAAGGCTCACTGCGCCACTTTACTTAAAGGCCATTCAGATGACTTCCGATCCCAGCCCAACCTCCGATGACGATGGAGAGAGCCAGGATCTCACCACCAGGTAACCCCTTTTCCTTTGATTCCTGAATCCACTCTTTTACTTAACGAAAATGAGTCAAACAATCACAAAGAAACAAAGAACTCGAACGAGGAAAAAAAGAGAAAAAGAAAATGGCAGAAACAAAGGTATGATTTCAAAATCACCTTTAACTTTTCTTTTCTCTGAATCTTATTTTTCTGATTTCTTTTTCTATGTGTACATAACCTATTAGAAATTCTCAAGTAGCTTTATATAGCCAAATATTATAGAAAACAAAAAATTACAGAAATTATTATTTTTTCTATTCTCTATTTTTTGCTGTTATTTGCACCGTGGTTGTTTCTGTTGCTACTGTTTGTTGTAGGAGCGAGGCCAGCCTGGAGGAGAGGAAGCGCACGTGCGCAGAGGTGCAGCACGCGTGAGGAAATCTACAATGCCTGGGCCACTGTTGCGGCGGCTGAAACCATTATTGTTAGGGGTCTGATTTCTGCTTGTATTTTAGGCTAATTCGGGTTTAGGTTTGGGTTGTTTGTATTGGGTCGTGTTGTAATAAACTGGACATTTATTTGGTTTATTTTATTTATTTGATAGTTTTTTCATATCTGGGTTTTAATAGTTGGGCTCAGGGCGGGCAATATTTGGGTTTTACAGCTGCCCCTCTTTGCTTGTTGTTGTGTAACGGGAACGGAGCAAAGACACTAAAAATGGAAAATTTTGCCCGGTCGTGTTGGACCTTGGTGCTCTTCTTCTTCGAGTTGCCTCATTCCATCCTACTGCATCTTCAGAGGTATAGGAATTGGTGCTTCGATTCACTCCACTGCAATATCAGGGAGATAGGATTTGTAACTCGTAACTTTTGAAAAGTAAGATTTGCCATTGTAGCTTCAATCTTTTTAACTGCAATGTCGGGGAAGCAAGATTTGTCATTGTGGCTTTAATCTGTTCCACTGCACCACCTGGGAAGTAAGATTCACTGTTGTAGCTTTGATCTTTTTAACTGCAATGTCGGGGAAGCAAGATTTTCCGTTGTGGCTTTAATCTGTTCCACTGCACCGCCTGGGAAGTAAGATTCGCTGTTGTAGTTTTAATCTTTTTAACTGCAATATCGAGAAAGCAAGATTCACCACTGTGGCTTTAATCTATTCCACTGTACTGCCTGGGAAGTAAGATTCGCTGTTGTAGCTTTAATCTTTTTAACTGCAATGTCGGGGAAGCAAGATTCACCGTTGTGGCTTTAATCTGTTCCACTACACTGCCAGGAAAGTAAGATTCGCTATTCTCAGTCTGCCCCACTACAACTTCAGAGGGATAAAACTTGCTTTCTCAGTCTGCTCCGCTGTAACCTCAGGGAGATAAGACCTGATGTGATCGACTCTACTGCAACTTCAGAGAGATAAGATCTATTATTTCAATCCACTCCACTATAACTTCAGGGAGATAGGATTACTGGCTTTAATGTACCCCGCTGTATCCTTAGGGAGGTAAAGTCCGCCATCTTTGATCTACTCCACTACTGCTTAGGGAGATAAGATCTGTAATCTTCAATCTATTCCACTACTACCCAGGGAGATAGAATTACTGGCTTCAATCTACTCCACTGTAACCTCAGGAAGGTAAAATTTGCCATCTTCGATCTGCTCCACTACTGCTTAGAGAGATGAGATCTGTAATTTTAAATATATTCCACTGGTACCCAGGGAGATAGAATTACTGGCTTCAATCTACTCTACTGTAACCTCAAAGAGGTAAAATCCGCCATCTTCGATCTACTCTACTACTGCTTAGGGAGATAAGATCTTTAATCTTCAATCTATTCCACTGCTGACCAGGGAGATAGAATTACTGGCTTCAATCTACTCCACTGTAACCTCAGGGAGGTAAAATCTGCCATCTTCGATCTGTTCCACTACTGCTTAGGGAGATAAGATATTTAATCTTCAATTTATTTCACTGTTGACCAGGGAGATAGAATTACTGGCTTCAATCTACTCCACTGTAACCTCAGGGAGGTAAAATCTATCATCTTCTATCTGCTCCACTACTGCTTAGGGAGACAAGATCTTTAATCTTCAACCTATTCCACTGCTGACCAGGGAGATGGGACTTGTGGCTTAAATCTGCTTCCCTACTCCTGGGTAAGATAAGATTCGCCGTCTTCGATCTGCTCCACTACTGCTTAGAGAGATAAGATCTGTAATTTCCAACCTATTCCACTACTGACCAGGGAGATAGGACTTGTGGCTTAAATCTGCTTCCCTACACCTGAGAAGATAAGATTCGCTGTCTTCGATCTGCTCCACTACAGCTTAGGGAGATAAGATCTGTAATTTCAAACCTATTCCACTGCTGACCAGGGAGATAGGACTTGTGGCTTAAATCTGCTTCCCTACTCTTGGGGAAGATAAGATTCGTCGTCTTCGATCTGCTCCACTACTGCTTAGGGAGATAAGATCTGTAATTTCCAACCTATTCCACTGCTGACCAGGGAGATAGGACTTGTGGCTTAAATCTGCTTCCCTGCTCCTGAGGAAGATAAGATTCGTCGTCTTCGATCAGCTCCACTACTGCTTAAGGAGATAAGATCTGTAATTTCCAACCTATTCCACTACTGGCCAGGGAGATACGACTTATGGCTTAAATCTGCTTCCTTACTCCAGGGGAAGATAAGATTCGCCGCCTTTGATCTACTCCACTACTGCTTAGGGAGATAAGATCTGCAATTTTCAACCTACTCCACTGCTGCTCAGGGAGATAAGGTCTACAATCTTCAACCTATTCCACTGCTGTCCAGGGAGATAGGATTAGTGGCTTAAATCTGCTTCCCTACCTCTGGGGAAGATAAGATTCACTGTCTTCGATCTGCTCCACTACTGCTTAGGGAGATAAGATCTGTAATTTTCAACCGACTCCACTGTTGCTCAAGGAGATAAGGTCTACAATCTTGAACATATTCCACTACTGTCTAGGGAGATAGGACTAGTGGCTTAAATCTGCTTCCCTACTCCTGGGGAAGATATGATTCGTTGTCTTCGATCTACTCCACTACTGCTTAGGGAGATAAGATTTGTAATTTTTAACCTGCTCCGCTGCAACCCAGGGAGGCAAGGCTGGTGTCTTTGATCTGCTTCGCTGTCAGTGCAGGAATGCAAGATCTACTAATTTCACTGATCTATTCTCTGGGGAACATGACCTGTATAATGAACCTAATTATGCCTAATGATTAGGATGGCATGATGAAAATGAACCAAATGCTCCTAACTAGACATGTGTGAATGGTGTTTGCATGAATGCAGAATTTTATTTTTTTGAGAATGATCATGTTTTATCACTTAGGTTATGATTGCTCAAAGTTTATTAAGGCTTTATCATTGAAGTGCTATAACACCTTCCGTCTCGGCTGGCGTTTCTGAAGAAACATTTAGTCAGATTGCCCCCACTGTAAACCTCAAAGTTCAATCCACTGGATGCAACAATTTGTATCATCATTCTCCCACTGTAACCCAAGGGTAAAAATATGTGGTTTTTCCTCAATCCTCTCCTATCATAGTTCAATGATACGGGATCTAAATCTCTCTAGTCCCTTACACCACTCCCAGGGTGCCGTACCAAAGTCTCATGCGCAAATGAAGAATCTATTCTCTGAAGTAACCTCTTCCTATTGCCTGATGATCATTGTTTGCTTGTTTATTTAAGCTTTGTTATCAACACAACATCTTGTCATTTTGTTCAATCAATGTTTTAGACAACAAAATCCAAAGAGAAAGTCTTAATTTAGACTCTTCCTTTTCAGATTTCCAACCTTTAAACTTAGTGCGTTCTAAAAAATAGTCATGTTTCTGGCTCCTGTATTATTTAGAAACTTCTAGAGTAACATGCAAAACTTCCCTTGTGAAAGTTTTATTAGTCCATTAATCATTATTCCAATGCAACATGCTTGCAAAAAAGGTCATAACAATGATAAGAATAAAGTTGGCTCTGAGCATATCTCGAAAGGAATAAATTATCAAAAATAGTAAAGAAGGATAACAAAGAAATTGATTGGGAATGTGTATCTTGAAAAAGAATGAAGTATTCCAAGAACAACAAATTCAATATAAATAGTAAGTAAATTGGGTGCCCCAGATATTGCAGCTTGAACTTCTCTGTACAAACTTTCTGAAGATCATTCTGAGTTTGACATGTGTTTAAGAGATCTTCAGTACTTTGTCGATACCCCAAGATGTCGCCTACCCTTTCCTGTTGGTTCAAGTATAGCAAGATCATCATGCCCCAATCTAATCAAAATTCAAGTTGCTCTGATCACCTCATGCCCCATTCTGATCAATATTTGAGCCGCCTTTTTCGGGTTTTCAACTCAAATCCCCTTTGGTCTCAAGGCGCCCTTTGCGGGTTTTCACCTTTGGTCTTTTTTTTCGGAATCAAAGTGCCCTTTGTGAGTTTTTACCTTGATCCCTTCTCCTTCTTCAAGCGAAGTAATTCTTGACTAAATCTGAGGTTACAGGATCTGGCAATTTTTATTATCCATCTTGCTCAAGATCAGAGCTCCTCTGTAAAATGCCTTTGGTATCCTTTTGTGTAAGAAAGATCTTTCTCAACACTAGGTTCCCTTCGTAGAATTCTCTGAGACGAACCTTCTAGTTGTAAGCCAGCATCATTCGCCTTTAGTACATTTGACTCTGCTGAATAGCTTTTAACTTTTTCCTCTATCAAGTTCAACTGAGAACATCGCAATTGGGTTCATTCTACTTCATCCAACTCTTAGCTCAACCGATACCTGGAGAGGAGATTTCTACTTCAATGGGTAAAACTACCTCTATCCCACAAACCAAAGAAAATGATGTTACTCTGGTAGCAGTCTTGATAAATGTTCGATCAACAAAGAGGGCAAATGGTAATTTTTCATGCCAGCCCTTGTAAGTCTCAGTCATTTTTCCCGCAATTCATTTTTGGGTGATACAATGACGAATCGCGGTATCTAATTTTGAATTGATTACAGACCTCAGCTATCATGCTATCATTCAAATTCAATGCATTTTCTAATACCATCTTCTCTGGAATTCAATATAAGCATATGATGACATTGGCGTATGAAGCATCCTCTATCCATTTGATGAAGTAATTAGTGATCTCAATAGCGAAGCAATGCCCATTAGAAGCCTTCGATAATGATGACGTCCAGGCCCCATTTTGCTCAAAATTTGAGTCGCCCTTTTTAGGTTTTCAACTCAAAACCACCTTTGGTCACAAAGCGCCCTTTGGGAGTTTTCGCCTTGGCCTCTCCTTTTCTTTTCTTTTTCTTTTTTTCATTTTGATTTTGATTTTTTTATTTTTTTCATTTTTTCTTTATTTTTTGTTTTTTTCTTTCTTATTTTCATTTTTTTGATTTTTTTATTGATTGATTTTTTTTATATTTCGATTTTTTATTGAATCTAAACACATAGGATTAGGCAAGTCCTTGTTATCCCTTTCGATCAGAACCAATGTTTTTATAGATAAAGTCTTCCACCTAAGATCTTCCACTTTCATCCTGTATGCGAAAAATCTTCTTTGGTATCAGATTTCTTTCATAGAGCCTTTTGGGGCGCAACTACGACAGAAAACTTTGGATCTTCCTATTTAATCAAGATAAAATCCAACAAAAACTTGAAGAGATAGAAACTCGACTTCAAACGGGCAAATCTATGATGAGTCAACGAGAAAGGCATTGCCCCAGTAAAGAATTGCATCGTTCATACTGTAAATTTCTGACATCGTGCTATTGTACAGATTTCATTATCAGCGTTTAACCTGGGCATATCCTGGTAGGATCATATGAAGACATCTTTGAACTCTAGAGGTAACTCAACAAGGTCTTACTTTGTCTTTGCAGTCAGGTCAATTCTAATCTTCACCAAGCTTACAATTTCTAATGATTCCTTGTGATGTAGAATCTGTCTATCCTCTTATTCTACCTTCCTCGACAAGTCCGGAGATAAGCTACGATCTATGTCATTTTCAAAGTCATGAGATCCCTCTAAACACATGCCTCGCTCAAAAGGAAAATCTGCGTCTGTAGCAACGTCATTCATGTAATTGACATCTGGGGACCCATAATAAGTACCAAAGAATATACAAAAGAATGTATAAATTTATGAATAACTATTTGTACAATATAATTATAAAAGAATAATGTGGAAGAAAATCTAAAAGAATGACAGAATAATTTTTCAAAAGGAATAAAAGAATATTGGCTCAAAAATGAATGCAAAGATGCATTTTATTAGAATAATGACGTCCAGACATGAGCCTATTTCACAAAGGAATTTCTATCATTTTTAGGATAAAAACAACAAAAAAGTTCTGAACATTGCTCTAATTAAGCTCTAAAAACTACAGGGATTTCTTCCGCGGTTCAATTGCTCAGAACACTCCCAGATTTATAAGGGCGAATATCTAACAAGGTCCCCTTTCATTTGTATCTTCACATGTGTCATTGATGTGAACACTTCCCAACACCTCTTCATATATTGCATTCACCCCATTTGCCAATCATGATTGGGTAGAGGGTCTTCTACACTAGAGTCATTAAACTTGACAACGCCCATGTTAATGAACCTTTCAACAAGCTTTTTAAAGACGGTGCAATTTTCTATCGAATGTCCCAGGATTCTCGCATAATAATCACACTGTGCATTCGCATCGTACCATTTGGGGTATGGAGGTTGCAGGGGTTTTGAGTAGAAAGGGGAAACAACGTGCGCATTGAATAAGCTTTGATACAGCTCCTTATACGACATCGGAATTGGTGTCAACTGGAGCTTCTCAGTACCTGGTTTCACTCCAGATTCTTGTCTCAATGAATCTTGTTGACTAGCGACCCCTTTACCTATGTTATTCATCTCATCTTTTTTTCTCCTTGAGACTGATTTTTTGTTACTCTCTCCACCATCTATTCTTCCATTTCTAATGGCATTTTCAATCATTTTTCCATTCATGATTATATCTGAAAAACTCTTTGAAGCACTTCCCAACATGTGAGTGATGAACGGGGCCTTCAATGTATGGATAAAAAGCATCGTCATTTCCTTTTCCAAAAGTGGTGGCTGAACCTGAACCACAATCTCTCTCCACCTCTGCACATACTGTCTGAAGCTTTTATTCAATTTCTTTTCCAAATTCTGCAAGGTGATTCTATAAGGCATTATTTCTGATACATGACTGTACTGTCTCATAAAAGCCTGGGCCAAATCTCTCCAAGTACAAATTTTGGTTTGGCTCAATTGATTGTACCATTTAGACGCTGCTCCAATGAGGCTATCTTAAAAAAATGTATTAATAGCTAATCATTGTTAATATACCCAGTCATTCTCCTACAGAACATGGTGATATAGGCTTCAGGGCAACTGGTCCCACTATATTTCTCAAATTCAAGCATCTTGAACTTATAAGGAAGCACCAAATCCGGGACCAAGCTTAGATCTTTTGCATCTATTCCACGATAGCTTTCAATGCTCTCCATTGCCCTAAATTTCTCTTCAATCCATTTCCATTTCTCTTCAAACTGTTTTGGCAATTCTTCCTTTACTTTATCCTTCTCAGCTATTTCATCGAAATCCGGGATAGCGAGATTAATCGGATTATCAACGGGGTTAGAGCCTGATCCAGCCTGGAAGTTCATCGGCATTGAAACACCAGCTTGAAATTGCTGAGGCCTAATTGAAACAGAGGATTTACGCAGATGCACCTCGGTCTAAACTTGCGCATGCGGAGATGTAAAGCCTGGAGGATATAGAGATCCATCCTTTTCTTTTTCTTCATCATTAACCATAGGAATTTTCCCCTTATTTACTCCATTAGTCAATAATTGCGTCAACTGAGCCATCATATCCTTTTGAGACTCCTGCATCCTTTTTGTCATATCTTGTTGAATTTTTTCCAACTGCTCATTCATTTGCATCTGTAGTTGTTCTTGCATTTCTTTTTGCATTTGCTCCAGTTTCTCTAATCTTTGATCCATTTCGTTAGTTTTGCGCCGGGTACCGTAAGGGTGCTTGGTTGGTTGGTTTTCCAGGTTAGCAGAAATAAATTTACTCGATTAGACTCTTTCAATGGATTTTAATGCATATGATGTCATGTAATGCAGATGCATGAAATGAATGCCTAGAGAGACATTGATTCTGATTCAATTACATTTAGAAAACTTTACTAGAAAGTAAATTTCTTTACATAAATCGGATATATATACAGCCTCGCCCTCATATTCCAAGAGACAACATCGATCCCTTTCTTTACCCATACGTTAAATCTCGCTAGCTTCTTATGAATGTCTCTACTAGCTTCTTTTGCTTGATTCTGGTCGTGATCCATTGTCTGCCTATCCTCCTAATGCTCACTAGCTTCATTAGGGAATTGGAACGTCGAAGGCTCCTAGACAATCACCTTGAATCCTCAGGTCACGAAGTAAAGTCACGAACTCTTCCATCGTCCTTCTTGTGTTTCTCAGAATATATTCAGGCAGTCGTACTATTTTCCACTTTATCAAGGAATCCGTATTCCATGACAAGCTTTCCAATTTAGTAATCGGACTTGAATCAATATCTCTTTCCTAATATGCAAATGCAATGCAACCATAATCAAAACACAACAAGAGGGGTTAGTACAAAATAGAAGCAAGCAAGGAAAAAAGTACCTAGTCGGGTAACCACTAAGAATTTGGAGTGGCTTTACCTAGGATGGGTTCCTAAGATCTTCTACATGCGGTCTGGCTCTAAAGTCAAGGTACCCGAACCAGCAGATTCCTCAATCTTCACCTATTATAGGCTCATACAGACCGAGTTTGGTTCAGGGGAATACATTTCCCTATGGCTGCATGGAGATGAAAATTTCACGAAGACATAGCTACGGATGTATCACGAAAGTGATCCACTATCCTGCACGGAGGTGAAAACCTCACGAAGGAGTAGCTTCTCACTCCCACTTAAGAGGGTAAGACTAAATACCCTTATGCAATATGATGCCAAGATATAAAACTCAATTTACAGTAATCATACAAACAAATGCAAAAAGAGGATCGTAATTTTCCAAATCAAATTTTCAATTTTTGACAATAACACAGAAAACAATCAATTTTACGGCTCGACTCTCTAAGTGTCCCCAATGGAGTCGTCAAGCTGTCGAAACCATTTTTTATTTTTTGAAAAAAAACGGGGATCGACTTTGAAAATGGAAATGGAGTCGCCACCAATCTTTATTAGAGGTGTGATCGACTCACCTTGAAAATGATTTTGATCTGCGAAATTTTAAAAAAATAAGTTCGGGAGTCAGTTACGCACAAGGAAGGGTTAGCACCCTTGTAACGCCCAAAATTGGCACCAAATTGATTGTTTAATGTCTTAGTTTTGAAATTTGAAAAGATTTTAAAATACGATCCCATGAAATGAAAACCTAAATAATTGAATTGGATAATAAGACAAACTTATTTCAAATAAATAAATTGCCACAATCAGTGAGTTAGGGTGCAACAATTCAATCTTCAAAATTACGCATGCCTTTTAATTTTTAAATTTTACAATTCATGTATTTTGATAAGGTTATTTGGTCATTTAGGTCAAACGAAAAATCAGAATCCAGTAAGTTAGGGTTCAACTTCTCGAAATTCCTAAACACCAAATATTGCCTTTATTTTGAAATCTAATTCGAGGTCTCAAAATGTCATATCCAGTGAGTTAGGATCCAACATTTCGAAATCCCGAAAAACAATTTAAAATTTGTATGATTTAATTGCAAAACAAATACTTAGTTATCTAAATTTATTGAAAAGAATTGGAACCCAGTAAGTTAGGGCACAATTCTCTCGAGAATCGTGAATACCGAGTATTTTGACAATTTACAAAATGAGATGATTTTAAGGCTTTTTATGAAACACGTTTTTGAAAAAAATGTATATAATTAAAAAGCAACATATCACACAAAAATTCGAATATAAGATTTACATCAATGAGTAATGAACAATAAGTGAATATAAACAAATTGAATAATAATAATTCCAATCAACACTATGCATACATCAATATCACCATTTTAAAATTATTAACCTAGAAGCAAAATAAAATGTATCCTAAGAGAGGGAAAAAAATTGGAATTAACAAAATGTGTACACAAAATTATACATAAAATTTTATTGGGAAGATTTGGAAAAATTCAATAATAAAATTAAAAATGAAAAAATGTTAAGAAAGAATTATAAAAGATAAAAACGAATAAATCTTGAAATTAATATATTTAAATGAATAAAAAAACTTAATAAATAATATATATAATAATATGTGTAAAAATCAAAATAAATGAAATGAACTTGATAATTTAAAAGAAATAAAATATTTATGTATAGAAAATAGGTAAAAAATTTATAATTCGATATTAAATATGTTTTACATATACATATGTATACTAAAAATGAATTCATATAAATTATATACATATATAAAAGAATCAAGAAATATCATTGTGTAAATAAAACCTTTAAATTATATCATAAAATACATTATTAAAATAAAAGAATCAAGAAATATCATTTTGTTTTCTCCGAATCTTATTTTTCTGATTTCTTTTGCTATGTGTCCGTAACCTTTTACAAATTCTCAAGTAGCTTTATATAGCCAAATAATATAGAAAACAAAAAATTACAGAAATTATTATTTTTTCTACTCTCTATTTTTTGCTGTTATTTGCTGCGTGGTTGTTTCTATTGCTACTGTTTGTTGCAGGAGTGAGGCTAGCCTGGAGCAGAGGAAGCGCACGTGCGTAGAGGTGCAGCACGCGCGAGGAAATCTACAACGCCTGGGCCACTGTTGCGGCGGCTGAAACCACTGTTGTCAGGGGTCTGATTTCTGCTTGTATTTTAGGCTAATTCGGGTTTAGGTTTGGGCTGTTTGTATTGGGTCGTGTTGTAATAAACTGGACATTTATTTGGTTTATTTTATTTATTTGATATTCTTTTCATATCTGGGTTTTAATAGTTGGGCTCGGGCCGGGCAAAATTTGGGTATTACACATGCATTCATACATTAAGTGAAAATTACCAAAGCACAATTACATACACAATTTACAACGTTGACATTCTAGCGTATTCATGCAATATTTATAAACTCATTTTGCTTATTATTCACATGTTTAAGCGTACATCACATACTGTAATATCACATTTTTTAAAATCACATTTAACGATAATTTTGGAATTTGAGGCTATGAAACAGAAAAGGGGGCTCTACCACCACACATCGGATACACAGATCTCCAACACACCAATGACTCAATGAGTCGAGCATGTCCCAAAAGTGTAGCATTTACCTAACACTCTCCAACACACCAACGTATCCTAGTGAATGGAGTCAAACTCGCATTCCCTTATCTCTCCAAATTTGTCTCGGGCCTTAGTGCCCCAAGCACACAACACAAGCGTGAGTACTCACATAATTCTATGGTATGCCAACTATATCCAATGGTCTCAAAGGTCACAAGACCAAAATATCCGCAATTAAACACATAATTTACTTATCGTTTTCTGCATTTTTTCACTATACATTCACATTATAAGCACAACATTATCACTTTCAATCATCATGTACAACATACCTTCAATTAACACATTTACAATAGCCACCACAAGCATATTTCACATGCCACTTTGTCACATTGTAATTCCCAATTCACAACACACGATCACATATTACGTAAATTAAGCAAGGGGTATAAGAAAGCTTACACTCGGAACTTAGAGTAGTAGTTTAGACTACTCCTAAGTTCCCAACTAACACTATGAATCATACCTCCAAAAACAATTCCCAACCTTAAAACTACTCAAAACTATACATATTCATGGTTTTGAACTTTCGACATACTCTGGCAATTTTCATGAAAACTGAATAAAACCTTAGAATTCTTTAACGAAAGTTTAAGGAAAGTTTAAAAACCTTTTAACCACTTTAAAAATTTTTGAAAAACACTTTGAAACATTGTTTTCACTCAAAATCCCAAATTCCACCATTAACGACCCAACTTTCGGCTTTTATTCAAAACATTTGATTCAATAGGTATCATCAAAACTAAGTAGGAAAGTGAATCATTACTTTTGATGGGAAAAAAATGAACGTTTGAATGAAAATCCAAAAAACCCACAAGTTTGAGATATGGGAAAATTAATAGTGTTTTTGGTGTTTTTCGTGAAATTCTAGGGAGGTTTATTGCTTAGATGATGATAGAAATCAAAGGAATTGAAGTTTGGAAAATAAAATTGAATGAAAGGAGCTTGGAAATTGCAAGGAACGACAATAAGGGTAAGGGGAAAAATAAGTGTCGTAAGTTCCAGTAGGTGGGGGAAGAAATAGGTCAATTTTTAAACTTTGGTAAATTTACTCTTTTGGTACTTCTAAGTTTAACCCCCTTTTCAAAATAATCCTTTAGTCAAAATTAAAGGTCTTTCTACATCATTTTTCAAGACTTGATTTAATTTTCTAAAAGCCATAGACGAAGATATTTTTGGTTTACATTGTTTTGAATTCTCGAACACATTTAAGCAAAAATCCCTAAATTACCCTCAAAATTACTTGGCCTAATTTTAGGGTGTGACAGGTTTACACTATAAACATAGAACTACATTGCTCTGATACCAATTGTTAGAAAAAATCCAATTCAAAAATGGTTTTCTTTTATAGCAGAAAATAAAAATTTTCAAAATCGACTCTATTTTTTATATTTATAGCGACAAACCCCTAGACCAAAATCGTACCCGTATTTTCAGATGGATGGATCCTTGTCGTTCTTGACTTTCAACGAAACGATCTTCTCCGCTTTTCTTGTACCATGAATTCCTTTGAGTATGGGCTCGAACAAGTCGAATCAAAATATAGAACTAGTAATAGTTGTCTTTTCTTTAGTGAGAAAACAAAGATTCTCTTCTTTTATAGACACTGACAGAATTGTTCTTCCAAAAAAATAGATTTAATAGTTGATAATAAATTCTCTTCATTTTTTTGTAATGTAATAATATCTGAAGTTGTGTGTCAATAGCCCTACTAGGGCCATCTATTTATAAGGAAAGAATGTAGAACCCTTGTTGAATAGTAAAAGTTTATTTCAACTAAAAAGATGAACTTCTAGTCTACCTATGATGTAGGGGGCGACAACCCTAGTTAATGATACTAGGGTTTACCATCCTACCTTATAACATAAGGGGCTTTTGGGTCTTTTTTATATCAAGTCCAATTGTAAGTACTTCTCGGGCTTTTAAGACAATACTTTATAATTTGATCTAACCCAATATTTATTTTTCTATTTCCTAAAAAGTGAACTTCAATATATTTCAAATTAAATAATTTCCTCAATGCAATTCTAATTTCATTAAAATCATTAAAGTTTTACCATAAAAGGATCTATAAGGAAATAGATTTAATGGTTCACTATGACCAAATGATTTATTTCTATTTTCGAAGTCCATTTAATTTAGAAAACATAAATTCATTTTTTAGGTCATTTTTATTTTCATTTTGGTTCATTTGATTCAACAAGCAATTCCTTTACTGTTTCAAGGAGTTAGCGGAGGGACCAATTGGACATATGCAATTGAGACTCAAATGATTATAATTAAGTTCTAACTTTTTGCCTATTCATTATAAACTCATTTGGTCATGAAGTCATTTCATTATAGTATCATGACTGAGCTCTCCCCAATGGCACACTATTAAAAAAGTAACTTGGTCAGTGCTCGTCCAATCATCTTTTCATAAGTGTGTAACCCTCATAGGATATCCTTAATCTCTTTGGGATAATATTCGTTTTCCCAATATGACACTATTTTATCTTATGGTAATCATTGCACCTTTCTTCATGAAAAGTCAATTACTATCGAACAATAATCAAGCCATTCATCTCAAAGACGAACAACCTATGGCCACATTTACTTTTCATCAACCATGTAATACCAATAAGAGGATATCATTTACCCATGTCTTGGGCTATGAATTCCACTATTGTGAATGATGCTACATACTGTAGAATTTGTAGACCTAATGCATCGGCTTTCGGTTCCTTACATATTCGAACTTAGTCTTTTACTTACATCAAAGCGTACAAGTCACACATGCGTAGTCCGTCATCCACTCAAGATTTAAGTATGTTACACTATGAACGTCACAAGTGAATAAATCCATAAATGAATTCAGGATCTATTCTTCTTTTGTCCAGTATGATGTATTTTCAGTTCATTCAGTGACATCTATGTCTTTATCTTCTAAGAGTCATCCGCTCCGATGCCCAAGCCAAAAGATCTCCCTAATTGGACTTGATAGATGACATATTAGTCTTTCAATAAGTTTTCTCATTTTAGATTAGACTGAGGACATGTTTAGGTTCATCTACCAATATAAGTTGTCTTTGTGTATTACAATCTGACCATATAATACCGCTTAGTATTAGTTTAAACATTAGGCAACCAATAAGAAACATTTGTTTTCATTTCACTTTACGTGCAAAAACCATATGAGGACAACCATACAAAGTATATTTATGTAACAAATTAATTTACTTATTAACTAATATGTTCGAAAAACTTACAAGCTACAAACGGATATACTTCACCCAAGGCACCAGATTCGACATAAAGTGCCATTGACTCGAGACCTATAAGGTCAGTCTCAAACTTGGGCTAGTGTAATGCCGTATAGGTAAAATTTGTTCTTAAGGTCTCAAGACTGATACGAACCACCTCGGTGTTGAGTCGAGTCGTATTTACTTGCCCGATCGTGAATTTGAGTAAGGCTAAGTTTGTTTCAATAGAATAAATAAAAGGCACCAAACCAACAGAATAGATAAAAAAAATAGGTTTAACAATGAATGGATAATTTTGACTAAGGCCGAAAAAAAAACCAACAATATTGGATTGTTGACCCGAATCTCAAATGGCTCTTAGGTGATTTATGGTTTAAAGAAAAATAGCAAAGAAAAGACCTCGACCCACTATCAAGAATGATAGGAACCTTGGTATATGATGAACCTCGACCCACTATCAAGGATGATAGGAACCTTGGTATATGATGAACGCCACACTATGAAAGTGATAAGTTCGAAAACAAGAAATGGATAGACACCACAAGCTAAGCTTGATAAGTCAAATCAATTCCGTAAGAACAAAAGAATTGGATAACTCACAATTCAAAGATTTCATGTATATTCAGCAAAAAGTCTTTTTCTAAAGCTGATTACATCTATTTATATTGCTAGAACAAGGTAGCCGAATAGTCAAAATTATCCATTCATTGTTAAACTTATTTTTTTATCTATTCTATTTGTTTGGAGCCTTTTATCTATTCTGTTGAAATGAACTTAGCCTTACTCAAGTTCACGATCGGGCAAACACATACGACTCGAATCAATCACGAAACAAGTTCGTATCATTTGGTATCAGAGCAAATGGCCCGAATGACGGTATAGGAAAAACAACAAAGAAAAGACCTCGATCCACTATCAAGAATGATAGGAACCTTGGTATATGATAAACGCCACACTATGAAAGTGATAAGTTTGAAAACAAGAAATGGATAGACGCCACAAGCTAAGCTTGATAAGTCAAATCAATTCCGTAAGAACAAAGAGAATTGGATAACTCACAATTCAAAGATTTCATATATATTCAGCAAAAAGTCTTTTTTCTAAGGCTGATTACATCTATTTATAGTGCTAGAACAAGGTAGCCGAATGGTCAAAAACATCCAACTTAATGTGACATAAAAAATCAAGTCTTTTCTTATGCTTGAACCAAATAACTCCTTATTACTTACTTAAATAAATGAACTAAAAACATATGCAATAATTATCCAGCAACTAGTTTAATTAAAGACGCATAGTTAAATGAACTTAACTCATGCATCAATAAGTAATCCTAGGAACTAGATTAATTAAGAACAACACTTATTAAATAAAGTTCAACAAAAAACACTTATTAATTAAACTAAGATGAGTTGAATAAATGTCCAGCAACTCATTTATTAAACTAATATGCTTAAATGCATGGTTTTGAAATGCAAATTTAACTAACATGAAAGTTACATAATTAAACTAACATGACTTAATTTAATGATGCAAACTTAACTATCATGAAAGTTACATAATGCATGACTTTATTAAATGCATAACACATATTAATGATGTGTAGACTATGACATAATTAAAAACACAAACTAAAATAACTAAAACTTAATAAATCAAAGTCCTTATTTTCCAGCTACCAAATTGACAAACTGGAATTAGAAGCTTCATTTTGCACTTGGGCCCCTCGAGTTTGGGCCAATCACAGTGGCATCGATTTGTGTCGTAACATGATGCGGCCAGGATCGCATCAAAGACTCTACAGTAAATTGACATAAAATCTACACTTCTGTGCATTCCAACCATAACCAAAACATACCTAAAGTTTACACTACACTCAATTTCATCAATATGACACATAACAACACATTCAAACATCAATCAAACATAGCATTCCATGCCACACAACCTACCAAAGTATTTTGCATAAATACACATATATAACCATGCATAACTTTCAACTAATCAAGTGTTGAAATTCATCACATAAAACATTATGGGTCCATGATACTAAAACGAGTAAGAAACATACCCAACCATAGAATTCAACTAGGTATATACCAATAAACCATAAATACATACAAAAGGCACAAATTTGGTTCCGAGTTAAGCTGTTGAGTTGGATGCCTTTTGAACTTTTGATCTACTTTAATATTTGATTGAGACTTGTGCACAAAAACAAAAATAATCGTAGGCTAAGTAATGATTACTCAGTAGTGCTAACATAATTCAAATTCAATTATAAACATGATAGAATTAATTAAACTAAACTAAATAGTACAGATTATATATATTAGAAAAAAACCGAATTATCATCATTATACATATAATCATTAAACCACCAGCGTCTTCACATAGTATTATGTTCAATAGTTAGTCATGCTCGAATCAATGTAATGATTACTTACATATCAAGATTCTAATACACCCTTAGGGTATTTGCATCTGTTTTATCATATCAAAGCCATATCCAAAATTGTCTGGAAAAGAGAGTCAAAATTTGATTATGGGAAAAAAAATAAAATAAAATCTCAATAACCCCCAAAATCCCTTAATCTTCTCTCCTAATTCCCACTACACATCCACTACTTAGAATCCCCCTATTACACAACTCTATCCCAAAATCAGAGCAAAAAATAATACCCTTGCCTGCATAGGGATTCAAACACAAAACCTCCACCATAATAACACACCATTTAACCATCAGACCAGCAAACCCATTTTTGATGTAATTTACCCAACAATCAAATAAAAACCTATTAAATAAGAGTAAGGCCTAATTCATTCAAAACACCAAAATTTGTCCAAGCGAAGGCTTGAACTTGGTACCTCCTAAACATTCCTAAAACACATAACCACTAAAGGTGATAGATATTTGTGTCATATTTTTACAATAATGAAATTAAAAATTTTGGGGCATTACATTTAGTATGAACACTCCTTTGACGACTATTGGGACCTACTTGAGAATAACAACATTTTATTCCCTCAAAAGGAACAATAAAATGGACCCCAGTATGTACATTCACCATGCACTCCAAGATGATAGCCACCTTGCCATGCTCACCATTAATAGACAATAGGACTTCCCCTTTAAATACCCTCTAGATCGAAAGAAAAGGGAGCTTCTTCCCCATTGTCAACCTTGAGATCTTACTTTAATCATATAATTCTCCTAGCCTTCACCGTAGCCTTCTTTCTCTTGTCTGTCTCCGGTTATCTGCCTATTTAGGCAAACCGACCTCATTTGCACCAACACCTTCTCCTCCCTTGTTCAAACTTGTATCAGCATATATATTTATATAAAAATATCAAGTTTAGAGTTTAAATAACATATGCCTTTAAAAATATATTAAATTAAGTTTTTTAAATAATATATTAAATTATTTTTTCACTAAGAGGGCATTTGGTTTGAATTTTCACTTTTCAAATAATTTAATTAGTTGAAATGTGATTCCAACATTTGGTATGAAAAAAAATAGTTTTCTTTCATGGGACTCTAACATTTCCTTTGGAGTTGCTTTCTCACAAATAATGAAAAGTGATTCTGTTAGTGATTGGTGGGGAAGTTACTTTCTCATGTAGATGGAATGTGAAAACAAAAATTGTTAAGATAAAATTAACCTTTATTAACCTTTCTTTTATTAGGGTTTAACATATTAAGTTATTCATCTAAAAAAAGCATAGTTGTTACATATTCTTTTTGTTGCATACATGTTAGTGAAATAAACAGTAATGTAAAATATTTATTTAAATCACACGATCGAACCAGAATAATATAAATATATATATAATCTAAAACATAAAAATTGGAAATAAAAACTGGATCGAAGTTTTATACTCGTAGGTAGGCAAGAAAAATCGACTGGTAGTTGAGGCCTGTTTTCATAGTTTCCTTAAAACAGATTTGCCGCTCCTTTGGTGTTGGAGACACGTTGGTCGACTGTCTCCCAGGATACAACAACGAGATGAGCACAGTAGTAGCACGGTTGCAGTGATCAACGAACTGTAGCCTTGCCGTCGTCTATCAATGAAAATGGTTCAAAAAATATGCAGGGAAAAGATCTCAAAATTTTGGAAAATTCAGCGTATATCTTTTCTTGCAGATTTTTTGGTTTTAAATAAAATTCAAATAAGGCCAAATTGGTCTGGGCATTTCGCGCCGCCCACATTGTACGAGTGCGCCAACTTTGGTGGGTTTGAATTTGCACCCCCTACACACAAGAGAGAGCATTAATTTAGTTATTCAATAACCACTAAGTTGGTTCATACATATAAACATATTCCACACTTGATATCTAACCAATATGGGATTAAGGTTTCCATTTTCCTCAACATAATTAACAAGTAGTTTACTTTGAGCATCAATTTATCATTCATCATTCAACTATTTCGAGCATATGATATACCATTGTAAAGGTCTTATGGGGTAGAATATAAAACCATAATTTTATGATGCAAATCTCCACCTTTATTAATCAAGAATATTCCTCAAAGCTTTCAAAAATCTATTTTTTCCAAAACTTTTGTTATATGATCTTTATGATTTTAATTCATTATATTTTTTATAAGATTTTTTGTAATAAAAAAAAACATGGCTTCAACCTTGAGCGCTCAATCATGAAAACTTTAACACTTTCTTTTTTCTTTTTTCTTTTTTTTAAATACTTGTTTATAACATTAGGAATCGATTATATATAAATATTTATTTTTAATTTCAACATTTTTTTAAAGCTTAATTTGAAAAATAATTTATACGCAATTGATTATGTGGTTTACCATATTTAGGAAGTTGAAGATATTTTTTATATTTATAAATAATTAATTATGTGGTTTATTATATAAAAACATTTATTATAACATTAGAAAAATATTTTCTGTTAACAATATAAATGGTTTAAGTGGCTTACTATATTAACATATTCCTAGCTATATACACAATATATTAATATACTTGAATCTACAAGTATGAGGAAAATTTATACCTTATACATTTTCACAATCTTAAATAAATATGCAAGTTATCTGTTGAACATATTCATGTATCGAATTCGACTACATGTAAGAAAATCATACCTTTTAAAATAATTCAAATATTTATTAATAGTAAAGATTATTGAATAATATTATTAATATTTTTTAATAATAAAAATTATTTAAAAATATTAAAATACATTAGTATTATCTTTTACTTAATAGGATAAGTTTGTAAAGTAACATTATATTCTTAGTAACATGCTAAGTGAATCAAACGTGTTAATGTAATTTTCTCGAAATTTTAAACATAATTTTCAATACATACCCACCATTATAAAATAACTTTCTTAATAATAACATTCTCATAAATCACATTCCAAAAAATTATATTCAATTAAAATCATGTCGATTGAGTATGTAATATCCCAAAAACCGGGTTAGAAGAAATTGAGTTTTGAAACCCAGAGTGGTTATGTTTTGAATTTGAGTTAGAATTTTGACATTTTGATAAGTGAATTTGATTTAGTTTAGTGGTTAAATGTTCTTGTTATATATGTAAGGTTTTGGGTTCGAATCTCATCTCTTGAAATTTTGCTATTTTGACTAAACTCTTATCTTTGGACATATGGGTTATAAGTTATTTTTTATCAAATGGTGATAAGAATGAGCTTGTTGGTTCAATGGTTAAACTTTTGTATACCTTCTAGTCTTGTGTTTAAATCTCTGCGAAAACAATATAAAAATCTTTTTATTTTGCTACCTTGTGAAGTACTTTTGGTTGATTTTCAATTAACCAAAGTCTCTCAACTTCTTTTTTTGCCTGCTACATTCTTTCTATTCTTTTTGTTCGTGATTATCGTTATTTTCTCTTTTATTTTATTTGACAAGTTCTTCCACTGACGATTTTTTGTTTAATCTTTGTGGCATCGATTTTTTTAACTTCCTTGCGTTGTTCATCTGTAATCAGTCGTGTAAGAATTCTCTATCAAATTCCTATGTAAGTTTGTTGTTGGACCATGTTGTAATTCATTTTCAGTGATGAAAACATTGACTTACGTAACTCTTTGTTAGGTGAGGGTCTCAAGTTTAACGTTCTCTCGATGGCTTAAAGTTTGTGAAATTGTAGTTCGATTATCAATAAGTGTGTATTCTAATTTGGGGTTTATGCATCAAAGTTCTTTGACATAGTTTCAGTTTGAATTCTAGTTAGCGCTATGGTTTGATTAATTCATCTGAACAGTCAATTGAATGTTGCTTTAGGTTTCCGGATCACTATGGCTGCTTCTACATCGAATCTGTATTAGTGGGTAATCAAAAACCCAAATCTCTGTAATTTGTGAACGTTGGAAAACATGGCCTTCGATGCCACATGCTCGTGTGTCAGGCCGTGTGGTAGGCCGTGTGTCGAGCGGTGTAGTAGACCATGTAGGTACTGTTTTGGCCAACATAGCCAAGGACACAGGCATGTGTCCAAGCCGTGCTCAAGACTTTTGCATTAGAGACACACGGGCCAAGGACACGGGCATGTGTCCAGGTTATGTAAGAGAATTTGGGGATTAAGTCATACGAGCATGTACTAGGCCGTATGATAGACCGCGTAACACATTGTTTTAGGTCACACTGCCATGTGTCAAGCCATGTGTAATAATAAAGAGGCCACACGGGCGTGTGCTAGGCCGTATGGACCGCACGGGCCATCTACCCAGGCCATGTGGATCCACACAAGCGTATGGGTCAAGATTCTGAAATTTTCCTTAGTGTCGTGATCGTTGTTCAAATTGAACCTAGGCCTTTCATAGGGTCCGTATGATTTGTATTAAGCTATAAACCTTCGTATTTGTTTATCTGTTAGTGTATAATCTTCTATATGTATGCATGTCTATTTTGATATAAGTTAAGTAATGATGACTTGCTAATGTATAATGTACCTCTGTTTAGATTCATTAAGGCATGTGCCTTATCCAGGTACGTTTCACATTCTGTAAGTTTGTTTGTGTACCTCTGTGTCGCTCTGTTGATTAAGAATGTGTGATATCTGAATACGTTAAATTAATTGGCACTAATTTTGATTTTGATTTGTACCCATGCATGTGACTTCATGGAAAATCTGATATGATCTGTTAGGTTGATAAATTTGTTTTACTAAGCATAGACTCCCATGCCTACTGATTCTGTTGTTGTACTATAGTATGACCTAGATGCTTATCACTTTGATTCTGTGTGTACATGCCATGACACATTGCATGGGATTTGAGGTGATGTTAAAGGAGAAAGATTTTGTACTAGCAGTTTAATGATCTACGTATTTAGTGGCTTAACCACATATATTTGATTTGGCAGTTTATCTGCATATTAATAAATAATTGTTGCTAGGCAACCCGGGATAACTATAGTGGTGTGTTTCGGGTGGATGAGTTCGTGGGGGAACTTTAATTTGGTGTGTAGTGGAGTTGAGTAGGATGTTTTCTGAAAAATCTGCATTATCTTTTTCTGTAAATACTGCGTTGGCATAGACTCACATCCGCTGCTCTGTTCTGTTATCTTCAACTCTGTTCTGTTCTATTCTATTTTGTTATGTTCTGTTCTTTTTGTTTTTTTGGACTACCATTATTAAAATATTGTTGATATTTTTATCTGTATCGTTCTAGGTATATGATCTATTCTGTTTTGGTTATATGATCGTTATTAAGTTCTCTGCGTTACTTCGAATTATATGTTGTGTTCTATTGATTTGTATTTGGGGTTGGTTTTACACTGTGCTTTATGGCTTACCCCTTTTGTCTTATTATTGCTTGTTCAGGTAAATCTCTGATTTAGGATCGAATGGTGTATGGAGCTCAGATTATTTTTCTGCTGATGTAAATATGGGGTTTGTAATTTTTTTTCATAACTTGCCTTATTTTTTTTTTGTTTGCTAATCTCGTCAGTAACTGATAATTTCTAATGTGAAACTACAAAATCACTTAAGGAGATAAACGAATTTCGGTTTTCAAGTTAAACCCTAAAAAGATTTTCTATTACACATCAAGTAATAGTTTGAGTGTTTTTTTGAATTATTGTCGAAACCAGATCTCAATGTGTTCGTGTAACCCCTCCAGATTTGGTCTAAACTTCTAGACCGGGTTTGGGGTGTTATAGAGTCTTAGCTCGATTGGAATTAACATTATTGTCAATACATGAGGACATAGGTTCAAGTACATTGAAATACATTATCCTTTTATTTAAGAGTTAAGAATAACTATAAATAATCTTAAACATTTTAATAAAAAGAGCAAATCTAATAAAAATTTATATCTGTGACTATGATTTTATACTGCTAAATGAATTATTAGCACGAGTGAGATAAAAACTTAGGACAGCTGTATCCTAAGTTCAAAATTTTAATCTCATAGTGGAGCCTTTGATATTTTCTAAATTTGTTGGTTTTTTTAATTTTAAAATCAACACTACACATGTATAATTTATTTAATGAACCCAAAAACTTAAAGTATCTCTCTAGGGTCGTTTCTTGACCAGCTAGTGGAGTATCTTCAATCCCCATATGGAAGCTCGGAATCACGTTGAGTTTTATGTGGAGTATCTGGTACTATAGGAACCAGCTAACTTGGCAGCACAAGGACCAAAACATTGTTCAGTTTGCAGAATCGTATTTGGCAGCATTGTGGAATGCTAGACGTGCTTTGGACCGTATCCAGGGTCCTAGTGGGTCGTATTCGACTGCTGGTCAAAACTGGTTTCGGCCGCCTGCTTCCTGGTCTCATGCAATACTGACACTGGTGGGGCTCAACGGTGCCTCTACCTCTTATTTAGAGATTGGACATCTCGTTTACAGCTTGTTTTTTTCTGTTCAACAAGTAGGAACACTAATAAGGTGACTCATTTGTTAGCTTGAGTAGTCTTATGCTATGCGAATCCTTGCAGTTGGGATAGTATACATAATTGCATTTCTCATGTTATCGTTTCGGACGTGTCTTTGTCTTCCACAACTCAGTACTTGGACAATTAGGGTTGGATGTACGAGTAATTCTGTTGGTTTGGGGTTTTAGATGTCCGAACCTGGTTTGCTGGTTTTTTAGCTAAAAAAAATAGATGTATTCAAATTATAATTTAGAAATGAAATAAACTCATTCAAAGGACAACAAATGAAACTATAAAACCTAAAAAGACTTCGAAAAGGAAATAAAGTCGTTACCAAAAGAAAAAAGAAAAGAAATAAAACCTAAAAGGAAATAGGCTATTGACATATTACAAATATATACAAAACCAGAATCAGTATCCATCCTAAACTTGACTCCAAAAATATGAAAATGAAATAAAGCCTAAAATGAAATAGTATATTGACATATTACAAATATATACAAAACCAGAATCAGTATACATCCTCAATTGCCAATTTGACTAATTACTTTTTACAGCATCGAATGCACCGCTTTATGCAAACTTGAGATAGATTAAAGAAAAACCAACATCCTATGAATACAGCAGGGTATCCCCATCCATAACTACTATAACCACCACCATGATCAGCGATAGCATCAATCCTGACCAATAAACTATAACCTACAGCTAAAATGGTTCCTTTCCAAAATTCATCATATAGAACAAGGAATAACAAAAATACTTGAATTACAGCTACAACTTTTTCTCCAGCAAAAAGGGAAAGAGAATACGAAGGGAATATCCAACATCCCACGATTGAAACACTGAGTTTTGATACCTGATGATATGCGATACACACGAACACCATTAAAATGAAAATAATAGTTGAAAATATACGAAGAGTTACAGCTATTGAAAAAGTTGGGGCTATGGAAGACAGTGATTGGTCGAAACACATCGCAAGGAACGCAAGTAATACTTCAAGGGCTGTCCTGAAACCATTGGGAAAAGGTTTAAGCAGGGCTAGTGTTAGGAAATAGGTTACGATAAAGACAACATAGGCTAGAATATAGAAAATTAGGAAATAGGATTCACCCAGGACTGATGTCCCTATACTCCCCGGTGAATCTCTTTCTTCAAGAGGTATATGATGAAATGGCTCTGACGGACTGTCGCCCTGCCAAACACCACCAGGCGGACTAAGACTTGCTTGGTAGGTTGTAGTTAGAAGGAGTCCTAAAATTACTAGTAAGGCATTGCGATCTTGGTCTGAGATATTATCCATATCATGAAATATTAGTAATGATGCTTTTGTCGCAGACGCCATGATTTGTTTCTCCATCTTATGATTGAAGTTTGAAAATACAGGAAAAAAGCAACCACGTAGAATAGTAATGCTTTCTCGACTATTATGTTCTTGTGCAACTTCAAGTGCCGTCAAACCATGTTGATTGGTGTCATACTTATCAGCCTTGCAGTTCAATAGCAATTTGAGCATCTGTTTTATTATTACAATTAGCTAATCACGTCTGTGAAATATAAAAGAATCCGTGTAAATATTAATCGGTAAAGCGGATGAGTCAAACCTCGGGTTGATTATTCCTGGCAGCTATGTGAAGTGCAGTGTTGCCATCTTTGTCTTTTCCGTTCACCACTTCCCGGCAGTAGTCTTTCTTCTTTAGAGTTCTAATTAGAACTTGGAGAACATCCAATCTATTGTTTTCCGTTGCAATATGCAAAGCAGTGCTATTTATGGTTGTAACATCTCGAATACAATCAGGACAAGTCTCAAGAATTTTATCTAAGAGGCCATCGTAGTTTCCAAGTCTACTAATGTAGTGCAATGGAGTCTCACCACTCTTCCCTCTGATACGAACCAGATCTTTATCGATTTCAATGAAACGTAACACCATCTCTTTATGCCCTGCCTGGACGGCAAGGTGAATAGGGCTCAAGCCTCGGTGGAGCTTCCTAGCAAAGGATGGTTTTAAACTCAGAATCTCCATTGCAAACTCAGTACACCCATTCTCTGCAGCAATATGTAATGGAGTATTGACGAACTCCACCTCATCCAAGTTCTTCAAAACATTTCCGTCTCTCTCGATTATTGAATACAAATCACTAACATTTCCTGCTCGAGCAGCTCTTTTCAATCTTGTATCCATGCCAGCACCAGGGATCAAGCGACAATAGGAAAGGAGAAACTGAAAAGAAATTGGAAAGCGAATGTGATCAGTTCGCCCTCCAAACCTTAAATAAATGGTTAATAACTAAAAACGAAAAATGATTTATTAGGACCATTAAAGTCTATTTCAAAATGTGATTGGTTAATAATTGGTGGAAAAGGTCTATATAAAAAAATGAATAACCTTTAGAATATAACTGATATAACTAAAATATCGAAAGATTCAGTTTGAAAAAAAAATATTGAAAAGTAAAACCAATCAGTCTTCTGAACACAAAGCCATGTTAACTTTTTTATATATAATGGATAACATCTCAAACCTTTAAATTTCTTCATTTCTTCGCACTTAAGCTTGTACGATTTCATATTTTTTTTATAATAATAACTATATCAAAGTTGAATTCATAAATCATATTAATTTTTTTAAAGAAGAGATATATTAAATTCTAAAACAACTACTTCTATGCAATATTATAAACATATGTATTTTCATGGGTTAATATATATACTAAAAGAAAATTAATATTCATCATTATTATCTTTATAATTTTATTAAATAGAAAAGATAATACAAATTTGCATTAAGGTAAGAAGGTGTATTTTAAGAAATTTAATATAATGATTAAAGTCTCCTAAAAAAATTGGAAATTTCAAATTTAAATTTCCATGCATTGATATAGAAAAAATAATGTAGAGCTAAGTCAAAATTCTAGTTTCCATATTGAATTTTCCATAGAAGGAAATTAGATCATTCTTACGTGAATTTAGGTATAAATTAAATGCTTGAACTAAATGACAAATCAATTAAAACTAATATATATACACATCACATCATAAATATATATATATTAAAAGGTTGTCTATAAAAATTGGAAGTAACATTTGTGTTGAAATTGTGACATTTTTTTAATCTTTCAAATTTACATAAAATAATTTATTTTGTCATTTAACTTTATAAAAAAATTATTTTAACTTTTTTATCCTATTTCCTAATTTTCTATATTCTAGCCTATTTCCTAACACTAGCCCTGCTTAAACCTTTTCCCAATGGTTTCAGGATAGCCCTTGAAGTAGGGGTGAGCATTCGATCGAATCGAATCAAAAATTTTCGAGTTAATCGAGTTTTCGAATCTTATTTTATCATCCCAACTTTATTTGAAGTTTTCTCAAATCGAGTCGAGTGAGATGGAATTCGAATCGAATCGAATCGAATCGAATATATTTGTTCGAGTTAAATTTTAAAAAATAATTTTGGGTCCTTGTAACCACTATCACCCATCGTAATAAAATTTGTCCACCTTAATCAAATTTTTTATTAACTTTCTTCACCTCATAATTTATTTATTAATTTTTTATATATTGGTTAGCTTCTTTGCTTGTTTAGTTGTTTCAATTATCTTCAGATTCTTGTCACTATATATTTTAGAATTAAAAAATATATTAAATGTAAAAATATGATTTTTTTAATAAAAATTATTTTAAAAATAAAATGTGAAATTGATACCAATATAAAATTTTAACACAAATATTTTATGGCATAATTAATAGTTCAATTTTAATATAAATATTCAACATGATTAAACAATTCAATAATATAAATAATATAAAATGTGAAATTTAATTTAATAATATAAATAGTAGATATAAATAAAATTATTACTATTTATGTTTAGTAATTTTTTTTTGGATAATTTTAATTTTTTATTTGAGAGTAAAGGGTGAGAAGTAAAAGTTTAGGGGGAAAATAAAAAGTTTTGGGGAATAAAAGTTTGAGGGAAAGTAAATAGGGGGAGTAAAATTTTGGAGGGAAAATATTAAAAAAAATTGGAGGGGGGAGGGTTTGGGGTAGATGAGAGGTGGGATGGGAATGGAATAAAAGTTTTAGGGGAAAAGTGGGAGGGAGTAAAAATTTTGGGGGAAAATAAAAGGTTTTGAGGGGTTTTGGGTGTAAACTTTTGAGAAAAAGTAAATGGGAGAGTAAAATTTTGGTGGGAAATGAATTTTGGGTAGATTGGGGGGTTGGGAGGGGAGGGGAGTAAAAATTTTGGGGGGAAAGTGGAAAGGAGTAAAAGTTTTTGGGGGAAAAGTATAAAGGTTTGAGAGTTTGGGGTAAAAATGTAAAATATTATAGTTTGATATTCGAATTATTCGAATTATTCGAGTTATTCGTATTTGAAAACTCAACTCGATTCGAACTCGAAATTTGAAAAAAAAATTCGAGTTGATTCGAATAACTTGATTAACTCGAATAACTCGATTCGTTTAACTCAAAACTCGAATTTTTTTCGATTTTTTTGAGTTGAATCGAGTTTTGCTCACCCCTACCTTGAAGTATTACTTGCGTTCCTTGCGATGTGTTTCAACCAATCACTGTTTTCCATAGCCTCGACTTTTTCAATAGTTGTAACTAAAGGTGATCATGGGCCGGGCAGGGTAAGGTTCGGGTCGGGCCTAAAAAAATTTCGGCCCGTGTTCTAGGTCCTGGTCTAGTCGACCCGAAATATGGGCCTGAAATTTTGTCCAAGCCCGGCTTGGGAAAAAATTCCTAAGCCCAAGCCCGGCCTATTTTTTAATAAACACTAAAAATTTATTTTAAAAATAAAAAATATTTTAAAATAAAAAAGTAAAAAATATATAACAAATATATATTCGGGCCGGGCCTGGGCCAAAAAAGTGGTACCCGAAGCCCAGCCCGTTTTCTAAACGGGTCTCTTTTTTTTTCCAAACTCATATTTCGGGCCTATATTTTTACCCGAACCCTCCCATATTTCGGGCGGATTGTCGGGCTGGGTCAGGTCGCCCGGCCCATGATCACCTCTAACCTGTAACTCTTCGTATATTTTCAACTATTATTTTCATTTTAATGGTGTTCGTGTGTATCGCATATTATCAGGTGTCAAAACTCAGTGTTTCAATTGTGGGATGTTGGTTCGTATTCTCTTTCCCTTTCTGCTGGAGAAAAAGTTGTAGCTGTAATTCAAGTATTTTTGTTATTCCTTGTTCTATATGATGAATTTTGGAAAGGAACCATTTTAGTTGTAAGTTATAGTTTATTTGTCAGAATTGATGCTATCACTGATCATGGTGGTGGTTATAGTAGTTATGGATGGGGATACCTTGCTGTATTCATAGGATGTTGGTTATTCTTTAATCTATCTCAATTGTCAACAATTAATTATAATTTTTTAATTTAAAATTTAAAAAAATTAAAAAATTATTAAAATATATAAAAATTATAAAAAATATTTTTATTTTTTAAAAATTAACTAATAGCTAATGTGGCATTCATGTAAATTGTAATGTCAATAAAGCTAATAAATGTTAATTTTTAAATTAAATAAATGATTAAAATATTTTTGTAATTGAATGACAATAAATTATTATAGCTTTAAAATCTGTGGATGTCAGGGCACTGGGGAATGTTGCTTAGAGCTGCCTCTTTGGGTCCTTGTTGTGGACCAATGTTTGGAAGCGTAGTGACTCCTTTACGTTTGAGGATGGGTTTGGATGGACGATTGGGTGTGGTGCGGTGCGGTGCGGTGCGTTTAGCTTATTTTTTGTCTCACACTACAGTATCGCTATAGTATCTAATTTCACCGCCATCGCTGTTTTACACTAACAGCAGGTAACCGCACCGCCAATCCAAACTCACCCTAAGTGGTACTCAAATGATCAAACGGTTGCCCGCGGGATAAGCTTAGCAGTGCAGATCAGGGATTTAAATTGCGGTCGCGGTCGCGTTTTCGGTCGCGTCACGTTTGTCGCGGTCGCGGACATAACGGACGCTATTGCGGTCACTGCGGGTATCGCGGTCGTGAATTTTTTTCAAATTCGCACAACTTACTGTAAAACATAGTAATTATAATTATAATTATAAAAAGTCACTTTTAATGATTTTTAGAGTGTTTTCTAACACTTATGAACCTTTATTAATATGACATGAGAACACAACTTTTATAATCATTAATTATTCTTATATTTATTTACGAATTTTCTAAGAATGTTATATTAACTAATAACAAAGTAAAAAAAAAGAAATATTAAACATTTATCATATTTAATAAGTTTGAAAGTTTTTATAAATAAAAGAATTGAGAATTCATACATGAGAGATGTCTTCAATATTTCTTGACAGCTTTGAAGATGGTGAAGATATAAATACGCTGCAAAAAGAAAAAAAGAATAGATAAATTAATGAATAGATTCTCATTAATTATTCCTATTTCCTACCACTTATTCTCATCTCATTCTACTTTCATATATAATTTAACATGCTTCGATTCTTCATTATCTTTTCATAAAATATACTTCATTCATTTATCTAAAGATATATATTATTTTAAATGTTTTAATATCATCAAAATTAAGAACAATAACAAATGATTTCTTTAAAAAAAACATACCTTACAAATAATGATAGTGGCACGATTTAGTTTTCACCAATTAGTGGAATGACGAGGAAGATCAAATCCTTCACCTTCACTTTGGGAGCGTTCTTGACTTGATTCTCTTGGCCTTTGTCCAAAAATATATCCAAAAAAAAGCAACATTTTCACCTTGGTTTTCATTCAATTGATATGGAGGATATATTTGAGGAGGAGGATACATGAAAGGTGGAGGTGGGTGATACATTGGTGGAGGAGGATACATTTGAGGCTGGTATGGCACACCATAATTAGGAAATGGTGGATAATAACCATATGGTTGTGGATAACCATGTGAAGGTTGTTCTGGTGGATAAAAACCTTGAGTGCTAGTAGATGAATCACTATACCCAAGGTTACTAGAACTCGATCTCCTACCACTACCAGATGAAGAGCCTATAGAAGTATGCTTCTTGCCTTTTCCCTTTGATGGAGCTCTAGGTTCACTTCTATCTCTCCTAGGTTCAGGAAACATATTTCCATCAAACTCTGATCTGTCACGAAAATGTCCACCAGTGGTACCACCCTCATATTCTCCTCCATACTGACTAGAAGACCTAATTTCACCTCTATCACCACTATATCCGTCATCCTCATCAATTGGACTTAAACCACCACTATCGGGTCCATCGCCACTCTGACTTGGAGTTGAACTAGAACTTGAATGAGACAAAATTTGTTGTTGCGATTGATCAACATCCATTTCATCATCAGAGGTATCCACAGGCAACACACCGGCATTTTCACCATCTAACAATGGATTCTCTTTCTCATGAAGCCATTCTGATAGTGGATCAACATCTTCAAAGATATAATCAAGGCTGATAGGATTAAAACTAACATTTATATCATCAGTGCTCATTCTTTGTTGATGCCTCATCTTAAGCCTCATATTATAATAGGTAAACACTAGTTTTTCAAGTTTTTTATGCTTTAACCTATTTCTTGCCTTGGTGTGAATATAACTAAATGTGCTCCAATTTCGTTCGCAATTTGATGCTGAAGTTGTTTGACTAAGCACTTTAATTGCTAATTTTTGTAATTCGGGAACACATGTGCCATATATCATCCACCACTCAGCTGCATAATATTATTTAAATTTCAAAATAACTTTAAAATGTACAATATAATTAAATAATATAAATTAAATTAAATAATTTAATTAACTGTTTACCCGGATTCATTTGCTTCCAAGCTCTTTGTGCTTGTGGAGTACCGAATGTCTCATGTTTATCTCTAAATAATAACAACTGCATAAATAAAAGATAGAGTAAAAATAAAAATAAAAATTCTATTTCAAATTATTTAACTAAGTTACAAATAATAGTAGTTGAATCTAACCTGATTAACCATTCTGACTTGAGTATCCATAGAAGGTTCTAATCTTTCAATTACTGATCGTGTACCTTCTAATGTTTCTATTAATACATTCTCAGAATGCTCCACCCCAAATTGAAATTGAGGGTTGAGAAAATAACCTAAGTATAATTTATAAGAATATCATCAAATAATAATAATCTAAAGCTTAAAATAATAAAATATAAAAATAGTTCTTAATTATATGAAATATTTTATCTTACCAGCTGAATGCAAGTCGGAATGCATAAAATTCCATCTATTGTCAATAATCTTTTCATACTCTGTGAAATATCGACAATTTTGTTGAATTGCTCGTTTAGCCCTATCAATAGCCTCATAAATAAAGCCCATCGTTGGTTTTCATCGCTATCCACAAGTCTCAATACTCTTACTAAGGGCTCATAAACTTTTATGAGGTCATTGGCTTTTTTCCAAAAATCTTTTCCCAAAACAATTTTTTTGGCTTCATAAGCAGGCCCTGACTTTTGATTTCCCCATTTTGATTCTTTAAATTCCTATATATTCATAAGAAAAATTTTAAAATAATATAATTTAAATTATTTGGAACTAATAAAATCACTAAAGGTTACTATATTTAAGTAATTATATTAACTAATTATAAAATACTGACCTTTGAATTAAACATTTCTCTCAAACCTTGCTTTTGTCTTGTTATCTCTTCAAGTTGAATGAAATGAGTTGCAAATCGAGTAAGAGCGGGTCGAAGTATTTGTTTCCCTTGTGTATACTTCTTCATCAAATCAACAGTCCAAATGTGATTGTATATAAAGCAAGTCACTTTCTTTGCCTCATCTAACACTTTTGCTACACTGGGCTTTTTCCCAATATCTTCAAGGCATAAATCTAAACAGTGAGCTGCACATGAGGTCCAATATAGATGTTGTCTTTTCAACATTAACTTTTTTCCAGCAGCTTTCATTGCTGCCTCATTATCAGTCACTATTTGGACAATGTAATTTTCTCCAATTTCTTCTACAACTGAATCTAACAAACGGTAGTAGAATTCAGCATCTCTACTACGGACACTTGAGACCTCTACCGATTTCCAAAAAATGGTTCCTTTACTGCAATAAACAAGGAAATTAATGATGTGCATTTGATTCAAACTGTTGGTCCAACCATCACACATTAGAGTTGCACCCAATTCTTTCCAATGAGTCTTTAGTACATTTACCCAATCATGAACTCGTTGATACTCTGACTCCAAATACACATCTGAAACCTCATAAGGTGTTGGGAGCTTTACACCTTGTCCAACTTCTGTTGCCACTTGAATTAAGTTATACAACCATGGAGAGCTTGCTAATTGAAAAGGAAGTCTTTCATATATTATAAATTTAGATACCGCTTCACCTATCTTCCTTCGAAAACTCTTTAAAAAAGAGTCATTGACCTTTGGTTGCTTTGAACTTTTGCTTCTAACCAATTCAGGTATAGCTCCACTTAAGGTAAACTCAGACTCACCTGGAATAGATTTACTTGTTCTTTCTCTATTATGTTCTCTAGCTGATCCATGAGAAGATCGCCCTTCTTCATAAATGTTATCCCAACCACCAGTACTTCGTCTGAATTCTTCCCTTCTATGCCACTCATGTTGTGATTGGATACTTTCTCGAGTTGCTTGCCTTATAGCAGAAACCTCATCAATGAATCCCTCATGCTCATCCTCCTCTTCTGTTAATTGAGATAAGAATTCATCTTTTCTCCTCTTTTTGTCTATTTTCTTTGTGTTGCTTTCTTTTAGTACATTCATCATACTTTCTCTAATGACACCTGTTAATAAAATAAAAATAATTCACACTTTATATTATTATCAATTATATATAATCTTTATTGATAAATTTACAATAACATTTAATAATAATAATAAAGTATCACATACCAGTAACATTAGGGCATGGTGCAACATTGCCGGTTTTATGAGCAATGTGCTCTTTAAATCGTGTTATTCCTCCTTTCACAACTTTACCACAAAGTTTACATACGATACTTCCTCTCGCATTTGGCACTAGAGTTCCAAAGTGCCAACCTATATCATTACTTGGTGCACCCTCCAATCCTTTAGTCGGGAACTCTTCACGTGGTGGCATGCTTTATTTTTATTTATATAAGAAACATAAAATTATATTTAGAAATATAAGCAACTCATTACTTATATAGTTATATTATCAACAATATAATACCAAAAAAGTAAACAAAATTTAAAGCTAAAGTAAAGACCTAATATTATAGAAATAAATAAATAAATATTGTGTAAAAAATTTAATAATAATAATAATAATGGTAATAAATAATAATAATAATAATAATAATCATGATGATGATGATGATGATGGTATTAATAATAATAATAACAATAATAAAATCTTAAAATTAAAAATTATATGAAAGGATATACTATATAGATAAATAAAATGATATAATAAAATAAATGTATTTAAAATATTTAGGTAAATAAATATGAAAAGAAATATAATTGAAATAATAATGCAAAACTAATTAAATTTTAATAATATGGTAATAATAACAAGTAAATAAATAATAAATAAAAAAGGAAAAATAATAATAGTAATAGTAATATTAAATTAATTAATTTAATAATAAAATAGCAAAAATAACAAAAATGGACTAAATCGAACTTAAAACATAAATTTGCGGCAAATCCGAAATAAATAAAAAGAAAAAGGACCAAATTGAATGCACAAATAACAAAAATGGATCAAATGGGAAATAATCCCCATCCTTCAAAACGCACAGCTTCAAGGTGGACCAAATTGAAATACGAAATAAATTATAGGACAAAATTAAAAAGAAATAAGTTTGATTGTAAATAATAAAAAATAGGAAGGGCTAAAAGCGCAATTAACCCTTCTGTTAAAAACACGCGGATCCTAGGAAACGGGTCGGGTAAGTGCGCGGGTTAGGCCGAAACGGCGTCGTTTTGGTGCCAGAGTGGCCTGCCCAAAACGGCGTCGTTCTGAAGGCCTATTTAAATGAAAAAATTTTCAGAATCTTCATTTCAGCCATTCTTCAAATAATTTTTTGCCTTTTTCTCTCAATTATCTTTCTTCTCTGCCGTTGCCCAGAATCCGGCCATTGGCCACCGTGGCAGCCGCCGATCACCAGCGACGGCGCCGCCGTGCACGGTGGTCGGAAATCGCCGAAAACATTTTAACCCCCCTTTTTTTTGTGTAGAATATAGATCTAGGGATAAAAATATCAAAAAATCACTCTATGTTGCAGATTCAAGACATGCAAGTACTTTATTGGGTTAGTTTTCTCTACTAACTTGATCTATTGCTTTGCTTGCTGCCTGTGCCCTGTGGCTGTGTTTTTTGCCTTGCCGAAATATGGAGAATGAAGAAATATATTTTGCCTTTTCGTTTGCTTGTGATTCTGTGAAATGTGAGTTTGTGAGTCTGACTTACTGAGTACTGCCTTGTATTGTGTTGTGTGAGTGAGTTTTGATTTTTTTAATCGACTTTCAGATTCAGTCTTTTTACTTTACTTTGTTTTGATTGCAGGTTGAGAGGGAATATATTCCCTTGTCTTTTGTTTTATTATGAAGTACAATTATTCAGTCTTTCTTCTCACTTTTCACTATTCACTTCAATATTTCATTCACCAGAATCATCATCCATGTCCATCTACAGCACTTGATTTTTTTTTTAATTTACGGAAACGGAAAATAACGGGAATAGCGGCCCGTTATTGCCGCAATTGTCCGTTATCCGTTAAATTGCGGCCGCTATCCACCGTTATCGGTGTGAATCCGCTTCCCTCCGTTATTTTCAGCAATAGCGGTTTCGGTCGGCGACGCTACCGCTATATAACGGCCGTTATTCTAAAAACGTTCCGTTATTTGAATCCCTGGTGCAGATTACTCGGGCATGTAGCAGTGACGGTGTTTGGAGATCAACTTGCACCAGAGAAGTGCTGAATATAGCGAGGAAGAAGCCGCTATTTTCGTGGATTAAGGTTAATCGATGGGTCCTTGTGGCGTGAACCAATGATGGCAGCAGCTGAGGGGCTGCTTCGCCAAAGTAACAGGCTTTGGATCAGGAGCTTCCTTCGAAATATTGGTCATGCATTTGTAACTCAAGCCGAATTATAGGGTATGTATTAAGGTTTGTTGTTGGCATGGACTATGGGGTTTCGTAAAGTGATCTTGGAGGCTGATAACCTGGCAGCTGTGAATTTTCTCAAGAGCGACTCGGGTCAGGGGTATCTTTCGCCTTTTCTGAACTTTATTCGAGAGCTTTTGCGAGGGGATTGGGAGGTGGAAATCAAGCATGTGTATAGTGAGGAAACCAATATGTCGATCACTTTGCTAGTTTGGCATTGGGTTGGCCACCTGGTTTTCATATTCTTGAAAAGTCGCCATCATCATTGAAACAACAGTTGTTTGCTGATAAGATGGGAATCACAGTTCCAAGACTTTGTCCTGTTATTTCTTAGGTTTTGCCCACTTCTTTCTACCAAATAAACCTTACATCAAATTTATAAAAATATTTAAAAAAATATTTTTGAAGGCATCTAATGAATATGTTGAAGGACAAGAAGATTAATTAATCGCTTGTTGGTTGTACTAAATTCACTTTTAACTCATTTTATATTTCTAGTAATAAAATATTTCATTTAGTATATTAAAATAAATTTAACATAATATTCCAAATATTATTGTAATTTATAAAAGAAGCAAACATTATTTTTTACTCGAAAAAATTATAAGAGTATTCTTCTTTTTTAAATCTTTACTTATAATATTTTATGGAATTCTTTTATAATAATGTACAAGCATAAATCTTTAATTTTTAATTAACAAATTCAACCTGTGCATGTCATCAATAAAAAAAAAGTAATATATCATATACACAAGCATTTAAGAAAGAATCCTATGTGAAATCTTAAAATTGCCACAAGTGGGTACTCTCATTTGAGCACTTACTGGTTGACATGTCATCGCTATTAATACTAAAATAATGAATAATAGGGATTAAAGGTATTTTTAAAAAAATTAAATTTTAAAAAATGAGTGCTTCTCTCTATGAAAGTGATAGGGATAAGATTCGTCTAATTTAAGATCGCTCCACAAAGAAAGTTCATCTTCAGGATCAAGAAGGTGACCCAAATGTTGTAATGATAGCCGCTCTAATTTCCTCCATTATCATGGAGAAGAAAGATTGATTGGAAAAGGCCTAGCGGATTCAAAGAAGGGGAGTAATGTTTCGGTTTTGGGAGTGGAGGAGGATTTTGATTTTGTCGAAGGGGATATAACAAGATCGATCATCAATGGCATTCTTGCAATTGTTTTTTTTTTTAAAAAAGGGTTCAAAATCTCTTGGCTAAAGATATGGCTAATACTACAGTGATTAACCTGTTAGATCGAAACATGGACATGCGGCTTTGCATAATGGGGTTTCAATTCTTTGGAGGCTTTCTAAGCCGTTCCAACTCATGGATATTGAGAATTGTTACTTTTTAGCTAAGTTTCAGAATGGTGATGGTTTTGAAACTATTAGGAATCATGAAATTGGTCTCAATTTATCCCATGTTGAAAGTGGTGTTTCTTACATTCAGATGCGGCGGTTAAGTAGGGAGCAGGACTTTTTTTTGCAGGGGGAGTGTTAAGAGATCAAAATAGAGAATGGATCCTTGGGTATAACTATTATTTGGAGGAATGTTTAGTGTTTAATGCAGAATTATTGGAGATTTTGGATGATTTGATTTTATGTCAGAAGCGAGATTTGGAAAGAGTGGTGATACACACTGATAGCTCAGAGGTGATTATAGATATTCAAAATCAGAATTTGATTGGCTCAAATTCAGCCTTGGTAAGAAAATTTTCTCAAGTTCTACATGGTTTTGGGAAATGGCATCTACGACATGTTCCTAGGAAAGATAATAAAGTTATGGACTTTTTAGCCAAAATGTCGTCTACCTGAAAGGAGAGTATTCAAGTGCTTGATAAAGTGTCTATAGAGGTGGTAGATGTTTTGAATATTAATACAGCTAACTTCGGTTTCTTTGCTTAGTACTTTGATGTAATTGTTTGGGTTTTTACTCACTAAAAAGAAAAGATAATATGTTAATATTTTATTTTTTTATTTCTATCTTTTTTATAAATTTAGTTTTTTTAAAACAAAAATTCATATTTGTATAAAAAGAAATGGAGAAAGGAATGTATTTCAAACTATATACTAACATTTTAAATTCATATTTCTAACGTTTTTTTAATTTGGTTTTCTAAATTTTAATTTTACTTAAAAAATTCAAAATTTGATTTCTTAGATTAATATTACTTATTATTTTAAAGATATTTTATGTGTCAAATATTATAATTTTTTAATTAATTTTAATATCAATTATAATTTTCTTAAAATTTAATTTATTAAGCGTAATGTGTTAAATTCGTAATCATATATTATTTATAGAATTTTAAAAATTGTACAAAATTTATTCAAACTAATTTAATACAATTTAATTATTAAATACAATAACTTTGTGCATTGTGCAGGTATAAAAACTAATATTTTACCATTGTACACACGTCGAGAAAATAGATTGTCTGTTTACGTGAGTGGTTTTGCCTTTAATATCGGTAAAATTAGTTTACATCTCATACCTGCATAGGTTCAGTGTATTTAATCTCAGAAATATATTTAATAAAGTCATTTTTTAATAAATAGACTTATATTTAATATAGTTTTGAAATTAAAAATACTAATTGCTAACTAATATTTAAAGAAAAATATTTACAAAAATTGCGATAGTATTTTAAAAAACCTTTTTGTTTGTATGTTAAACAGTTTAAATTTGATCTCAAATATATTTTCTTTTTATCATGTTTTAGAAATTTGTAAATTTTACATATTTTTAATTGAAAATATTTGTTTAAACAATTTATAATAGTATTGTATGCAATCAATTCGTAGTATAGTTTGTAATTTAAAACCATATATTATGATATGTTATACTATACATTATCAATTTATAAACTATATATTGGGAATTGACTCGTATATGCAATGAGATAGTAAAAGTGGAGAAGAACAAACACAACTATTTTATGTGAAAAATCTTCAAAGATGAAAAAACTGCGGGTAAAAGAAGTTTCGGTTTTTCACTAAATGAATAAACAAATGAGAGTATAATATGGAGAAATAACCTAGATGTACAACTTGTACATTACTAAAAACCCCGAATATAAAGCTCAAAATCTCAAAGAGTAAACCGGTAAACAAAACCCTAAATCTCATAAAATACTCACAAAAGGGGTATAAAATACGCTCCATAATTACCATGAAAAACTCTCACAAAAACTCATATATATGTAACTATATCTTGTTGCTCTAAAAAAAATCTTTGCTGATTGGCCTATCAAAACATGGGTTTAAAATAGGCCAAATTTAGAGTTCTAATTATACTTCAAATATTCATAAAGTAATCAGAGTTGATGCAATCCGGCTCAGTAGGTTGAGTCGAGTCGTCTTAATTGCCCGATCGTCGACGAGAAAGTATCGCTCCAAAATAATAGTTGGTTTGTAATCGGCTAAATATGAAGTAAAGTGATGGAAAAAAGGTTCAAAAATAGGTTAAGTTTGATATGGATAGGTTCGGCTAACAATAAAAATATGATAGATAATTTGATGGATAGATGGAATGGAAATTCGGACTTAAGCGTCAAGAATGATCCAACACTATAGAGAGTGTCGTCCCGAGACTTATATTGCTTAAGGTGATTGATGGAAATAGAAAGATGGACCTCGACCCGTTACTTAGAAAAGTAGGAATCCAAGGTATAAAAAGATGGACGAACGCTACACCAAGATTGGTGATAAGTTTGGAAGGAGTTCGGTTGACGCCACTAGCACGCTAGATAAGTCAATTCGAGACTCACACGAAATATGAGAGGGAGAACCTCACAAGAACAATAGTTCATTAATAAATTTGGCAAAAGTCCTTTTACAATGAAAATAAACAACTATTTATAGCCTATGCACTAGCTAGCCGAATGGTCACAAATAAGTCTTTAGAAACTAAGTAAAATTCAGCTAGAATAAGCTGGAAAATTCCAGAATAAAAACCATTAAAATCCTTAGCAAGATTCGACTGAATGGAGTCTAAAAGACAGCTTCTAGAATGGGCAAATGAACCTGGAAAGATCAATGGTGCATGGCAGCAGCTAGGTTCGGCTAATTGAGCTTAAATGAGCTCATTAAAATGCAATTCTTGGCTGCAAAGATACCAGCATTAAAGGAGGACATGAACAACCTTGAAAGTGTGAAAAGTCAGCTTCTAGATTGAGCAATAATCTTGGAAAGATGAATGCTTGAGGGAGGCTAATGGCCATGTCCATATTCAGCCACTTGGGACACCAATGGGCAGCTTAATGATGAAGAAAAATTCAGCTGGATGAATTTGGCTGTAGGGAGGTGAATGACTTTGTCTAAATTCGGCCAAAGCTTTAAGGGCACCTCCAATAGATGCCTCTTGGTCGAATGATCACCTAGGAGATTCAAAGGATCAGCAAAATTCATGTAACTAAACATGCATGCATTCTTGCATTCATTGTAACTTGTTGTTCATGCATTTAGCTCCTTCATTAATGTGTTTTTAATTTGGTAGTCACTCCTTGGCCGAATAGGTGCTTGGGGAAGTGAACAATTAGCTCAAGATTCTTTGAAGATGGCCATGCATGTACCGTCCAATTCTTTGAACCTAATGTGCATGAATCTTGATTAAATGCACCCCAAATTCGGCTCACCTACAAGAACAAATGAACCAAAATTAATTCACATAAAATTCAGCTGAACATGCATTAATATAATTTTAGACACACTAATTAATGAGCTGTAATAATACTTTCTAATTTATTTTAAATAATTAATTTATTCTAGTAAGTAAATTTAGTGAGCAAAAGAAAATCTAATAACGAGATCAATGAGCTAAATTGAGCTCGTGTGAGCTGACTTGAGCTCAAATGAGTTGAACCACATGGAAAGTAGTTTGATTGAGCTGAAAATGAGCTTCTCGAGCTATGTTTGAGCTGGGTCGAGCTTGCAAGGATGGCAAGCCTCACTTTGTAAGCTAAACTACGGGCATTCCTGGCTAGGATCGTATCAAGAGTTTAACTAGAAAAAGATAATAGAGTTTAATGGGGAGAAGAATACAAGGTTCACCCCACACCATATATTATGATATAATATTATTTATATAGTCTGTTAATAAAGTGTTTAGAAATGGGGTTAATTATTAATTTACATTATTTTACCATCAACGATTCTAGTATGTAGTAAATATGTAAATTAGAAAGGCATTTTAAATAATATATAAATTTTATAATATCATATATAATATTACAAATATATTTGATTTCAAAATATAATGTTACCATATATACGGTAATATAATGCACTATTTACTGACATCTTATCAGAAAATTTAATGGTATTATAATTCCAATTAAGAGGGATCAATATCGCAAATGCAAAAGCTTTAATAAATGACTTATTTAGAATGTCTAATAAATTGACAGTTTAAATTAAAAATGATACACTATAGATACAAAATAAAAATTAATCTTAATTTCAAAATGGGATTCATGGTATGAATTATGTCACTTGTCACATAAAGAACTCATCATTAACTAAGAATTCCTAAATGCATGAATACTTTAGTTTAGATAATACTAGTTTCTTTTTCAGTGTATGTATGGGTATTTTTATTTGTATAAATTAAATTTATTTCTTAATAATTTGTTACAAAATTTAACATTTCAAAACTACTATTATTAAGAAAGTAAAAACAAAATAATTTAAATTTTTAGAATCTTTATAATTTGTATTATGATCAAGCTTAGGAATTTAAAATAAATTTTAATTAATTATTATTTATGACAATATATTCAAAGTCAAATGATGTTGATAGATTATTTTAAATTTTTAAAGATAAAAAATAAATTTTTATTTTTTAAAAACATTATATAAAAGTATAATATTAATTTGAAATTAATAAACTTTAATAGTAACTTTTTTATATGAGCATTAACGTATATTAATATTGTTTATTTATGGATTATAAAACGTTTTGTAATGATACTTAATTTATTTTTAGGCGATTATAAACGTATAAATTTGAACAATGTTATGTAAATATTAAATTTTGATAAAACAATGTTCCTTTATTATTTATTCTAATTAGGTTTATTAAACGTTATGTATTAGAAAATTATTTAATTTATTTATTTAAAAATGAAAAGAAATATAGCTTTTTAATATGTATTATTAGATTTAATTTAATTTACATGTAATATTTGAAAATAAATGCAGTTATTTTAAAATATATATTAGTTAGATTAGTAATGTTTAGTAAAAATTACAAAGTACTGTTTTTAATGTTTATTAGTTAAATATTTAAATATAATATATTAGTTTTCGCACGGGTTTCTATGTGTTTTATAAAAAAATTATTTAAATAATAACATATTAAATAAAATTATTGATAAAATAACATTTAAAAAATATAAATAAACTAAAAAATATACTTATGTTTTTGAAAGATAATATATTTGCTAATAATTATGAATATAATTTGAAAAATAAAATTACTATAATAAAGTTTAAAATATTTTTTATTTTTAATAATTAATATTAGAAATTATATATATCTAATACAATTTAATTTTAAAAATAAATTTTTAAATAATTTATTTTGGTACAAAATAAAGTTTTTTTTAAGATAATACAAAATAAAGTTTTAAATATCTTAAATATAGTAAAAACTTGTCAATTGAGTCTTAACTCGATTAGCATAGACATTATTGTCAATGTAGAAAGACGTAAATTCGATTTACGTTAAAACGCATTATGCTCCTATTTATAGATTGAGGAAGGGCTTCCTCTATAACTATGAGTAATTCTACTTACATTATGTAAAATTATTAATTGCAATTGAAATTGGAAAGAGAAGCTAACTATAAAAAATTACGTATAGTGAGAAGCCAAAAAGGGAGGGATTTAATAAACGATGTCAGCCTAAAATAATTAGGTTTTTATTTTAATCTTAACCATGTATTAATTTGCAAAATGGTGTAAAATTAATTAGTTTTATATAATATAAGTAGATTCCTTCCAGATATATATATTAAGTACTAAGATCACATAGATTAAAATATTTTGTTAATTTCACAAAAGTTTGATTTTATTAAAAAAAGGAAAAAAAACCTCCATAAGTAATTGGAAATATATAGAGACTAAAATAAATAATATTATTACGCAATTTATTTAATTAAGAAAAATATATATCTATAGGACCTAAATTAGTAAATAGAGAAGGCGAGAGGCCTTGTAAAAAATACAAAACAAAAGGGTTTATGTTACAAATAACCTCCATTTATCTTCTAGATATAAAGTTATGCATGTTGTCAATATTTTAACTTTGCCAACAAAATATTATTATTATTTTTTAAGAAACATTATTTTAAGGTGTTTGATAAATTATTGAATATTTAAAATTTCTGGATATTTGAAATATGTTTGATACTTTTATTAATTTTTTAGCTAAAACAAAATTTACAGCAACAAAAAAATGTTAAATATGATAAATGGGTTTATGTTAAATATGATAAATAGAAAATCACTTATCACTTAATGTTAAAAATGTTAAATTGATTATATTCTTAAAAAAATAAATTGTCTCTTTTCAGAAAAAAAGAGATATCAAAACTATTATATTTATTTTTATGAAAAATTATATTACATAAAATTCTATATTAATATTAATAAGATTAAATTTAATAGATAAATAATTAAGAAACAAGATTAATTTTAGCAAACAACATTATTATATTTAGTATTTAATTTCATTAATCTACTAAACAATTTTTAATATCAACTTAGTATTATTCAATATTTATTTTTTTAATTTATCATCCTAGTGTTTATATATGATTATTATCTTTATAATTTATTAAATAAAAAGAAAATACAAATTTGAATTAATAGAAGGAGTATTTTAAGAAAATTAATAATGATGTGGAACAACACGGTCAAAATTCAAGGCTATATTGAATTTTCGGTGGAAAGAACTTACAGCTTTATACGTGATATAAGGTTCAAGAAATTCATCTCCCAAACTAAATCAATTAAAAAAGGATTAATTTACTGTTATATTGGTATAAGTTTTTACCCAATACCTAAAATATTATGTTATAAATCAAAATTTAACTCTTAATATTTATATTTTTTATCAATTTAATTTTTATTTTTTTGAGTTAAAATAGAGTCATACGATTTTTAATGGAAATGATGACAAAAACAATTTAAAAAAAAATGTTAGCATAAGAACCTGTATAGTAATTCATATGTACTTCATGCTATTATGACACTATATATCTTATATGTTACATTAATAAATTTAAAAATTATAAAAATATTCAAAAATTTAAAATTAAAATTCAAGAAAAAATATAAAAAGTTCATAAAAATAAATAATATTAGCATGAAGTATAAATAGGTTGTCATGTAGGTTGAAATATTTTAAAATTTAACATTTTAGTTAATACTTTCGTTATAAAAAAAACAACAATTCGATTTTATTAAAGGTTGATTATCAATTTTAACTCTTTTTAAAAAATTAAAAATTTAATTTAATTAAAAATAAGAATCAAATTAATAAATTGTAAAGATTAAAGATTAAATTGTTGATCCACCTTAAAAAAACTTCAACGAATAAAAATAGCTCAGATGGTACTCCTCTCTATTTTGACTTTTTTATTTTACTTAAAATAAAAGTAAAAGAAATAAATTAAATATTCGTTTATTCCCTCTCCATATTTGTTCTTCCATCTCCACCCCCTATTTGGAATCTTTTCTTTCATCCTAGTAAAATCAAATTCTCACATTTATTGTGATTTAATCAAGTAGGGATATCAATTTGTTTTAGAATAATTAATTTTATAAATGCATTTGCAGGGGTTTACCAGTTTCTATTGACTCATTCGAAGTTGGGTTTTGAGTTTGAATGACCTACAAAATAGCCACGTACGTCTTCCGACTGAAAGTTCATAACAAGGATATTATATTATTAAGAAAAAAGAAGCGGTCAAGAGCAGCTCTATGTCATGCAATGCCATATTCTTAGCCCTTCAACAATCTTATCAGCTAACATATAAGCCAGTTGAAGATTCAGAAGAACAACTTAAAAATCTCACCTAAACATTTTAAACAGGATATAAAACAAACAAGAACTCAGTCCGTATGATGGACCACTTTTTTATGGTGAATCTATTAATTCTACAATTTTAAATAGGAAGTCAATTTAGTAAGGCCAAAGGGTCCTTTCATTACAATTATTGTGATAAAACCAATGTTCACAGCACCATCAAAATCGCTTTTTGACAGGCTGGTGTGATAGTGTTGCGGAGGAGAAGAAGAAAAAAGAAAAGGACAAATATTAAATTATGGAGGGTGAGGTGATTGGCACAAGGAGACGAAAGACAATTTTGATTGGTGAAAGAAGGAAGAAAAACCATGTAAAGAGAGATAGAGGGTGTGTTTAAACAAATATTAAATTCCAATCAACTGGTGTTTCCCCACTAGATTCCTGGCGACTGAAGGTGAGTTTAGATTAGTGGTGCATTTACCTGCAGTTAATGTAAAAACAGCGGTGGCGGTGAGATTAGATACTGTAACGATACTGTAGTGTGAGACAAAAAATAAACTAAACGCACCGCACCGCACCGCACCTAATTACCCATCCAAACCCACCCTACTTAGAATGCAATGGTCCTTTCCAGCATCCTCTCACTAGAGTTTTCAATACTTTTGCCTATAATATTATGTACCCTAACCCAAAAAGAAAATTTTGAAATTTCACCCTCCATGTACACGTTCATTACGTTTGAATATAATTTCACCATAAGATAGTAATATATAAGTGGGTGGATCGTTTTTTGTCTAGATTCTAGTGTGTATTAATAGCGGTATATTTTGGTGTATATTTTTTGTTTATTAATGTTTTTCAATATTTTAAATATTTTTTACACATATATATTTATAGTATCATTTTTAGTTTCTTAATAAATTAAATAAACATTTAAATATATCTCAATTACATCCATATAAATATATTTATATCTAAATATAAGTTTTAAAATTATTAATTAAGTTTAATAATTTAATTAAATCGCTTTTAATTTTACATATAATTATAGAAAAATTAAAATGCTTAAGATAAAAAGTTTAAAAATTAGTTTAAAATGAAAGTTTTCAAGAAAGTATTTAATAAAATCTATCTAAATTTTATTAAGTGAAGAACTGAATTTAAATAAGAAAGAGAGTCATAACCTAACTTGGAAAATAATTCTCTTATTCTAGTAAACCACTAAAAGATAAAATAAAATATTCCTAAAAAAATCTCAATTAATTATTCTAATATTTATCTACCTAAATAACTTTAAAATACATCACCCTCTCTCAAGATGGTGTATGTATATATATATATATATATATCAATCATGCCCAACTTGCTTACAAAAAAAATCAAAGCTTGTCTTAAAGAGCCCTTTGACACCTAGCCTTCTTCAATCCTCTCATTGATAAAGTGTTTATCAATCTCAACATGTTTAGTTTTGTCATGTTAGATTGGGTTGTGAGAAATACTAATGGCAACTTTGCTATCACAATACAACTTCATTGGTGAAATTATTTATTTCCCCAGCTCTTCCATAATTCTTTTTAACCACATCATTTCACAAATTCATTGAGCCATTGATCTAAACTCAGCCTCTACACTACTTCTTGCTACAACATTTTTTTTTGTTTCACTAAGTCACAAGGTTTCCCCAAACAAATTACAGTGTCTTGATGTAGATCTTCTATCTGTTACTGAGATTGCCAGTGTAAGCTTCAATTACTCTTTGTTCGGATTTCTTGAAGAATAAGCCCTTTCCAGGTTAACTCTTCAAGTATTTCAGAATCTAAAACATTGCTTCTTCATATTCCTCCATTGGGGAGTGCATAAATTGACTCACTAAGCTTACTGCAAAAGCTATGTCTGGCCCTGTATGTGATAAGTAAGTTAACTTCCCAACTAATCTCTGGTACTGCCCTTTACCAACTAATCTTCCTTATTTATTTCTGAATTTTACATTTGGATCAATTGGTTTGTCAGTTGAGCGACAACCACTCATCCCAGCCTCCTTTAAAATATCAATCATATTTTTTTTGAGAGACCACAAGACCCTTATTTGATCGAGCAACTTTCATTCCAAGAAAGTATTTTAAAGGACTCAAGTCTTTGATCTCAAACTCCAATGCTAGATGCTGCTTGAGACACCTTATTTCATCCATATCATCTCCTGTAAAAATGATGTCATTGACATAAACTATAATAATTTTTATTCTACCTCTTTGTTAGTGTTGGAAGAACATAGTGTGATCAGCTTGCCCTTGTGAGTAACCTTGTTTCTTAGCAACCTGAGTGAATCATTTGAACCAAGCTCAAAAAGATTGCTTTAGACCATACAAAGATTTCCTGAGCTTACATACTTGAGTTCCAAATTTTTCTTCAAAACCTGGAGGAGGATCCATGTAAACTTCTTCTTCAAGTTTCCCATTTAGGAAAACATTCTTCACATCTAGCTGTTGTAAAGACCAATCAAGATTAATAGTAATGGATAAAAGAACTCTAACATAATTTAACTTGGCTACTGGAGCAAATGTCTCAAGATACTCTATCCCATATGTTTGAGTGTACCCTTTAGCCGCCAACAGAGCTTTATATCTATCTAAAGATCCATCCGGTTTGAATTTGGTTGTGAACACCTATTTACAGCCCATTATTTTTTTCCTAAAGATAATTCCACTGTTTCTCATGTGTAATAGCCCAAATTAACCCGGCCCATAAACCAACAGAATAAACTAATAAATAAATAAATAAATAAATAAATAAATTATTTAACAGTCCAGTTACAGCCCAGTTACAAAATACCCAAAATGAAAAAAACAAGCCTAGCTAAATCCAAATACACCAGACCCAACTAACTAAGCCCAAATCCAAATACGTGTGGCCCAACACCAAAGAAGGAGAAACCCTAGCATCAGCCCCAACCAGTGCCGCAGCAGACGTCTCCTCGCACGCACGCAGCACCACTCGCACGAGCCTCGTACGCGCGCCTTTGCCTTCGTACATGCCACATACACAACCTCTGTACACAGTACCTACAAGGAACGGGCAAAGGAGCAGCAAAAAGGCAGACCACAAAACGAAAGGAGGTAGAAATCGGCAGAGAAAAAAAGAGAAAATAAGAAAAAACAGAAAGAAATTTGTATTTATTTTATTTATTTTATTTTCGGGTTATAAAAACCCCAAGTTGTACCATTTGTCGTTTCGGATACAATCAGAATAGAAAAAAAATAAAAAAATACACCAAAAAGGTAGACATTTTTCTTTCCTCTTCTTTCAGTTTCGTTTTGATTTCTTTTTGGGATCTCTTGGTGATAAGCAGAATAGGAGTTTAAGTTAAGAGTTTACCTGCCTCGGTGACCCAACCGTCGTTCTTGGCGATTTCGCAACTACCGGAAGAACCATGAATGGTTCTAACTGAAAACGGCGCAAAAGGGGAGAGGGGAAACAAATAATTTCTTTTTTTATCTGTTTTTTTGTGGATGGCTGAACAGCTTTTAGGGTTTTTTTTTCTCAAGGGATGTCAAAACGGCATCGTTTGGAGTCTGATCTATGGCTCCAAAACGATGCCGTACTGACCTAGATTGGCCTTCAACTCGACGACCCGACCCAGTGGGCGAAGGATCCGCGCGTCTTAAAGCCAAACGGGCTATTTGCGCTTCGGGTCCCTCTGCTTTTCTAGCGTGTTTCATTCCAGTTCTTTTATCTATTTTTAAATCTAACCTTTTATTTCATTTTTGTTTCGGTTTGATCCGTTACTGCGCAGCGTTTTGGGGAAGCGGGATATTTCCCAATCGGCCCCCATATAATTCGCGCACTGCAGTATGGCCCTCCGTTTTAGCTAAATCTCATTTATTTCCTGATAATTTGATTTTGATTGCGATTTACCCCTTTTTATTATTCTTTTTATTTATTATTATTATTATCAGTATTATCCTATGTACATTTATCATCATTATATTTGTTGCTATATTTCATGCTTATTTGCTTTCGTGTACACACATTAATTTATTTCTATTTTATACGTATCCTTTAGTTTTTTTTAAAAAAAGGGATCTATATGCATTAGCCCTTTCTTATGACATATTCTATTATTATTAATATATTTTAAGTTTATTTCATTTTAGGTTCTTTTTATATAAATTCCTTCGTTATATTTTAGATTTATAAACATACACTTTCAAATAATACCTTATTGTAATAATAATATATTTACTTACTCTATGATTATTTTCATCATATGCATGTATAATATTTTCTTTTGCCATACGAATGTATATATAGTATTATTTTATTATTTTCAAATGATATAGTTATGTACAGAAGCCTTCTTTCTTCCGAATTTGTTGCTTATTTTAACTGCCACATATTATTGTTATATAGATACTATTATTTATGCAGATTTTATTTATATAGATCAAGATGTAGGTATTAATTTTAAGATTATTCACTTTTATTTCATGTCATTTTTTAAACTTTTCATTAAAATTCATTCAAACATTTTATTTGTTTTCTTAGTTCTACTACATTTGTATTATTTATTGTTGCTATTGTCTTCTATTATTTTAATTTACATGATCTTGTGGGATGCTTAAATTTTTATGAGTGTTTGTATAATATAATCAAAGTTGATATTGGTATTTGCTTATTATTAGTTTAATTGTCACTAGCCTAAGTTTAAATTTTATTATCTTTTACATTACATATGTCATTGATTAATCATATCCTTTTTGTGAAAGTTTATTTAAAAAAAAAGGCTTCTTAGTCGTTTTATTTTACGATCCTAAAAAAGGGGGCTTGACGTTCATTTTCCCGAGAGAAACGTGCCCTAACTTACTGCGCTTCGATTCTTCTTGATAATATTAGACAACCAAGTGTCCATTTTTATTAAAGCCATTCAACTATTTAAATAAAATTCATAAGATTTCAGAATGTTAGATCCTAACTTATTGGATACGACATTTTGGTATCTCGACTTCAACAATAAAGGCAATATTTGATGTTTAAGAGCTTCGAGAAAATTGAACCCTAACTTACTGGGTTCGGGTTTCCCAATTGACTTGAATAATCAACTATCCTTCTTAGAACACATAATTTTCTTTAAAGGAGAACAAACTTAATTTCGAAGAGCGAACTATCGCGCTCTAACTTACTGAGCGTGGCAATCTATCTCTTTGAAATAAGTAAGTCTTATCACTCATTTGAATTTTCTTTTTAAATGACCGCATTTTAAAATATTTACAAAATTTCGACATATAGACATTAAATAATTAATTCGGTACCAATTTTGGGCGTCACGAGGGTGCTAACCCTTCCTCGTGCGTAACTGACTCCCGAGCTTGTTTTCTTAAAATTTTACAGACCTAAAATTTACTTTAAATGGTGAACCGATCACACCTTAATAAAGGATCAGTGGTGACTCCGTTTTCATTAGTCGATACTCGTTTTTCAAACCAAAAATGGTTTCAACATCATGTACCTGTTTTTTCAAAAGCACTCATCTCTTCTAAAAACAACCTTCTTCTATTTAGGAGCCTGTAAAGCATCTTTCACATTTTTGGGTATTTTCACAGTATTGAGACACAAACAAAGGCTGGAAATGTCGAAGACAAGGCTTTATAAGACACAAAGTTAGACATGGGGTATTTGATAACATTTCTAACACCTTTTCTTTTAGCAATTAGAATATTTAGATCAGAAAATTCATTGGTTAGATTATGATTTTTACTTGAACTTTTGACAAAATCTTGCAGTTCAGATTCTTGGTGATGAATCTGGTGGATTCCACTTTCTTGATTTTGATTTCTTATTGAGAAAACCATGAACTCCTTTGTTTGTTCTCTGTTCTCTATGATCAGACTCTACACCTTCATACTCCTTTTTATTAACAGCATTAACATCATTCAAGTCATTTTTATTAACAACATTAACATCATTAATTTCTGTGTTGATCATAAATTCACCTTCCCTATTATTAGAATCCCTATGTTGTATATTCCTAGACTTTTCTTGATCAATTATGGAATCTTCATTGCTATAATTCCTTCCCTGAAGATTAGAATCAAAGTAAGTTCATGTTTCAACAAATGTGACATCCATGGTAACAATAATCTTTCTATCAATTGGATAATAACATTTGTAACACTTTTTATTAGAAACATACCCAACAAAAACACATTTTTTTGCTTTAGGATCTAGTTTACCTTGGTTGTAAAGATGAACAAAAACACTACACTCAAAAATTGGGAAGGGTAAATCTGTGATTAATTTAGAGTTAGGAAAGTTATCTTTAAAAAGATTGAAAGGAGTTCTATAGTTTAAAGTTTTATTGGGCATTCTATTAATAAAATATGTTATCGTTAACAAGGCTTCTCCCCAAAGATAATGTGGTACCTGACTAGTGAACATTAATGCTCTAGTTACTTCTAAAAGATGGCAAATTTTTCTTTCTATAATCCTATTCTGTTGTGGTGTATTTGTATAAGAGCTTTGGTGGACTATTCCATGATTGGTTAAGATAAAGCCTAATTGGACATTAAAAAAATTCCCTACCATTATCACTTCAAAAAAAAATTATTTTTACCTCAAATTGTGTTTTCACCATAACATAAAAAAACTAAAACACATTTTTAACTTCAGACTTATCTTTTAATAAAAACACCCAACAAATGCGAATATGGTCATTAATAAATGTGACAAACCAACTTCTTCCTGAAAAAGTTGAGACTCTCGAAGGTCCCCAAACATCATTATGAATTAACAAAAAAAGTTTGGAAGCTTTATATTTTGAGGTGGAAAGAATGACCAATGATGTTTAGCCAATTCACAAATTCACAGTGATATGAATAAGGACTTTTATTCTTAAGTAGGTCAGGTAACAAATGTCTTAAATAGTAAAAAGTAAGGTGTCCAAACCTATAATATTAAATCATAACCTTGTCAAAACTAGAAACAGAGTTTAAGCATAGAGTAGTTGTTGATCGACTTAGATGCTCGTCATTAAGAAAGTAAATTCTACCAGATTCTTTAGCATTGCCATTCATCATCTCTAACACCATGTCCTGAAATTTACACATAGAGGAGTCAAATACAACATGCCAATTCAAGGACTGAGATAATTTACTAGCCGATATGAGATTACAAGTTAGATTTGACACATTTAAAACATCATGTAAAACTAAGGAATGTGAAATTTTAATAGTGCCTTTCTCGACTATTGTCAAGAACGACCCATCTGCTACTTTGATGTTTTTGTTTCTTGCACAAGGTGTGTAAGTTGAGAAAAGAAAATAACTACTAGTCATGTGATCACTAGCTCCAGAATCAACGACCCGCGTGTTTGTTTTACAAGGCTTGACACTGAAAAATACAGAAAATTAGTACCTGATTGGGAAAAGGAGGAAGAAGGGCTATTGGATGAGTTTGGAATAGAAGAATTTATTCGAAACTGTGGTAATTGAAAAAGCTTGTGTAGATGCTCTAGTTGTTTCTTAGTGAATGGATATCTTTCCAAAGAGTTTTGCTGCTCATGATTTTCATTAGTCATTTGGAAAGCTCTACTATCTGCAGATTGTGAACCACGACCATCGTCACTTTTTGTTTTCCCATTCGTTGGTTTCCCATGGAGATTCCAACACGTTTATTGAGTGTGCCAATATTTTTTGCAGTGGTTGCACCAAGGTTTTTTTTTCTTTTTTTCCCTATTATCGTTATTTTTAACAGTCACAAGGGCAAAATTATCATTATTAGCTTCAAATCCTAGCCTTAACATTACTTTTCTCTTTGTCTCCTCTTTTTTAACCTAAAAGAAAATCTCACTGAGTGTTGGAAGCAAATTTTTTTCCTAGGATTTGAGATCTCACTTCATCAAATTTTTTATTTAAACCAGCTAGAAATAAATAAGCTCACTCATTCTCTTCCTTTTTCATAACTTTTACATTATCTCCAAGACACTCTCATTCATCATTATAACATTGATCCATTTCTTGCCAAAGAGACATCATCTCGTTATAATAAAAAGTAACTTCCTTTTCCCTTTGCCTAGCCTTCTAGTGTTTTATTTTTAACTCAAAGATCTGTGAAGCTTTTTCTAAATCTGAATAGGTGTCTTTCACACTGTCCCAAACAACTTTAACAATCGAAAGAAAAAGAAAAGGTTTACCTATGGATGCTTCTATGAAATTAATAAGCCACACAATTATCATAGAATTTTTTGACCTCCACGTGCTCATATTTGGATCGCCCACCTGTGGTTGCTTGACTTCTCCAGTTAAATGACCTAGATTGCCGCACCCATCAATTGTTAACTTCACGGACTGCGACCATTCAAGATAATTATTGCCATTCAACTTGTGAGATGTCAGTTGAAAAAAGAGATGAGACACCTCTGTCCCTTGAGTCATTGCACTCTTGGTATTTGTTTCAGCAACAGGAGTTTCTACCTCCGTTTGGTTGCTGGATCTCTTATCTCCAATGAAGGCTGTTTTAACCATGGTGTTACTGGAGATTTAACGTAGCTCAGATGCAAATAAATTTTTCAAGAGAATATTTAATAAAATTGTTTTAAATTTTATTAAATGAAGAACTGAATTTAAATAGAAAAGAGAGTCATAACCTAACTGGAAAAATAATTCCCCTATTCTAGTAAACTCCTAAAAGATAAAATAAAATATTCCTAAAAATCTCAATTAATTATTTTAAGACTTGTCTACCTAAATAACTTAAAAATATCCCCAAAATGTATGAGGTTTCATGTATTTCAACATAAAATATAAAAAAAATTATACTAACCAATATAGATCGATATGCATCGTTATTGACTGAAATGGATCGAAACTCACTGAAAATTTAACCAAAATACATAAAAAATTTATCCGAAATGAAACATAAACTAATTGATATCAGTTTAAAATCGAAATAGTATGTATCAACCGATATAATAGTTACTGGGACCTTACCGACCACCATGAATATCTAACCAAGTCTGCAAGTTATCCTCTCCACTAAAATTCTTCATTAGAGTATCCCTAAAAGAAGGTTTATTAGCAGAAATCTCTTCCAGTTTAGAATTCCAAATTTAGGTCATATATAAAATACGTAGAAAGGGTTTTTACCAATTATAAAAGAAAATATAGGAAAATGTTATATCAAAATATACCGTATAATGACGCCTAATATCTTTAATTACAATTATTGTAATTTTTAATTAATTGTATAGAAATTTGCACCAATTAAAAAGAAGTTGAAAAAAGAGAGCCCAAAGTTCTAATAAATGCATTATTGATTTTCCAAGTATGAGCTTATGAAGTCAATCAGGGAAGTAGCTAAAGAGCAGGCAATGGACGTTGGCACCTTTAGCTTAATGGGAAATTTGCTTTATAGTTTCTTCTCTAAAATTAAAAAAATAATCTAATCAGTTTAATTTTTTTATTAAATAAAAAAATAATTTAAAATTTTTAAAAATATTAATAATTTAATTTAAATATTTTTAATACAAAATTTTTAATTTTATCCCCTTTAAAATTTTATAATCTTATCTATCTTTCTAAACAAAAATTTCTCACTCCGCCCTAAAACCAAAGTTGAAGTGCGCAACTGTCATCAAAGGGCTAAAATTGCATGCCATTCCCTTTAGCCGGCTTGATGTTAAATCCAGGGAATATATAATTAGATGAATCTAGTTTTGGGTTTAAGCATATTACTATTTTAAAAGAATTGGAAAGTAATGAAATATGATTACTTTGTCTTCAAGTTAATTAGCTGTATACCCAGTCTCAACATCTGTGCTCTTTCACCCTGCTTTCTCAAGTCTTACTGAATGGTTGATAAAAATTGATTAACTATTCAAATTCTCGGGACTTTAACTAGTTTATATGCTGTTAAATTTGAATACTAAATTCTTTGGGTGTTATTAAATTTCCAACTGTGAATTTGGTTTATATCTAAATCCAACCATCATTAATTAAATTAATAGAAATTTTAAAAATTTTAATCCTTAATTGAACTAAGTTTTTTTAAACTTATTAATCGATTGAAATTTATACATGTTTTTTCTATTTAATTAAAAATTCATTTATTTTTAATTCAAAGAAATTTAAAAGAGACAATACAATAACAACACTAAATTAAAAATATATTTTTCTTACTTTTCTTGGTTCAAAGTTTTTTATTTTTGTTGATTTTTTATTTTAAATTTAGTTTTATTTAAAATATTTTTAATTTTCATAATTCTTTTAAGCTCATCATTATAACAATATATATAAATTCATTAATTCTTATATATTGGACTTATATAATGTATTGAGTCAATCTCTAGTATGTTGAACCTATAATATATTATTAATAATTTCGGTTAATTGGTTAATTTAGTTATTACACACTATTTCGAATTGAATTAATCGATAATCAATACTTCCAAAAACTTTTAACTTACCCCAATCGAATTAGATTTGATGACCAACTGATTAGTTTAACTAATTTGGTTTGATCGATTAATTCGAGTAAAACAAAAAAAAAATTACACACCTCTATAAATGTCTATATTTTGATTATTTATTTGGAGGTACTGATACACACCATTTAAGGATTATTTATACTTTACCTTAAAAAATATTTATTTGTTATTTTAAAATTTTTTTTTGGTTTTTAAAATACGAATAACATATATTTTTTTATCCTTTCAATATTGATAAAAAAAATGAATCACAATTTAAATTCATTTTATTTGAATGCCAGATCTAACTGCTGACAAATATATATTTTATTAATACATCATTTCTACTGAAGTGAAGAAAAAATTATGCATTAATTAATTATTATTTTTAATATAATATATGTAGACGCTATTAGCATTTTCCTTAGTATAGAACATACATTGATCCAGTCAACAAGTCTCGATGTCATTCATCTTTGATCAATTCAACTAGACTGCAGTAAGTTTTGATATTGGAGTTCAAAGATACTTATTCTTTCATTAGAATTTGGTGGTCCTAATTACAGTTCAATGTCAATAATAAATGCCAAACAAAGTATTCACTCCTTGTTTCTATTAGTCCACTAGCTAGGAAACTTACAAATATTTTTTTCTCCCTATAAACTATTTGTTTGAAAATAAAATATTTAGAGTATTACTAACTTGAAATTAAGTGGTTAAACGTGAAATATGATCAGAAGAATACACCGCATCTTATCCTAAGAAATATTTGGCTCCTACGTTATATTCTTAGAGAGCAAAATCAAAGAGCTGATTTTATAATCAAATTAACTTTTGGAGAAAAGAAATATCTACAACTAATTGAAACTCACCAAAAGCAATCCCTGCACTCATCAAAACTGATAAAGAGAAGAATCTTTGTACTCCATTTTCCAATCCTATAACTTAGTTTTGTAAGTTTCATTTTTCACCAAAAAAAAAAAAATTAGTACAAGAGAGGCCCTATTGGGATTAACGTATTGATACCGAATGGTACCAAAATTTCTCTGTAAATTAGGAGCCTCAACAAGAAACTGAGGGTGGAAAGATAATGGTTGGACCTCTTGAGTTTTGTAACAATGGCAATAGTTATCCCTTGAAAATGACATTCACAAATCCTCTAGATTTAGAAAACTGTAGAGTCCGAGTACCCCATCAATAAACTCCACCACCCAAGTCTAGCTAGGAATACTGAAAGGCCTTACAAAAGGGAACTCAATGGGCTCAACACCTCCCATAAATCCTGTTATATTCTAGTTGTATTGTCATCTCTAACCCCCCAAAAGAATCTCAGTTTCAAGGCATGAATAGCAGCTAAAATACTAGACCATGAGAATGAAGGTTTATCAAACATGCTTAGTTTTCAAAACATCTCCATTAGGAAATTCTGTCGATGAAAGCACTTTGGAGCAATAAGTTTCCTTGTTATGCATAAATTTCCATGCTTGTCTCCCCAAAAGGGCAAGGTTAAACAATTTAACACTTGAAAACCAAACCCTCCCATACCATTTGATCGTCAAATGATGACCCAGTCCAACATCACCCAACCTCACTCCTCATGCTTACCCAACTACTAGAACTGTTTAATAGCAGAAACAATGACATTAGTCACACTATTAGATAACAATAAAACAACTCATTGCATAAGTCAGAATATCTGCAATATTGATTTTAGAAAAACCTCTCGACCTCCAACACAAAGAAATTGTTTGGACCAACTATGAGTACGTTTATAAACTTTGTTTATCATAAGTTGTAAATTGGCAAATTTAATCTTACCTGTAAATCGCCCTTCACTCGATATGCATATGCCCAACTAATCCTTACAAATGGTAAGCTATCATCTTAAAAATATAAGAGATGAAATCTGAGATCGTTCTAACTTCCCTTAACACAAGTTAGCAAAGTTGAGAGGACCCTCTATATAAATTAGAAATAGATAAGGGGATAAGATCACCTTAATATAGTTGTTAGGCTTTTGTGCCCCAAGTATTATAATTTCATTATATTTTATGTAATTTATTTAAACATTTGGATTCATTATTCATAGGAATATACACATGTTATTCATTTATCTCTATGTTAGATTGTCCTTAAATAATTAGCATGTAAACAAAACAATATAAGAAAACATGATTTACTATTTACCTATGTTGAACTATGAAAACGGGGTATAACAAAAGAGTTTTTGTGCGTGGAAGAGAATTATCCATAGTTAATCATCTAAGCATGTTTATGGTTCATGGAGTTACGAGGAGCAAGTTGTTGAGATTTAGTGTCTTTAGTGTAGTATTTTTGTCTATATATACTTTTATTTTTCGAACAAATTAGTTTAATAATGTAACGATGTGATATGCAAAGTTAATATAAAAATATATAAAGATCAATTAAGTAATTTAACCGAGAAAATTGTTAATTAAAGCTCAAGGACTAAATTGTAAAAGTCCAATCGCTATTGAGTTTTAATGGAGAAAATGCTTGGGGGACCTAGATAACAATAAACCAAAGGATCAAAATGGCTATTAAACCAATTTTATTCATGAATTATTTGAAGATGAAGACGAAGATGATTCCACTTAACTTTGTTTATAATTACATTAAGTATAATTAATTAGTTAAAATTATGTTTAAATAAACCATTAATCAAAGTATATATATATGTGTGTGTGTAATTGTGAGTGAATGGAAATATGAATTCATTCATCTTATTTGTAACACCCCTTACCTGAAACCGTTTCCGGATTCAAGCATGAGGCGTTACTTGACTTAACTTAAAAGTTCGGGGCATAAAAATTTACTTTTAAAATTTATCTCACTATTTATGATAAAGCTGTCCACCTGCACAGTAGTTACTAAATTAATTATAAATCGAGCTAAAAAACTCAAAATTTAGATCCGTAAATTTTCCATGAAACTAGACCCATATATATTTTTACCATAAATTTTTTAGAATTTTTGGTTTAGCCAATTAGTACAGTTTATTAGTTAAAGTCTCCCCTGTTTCACCACTCAACTGTCCTGAACTCTTTCCACTAAAAATAAGTTTTCTCATTGTAGGATTTTCATATGGTGTTCTCACTTGTTTATACAGAAAATAGACTCAATAAGGAATCTAGAAATATAAATTAAAACTCATAAATATTTTTTTAAAATTTTTAGTGATTTTCTAAACTCAGAACAGGGGACTCCAAAAATGGTTCTGACCCTGTTTCATCAAAATTCACATATCTCAAAATATAAAATTCCTTTTCCTAAACCGTTATTTTTCCATGAAAATAGACTCAACAAGCTTTCATTTTATATATCATACACTCTCTAATTCATTTTATACTATCCTAAGTGATTTTTCAAAATCACATCACTGCTGCTGTTTGAAATCTGTTTCTTTACAAATTATTACTCTTTCATGATTTCTATGCATAATTTATCACATAGACATGTATAACAACAAACACCTTCATACTTAGCCATTTTAATAACTATTCATCATCAAATATTTATATATCATCTTTTGGTCATATCTTAAGAATATACAATCGAAATGACCAAGTCCCTATACATGCCATAGCTCAAAACATTTATCGTCTTAAAATACCGAGTTGTGGTGGTTGATAGTGTGGACGATCTCCGACGTCTTTAGGATCCTCGACTTTGATTAATAATGCTATATAAAAATAAAATAAACAAAGCAAGCATAATGCTTAGTAAGTTTACAAGTAAATAAATAGCAACATTTAACACAATTAATAATACTCAAGTGACATAATCTTTAATTTCCTCTTTACTTACTTCCTTACTCGTTCTCTTGCTTGTTTACTTAGATAACTCATAATTATGACTTACTTTTCTCTTGCTGAAACGTTGATTTTCAATGGTAACATAATATACTCTTAACTCTTATAATTCACTTGAACTTGCCATTTATGCTTTTAACTGAACTTCCATGAACATAAGTTATTTACTAGCCCGTTGAGCCACATTGGAACAGTAAGGATACTTAGGTCTCTTTCTGATAATAACATGCCAAAGTCATGTCCCAGACATGGGATGTTTCATGCACTGCCAATGCCATATCCCAGATATGGTTTTACATGGGAGTTCTCATATCGGTGCCCATGCCATGTCCCAGACATGGTCTTACGGGAGACCTCTCATCTCGGTGCCAACGCCATGTCCTAGACATGGTCTTACATGGGACCTCTCGTCTCGGTGCCAATGCCATGTCCCAGACATGGTCTTACATGGGATCTCTTTACCCAAATGTCATGACATTTGTATCCAATACCTTCCTTATGTTTCAATGGGACTTTTTAATATCAATTCTCTATCGTCTCATACTTGAGTCAACATCAAATAAATTTATAAAATAAATACATAATTGCTGGAAAATAGCAGCATTAATAATAATTATTAAAATATTACATTTATTTACCGTAAACTTACCTCGGTACCAAATATAGCCAAATCTACCACTTAGTCTTCAATCTTATTTTTTCCTCGATCTAACCTCGAATTCCATTCTTCTTGATCTATAATAGCAAATTTAACTTATTTAATATTCGCATTCATTAAAACAGCCCTCGACTCTAACTTTGGAAAAATTACAATTTTACCCCTAAACTTTTACATAATTACACTTGCCCCAAAGCTCGGAAATTAAACTTCATCTCTTATTCTTATGTTTTACAGCATGCTGAACATTTTTATCTTCTATGACAACATCAAATTCTAACTCTAACATCTACTTATGAACATTAGGTATTTTACCGATTATGGAGTTTTACTCGTTTTCGCTTAAAATCGACTAGCAAAAGTTGTTTAACATAATTTCTAACTTTATATTATACCTTAAAACATCAAAATAAACACTTTTCACCTATGGGTATTTTTCCAAATATAAACCCTAGGTTAAATTATTGCTAGAATAAGCTAAATTAAGCTATCGAGATCTCAAAAATGTAAAGAACATTAAAAACGGGGCCTTGAATCACTTACTATGAGCTTGAGAAAGTGTGAAAACCCTAGCTATGGTGTCCTTCAAATTTTTGCAGCAAGCTTTTTAGAGAAGATGATATTTTTTCCATCTTTTTCCCTTTTTATTCTTTTTATTATTAAATGACTAAAATACCCTTCATTCAAACATTAGTTATTTTTATCTATGCATGTCTATTTTTTTCCATGGAAATTTTATGGTCTAATTACTATTTAAGGACCTCGAATTTGATTATGCACTTCAAATAAATCCTTTATCACCTAAAATTCATATTTACCCACTTTTGCAATTAAGTCCTAATAGGTAATTTAGGCATGCAATCAATAAAATTTCTTATCAATACTCTACTACTTATATCTAATCACTGATAAATTATAAAAATTAATAATAATTTTCTCTTTAAATCAGATTTGTGGTTACGAAACCACTATTCCGATAACCTTAAATTTGGGCCATTACATTCTTCCTCCACTGTCCACCATTAAAGAAAGAAAGAAAGAAAATTCAAAGCTTCGACCACAAATTTCCATAAGTAATTAAGCTAAACCTTTAATATTTTATGAAATTTGAATCATGGGAGCTTAATCTAGCTAGTCCATGTGTTAACTTGTTCAATTAGTTAATGTTTAGCAAGTTGTTATTAAAGCATAATTATGATTTTGAGCTTGATTTGACGAAGTTATTAGTTAGTAAGCTTAGATTATGATAAAGACTAAATTAGAAAATAAGTTAAACTTGTTAGATAACTTTGTGACATTAAAGACTAAATTGAAAATTGTCATGAAATTGTGGTATATATAGAAAGTATAAGGCCCTTAATGAAAGGATATGAAATTGGATTTTAATCTAATGTTAGATGTGGGAAAATATGAGCATCCTGACTATAGAGACTAAAATGAATAAAATGAATAAAATGAATAAAATGAATAAAATGCAAAATATTTTGTTTATGTGTTTGAATGTGAATTGAATTGAATGTGAAGTGATGATTGAATCATCGAGTGTAGTTAAAGACGACGTCAGGCTGAATGCCAAGAATTGAATTAATTTGAGCATAGTAAAAACTTGTAATGCCTTCCACTTGATCCAATTCAGTGGATCCAGATTTCGGATGTTACATCACTATTACAGACTTACAAAAGAAAAAAACATACAAAATTTCAACATTTAACCTTATTTAAGATTATTGTTCCAACTAACTTACAACTGGATGTACTGTAGATAATTACAACCATTGTACAAGACTTGAAATAGTGAGGACTTACAAGTGAATATCACAACTTAATTACGTTGTTCTATTTATTTTGTCCTTTAGTGATGATATTGACTACAACTGTGTTGCCAACACTTACTGTATGCATAATAGCTCATCTTGCATAGAGGTAAGTTCATGAGAAATTAGTGAGTTAAATTAACTCTAGTTAACTGAGTTGTCTCAATACAATTCATTTGGTAATTTCATTATCATCTCGTTGTTCCTCGTTCTTCAACTTGCTTTTGGCAATTATCTATTTGGAATTTCATTCTGTATGCCATAACGTCGTGCCTTACACTAATGTCATACCTTACCCTTCACGTCTTCGGTACATTACTTACGTTCCTCACCTTGTCTATTCATGTTCCTTTAACCATTCCCCTTTAAAAGTTTATACAATACAATATACTATTGTTATTACGTACATTTTTAATTTGTCTTTACTTTAAATACTCTTGTAGATCACGTACACATATATAACTTTCATTTTTCGCCTTACTGGACATAGCCCTTACTAAGATCTTGTCTTCTGAGTTTGATTGACTTATTCTTTGAATACTCGACATACACCGGTAAACACTTCCTTTACATTACGTTATTTAGTCCTTTTTTGAGTTCTACTTGCCCTAAATGATACCATCTTATCATGCAATTGCTTTTCACAGAAGTTTCTAGAACACATAACATACATGCAAGAGTCGATTTAGGGACTCACCTGATTTTCACCTTTTGTAGCTCCAAGCTCCAGATCCAGCCTTTCATCGTGAAATCAATAGCCTGGACTCCAAATCCGTCATCCAGCAAGATGCTATAGCTGCCTCTGCCCTTTTAGAACAAAAATACTTCGTTACAACCCATCTACATAACCATTATCATTACCTTAAACCTAGAAATCTCATAAATCCTTATTTATCCAAAATACTTATAGATCTACAATTCCTTGACAAGCAGAGTCATGAAACGTACCTTGATGTGAAGAAAATCACTAGCAAAATCCAGGGTTCCAGACTCAACTTAGAGAAAATAATTTTACCTTATTTTATCCCTAAATCTTAATGTTTTTAGGGGAAAGAGGCAAGAAGATAACTCCCCCTAACCAAACCAGAGTACACTTTTAACTTAACCCAAGTCTCTATTGGAACTTGGTAAGCGTCACATATATATTGTGTTGTCTTATCCAAAATTTGCCACTTCCAAGAGACCTACTTGATTGTCTCTTTAGCCTTTAACTTTTCTAGTTCAAAGCTGGTTAGTTCCTAACCAGCTTACTTTGTAACCTAACTGGCACGGGACCACTGTTACAGGGTGCACTATACTACTAGCGTAAACTCATACCCTAAAAACCTTTTTTCTTAACCACAATCCTCATTCCAATAATCATAGTAATCTGACATGGAACTCTTATTCACTTATATTCATTTCTGATTCCGCCCAATTTATCTGCCAAATTTGCATTTGGGTGAATACTACTTTGTCAATCATACTTCTTTAAGACTATGTGCTAGATCTTGTGTCTGCCAGAACCGGGGCTTTCTAGGCGCGCTCATAGAATTCTTTTACTTAGTCAATTTCTAACACTATATACACTCACGATTTACTCTATATGCCTTACTGCCTTAAAACAATATTTAGATGCTAATGCTTCGTCGGACGGGTTGTTATATACTCTTAACCACTTAACATAGACTTATCCTTAATATATAGCAGAATATTAGGAAATTGAATTCTTACTTACTCTTGTGGCGAATACTAAAAATCCACATGTATACTCCAAATAATCATTTGGGCGGATTTCACTATTCTGGATAGACTTTTTATTGTGTGATAAAACTTTAAACCCACCAAAACTAGGGCATTGCAAAACGAGTATGATATGAACTTGTTAAATGACTCGTAATATGAATTGATGATAAAATGGTAGGAAACTATGATATTAAGCAGGTAATGGTATGTAATTGGACATTGGTTACCCTATTAATTTTTCGGGTAGAGCCGAATATAGTTGGCATGCTATAGGATTAGATTGTGTGCAAGTTTATACTTTTATTATACTTCGATGATGCACTAAGTGCTAGTTAGATATGATGCACAGAGGTTCCAAATATATTGCTTCAAACTTTTGGATGATGCAATGAAGTGCCAGATATATTTCTTTAGAATTTCTAATGATGCATTGAGGTGCTGGATATATTACTTCAGACTTTCCGATAATGCACTAAGGTGCCAAATATATTACTTCAATTATATTTTGATGAATCATTATGTGCCAGAATGATATGAAAGTGCTGAGCACATATTACTTTAGACTTTCTGATGATGTACTGACCGCCACCGAGCATGTGAATGTTTGACTAGAAAATACCACACCAAAATGTAAAATTAAATAAGCGGTGTCTACAAGTATACATATCAAATTGTAATATAGTAAGTGTTACAACGAAACACAGGGAAGTATTAAGAGGTCGTACCAAAGGAAGGATGAATTAAATAAGAAATCTACTTCTACAATATCAAATCTAAATAGTAATAATTAAAACTTATATAACGAGAAGCAATAAAATAAACATCAAGCATAAAATAAATTAAATAAACAAAAAATAGACAAACAACTAAATTAGATTAACAGAAAGAAGATTAACTTGTTTCAGTGGTTGTAATTAACATTAGAATTTGGATTTAAATGGAATTAACTATTAATTAACTAGTATTACCTCCTAACCTCTACTAAGTAACTAATCGACAGGTACTTGCTTATCTCCCAACTTCACATTCTCCATCAGAATAATTACGATTTACTAGGAAAACTTAACTCCCAACCTTGTTTAACCTAGATGACTTCCTAGGGTTTAAGCACACATAATTTAACACCAGTTAATGTTGGATCGCTGATTCACCCCATGACGCAGTGTAAAATTTATCAACCATGGATCCATGTACAAGGAACGAATTGGGTTGAAAAAGGGTTGAAAATGTACCTTCTTTACTAAAAACGTTGAAAGGATACAACTGATTTGATGTCGAATCCAAGCCACAATGAAAATGTCTCAGTCTCTACGTAGTCCACCCCATAAAAATGAATAGCCACTTTTCTCTTGAGCTTTTCAGAGAGAATTAAAAACAGTTGCTAGACCTTTATTTTATTAAGTTGGTAACCTTAACACACTAAGGGATTATCATCTTTTTATCCTCTTTGATATCACATATTAAAAAGAAAAATCATGATTATTCCTTTATTAGTAGAAAAGGCAAATAAAAAGCTAAAAAAAAGAATTATATTTTTTTTCAGAAGAATATATGATTATTCCTTTATTAATAGAGAAGGCAAATGGAAAGTTAGAAAAATAAATTATATTCATTCTAAAAGAATATTAATTTATATATTTTTTAATATTTTGATCGAAATTAATTAATATAACTGTCTATATTAATAAATTTAGTAAAATATATACAATTAATATTTTGTATGAATCAAATTCATATATTAATTATATTATTTCCAAAATAATATTAATTTCCATGTTGTTTATATTTTGATCGAAATATATTAATATAACTATTTATATTAATAAATTCGGTAAAATATATACAATTAATATTTTGTATGAATCAAATTAATATATTAGTTATATTCTTTCCAAAAGATTAATAATTTCCATGTCTTTTATATTTTGACTAAAATTAATTAATATAACTATTATTAATAAATTTGGTAACATATATACAATTAATATTTTGTATGAATCAAATTCATATATTAATTTTATCTATGTTTTCTATTTGTGTACAACAAGTTTGTCCATATAATGTGTTTAATATTTAACTATCAAATTAAATTAATTTAACAATTAATTTAATTCATATCATATGACAACTAAATACAGTTCCAAATGTATTTAGATTCTGTTCATTTCAACTATAGGGTGTGACCTTATAGGCTCTTGTAACGTTGGTAGTAATACTAGAACGTTTCTAACATTACAAGCAATGAGTGAGATCTAGCAATGCATCATTGCCACCCAAGTTAGAAGAAGTCGTGATTCGACATAACCTTTTCGTGTTAATCTTTTTATGTACAATATCCTTTTATCATTAATATCTAGATTGAACACAAGTCATGGAATAGTCACACTTGTATAGTCCAATATCATATTTCTTGATTTTCTGATTAGACTACAGTAAACAAATAAATGTGATATCTCATATCAACTTATTCAAGCATGACCATGCATTTCTAGTCTTACTCCATCAAGAGGCCTAAGATATTGCTTCTATTATGTAGGAGAGATAAATCCTATCTTGATCAACCATATCCCACTACATGGATTGTGGCATATCCAACATCAGTCTTTATAGTACAACCTGTTACAATAGAAGTTTTAACTATATTGAAATATATGACTCATGATGTTGGGACGATGATGATCTCAAGTATAAGGATCATATACATAGTTATCACTATGAGTAATATTGTGACTATTACATAATAATCCAAGAAACATACTCATAGCGAGTCAATCCAAATGTTGTTCTTTAATACATACTTATGTATTGATTTTGACATCTATATTTCAATGTTAACTCTTTCTCATCAATCAACTACACATTATTCTCAATGCATTATTGTTGTTCAAGCCCACAATAATGCTTGACTAAGGACCTTTTAAGAATAATCGTATTTTCTTAGGACTTTATTACAATTAAATTTATTTACATACAAAGAAAAAGAATCTGAAGTAATAATGACAATGCCTTATATTAATAAACAAGGTAAAACGAGTTTGTGATTACAGTAATCTCATGATTGGTCTTTGGGCATACTTTAACAATTTCCTACTAACACTAAGACCAATCAAGCATATATCCTATACCGAGTGACTTAGTGTGATGATCATGCTTCTACTGTGTCAGAGGCTTCGTAAGTGGATCAACGATGTTATCATATGTTGGTACTCTACATATTTCCACATCTCATCGATCAATGATTTCTTGAATGAGATGAAAGTGCCTAAGTATATGTTTTGATTGTGAGATCTGGGTTCCTTTGCTTGTGCAATAGCTCCATTGTTGTCACAACGAAGTTCTGTAGCACCTGATATGTTAGGCACAACCCTTAGTTCAGTTATGAACTTCTTGATCCAAACAACCTCTTTTGTAGCCTCGTTAGTTGCAATGTACTTGGCCTCAGTTGTAGAATCAACTACTGTATCTTGCTTTGAACTTTTCTAGCTCACAATGCCACCACTAAGGTAAAACACAAAACCTGATTGTGATCGTGAATCAACCTTGTCGATTTCGAAACTAGTATTAGTGTAACCTTTTGCACTCAACTCTTCCTCACCTTCATATATAAGGAATGTATCCTTAGTCCTTTTTAAGTACTTAAGGATATTTTTAATTATGACTTAATGACCTTCATCGGGATCTACTTGATACTGGCTCGTCATGCTTAAAGCATACGATACATCTGGATGAGTACGAAGCATACTATACATGATAGATCTAATAGTCGAAGCATATGGAATCTTAATCATATGTTCTCTCTCTTGTGAAGTTAAAGGGCACATTTCCTTCGAGAGTGAAATACCATGTCTCATAGGTAGGAATTCTCTATTAGATTCTTTCACACTGAACCTTTTCAGTACTTTATCTATGTATGTACTTTCGCTTAGACCTAGGAGTCATCTTGATCTATCTCTATAGATATTGACTCCTAATATGTATGTAGCCTCACCCAAGTCCTTCATAGAAAAAACAACTTCCTAACCAAGTCTTAACAAACTGTAGGGTAAGTATGTCATTTCCTATGATAAATATGTCATCTACATACAATATCAAGAATACAATAGTGCTTCCACTAATTTTGTTGTAAACACAAGACTCAACTTCAGTTTTGATAAAACCAAACCTTTTGATCGCATCATAAAAATGAAGATTCCAACTTCGATAAGCTTGTTTTAATCCATAAATGGATATTTGTAGCTTGCATATCTTACCAGTATTTTTTGGATTGACAAAACCTACAGGTTGTGTCATGTACACATAGTCTTCCAGTTTCCCATTAAGGAAAGCCGTTTTGACGTTCATCTGCCAGATTTCATAATCATGAAATGTACCTATTGCAAGTAAGATCTGGATGGATTTAAACATAGCAACAGGAGAAATGGTTTTGTCATAGTCTACACCATGAACTTGTCAAAAAACTTTTGCGACTAATCTCCCTTTGTATGTTTGTACATTACCATCCATGTCAATTTTCTTTTTGGATACCCACTCGCACCCTATGGGTTAAACACCTTTAGGTGGGTCAACCAAGATGTATACTTGGTTTCCTAACATTGAATCCATCTCAGACCTCATGGCTTTAAGCCATTTCCAAAAATTTGGGCTCGCCACCTCTTCTTGATAAGTCCTAGGCTTATCTTGATCCATAAGTAGAATATCATCATGTGTTGTAATGAGAAATCCATATCTCTCAGGTACATGGCGTTCTCTTAAAGATCTTCACGATAGTTGTTTTTCCAAAATAGTCGATTGTTCTACAACAACTTGTGGAACCTGTTATTGTTCAATCTTTGGTTCTATGATGTGTTGCTATCAAATTTTTTCGAGTTCTATTCTTCTACCACTTTCTTTTTTGGAGACTAACACTTTTTTGGGGAAGACTCCTGTCTGAGTAACAAACATTTTATTCTCGGTTGGATTGAAGAAATAATATCCTTTAGTTTCCTTAGAATATCCCACAAAGATGTACTTTTGAGATTTAGGTTCGAGCACAGTAGACGTCTGACATTTAACATAAGCTTCACAACCCCAAATCTTCATGAAAGACATGCTAGGACATTTCCCATCCCACATCTCATATGGTGTCTTTTGAAGCGATTTAGATGGAACAAAATTTAGTGGGAAAGTAACTATTTCAAGTGCATGTCTCCAAAAGGAAGTAGGAAGATCAACATGACTCATCATTGATCGAACCATGTTTAATAGTGTTCAATTTCTCCTTTCAGAAACTCCATTCCATTGTGGAGTACCAAGGGGTGTAAGTTGTTAGACAATCCCACATTCCTTCAAAAACTCATCAAACTCTAAGCTTAAGTATTCTCCTCCTCGATCTGATCGAAGTGCCTTAATACTTTCACCTAGTTGGTTTTGTACTTCATTTTTAAATTTCTTTAACTTTTCAAGGGCTTCAAATTTATGGAACATAAGATAAGTATACCCATATTTACTAAAGTCATCAGTGAAAGTAATGAAATATTGAAAACCTCATTTGGCTTGTGTGTTCATTGGTCCACACACATCATTACATATTAAGCCAAATAAATCACTAGCTCGCTCACTTTTACTATTAAAAGGATTTTTTGTCATTTTACCCAACAAGTAAGACTCGCATATATCCAATTATTCAGAAACAAAAGACTCAAAAATCCCATCTTTATGGAGCTTTAATATACACTTCTCCCTTATATGGCCCAAATGATAATGCCAAAGATAAGTTTAATTAGAGTAATTTATTTTTGATCTTTTAGTATTTATTTTATAAATGGGTCTATCTTGATCTAAAATGTAGAGGCCATTACTAATTGTGTCGAACCATAGAAAATATTATTGAGATAAAATGAACAACAATTATTCTCAATAATTATCTCAAAACGAATTTTTTCTAAACAAGAAATTGAAATAATATTTCTAGTCAAACTGGGCACAAAATAACAATACTCCAAAATTAAATCAAGTCCACTAGGTAATGATAAAATATGTGTTCCTATAGCTAATGCAACAACTCTTGCTCCATTCCCAACTTGCAGGTCCACACTCCTTTAGCTAGATTCCTACTTTTCGTAGTCCCTACACAAAGGTACAAATATGAGAACCACATCTAGTATCTAATACCCAAGAATTAGATGTTGATAAATTAATATCAATAACATAAATACCTAAAGTGGACGCTTCGTTTTCTTTTGCCTTCTTGACCTCTTCAAGATAGGCAGGGCAGTTCCTCTTCTAGTGTCTGGTCTTACCACAATGGAAACATTTTCCTTCCTTAGCAATTCCTCCTTTAGGTTTCAATGAAACTTTTCCTTTGTTGTGCTTGGCCTTGCCATTGTCCTTAGGCTTTGCCTTAGTCTTAGGCTTTGCTTTGCCCTTGTCCTTTTGGACCATCAGAATGGGCTTAACCCAGCCTTTTTCATGTTACTTTTAGTAGTTCGTAACGTGCTGAGTAACTGTGAAAAAGTCTTTTTAATTTCATTCATGTTGAAATTAAGGAAAAATTGGCTAAATCTATCCAGCAACGATAACAGGATAAAATTAGTGGCCAATTCCTCACCTACAGAGAATCCTAGTTTTTCAAGGCTTTTAATACTATTATCTTGAGAACGTGAGTTCCCATAGGAGTTCCCTCTACCATTTTGCATCAAGACAGAGCTTTAGAGGTCTCGTACCTCTCTTAACGTTCTTGCTCATCATATAATTCCATAAGGTGCTGAATCATATCATTGACAACCATATCCTCATATTACTTTTGAAGCTCAAGAGTCATGGTGGGAAGCATTAGACATCCTATGCCTAACATGTCATCAAAATGCTTCTTATAAGTATCATTGTCAGCTCTAGAGGCATTAGCTATTGATTCATTAGGGAAGTGTTCTTCAATGACATATAATTTTCATTTTTATTTGAGGACAATCCTTAAGTTTCAGAACAAATAACGGAAGTTCAATCCATTCAACTTGTCCTTTTCAAGGACCTATCGTAATGACAAAGAACTTGTGTTGTTCGCCATAATTAATCTACAATAATAAAATATGCTCATGAGTACATTCTCCAAGTTTATTATTATCATTAAAATGACTTTATTAAATGATGCTCACAATATTTTATTCAAAATTAATAACCCTTATATTTTAATTTTGGAAAGACTTTCTCTAAAGTTTTTTAGTGGGTAAGGATCCATATTTCACCTATTCTTAAGTCAGCTTTTGCTTTACTCTCAAGATTATGGTTATTTAGGTAAGCAACACTTGCTAATTACATCACATGTAACTCTTCTATTTTGATCCAATCATCTCATGATTTATCCAAATCTCTTGCCTCTAGGTATCTAATCGTATTAGAGTAACCTAGTTAAGTTATTAACCAATATCATAACTGGCGAATATCACCTGCTTATTCTTCGCGTTTGACCAAGATAGATACATGTACTCCGCTTTAGTAGAACCCACATTGTATCGATCAAGGCTTTAACGAGGGTAAATATTGGAAGGTAATATTAACTTAATATTTTATTGAGGGGTTTTTAAATTAAATTAATCTCACTGTTAATTGTCAACATTTGTCCATTTAATCCTTTAATTGATCTTATCAATATACTATAACATGCATGCTAACATATAATTAATTGTATCATATACAAGAAAAATATAAAGCAGTAAAAAAATGCAATGGTTATAGCCTATAAAACAATGGTGGTTTCTCCCAAGTCAATAGGAAAATCGTAAGAAATCCTAAGGGTTTGTGCTGCTTCTCAAACTTCTTTTCTACTTTAGGTAGCCCGACCTTCTTTTCCTATAGTTCGTATCAACTCGTACAATTTCCAATTATAGAAACCCATTTTACATACGAGGAAGTAAGATGATAAGAGAAGTACAAGAGAAATATAAAAAGGCACGACACATAGGCTGTATTTATAAAATTACAACCTTTGAAAATAATAAAATGAATGGGTTATTGGGCCATAACCATGTATTTCCAAACACCGTGCAAATAAAAAATAATATATAACATGTATCTCGCACAATCGCGTCAACCAATAAATTCAATCTTGAATTTTTATCATACAAGTGGCTCTGATACCATTGTTTTATCACTGGTATACCTCGTGACGTAACAAAAAAATTATTCCGATGATCATCAACCAGAAATCTATGTATGAGGAACGAATCAGTTGAAAAAGGGTTGAAAATTACCTTCTTTACTGAAAACATTGAAAGGATGTTGCTGATTCGATGTTGATTCCAAACCACAATGAAAACATCTCGGACTCTACGTAGTCCACCATGTCAAAAATGAACAACCACATTCTCTTGAACTTTTCAGAGAGAATTGAAAACAGTTACTTGACCTTTATTTTATTAAGTTGGTAGCCTTAACACACTAAGGGGTTATCATCCTTTTATCCTCTTTGATATCTAATATTAAAAAGAAAAATCGGGATTATTCCATTACTAATAGAGAAGGCAAATGAAAAGTTAGAAAAATAAATTATATTCTTTCTAAAAGAATATTAATTTTCATGTCTTTTATATTTTGACCGAAATTAATTAATGTAGCTGTTTATATTAATAAATCTGCTAAAATATATACAATTAATATTTTGTATGAATCAAATTCATATGTTAATTATATTATTTCCAAAATAGTATTAATTTCCATGTCTTTTATATTTTGATCAAAATCTATTAATATAACTATTTATATTAATAAATTCTGTAAAATATATACAATTAATATTTTGTATGAATGAAATTAATATTTTAATTATATTCTTTCCAAAAGAATAATAATTTCTATGTCTTTTATATTTTGAACGAAATTAATGAATATAACTGTTTGTATTAGTAAATTCGGTAAAATATATACAATTAATATTTTGTATGAATCAATAATATATTAATTAAATTCTTTCCAAAAGATTATTAATTTCCATGTCTTTTATATTTTGACTGAATTTAATTAATATAACTGTTTTTATTAATAAATTCGGTAAAATATATACAATTAATATTTTGTATGAATCAAATTCATATATTAATTATATTCATTCCAAAAGAATATTAATTTCCATATCTTTTATATTTTGACCGAAATTAATTAATATAACTGTTTATATTAATAAATTTGGTAAAATATATACAATTAATATTTTGTATGAATCAAATTCATATATTAATTGTAACGACCCAATAGTTAGGGGTGTCGAAGAGTGCATTCTCAGGACTTCGTTCCCGTAAATTCGCTACAGCAAAACAAGTTTTTAGTGGCATTTTTAGCAGCGTTTGGATAAAAAACGCAGTTATAAGTCGAGCATTAGGGGCGCTTTTTGAAAAGTGCCGCTATAGACGAGCATTAGCGGTGCTTTTTGAAAAATGCCACTATAGATCGAGCATTAGTGGCACTGTTCAAAAAACGCTGCTATAGGTCGACCATTAGCGGTGCTTTTTTAAAATCGCCGCTATAGATCGAGCATTATAGGCGCTTTTCAAAAAACGCCGCTATAGGTCGACCACTAGCGGCGCTTTTGAAAAACGCCGCAAAAAAGTTAAGCACAACGCCATGTTGAGCTTTAGTGGCATTAGCAGCGCTTTTTGTAAAACGCCACTATAGATCGAGATTTAGCGGTGCTTTTTTAAAAACGCCGCAAAAAATATTTTATCTGTCTATTTATTATTTAACTGGTTTATTTATATTAATTAAAATAAAATTTATTTTAATTGAATATTTAAATTCTTTAGAAAAAAAGTAATGACACGTAGAAAAAAATTGAAAGTAAAAACATAGAAAAATATTTGTTAAAAATGAAAAAAAATTAAAATACTATTATTTAAAATAATTTTAAAGTTTTATGGGTACACGACTGATTGTTTTTTAATTTATATATTAAATAATTTCTTATATAATCGTAAAAGAGATAGTATTAATTTTAAAATATTGAATTAATTATCATTATAGTTTAGGGTTTAAGGTTTAGGAGTTACTATTTTAAGGTTTATGGATTGCGGGTTTAGAGATTATGATTTATGATTTAAGGGTTGGGGTTTAAGGTTTAGGGGTTAAAGGTTAAGGATTAGAGGTTTAGGGTTTCTGGTATATGATTTAGGGTTGAGGGGATAAGGGTTTAGATTAATTAGTGTTTTTTAATTTATATATTAAATAATTTCTTATATAATTGTAAAAGAGATAATATTAATTTTAATATATTAAAATTATGATTATAGTTTAAATTATTTAAGAGATAATAGATAAACTTTATATATATTAAATGATTTAGGATTTAAGGTTTACTTGAGATTTGTTAAATGATGAAATTTTATACAATCAATTAATGCTTTTATATTTAAAAATATTTAATCTAAACCATTTGATATATTTAAATATTAGATTTAAAAAAAACATTGATAAATAAATAAATAAATAAATAAATAAAAGTAACAGATTGATATGGATAGGTAACTATCTATTTTGGATAGGACCAAATTATAACAAATAAAAATGAAATACAAAAACTAAAATCATTCCACATCGAACATCTAGCAATATAGTTATATTTTAGTTAGGAAGAAATATATCTAATAAAATGGAGATTAGATTGGAAAAAAATAATATAAAATCATGATTAACATCTCAATCTTTAATAGAAATTTGATATGTGAGAGATTGATTAGTTATATTGGATAATTCTAACTTAATAATTAATTACAGTCATTTAATCATTTGTTTTCTTATTAAAATCATTTATTTTGAGAGTACTTAGTTTTTTTTATAAAAATCCAGTTTATAAAAAATAATAATAAATGTTTTATAAAATAAGTTAACTAATAATTTTTAACAGACAAAATAAAAAATTTCTAACATAGCAAAATGGTATCATATTGTTCAAAATGAAATGATTTTTGCGGCATTTTTGTACTTTAAAAAAATAGCGCCTTTTTATCCCTAAATTTCCCCCTAAAATCCCTAATTTTTCCCCCTAAAAATAATCACCTCAGCACAGTTACTCCCTCAGCTCTACACGAAACCCTAAAGTAATGCCTCCCAAAGCAGCTAAATCAAAGGAAGCACCAGCGGAGAGGCCCATCCTCGGCCGATTCTCTTCTCATATCAAGATCGGAATCGTAACTTTCTTCTTATATATATATTTCATTTCATTTCACTTCTCGAAGCTTAACTTTTTCCTCTTTTGAATCTCTTTTCCGTTCATTTGCAGGTGGGACTGCCTAATGCTGGGAAGTCTACTCTTTTCAACACGCTCCGTAAGCTTTCAATCCCAGCTGAGAACTTCCCTTTTTGTACAATCGAGCCTAATGAAGCCCGAGTTAATGTCCCTGATGAGCGATTCGAACTGTTAGTTGCCTTCAGAGCTTTGGGATTTGTTCGTCTCCAGATTGGATCTAAGATAATGCATCTAAACCTGGAAAATCACAATATTTTATCAAAGAAGTTCTTGTTGATATCTAAAATGTATGCATCTTATATTTTCCAGCCTTTTCCAGTTTTATTATGTTTTGAATTTGTATAATTATGATTCATGCATTTTTCTTGCAGGATGTATTTCCGTGCACTGCAGAGCAGTTTTATAATTTGTTATTAAGTGATGACTCTAGTTTTACTAATGAGTATTGTGCAGTACGGAAGGATACAAATATTTCGGTAAGCTAAGATCATTTAGTATTTCCCCATGCTTATTCTATTGAAAATATCTTGAGTTACAGTTGAATTTGAAAAAAAAGGTGTTTTAAATCTCTAGCTTTGACTCTGAAATTTCAGAATTAGCTGACATTAACATCACCGTTGTGGATTGTCCAAGGTGGGAGGATCCCCTAAAGATTATATTATGCTTTATCTTTCTGCTAACCATTATTATAACTTACGACGTTAATGAGAAGGTAATCGTTTTTTATATGATTTTTTATAGGTAAGAGCTATTAGTACCAACTTGCACAAGGAATAAGTCGTTGCCAACATTAACTTGCATATGTGTTCACTGTTATAATATGTTCATTATGCACTTATAAGTGTTCATAATGCAAATTTGAGGGTAAACTGCTTGGTATGTTGAGTTTGCCTTTCAATAAAGATGTTGAGTTTGAATAAGTGTGATGATAAATACTTGAAATGGTATTGTCCCTGAGTTCAACTATAAAAGCTTATATGTTTTAGTTAAAATAGATAAATGTAAAGACTCTTGAACCCTAGCCTAATCAAAACTTGCTCCCTTCAGTTCATATTAATAGTTCGTTCTGGATTGTCATGCTTGGTAGGAATTTTATAGGCACTTGAATTGGTTAGGAATTTGTAGATGAGATCTATTTGACTACTTTCTAGATTGCCTCTTGAAGTTTTCATCTGATATTTGACTGTCAAGATTCTCTTGGATGATAGACAGATTCTGTGACACTTTTTTCTTTGAAATAGTATTGTTCATGTCATTGAACTTTGTTGTTACTGCAGGGCCTGCACTATTTATTTTTGATGCTGTAACTCATTTAAATATTTTGTATGTTATGAAGTTTTTGATATGATTAACTGTCAGTTTTGGGCCAAATGAGATTCTTTTTCTTCTTGTTTCAGAAGGGTAAAAAGCGTAAGGCTACACCAAGCAAAAACTTTGGTTTTGTAGGCGGTTGCTATAGTCATGATGCAACAGCAGATAATGATGTACTGTCACCATCATTATATGGCTTACAATAATCATCATTACCATTATCAACAATACTAACAGCAGCTGCAGCAAAAACAAAAATAGCAACAAGGGTGTAATTTAGATGAGGTTAAAACGATCTGGGTTGGTGACCTTGTTCATTGGATGGATGAAACTTATATCCACGGTTGCTTCTCTCATATTGGCGAGGTAAAAGTAAATACAGTAGTGTGGTTATAGCATGAAATTGATAGATGCATGTCTTGTCATGAATCTTACACTAGATCTTTTTTTGTTTTATGCTTTGAGGAATCTGTTGGTTTAGTACTTTGCTGCCTTTTTTGTTTGTGGGGTTTAAGGATAAGTTAAGGTTCGAGGTTTTTTGCTAATATAAGGAATGTTAAGTTTGTAGTTTATGTTTTTAATGTAATTACAATTTTAGAAAGTAATCTGCATTTATGGCCTAAAACTTTTTGCCTAGAACATTAAAGCTAATTAATTTAAAGACAAGGATTGTTTTTAATTGAAGCTGAACATATGAATAGACTATAAAGTTGATTGCCATTATAAAATAAAACTGGATAATTGCCAAAAGTTAATTTAAGCTGTGTTGTAGACTACTTGGATGATTAGCTTTTGGTTAAAAGCAGTGTTGAAGTTAGCCTCCATGTAGCAAGCAAAGCTGATCATGCAGGTCACATGCAGTCGGGCAAACTATGCAGCAGCTGAAGCACAATGTTACTGTTTTATTTATTCATCTTGTTACTCCAATGACCATTTTGTAATCTCGTTGGATTTAAACTTAGTTGGTAAATCTTTTTGATGTAATTTCAGATGTTGATTGACTGAAATTCAGCAAAGTAACTAGTGCAAGATAGTTTAGCTATCTTTCAATATGTTAAGTGGTGTTAGGTAAATGTTTAGGTAATATTTTGACTTGTAAGCTTGACTTATGTAATGGCAACTTGCCAATGTCCATTTTTTAATGAAAATTAGCTTGTTTTCATCAATATACTCTCCATTCTTTGATTTCAAGTTCTGTTCTTACAAACAAAAGAAAGGTTTCTACTTTGTTTCTTCTCCAAGTCACAAGGCTTGTTAAACAAGCCAAACTAAATCAGCATGCTTACTTCCTTTTAACTCCAACAATTGGTATCTAGAGCCTTTGTCTTAGTGGACTTGTTGTAACTGAACCATAACTTGAATGGCTTCTTTAGGATTTTCTCCAGCAGCCCCAGTAGTCTTCAATGGGGAAGGCTTTCATATATGGGTGGTCAAGATGAGGACTTCCCTACAAGCCTTCGATCTATGGGAAGTTGTGAATACTGATGCTAAGCTTGCACCACTTAGGGCCAATCCCACAGTGGCTCAAATCAGACAACATGCTGATGAGAGGACTAAAAGGCACAAAGCCATGTCCTGCATTCAAAATTGTGTGTCAGATGTCATCTTCACCAGAATTATGGCTTTTGTGAGACACCAAAAGAAGCTTGGGACAAGCTTAAAGAAGAGTTCCAAGGCACAGGGAGGACAAGGCAGAAACAATTGTTGAATTTGAGAAGAGATTTTGAAAACTTGAAGATGAAGGAAGAAGAAACAGTAAAACAGTATGCAGATAGGATCATGGCTGTGGTAAAAAGCATAAGGCTCCTAGGAGAATAGTTCAGTGAAGTAAGAATTGTGGAGAAGGTGCTCTCAACATTGCCTGAAAGATATGAGGCAAAAATCTCATCTATTAAGGATTCAAGAGACCTTGCAAGCATTTCCCTAACTGATTTGATCAATGCCCTTTATGCTTAGGAGAAAAGGAGAGCTAGTAGGATGGAGGAGCACCAAGAAGGTGTTTTTCAAGCCAAGGCCAAGACTGCCTCGAGCACCACTGCCTAAAAAGGCAAAAAGTCTTAGAAAAATAGGCCTATGCATGATGCTGCAAGAAGAGAGGACTAACCCTGCAAGCACTGCAAAAGGCCTGGTCATCTATAAGAGAAATGCTGGTTTAGACTAGATGGTTTATATCAACATTGCAAGAAGAGAGGGCATGTTGAAAGAGTTTAAAAAAATAAGGGCAGACCAAGGCAGAATCAAGTACAACAAAAAAATTTAAAGCTCGAGTGGCTGAAGAAAGTAGTGATCAAGAGGATGAAGTGTTTGCTGTGTCATGCTCTGCTGATCAGAAGAAAGGCTCAAATGGTTGGCTATTGGACAGTGGCTGAACTAACCACATGTCACCAGATGCAACCATTTTCAAAACTTTGGACAGAAACTACAAAACCAAATTAAAAGTTGGCAATGGTCAATTTATAAAGGCTGAAGGAAAGGGGGATGTGTTGGTATGCACTCCCACAGGTGGCGAGATCATCTCAAATGTGCTGTTGGTACCTGAGATTGATAGAAACCTTCTCAGCATTGCTCAGTTTCTTGAGAAAGGTTATTCAGTGGTGTTTAAAGGCAAGGAGTGCCAAATTGCTGATCCAAATGGATCAAGCTTCATGTCAGTTACTATGACTGATAAATGCTTTGAAGTTAACTGGGCAAGTAATTCACATTCAGCCTGTGTTGCCTCTGCTGAAGATTCCAAGCTTTGGCACAAAAGGCTAGGCCATGCCAACTTCAGATCGATGGCTCGAATGATCAGTGAAGATCTAGCAGAAAACTTCACCAACTCTGTAGAAAATGTTAAGGTTTGTGGGGTCTGTCAACTTGGAAAACAGGCCAGATTGCCATTTCCTACCAACAAAGCTTGGAGAGCCTCAAAAAAATTATAGCTTGTGCACACTGATGTGTGTGGCCCTATGAAGGTTGAATCACTCAATGGGAATAGGTACTTCATTCTTTTTATTGATGATTGTACCAGATATTGCTGGATTTTCTTCTTGAAATGCAAGTCTGAGGTAGCTCAAGTGTTTTTGAAGTTCAAAACAGCTGTTGAAATTGAAACAGGCTGCAAGTGAAAGACCATAAGGTCAGACAATGGGACTGAGTACACCTCCGCTCAGTTTCAAGCTTATTGTAATGATGCAGGCATTAAAAATCAGTTAACCAATGTTTATACATCTTAGCAGAATGGGGTTAGTGAAAAAAAAATAGAAGTCTGATGGATATGGCCAAGTGTCTGCTATTTGAGAAGAATTTGCCCAAGACCATGTAGGCTGAAGCAGTTAACACTGCTGCTTACATTCGGAAGAGGCTACCAACCAAGACACTGGACCACAAGACTCCATTTATGGCCTGGTCCAGATTTAAACCATCATTGGCTCATATGAAGGTCTTTGGTTGCTTGTGTTATGCTCAAATACCAGATGTGAAGTGGGACAAGCTATCCAAGAAGGCTTTGCTTGGAATTTTGGTGGGCTACTACATTGTCAAGAAAGGGTATAGGATTCTAGATCTTTTAACAAACAAGATCCAAGTAAGCAGAGATGTTGTCTTCGATGAAAATGGATGCTAGAATTGGAAAAGAAATGAGCCAGAGGCTATTTCTGAAAAGCTGATGGCTGATCAGTTTGAATCTGATCAAATTGGTCCTGAAATGGACATCGATGATGTGCCAGTTAGAGGGACTAGATCCCTAGCAGAAATTTATGAGATAGCACAAGTTGCCATAGTGGAGCCAAACAGTTTTGAAGAAGCTAAAGCTGATGAAGGTTGGAAGCAAGCTATGGTTGATGAAATTAAGATGATTCAAAAGAATCAGACATGGAAGCTGGTTGAAAGACCTGCCAACAAAAGGACCATTGGTTTGAAATGGGTGTATCGAATTAAGCATAACATAGATGGCAGTTTAAACAAGCTGAAGGCTAGGCTAGTTGTCAAAGGCTTAAGTCGAAGATATGGTCTGGACTACATGGAAACTTTTTCTCTAGTAGCCGGACTTGACACAATCAGATTACTAGTTGCTTTGGCTGCTCAAAACCAGTGGATAATTCACCAATTGGATGTAAAATCTGCATTTCTCAATGGCATTCTTGAAGAGGAGATCTATATTGATCAGCCTCAAAGGTTTTATTGTGCCTGGTAAAGAACACATGGTGTTCAAGCTTAAAAAGGCCTTGTATGGCCTAAAACAGGCTCCTAGAGCCTGGTATGCTCGAATTGGCAACTATTTGGTCAGCTTGGGATTCGATAGAAGCACTAGTGAGCCAACGTTGTATGTCAAGAAAGACAAGGCTAAAACTCAACTCATTGTGTCTCTCTATGTGGATGATCTTTTGGTAACATGAGGAGATGAAACCATGTTGGCTGATTTCAAATCCAAAATGAAGAGCATGTCTGATATGTCTAACTTAGGCAAAATGAACTACTTTTTAGGAATGGAGGTCATGCAAACCAAAAATGGAATTTTTCTTAGTCAAAAAACCTTTGCTATGAAGATTTTAAGTAGGTTCTCTATGTAGAACTGTAAACAACAAGCACACCTATGGCTGTTAGTATGAAGCTGTCGAGCCAAGGAGACCATGAACCTATTTGTGAATTTGTCTACAAAAGCCTTGTTGGTTGTTTGCTGTATCTGACAGCAACAAGACCCGATATTATGTTTGCTGTAAGCATATTATCAAGGTTCATGCATTGCTGTAACAAGCAGCATTTCCAAGTAGGAAAAAGAGTGCTTAGGTACATCAAAGGTACCTTGAACCATAGAATACACTTTGGCAAGGTTGAAGATTTAAAACTGATTGGCTATACTGACAGTGACTGGGCTGGTTCAAAGGATGATATGAAAAGCACTTCTGGCTATGCATTTACACTTGGCTCAGCTATGTTTTGTTGGAGTTCAAGAAAGCAATCGATGGTGGCTTAATCAATAGTAGAAGCAGAGTATGTTGCAGCTGCTAGTACAGTCAATCAAGCCATTTGGCTGAGAAAAATTCTAGCTGATTTGAACCTACATCAAAGAGGAGCAACAGAGATCTACTGTGACAATAAGTTTGCTGTTGCAATTACAAAGAATCCTATTTTCCATGACAGAACGAAGCATTTCAATATCAAGCTGCATATGATAAGGGAAATGGAACAAGCTCGAGAGGTGGAGCTGATTCATTGTAATTCAGAAGAACAAATTGTAGATATCTTCACAAAGGCCCTCTGTGTGTCAAGGTTCAATGATTTAAGAAATCAAATGGGAGTTAGCAGCATGGAAGCTAAAGAGGAGTGTTGAAGTTAGCCTCCATGCAGCAAGCAAAGGTGATCATGTAGGTCACATGCAGTAGGGCAAACTATGCAGCAGCTGAAGCAAAATGTTGCTGTTTTATTTGTTCATCTTGTTACTCCAATGATAATTTTGTAATTTAGTTGGATTTAAACTTAGTTGGTAAATCTTTTTTATGTAATTTCAGATGTTGATTGACTGAAATTCAGCAAAGTAACTAGTGCAAGCTAGTCTAGCTATCTTTCAATATGTTAAGTGGTGTTAGCTAAATGTTTAGGTAATATTTGATTTGTAAGCTTGACTCATATTTGTTATATGTAATGGAAACTTGCCAATGTCCATTTTTTAATGAAAATTAGCTTTGTTTCATCAATATACTCTCCATTCTTTGATTTCAAGTTCTGTTCTTACAAACAAAAGAAAGGTTTCTACTTTGTATCTTCTCCAATTCACGAGGCTTGCTGAACAAGCCAAGCTAAATCAACTTGCTTAATGCCTTTTAACTCCAACAAGCAGTTTACATCTCGTTTTGTAAACATGGAAATTTAATTATTAGAAAAAAGACCTCTTATTTCACATCAAAACTTTGCTGCTGATGCTTTCAAGAAAAAGAACAAGCTTTTCAGCAATAGCAATCTTAGGTTGTTATAAAACTAGACAAGTAATGAATTTTCATGTTCGGTGTTAATTAGGGGAGATAGGCTGGATTATGAAATCAATTATGCTTAAAATTCATTTTCCCCTGCTACATGGGCTCCTTCAAGTTTCTAAACATTCAGATTTTTTGTTTAATATAGGCTTTGTAATGTAGATAACTTATTGAACACATAAAATAGGATCCTCTTTGTTTGGATCCAAAAGTCACTGAGATGCTTATGTGGTAGTGAGAAGTCTTGGACACCATTTTGAAGAAAGTGCCTGGCTCATGTTGGCATTTATTTAAACTTAATGTTGATCCAACCTTAAGTTTAATGGGTGAGATACTTGCCTAAGTTTATATATGGATATCAACAAATTGCAAACTTTATGTTCTTGGTCTTTCAATATATAATTGCTAGGTGACAATCAGTCCTAGGATCAATGGCGCCATCCCAAAGAAAAAAAAGATGAGATTTAAGGCCGATATACATTTTAAAGAGCTTCCTCTTTTATCTGTACTATTATTTTAGCCATGCTTGAGTTGGTGTCATGAGTCAACCGGGTATAAACTCAATTAAAGAAATTACAAAAATATTTTTCATAATTAAAATAAGTTATAATATTTGAGTGTACTTTAGTCTTTTTTATTTAAAAAACTAATAAAAAAATTGCATGTGATTTGAGCCAGTACCATTTGCATTAATAAAATCTTTATTTTACCAGTTAACAAAACCCTTAATTTGATTTGTTTTACATATTTTAATTTTATTATGCATACTTTATTACCCATATGAATTGTATGTAATGATAAAATTGTAAATAAGATTAATGGCTACACTAGGATAAACAATTTTAGTACATTTAATATTCTTAATTTAATGTATTCACATGTTTAAAGCCCTTTTTGTTAATTTAAACACTAAATTTTGCTTTTCTTTTGTTGTTTTTGCAGAGTTGAAAAGATGTCGAAGGATCTCTTTTTGTTGTCAAGAGGTAACTTTGAAAGCGAATTTTTTTATATATTTTAAATTTCTACTTTTTCAATTTTTTTAATTTAAGATATTTATTTCGATTGCAATTTAGGAATATGCAACCTAGGTTTTAGTTTATTGTGATGAATAGATGCAATATTGGTTAGTTCAATACGATTTTTGATCTTCTTGTATTGGTGAACTTAAATCGTGAAAATTGCTTGATTTGATTTTTACAAATTGCAATTACTGCCTTTTTTGGTTTCTTGATTTATTATATAATATGTTCTATAATCAATATTTTTTTTGGTAAATTTTGGTTAGAATGATGATTAAACTAAGAAAAATAGTCTCTTAAGAAAGTTTTTATAAACAGATAATTTGGCGGAAAACCCCTTGGGAGATTTCGAGTATGAAGTTCAGGATAAATATCTACTATATTGCAATGCTTCTCAGGAAATAAATGGTCATTGGTTCTATGATGCACATGAACTCGAGGATGGCCATCATGTATGGTCCTTTGCAGCCATCATCATCAACTACATCCAGTGTCGCAGATGTCCCTGATGGTCCTGCCTTTGTGAATTTCTTCAGTGTATGCATTTTTCTGTTTAACTTCTGCCCACTGATTACATGCAATAGATTCCAGTATATTTACAATTTTTTTAACATTGCAACTTTTAACATTATTGTAAGAATATATTAAATTACACTTCAGTTATCAATTTATATCATATATCTTTAGTTGAATTTGAAGTATCATTTAGATTTGTTGTTTTTGGTTGGATTTCATGTTACAGGAAGGGTTTTATATGGATGAAAATTGAAATGTTACAAATCTGCCAAAGTGGTGTTTTTCATTAAATGCCGCTAAAGAACGGTACTTTTAGCGGCGTTTGTGATAAAAGTACCGCTAAAGATCATGTTCTTTAGCAGCGTTTCTGATAAAAGCGCTGCTAAAGGTCATGTTCTTTAGTAGCGTTTTTATAAAAGCGCCGTTACAAGTCATGCTCTATAGCGGCGTTTTTTCACATAAACACCACAAAATTTAGCGGCATTTTTTGCGGCGCTTGTGAAAGTGTCGCAAATAGTTTTAGCGGTGTAACACCCCGTACCCGAGACCATTGCCGGAGTCGGACACGAGGGGTTCACAGACTAAATTCGCTTACTATCGCAGTCCATTTTAAAATTTTCTAGGCAGTTGGCTAACTGCGACACTGTGACCTTAAAAATCATATCTTGAGTTTCACAACTCAAAAATCAGTTTCATAATTTTTCCCTGAAACTAGACTCATATGCCCATCTACATATTTTTTTCTAGAATTTTTGGTCGGGCCAATTAGTACAGTTTATTAGTCAAAGTCTCCCATGTTACAGGGATCGACTACACTAATCTTTGCGCATTACGACTTGGAAATCTCCCTGTACAGAGATTCAATACTGATTCCGTTTGTTTCTATAGAAACTAGACTCAGAGAGGAATCTATACATATATGGCATGACTCCTAATTATCTCTGGTTAATTTATAATGAATTTCCAAAGTCGGAATAGGGAATCCAGAAACCGTTCTGGCCCTGTCTCACGAGAACCTGAATATCTCTTAACATACTATCCATATGATCGTTTCGTTACTTTCCTATGAAAATAGATTCATCAAGGTTAGTTTACATAATTTATTAATTATTTAATTCCAATCCTACTATTTTTAGTGATTTTCCAAATCTACATCACTGCTGCTGCCAGCATTTGCCTTTAAGGTAGACTTTACCTATTTCATAGTTTCCATGATTCAACTAGCCCTTTTAGCATGAATAGCACAAATTATGTAAGTGATTAACCATTCCATACCAAATGATTATAACATTATGCTCAAACATATAGAAGCCATTTTCGCATGGCTATATACATTAACCAAAATATTCTTCCGCCACTAGTCTATTTTATACATGCCATAAGATAATCCAAAACATAGCAGTACCAAACAGTGGATAGTGATAGTGTGACTAGTTGCTGACGATCCCCGAGCCTGTAGCTTCGCAATGAGATCTATAAAACAGAGGAAACAGAGTAAACGGAGTAAGCATTACAATGCTTAGTAAGTTTTAAGCAGTGTCAACAGATAACAATCAAATTATAACATAGTTGTTCGTATTTTTATTTCACTCTTCCTTCGGGCATACCATCCCTTTACCGAATATGCACATCTCATCATATACAATAGGCAGATAAACTTTCACATAAAAGTGAGCTCATGTGACATAGATATATCGTATGATTTCACATAACCTCTCACTCTGATCCGATGTCACATAATCATAGGAATAGTCTCATAGATTGCTCTCGTATGCGTCACATAACTACCTTATGATTTAGTGCAAATCAAGCTCACATATAAACTTGGAGTACATACCTGTTTAACCTTTCGCATTGAATATATTTATAAGCAATTCTTATTACCAAGTCTTACCCGGACATAATCTCCACACGAAGTTATCGGGTCTTACCGGGACAAAATCCCCACACGTAGTCATCGGGTCTTTAGAGCTCGGATATAGTACGAGCACGAAGCTTACGGACATTAATCAGTGATAATATTCTCGCATAAAGCCTGCGGGGTTTTAACCCGGATATAGTACTGACACAAATGCCCTTCGGGACTTATCACATTCATCACATCGGCCATTAGGCCCTATCACATATATATACACTTTCACATTCATCACATCGGCCATTAGGCCTTATCACATATATACACTTTCACATTCATCACATTGGCCATTAGGCCTTATCACATATATACACTTTCACATTCATCACATCGGCCATTAGGCCTTATCACATATATACACTTTCACATTCATCACATCGGCCATTAGGCATTATCACATATATACACTTTCACATTCATCACATCGGCCATTAGGCCTTATCACATATATACACTTTCACATTCATCACATCGGCCATTAGGCCATACTATCATTTCATATTCGAATACTCATAAACTTACAATATCACGATTTAGAATTCAAGAATGGGTTTAATCAATAGCTTGTGAGCAACTAAAACAAGTTTATCAAGGTTCACAACATAATCTCAAATTCAGCACACGCTATTTTTCCTGAGCAATAGTCACTAAATTATTTATGACTGGAGCTACAAAACTCCAAATCACTTTCCGTTAATTTTTCCTGAATATAGACTCGTATATCTTCCATCCATAAAATTTCCAGAATTTTAGGTTTGGCCAATCAATACCAGATTTTCTTAAAGTTTCCCCTGTTTCACTGTTTGACTAATCTGACCACTCTTCACTACGAATCAAATTTCTCATTTTACAGATTTCAAAATGTGTTGTATTTGATTTCATTTGAACTAGACTCATTAAGGAGTCTAAGCATATAAATTTTATCTTATAACCATTTTTGTACAATTTATAATGATTTTCTAAAAACAGAACAGGGGATTTCAGATTCATTCTGACACCGTCTCACACAACTTTAAATATCTCATTATCGGAAATTCCTTTGCTTACACGGTTTCTTTTATAAGAAACTAGACTCATTAAGGTTTAATTTAATGTCTCATTCAGCCTCTAATTCAAGTCCATAAATTTATGGTGATTTTCTAAAGTCACGTTACTGCTGCTGTCCGAAGCAGACTATTTCAAATTACCCTTAAATTTCCAAGCTCAAACACTTAAGAACTTACCATTTGAGCTTAGAACATATCATGGCCACATCATATCTTACTAAATCAACTCATCATGTCCTATTATAATTGAATTTACTCAACGTTTAAACACTTAAAACTTACCTCGGAAGTTGCCGAACGATTACGACGGCTCTTCGATCACTTTTTTCCTTTCCCTTATCCAACTTTGATCCTCTAGGCTCTTGAGCTAAATCAAACAAATTTACTTCTCAATCAAACACAAATATATGGCAACCATATACATTTCAAAAACCAATTCGTTTGTATCATTTGTCCATATATTAGCTTTTAGCATATTTGGTCATTAGAGTGACCTATTTAACTTTCAAGCATTCATTTCTAATTTTAATTAAACAATGCCGAATGCCATTAGCTACTAATGCCACACACACACATGTGCATAAAATTCATCCATACATAACCTCTAGCTCATTCGGTCATTCATCTCTCAAACCTATCAAAGTTTCATGTCGAACTTCCCTGGCCGAATACACATATAAGCACATAATGCACATTTAGAATTTTTTTTATTTACTTCATGATACATTCGGCCTTGGCAACAATTTCATTAGAAATCCCTATTAGCCACTTCATCAATCAATTATATCATCTACTGAATATTTCATAACTTATCATGCTAGCTGAATATTATTTATTCAAGTTCATCATCTTCATATTCGGCATTAGCATCAAATATAATAGCCCATTTCTTCCCACTTTGAATCTATGCATCCATTTAATCATAGTTTGTTCAAGCACTCATACAACAAGATTCATCCAATTTAACAAGAAACAAAAACTTTATTCCTCCATAGCTACAATGGCCGAAAGATCTAGACATCTCAATACCGAAATTTCTAACATGGTTTGCCTAAAGAATTTGGTAGGGAGTTCAAATTTATCTAGCATTTCAAGTAACTTAACACATCCATATAGCTAACATGCTAATAGTCTCAAGGCTTCAACTAAAACTTTTGAAGCCTCTTAGTCGAATACTAACTCTCTAATAATCCCAAATCCATCCATGAGATAGTTAGAATTTAGACTAATCATCCAAGGGATGTATGAACTTTCAAAGCAACACTAAACATACCTTAATCTAGTGAGCCTTCATAACCGATTTTTCTCCAAGCTCATTCCCTTCCTTTCTTTCTTCTATTCGGCCAAAGATGTTCAAGGATGAACACTTTTTTTTTTTCTTTGTTTCCTTTCTTCCATTCACGGCAAAGGGGGGGGGCATGGATGAGACCATTTTTTTTTCATCACTCCACCTTTTTGCATTACTTTAATCCTAACCCTTTTTTTTATTCTTTCTAACATAACTCACTAACACAACATGTTTGCAACATGTTTCCACCCGTAGCATGGCCGGCCACTATGCTTTAATTTTGGGTAATTTGACATGCAAACCCATCATTTCACAACATGCATTATTAGGCCACTTTACATTTGCCTAGCACATTTCCAAATTTTCTCACATAAGTCCTATTTGATAAAATTCACTTACTATTAACAAAATTCAAACATGAAATTTTCACACATGCATATGTACATATAATGAGCATCAACTATGACGGTTAATTATCTTTATGACTCGGTTTAGTGGTCCCGAAACCACTTTCCGACTAGGGTCACTTTAGGGTTGTCACAACTCTTCCCCCTTTAGGGATTTTCGTCCTCGAAAATTTCTACCGATGCATAGTTTAGGATAACGTCCTCTTATTGAATTATATCCATATAAACATTAGCTCATCGATAGCAATTGTAATTCATTACTGATTTCGCATCGATCCATAAAATCATTTTCTTATCTTAAAAGAAATACATAAACATTTCTACAAGTATGCACGTATATATCTCATTTTCTTGATTTCATAAGCAATAATCACTTAACTTAATTCACAAATGCATTTCAAACACATATTGAGCACATATTAACATGTATAATTCACATCATCAACCCACATTTTCATTCATGAATAAGCTGTAACCTAACCGAAAGTACACATATACTCAAACATCCCAATAAATATCCTTTATAACTTTATCACATCTCAATATTCAACTAAACTCATTTCCAAAAGAAAAGTCAACTTCCACGTACCTGAACATTTAGTTCATTTAGCACATTCAATCATAGTTAACGTTACCCGTATACAGTCGAATAGGCATAAAGCCTAATATAATACACTGGCATGAGATTTATTCTAGCGCATAACTCGTATATCCAAAATTATCAACATTCATCAAAAATTCTTTCAAACTTTCGAATGTCGAAACTTAATCAAAATAATTTCTTAAACAAGATTAACAAAATAGTGTCCATTCAGCAATAGCACATATAGCTCTTACAATGCCATATCCTAGATATGTCTTACATATTCTCACATATCGAGCCGATGCCATGTCCCAGACATGGTCTTACACACTATCTCAAATAATGCCTTCGTCCCAAACGAGGTCTTACATGAACTCCACTTCACACACTTAGTGCCCACTGACCGATCTCGCACTCATAGTGCTCGGTTAAAGGAATTCGCACACACACAGTGCCTCTAATCATTCACATACATAGTGCTCTTATTCATTCGTTAATACACATTGATATGACTTAACCAAGTCTATAAACATCATGTATGTACACTTTTAAACATATCATTTCATTTAAATTTGAATTCGTATAGTAATGAGCACTTAAACTTTGCTCAAATTACCGGCACGAAGCCTAATAGGCACGAAGGCCCGAATACACGTCACCAGCATGATTACTCTTCGGGACCTAGCCTGGATATAACACCAGCACGAATGCTCTTTGGGGTTTAGCACAGATATATCACTAGCACGAATGCTTTTCGGAACTTAGCCCGGATACATCACTAGCACGAATGCTCCTCGGGACTTAGCCCGGATATATCACTAGCATGAATGCTCTTCGGAACTTAGCCCGGATACATCACTAGCATGAATGCTCTTCGGGACTTAGCCCGGATACATCGCTAGCATGAATGCTCTTCGGGACTTAGCCCGGATTTAGTAACTCGCACCAATGCCTTCGGATCTTAGTCCGGATATGGTCACTTAGCACAAAGCCTTCGGGACTTAGCCCGGACATCATTTGAATAACCATGCACATTTAACAATAAATCATGACACATTCGTATTTCATTTTCATTAGCAAAACTCAAACACAAGACACTTATCATTCTTGCAATTTCGGCTCAATAGCCACACACAAAGAGCATGATTTTGATTTGCTTAAAGCATGATCTAATCAAATCATAATTTAAGCTCTATTACTCAAGAACTTACCCCTTTCCGCTGTCCGAAATCGACTTGGTAAGGTCGCACCCTTAATATAAATAATTGATAGACAATATATATATATATATATATATAGTGGGTTCGCACACATAGTGCTTAATAATCAACCACGCACACTTAGTGCCATGTACTTTAAACTCGCACACTTAGTCCATGCATTTCAAGGCCGCACACTTAGTGCCAATCTCACAACCGTGAACACTTATTGCCCGCACACTTAGTGGCAATCTCACAACCGTGAACACTTATTGCCCGCACACTTAGTGCCAATCTCACAACCGTGAACACTTATTGCCCGCACACTTAGTGCTGAAAACCAACCACTCTATACGCTTCACTGCCATTTTACATTCGACAATTTCGTCTCTACATACATATACACATATAGCAATACACATTAGTATATCATTTACATTACTTGAATACAAACACAACATGCTTATCGACCATTCAACTTCCAGTTCCATAGCCACATACAAAAATCACATTTATAGTCATAACACTCCTTCAAAATTGCATCACTTATACCCTTATAATTCAATCCAAATCGAAATTCAAATACGAGTACATGATACGTACCTGATCAACTTAATAATTTAGGCATATCTAAATGAAGTTATATCGCAAATTCTCATAGTCAGAAGCTTGCTACAGCTCGATCAGGATCAAGATTCATTACAATACAACAAACACATTTTAATAGCCAAAAATCATCACACTATCATTTTATCACTTTATGGCATGTATAAATAGACTCACGCGTGCTACGTTAGTCCTAGAATCGACTAAACCGTAGCTCTGATACCAATAAAATTGTAACATCCCGTACCCGAGACCGTTGTCGGAGTCGGACACGAGGGGTTCACAGACTAAATTCGCTTACTATCGCAGTCCATTTTAAAATTTTCCAGGCAGTTGGCTAACTGCGACACTGTTACCTTAAAAATCATATCTTGAGTTTCACAACTCGAAAATCAGTTTCGTAATTTTTCCCTGAAACTAGACTCATATTCCTATCTACATATTTTTTTCTAGAATTTTTCGTTGGGCCAATTAATACAGTTTATTAGTCAAAATATCCCATGTTACAAGGATCGACTACACTGACCTTTGCGCATTACGACTTGGATATCTCCCTGCACAGAGCTTTAATACTGATGACGTTTGTTTCTATAGAAGCTAGACTCAGAGAGGAATCTATACATATATGGAATGACTCCTAATTATCTCTGGTTAATTTATAATGAATTTACAAAGTCGGAACAGGGAATCCAGAAAACGTTCTGGCCCTGTCTCACGAGAACCTGAATATCTCTTAACATACTGTCCATATGATCATTTTGTTACTTTCCTATGAAAATAGATTCATCAAGGTTCGTTTACATAATTTATTCATTATTTAATTCAAATCCTACTATTTTTAGTGATTTTCCAAATCTACATCACTGCTGCTGCCAGCATCTGCCTTTAAGGTAGACTTTACCTATTTCATAGTTTCCATGATTCAACTAGCCCTTTTAGCATGAATAGCACAAATTATGATAGTGATTAACCATTCCATACCAAATGATTATAACATTATGCTCAAACATATAGAAGCCATTTTCGCATGGCTATATACATTAACCAAAATATTCTTCCGCCACTAGTCTATTTTATACATGCCATAAGATAATCCAAAACATAGCAGTACCAAACAGTGGATAGTGATAGTGTGACTAGTTGCTGACGATCCCCGAGCCTGTAGCTTCGCAATGAGATCTATAAAACAGAGGAAACAGAGTAAACGGAGTAAGCATTACAATGCTTAGTAAGTTTTAAGCAGTGTCAACAGATAACAATCAAATTATAACATAGTTGTTCGTATTTTTATTTCACTCTTCCTTCGGGCATACCATCCCTTTACTGAATATGCACATCTCATCATATACAATAGGTAGATAAACTTTCACATAAAAGTGAGCTCATGTGACATAGATATATCGTATGATTTCACATAACCTCTCACTCTGATCCGATGTCACATAATCGTAGGAATAGTCTCATAGATTGCTCTCGTATGCGTCACATAACTACCTTATGATTTAGTGCAAATCAAGCTCACATAAAAACTTGGAGTACATACCTGTTTAACCTTTCGCATTGAATATATTTATAAGCAATTCTTATTACGAAGTCTTACCCGGACATAATCTCCACACGAACTTATCGGGTCTTACCCGGACAAAATCCCCACACGTAGTCATCAGGTCTTTAGAGCTCGGATATAGTACGAGCACGAAGCTTACGGACATTAATCAGTGATAATATTCTCGCATAAAGCCTGCGGGGTTTTAACCCGGATATAGTACTGACACAAATGCCCTTCGGGACTTATCACATTCATCACATCGGCCATTAGGCCCTATCACATATATATACACTTTCACATTCATCACATCGGCCATTAGGCCCTATCACATATATATAAACTTTCACATTCATCACATCGGCCATTAGGCCTTATCACATATATACACTTTCACATTCATCACATCGGCCATTAGGCCTTATCACATATATACACTTTCACATTCATCACATCGGCCATTAGGCCTTATCACATATATACACTTTCACATTCATCACATCGGCCATTAGGCCATACTATCATTTCATATTCGAATACTCATAAACTTACAATATCACGATTTAGAATTCAAGTATGGGTTTAATCAATAGCTTGTGAGCAACTAAAACAAGTTTATCAAGGTTCACAACATAATCTCAAATTCAGCACAAGCTGTTTTTCCTGAGCAATAGTCACTAAATTATTTATGACTGGAGTTACAAAACTCCAAATAACTTTCCGTTAATTTTTCCTGAATATAGACTCGTATATCTTCCATCCATAAAATTTCCAGAATTTTAGGTTTGGCCAATCAATACCAGATTTTTCTTAAAGTTTCCCCTGTTTCACTGTTTGACTAATCTGACCACTCTTCACTACGAATCAAATTTCTCATTTTACAGAATTCAAAATGTGTTGTATTTGATTTCATTTGAAACTAGACTCATTAAGGAGTCTAAGCATATAAATTTTATCTTATAACCATATTTGTACAATTTATAATGATTTTCTAAATACAGAACAGGGGATTTCAGAGTCATTCTGACACTGTCTCACACAACTTTAAATATCTAATTATCGGAAATTCCTTTGCTTACACGGTTTCTTTTATAAGAAACTAGACTCTTTAATCTTTAATTTAATGTCTCATTAAGCCTCTAATTCAAGTCCATAAATTTATGGTGATTTTCTAAAGTCACGTTACTGCTGCTGTCCGAAGCAGACTATTTCAAATTACCCTTAAATTCCCAAGCTCAAACACTTAAGAACTTACCATTTGAGCTTAGAACATATCATGGCCACATCATATCTTACTAAATCAACTCATCATGTCCTATTATAATTGAATTTACTCAACGTTTAAACACTTAAAACTTACCTCGGAAGTTGCCGAACGATTACGACGGCTCTTCGATCACTTTTTTCCTTTCCCTTATCCAACTTTGATCCTCTAGGCTCTTGAGCTAAATCAAACAAATTTACTTCTCAATCAAACACATATATATGGCAACCATATACATTTCAAAAACCAATTTGTTCGTATCATTTGTCCATATATTAGCTTTTAGCATATTTGGTCATTAGAGTGACCTATTTAACTTTCAAGCATTCATTTCTAATTTTAATTAAACAATGCCGAATGCCATTAGCTACTAATGCCACACACACACATGTGCATGAAATTCATCCATACATAACCTCTATGTAACACCCTGTACCCGAGACCGTTGCCGGAGTCGGACACGAGGGGTTCACAGACCAAATTCGCTTACTATCGCAGTCCATTTTAAAATTTTCCAGGCAGTTGGCTAACTGCGACACTGTGACCTTAAAAATCATATCTTGAGTTTCACAACTCAAAAATCAGTTTCGTAATTTTTCCCTGAAACTAGACTTATATGCCCATCTACATATTTTTTTCTAGAAGTTTTCGTTTGGCCAATTAGTACAGTTTATTAGTCAAAGTCTCCCATGTTACAGGGATTGACTACACTGACCTTTACGCATTACGACTTGGATATCTCGCTACACAGAGCTTTAATACTGATCCAGTTTGTTTCTATAGAAACTAGACTCAGAGAGGAATCTATACATATATGGCATGACTCCTAATTATCTCTGGTTAATTTATAATGAATTTCCAAAGTCGGAACAGGGAATCTAGAAACCGTTCTGGCCCTGTCTCACGAGAACCTGAATATCTCTTAACATACTGTCCATATGATCGTTTCGTTACTTTCCTATGAAAATAGATTCATCAAGGTTAGTTTACATAATTTATTAATTATTTAATTCAAATCCTACTATTTTTAGTGATTTTCCAATTCTACATCACTGCTGCTGCCAGCATCTGCCTTTAAGGTAGACTTTACCTATTTCATAGTTTCCATGATTCAACTAGCCCTTTTAGCATAAATAGCACAAATTATGATAGTGATTAACCATTCCATACCAAATGATTATAACATTATGCTCAAACATATATAAGCCATTTTCGCATGGCTATATACATTAACCAAAATATTCTTCCGCCACTAGTCTATTTTATACATGCCATAAGATAATCCGAAACAAAGCAGTACCAAACAGTGGATAGTGATAGTGTGACTAGTTGCTGACGATCCCCGAGCCTGTAGCTTCGCAATGAGATCTATAAAACAGAGGAAACAGAGTAAACGGAGTAAGCATTACAATGCTTAGTAAGTTTTAAGCAGTGTCAACAGATAACAATCAAATTATAACATAGTTGTTTGTATTTTTATTTCACTCTTCCTTCGGGCATACCATCCCTTTACCGAATATGCACATCTCATCATATACAATATGCAGATAAACTTTCACATAAAAGTGAGCTCATGTGACATAGATATATCGTATGATTTCACATCGCCTCTCACACTGATCCGATGTCACATAATCATAGGAATAGTCTCATAGATTGCTCTCGTATGCATCACATAACTACCTTATGATTTAGTGCAAATCAAGCTCACATATAAACTTGGAGTACATACCTGTTTAACCTTTCGCATTGAATATATTTATAAGCAATTCTTATTACGAAGTCTTACCCGGACATAATCTCCACACGAAGTTATCGGGTCTTACCCGGACAAAATTCCCACACGTAGTCATCGGGTCTTTAGACCTCGGATATAGTACGAGCACAAAGCTTACGGACATTAATCAGTGATAATATTCTCGCATAAAGCCTGCGGGGTTTTAACCCGGATATAGTACTGACACAAATGCCCTTCGGGACTTATCACATTTATGCACTTTCACATCCATCACGTTGGCCACTCGGCCCTGTCACATATATACACTTTCACATTCATCACATCGGCTATTAGGCCTTATCACATATATACACTTTCACATTCATCACATCGGCCATTAGGCCTTATCACACATATACACTTTCACATTCATCACATCAGCCATTAGGCCTTATCACACATATACACTTTCACATTCATCACATCGGCCATTAGGCCTTATCACATATATACACTGTCTTGGCTGAATCTACATCTATCATTTTCCAATATCACAATTTAGAATTCACGTATGGGTTTAATCAATAGCTTATGAGCAACTAGAACAAGTTTATCAAGGTTTACAACACAATCTCAAATTCAGCACAAGCTGTTTTTCCTGAGCAATAGTCACTAAATCATTTATAACTGGAGCTACAAAACTCCAAATCACTTTCCGTTAATTTTTCCTGAATATAGACTCGTATATCTTCCATCCATAAAATTTTCATAATTTTAGGTTCGGCCAATCAATACCAGATTTTTCTTAAAGTTTCCCCTGTTTCACTGTTTGACTAATCTGACCACTCTTCATTACGAATCAGATTTCTCATTTTACAGAATTCAAAATGTGTTTTATTTGATTTCATTTGAAACTAGACTCATTAAGGAGTCTAAGCATATAAATTTTATCTTATAACCATTTTTGTACAATTTATAATGATTTTCTAAAAACGGAACAGAGGATTACAGTGTCATTCTGCACTGTCTCACACAACTTTAAATATCTCATTATCGGAAATAAATTTTCTTACACGGTTTCTTTTATAAGAAACTAGAATCATTAAGCTTTAATTTCATAATTTATTCAGCCTCCCATTCAACTCCAACAATTTATGGTGATTTTCTAAATTCATGTTACTGCTGCTGTCCTGAGCAGGTTTATCACAATTTTACTCTTCTGACATATCCTTTTAGCACTTCATAATATCATATCCATTTGGCAACATATCATATCAATAACTTACCTATACTTCATAATAGCCATTAGGCTATATGAATAAAAATTTACAATAGAGTTATGATTCTTTTAATATGTGCTTAACATATCATACTCAATCACCTTATAGGCTTTAATACTTAAAACTTACCTCGATCGCTAATGTACGTCAATTCCGACTATTCGACCAATTTCCCTTTTTCCACGATCCGACTTTGTTTCCATAAGCTCTTGATGCTCAATCAACAATTTTTAACTTCAAATTTGCAAACAGCAATGTCATCACTTTACATAACAGAAATTAAATTTCATTACTTAAACTATCCACGACGATCACCTTCCGAGCACCTTAATTTTCTTTAAGCTAAACCACCTCATAGTATACATATACACATTCGGCTAATTATAAAACAAATCAGCACTCATAACCGAATCATTGACTAAAATCACATTCGGTAATATGCTTTTAAATAATTTCAATATTTATTAACATCTAAAACTAATTTGCTTGGGGTGCCATGAATTATTCAAATCGGCCGAATATCATTGAATCTCTAAAATCATTCTTATAACCACTTGGCCGAGTTTCACATTTCAAAGCCACATATATATATTATTCAAAGTATTTAACAACACTTAAAAATCCAAAACCATAAAACTCAATTCATATAACACCAAACTCAATGCTAAATCACCCTAGGCACATTCGGCACTAGCACAAGCACACACACATTTAACTTTTCTAAAATTCAACTTTAACAAGCTTCCTATGCTTCCATGATAAAAACCGAATGCTCATCTTACCACCAACATGCATATTTAATTATCTCAAGCCTCTCTTAATCAATTTTATTCATAATAGCATGAACTCAACAATCCATTACTCATACAAAACAACATAACCGAAAGTCTTACTCATTCCAAAAATTCAAATCTCAACTTTGTCACAAAATAACTTGATATCTCACCAACACAACATCAACACCAAGCAAGAATGATGCATCCATGGCCGAGTGTCATTTCCATGACATAGCAAGATTTAGACCATGGGCTAGGTAGAACTCAAGCTAACAACTAAAACATGCATGCATCTCATGGAACATCATCAAACATACCTTAGCCTAGTTACATGCATGGCCGAACCTCTTCAATCTTTCTTCTTCCTTCCTCCTTAAAATTTTCGGCCAAGGATGAACCAAAGGATGAACACCTTTTCTTTTGTTTTTCTTTCCTTCAACTCACGGCAAGGGGGGGGGGACAATCACACATATCCTTTCTTTTTTTTTTGTTTCTCATCCTACTAACACTAATATTTTATTGCCCATGCTCTTTATTTTATTGTTTCCTCCCATGATGCACCAACACAACATGTCTATGACATGTTTTGCCCATCACCCTTTGTCCATCCTAATGTCATGGCCGGCCACTACTAGATGGGGGGGAAAATTGACATGCAAGTCCCCCTTTTTCAACATGCACTAATAGGTCCTTATGTTTTGATCTATCACATTTCAAAAATGTCACACATAAGCCCTATTGACTAAATTCACATGAAATTTACTAAATCGAAGCTTAAAATTTTCACACATTTATTTTAGACAATAAATATCATGTTCAAATAATTTGGTTACTCGGTTTAGCGGTCCCGAAACCGCTTTCTGACTAGGGTCAAATTAGGGGTGTCACAACTCTCCCCCCTTTAGGGATTTTCGTCCCCGAAAATTTCCACCGATGCATAGTTTAGGATAACGTCCTCTTATTGAATTATATTCATATAAACATTAGCTCATTGATGGCAATTGTAATTCATTATTGATTTCGCATCGATCTATAAAATCATTTTCTTATCTTAAAACAAATACATAAACATTTCTACAGGTATGCACAAATATCTCATTTTCTTGATTTCATAAGCAATAATCACTTAACTTAATTCACAAATGCATTTCAAACACATATTAAGCACATATTAACATGTATAATTCACATCATCAACCCACATTTTCATTCATGAATAAGCTGTAACCTAACCGAAAGTACACATATACTCAAACATCCCAATAAATATCCTTTATAACTTTATCACATCTCAATATTCAACTTAACTCATTTCCAAAAGAAAAGTCAACTTCCACGTACCTGAACATTTAGTTCATTTAGCACATTCAATCATAGTTAACGTTACCCGTTTACAGTCGAATAGGCACAAAGCCTAATATAATACACTGGCATGAGATTTATTCTAGCGCATAACTCGTATATCCAAAATTATCAACATTCATCAAAAATTCTTTCAAACTTTCGAATGTCGAAACTTAATTAAAATAATTTCTTGAACAAGATTAACAAAATAGTGTCCATTCAGCAATAGCACATATAGCTCTTACAATGTCATATCCTAGATATGGTCTTACATATTCTCACATATCAAGCCGATGCCATGTCCCAGACATGGTCTTACACACTATCTCAAATCAATGCCTTCGTCCCAAACGAGGTCTTACATGAATTCCACTTCACACACTTAGTGCCCACTGACCGATCTCGCACTCATAGTGCTCGGTTAAAGGAATTCGCACACACACAGTGCCTCTAATTATTCACATACATAGTGCTCTTATTCATTCGTTAATACACATTGATATGACTTAACCAAGTCTATAAACATCATGTATGTACACTTTTAAACATATCATCTCATTTAAATTTGAATTCGTATAGTAATGAATACTTAAACTTTGCTCAAATTACCGGCACGAAGCCTACTAGGCACGAAGGCCCGAATACACGTCACCAGCATGATTGCTCTTCGGGATTTAGCACGGATATATCACTAGCACGAATGCTCTTCGGGACTTAGCCCGGATACATCACTAGCATGAATGCTCTTCGGGACTTAGCCCGGATTTAGTAACTCGCACCAATGCCTTCGGATCTTAGTCCGGATATGGTCACTTAGCACAAAGCCTTCGGGACTTAGCCCGGACATCATTCGAATAACCATGCACATTTAACAATAACTCATGACACATTCGTATTTCATTTTCATTAGCAAAACTCAAACACAAGACACTTATCATTCTTGCAATTTCGGCTCAATAGCCACACGCAAAGAGCATGATTTTGATTTGCTTAAAACATGATCTAATCAAATCATAATTTAAGCTCTTTTACTCAAGAACTTACCCCTTTCCGCTGTCCGAAATCGACTTGGTAAGGTCGCACCCTTAATATAAATAATTGATAGAAAATATATATATATATATAGTGGGTTCGCACACATAGTGCTTAATAATCAACCATGCACACTTAGTGCCATGTACTTTAAACTCGCACACTTAGTGCCATGCATTTCAAGCCCGCACACTTAGTGCCAATCTCACAACCGTGAACACTTATTGCCCGCACACTTAGTGCCAATCTCACAACCGTGAACACTTATTGCCCGCACACTTAGTGCTGAAAACCAACCACTCTATACGCTTCACTGCCTTTTTACATTCGACAATTTCGTCTCTACATACATATATACATATAGCAATACACATTAGTATATCATTTACATTACTTGAATACAAACACAACATGCTTATCGACCATTCAACTTCCAGTTCCATAGCCACATACAAAAATCACATTTATAGTCATAACACTCCTTCAAAATTGCATCACTTATACCCTTATAATTCAATCCAAATTGAAATTCAAATACGAGTTCATGATACGTACCTGATCAACTTAATAATTTAGGCATATCTAAATTAAGTTATATCGCAAATTCTCATAGTCAGAAGCTTGCTACAGCTCGATCGGGATCAAGATTCATTACAATACAGCAAACACATTTTAATAGCCAAAAATCATCACACTATCATTTTATCACTTTATGGCATGTATAAATAGACTCACGCGTGCTACGTTAGTCCTAGAATCGACTAAACCGTAGCTCTGATACCAATAAAATTGTAACACCCCGTACCCGAGACTGTTGCCGGAGTCGGACACGAGGGGTTCACAGACCAAATTCGCTTACTATCGTAGTCCATTTTAAAATTTTCCAGGCAGTTGGCTAACTGCGACACTGTCACCTTAAAAATCATATCTTGAGTTTCACAACTCGAAAATCAGTTTCGTAATTTTTCCCTGAAATTAGACTCATATGCCCATCTACATATTTTTTTCTAGAATTTTTCGTCAGGCCAATTAGTACAGTTTATTAGTCAAAGTCTCCCATGTTACAGGGATCGACTACACTGACCTTTGCGCATTACGACTTGGATATCTCCCTGCACAGAGCTTCAATACTGATGCCGTTTGTTTCTATAGAAACTAGACTCAGAGAGAAATCTATACATATATGGAATGACTCCTAATTATCTCTGGTTAATTTATAATGAATTTCCAAAGTCGGAACAGGGAATCTAGAAACCGTTCTGGCCCTGTCTCACGAGAACCTGAATATCTCTTAACATACTGTCCATATGATCGTTTCGTTACTTTCCTATGAAAATAGATTCATCAAGGTTCGTTTACATAATTTATTAATTATTTAATTCCAATCCTACTATTGTTAGTGATTTTCCAAATCTACATCACTGCTGCTGCCAGCATCTGCCTTTAAGGTAGACTTTACCTATTTCATAGTTTCCATGATTCAACTAGCCCTTTTTGCATAAATAGCACAAATTATGATAGTAATTAACCATTCATACCAAATGATTATAACATTATGCTCAAACATATATAAGCCATTTTCGCATGGCTATATACATTAACCAAAATATTCTTCCGCCACTAGTCTATTTTATACATGCCATAAGATAATCCGAAACATAGCAGTACCAAACAGTGGATAGTGATAGTGTGACTAGTTGCTGACGATCCCCGAGCCTGTAGCTTCGCAATGAGATCTATAAAACAGAGGAAACAGAGTAAACGGAGTAAGCATTACAATGCTTAGTAAGTTTTAAGCAGTGTCAACAGATAACAATCAAATTATAACATAGTTGTTCGTATTTTTATTTCACTCTTCCTTTGGGCATACCATCCCTTTACCGAATATACAAAACTCATCATATACAATATGCAGATAAACTTTCACAGAAAAGTGAGCTCATGTGACATAGATATATCGTATGATTTCACATCGCCTCTCACACTGATCCGATGTCACATAATCATAGGAATAGTCTCATAGATTGCTCTCGTATGCATCACATAACTACCTTATGATTTAGTGCAAATCAAGCTCACATATAAACTTGGAGTACATACCTGTTTAACCTTTCGCATTGAATATATTTATAAGCAATTCTTATTACGAAGTCTTACCCGGACATAATCTCCACATGAAGTTATCGGGTCTTACCCGGACAAAATTCCCACACGTAGTCATCGGGTCTTTAGACCTCGGATATAGTACGAGCACAAAGCTTACGGACATTAATCAGTGATAATATTCTTGCATAAAGCCTGCGGGGTTTTAACCCGGATATAGTACTGACACAAATGCCCTTCGGGACTTATCACATTTATGCACTTTCACATCCATCACGTTGGCCACTCGGCCCTGTCACATATTTACACTTTCACATTCATCACATCGGCCATTAGGCCTTATCACATATATACACTTTCACATTCATCACATCGGCTATTAGGCCTTATCACATATATACACTTTCACATTCATCACATCGGCCATTAGGCCTTATCACACACATACACTTTCACATTCATCACATCGGCCATTAGGCCTTATCACATATATACACTTTCACATTCATCACATCGGCTATTAGGCCTTATCACACATATACACTTTCACATTCATCACATCGGCTATTAGGCCTTATCACACATATACACTTTCACATTCATCACATCGGCCATTAGGCCTTATCACATATATACACTTTCACATTCATCACATCGGCTATTAGGCGTTATCACATATATACACTTTCACATTCATCACATCGGCCATTAGGCCTTATCACACATATACACTTTCACATTCATCACCTCGGCCATTAGGCCTTATCACATATATACACTTTCACATTCATCACATCGGCTTTATCACACATATACACTTTCACATTCATCACATCGGCTATTAGGCCTTATCACACATATACACTTTCACATTCATCACATCGGCCATTAGGCCTTATCACATATATACACTTTCACATTCATCACATCGACTATTAGGCATTATCACATATATACACTTTCACATTCATCACATCGGCCATTAGGCCTTATCACACATATACACTTTCACATTCATCACATCGGCCATTAGGCCTTATCACATATATACACTGTCTTGGCTGAATCTACATCTATCATTTTCCAATATCACAATTTAGAATTCACGTATGGGTTTAATCAATAGCTTATGAGCAACTAGAACAAGTTTATCAAGGTTTACAACACAATCTCAAATTCAGCACAAGCTGTTTTTTCTGAGCAATAGTCACTAAATCATTTATAACTGGAGCTACAAAACTCCAAATCACTTTCTGTTAATTTTTCCTGAATATAGACTCGTATATCTTCCATCCATAAAATTTTCAGAATTTTAGGTTTGGCCAATCAATACCAGATTTTTCTTAAAGTTTCCCCTGTTTCACTGTTTGACTAATCTGACCACTCTTCACTACGAATCAGATTTCTCATTTTACAGAATTCAAAATGTGTTGTATTTGATTTCATTTGAAACTAGACTCATTAAGGAGTCTACGCATATAAATTTTATCTTATAACCATTTTTGTACAATTTATAATGATTTTCTAAAAACGGAACAGAGGATTACAGTGTCATTCTGCACTGTCTCACACAACTTTAAATATCTCATTATCGGAAATAAATTTTCTTACACGGTTTTTTATATAAGAAACTAGACTCATTAAGATTTAATTTCATAATTTATTCAGCCTCCCATTCAACTCCAACAATTTATGGTGATTTTCTAAATTCATGTTACTGCTGCTGTCCTGAGCAGGTTTATCACAATTTTACTCTTCTGACATATCCTTTTAGCACTTCATAATATCATATCCATTTGGCAACATATCATATCAATAACTTACCTATACTTCATAATAGCCATTAGGCTATATGCATAAAAATTTACAATAGAGTTATGATTCTTTTAATATGTGCTTAACATATCATACTCAATCACATTATAGGCTTTAATACTTAAAACTTAACTCGATCGCTAATGTACGTCAATTCCGACTATTCGACCAATTTCCCTTTTTCCACGATCCGACTTTGTTTCCATAAGCTCTTGATGCTCAATCAACAATTTTTTAACTTCAAATTTGCAAACAGCAATGTCATCACTTTACATAACAGAAATTAAATTTCATTACTTAAACTATCCACGACGATCACCTTCCGAACACCTTAATTTTCTTTAAGCTAAACCACCTCATAGTATACATACATTCGGCTAATTATAAAACAAATCAGCACTCATAACCGAATCATTGACTAAAATCACATTCGGTAATATGCTTTTAAATAATTTCAATATTTATTAACATCTAAAACTAATTTGCTTGGGGTGCCATGAATTATTCAAATCGGCCGAATATCATTGAATCTCTAAAATCATGCTTATAACCACTTGGCCGAGTTTCACATTTCAAAGCCACATATATATTATTCAAAGTATTTAACAACACTTAAAAATACAAAACCATAAAACTCAATTCATATAACACCAAACTCAATGCTAAATCACCCTAGGCACATTCGGCACTAGCACAAGCACACACACATTTAACTTTTCTAAAATTCAACTTTAACAAGCTTCCTATGCTTCCATGATAAAAACCGAATGCTCATCTTACCACCAACATGCATATTTAATTATCTCAAGCCTCTCTTAATCAATTTTATTCATAATAGCATGAACTCAACAATCCATTACTCATACAAAACAACATAACCGAAAGTCTTACTCATTCCAAAAATTCAAATCTCAACTTGGTCACAAAAATAACTTGATATCTCACCAGCACAACATCAACACCAAGCAAGAATGATGCATCCATGGCCGAGTGTCATTTCCATGACATAGCAAGATTTAGACCATGGGCTAGGTAGAACTCAAGCTAACAACTAAAACATGCATGCATCTCATGGAACATCATCAAACATACCTTAGCCTAGTTACATGCATGGCCGAACCTCTTCAATCTTTCTTCTTCCTTCCTTCTTAAAATTTTCGGCCAAGGATGAACCAAAGGATGAACACCTTTTTTTTTGTTTTTCTTTCCTTCAACTCACGGCAAGGGGGGGGGGACAATCACACATATCCTTTCTTTTTTTTTTGTTTCTCATCCTACTAACACTAATATTTTATTGCCCATGCTCTTTATTTTATTGTTTCCTCCCATGATGCACCAACACAACATGTCTATGACATGTTTTGCCCATCACCCTTTGTCCATCCTAATGTCATGGTCGGCCACTACTAGATGGGGGGGGAATTGACATGCAAGTCCCCCCTTTTTCAACATGCACTAATAGGTCCTTATGTTTTGATCTATCACATTTCATAAATGTCACACATAAGCCCTATTGACTAAATTCACATGAAATTTACTAAATCGAAGCTTAAAATTTTCACACATTTATTTTAGACAATAAATATCATGTTCAAATAATTTGGTTACTCGGTTTAGCGGTCCCGAAACCGCTTTCCGACTAGGGTCAAATTAGGGGTGTCACACTCTAGCTCATTCGGTCATTCATCTCTCAAACCTATCAAAGTTTCATGTCGAACTTCCCTGGCCGAATACACATATAAGCACATAATGCACATTTAGAATTTTTTTTATTTACTTCATGATACATTCGGCCTTGGCAACAATTTCATTAGAAATCCCTATTAGCCACTTCATCAATCAATTATATCATCTACTGAATATTTCATAACTTATCATGCTAGCTGAATATTATTTATTCAAGTTCATCATCTTCATATTCGGCATTAGCATCAAATATAATAGCCCATTGTGTCACTTCGACCTAGGATTTGCCAATTGAATTGATGTGTGACGCAAGTGACTTCGCGATAGGAGTTGTGATGGGCCAGTGAAGGAACAAAGTTTTTCATCCCATCTACTATGCGAGTCAGACACTCGCGGGAGCTTAATTGAATTATACAGTCACAAAGAAAGAATTATACAGTCACAGAGAAAGAGTTACTTGCTATTGTATTTGCTTTTGAAAAATTCTGATCTTATCTTGTGGGTACTAAAGTGACTGTCTATATGGATCATTTGACAATTATGTATTTACTTTTCAAGAAAGATGCCAAGCCGAGATTGATTCGATGGGTACTTCTACTTTCGATGGGTACTTCTACTCCAAGAATTCGATCTAGAAATTTAGGATCGAAAACGGGTAGAAAATCAAGTAGCAAATCACTTATCTAGATTGGAGCTTCGAGAAGGAAATTCTCCATTTATACCTATTCAGGAGACATTTCCAAATGAGCACATTCTTAAGGTAAATCATGTCCATAATGCCCCTTGGTTTGCTGATTTTGCTAACTATCTAGCTTGTGGTTTGCTGCCAATATATAAGATGTATCAACAAAATAAAAATTTTCTTCACGATGTGAAATACAATTTTTGGGAAGAGCAATACTTGTTCAAAAAGTGCACAGATCAAATGATTAGGAGATGCATGGCAGAAGATGAGGTACATAAGATTTTATATCATTGTCACACAACTTCGAGTGGGGGACACTTCGGAGGTACACGTACTGCAACCAAAGTATTGTAAACCAAATTTTTTTGGCCAACACTATTTAAAGATGCATATGCCTACATAAAGAGTTGTGATCGATGCCAGAGGGTTGGAAACGTCACCAATAGAGATGAGATGCCTTAAACAAACATCATTGAGGTAGAATTATTATATGATTGGGGTACTGAATTTCTCGATTCTTTCCCTCCGTCTTTTGGTCAGAAGTACATATTGGTAGTAGTCGGCTACATATCTAAGTGGGTTGAGGCCGAGGCATATTTGACAAATGATGCCAAGGTTGTGATGAAGTTTTTGCAGAAGCATGTATTCACAAGGTTTGGAACCCTAAGAGCTATCATCGGTGATGAAGGGTCCCATTTTGTGAACAAATGGTTAAAATGGTTACTCAATAAGCGTGGAGTGAAGCACAAGGTTGCCAAAGCTTACCATGCATAGACGAATGGGCAAGCTGAACTGGCGAACAAAGAGATAAAAGACATACCCAAGAAGGTAGTTTGGCCAAACCGACGAGATTGGTCCAAAAGATTGGACAATTGTTTATGGGCCTACAGGACAACATACAAAACACCTTTAGGGATGTCACCCTATAGGTTAGTATTTGGGAAAGCCTGTCATCTGCCCTTGGAGTTAGAACACAAAGCTTACTGGGCTCTCCAACAACTCAACTTGGATTTTAAGCTTACTAAAGAGAAACAAATGTTTCAACTTAATGAGTTAGAAGAGTTTCGAATGTTCTCATACAAGAATGCCAAACTATTTAAGGAAAGACATAAAATATAGCCTGACAAGCACATTCGAGTTCGAGAATTTGAAGCAGGTCAGCAAGTCTTGTTATTCAATTCCAGATTAAGGTTCTTTCCAAGTAAGTTAAAGTCACGTTGGTCCGGTCCATTTACTATCCACCAAGTTTTTTCATATGGAGTTGTCAAACATCATGGTAAATGAGGTAATTTTCGAGTTAATCCTCAGCGCTTAAACATTACTGGGGGGATAAAACTGAGTGGAATAAAGTCTCGTCCATTTTATTGGAAACTTAATATTTCTCATTTTCTTTTAAATAAATGATTTAGGGTATATTTTTGGGACTAGTATGTTAAAATAAATTCTGTCTAGGAGATTGGAACTTAAGCAAGACCGCTTGTGAGCCCTCCAATCTTTCCTGAGAATTGATTTTAACATTATCTTTCAAGAAATTATCCCTAAATGGAAAAATAAATTTTTATTTTTTCAAATAAAAGGTCAATTGTGATCCAAGTTTTAATTGTAGCTCAAGTTTCAAAGCTCTTGAAGTTTAGGTACTTAATTGAATTGTTTGCAAAATTTGGTTACTCTTTTTATAAATATTAATAATTAGATGTCTCTTTTTGTATATATTTTAAAATACTTCTAAAATAAAGGCTTTTAATTAAATTTTTAATAAATAAAGTGATAATAATGAATATCTAATTATATTTATTATAATTATTATCAACTTTATTTAGAATTAGGATTAGTTTAAATTTGATCATATTTTAGTTAATATTTTTTATTTAAATAAATTGATAGCAAATAATATTTTAATATGCATCATATTAATTATTAATTGTTATTAACTTTGTGTGGAATTAGGATTTAAAATATTTTAATTATTAACTGTTCTAAGAATTCTAATTGAACTCCTACCCTCTTCACTATAAATTTCACCAACATTCACCATCCATTAAACCAACATCCATCCAACCTTCACTCCAATAGCCACCATTGCGCCAGCAGCTCACGGTCTTCCCCACCTGCCCAGTAGCTCACCAGCCTCTATGCGGCACACGCGTGCTCCATTTTTTACGCTAGGCTTGTTCCCGCGCACTCGCCCGCCCGCAACTACCTCCAACGCACAACGCTGCCACTGTTTGCTGCCCAACCTAGTACTTATTCATGCCAAGGTCGTATGTTGCTGTTGTGCTTGCTTCAAGCCCGTGCACACCCTTGCTAGCTACACACCCTTACCTTACACGCACCACACGATCACCACACCCTCCAACCATCCCTAAATTGACCTCTTTAGCTTATATTAATTTTTCTTTTGGTTTTTTTTCCATACAAAGGTGGTAAGAAAGTTTTCGCTTAAATTTTAATTTGTTTTAATTATTTAAGTCTTCAATTTATTTTGAATTGTTAATATCTTATACTAATTGAATTTTTGAGAATATATTTATTTCCATATTATATTCAAGTTAATCATGCCTCGCAAAAGTACTCATGCCTCTATTCAAATTGAAGAATCACAAAAGAAATTTCATTGTGAAGAAGCCAAAGTGAGATATGACAGTGTTTCCAAGAATCGACAAATGCACCCTAAAAAAGGCTTTACATTGAAAGAAAGCAACTATATTGATTTTATAGTGCGTATTCGAAAAATTTTTGAAGCTCTCAATTGGGAGTTGTTTTGTGAGAAAAGACCTAGTGCAGATGAGGAATTAGTTCGTGAACTTTATTTGAATTTGACCTCAAGTGAATTACTGGATGTTTCTGTCCGAGGAATTAGGGTACCAATAAGCTTAAACACTATTAATGAGTTCTTTGAATTACCTGATTTTGAAGACGACGAATATTCCTCGTTGATAAGAAATATTGAGGCTGAAAATTTGTAAGAAATTCTCACAGAACTTACAGTTCCAGGTTCTAAGTGGATTGTGTCAAAGAATGGAATTCACACTTGTCGTAGAGAATATTTGACACCAATAGCAAATGAATGGTTCTATTTCATTCGATTCAAACTTATGCCTATTTCACATGGGACTACAATTTCATTAGAGCGAATGGTTTTATTATACACGATTTTAACTGTAAATAAAATTGATGTGGGAAAAATCATTCTAGGAGAAATGTGAAATTGTGCCACTGGACATTCTGGCCTAGCTTACTTTCCCTTTACAATAACAATTTTGTACTTGAAAGCTAAAATTCTTGCAAACATAAAGAAGATAGGTTATAGTCAGGGCACAATCACAAATTGAAACCTTTACCGAATAGCTAAAGGTTTGATTCTACAGTAACAAGTTGAAGAGAGTGAGGATCCCGAAGAAGAAGAAGAAGATCCCACAAAGATCGAACCAATGCAGTCTGCTGAAATCCCTAATAAAGCAGAACCAATGGAACCAATAATCAAACCTAACATGGCAACCTCAATGTTCAAAACTCAATCACCTCACCCAGATATTTGAGATGAGCTACCAAAGTTGATGGACATAATGCAATATATGCAGTGGCAATAATAAGCTTACCGGAGATATTAAAAAATACAGGATGACTCAATGAGAAGCGCTCTTACAAAAATATTCAATGACTCATATATTTTTGTGTCTGAGTTTCCAAATTTCATATTTGAACCATGGAGTCTAATGTCGGAGAGGGAACAAAGTCATTCATGCAAAAATGAAGATGATGGAGCAAAAGATGAGTTGGATTCTGAGGGATCTGGAAATAAATAACAGGGGATGATCTTTACCCTATGTTATTTTCTTTCCTAGGTTATTTTAGGATTAGAATCTATTAGGATTTTTATTTTTCGCATAATAAAACAAGAGGTGGAAGTCATAAATAAAAATGACCAAGAAGTGTGGCAATAGATATGTACATGTCCAGGATTGGATCTAAAGTGAGCTTGGTACTTAAGCAGTCAAATTAACTCACCTCCTCTTTTATAGAGTCCTACCTGGTGTATAGCATCTATTCACTTCTAACAATGAGAACATTGTTCATCTTAAGTAGGGGGGACCGAAAAATTGAAATTATTTCCTCTCAGAATCAATTTTTCTTTTAATTATGGTTAAGTTATATTTTGTTCAAAAATTTGAAATTTTGTTCAGTATGCTAAACTTCAGTATGAACAAAGTTCTATTATTTCAATAATTTTTATGATTAGCTGAAATATGACATAAATGTACTTTTAATAAAGTATGTAAATCATACCATAAAACTCTTAGTTCCTTAGGAAAGCTAGGCATGCGTGAAAGTTTAAGTCTCCAGAATTTACTTGGTAATTTCTTGAGGCGAAATCCTAGGAAGCATAAAATGTTGAAAATGATTTAGGCAAAATTTTTGGACCATTTGAGCCTTTCAAGCCAACCTTAATGAAATTTTATCCTTTGAAACCCAACTTTGAGACTATATGGCCTAATTATATTTGAACCTTTACAATATTTAGCCATCACTTCTCTCTTAATTATCTTTAAATTTTCCCAAACACTAGACTTAGTACTATTCAGAATATTCTTGAAAAATAAGTTTGGGGGGAGTTGAAAAGAAGTATCAAATGCTCAAAAAATTGTAGTACATATAGAAAAATGATTGTGAAAAGAAAATCAAAAGAAAAAAAGAGAGAGAATAGCATATGTACTTGAAAGAAAATAGATGTACAAAAGAGCATGTGAAAGCAAAATAAGGTGGTGTATTGAAGGTAATTATTCTGGAGGTCCAATTCAAGCTGAGTCTAAGGTTTTTAGCTTAAATTTTTCTATCTTTTACCCACCCCTAGCCTAGCCACGTTACAACCTATTTAAAAGACCTATTGGTTCAAGTTTCTATGCTATCTACATTAGTGGAGAGAAATTGCTATGTTCAACATCTGAAGGCATAAATTAAACTTGATGATTGTAGCTTAATCTTAAATAAGGGAATAAAATAAAATTGGTAGAGATTTAACATGTTTTTATTAAGGAAACATTTAGTCTATTTTTGCTATCATAATAATAATTGTGATTAATTTGAATGATATGTATACTTAAGTAGCATAAATTTCAAAATTTTTGTTCTTGAGTATAAGTATACTAAATTCATAATTTTGAGAAGAATGTTTTCTGAAGGAATTGTTCAAATGTGTTTCCAAGAAATTCTTTTCAATTTGTGCATTACTCGGGACGAGTAATGAATTAAGTTTGGGGGTGTGCGAACACAAAAATATATAGACTTTTTCATGCCATTTTTAACTCAAATTCATGCATTTTTGGTGTAATTCTTGTCGAAAAATATAATATAATTAAAAAATAATTAAATTGTACTTAAATTATTAAAACATTAAATATTAAATTTTTAAGGCGATTTTTGAAGCATCAAGGTGAATTAATTTTTCAGCCTAAGACGGTCCAAATTATGAATATTAATTCATAATATAATTAATTTTAATTTTAATCCAATTTATTTTGGGTTAAATAATTAATATTAATTAAATTATGAAATGAGGCCCAATTATGCTAAACCGAGAGACTGATCCAACCGTGCAAATGGGTTGCCCAAAGTTGTCCCACATCCTGACCTAATAAGCTTATTTACCTGATTCTTTAGCTTGCAAAACAGCCCTTGAACTGTCCTTGAAACTGTATTCAAACCCCTCCACTTATCAAGCTTTTGTAGGTTTGCCCCTAGCTAAATTTAGCAAGTTTGAAAGCTTCAAACTTTCCACATGTGTGGCTAGCCAAGGGGGGGCTATAGCTGCTGATTTTTTGCAATTTTTAGCAGCCAATCCCACCTATAAATACCCCCATTTGGTACTCATTTCAACACACCTCTCACACCTTTTAGTCCACACTTCTCTCTCACTTTCTTTCTTTACAACCTTCTTTTTTTTTTCCTTCCATTCCCTTGCCGATTTCCCTCTTGGAAAAGAGCCCTTCTACCACCATTGGCTGCAATATTCAAATGCTTGTAGAAACCTCAGTTCAATAGGAACAAGCGGAGAAGGAGGATCGAAGCAAACTAGTCAGACTTCGGAGAAATACAAGATTTGATTCTAGTTTCCTATCATTTAAATTTTATTGTTCTTGTTATGAACATGTCTATGAATATTGGTTATGTTGTTAGTTTGAATTTAATTAACATGGCTTAAATTTAATTCGTGTTAATTTGATTGCAATTCACCCACTTAAGTTATTAAAATTATGTTTGTGTTATTATAGGTCTTGGTAAATTGTTTGATTAAGTAAAACCATGATTAAGTTATTCTTGCATTATAATTGTAAGGTAGCTAATGAATTAATTATTAATCATGTTGAAATTGTAATTAATGGACACAATAGTTAATCAACACATGTATAATCTTCTAAGGTAGATGAGGGTTAAATTAGAAATGATATTAAACAGTACATTAGCATTGCATAACTTGCAAGATTATTGTGATTAAACTATTTCAATATAGGTACATATTGTTACCTCACTTAATCTTTTACTTGCTTATTTAAATTGATTAGTTGTTTGAATTGACATAGTGATATGTTCAAGAGATTAGTTAATTTAGTAAGTCTGTATGTGCTATAGTTAACAAGTTACCAAGTTGCCGTGAATTTATTCGTTACAACATGAACATTGTTCTAGTAATGTTAAGTTAAGAAATGTAATTAATCTAACACAATTATTTCATCTTGATTAAAACCCTCTTTTAACATCGTGCATTAGAACTTTTATATTTATTTTATATTATTTTACTTAGTTAAATTTTAGTTTTTAATCACTTCCTCAAGACCAAAATATTTTTAACTACCAAAGTGTTTAAATTTCATTTCTTAAATATTTTTCTTTAACAGTCCTTATGGGTATGATAACTCGACATTTACTTGTCACTTTATTACTTGTTGCGATTGTGTAAACTTGCACATTTTTCTTAGCCGTTGGCCTAAATCCCGAAGATTTTCCCTAATTTTCTTCTCTTGTAGCGAAACCCTCGTTATTCACCGTTGCACACCTATCGCTGCCGCAAACATCTTGCTACCATCTCTTGCTGACTTATTTTCTCTTTCTTTTGCTAAAATTCTACTTGTTTTCAGGAAAAATCACCATGTCTCGCAAAAGAACTAGATCTTCTCAAACCTCTGCCGAAAATCTAATTATGATCCAAAATGAGGAAGCAAAAGAAAATTTTGATTCCATCTTCAAAAATCAACCCATGATGCCAAAAAAATGTTTCAACTTGGAGAGCAATGATAAGATGGTTGTTGGAAACACAGAAATTTACACATTTTTACATTCCCTTTTCAACTTAAAATCATACAGTTTCGATAAAATTCTTGTCGAAAAATAATTAATTTTTACAAAATAATTAAAGTGCACTTAAAATATGATCATGTTCAATTTTAGTTAATTTTATAATTAATTTTGATGAATTTTGGTTATTTTCAAAAAATTTGCACAAAAGGCAAAAAATGACTCGGTAGAACTACTAGAAGCGCAAAATCGAGAAGCAATTTGAAGTATCGAGGTGAACTAGATTTCAACCTAAGATGGTCAAAAATTATATGTATTAATTCATAATATAATTAATTTTAATTTATATCCAATTTAATTTGGGTTAATAATTTATTATTAATTAATTATGAAAAAATGATCCAGTTGAACTGGACCGAGTGAATCGAACTGAGCAAGAAATGGACAGCCCAAAAACCGTCCCAAGAGCTGACCCAAATCAGCTTATTAGCTGATCATTTAAGCTTGCAAAGAGGCCCTTGAATACTTGTTCAAGTTGCATTCAAACCCCTCCACAATTGGTGGCTTTATAGATTTGCCCCAAGCCTAAATTAGCAAAGTTGAAACTATCAACCTTTCCACATGTGTGGCCGGCCAAGGAGGGCTCTGTGGCTGATAATTTTAGCTATTTTTAGCAGCCCTCCTCAGCTATAAAAACCGCCTTAGGCTGGTCATATTAGAAACACACCTCAAGCATTCACATCTTTCCTCACTTCTCTCCACTTTCTCTCTTCTTTTCCATTCCAAAATTCCCTTGCTCTCTTGCCAATTTCTCCTCTTGGGAAAGGGGCATTCATCAGTTATTTTTAGTAGCAATTAAGTGTTCATAGCATCCTTGGTCGACGAGGAAAACGGAGAAGGAAGAACGGAGCAACTAGTCAAGCCACGGAAAAACACCGGATTCGATTCTAATTCCCTATCTCTTTAATTTTTGTTGTTGTTATGCTGAACATATCTATGAATATTTATGTTGTTGGAATGGTTAATTTAATCAATTTAGCTTAAATTTAATTCGTGTTAGGTTGATTGCATTTCGTTTGTTAAAATTATTGAAATTGTGTTTATGTTGTTATAGGCCTCGGTAAGATGCTTGATTAAGTAAAATCATGACTAAGTTATTCTTGCATTACAATTGTTAGGTAACTAATGAATTAATTATTTAAACGGATTGAAATTGTAATTAATGGACATAGTACTTAATCAGTGTATGTTTAATCATCTAAGGTAGCTGAGGGTTCGATTAGCAACGGTATCTGATGATACATTTGCCTTGCATAACTTACAAGATTATTGTGATTAAACTGTTTCAAGGTAAGGATACTTTGTTACCTCAGATAGTCTTCTATGTACTTATTAAATCGAGTTAATTGTTTGAATTGACATAGGGCTATGTACAAGATATTATTTCAAATTATTAAGTATGTATGTACGATAACATATTTGCCTATTAAGATTTGTTTAATCGGTAGAATTGACATAGGGATATAGTCAAGAGATAAATGAATTTTGGTAGGTGAGTATGCTCATAAGTTAGCAATTTAGTGATTTGCTGTGAACTTATTCGTAAAAATATAAACATGAGTTTAATAATTCTAAGTTAAGAAATGTAATTAATCTAACACAATTATGCCATCCTGATTAAAATCGTATTTTGAAATCATGCATTTGAGATTTATTTATTTAGTTCACTTAGTTTAAAATCTTAGTTTTTAATCACCCTCTTCAAACATAATATTTTTCTTCACCAAATTGTTTTAAATAGCATTCAAAAATAATTCTTTACACAGTCCCTTTGGGTATGATAACTCGACATTTACTTGTCACTTTATTAGTTGTTGCAATTGTGTACACTTGCACATTTTTGTCGTTCCAACTTTTTGGCGTCGTTGCCGGGGACTGTGTTTTAAAAAAGTCATTATTTGTGAAGTTGTTAGTTTTGCATTTTGGTTTATTTTTCTGTTCAAATTTTAACTTAGTTAATTTTTCTGAGATTATTTCAAGTGTGTATGAGTATTGACCAAATCATTGATTCACTCCCTGTAGACTCTGAGATTGAATGAACTTTTCGACAGCGAAGAAGACAAGCAAGTCAGAGAAGGATTGAGAGATGAACTTCGAAAACCTGAATCAAGGAAATGGAGCAAACCTTGCTCAAAATCCTATCCTTATTGCTGATGATAGGGATAGAGCTTTGAGACAGTTTGCCGTGCCAGTATTTCATGATCTTAATCCAGGTATTAGGAGACGTAAAATTGAGGCCCAACAGTTGGAGTTGAAGCCAGTCATGTTCCAGATACTTCAGACAGTGGGCCAATTTAGTGGAATGCCTACCGAAGATCCTCACCTACACTTAGACTGTTTATGGAGGTAAGCGATTCTTTCAAGTTAGCTGGAGTACCTGAAGATGCATTACGATTGAAGCTGTTCCCATATTCACTAAGGGATAGAGCTCGAGCTTGGTTGAACTCATTACCACCAAACTCAATTTTAACATGGCAAGAGTTAGCAAAAAAATTCCTTATGAAGTATTTATTTCCTAGGAAGAATGCTAAGTTGAGGAACGAGATCACTGTTTTCCAACAAATGGATGATGAGTCATTGTATGAGGCATGGGAAAGGTACAAAGAATTATTATGGAAGTGCCCTCATCACGGAATCTCACATTGCATACAACTTGACACATTTTATAATGCTCTCAATGCTCACACGAGGATGGTAATGGATGATTCTGTTAATGGTGCTCTCATTTCTAAGTCTTATAATGAGGCTTATGAAATCATTGAGAGGATTACCAGAAATAATTATCAATGGCCAACCAATCGAGCAGCGTCAGGAAGATGAGTCGTTGGAATACAGGAAATAGACGCTCTTACCTCACTCGCATCTCAAGTATCATCAATATCCTCAATGTTAAAAAATCTTACTACTAATGGGTGTAATAGTATTGCAGCACAACCACTGAATCAATTTGAAAATGTAGCCTTTGTTTAATGTGGGGAAGGACATTTGTTCGAAGAATGTCCATCGAACCCAGAATTTGTGTATTACATGGGTAACCAGAACCAAAATCGAGGAAGGCAATGGCTGCAATCCAATTTCTATAACCCATCATGAAAAACCACCTGAATTTTTCCTGGAGTAACCAAGGGGCAGGAACCAGTAACAATTATGTCCAACCTAGATCAACCCAACAAGCTCAGAAACCAACCCAAGCTGAACCATCTAATAGCCTAGAGAATCTATTGAAGGCATACATGGCGAAAAATGATGCCTCTCTAAGGAATTTGGGGAATCAAGTGGGCCAGCTTGCAATTGAACTCAAAAACTGACCACAAGGTGCTTTACCTAGTGATACAAAGAATCTGAGGAATCCAGGGAAGGAGCATTGTAAAACATTAACATTGAGGAGTAAAAAGACTTTAGAGCCCAATTACGTCGAAGATGAGAAGGAGCCAGCTGACGCTCAAGACTCAGAGGAAGTTCAAATGAGTGTTGAAATTCCAGTTTCACCGAAAATTGAATCTGAAAAATTCGACAAGGTAACTTCTAAACTAGCTAATTCTAATGAAATAATAATTCCGTTAGATGCAGAATTGCCATAGAAAATGAATCAACCAGTTCTAGTAAAGAAACCTCCACCACCCTACCCTCAAAGACTTCAGAAGCAGAAGCAGGAAATTCAATTCAAGAAGTTCCTAAAAGTACTCAAGCAACTTCATATCAACATCCCATCTTGAACAAATGCCGAACTACGTCAAATTCATGAATGATATCCTGTCTAAAAAACGAAGGCTTGGAGAATTTGAGACGGTAGCCCTAACGAAGGAATACAGTGAATATCTTCAAGATAAACTACCCCAAAAATTGAAGGATCCTAAATGTTTTACCATACCTTGCAATATTGGAGAAACTTATTGTGGTAAGGCACTATGTGACTTGGGTGCGAGTATCAACTTGATGCCCATGTCAATATTTAGGAAGTTGGGGATAGGTGAAGTTAGACCTACTACAGTTACACTTCAATTAGCAAATCAATCCTTAGCACATCAAGGAAAAATCGAGGACTTATTAGTACCTGTAGATAAATTTATCTTTCCTGTTGACTTTGTGATTCTAGACTTTGAAGTAGATAAAGTGGTGCCAATCATCCTCGGAAGACCATTCTTAGAAACCGGAAGGACCCTTATTGATGTGCAGAAAGGCGAGCTTACTATGCGTGTTCAGGATGATCAAGTAACATTTAACATTTTTAAGTCCATGCAATTTCCTGACATAATTGATGATTATTCTGCAGTGTCCGATTTAGAGGATTTAATCATGGAGAAGGAACTCAATTATGTTGAGGACCCATTGGAACAAATTTTGACATCAGATCCTCCAAATGATGAAGAGAATGATGAATACTTAGCTTTGTTAGAAGCTAATCAAAGGGGATTTAATCCGCAATCCTGCTTTGAATCTTTGGAGTTAGAGAAAAGGGATTATGCCCAACCAAAAGCGTCAATCGAGGAGCCACCTAAATTAGAATTGAAGGTACTTCCCTCACATTTGAAATATGTTTATCTAGGTAACTCTTCTACTCTTCTTGTGATTTTTTCAATAGAATTAACTATTGAGCAGTAAGAGAAACTCATCCTGGTATTGAAACAATTCAAGACGACTATCGGATGGACCATAGCTGATATTCATAGAATTAGTCCATCTGTATGCATGCACAAGATTATCTTAGAAGATGGCGAAAAAGGGACAATTGATGGACAACAAAGACTGACCCCATCATGAAGGATATAGTCAAGAAAGAAATCATCAAGTGGTCAGATGCAGGTATAAATTACCCCATCTCAAATTGTTCATGGGTAAGTCTGGTCTAGTGCATTCCAAAGAAAGGAGGTATCACGGTCATTAAAAATGAGAATAACGAGTTGATACCGACTAGAATGATTACGGGATGGAGAATTTTCATCGATTATCGGAAACTGAACAAGATAACTTCGAAATATCACTTTCTTTTGCCGTTTTTGGACCAGATGCTAGATAGTCTCGTAGGGTGAGACTATTACTATTTTCTTGATGGATACTCGGGGTATAATCAGATCACAGTAGCACTGGAAGATCAGCACAGGACAACTTTCACCTACCTGTATGGTACATTTTTATTTAGGCGTATGGGATTTGGTTAATGTAATGCACCTGCTCCATTTCAAAGATGTATGATGTCTATTTTTACTGATATGGTTGAGAAATATTTGGAAGTTTTTATGGATGATTTTTTAGTATTGGGAGATACATATGATGATTACCTAGCCAATCTAGCCAAGGTATTAAGGCGGTGTGAAGAAACAAACCTTGTACTTAACTGGGAAAAGTGTCATTTCATGATACGAGAAGGTATTGTTCTAGGGCATCAGATAACAGGACATGGAATCGAGGTAGATACAACAAAGGTAGATGTTATTGGGAAACTCCCACCTCCAATATCTGTAAAGGGTGTTAGGAGCTTTTTGGGCCACGCCGGTTTCTATCGAAGTTTCATCAAGGACTTCTCCAAAGTGACTTCCCCAATCTGGGATTTTCCATTTGAATTGATGTGTGACGCAAGTGATTTTGCGTTTGGAGCTGTCATGGGTTAGTGAAGGGACAAAAATTTTCATCCCATCTACTATGCGAGTTAGACTCTGACCGGAGCTCAACTGAATTACATGGTAACAGAAAAAGATTACTTGCTATTGTGTTTGCTTTTGACAAGTTTCGATCTTATCTTGTAGGTACCAAAGTGACTGTTTATACGGACCAGTCGACAATTAAGTATTTACTTGCCAAGAAAGACGCTAAGCCGGGACTGATGTGATGGGTACTTCTACTTAAAGAGTTCGATCTAGAAATTCAAGATCGAAAGGGAGTGGAAAACCAAGTAGCAGACCACTTGTCCAGATTGGAGCCATAAGAAGGGAGCTCTCCTCTTATACCAATTCGAGAGACGTTTCCAGATGAACACATACTGAAGTTAAATCATGTCGATAATACCCCTTAGTTTGCTGATATTGCTTGCTTTTTAGCTTGTGGTTTGATGTTGATTGATAAGATGCATTATCAAAAGAAAAAGAGTTACACGGTCATAGAAAAAGAGTTACTTGCTATTGTGTTTTCTTTAGACAAGTTTCTATCTTATCTTTTAGGTACCAAAGTGACTGTTTATACAGACCACTCGACAATTAAGTATTTACTTGCCAAGAAAGACTCTAAGCCGGGACTGATCTGATGGGTACTTCTACTTAAAGAGTTCGATCTAGAAATTCAAGATTGAAAGGGAGTGGAAAACCAAGTAGCAGACCACTTGTTCAGATTGGAGCCATAAGAAGGGAACTCTCCTCTTATACCAATTCGAGAGACGTTTCCAGATGAACACATACTGAAGGTAAATCATGTCGATAATACCCCTTGGTTTGCTTATATTGCTAACTTTTTAGCTTGTGGTTTGATGCCGATTGATAAGACGTATCATCAAAAGAAAAAGTTTCTTTACGATGTGAAGTAATATTTTTGGGAAGAACCGTATTTGTTAAAAAAGTGTGTAGATCAAATGATCAGGAGATGCTTGGCAGAAGATGAAGTACATATGATTTTATACCATTGTCACTCAGCTTCGAGTGGGGGACACTTCGGAGGTACATGTACTGCAGCCAAGGTATTGCAAGCTAGATTATTTTGGCCAACATTATTCAAAGATGCATATGCTTATGTAAAGAGTTGTGATCGATGTCAAAGGGTCGGAAATGTCACCAACAGAAACGAGAGGCCTCGAACAAACATCTTTGCGGTGAAATTTTTTGATGTTTGGGGTATTGACTTTCTCAGTCGTTTCCCTCCGTCTTTTGGTCACAAGTACATATTAGTAGCAGTAGACTATGTGCCTAAGTGGGTTGAGGCAGAGGCATATCCGACAAACGATGCTAAGGTTGTAAGAAAGTTTTTGTTAAAAACATGTGTTCACAAGGTTTGGAACCCCAAGAGTCATCATCAGTGATGAAGGGTCCCATTTTGTGAACAAGTGGTTGAAATGGTTATTAGATAAACATGGAGTGAAACACAAGGTCGCTACAGCTTACCATCTGCAAACGAATGGGCAAGTTGAACTTGTAAACAAGGAGATCAAAGGCATACTTGAGAAGGTAGTTTGCCCAAACCAATGAGATTGGTCCAAAAGACTAGATAATGCTTTATGGGCTTACAGGATAGTATACAAGACACCTTTAGGGATGTCAGCCTATAGGTTAGTCTTTGGGAAAGCCTACCATCTACCCTTAGAGTTAGAACACAAAGCTTACTGGGCTCTCCAACAATTCAACTTGGATCTTAAAAGTGCCAAAGAGAAATGGATGCTTCAACTTAACGAGTTAGAAGAATTCTGAATGTCTCCATACGAGAATGCCAAATTACTTAAGGAGAGACTCAAGAAATGGCATGACAAGCACATTCGAGTTCGAGAATTTGAAGTAGGTCAGCAAGTCTTGTTATTCACTTCTAGATTAAGGTTCTTTCCAGGTAAGTTAAAATCACGTTGGTCTTGTCCATTTATGATTCATCGAGTCTATCCATACGGAGTTGTTGAACTTCAAGGTAAGAGAGGTAATTTTCGAGTTAATGCTCAACGCTTGAAACATTACTGGGGAGATAAAATTGAATGGAATCAAACCTCGTTCATTTTATCAAATATTTAATTTTTCATGTTCTTCTGTTTGAATAAATGATTTAGGGCTTATTTTCAGGATTAATATGTTTAAATAAATTCTGTCTAGGAGATTGGAACTTAAGCGGGACCGCTTGTGACCTCTCCAATCTTCTTGAAAATTGATTTTAACATAATTTCCCAAGAAAGTATTCCTTAAATGACAAAATAAATTTTTAGTTTTTCAAATAAAAGGGTCAATTTTGATCCTAGTTTTATGTTGCAACTCACCGTTAGAGGTTCACTTTCTGGCCCAGTTTACTTTTCCTTTACTATAACAATTTTGTGCTTGAAAGTTAAAATTCTTGCAAATGTAAAGAAGACAGGCTATAGCGAGGGCACAATCATAGATTGGGACCTCTATCGAATAGCTGGAGACTCTGTTCTACAGCAACGAGTTGAAGAAAGTGAGGATCCTGAAAAAGAAGAAAAAGAAGAAAACAAAGATCCCACATAGATCAAGCCAGTACAATCGGCTAAAGTCCCTGATAAGGTGGAACCAATGGAACCAGAAGCTGAAACTAATATCGAGACTTCAATGTTCAGAGCTCAACCGCCTTACTGTAAACAGAAAAATATATAGGATTTTTCCTATATAATTCATCACCTTTTTACTTAAAATTGTTATTAAAACCAAATAATTATTTAATAAATTAATGAAATATATGAAAATATGAAATTAGGACATAAAATTTATTAAAATGTGATTTTATTTTTTATTATATAGTTTTCATGCATAAAATGGTTTATTTTATATTAATTTAAGCATATTATATTTTTAAGCTATGAAATGGGCCATGCATGATTAAATTAAATAATAAAATATAATGTTATATTTTAATAATTCATTTCAAATATTTCATTAATAAAATTGGGTTTAATTAATTAAGTAAATTGATTAATTAAAGTGGTTAATTAATTCATTTGGTCCTATAAACTATCTGCTATTTTTGACAGGTCTGAGAGTGTTCTTCTAATTGCAAAATTGTCCAAAGTAGGGACCAAGTCAACCCAATTTTCAGCTACACATGGCTGATTATAAACCAATTTTTGGTTTAATTACTTAAGGTTCTTGAAGAGTTAATGAAATCAAAGATTTACCTAAAGATTTTTTAGAGACCGAGTCGTAGCCCTAAGTTGTTGTAGCATTCAAATTGACCAAAAATCAAGGAAAAATTAGCCATATTTCCTCAATTCATGGTTAGTCACTCTTGGAGGAGGTTTCAAAGGATGGACACTCCTAATTTTAGCAAACTAGCTCCATTGCCTCACCTATAAATAAGAGCTCATTTCTCATTTTTTCAATCATCCCTCATCCCTCATCCCTCATCCCATCATCTCTCACTCATTCATCATTCTCTCAACTCTTTTAGCTTTCTTTCTCCTTCATCATCCTTGCATAATAATTTTAGAAATTAAGCCTCTTAAAGAACCCTTGGTTGGCTACCTTGGAGAGCCATCAGCAAAGGAGTAATGCAAAGAAGTGAATGAGCCTTCTCAGTCAGAGTCTTGGGTGACAGCCACTCTGAATTGAGTTTTATCTTTCTTTCCTTTAAATTTTATTTAAAGATGTTTGCTATGTGTTCTTTGTTCTTGTTTACAACAATGATAGCTTAATTTTATTTAAGCTAGGATGATTATTTTGATTAAATAATATTTATTTGATTCATGCTTATAATGTTTGTACCTCAATCGATCATGTTTTCAATAAAAATCAAGTTTGTATTTCATTCATACGTGATTGAAATGCACCTGAATTAGCTAAGCAATCCTAACCAGACAACGACTAATGGACGCATAATAGAAATGTGCATGCTTAATTTAGATCCTAACCCGATTGAATTGTAGGTTGCATAACAACTCTAACCAACCTCTGTTATCTGCATAGTTTTTAGATTTGTGTGATTAAATTTTTTCAAACCTAACACATCCCTATTACCTCACACGAATGCTAAGAAACCTTTAGTAAATAAGGATCAGTAAAATGTGTATTTACTAAGTAAAGGGTTTCGAAAAGACCTAATGTGGTTTCCGAGCTCATGAAAGATCGAGTTGCCATGGAATGTTTTTCCAAATGTTATTAAGCATGGTGATAGTAAATTGAGTTTAATTAAAGTAATTGTCCTAGTTTATTTATGTTATAATTGTTGCAAATTGTGTTTAATTTTACTAAAATCTATTTCATTCATATAGTTTGCATACTTAGGACAATTTGCATTAGGGATCATTGCATTTAGTTTGATATATTTTAATCACTACTTCTCAATTATATTGTGTTTTTATTTATCAAATTGTTAATATAATTTTACAAATTATGTGACTCAGCACAAATACAATCCCTGTGGAGATGATAACTCGATACTTACTTATTACTTGATAACGACTATGTACACTTGCACAAACCCCAGCGTTATAAGTTTTTGGCGCTGTTGCCGGGGATTGTCAACTATTGCCATAGTCATTTTTTTCGTTAAATTATTTATTGCCAATTTGATTTATTTCTAACATTATTAACTTATTCTTTTTAATTTTTGTGATTTTCTTCTCAGGTGTTTATGAGCATAGATCGAATTATTGATTTACTCCTTGTAGACCCTGAAATTGAGTGAACTTTCAGACAAAGAAGACGTGAATTAACAGGTCAAAGACAAGTCGAGATGGACCTTGGAAATCAGAATCAAGACCAAGGTAATGAAGCTGATAATGTACGAAATCCCATCCTCATTGCCGATGATAGAGATCAATACATTAGACAATATATTGTGCCACTCTTTAGTGAGTTAAACCTAGGAATTAGAAGTCTAGTTATTGAGGCAATCCAGTTTGAATTGAAACCAGTGATGTTTCAAATGCTATAAACGGTGGGCCAATTTAGTGGTATGCCTATGAAAGATCCACATCTCCACCTTGGATTGTTTATAGAGGTGAGTTATTCATTCAAGATAGCCAGTGTGACTGAAGACGTACTGAGGTTGAAGTTGTTTCCGTACTCGTTGCGAGATCGAGCACGAGCATGGCTCAATTCATTGCCACCAAGTTCTATATCTACATGACAAGAATTAGCAGAGAGATTTTTGGTTAAGTATTTCCCACCTAGCAAAAATACTAAGTTGAGGAATGAGATCACAACTTTCCAGCAACTAGATGATGAATCTTTGTATGAGGCTTGGTAGAGATTCAAAGAGTTACTTCGTAAGTGTCCTCATCATGGGATTCCTCATTGTATCCTGTTGGAGACATTCTATAATGGTCTCAATGCACATACAAGATTGATGGTAGATTCTTCTGCAAATGGTGCAATTTTGTCTAAGTCTTATAATGAGGCTTATGAGATCATCAAGAGGATCGCGAGTAATAACTATCAAAGGCCAAAAAATCGAACAACTTCAAGAAGACAAGTAGCTGAAGTTCATGAAGTTGACTCTCTCACTTCGTTATCGGCTTATGTATCGTCTATTTTCTCTATGTTATAACAGTTAACCGCTAATAGTACTAATAATTTTATAGCTCAGCCACCAAGTCCGTTTGATGTAGTTTCCTATGTGTACTGTGGGAAAGGTCATTCTTTTGAGAATTATCCATCAAATCCTGAGTTAGTGTACTATGTGGGGAACCAATATCAAAATAGGAGTGGACAAGGACCCCAGTCCAACTTCTATAATCCTTCATGGCATAATCATCCTAAATTTTCTAGGAGCAACCAAGGAATTGGATTGAACAACAACTTATTGCACCAAAGACCCAACCAATCTCAAGGGTTTAATCAACAAGCTTCAAAACCACCTCAAGCTCAAGTGTCAAATAGTTTGAAGAACTTGTTGAAAGCGTACATGGCAAAGAATGACGCTTTGATCCAGAGCCAAGCAGTAACACTGAAAAATTTGGAAAACCAAATGGGTCAGTTAGCTACGGAGTTACGTAATAGACCATAAGGAACCTTGCCAAGCGATACTAAGAATCTAAGAAATTTGGGTAAAGAACATATCATGGTAGTGGCATTGCGAAGTGGTAAGACTCTGGAACCCCGATTGATTGATGTCGAAGATGAGCATGTTGAAAAGGAGGAAAGTCAACCAGATGTTGAAGTTCTTACACCAAAGGAATCAAAATCTATAAAGTCTGACAAGGTAAACCCTGAATTAGTGAATTTAGATAATTTAACATCTTCTTTGGATGTAGATTGACCTACTCAGAAAAGTTGTCTAGTTCAACCGAAAGTTCCATCACCTCCATATCCTTAAAGATTGCAGCAACACAAACAGAAACAGGAGGTGCAATTCATGAAGTTTTTGGATGTTCTGAAGCAGTTACACATCAATTTTCTGTTAGTGGAGGCTTTAGAATAAATGCCAAATTATGTGAAGTTTATGAAGGATATACTGTCCAAGAAGAAACAACTAAGTGAGTATGAGAGTGTTACCTTGACAAAGGAGTGCTGTGCGTTCCTACAGAACAAATTGCCACCAAAATTGAAAGACCCAGGAAGCTTTACTATACCCTGTAACATTGGTGAATCTTACTATGGTAAAGCTTTGTGTGACATAGGAGCGAATATCAACTTGATGCCTAAGTCTATTTTCAAGATGTTAGGGATAGGTGAAGTAAGACCTACAACTGTGACGCTTCAGCTAGCGGATCGATCTTTAGCATATCCCGAAGGAAAGATCGAGGATGTTTTGGTAAGAGTCAATATATTTATTTTTCCTGTTGATTTCATTATTTTAGATTTTGAAGCAGATAAAGAAGTACCAATTATCCTTGGGAGACCTTTCCTAGCCACGGGTAGAACGTTAATTGATGAGCAGAAAGGTGAACTCACCATGCGAGTTCAAGATGATTAGGTAACCTTTAACGTTCTTAAAGCAATAAAATTTCCCGATCCGACAGAGGAGTGTTCAGTTGTGGAAGAGATAGAAACCTTTGTTTCTTTGGAAATCAATTTTGAAGAAGATCTATTGGAGAAAGCTTTAGATCTTGACCCTTTGGAGGATGAAGAAGGTGAAGAAAACATGGCTTTGATGAAAGCCAAAGCAATTGGTTGGAACATAGCTAATATTCGAGGTGTAAGCCCTTCATTTTGCATGCATAAAATCATTTTAGAAGAAGGTGAAAGAGCTCGAATTGATGGGCAAAGGAGGCTCAATCTTATTATGAAAGTTTTGAGAAAAGAAGTGATTAAATGGTTAGATGCAGGAATCATCTATCCTATTTCAGGTAGTTCGTGGGCAAGTCTGGTGCAGTGTGTGCCGACGAAAGGTGGAATCAGGATTGTTGAAAATGAGCATAATGAGTTAATTCTAACGAGAATTGTTACCGATTGGAGAATCTGTATTAATTACAGAAAGCTGAACAAAGCCACTTAGAAGGACCATTTTCTATTGCCTTTTATGGATCAGATGTTAGATCGACTGGCAGGTAATGAATTCTATTGTTTTTTAGATGGCTATTCGGGATATAACCAAATAGTTGTAGCCCCAGAGGACCAACATAAAACAACCTTTACTTGTCCGTATGGTACTTTTGCTTTTAGGCAAATGCCTTTCGGTTTATGCAATGCACTTGCAACTTTTCAACGATGCATGATGGCAATATTTACTGGTATGGTCAAAAATTTCATCGAGGTTTTCATGGATGATTTTTCTATTTTTGGTAACACTTATGATATCTGTTTGAGTAATTTTGCTAAGTTACTGAAGAGATACAAAGAGACGAATCTTATCCTTAATTGGGAAAAATGTCATTTTATGGTCAATGAAGGAATTGTCTTAGGTCACAAGATCTCAAAGAAAGGAATTGAAGTTAACAAAGCAAAGGTGGTCGTAATTGAAAGATTACCGGCCTCAATTAATGTGAAAGGAGTCAGAAGTTTCTTAGGCCATACCGGTTTTTACCGAAGGTTTATCAAGGATTTCTCGAAAATTTCTAAGCCGCTGTGTTTGTTATTAGAGAAAGATACAGTGTTCAATTTCAACAAATCATGTTCGGAAGCTTTTGAAGATCTAAAGAATTGGTTAATTATAGCCCCAATAATCGTTACACCTGATTGGAACTCACTTTTTGAGTTGATGTGCAATGCAAGTGATTATGCTGTTGGAGCTGTGATGGTTCAAAGAAGAAATAAAGTATTCCACCCCATTTACTATGCAAGTAGAACCTTGAGGGGAGACCAGCTCAATTTTACGGTAACTGAAAAGGAACTATTTGCTATAGTGTTTACTTTTGACAAATTTCGTTCATATCTTATAGGTACCAAAGTTACATTATTTACTGACCATGCGGGCATTAAATACTTGCTCACGAAGAACGATGCAAAACCAAGGCTAATTCGTTGGATACGTTTAATCCAACAATTTTACCTTGAGATCCAAGATAGAAAAGGTGTTGAAAATCAAGTAGCTGATCATCTATCGAGGTTGGAGCAAGATAAGGTAACCCAGTCTGGTGTGCCTATCAACGAGAATTTCCTAGATGAGCACTTATTTGAGGTAAGTCGAATTCATGAAATACCTTTGTTTGCTGATTTTTCCAATTATCTTACATATGGAATAGATCCGTTTTTGTTTAAACAGTGTGCAAATAATATAATCCGAAAGTGTGTAGTTGAAAGTGAGATTGCTGAAATCTTATATCATTGCCATTCATCTTCAAGTGGGGGACACTTTGGTGGTTCACGTACTGCAGCAAAGATTTTGCAAGCAGGTTTCTTTTGGCCTACACTATTTAAAGATGCTTATGTGAAGAACTGTGATAAGTGCCAAAGAACCAGAAATATATCAATGAGGAATGAGAAGCCCTTGACAAACATTTTAAAGATTGAATTGTTTGATGTTTGGGGCATTGACTTCTTAGGCCCATTTCCTTTTTCATATGGGAACAAATACATCTTAGTTGATGTGGACTATGTATCCAAGTGGGTTGAAGCTGAAGCATACCCTAAAAATGATTCTAAGGTAGTCATGCGATTCCTACATAAGCATGTGTTTACACGATTTGGGACGCCAAGAGCTATTATTAGTGATGAAGGTTCTCACTTTGTGAACAAATGGCTTAAGTGGTTGCTTGAAAGATATGATGTAAAGCACAAGATTGCCACTTCCTATCACCTCCAGTCTAATGGACAAGTTGAAAGAGTGAATCACGAAATCAAAGGTATCCTTGAAAAGGTAGTACGCCATAGCAGAAAAGATTGGTCTCGAAGGCTCAATGATGCATTATGGGCCTATCAAACAACATTTAAGACTCTATTTGGAATGACTCCTTATTGGTTAGTCTTTGGAAAGGCATGTCATTTGCCATTAAATTTGGAGAATAAAGCTCACTGGGCTTTGAAGCAGTTGAACTTTGATCTTAAGTAAGCCGGTGAGAGAAGGGTGTTACAACTTTATGTGTAACAGCCCGATTTAGGGCCAAATTAGGATAGTGTTTCGGGACCACAAATCCGGTAAAAGAAAATATTATTATCATTATATGTTTATGGTCTAGAATTTCACGGAAAGATTTCGTGAAAATTTCGTTCGAAAATTTTTACGTTTGAGCACTCAATTTACTTAAGAGGACTAAATTGTAAAAAGTACAAAAGTTGAGTTCTATAAATTGGGGGTCCTTATGTGGTAACTAGACCATTAGTTAGTTGATGGACAAAAATGGACATGAAATAAGTGAAATAGGGGCATTTTAGTCATTTAGTAATTAAATAAATTAAAAAGGGAAAATAAGGTAAAAATTGTGTCCATCTTCTCCATGCTTGGTTGAATATTTCTAAGTCTCCATAGCTAGGGTTTTGGTCACTTTCAAGCTTGATTGTAAGTACATCCTAGCCTCGTTTTTAATGTTCTTTGCATTTTTAAGATTCTCGTATCTCGGTTTACCTATTTCTACTGTTATTTCGAGCTAGGGTTGAAATTTGAAAAATTACCCATATGTGAAATGTATGTATTTTTATGTTTTATGGTAGAATATGAAGCTAGAATTTATATTAAACAAGTTTTGCTAGTTGATGTTAAGTGAAACCGAGTAAAATAACATAATCGGTAAAAATACTTAATGTACATAAGTAAGTGTTAGAGTGAGAATTGGATGTTTCTATAGAAGAGAAAAGTGTTCAGCATGTTATAAAACGCAAGAATAAGTAGTAAATAATTTCCGAGCTTTGGGGCAAAAACATAAATATGTAAAAGTTTAGGGACAAAATCATAATTTTTTCCAAAGGTTGAGTTGAGGACTATTTTGATAAATGTGAATATTAAACAAGCTAAATTTTCTATTATAGATCAAGAATGACGAGAAGTCAACCTCAATCAGAGAAAGGAAAAGATCGTGGATTAAATTGCAAAAGCTACAATATTTTGCACCGAGGTAAGTTTCTATATAGATAATATATTGTTTTATTTATGCTTAAGTGTCTTCTTATTTTATTTAAGCTATGTGTTATATGTGGGACAAATTTATGATGCAAATTATAAATTAAGAGTAGTTAGAGAAGAATTGGTAAAACATTGAAAAATAAGAATTTCCGTTTGAAACTCGGAATAGAAAAGATATGAATGGTCGTAATTGGATCACATATGGTACGGACTAAGTGTAGGCCACTACGTGTACCAGACTGATAGGTCACACATGTGGCACGAACTAAGTGCAGGCTACTATGCGTACCGATAATCTGTTATGACACAAGGGTAGGAGGACTGTGTGCAGGCCACCGATATTCTGTTGTGACACAAGGGTGGCACGGACTGTGTGCAGGCCACCAATAACTTGTTAAGATACAAGGGTGGCACAGACTATGTGTAGGCCACCGAGAATCTATTATTATAGAAAGGTGGTATGGATTGTGTGCAGGCCACCGAGAAATCTGTTTTTATTCCGATAAGTTCAACGGGAAATTTGTTAAGTGAAATACATGATATGATGAAATGACTATGTGATTTATAAGTGCATATATGTGTGGAACTGAATTGAATATTGACTTGAAAATGGAAAAGTGAATTTTGAATGGAATAGTAATTAAAATTAAAAAGGTGAAACTAAGAAAAAGTAGAATTAGAAACAAAACTGTTTTGGACAGTAACAATAGTGTGAAATTTGAAAAATCGCAAAAAATGGTGTAAATTGAATTAGAGAGTGAATAAGATATTTGAATTTTAGTGATGCGGGATCAAACTAGTTTTGGAATCCCCTTTTCTGAATTTTGAAAATAATTAAAAATTATACAAAATTAATTATGATTTATAATTTATATTTTTAAAATCTTTCATGAGTCTATTTTGAAAGGAAATAAACAGAAATATCATCCGAAATCTGTAGAATGAGATAATTCATTTTTAGTGAAGAGAGGTCAGTGATGTTGAGTAGTGAAACAAGGGTCACTTTAAAGAATAAACTGTACTAATTGGACAAGCCAAAAATTTTGAAAATTTTATAGTAAGAATATATGAGAATCTAGTTTCAAGGAAAATTTACAGATCTTTATTTGGAGTCCTGTAACTCCAGATAAAAATAATTTAGTGACTGTGAGGCATAAAAATAGCTTGCTAAAAATTGTGCAAATAATGAAATTATGTGTGATTTAAATTATATCATCTATGAAAACATGTTAGAAATTTGTTTATTAATCACATACTTACTTACTAAGCTATATGCTTACCTCTCTTCCTTTTTCCTTGTTTTGGTATTTTGTAATCAACATTTCTAAATTATGGCATGTATAAATAACTTAAGTAGATGTTGTATGTTACAAAGTATTTAGCTTAAATGTTAGTGTATGTTATATGATAAATTATTTTTATATAATGCTAGTAATGATAGTTAAAGTGTTGTGTATAACTTGAATATAATTGAGAATATAAATGTTGGTTGGAATATTGGAATTGGTTGGATTATGATCTGAAAATGTGCGGGTGAGGTAATGTATTTATAAAGAGGAGGTAATGTATTTATAAAGAGGACTATGTGTGAAAAAATATTTTAATTTATCATATTTGTGTTCTAATGATACTTCATACTCTGTTCCAACGAGGAACACGGGTATGGGGTATTACATTTTAGTGGTATCAGAGCTATGGTTTAGCCAGTTCTTGTACAAACAAAATATGTGTGAAAGTTTATCTATACATGCCATAAATATTCTGTGACAGTGTGATGATTTCTGACAATTTAAATTGTGTTTTATATAGTAAATGGATCCCGACTGAGCTGTAATGGATGATGTAGAAAGCAATGAGCCGGCTCCCGCACGAAGGACTGCGCCTAGGGAAAGTAAACATGAAAGACATAGTCAGGACGAGGCTCGAGAAGCCTTCCTTCATATGATGAATAATTGGCACACAGAATTTATTCGAGCAAGTCCGAATGTTCAACGTCCTCCACCCCTCCTATTCCTCAACCAATTCCTGTAGCTTCACAAGGTGTTGAATTGGAAAAATTGAGTAAACCCCCAGTTGATAAAATTCGAAAACAAAGGGTGGAAGATTTCAGGGCTAACATAAATGATGATCCTGAGAAGGCAGAGTTTTGGCTTGAAAATTCTATCCAGGTATTTGATGAATTATCTTGTGCTCCCAAGGAGTGTTTAAAATGTGTTGTATCTTTACTAAAAGATTCAACACATCGTTGGTGGAAAACATTGATATTTGTAGTTCCGAAAGAAAGGGTTACATGGGATTTCTTCCAGGAGGAATTCAAAAAAAAATACATAATCCAACGGTTCTGTGACAGCCCAAAATTGACCCTAGTCGGGAAATAGTTTCGGGACCACAAAACCGAGTCATAAAATTTAGTTAAAATTTTATTTGCATATCTTATATGTGTGATAGTACTTGTATAAAAATTTGATGTTTTAATTTTGTATTAGGAATGTGAATTTTGCTTGAAAGGATCTAGTTGAGAGACTTAGAAAATTATGATAGGAAAATAAGTAAGGACCAAATAGTATTAAAATAGGAAAGTTTGGGTTTGCATGTCAAAGTGCCCAATTCTTGATAAGTGGCCGGCCAAGCATGGTTCCATTCCTCCAAGTTTATGTTGTTTATTATTTAATATTGGTAAGTAAATTAGAATAAATAAAAGAAGGGAATTAAAAAGAAAAAAGGATGAATAAAATAAGGGAGGAAGAAGGAGTGTTCATCCTTTTCCTTATCACAATTGCCGTACCTAAAGAAAGAAAAAGAAGAAAGTGAAGTGAAGGCATTTGGTCATCTTCAAGTTGATTAAGAAGCTCTTGAATATTCGGTGCCTAGGGGAAAAGTTTCTAAGAAGTTTGGCCATGCATGTAACCAGATTGAGGTATGTTTGATATTATTCTTTGAGATTCATGTATATTTTAAGTTGTAAGTTTGAAATCTACCTAGCCATGGTTCAAATTTTGTTAATTGATGGAGATGATATTCGGCCATGAATGTTACATTCTTGGTTGGTATTTTGATGTCTTTGGTGATGAGGTATGAAGATGGTTGATTTTGAGTGTTTAATAAAAAGGATACATGAATTATTGTTAAATAATGGTCGAATGTAGCATGATTAAAGACGTGAATAAATTGAAGTTAAGGAGGTTGTCAATGAAAAATATGAGTTGGATGAGTTTTAAAGAATAAAAATTTAGGTGACTAGAGGTCAAGGACATTCGGTCAAAGGCTTGTGTGCTAGCAAAATCGGCCTAAATGTCGTTTTTATGTGTTGAATTGAGTAAGCTAGATGTTGGAAAACATAAGGATTCGGCCTTCTAAAGCAATAGAGATAAGTGTATGAAAGGCTAAGTTTAAGTAGTAAGGCCGAATAGGTTGTAGATAAGGCACTTGTGAGTTCTTGGCCAAGCAATTGACAAATTAAATTAGAGTTCTTGTGACGTATAATGTCAAGTCTAACTTGGTATATTTGGCCACCTAACTAAGTACATCGGTGGTGTTGAATGTAATCTTACACATTCGGCCATATGGGGTAAAAATGGGTCGAGTGTTCATGAGATGAAATTAGGTGTTTAAATGATGTTATAGTTGACATTGTGCATATATACATGCATTCGGCCATCTAATTGAGTATGAAGGTGGTGGTAAATCTAATTGTGATGCCCATTCCGAAGTATATATATACATATATATGTATATATACATAAGTATGCCCATTCGTGATGTTACCTTTAATTATGTGTATAATCGACTAAATGGGTAATTAGTGAGGATGGTTGCCGAATATACAAACATACATATGCATGTGTAATTGAATTATGAATGTTTAGCAAGATGGTTAAACTAGTTGATTTATTGATTAAGCTCAAGGAGTTAAAGGGGGAGAATCAAGCAAAGGCAAAGAAAAGATCATCGAGTAGCCGAGTTGGAACCGTCGTACCCAACACAAAGTAAGTCATCAAGCATATATTTTGTATTGATCTAAATAGACATAATGTCTATGTAATTATGCCGAATGGAATGATAAATTTATATACATGTATGCATGTGGTGATGATAGTGTTGAATGAAAAGAAAAGAGGTGAGATGTATTGAGTTGTTGATCTCGGCACTAAGTGTGCGGTATAAACATTTATGATCATGAGATTGGCACTAAGTGTGCGGGTTTAAATTGTTCAGCACTAAGTGTGCGAGTTTGATTATATAGCACTAAATGTGCGAGTTGATTATATAGCACTGAGTGTGCGGACTTAATATATATTTTTGAATCATATGGGCACTAAGTGTGCGACATTATTGAGTTGATCACGGACAGCGGATCGGGTAAGTACCTTGAGTTCGTGACTACTAGGCGCTATGTTTATATTTGAAGTTGAGCTTGGTAAGTTTGAACCTATGTGACAATTATAATTGAGGTCACGTACATAAGATTTATCGTGGAATAGGTGAAAGGTCGTTTAGTTGTATGATTGTAACGAAAACAAAATGATGTATGAAAATGCCTCAAATATCCTATTGATTAGTATATGGAATGTGAATGCATGACTTGGTATGAGATTGAACCGATAGGTTTGAGGAACTATGGTATGGTTCGGTATGGGTGGAATAACTAGCCTCGTTCCATTTTGCTTCCTCTTGTGTTAATGTTATTAATGGATGGTAGTGCATTGCTTATGACTTACTGAGTTATATACTCACTCGGTGTTTCCTTGTCACCTATTTTAGGTTTCTTGGACTCGTCTCTTTTTGCGTGATCGGGCCGTCATTGGAGTCATCACACCGGCTAGCAAGTTTTGGTACTTTCTTCTTAGTCGGCTTAGGAGAACATTTCGGCATGTATAGGCTATTATGTTGTGTTTGAACTTCGGTATGTAAACTTTTAGCCATGCGAAAATGGCATAAATGTTCGGTTGGGTTTGGTTTTATAACGTTAGGTCGTAAGTCTTGATAATTCGACTTTTTTTTTATGCCATATGTCATGGTTGATTATTTTTGGTGTTAAAATTCATGATATGGCAATAGTGTAGTAGGGAGATGTTTGACAATGATTAGCCTTTGGCATGGCTAGTCATGATCATAATTGGTGATATGTATGATGAATTACTAGTTAGATCAAGGAGAAATCACGAAATAGGCATAGTTGCTTTCGTAACAGATGCTGGCAGCAGCAGTGACGTGAGATTGAAAAATCACTAAAAATAGTAGGAATGGATATAATTAATGAATAAATTATGTAATCGAAGCTTGATGAGTCTATTTTCATATAGAAGTAACGAAATGATCATATGGACAGTATGTTAAGAGATATTCAGGTTCTCGTGAGACAGGGCCAGAACGGTTTCTTGATTCCCTATTCCGACTTTGGAAATTCATTATAAATTAACCAGAGATAATTAGGAGTCATGCCATATATTTACAGATTCCTATCTGAGTCTAGTTTCTATAGAAACAAACGCCATCGGTATTGAAGCTTTGTGCAGGGAGATATCCAAGTCGTAATGCGCAAAGGTCAGTGTAGTCGATCCCTGTAACATGGGAGACTTTTACTAATAAACTGTACTAATTGGCCCGACCAAAAATTCTACAAAAATTATACCATATAGGTATATGAGTCTAGTTCTAGGGAAAATTTACGGAACTGGATTTCGAGTTTCAGAACTCAAGATATGATTTTTAAAGCTACTAGTATGCAGATTGGCAGCTTGTCTGGGAAATGTCAATTAAGTGGTTTGAAGTCTGTTAACACCTCGTGTTCGACTCCGACGACGGTCTCGGGTTCGGGGTGTTACAATTTAATTGGTATCAGAGCTATGGTTTAGTCGGTTCTAGGACTACCATAGCACGTATGAGTCTAGCTATACATGCCGAATGTTAATGTTTAAATGTGTGATGACTTCTGACGGTTAAAATTTATGTTTTGATTAGTAATGGATCCCGGTGTAGAGAGAACCTTGGCGGATGACATTGAAAGTGTAGCGGCTGCTCCTGCACAAGGGACACCGCCTGTTGAACCTCAGTCATCTGCGAATAATCAAGGTGAGGGGGCTAAACAAGCCTTCTTTACCATGATGAATGAGTGGGTCGCGCAATATGCCCGAACCATTCCGGCCGTCCAACAATTCCCGAATTTGAATAATCCACCCCAAGAGCCCTTAATGCCATCAGTCACTGATCCTGTGAGGCTGAGTAAGCCACCTGTAGACTTGATTAGGAAGCGCGGGGCCGAGGAGTTCAGGGCCATAGTTACTGATGATGCTGAAAAGGCCGAGTTCTGGCTTGATAACACCATTCGGGTGTTTGATGAACTGTCATGCACGCCTGATGAATGTCTAAAGTGTGCTATATCCTTGTTGCGGGACTCAGCCTACTATTGGTGGAGGACCCTGATTTCCATAGTCCCAAACGAACGAGTAACTTGGGACTTCTTTCAGACGGAATTTCGAAAGAAATATATTAGTCAACGGTTCATTGATCAAAAGCGTAAGGAATTCTTGGAACTCAAGCAAGGCCGTATGACAGTATCTGAATACGAACATGAATTTGTAAGACTCAGTAGGTATGCCCGGGAGTGTGTAGCTGATGAGGTTGCTATGTGCAAAAGATTCGAAGAAGGATTGAATGAAGATTTAAAGCTACTAGTGGGTATTTTGGAGATAAAAGAATTCGTAACACTAGTCGAACGAGCCTGCAAGGCGGAAGAACTTGGAAAGGAGAAGAAGAAGGCTGAATTTGAAGCTAGAGACTATCGTAAAAGATCGATGGGTAAAGCTCCGTTCTCAGCTGTAAAGAAGTTCAGGGAGGACACTAATAAGTCGAGGACGACTGCGGGAATTTCCATCAGAGCACGACCATCGACGGACTCCCGAGCTACTTCGGTAGCTAGTGTGGGCAATAATCGTCAAGAGAAACCTGAATGTCCCCAATGCGGGAGACGACACCTAGGTGAATGTTGGGGTAAGTCTACTAACAGGGCCTGTTACGGATGCGGTTCGAAGGACCACTTCATTAGAGATTGCACGGAGCTTGATGAGAAGAATAAGATTCAAGGTGCAAGACCTAGTGGAGTGACAACTAGAGGTAGACCACCGAGAATTTTAGGAGGTAGGGGTGGTAGTCAGAGAGGGGCCTCTGATATGGCTGTTCGAGCCGAGAACCGTACTCCTGCTAGAGCATATGCCATTCACGCACGAGAGGAGGCATCCTCCCCCGACGTTATCACTGGTACCTTCACTCTCTTTGATACTAATGTGATTGCATTGATTGACCCTGGCTCTACTCATTCATATGTATGTGAAACCTTAGCATCCAGTAAGACTCTACCTGTTGAGTCTACTGAGTTCGTAATTCGAGTGTCAAACCCTTTGGGTCAATGCGTACTTGTTGATAAAGTGTGTAAGAGATGCCCTCTAATAATCCGAGAATCCTGTTTTCCGGCCGATTTGATGCTTTTGCCGTTTGATGAATTTGATGTTATTCTTGGTTTGGATTGGTTGACTGCGCATGATGCGGTTGTGAATTGCAAAAGCAAGACTATTGATTTGAGGTGCGCAAATAACGAGATAATTCGAGTTGAGTCTACGGACTTAAGGGGTTGCCAGCTGTAATATCAGCAATGTTGGCCCAGAAATATGTAAGGAAAGGGTGCGAAGCATACCTTGCGTATGTACTTGATGACAAAGAATTAGAAAAGAAACCCGAATCTGTGCCGGTGGTTTGTGAATACCCGGATGTTTTTCCTGAAGAGTTACCGGGTTTGCCACCTGTTCGGGAGATAGAGTTTGGTATTGAGCTTGTACCTGGAACTACGCCAATTTCGATAGCTCCGTATCGTATGGCACTAACCGAGTTAAAGGAATTGAAAGCCCAATTGCAAGAGTTGACGGATAGAGGTTTCGCTCGACCAAGTTTCTCACCTTGGGGTGCACCAGTATTGTTCGTGAAAAAGAAGGACGGAACCATGAGGTTGTGCATTGACTATCGTCAACTGAATAAAGTGACGATAAAGAATAAATATCCATTACCGCGTATTGATGATTTGTTTGATCCACTAAAGGGAGCCTCAGTGTTTTCAAAGATAGATTTGAGATCGGGTTATTATCAGTTGCGTATTCGAGATTCGGACGTACCCAAAACTGCTTTCAGAATGAGGTACGGTCACTACGAGTTCTTAGTGATGCCGTTTGGGCTCACTAATGCCCCTGCAGTATTTATGGATTTGATGAATCGGATCTTCAGACAGTATTTGGACCGGTTCGTAATTGTGTTCATTAATGACATCTTAGTCTATTCAGGAGATGAGACCGAACATGCTGAGCACCTGAGATTAGTGTTGCAAATTTTGCGGGATAAGAAGTTATATGCTAAGTTCAGTAAGTGTGAGTTCTGGTTAAGAGAGGTTAGCTTCTTGGGTCATGTGGTATCCGCATCGGGTATTCGAGTTGACCCGAGCAAAATTTCAGCCATACTTAACTGAAAGCCTCCAAGAAATATTACCGAAGTTCGGAGCTTCCTGGGGCTCACCGATTATTACCGACGATTTGTAAAAGGTTTCTCGATGATAGCCACACCAATGACGAAGCTACTTCAAAAGGATGCTAAGTTCGAATGGACGGAGAAATGTCAGAAAAGCTTCGATCAACTGAAAACTCATTTGACTGAAGCTCCAATTTTAGTGCAACCCGAATCAGGCAAAGAGTTTGTCATTTATAGTGACGCATCCCTACTCGGGTTGGGTTGCGTATTGATGCAAGAAGGTCGAGTTGTGGCCTATGCGTCGAGACAATTGAAGCCACACGAGAGAAATTATCCAACCCATGGTCTCGAACTAGCCGCCATCGTATTTGCTTTGAAAATATGGCGACATTATTTGTTTGGCGAAAAGTGCCATGTATTTTCGGATCACAAAAGTCTCAAATATTTGATGACTCAAAGAGACTTAAATCTGCGACAAAGACGTTGGCTTGAGTTGTTGAAAGATTACGAGCTTGTCATTGATTACCACCCGGGAAAGGCTAATGTGGTTGCGGACGCCTTAAGCCGGAAATCACTGTTTGCTTTACGAGCGATGAATGTGCACTTGTCTATTCTACCCGACAATGTGTTAGTAGCTGAATTAAAGGCCAAACCATCATTGATTCATCAAATTCGTGAAGCTCAGAAAGTCGACGATGAATTGGTTGCAAAACGGGCTGAATGTATTCCGAATATGGAATCCGAATTTCAAATTGATGATGACGATTGTTTGAGGTTCAGAAGTCGGTTGTGTGTTCCAAGAAATTCAGAACTCATTTCAATGATTCTGAACGAAGCTCATTGTAGCCGAATGTCAATTCACCCGGGGAGTACGAAAATGTACAACGATTTGAAACGTCGGTTTTGGTGGCATGGTATGAAACGAGACATCTCCGACTTTGTTTCGAGATGTTTAATATGTCAACAAGTGAAAGCGGAACATCAAGTGCCTTCAGGATTACTTCAGCCGATCATGATACCTGAGTGGAAATGGGATCGAGTCACAATGGACTTTGTGTCCGGACTGCCATTGTCAGCAAGTAAGAAGGATGCGATTTGGGTTGTTGTTGATAGACTGACTAAGTCGGCTCACTTTATCCCCGTGCGTACGGATTTTTCATTGGATAAACTAGCCGAATTGTATGTTTCTCAGATTGTGAGATTACATGGAGTACCTATTTCTATCGTGTCGGATAGAGATCCGAGATTCACCTCGCGATTTTGGAAGAAATTGCAAGAAGCTTTGGGTACCAAGCTGCATTTTAGCACCGCTTTTCATCCACAAACCGATGGTCAATCCGAGCGGATAATTCAGATACTTGAGGATATGTTGAGATGTTGCATCCTCGAGTTTAGTGGTTCATGGGAACGGTATTTACCTTTGATTGAATTCGCTTACAACAATAGTTTTCAATCAAGTATTAAGATGGCACCTTACGAGGCTTTGTACGGTCGTAAATGCCGTACACCATTGTTTTGGACCGAGCTCGGTGAAAGTAAAATTTTCGGAGTCGATTTGATTAAAGATACCGAACAGAAAGTAAGGGTAATCCGTGAAAGTCAAAAGGCAGCCACGGATCGTCAGAAATCGTATGCGGATTTGAAACGAAAAGACATTGAATATCAGGTGGGAGATAAAGTGTTTCTTAAAGTTTCGCCTTGGAAAAAGGTACTCAGATTTGGCCGAAACGGCAAGTTGAGTCCGAGATTCATTGGGCCATACGAAATATCCGAACGAGTCGGTCCAGTTGTGTATCGATTGATTTTACCCCCTGAACTTGAAAAGATTCACGACGTCTTTCATGTTTCGATGCTTCGACGCTATAGATCTGATCCTTCGCACATAATTAGTCCGTCGGAGGTTGAAATTCAAGCCGATATGAGTTATGAAGAAGAGCCGATGCGTATCCTAGCTCGTGAAGTGAAGGGGTTGTGAAACAAAAGGGTTCCATTAATAAAGGTGTTATGGCTCAAACACGGGATCGAGGAAGCTACTTGGGAAACCGAGAGCTCGATGAAAGAACGATACCCAAACCTATTTACCGGTAAGATTTTCGGGGACGAAAATTTCTTGAGTGGGGGAGAGTTATGACAGCCCAAAATTGACCCTAGTCGGGAAGTGGTTTCGGGACCACAAAACCGAGTCATAAAATTTAGTTAAAATTTTATTTGCATATCTTATATGTGTGATAGTACTTGTATAAAAATTTGATGTTTTAATTTTGTATTAGGAATGTGAATTTTGCTTGAAAGGATCTAGTTGAGAGACTTAGAAAATTATGATAGGTAAATAAGTAAGGACCAAATAGTATTAAAATAGGAAAGTTTGGGTTTGCATGTCAAAGTGCCCAATTCTTGATAAGTGGCCGGCCAAGCATGGTTCCATTCCTCCAAGTTTATGTTGTTTATTATTTAATATTGGTAAGTAAATTAGAATAAATAAAAGAAGGGAATTAAAAAGAAAAAAGGATGAATAAAATAAGGGAGGAAGAAGGAGTGTTCATCCTTTTCCTTATCACAATTGTCGTACCTAAAGAAAGAAAAAGAAGAAAGTGAAGTGAAGGCATTTGGTCATCTTCAAGTTGATTAAGAAGCTCTTGAATATTCGGTGCCTAGGGGAAAAGTTTCTAAGAAGTTTGGCCATGCATGTAACTAGATTGAGGTATGTTTGATATTATTCTTTGAGATTCATGTATATTTTAAGTTGTAAGTTTGAAATCTACCTAGCCATGGTTCAAATTTTGTTAATTGATGGAGATGATATTCGGCCATGAATGTTACATTCTTGGTTGGTATTTTGATGTCTTTGGTGATGAGGTATGAAGATGGTTGATTTTGAGTGTTTAATAAAAAGGATACATGAATTATTGTTAAATAATGGTCGAATGTAGCATGATTAAAGATGTGAATAAATTGAAGTTAAGGAGGTTGTCAATGAAAAATATGAGTTGGATGAGTTTTAAAGAATAAAAATTTAGGTGACTAGAGGTCAAGGACATTCGGTCAAAGGCTTGTGTGCTAGCAAAATCTGCCTAAATGTCGTTTTGATGTGTTGAATTGAGTAAGCTAGATGTTGGAACACATAAGGATTCGGCTTTCTAAAACAATAGAGATAAGTGTATGAAAGGCTAAGTTTAAGTAGTAAGGCCGAATAGGTTGTAGATAAGGCACTTGTGAGTTCTTGGCCAAGCAATTGACAAATTAAATTAGAGTTCTTGTGACGTATAATGTCAAGTCTAACTTGGTATATTTGGCCACCTAACTAAGTACATCGGTGGTGTTGAATGTAATCTTACACATTCGGCCATATGGGGTAAAAATGGGTCGAGTGTTCATGAGATGAAATTAGGTGTTTAAATGATGTTATAGTTGACATTGTGCATATATACATGCATTCGGCCATCTAATTGAGTATGAAGGTGGTGTTAAATCTAATTGTGATGCCCATTCTGAAGTATATATATATACATATATATGTATATATACATAAGTATGCCCATTCGTGATGTTACCTTTAATTATGTGTATAATCGACTAAATGGGTAATTAGTGAGGATGGTTGCCGAATATACAAACATACATATGCATGTGTAATTGAATTATGAATGTTTAGCAAGATGGTTAAACTAGTTGATTTATTGATTAAGCTCAAGGAGTTAAAGGAGGAGAATCAAGCAAAGGCAAAGAAAAGATCATCGAGTAGCCGAGTTGGAACCGTCGTACCCAACACAAAGTAAGTCATCAAGCATATATTTTGTATTGATCTAAATAGACATAATGTCTATGTAATTATGCCGAATGGAATGATAAATTTATATACATGTATGCATGTGGTGATGATAGTGTTGAATGAAAAGAAAAGAGGTGAGATGTATTGAGTTGTTGATCTCGGCACTAAGTGTGCGGTATAAACATTTATGATCATGAGATTGGCACTAAATGTGCGGGTTTAAATTGTTCAGCACTAAGTGTGCGAGTTTGATTATATAGCACTAAGTGTGCGAGTTGATTATATAGCACTGAGTGTGCGGACTTAATATATATTTTTGAATCATATGGGCACTAAGTGTGCGACATTATTGAGTTGATCACGGACAGCGGATCGGGTAAGTACCTTGAGTTCGTGACTACTAGGCGCTATGTTTATATTTGAAGTTGAGCTTGGTAAGTTTGAACCTATGTGACAATTATAATTGAGGTCACGTACATAAGATTTATCGTGGAATAGGTGAAAGGTCGTTTAGTTGTATGATTGTAACGAAAACAAAATGATGTATGAAAATGCCTCAAATATCCTATTGATTAGTATATGGAATGTGAATGCATGACTTGGTATGAGATTGAACCGATAGGTTTGAGGAACTATGGTATGGTTCGGTATGGGTGGAGTAACTAGCCTCGTTCCATTTTGCTTCCTCTTGTGATAATGTTATTAATGGATGGTAGTGCATTGCTTATGACTTACTGAGTTATATACTCACTCGGTGTTTCCTTGTCACCTATTTTAGGTTTCTTGGACTCGTCTCTTTTGCGTGATCGGGCCGTCATTGGAGTCATCACACCGGCTAGCAAGTTTTGGTACTTTCTTCTTAGTCGGCTTAGGAGAACATTTCGGCATGTATAGGCTATTATGTTGTGTTTGAACTTTGGTATGTAAACTTTTAGCCATGCGAAAATGGCATAAATGTTCGGTTGGTTTTGGTTTTATAACGTTAGGTCGTAAGTCTTGATAATTCGACTTTTTTTTTTATGCCATATGTCATGGTTGATTATTTTTGGTGTTAAAATTCATGATATGGCAATAGTGTAGTAGGGAGATGTTTGACAATGATTAGCCTTTGGCATGGCTAGTCATGATCATAATTGGTGATATGTATGATGAATTACTAGTTAGATCAAGGAGAAATCACGAAATAGGAATAGTTGCTTTCGTAACAGATGCTGGCAGCAGCAGTAACGTGAGATTGAAAAATCACTAAAAATAGTAGGAGTGGAATTATTTAATGAATAAATTATGTAATCGAATCTTGATGAGTCTATTTTCATATAGAAGTAACGAAATGATCATATGAACAGTATGTTAAGAGATATTCAGGTTCTCGTGAGACAGGGCCAGAACGGTTTCTGGATTCCCTGTTCCAACTTTGGAAATTCATTATAAATTAACCAGAGATAATTAGGAGTCATGCCATATATGTACAGATTCCTATGTGAGTCTAGTTTCTATAGAAATAAACGCCATCGGTATTGAAGCTCTGTGCAGGGAGATATCCAAGTTGTAATGCGCAAAGGTCAGTGTAGTCGATCCCTATAACATTGGAGACTTTGACTAATAAAATGTACTAATTGGCCCAACCAAAAATTCTACAAAAATTCTACCATATAGGTATATGTGTCTAGTTCCAGGGAAAATTTACGGAACTGGATTTCGAGTTTCAGAACTCAGGATATGATTTTTAAATCGACTAGTATGTAGATTGGCAGCTTGTCTGGGAAATGTCAATTAAGTGGTTTGAAGTCTGTTAACACCTCGTGTTCGACTCCGGCGACGGTCTCGGGTTTGGGGTGTTACAGGTTCATTGATAAAAAAAATAAAGAATTTCTAGAGTTAAAGCAGGGCAGAATGTCTATGGGAGAGTATGAAAGAGAGTTTGTTAGACTCAGTAAATATGCTCAAGAGTGTGTGCCCACAGAAGCTATTATGTGTAAAAGGTTTGAAGATAGGTTAAATAAAGATATCAGACTGTTCGTTGGGATGCTAGAACTGAAGGAATTTGTGGTACTGGTTGATCGAGCTTGTAAAGCTGAAGAATTGAATAAAGAAAAGAGAAAAGCTGTGATTGAAGCCCGAGATGTAAGAAAAAGGCTAATGAGTAAGTCATTTCAGTCTCCATCAAATAAGTTCAAAGAAGTGAATCCTCGATCGACTGCTTCAACTGGGTACTCTTACCGAGACCGTGGGAGATCATATTCGAGTCCAAAAGCTCAAGCTACTTCAACGGCAAGTGTGGGTAATGTGGGAATTAATAAACCTGAGTGTCAGTATTGTGGTAGACAACACCTTGGTAAGTGTTGGTTAATCAACCGATCTTGTTTTAAGTGTGGTTCTCGACAGCATTATATTAAATATTGTCCTGAGAGGGTTGAAGAAGAGAAAATTCATAGTGCTAAACTGGGCAAAACGATTAGCAGAGGTAAGCTACCAAGAAATGCCGAAAGTGGAGATAGTAGTAAAGGTGTAGCGAAAGAATTTGCTGTGAGACCAGAAACTAGAGCACCTGCTAGAGCTTATACTATACGTACTTGTGAGGATGCATCATCCACCGATGTGATTACTGGTATATTTTCTCTTTATGATATTGATGTTACTGCATTGATTGATCCCGGGTCTACTCATTCTTATGTTTGTGTGAATTTAGTATCTAATAAGAGTTTGCCTATTGAATTTATCGAATTTGTGATTAAAGTATCCAACCCTTTAGGAAAATATGTGTTAGTTGATAAAGTTTGAAAGAATTGTCCTTTGGTGATTCAAGGTCATTATTTTCCGGCTAATCTGATGTTGTTACCCTTTGATGAGTTTGATGTTATTTTGGGGATGGATTGGTTGACCTTGCATGATGTCAAAGTGAACTGCAGACAAAAATTTTTTGAGTTGAAATGTGAAAATGGTGAAATTCTCCGAGTTGAAACTGATGAATCAAATAAATTGCCTATGGTGATTTCACTCGTGTCTGCCAGAAATATATGAGAAAAAGGTTTGAAACTTATCTTGCTTATGTGTTAAATACTGATATGACTGAGTCGAAGCTTGAATCAATACCGGTAGTCTGTGAGTTTTCGGATGTATTTCCAGAGGAATTGCCTGGGTTACCTCCGATTAGAGAAGTTGAATTTGCTATTGATTTGTTACCTGGGACTGCACCGATCTCTATTACTCCGTATAGAATGGCTCTGACTGAATTGAAAGAATTAAAAGCTCAGTTGCTAGAGCTGACAGATAAAGGATTTGTGAGACCGATTTTTTCTTCCTGGGGTGCTCCTGTATTATTTGTGAAAAAGAAAGACGGCTCTATGAGACTTTGTATTGACTATCGTCAGCTCAACAAAGTGACTATAAAGAACAAGTATCCGTTGTCAAGAATTGATGATTTGTTCGACCAGTTAAAGGGAGCAACAATGTTTTCAAAGATTGATTTGAGATTAGGTTACTATCAATTGAGAGTTAAAGAATCAGATGTGCCAAAAAATGCTTTCAGAATGAGGTATTGGCACTACGAATTTCTAGTGATGCCTTTTGGTTTAACTAATGCTCCAGCTATTTTTATGGATTTAATGTACCAAATTTTTCGGTCGTATTTGGATAAGTTTGTGGCGATGTTCATAGATGATATTTTAATTTATTCTCGAGATGAATTCGAGCACATCGAACATTTGAGAACTGTGCTGTAGATTTTGAGATAGAAGAAATTGTTTGTTAAATTCAATAAAAGTGAGTTTTGTCTTTATGAGGTCGGATTCTTAGGACACATAGTTTCAAGTAAGGGTATTCGGGTTGATCCAAGCAAAAATTCAGCAATTTTTGATTGGGAACCACCAAAGAATGTATCCGAGGTTAGAAGTTTTCAGGGCTTAGCTAGATATTATAGACGTTTTGTCAAAGGATTCTCGATGATTGCTTCTCTGATGACTAATTTATTGCAATAGAATGTCAAGTTTGAATGGACCGATAAATGTCAACAAAGTTTTGAGAAATTGAAGGCTTTATTGACTAAGGCGCCGGTGTTGGTGCAAACTGAGACGGGAAAAGAATTCGTAATTTATAGTGATGCATCATTGAATGGTCTTATGTGACAGCCCAAAATTGACCCTAGTCGGGAAGTGGTTTCGGGACCACAAAACCGAGTCATAAAATTTAGTTAAAATTTTATTTGCATATCTTATATGTGTGATAGTACTTGTATAAAAATTTGCTGTTTTAATTTTGTATTAGGAATGTGAATTTTGCTTGAAAGGATCTAGTTGAGAGACTTAGAAAATTATGATAGGTAAATAAGTAAGGACCAAATAGTATTAAAATAGGAAAGTTTGGGTTTGCATGTCAAAGTGCCCAATTCTTGATAAGTGGCCGGCCAAGCATGGTTCCATTCCTCCAAGTTTATGTTGTTTATTATTTAATATTGGTAAGTAAATTAGAATAAATAAAAGAAGGGAATTAAAAAGAAAAAGGATGAATAAAATAAGGGAGGAAGAAGGAGTGTTCATCCTTTTCCTTATCACAATTGCCGTACCTAAAGAAAGAAAAAGAAGAAAGTGAAGTGAAGGCATTTGGTCATCTTCAAGTTGATTAAGAAGCTCTTGAATATTCGGTCCCTAGGGGAAAAGTTTCTAAGAAGTTTGGCCATGCATGTAACTAGATTGAGGTATGTTTGATATTATTCTTTGAGATTCATGTATATTTTAAGTTGTAAGTTTGAAATCTACCTAGCCATGGTTCAAATTTTGTTAATTTATGGAGATGATATTCGGCCATGAATGTTACATTCTTGGTTGGTATTTTGATGTCTTTGGTGATGAGGTATGAAGATGGTTGATTTTGAGTGTTTAATAAAAAGGATACATGAATTATTGTTAAATAATGGTCGAATGTAGCATGATTAAAGATGTGAATAAATTGAAGTTAAGGAGGTTGTCAATGAAAAATATGAGTTGGATGAGTTTTAAAGAATAAAAATTTAGGTGACTAGAGGTCAAGGACATTCGGTCAGAGGCTTGTGTGCTAGCAAAATCGGCCTAAATGTCGTTTTGATGTGTTGAATTGAGTAAGCTAGATGTTGGAACACATAAGGATTCGGCCTTCTAAAACAATAGAGATAAGTGTATGAAAGGCTAAGTTTAAGTAGTAAGGCCGAATAGGTTGTAGATAAGGCACTTGTGAGTTCTTGGCCAAGCAATTGACAAATTAAATTAGAGTTCTTGTGACGTATAATGTCAAGTCTAACTTGGTATATTTGGCCACCTAACTAAGTACATCGATGGTGTTGAATGTAATCTTACACATTCGGCCATATGGGGTAAAAATGGGTCGAGTGTTCATGAGATGAAATTAGGTGTTTAAATGATGTTATAGTTGACATTGTGCATATATACATGCATTCGGCCATCTAATTGAGTATGAAGGTGGTGTTAAATCTAATTGTGATGCCCATTCCGAAGTATATATATACATATATATGTATATATACATAAGTATGCCCATTCGTGATGTTACCTTTAATTATGTGTATAATCGACTAAATGGGTAATTAGTGAGGATGGTTGCCGAATATACAAACATACATATGCATGTGTAATTGAATTATGAATGTTTAGCAAGATGGTTAAACTAGTTGATTTATTGATTAAGCTCAAGGAGTTAAAGGAGGAGAATCAAGCAAAGGCAAAGAAAAGATCATCGAGTAGCCGAGTTGGAACCGTCGTACCCAACACAAAGTAAGTCATCAAGCATATATTTTGTATTGATCTAAATAGACATAATGTCTATGTAATTATGCCGAATGGAATGATAAATTTATATACATGTATGCATGTGGTGATGAAAGTGTTGAATGAAAAGAAAAGAGGTGAGATGTATTGAGTTGTTGATCTCGGCACTAAGTGTGCGGTATAAACATTTATGATCATGAGATTGGCACTAAGTGTGCGGGTTTAAATTGTTCAGCACTAAGTGTACGAGTTTGATTATATAGCACTAAGTGTGCGAGTTGATTATATAGCACTGAGTGTGCGGACTTAATATATATTTTTGAATCATATGGGCACTAAGTGTGCGACATTATTGAGTTGATCACAGACAGCGGATCGGGTAAGTACCTTGAGTTCGTGACTACTAGGCGCTATGTTTATATTTGAAGTTGAGCTTGGTAAGTTTGAACCTATGTGACAATTATAATTGAGGTCACGTACATAAGATTTATCGTGGAATAGGTGAAAGGTCGTTTAGTTGTATGATTGTAACGAAAACAAAATGATGTATGAAAATGCCTCAAATATCCTATTGATTAGTATATGGAATGTGAATGCATGACTTGGTATGAGATTGAACCGATAGGTTTGAGGAACTATGGTATGGTTCGGTATGGGTGGAGTAACTAGCCTCGTTCCATTTTGCTTCCTCTTGTGATAATGCTATTAATGGATGGTAGTGCATTGCTTATGACTTACTGAGTTTATACTCACTCGGTGTTTCCTTGTCACCTATTTTAGGTTTCTTGGACTCGTCTCTTTTTGCGTGATCGGGCCGTCATTGGAGTCATCACACCGGCTAGCAAGTTTTGGTACTTTCTTCTTAGTCGGCTTAGGAGAACATTTCGGCATGTATAGGCTATTATGTTGTGTTTGAACTTTGGTATGTAAACTTTTAGCCATGCAAAAATGGCATAAATGTTCGGTTGGGTTTGGTTTTATAACGTTAGGTCGTAAGTCTTGATAATTCGACTTTTTTTATGCCATATGTCATGGTTGATTATTTTTGGTGTTAAAATTCATGATATGGCAATAGTGTAGTAGGGAGATGTTTGACAATGATTAGCCTTTGGCATGGCTAGTCATGATCATAATTGGTGATATGTATGATGAATTACTAGTTAGATCAAGGAGAAATCACGAAATAGGCATAGTTGCTTTCGTAACAGATGCTGGCAGCAGCAGTGACGTGAGATTGAAAAATCACTAAAAATAGTAGGAGTGGAATTAATTAATGAATAAATTATGTAATCGAAGCTTGATGAGTCTATTTTCATATAGAAGTAACAAAATGATCATATGGACAGTATGTTAAGAGATATTCAGGTTCTCGTGAGACAGGGCGAGAACGGTTTCTGGATTCCCTGTCCCGGCTTTGGAAATTCATTATAAATTAACCAGAGATAATTAGGAGTTATGCCATATATGTACAGATTCCTCTCTGAGTCTAGTTTCTATAGAAACAAACGCCATCAGTATTTAAGCTCTGTACAGGGAGATATCCAAGTCGGAATGCGCAAAGGTCAGTGTAGTCGATCCCTGTAACATGGGAGACTTTGACTAATAAACTGTACTAATTGGGCTGACCAAAAATTCTACAAAAATTCTACCATATAGGTATATGAGTCTAGTTCCAGGGAAAATTTACGGAACTGGATTTCGAGTTTCAGAACTCAAGATATGATTTTTAAAGCGACTAGTATGCAGATTGGCAGCTTGTCTGGGAAATGTCAATTAAGTGGTTTGAAGTCTGTTAACACCTCGTGTTCGACTCCGGCGACGGTCTCGGGTTCGGGGTGTTACATCTTAGGTTTGTATTGATGCAAGAAGACAAGGTAGTAGCTTATGCTTCAAGGCAATTGAAACAACATGAAAAGGACTATCCAACTTATGACTTGGAATTAGCTGCTATTGTCTTTGCTTTGAAAATTTGGCGACACTATTTGTATGGTGAAAAATGTCGAATCTTCAATGATCATAAGAGTTTGAGTATTTGATGAATCAAAAAGATCTGAATTTCCGACAACGAAGATGGCTCGAATTAATAAAAGACTATGAGTTAGTTATTGATTATCACCCAGGAAAAGCAAATGTAGTCGTCGATGCTTTAAGTAAAAAATCTTTGTTTGCTTTGAGAACTACGAACACGAGTTTAGCTTTATATGATAATGGTTCAATTTTGGCTGAGTTGAAGGCTAGACCATTATTTTTATAGCAAATTTGTGAAGCTTAGAAGAATGATAGTGAATTACAAGCCAAGAAATCTCAGTGTGAATCAGGTTGTGATTCAGATTTTCCAATTGGATCGGATGATTGCTTAATGTTTTGTGATAGAGTCTGTGTACCGAGAAATGATGAACTAATTCGAAAAATTTTACATGAGGCACTCAGTAGTTGTTTATCAGTTCATTCAGGTAGTACGAAAATGTATAATGATTTGAAGAAATTGTACTAGTGGGCGGGTATGAAAAGAGATATTTCTGAATTTGTGTCGAAGTGTTTAATTTGTCAATAGGTAAAAGCTGAGCATCAGGTGCCTTTCGGTTTACTTCAGCCAATAATGATTCTTGAGTGGAAATGGGACAGAATCACGATGGATTTTGTGATAGGTTTGCCTCTGACCCCTAAGAAGAAAGATGTTATTTGGGTAATTGTTGATAGACTGACGAAATCAGCCCATTTTATACCGGTACGTATTGACTACTCACTTGACAAGTTGGCGGGGTTATATGTTGCTGAAATTGTGAGATTGCACAAAGTGCCTACATCCATTATTTCGGATAAAGATCCAAGATTCACTTTAAGGTTTTGGAAAAAGTTGCAAGAAGCTTTGGGTACAAAACTGAACTTTAGTACCGCTTTCCATCCACAAACTGACGGACAATCTGAAAGAGTAATTCAGGTTCTTGAAGACATGCTTCGATGTTGTGTTTTAGAATTTAAAGGTAGTTGGGAAAAATACTTACCTTTGGTTGAATTTGCTTACAACAATAACTATCAGTCAAGTATAAAAATGGCACCGTACGAAGCACTGTATGGTCGCAAGTGTAGATCTCCTTTATATTGGACTGAGCTTAGAGAGAAACGGATCAAGGGGTTGATTTGGTGAGAGAAACCGAAGAAAAAGTGAAGGTAATTCATGATTGTTTGAAAGCTGCTTCGGATCGACAAAAATCATATATGGATTTAAAAAGAAAAGAGATCAAGTTTCAAGTGGGCGATAAAGTGTTTTTGAAAGTATATCCGTGGAAAAAGATTCTGATATTTGGTCGCAAAGGTAAATTGAGTTCACGTTTCATTGGACTATATGAGGTTATTGAAAGGATTGGGCCCGTAGCTTATCGGTTAGCTCTGACAGCAGAGTTGGAAAGGATACATAATGTATTTCATGTGTCGATGTTGCAACATTATCGTTTTGATCCTTTACATATAATTTTTCCAACAGAAATTGAAATTCGATCGGATATGACCTATGAGGAGGAACCGATAAATATTTTGACTCGGGAAGTTAAACAGTTGAGGAATAAAAGTATAACTTTAGTAAAAGTGTTGTGGTAAAGACATGGAATAGAAGACGCTATGTGGGAACTGGAGGAAGTTATGAGAGAATAATAGCTAAACCTCTTTTCCGGTAAGATTTTTGAGGACGAAAATCCCTAAAGGGGAGAGAACTGTAACAACCCGATTTAGAGCCTGATCGGAATAGTAGTTTTGAGATCACAAATCCGATAAAAGAAAATATTATTATCATTATATGTTTATGGTCTACAAATTTACGGAAAGATTTCGTGAAAATTTCATTCGAAAATTTTTACGTTTGAGTACTCAATTTAGTTAAGAGGACTATATTATAAAAAGTGCAAAAGTTGAGTTCTATATATTAAAGGTGTTTGATTGTTATGAAATTATAAATTGGGGGTCCTTATGTTGTAATTAGACCATTAGTGAGTTGATGGACAAAAATGGACATGAAATAAGTGAAATAGGATTTTTTTTAATTAGGGGCATTTTAGTCATTTAGTAATTAAATGAATTAAAAAGGGAAAATAAGGTAAAAATTGTGTCCATCTTCTCCATGCTTGGTTGAATATTTCTAAGTCTCTAGAGCTCGGGTTTTGGTCACTTTCAAGCTTGACTGTAAGTACATCCTAGCCCCGTTTTTAATGTTCTTTGCATTTTTAAGATTCTTGTAGCTCGGTTTACCTATTTCTATTGTTATTTCGAACTAGGGTTGAAATTTGAAAAATTACCCATATGTGAAATGTATGTATTTTGATGTTTTATGGTAGAATATGAAGCTAGAATTTATGTTAAACAATTTTTGCTAGTTGATTTTAAGTGAAACCGAGTAAAATAACATAATCGATAAAAATACTTAATGTACATAAGTAAGTGTTAGAGTGAGAATTGGATGTTGCTATAGAAGGGAAGAGTGTTCAACATGTTATAAAACGCAAGAATAAGTAATAAAATTTAATTTCTGAGCTTTGGGGAAAAAACATAAATATGCAAAAGTTTAGGGACAAAATCGTAATTTTTGCCAAAAGTTGAGTTGAGGACTATTTTGATAAATTTGAATATTAAACAAGCTAATTTGCTATTATAGATCAAGAAAGACGAGAAGTCAACCTCAATCGAGGAAAGAAAAGATCGTGGATTAAATTGCAAAAGCTACAATATTTTGCACCGAGGTAAGTTTGTATGTAGATAATATATATTTTTATTTATGCTTAAGTGTCTTATTATTTATTTAATATATGTGTTATATTTGGAACAAATTTATGATGCAAACTATAAATTAAGATTGGTTAGAGAAGAATTGGTAAAAGATTGAAAAATAAGAATTTCCGTTTGAAACTCGAAATAGAAAAGATATGGATGGTCGTAATTGGGTCACGTGTGGTACAAACTAAGTGTAGGCCACTACGTGGACCAGACTGATAGGTTACCTATGTGGCTCGAACTAAGTGCAGGCTACTATGCGTACTGATAATCTGTTATGACACAAGGGTGGATCAGACTGTGTGCAGGCCACCGATATTCTGTTTTGACACAAGGGTGGCACGGACTGTGTGCAGGCCACCGATAACTTGTTAAGATACAAGGGTGGCACGGACTACGTGGAGGCCACCGAGAATCTGTTATTACACAAAGGTGGTATGGACTGTGTGCAGGCCACCGAGAAATATATTTTTATTCTGATAAGTTCAACGGGAAATTTATTAAGTGAAATACATGATATGATGAAATGAATATGTGATTTATAAGTGCATATATGTGTGGAAATGAATTGAATATTTACTTGAAAATGGAAAAGTGAATTTTGAATGGAATAGTGATTAAAAGTAAAAAGGTGAAATTATGAAAAAGTAGAATTAGCAATAAAATTGTTTTGGACAGTAACAGTAGTGTGAATTTGAAAAATCACCAAAAATGGTGGAAATTGAATTAGAGAGTGAATAAGATATGAAATAAAAAATTAATGAGTTTATTTTTACATAAAAGAAACAGAGCAAGAAAAAGAGTTATATATTTTGAGATATTTGAATTTTAGTGATGCAGGATCGGATTGGTTTTGGAATCCCCTGTTCTGAATTTGGAATATAATTAAAAATTGTAAACAAATAATTTATAGTTATATTTTATATATTTAAAATACTTAATTAGTCTATTTTCAAATAAAAGAAACAAAAATGTCATCCGAAATCTGTACAATGAGATAATTCATTTTTAGTGAAGAGAGGTCAGTGATGTTGGGTAGTGAAACGGGGGTGATTTTAATGAATAGACTGTACTAATTGGCCAAGCAAAAAATTCTGAAAATTTTATGGTAAGAATATATGTGAATCTAGTTTCAAGTAAAATATATGGATCTTTATTTGGAGTCTTGTAACTCCAGATAAAAATAATTTAGTGACTGTGATGCATAAAAAAAACTTGCTGGAAATTCTGCAAATAATGAAATTATGTGTGATTTAAATTATATCATCTATGAAAACATGTTAGAAATTTGTTTATTAATCACTTACTCACTTACTAAGCTATATGCTTACCCCTCTTCCTTTTTCATTGTTTTATAGTGTTACCAGTTCAACTCGGAATTTGGAAATAGTCGGGAACTCATCAACACTATCCACATATTTTGGTATTTTGTAATCAACATTTCCAAATTATGGCATGTATAGATGACTTAAGTAGATGTTGTATGTTACAAAGCATGTAGTTTAAATGTTAGTCTATGTTATATGATAAATTATTTTTATACAATGCTAGTGATGATAGTTAAAGTGTTGTGTATAACTTGAATATAATTGAGAATATAAATGTTGGTTTGAATATTGGAATTGGTTGGATTATGATCTGAAATTGTGTAGGTGAGGTAATGTATTTATAAAGAGTACTATGTCAAAATTTTTGTTAAAAAAATAATTTATCGTATTTGTGTTCTAATGATACTTCATACTCTGTTTTGATGAGGAACACGGTAAGGGGTATTACATGATGAGTTGAAAGGGCTGAGGTTGTTTTCCTATGAGAATGGCAAAATGTGTAAAGAAAGATCAAAGAGATGGCATGATACTCATATACAACTTTGTGAGTTTAAAGAAGGTCAAAAGGTTTTGTTGTTTAATTTAAGGCTGGAATTATTTCCTTGGAAGCTGAAATCCCGATGGAAAGGACCCTATACCATCTACCGAGTTTATCCTTACGGAGCTATTAAATTATACGACAATTATGGAGGTACGTTTAAAGTTAATGGTCAACGTCTCAAACACTACTGGGATGGTGAAGTTGAGCGAATTGAATCCTCGCTCATCTTAGCAGACCCTTAATTTTTCATGAACTCATTGTGTAAATAAATAAATAATTAGAACATATTTTCTTAATTTATTACATTTAATTAATTCTGTCTAAGGGGATTGGAACTTAAGCGAGACCGCTGCGACCCCTCCAAGCTTTCCTGGGAATAAATTTAATATAATTTGTTAAGAAGAAATTTTCTAATTAAAATATTTAAGTTTCATTTTGTTCAGTTTAAATTTGGAATTTTTATGTTAACAAAGGGGGTTAAATTTGGCCCAAGTACTAATCAGTTTTTTTTAAAGATACAGTCTGAGTTTGAGGCCCAAGATAGCAAAAAGGAGGGAAAAATTTAACCCTTGCCGTCACACCCATTACTTGCCGCCCAAGTAACTTTCATTTAGCTAAATTTTTGCTACATGTTGCCCTAATTTTTCCCTATATAAACACCTCTCCATTCTACTAAATTTTCATATTCCTCAAAGTAATTTGCTTACACCCTAAAATTCCTTAAAATCTCTCTTTTTATGTCGTTAGCCTCAAATCCTGAAAGGAATCTCTAGCCCTTTTCTTTTCTTTCGCCGAAACTACCTAGTGCAGCCACAAGAGAATTATCGAAGCATCGACATCACTGCCGCATGCAGTCGTTATCACCGCAGTATACCACCATTGTTGCCACACATTGTCGCCGCCGTCGCAACTCCTTCGCCGTCGCAAAGTTTGTCGAAGCAAGATCCACCCTCTTTTGCCGATTTCCCTTTTGCCTCTGCAAACAGAAACTTTTTCAAATTTTTGAGAAAATACCATGTCTCGCAAAAGAACTAGATCGCCAAAAACTACTCCAGAAAACCCGATTTTGATTGATGAAGAAGTAAAAGAGCGATTTGATTCAATCTTCAAGCATCAACCTATGATGCCAGAAAAATGTTTTAACCTGAAAAGCAATGATGTGATGGTTGTCCCTGTGCTGATTAAAAAGATAATAATTGCTCTCAAGTGGGAACGATTCTGTAATGCTCGTTCACTTCCCAATGATGAACTAGTTCGAGAATTCTATGGTAGTTTGACTACACAAGATGCTACTGAATTCATCGTTTGAAAGGAAAAGGTATCTATTACTTCTAAGTCCATCAATGATTTGTTTAATTTACTTGATGTTGAGGAAGATGAGTACTACCCTATGATGAACAATATCAATTGGGATTTTCTTCAACAAGTGCTTGATGTTGTGAAAAATTCGGGACCCCAATGGATTATAAGAAAGTATGGGAGCCATTCTTGTCGAAGAGAATACTTAAAACCAGTAACAAAGGTATGGTTTTATTTTGTTTTCTTCAGTTTTATGCCTATCTCACATAGCTCCACCATCTCGATGGAACGAATGCTCTTGTTATATGCAATTTTGATAGAAAAGTCCATTAATGTTGGGAAAATTATCCTCAAGGAAATTCACGATTGTGCTAAAAAGAAGGCAGGAAGTGCTTATTTCCCATCATTAATCACTTCACTTTGTTTAAGGGCCCATGTTAAAACACAAGCAAATTTGAAGGGGCAGTATGTCCAAGGGTGCATCACAAGTCATGATCTTGAAAGGTTAGTAGAGAGAGTGCATGAGCTGAACCTGTGACAGCCCAAAGTTGACCCTAGTCGGGAAGTGGTTTCGGGACCGCTAAACTGAGTCACCGAAATGTTTGAATGTGATACTTATTGTGTAGAATATGTAATTATGAATGTGTGAAAATTTCAAGCTTCAATTTGGTTGATTTCATGTGAATTTAGTCAATAGGACTTATGTGAGAAAATTCTAAAATGTGATAGGTCAATGTGTGAGGACCTATTAGTGCATGTGGACAAAGGGGGGACTTGCATGTCAAATTTCCCCCCCCTAATGAGTAGTGGCCGGCCATGACAAGGAAGGATGGGCAAAACATGTCATGAAACATGTTTTGTTAGTGGAAGAATAAAATAAGGAGTATGGGTAATAAAGAAATGGAAAACAAAAGAAAAAAAAATGTGTGTGTAGTGTTTGTCCCCCCATTGCCGTGAGCTAAAGAAGAGAAAGGGGGGAATTTTGTTCATCCTTTTCTCATCTTCATGCTTGCCAAAACTAGAAAGAAAAACAAAGAAAAATTTTCTCATCCTTTGGTTCATCCTTGGCCAAAAATTTTAAGAAGGAAAGAAGAAGAAAGGTGAAGAGATTCGGCCATGCATGTAGCTAGGCTAAGGTATGTTTGATGATGTTCCATGAGAGGCATGCATGTTTTAGTTGTTAGCTTGAGTTCTACCTAACCCATGGTCTAAATCTTGCTATGTGATGGAAATGGCACTTGACCATGGATGAATCATTCTTGGTTGATGTTTGATGTTGTGGTGATGAGGCACGAGGATGAGTTAAGATTCGGCCTAGGTGGAGGTTGTGTTAATGCCATTGCATGCAAAATATGAAGCTTGTTAATGATGCATGTGATGATGGCTTGATGATTCTTGAACCTCCTTTTTAGCATTTTTTTTTGTGTGAGCACATATGTGCATTGGTTGCTAAATGGAGAAGAATCGGCTAGCAAGATGTGTGCTAAGGCCGAATGTAACTTTGCATGTTAATGAGCAATGCATGTGTTAAATTGATGAAAAGGGGGAGGATGCTTTACTAGTGTGTATATGTGTGTATTAAGTGTTGAAATCGACCCCAAAAATGGACATGCATATTCGGCCAAGGGGAAAGAAATTAGCTAATATGTTGTGTTGATGCATGATTTTTGCATGTATGAGACTTTAATGTCTAATGTATAAATATGGGCTAAGTGCCTTGTGTTCATCTTTTGATGCCTAAATGATGAAATCAATTTATTTGTTTGATTAAGCTCAAGAGCAAAGGGGAAATAAAACCGATAAAGGGAAGGAAAAAGTGGTTGAATAGCTAGCGGAATCGTTCGACAACACCCGAGGTAAGTTCTTGAGTAAGAGAGCTTAAATTTCGATGTGATTAAATCATGCTCTATGTGTGGCTACTGAGCCGAATGTGCAAGGACAATATGTGCCTTGTGTTTGAGTTTCGTAAACGAAAATGAAATATGAATGTGCTATGAATTATTGTTAGATGTGCATGATTAATTGAATGCTGTCCGGGCTAAGTCCCGAAGGCTTTGTGCTAAGTGAATATATCCGGATTAAGATCCGAAGGCCTTTGTGCGAGATACTAAATCCGGGTTAAGTCCCGAAGGCATTCGTGCGAGTTATTAAATCCGGGTTAAGTCCCGAAGGCATTCGTGCAAGTTATTAAATCCGGGTTAAGTCCCGAAGGCATTCGTGCGAGTTATTAAATCCGGGTTAAGTCCCGAAGGCATTCGTGCGAGTTGTTAAATCCGGGTTATGTCCCGAAGGCATTGTGTGAGTTACTAAAACCGGGCTATGTCCCGAAGGCATTTGAACGAGGAGCTATATCCGGTTAAATCCCAAAGGTACGTGATTTGGTAATGAATGAGCTTGCTGTAAAATTCCAGCGAATACTCGAAAAACATCCCAATATGGGGATATGTTACGTATGTGTTGAATTTAATCGAGCCCTTACAAATAAATGTTCGCTCAGTTGATAAACGAGCTACCGGCCTTCGGCCAAGTTAGTTTATTGTGTATGTACATAAGGGTTGTTAATGTTGTGAAGCAAGTTTGATATCGGTAAATTGCGTATTATGAAATATTCCGTTTAGCTAAATGTGTGCTATTCTTTGTGCATGCTGGAATTCCTTGCTCAAACTTACTAAGCATAAATTGCTTACTCGTTACATTGCTCCTCTGTTTTATAGATTTTTGGTTCTCCAGCTATCGGACTCGGGATCTTGAAGTCGAAGTCACCCACACTATCAAAGGCTCTTTTGGGTACTATTTTGGTTGAATTTGATATGGCATGTATAGGACTACCCATTGTTGTCTTTCGAGTACTTTATGAAATGTATAAGTGTACAGCCATGCGAAAATGGCTTGTAGAAGTGGAGTATGGCATTAGACCATTCGTATTTATGAATGTATAGATGGTTTCATGATGTAACTATGTTGGAATGGAAGTGTTGAGCAAATGATCAGCCACTAGAATGGCTAAGTATGATCATATGTGGCTTATGTATGACAAGGCCCTAGTTGGTCCATGAAACCCCAAATTAGGTAAGGTTCACTTTGAAAACAGAAGCTGATAGCAGCAGTGGTGTGGATTGGAAAAATCACAAGAATTCGTACGAGTGGAATTAAATAGTGAATAAATTATGTAATCGAACCTTGATGAATCTACTTTCATATGGAAGTAACGAAACAATTATAGGAACAGTACAGAAAGAGATATTCGGGTTCTTGTGTAACAGGGCCAGAACAGTTTCTGGATTCACTGTTCCGCCTTTGGAAATTCACTATAAATTGACCAGAGATAATTAGGGATCATACCATATATGTATGGATTCCTCTCTGAGTCTAGTTTCCATAGAAACAAACGGCATCAGTATTGAAGCTCTGTGCAGAGAGATATCCCAGTCGTAATGGGAAAAGGTCAGTGTAGTCGACCCTGTAACATGGGAGACTTTGACTAATAAACTGTACTAATTGGCCCGACCAAAAATCTAGAAAAAAATCCATAGGTGGGGACATGAGTCTAGTTTCAGGGAAAAATCACAAAACTGATTTTGAGTTGTGAAACTCAGATATGATTTTTGAAGCGACTAGTACTCAGACTGGGCAGTGTCTGGAAAAATTTTTCAAAGTTTGTTAACATCTCGTGTCCGACTCCGGTGTCGGTCTCGGGTTCGGGGTGTTACATTTTATTGGTATCAGAGCTACGGTTTAGTCGATTCTAGGACTACCGTAATGTTTTGGGTCTAGCTATACATGCCATTTTATGTGATTACTTGATAGTGCGGTGATTTCGACAATTGTAAATGTGTTTATTTATAGTAATGGATCCCGATCGTGACCGAGAGGTAGCTGATGATCTTGAGAGTGTAGCGCCTGCTCCCGACAAGGACAGTGCCGGCAACTCTCAACCTAATGCTAGTAATCAGAATGATGAAGCTAGACAAGCATTCTATAGCGTGATGAATGATTGGTTTAACCAATACATTCGAACTAATATGGCTGTTCCACAACCTCCATTCCCGACAAATACTACCCCTGCACCTACAATACCCCGGTAACGGACCAAATAAGGTCACATAAGCCCCAGTTGACAGAATTCGAAAACATGGGGCTACTGAATTTAAGGCTATGGATAGCGATGATGCCGAGCAAGCTGAATTTTGGCTGGACAACACTATCCGGGTACTCGATGAGCTATCTTGTACACCCGATGAATGCCTAAAGTGTGCTATCTCCTTGCTACGTGATTCTGCCTACTATTGGTGGAGTACTCTGACTTCTATTGTGCCCCGAGAGCAAGTAACTTGGGAGTTTTTCCAAACTGAGTTTCGGAAAAAGTATATCAGTCAGAGATTTGTTGATCAAAAACGGAAGGAATTTCTTGAGCTTAAGCAAGGCTCCATGTCGGTTACTGATTACGAGCGAAAATTTGTTAGACTTAGCAATACGCTCGGGAATGTGTTTCGTCCGAAGCTTTATGTGTAAACGCTTCGAGGATGGGCTGAATGAAGATATAAAAATGTTCGTTGGCGTTCTTGAAATACAAGAGTTCGTGGTACTTGTTGAACGAGCTTGTAAGCCGAAGAGCTTAGAAAAGAAAAGCAAAGAGTTGATGAGGGAACTGGAGAGTTTCGTAAAACATCCTCGGGGAGGTCTCTTCAACAGACATCGAAGAGATTTCGAGATGATGCAGGCCAGTTTAGAGGCACTTCGGGCCTTTTTGGACGAGATCGTGATCGACCCCCTGTGGGTACACGAGGCACTTCGGTCGCCAGTGTTGGGAATGAACGTCGAGACAGGACGAAATGCCGATATTGCGGTAAATGGCATTCGGGGAGTTGTAGATTTCCTGACCGCTCCTGTTACAAATGCGGATCAGTGGACCACTTCATTAAAGATTGCCCGAGGTTGTCGGGACAGAATACAAATCAGAGTGGGAGACCGGGTGCTACCACTGCTCGAGGTAGACCATCTGGAAATATGGGCAATGCTGGTGGTGGTCAGAGAGGATCTAGAGATGATATAACCAGATCCGAAGCCCGTGCACCTGCTAGAGCTTATGCTATACGTGCCCGCGAGGATGCTTCTTCGCCTGATGTTATTACCGGTACATTCACCCTCTTTGATACTAATGTAATTGCTTTGATTGACCCCGGTTCTACTCATTCTTACATATGTGAAACCTTAGCATCCAGTAAGACTTTACCTATTGAGTCTACTGAGTTCGTAATTCGGGTGTCAAATCCCTTGGGTCGTTACGTGCTTGTCGACAAAGTGTGTAAGAAATGTCCCCTGGAAATTCGAGGTTCCTGTTTCCCGGCGAACTTGATGCTCTTGCCGTTTGATGAATTTGATGTTATCCTTGGTTTGGATTGGTTGACCGCGCATGATGCGATTGTGAATTGCAAGAGCAAGACTATTGATTTGAGATGCGCAAATGACGAAGTAGTCCGAATTGAGTCTGCGGACTTAGAGGGGATGCCAGCTGTAATATCAGCAATGTTGGCACAGAAATATGTAAGAAAAGGGTGCGAAGCATACCTTGCATATGTGCTTGATGGCAAAGAATTAGAAAAGAAACCCGAATCTGTGCCGGTGGTTTGTGAATACCCGGATGTTTTTCCGGAAGAATTACCGGGTTTACCACCTGTTCGGGAGGTAGAGTTGGTATTGAGCTTGTACCTGGGACTACGCCGATTTCGATAGTTCCGTATCGTATGGCACCAGTATTGTTTGTGAAAAAGAAGGACGGAACCCTGAGGTTGTGCATTGACTATCGTCAGCTGAATAAAGTGACGATAAAGAACAAATATCCGTTGCCGCGCATCGATGATTTGTTCGACCAACTGAAGGGAGCCTCAGTGTTCTCAAAAATAGATTTGAGATCGGGCTATTATCAGTTGCGAATTCGAGATCCAGATATTCCCAAAACTGCCTTCAGAACGAGATATGGTCACTACGAATTCTTAGTGATGCTGTTTGGGCTCACTAATGCCCCTGCGGTATTTATGGATTTGATGAATCGGATCTTCAGACCGTATTTGGATCAGTTCGTAGTTGTGTTCATTGATGACATTTTGGTCTATTCAAGAGATGAGACCGAACATGCTGGGCATCTGAGGCTAGTGCTGCAAATTTTGCGGGATAAGCAGTTATATGCTAAGTTCAGTAAGTGTGAGTTCTGGTTAAGAGAGGTTAGCTTCTTGGGTCATTTGGTATCCGCGTCGGGTATTCGAGTTGACCCGAACAAAATTTCAGCCATACTTGACTGGAAACCTCCGAGAAATATTACTGAAGTTCGGAGCTTTTTGGGGCTCGCCGGTTATTACCGACGATTTGTGAAAGGTTTCTCGATGATAGCCACACCAATGACGAAGCTACTTCAAAAGGATGTTAAGTTCGAGTGGACGGAGAAATGTCAGAAAAGTTTCGACCAACTGAAAACTCATTTGACTGAAGCTCCAATTTTGGTGCAACCCGAATCAGGTAAAGAGTTTGTCATTTATAGTGACGCATCCCTACTTGGGTTGGGTTGCGTATTGATGCAAGAAGGTCGAGTCGTGGCCTATGCGTCGAGTCAATTGAAGCCACACGAGAGGAATTATCCGACCCATGATCTCGAACTAGCTGCCATCGTGTTTGCTTTAAAAATATGGCGACATTATCTGTTTGGTGAGAAGTGCCATGTATTTTCGGATCACAAAAGTCTCAAATATTTGATGACTCAACTAGACTTGAATCTGCGACAAAGACGTTGGCTTGAGTTGTTGAAAGATTATGAGCTTGTCATTGATTACCACCCGGGAAAGGCTAACGTGGTTGCGGACGCCTTAAGCCGGAAGTCATTGTTTGCTTTACGAGCGATGAACGTGCATTTGTCTGTTTTACCAGACAGTGTGTTAGTAGCTGAATTAAAAGCTAAACCATTATTGACTCACCAAATTCGTGAAGCTCAGAAAGTCGATGATGAATTGGTTGCAAAACGGTCTAAATGTTTTCCGAACGAGGAATCGGAGTTTCAAATTGATGATGATGATTGTTTGAGGTTCAGAAATCATTTGTGTGTTCCAAGGAATTCGGAACTCATTTCGATGATTCTGAACGAAGCCCATTGTAGCCGAATGTCAATTCACCCGGGGAGTACGAAAATGTACAACGATTTGAAACGTCAATTTTGGTGGCATGGTATGAAACGGGACATCTCTGACTTTGTTTCGAGATGTTTAATATGTCAACAAGTGAACGCGGAACATCAAGTGTCTTCAGGATTACTCCAGCCGATCATGATACCCGAGTGGAAATGGGATCGAGTCACAATGGACTTTGTGTCCGGACTGCCTTTGTCAGCAAGTAAGAAGGATGCGATATGGGTTATTGTTGATAGACTGACTAAGTCGGCTCATTTCATCCCCGTACGTACGGATTTTTCATTGGATAAACTAGCTGAATTGTACGTTTATCAAATTGTGAGATTACACGGGGTACCTGTTTCTATCGTGTCGGATAGAGATCCGAGATTCACCTCACGATTTTGGAAGAAATTGCAAGAAGCTCTGGGTACCAAGTTGCATTTTAGCACTGCTTTTCACCCCCAAACCGATGGTCAATCCGAGCGGATAATTCAGATACTTGAGGATATGTTGAGATGTTGCATCCTCGAGTTCAGTAGTTCATGGGAACGGTATTTACCTTTGATTGAATTCGCTTACAACAATAGTTTTCAATCAAGTATTAAGATGGCACCTTATGAGGCTTTGTACGGTCGTAAATGCCGTACACCATTGTTTTGGACCGAGCTCGGTGAAAGCAAAATTTTCGGAGTTGATTTGATTAGAGATGCTGAACAGAAAGTAAAGGTAATCCGTGAAAGTCTGAAGGTATCCACGGATCGTCAGAAATCGTACGCAGATTTGAAACGAAAAGACATCGAGTATCAGGTGGGAGACAAAGTGTTCCTTAAGGTTTCACCTTGGAAAAAGATACTCAGGTCCGGCCGTAAGGGCAAGTTGAGCCCAAGATTCATTGGGCCGTACGAAATCTCCGAACGAGTTGGTCCGGTTGCGTATAGATTGATTTTGCCCCCGGAGCTTGAAAAGATTCATGACGTCTTTCATGTTTCGATGCTTCGACGCTATCGATCTGATCCATCGCACATAATTAGCCCATCGGAGGTTGAAATTCAAGTCGACATGAGCTATGAAGAAGAACCGATGCGTATCCTAGCTCGTGAAGTGAAGGAGTTGCGAAACAAAAGAGTTCCGCTAGTAAAGGTGTTATGGCTCAAACTTGGGATCGAGGAAGCTACTTGGGAGACCGAGAGCTCGATGAAAGAACGATACCCAAACCTATTTACCGGTAAGATTTTCGGGGACGAAAATTTCTTAAGTGGGGGAGAGTTGTGACAGCCCAAAGTTGACCCTAGTCGGGAAGTGGTTTCGGGACCGCTAAACCGAGTCACTGAAATGTTTGAATGTGATACTTATTGTGTAGAATATGTAATTATGAATGTGTGAAAATTTCAAGCTTCAATTTGGTTGATTTCATGTGAATTTAGTCAATAGGACTTATGTGAGAAAATTCTAAAATGTGATAGGTCAATGTGTGAGGACCTATTAGTGCATGTGGACAAAGGGGGGACTTGCATGTCAAATTTCCCCCCCTAATGAGTAGTGGCCGGCCATGACAAGGAAGGATGGGCAAAACATGTCATGAAACATGTTTTGTTAGTGGAAGAATAAAATAAGGAGTATGGGTAATAAAGAAATGGAAAACAAAAGAAAAAAAAATGTGTGTGTAGTGTTTGTCCCCCATTACCGTGAGCTAAAGAAGAGAAAGGGGGGAATTTTGTTCATCCTTTTCTCATCTTCATGCTTGCCAAAACTAGAAAGAAAAACAAAGAAAAATTTTCTCATCCTTTGGTTCATCCTTGGCCAAAAATTTTAAGAAGGAAAGAAGAAGAAAGGTGAAGAGATTCGGCCATGCATGTAGCTAGGCTAAGGTATGTTTGATGATGTTCCATGAGAGGCATGCATGTTTTAGTTGTTAGCTTGAGTTCTACCTAACCCATGGTCTAAATCTTGCTATGTGATGGAAATGGCACTTGACCATGGATGAATCATTCTTGGTTGATGTTTGATGTTGTGGTGATGAGGCACGAGGATGAGTTAAGATTCGGCCTAGGTGGAGGTTGTGTTAATGCCATTGCATGCAAAATATGAAGCTTGTTAATGATGCATGTGATGATGGCTTGATGATTCTTGAACCTCCTTTTTAGCATTTTTTTTGTGTGAGCACATATGTGCATTGGTTGCTAAATGGAGAAGAATCGGCTAGCAAGATGTGTGCTAAGGCCGAATGTAACTTTGCATGTTAATGAGCAATGCATGTGTTAAATTGATGAAAAGGGGGAGGATGCTTTACTAGTGTGTATATGTGTGTATTAAGTGTTGAAATCGACCCCAAAAATGGACATGCATATTCGGCCAAGGGGAAAGAAATTAGCTAATATGTTGTGTTGATGCATGATTTTGCATGTATGAGACTTTAATGTCTAATGTATAAATATGGGCTAAGTGCCTTGTGTTCATCTTTTGATGCCTAAATGATGAAATCAATTTATTTGTTTGATTAAGCTCAAGAGCAAAGGGGAAATAAAACCGATAAAGGGAAGGAAAAAGTGGTTGAATAGCTAGCGGAATCGTTCGACAACACCCGAGGTAAGTTCTTGAGTAAGAGAGCTTAAATTTCGATGTGATTAAATCATGCTCTATGTGTGGCTACTGAGCCGAATGTGCAAGGACAATATGTGCCTTGTGTTTGAGTTTCGTAAACGAAAATGAAATATGAATGTGCTATGAATTATTGTTAGATGTGCATGATTAATTGAATGCTGTCCGGGCTAAGTCCCGAAGGCTTTGTGCTAAGTGAATATATCCGGATTAAGATCCGAAGGCCTTTGTGCGAGATACTAAATCCGGGTTAAGTCCCGAAGGCATTCGTGCGAGTTATTAAATCCGGGTTAAGTCCCGAAGGCATTCGTGCGAGTTATTAAATCCGGGTTAAGTCCCGAAGGCATTCGTGCGAGTTATTAAATCCGGGTTAAGTCCCGAAGGCATTCGTGCGAGTTATTAAATCCGGGTTAAGTCCCGAAGGCATTCGTGCGAGTTGTTAAATCCGGGTTATGTCCCGAAGGCATTGTGTGAGTTACTAAAACCGGGCTATGTCCCGAAGGCATTTGAACGAGGAGCTATATCCGGTTAAATCCCGAAGGTACGTGATTTGGTAATGAATGAGCTTGCTGTAAAATTCCAGCGAATACTCGAAAAACATCCCAATATGGGGATATGTTACGTATGTGTTGAATTTAATCGAGCCCTTACAAATAAATGTTCGCTCAGTTGATAAACGAGCTACCGGCCTTCGGCCAAGTTAGTTTATTGTGTATGTACATAAGGGTTGTTAATGTTGTGAAGCAAGTTTGATATCGGTAAATTGCGTATTATGAAATATTCCGTTTAGCTAAATGTGTGCTATTCTTTGTGCATGCTGGAATTCCTTGCTCAAACTTACTAAGCATAAATTGCTTACTCGTTACATTGCTCCTCTGTTTTATAGATTTTTGGTTCTCCAGCTATCGGACTCGGGATCTTGAAGTCGAAGTCGCCCACACTATCAAAGGCTCTTTTGGGTACTATTTTGGTTGAATTTTGATATGGCATGTATAGGACTACCCATTGTTGTCTTTCGAGTACTTTATGAAATGTATAAGTGTACAGCCATGCGAAAATGGCTTGTAGAAGTGGAGTATGGCATTAGACCATTCGTATTTATGAATGTATAGATGGTTTCATGATATAACTATGTTGGAATGGAAGTGTTGAGCAAATGATCAGCCACTAGAATGGCTAAGTATGATCATATGTGGGCTTATGTATGACAAGGCCCTAGTTGGTCCATGAAACCCCAAATTAGGTAAGGTTCACTTTGAAAACAGAAGCTGATAGCAGCAGTAGTGTGGATTGGAAAAATCACAAGAATTCGTAGGAGTGGAATTAAATAGTGAATAAATTATGTAATCGAACCTTGATGAATCTACTTTCATATGGAAGTAACGAAACAATTATAGGAACAGTACAGAAAGAGATATTCGGGTTCTTGTGTAACAGGGCCAGAACAGTTTCTGGATTCACTGTTCCGCCTTTGGAAATTCACTATAAATTGACCAGAGATAATTAGGGATCATACCATATATGTATGGATTCCTCTCTGAGTCTAGTTTCCATAGAAACAAACGGCATCAGTATTGAAGCTCTGTGCAGAGAGATATCCCAGTCGTAATGGGAAAAGGTCAGTGTAGTCGAACCCTGTAACATGGGAGAATTTGACTAATAAACTGTACTAATTGGCCTGACCAAAAATCCTAGAAAAAATTCCATAGGTGGGGACATGAGTCTAGTTTCAGGGAAAAATCACAAAACTGATTTTTGAGTTGTGAAACTCAAGATATGATTTTTGAAGCGACTAGTACTCAGACTGGGCAGTGTCTGGAAAAATTTTTCAAAGTTTGTTAACATCTCGTGTCCGACTCCGGTGTCGGTCTCGGGTTCGGGGTGTTACAGAACCGAGGCGAGGAAGAGGAACCAACTGAGCCATAAACCGAAGAGCCAAGAAATAAAACTGAAACTGAAGCTGGTTCAGTTATAGACACTGACGAAGAAGAATCTGATAAGGAACCAAATAGTCCTCAACCAGTTGAATGAGCTGAAAACTCTGAACCAAGGGTTGAGCTAGAAGAAGAACCAGTCAAGCCAAGTGTTAAACTAGGATTTACGACTCCAATGCCGACTCCTGCAAGTACTTCAAAGAAATCGGAGCTGTCAATTTTGATGGATATGTGTAAGTTCATGCACAATCAACAACAAACTTACTTGAAATATGCAAAAATTAGGGATGATTCAATTCAAAATACTTATAAGAATATCTCTAACACATTTGTTCCTGAGTTCCCAGATGCTATCTTTGAGACATGGACAGAAGATATTGACGATGCAAGCAGAGATGGAACTAATGAAGACAAGGGGAATGAGTCAGAAAAATAAAAGGGGGGATTCTGTTCTTATTATTATTTTAATTATTTTTAAGGTCTTTAGGAATTTTTTTTCTTTAGTAATTAGGATTTAATCTTTGTAAAATAAAACATAGAAAGCATGAATAAATACTTCTTTAGAAAGAAAAAGACTAAGTGATGTGGCAATGAGAATGAACATGTCTAGGATTGGGTTATTAGGAAAGACTTGGTATTTAAACAGTCTTAATGACTCACCTCTCTTTCTTTACAACCTTACCTAGTGTTCAGTTTTCATTCATTACTTTGTTCTTGCAATGAAGACATTGCTTCTTTTTAAAGGGGCTAAGGCAAATAAATTGCTCAAATTTTTAAAATTTTGAAGTATGTTTCAAATCATTCTTTCATAAGCATGTCTTAATAAATGAATGTTTAGAGAAATTCTTTTTAATAAGATATCTTGTATGCAAGCATGAATGATAATTTTATCTGAGTGATTGTATGCTATCATGAAGAATGGAATGTTTTTATGATCTTAGTCTTACGTAATGTTTGCCATGAAAACTTAGTTTCTCTTGAGATCAGACATGCATGAAGGTTTATATCTTTAGAATTGACTTAGTAACTTTCTTGAGGTGAAATCCTAGGGGACATAAAAATCTAAAATTATATAGGCACCATTTTTCTTTAGACCATTTGAGCCTTTTCAAGCCTACCTTATGATATTAGACCCTTGAATCTACAATTTTGAACTTTAAGGCCTATTTTTGAAATGAACCTACATTATAAGCCGGTTACCATATTTTTAAAATTATCCTAATTTTGTGCACCTATCTTAACTTAAGTGTCTTGGGAATCAACATTTGAGGAAATTTTCATAAAGATGTATGTGCTCATGTTAAAAAAAATCACAAAGACAAAGAAAGAGCGAAGAAAATTTGCCTAGTCTTTAAAAACGAAAAATATATGAACTTGAGTTCAAAATAAGTTTGGGGGTGTTCCAAACGTTCACGTGAAGAAAAAGGTTGAATTTTGAGAAATTCAGGACAAGTTAAAGGTTAAGATTTTTGAAACCGAAATGTCCTATCTCTTAAAATCCCTACGTTTAAACCAAGCCCCATTACAACCTTATAAAAGACCTATTGATTTGATGATTATGTCACCTACATTAGTGGAGAGGAAGTATTAAGTTCAACATATGAAGATCATAAATAAGCCTTATGATTGTTTTGCTTGATTGATGAGAAATTGTGATGAATGAAGAATATTATCTATGACTGTGACATACATGCAAACTATGGTTCATGTTGGCATATCTTGAAACTTAGAATAAATTTTTTTAAAATGTTTATATATGAGTTACTTTTTAATAAAGAAGATCTATGAGCATGAATTTGTTGATGCATGATTATGAGACGAAGATTTATGCTACTTACACTCTTAGAAAAATTTGCCTTAGCAAGACTTTGTGCTGTGCATGAACATTACTCGGGACGAGCAATGATTTAAGTTTGGGGGTGTGTAAACGGAAAAATATATAGGATTTTTCCTATATAATTCATCACCTTTTTACTTAAAATTGTTGTTAAAACCAAGTAATTGTTTAATAAATTAATGAAATATGTGAAAATATGAAATTAGGACATAGAAATTATTGAAATGTGATTTTCTATTTTATTATATAGTTTTCATGCATAAAATGACTTATTTTATATTAATATAAGCATATTATATTTTTAAGCTATGAAGCGGGTCATGCATGATTAAATTAAATAATAAAATATAATGTTATATTTTAATAATTCATTTTAAATATTTCATTAATAAAATTGGGTTTAATTAATAAAGTAAATTGATTAATTAAAGTGGTTAAATTAATTCATTTGATCCTATAAACTATCTGCTATTTTTGATAGGTCTGAGAGTTTTCTTCTAAATGCTAAACTGTCCAAAGTGGGGACCAAGTCCACCCAATTTTCGGCTGCACATGGCTGATTATAAACCAATTTTTGGTTTAACTACATAAGGCCCTTGAAGAGTTAAAGAAATCAGAGATTTACTTGAAGATTTGCTGGAGACCAAGACTTAGTCCTGAGAATTTGTGGCATTCAAATTGACCAAAAATAAAGGAAAAATCAGCCACATCTCCTGAATTCATGGCCGACCACTCTTGGAGGAGGTTTCAAAGGATGGACACTTCTAATTTTAGCAAACTAGCTCCCTTACGTCACCTATAAATAAGAGCTAATTTCTCACTTTTTTAATTATCCCTCATCCCTCATCCCATCATCTCTCACTCATTCACCATTCTCTCAACTATTTTATCTATATTTCCCCTTCATCATCCTTGCATAAGGATTTTAGCATTTACGCCTCTTAAAGAACCCTTGGTTGGCTACCTTGGAGAGCCATCAGCAAATGAGCAACGTAAAGAAGTGAAGGAGCCTCGTCAGTAAGAGTCTTGGGTGACAGCCACTCTGAATTGGGTTTAATCTTTCTTTTCTTTAAATTTAATTTAAAGATGTTTGCTATGTGTTCTTTGTTCTTGTTTACAACAATGATAGCTTAATTTTATTTAAGCTAGGATGATTATTTTGATTAAATAATATTTATTTGAATCATGCTTATAATGTTTGTGCCTCAATCGATCATGTTTTCAATAAAAATCAAGTCTGTATTTTGTTCATACGTGATTGAAATGAACCTGAATTAGCTGAGTAATCCTAACCAGACTATGACTAATGGAGGCAGAATTGAAATGTGCATGTTGAATTTAGATCCTAACCCGATTGAATTGTAAGTTGCATGACAACTCTAACCAAATTCTATTATCTGCATAATTTTTAGATTTGTGTGATTAAATTGTTTCAAACCTAACACGTCCTTGTTACCTCACACGAATGATAAGAAACCCTTAGTAAATAAGGATCAGTAAAATGAGTATTTACTAAGTAAAGGATTTCAAAAGGACCTAATGTGGTTTCCAGACTCATGAAAGATCGAATTGCCATGGAATGTTTTTTTGAATGTTATTAAGCATGTTGATCATAAATTGAGTTTAATTAAAGTAATTGTCCTAGTTTATTTATGTTATAATTGTTGCAAATTGTGTTTAATTTTACTAAAATCTATTTCATTAATATAGTTTACATACTTAGGATAATTTGCATTAGGGATCATTGCATTTAGTTTAATATATTTTATTCACTAGTTCTCAACTATATTGTATTTTTATTTATCAATTGTTAATATAATTTTACAAATTAAGTGACTTAGCACAAATAAAATCCCTATTGAGACAATAACTCGATACTTACTTATTACTTGATAACGACTGTGTACACTTACACAAACCCCAGCATTAAACTCGCCCAGATCTTCGAAATGAGTGTCAAAGTTAATGGACATAATGCAACATATGTAGTGGCAGCAACAAGCTTACTGGAAATACTCAAAAATAAAGGATGACTCGATGAGAAGTGCTCTTATGAAAATTTACAATGATCGATTTATTTTTGTGCCTAAGTTTCCAGATTACATATTTGAACCATGGAGCCCATTATCGAGAATGAGCGAAGTGATTTATGCAAAGACAATAATGATGGAGTAAAAGATGAGTCGAATTCGGAAGGATCTGCAAATAAATAAAGGGGGGATCTCAACTTTATTTTATTTATGTTCTTAGGTTACTTTAGGATAAAGTTAATTAGGAATTTTTGCATAATAAAACAAGAGGTGGAAATCATTAATAAAATTGAACAAGTCGCGAAGTAGAAAGTGTGGCAATAGATATATACATGTCTAGGATTGGATTTAGAAAGAGCTTGGTACTTAAGCAGTCAAATTGATTCACCTACTCTTTTCTAGAATCCTACCTAGTGCATCGTATCAATTCACTTTAAATAATGAGGACATTTTTAATTTTAAGTAGGGGGACCGAAAAATTAAAATTATTTCTATTCCGAATAAATAGTTCTTTTAATTATGATTAGGATATATTTTATTCAATAATTTGAAATTTTGTTAAGTATGTTAAAACTCAGTATAAATAAAGTTCTATTATTTCAATAAATTGTTATGTTAGCTAAATAATGATATAAATGTATTTTTAATAAAGCATGCAGATCGTACCATAATTTTTTTTCCTTAAGAAAGGTAGCCATGCATGAAAGTTTAAGTCTCTAGGATTGACTTAGTAGTTTCTTGAGGCGAAATGCTAGGAAGCATGGAATGTTGAAAATGATTTAGTCAACTCTAGTTTGGACTGTTTGAGCCTTTCAACCCAACCTTGATGAAAATTTATCCTTTGAAACCCAACTTTTAGACTATATAGCCTAATTTTTTTGAACCCTTGCAATATTTAGCTATCACTTCTCTTTTAATTATCTTTAAATTGTCCCAAACACTAGACTCAGTACTATTCAGAATATTCTTTGAAAATAAGTTTAGGGGAGTTGAAAGAAGTATCAAATACTCTAAAAATTGTAGTACATACAGTAAAATGCTTAAAAAAGAAAATAGCGCATATGTACTTGAAAGAAAATAGATGTACAAAGGAGCATGTGAAAGCAAAGTAAGTTGGTGTATTAAGGGAAATTATTCCAAAGGTCCGATTGAAGATTAGTCTAGGGTTTAAAAGCCTAAATTTATCTATCTTTTACCTAACTCTAGCCTAGATACGTTACAACCTTTTTAAAGGCCTATTGATTCAAGTTTTCTATGCTACCTATATCAGTGGAGAGAAATTGCTATGTTCAACATATGAAGGCACAAGTTAAACTTAATGATTGCAGCTTAATCTTGAATAAGAAAATAAAATCAAATTGGTAAGGGTTAACATGTCTTGTAAGGAAACAATTAGTCTAATTGTGCTATCATAATAGTTGTTGATTTTAATTTGAACGATATCTATACTTAAATAGCATAACTATAAAATTTCTTTTTTTTTAGCATAAGTATATTAAATTCATAATTCTGGGAAGAATGTTATTCTGAAGGAATTTTTCAAAGGTGTTTTCTGAGTAATTCTTTTTAATTTGTGCATTACTCGGGATGAGCAATAAATTAAGTTTGGGGTTGTGAAAACATGAAAATTTACACATTTTTACATACCCTTTTAACTTAAAATCATAGAGTTTCGATAAAATTCTTATCGAAAAAATAATTAATTTTTACAAAATAATTAAAGTGCACTTAAAATATAAATATGTTGAATTTTAGTTAATTTTATAATTAATTTTGATGAATTTTGGTTATTTTCGATAGATTTGCACAATGGGCGAAAAATGGCTCGGCAGACACTGCTAGGAGCGCAAAATCGAGAAGCAATTTGAAGTATCGAGGTGAACTAAATTTTAGCCTAAGACGGTCCAAAATTATATGTATTAATTCACAACATAATTAATTTTAATTTATATCCAATTTAATTTGGATTAATAAATTATTATTAATTAATTATGAAAAAGTAGTCCAGTTGAACTGAACCGAGTGAACTGAACTGACCAAGAAATGGACAACTCAAAAACTGTCCCAAGAGCTGACCCAAATCAGCTTATTAGCTGATTATCTAAGTGTGCGAAGAGGCCCTTAAGGACTTGTTCAAGTTGTATTCAAACCCCTCTACAATTGGTGCTTTATAGATTTGCCCCAAGCCTAAATTTGCAAAGTTGAAACTATCAACCTTGCCAGATGTGTGGCCGGCCAAGGGAGGGCTCGTTGGCTGATAATTTTAGCTATTTTTAGTAGCCATCCTCAGCTATAAAATCCCCCTTAGGCTGGTCATTTTAGAAACACACCTCAAGCATTCATATCTTTCCTCTATTCTCTCCACTTTCTCTCTTCTTTTCCATTCCAAAATTCCTTTGCTCTCTTGCCGATTTCTCCTCTTGGGAAAGGGGCATTCATCAGCTATTTGGAGCAGCAATTAAGTGTTCATAGCAGCCTTGGTTGACGAGGACAACTAAGAAGGAAGAATAGAGAAACTAGTCAAGCCACCGAAAAACACTGGATTCGATTCTTGTTCCCTATCTCTTTAATTTTTGTTTTTGTTATGCTGAACATATCTATGAATATTTATGTTGTTGGAATGGTTAATTTAATCAATTTAGCTTGAATTTAATTTGTGTTAGGTTGATTGCATTTCGTTTGTTAAAATTATGGAAATTGTGTTTATGTTGTTATAGGCCTCGGTAAGATACTTGATTAAGTAAAATCATGACTAAGTTATTCTTGCATTACAATTGTTAGGTAACTAATAAATTAATTATTTAAATGGATTGAAATTGTAATAAATGGACACAGTACTTAATTAGTGCATGTTTAATCATCTAAGGTAGCTGAGGGTTAGATTAGTAACGGTATCTAACGATACATTTGCCTTGCATAACTTGCAAGATTATTGTGATTAAACTATTTCAAGGTAAGGATACTTTGTTACCTCACATAGTCTTTTATGTGCTTATTAAATCGAGTTAATTGTTTGAATTGATATAGGGATATGTACAAGAGATTATTTCGATTTAATAAGTATGTATGTGCAATAACATATTTGCCTATTAAGATTTGTTTAATCGGTTGAATTGACATAGGGATATAGTCAAGAGATAAATGGATTTTGGTAGGTGAGTATGCCCATAAGTTAGCAATTTACCGAGTTTTCGTGAACTTATTCGTAACAATATAAACATGAGTTTAATAATTCTAAGTTAAGAAATGTAATTAATTTAACACAATTATGCCATCTTGATTAAAATCGTATTTTGAAATTGTGCATTTGAGATTTATTTATTTAGTTCACTTAGTTTAAAATGTTAGTTTTTAATCACCCTCTTCAAACAAAATATTTTTCTTCACCAAAGTGTTTTAAATAGAATTCATAAATAATTCTTTTCACAGTCCTTGTGGGTTCGATAACTCGACATTTACTTGTCACTTTATTATTTGTTACAATTGTGTACACTTGCACATTTCTGTCGTTCCAGTTGTGTCGTGGCTAATGCGAAAGACAATTGATGCCCTCAATCAGAACTATTTTTGTAATGCACGATCATTGCTAGAGGAGGAGTTAGTTCGAGAGTTCTATGCCAACCTAACTTCTAAAGTTTTTGTTCGCGTGAAGAAGGTACCCCTAACTTCTAAGTACATTAATGATTTTTTTAACCTACCTAATGTTGAAGAAGATGAGTACTTTGCCATGATGACAAGTATAAATTGAGATTTTCTTCAACAAGTGCTTTTTGTTGTGACAAATCTGGGATCCCAATGGATTATAAGAAAATATGGTAGTCATTTTTGCCGAAGGGAATATCTAAAACCAGTGGCTAAGGTATGGTTCTACTTTGTTCGATATAGTTTCATACCTATCTTACATAGTTCCACCACCTCGATGGAGTGAATACTTTTGTTGTATGCAATTATGATAGAAAGGTCTATCAATGTTGGTAATATTATTCTCAAAGAGATCGACGATTGTGCTAGAAAGAAGACAGGGAGTGCCTACTTTCCATCATTGATAACTTCACTTTACTTGAAGGGCCCTCAGCCTATGTTAAAACCAAAGCAAACTTGAACGGCCCGTATGTTCAAGGTTGCATCACAACCCATGATCTTGAAAGGTTAGTGGAGAATGTCCTTGAGCTAAACCCAGTTGGACCAAGTGAACCAACCAAACTAGAAATTGACGAGTCATCGAACAAATCAGAACTGGAAGCTAGCTCAGTTGATTAGACAAAAGAAACTAATCTGAAGAAGAACCAAACAATCTAGAACCGATAAAGGAACTAGAAGTTTCTAAACCATGAGAAGAGACAAATACTGATGAGCCCATTGAACCAATTGTTGTTCCTAAGTTGGCCACTCCTATGCCCACTTCTTCAAAAATTATGAAGAAATCAGAATTTTCAATTATGATGGGTATAATGAAATTTATGCATAACCAACAATAGGTTTATTAGAAATATGCGAAGATTAGAGATGATTCTGTAATAAATACTTTCAAAAATATCTCTAACAATTTTGTTCTTGAGTTCCCAGATTATATCTTCTAGTCATGGAAGGAAGATGACGAGGATGAAAGTAAGAATGAAGCATCAAAGGAGGAAGATAAGGAGGATAAGTCAAATAAATAGAAGAGGGAATTTCTTGTCTTTAGTATTTATTTCTTTTTAGGTGTGTATTTTTATTTGCTAGCTAGTGTTTTGCTGTCACATAATAAATTGCAAGCATGAACAAAATAAGCTCTATGCCTCTTTGTTAGGAAAATCAAAGTGATGTGGTAATGAGAATGAACATGTCTAGGTTTTCAGTTTTCATTCATTACTTTGTTTTTGCAATGAGGACATTGCTTCTTTTTAAAATGGGATAAAGCAATATTTTGCATGAATTTTTAAATTTTGCAAATATGTTCCAATATTTTCACCTAAGTATGCTGGAATAAATGAAAGTTCAAAGAGAATTTTTGTTCATAACTTTGTTCAAATGCAAGGTTGATTTTGGATTTTATCTAAGTTATTTTTATGTTATCTTGAGTGATGGAATTCTTGTATGTTCTTTAGTCTTATGTAGTATTTTCCACGAAAATTTAATTTCTTTGGAAGTATACATGCATGAAGGTTTAAGTCTTTAGAATTGACTTAGTAACTTTCTTGAGGTGAAATCCTAGGAGGTATATGAATTTAAACATGATATAGGCACTCTTATTTGGATCATTTGAGCATTTCAAGCCGGCCTTATTAAATTAACCCTTGAAACTATACTTTTGAGCTTAATGGCCTGTTTATTGCACATTACCTACACCATAAGCCATATTATAATCTTTTAAATTTTATCTTTTTTTGTGCACCTACCTTAACTAAATTTGTATTGGTGGTCAAAGATTGAGGAAAAATACAAAAGATATACATGCTCTTCACATGCTAAAAAAATAAGAGAGAGAAAGAAAGAAAGATGAAAGAACAAAGGGAAGTTTGTTCAAAAGAATAATGAAAGAAAAGTTTGTTTAATTTTTGAAAAATAAATATTGAGCACGAGTTCAAAATAAGTTTGGGAGGGTTCCAAAGACCCATTTGTTTGAAGGTTATGATGCAAAAGGATCCAAGACAAAGTTAGAGTTAAGATGATTGAACCTAAAAGTTCACTTCTCTTTATCCCTAACTTTTGCCTAGTCATGTTACAACCTAATAAAAGACTTATTGATTTGATGATTATACCGACTACATTAGTAGAGAGGAATTGCTAAGTTCAACATATAAAGACCACTAATTAAACCTTGTTATTGCTAAGTTTATATTTGACTTTGAAATGCATGCATACTATGACTCATGTTGACAATATTTTGTACTTAGTATAAATTTTGGAAATAATATTTGCAGTTGATCTACTTATTAATAAAAATAATTTGTGAGCATGATTTTATTAATGCATGATTATGTGTAAAGACTAATGACTGCTTAACAATATTGCAAAATTGCCTTAGCAAAAGTTATATTGTGCCTAAACATTTCTCGGGACGAGGACTAGTTTAAGTTTAGGGGTGTCTAAACTTGGAATTATATAGGATGTATTCTATATATTTTACCACCTTTTCACTTAATAATTATATTAATCTTACGTAATTGTTAATAAATTAAGTGGATTTTTCTTTAATGTTAATATGAGACATGAATTTATGTAGTATGTGAAATTATGGTTTATTACATCATTTTTATGCATAGAATATATTATTTTCATGTTTATTATTAATATGTGATTTTTATTATGCAATGGGTCCATGGAAGATGAGATTACCATAAGGATTAATGGACATGGGCACATCCATCTTACTTGGACAATAGTACTATGCAAAATTGCGTCATAAGGATGCTAATTTGACCCAGTTAAAGTGTATGGACATGTCTGATTAATTTTTGGATCATGAAACCATCTGTCAAGGGAGATCAAACCCAATTTCGACACAAGCATATGGCTGGCCAATAATCAGCTTGGGGATATTTCATTGTAGGTCCCTACGTTTGCAATTTAATCATAAATTGGCACATAAACTATGCCTTTCAAACCGTCCACTCTATACTAATATAACATGATTTTATGTTTGAAATAATCAACCAAACCACCTCCCTTTCCATAATTTGTGTTTGGCCATGCAATGGAAAAGATGAAGGGATTTTAAACTCTATTTTTAGTAAACGTCACCTCACCTTCACCTATAAATACCACATCACTCATCCCTCATTCTTTATCCTTTCATTCACATTCCACATTCCTTTGTTTCATTCCATTTCCCTTTCCTTTTTCCCCACACCTAGCCACTCTATTTTCCCTTCCATTCTTCAACGAACAAATGCCTTGATAAGACCATATCCTGGACGGCCACCTTGAGAAACCCTAAGCAAAGGAGCAATACGCGGATCGAAGAAATACCTTAGTCAGAAAGATTCGAAAGTCTGCTGAATTGAATTAGAGTTTACACTTTCCTCCTTATTATTTAATTTAAACATGTTTGCTAAGTGTTTATAGATTTTGCAATCAACAATGATAGCTTAATTCTGTTTAGCTAGGATGATTATGTTAATTCAATAATATTTGTTTTATTCATGTTTAACGTATTTGTGCCCTAGTCGATCATGCTTTCAATTAAAATCAAGATGTATTTCACTCATACGTGATTATATGCACTCAAATTAGCTGAGTGTCCTAACCAGACGACGAATAGTAGACACATAATTGAAAAGTGTAATGCTCAATTTAGATCATTAAACCCAACTAAATTAGAGGTTCATAATATCTTTAGTTAGCTCTATTATCTTGCACAGTTTCTAGGTTTATGTGATTAAACTGTTTCAAACTTCATTCTCCTTATGACCTCGCATAAATACTAAGAAACCCTTGGTTTAATATGATCAGTAAAATATATGTTTCACTAAGTAAAAGATGATTAATGACTTAATTTGGTTTCTAAACTCATGAAATATTGACTTGCCATGGAGTATTTTTTTAACATTGTTAAACATGATGGAATTAAATTAAGTTGATTAGTGTAATTATCCTAGCCTATAAATGTTATTGATTGTTGAGTTGTGTTCTTTTGCTAAAATTCATTCATAATTTAGATAATTTTGCATACTTAGTTTAAAAGTGCATTAGGGATTAATACCACTTAAAATATTTTGTTTTTTATACCAAATTGTGAATTTATAATTTTGCAAATAATCAATTAACACACACAGTCCCTGTGGAGATGATAACTCATTTAACTTACTTACTACTTGAACGACTGTGTACACTTGCACAAATATCTTGTTACAGTCTTCACCATAAGAAACACAAGATAGCTTTGTTGATTTCATCTCTTGGACTACAGTTGGTCTCTTCACTATCTTGATCATATTAGCTAAAGATGATACCAGGGCTGTCAATGAAGTGATTGCGTCAAGCTCAATGGTGCTAGCGGCTCTCATGTCAATTCCCACTTTCGTGGTAGGATATTAATAATCATTCTTGGCAAGCTGCTCCAAAATCTCATATGCTTCATTATAAGATTTATCCAACAAAGTACCATTGGCAGAGGCATCAACTACCATCCTTGTATGTGCATTCAGCCTATTATAAAACATCTCCATCTGAGTTCAGTGATGGAAACCATGCATAGGATATTTTCTAAGTAATTCCTTAAATCTTTCCTAGGCTTCGTAAAGCCCTCTGATTGTTGAAAAGATGTGATATCATTTCTAAGCTTCGCATTCATGTTTTGCAGATTATACCATAGCAAAAACCTAAGGCACAAGTCATTCCCTAATGCCACTATTCCCGATGGCAAAGCATTAAGTCATGCTCTTGCACGATCTCTTAAAGAGTATAGGAATAATTTAAGCCGCAGGGTGTCTTTAGAAGCACTCTATTGTCTAAATAAGTCACAGAACTCTAGAAAAAGTCTTAAATTTAGACTTGGATCTTCAGTAGGCAACCCCCCGAACTGTCCAACTGTTTGTAGCATTTGAAACTTTATCGGTTTCAACTCAAAATGATGAGCTTGTGTGCGTGGTGTTACTATCCCTAGATTCAAGTCATCTAAATCTGGAACTACATGCTTTTGAATTGGTTTGTCTCGGTCATCTATCACACGATGAATAGGAAGATTAACATCCTGACCATTTGGATTCAATGGGTCATTCAGATCAGGATCATTTCCTTCCCTAGCCATATTATGTAATTCTCTTCTCCTCCTTCATAAAGTTTTTTCAATCTTTGGGTCAAAAGGATTATCTTCGTTTACAGAAATTCTTCTACTCATGTATTGATGGCAAACCTGCAAAAATTAAATACAACTAAGTTAGCTAAAACTAATGAAACAAAATAAAATTTCACCAATTGCCAATCCCCAGCAATGATTCCAAAAACTTGTTGCTTGTGAATATGATGTGTGAATTGTGCAAGTATACATGTCGAATAAGTAATAAAGTGATGAGTGAGATCATCTCCATAAGGATTAGATAGGTAGAATTTGGTTGAGTTATTAGAGTTAAGCTTGATTAATGCTAAAGAAAAATAACAGTGAGAATGTAGTGGCAAAATGAGAGAATGATGATATATAAAATTGTGCAAAACAAAACAAGTAAACGAAACAAGAATGTCACAAAAAAGTAAATACAAAAAAGAATATTAATGAACTACAATGTTGATTAGGACAGCTTGGATTACTGATGCATCTACCTTTTCTAACTATTAATGCCACAAAAAAGTCTTAACATTCTACTGCTCGATAGATTTCTACAGCAGTTTGCTTTTTTCAAAAGCAAAACCTTGGGCTACCTCCCCTACGGTACTATATGTCTATAGACATGACTTCCGTTACCACTAATATTTTCTACCTTTCTTTGCATGAGGCAAGGCTTTATGTCTAGACCACTAATATTTTCTACCTTTCTTTGCATGAGGCAAGGCTTTATGTCTAGAGGTTGATAAGAAGAAATAATTTATCATTCACTTATGTTATCCAATATCTATCCAGTTACCCTAACTTTGTTGGCAATAAGTTATCTTTAATAACCTATTGCCTATTCGTCAATGCACAACCTATATACTGCTTGAAATACTATTAGATAAAATAGTAGAAAAATTCCAACTTAAATTGTGAACATTAGTAGAAATTAAAGGGTTCAGCAAAGTAATCCCTACCCTAAGAGATTTAGCTCATAGTTGGGTAAATCGAGTTCGAGTTTAATGTAGTAACAAAAATAATCTTTAACAATTAAGTTTTAAAGGAAATCTGATAAGAATTAAGAGAGAAAAATTGAGAAGATGGTTTTCACCTATTCAACTCTCAACACCAGCAGCGCAATGTCTTGTAGTTGCTAAAGATGATGCAGTCGTTTTCTCCCACTTCAGTCATTTCCCTTCTAGGTCATTCCCTCCGTTTCTGTTAAAAGCTTCTCTTTCTATCCAAAAACTACCTTTTCTAGGGTTCCCCCTTTGGCTTTTATATGTTTGACCTTCTAGGGTAGGTCCATCAACTTATCCTTCTTTCTCTCTTTTTCAGGTGGATTTATCTAGTACAAGTCAGCTAGGGCTGAGAACAGTATGCATTAAGTGCTGACTAGGCATCTTCCAAGTGTCGCCATAGCATTTGTGTTGGCAAAATATCTGAAATTTGTCATAGCAAACCTTCAATCTTTTACTCCTTTTCCTACACTCTGCACCTGCCAATCAACCACGAAGCAAGTCCTTCCCACAGGCAATTAAAAGCAACATGTAATAGCAGTTAAGCACCATCCAAGCTCTTTAATGCAATACTCTAAAAATACCAATGTAATATCCTAAAATGGAACTAAAATCACTTAAGTACAAACAATTAACTAAGTCTAAAGGCATGAAATGCAACTCTTTTCAAGAGATATCAAGGAGACTTATATCCTTTCCTCCCATGGTATCCTTCATACTCCCAACTAGGTGTTAAATCTCTATTCGCATCAAACACGGATGAGCCATTGGGCCACCTATAGTCATCATTAAACATGTCAGTCAGTCAATTATTAGTAAAACAAAATCAAGAAAATCCTAAAAAAAATGTTGTATCTATAAATTTAATTTTCACTAGTTATCTAGCTATAAGCTTGCAATAATAACATAAGAAAATTCACAAATTTTGAATCAACTCCCTAGCAATGGCACAAAAAACTTTGACTGTATCGCAGTAGTGCGCAAAAAAATGAACGATTTGATAAAGACAATTTAAGGTGTGATTTTACTTCAAGCGTACAGGTCAGTTGTAATATTTGGAAGCGTACAATGGAACACTTAGAGTATTTCAAGGATCAAACTCAAGAGTGTAACACCCTATACCCGGTTTGGTCTCCAGACCCGAACTATAAGGCATTACAACATTAAACCTTGAAAATTTATCATAAAATAGTTCAATAACAAATAAATAAATCTTAACCATTCAATTCTATACTATTAAATCAACTTGGGACCTAAATTGAGCATACGAAACATTTAAAGCATATCAGAAATGATACTAGATTAAAATTAAACTTTTAAATTTTTTTGAGTAAAAAGTGAAAATAGGGGTCACACGACAGTATGGCTAGGCTGTGTGTCTTAAGAACATGACCGTGTGGCCAAACCATGTAATAATGTTTGCCCATATAACTTAGGGTCACACGACTATGTTTCTAGGTCATGTAACTCTTTGAGACTATGTGGATAATCCTGAACCAAAAGTTAAATATATAACATGGTCATGTCATTAAAATGTGTGGGGCACACAGCCGTGTGCTAAACCATGTCCGAGACCGTGTGTGCCCAAAAACACCTTCAAACATAAGCCATTTCACATACCAAAATTCAGACTTCAAGCTATGCATTAAACATAATTCAAACCTATTCAAATTTTTCCAAAACATGCCAAAACACATCAATACACAATCAACCTATGTGTCTAACCAATATGCCCTCATTGGCTCCCCAATTCAAACCTATATAACATCCATTCAACCCAAGCATATACCTCAAGTTAAACTCAATCAATCATCACCCAAAATCTAGATACCAAATGCCAAAGTTCAACCATATAAACCAAATCATCAAATGCCCATATATCTTATCCAAAGTTCATACATTTTCATAACCAAATTCACCATTTCAACTAAACAGAAAACATTCCAAGTTGCCTATTGACATAAACATACCGAAACAAACATTAAAACTGCTTTTAAATACAACATCATTCAGTCACTATCACATACTTCAACCAACGAACATATCAATAAGATTTGTATAAAAAGATTCACTATAATATTCGAAAGGCACAACATATAACAATAGTTTTTATACCATGCATAACCAAATCCCTATTTACATGCCACTTATAACCAGGATAGAATAAATGAATAGCTACTGAATGAGTTGTCGAATAGTGTGATCTCCAACGATGCTCCAATCGACAATGAAAGTGTAATGATCTACAAAGAAGAAAATAAACTAAAGTAAGCTTACATAAATCTTAGTAAGTTCGTAAAGCAAAACATCGCATACCTATTAATTTAATTACAAATTATACATATCTTGAAACTAACAATCCTTTGTCATATTTCATCATTTGAACAATCCACAATAACTAAACATGGATGATTCTCATCATCAAAATACAACATGTTAAATAATCATGTACTTAAATATGAATCATCATATCATTCTATTCAATTTTCATTTTGATAGTTAACTAAATTGCTAGGAGAACAATTGTAAATCAACTTTGGGTAAACGAGAGGGTAATATCCATACAAGCTAACGTAAGGACTTTAACCAATACACGATACTGCTCACACAAGCTTCAGAGAATTTGTAACACATGAAGAATCTCAAGCCATCGATACGGTATTGATCACTGGTACATAGTACCTACTAAATATAACACCGGCACAAAATGCTTGCTAGTGAAACACCGGTACAAAGTACCTGCTACTAAAATCACCGGAAAATAATGCCTAGTAAATATACATTGAGACAAAGTGTTTGCTATGCCCTAATGACATGTCATTTGTATCCTATCTATTCACTAAGTTCACACAGGCTTATTATGCTTTTTCAAGACATTTCAGACTCAATTTTATCCTTCCATTTCATCAATCATCTAATAGAACATAACATCATTCAAATTTCACATTACCAAACACGAAATAAGTTAAAACATTCACAACATAATAAATATAATATAAACTTACCCAAATACGATAGCTAGCAACAAGCGACGACGATTACTTGACGACTTTTCCTTTCCCCTATTTATCAATAGATTTATTCATTTCTTAATCTAAATATAATAATTTTATTCAATTAATGGCAGCCTCCGGACGTACTAATGTCTAGAGTGTGAATACTAGAATAAAAATATATGAAATTAAGGCGGTGTTTGCAAGTATATGGGTCAGGTTGTAATAGAGTTTGTTTACAACAAAACACAAGGTAAGTATTTTGAGGATCATACCTGAGGGATTGCAGTTTAGAGAAAATTGTTATTAAGTTAATTAGCAAAAATAATTACTAATCTACTTGAGTTACGAATTAGTAGTGTTAATATCGAAGCAAGTTGATAATAATATTAATAAACTATATAAATTTAAATAAACCTAAATCTACTCCTAAGTTCATGTATCAACTTCTCTTATCCCTTGTTTTGACTATGCGAGTTCATTTAGCCTAGATCTAATTATTTTAACAAATTAATTATTGATGTAGGGCTTTATTCAATTAGCTAGTCGTCAACCTAGTTGTGCCTCTCGGTATCCAACTAAGTTAATGAGTTGGCAAGAACTACTTATCTCTCGACCTCACAGTTCAGACCGGTTTGGGGCTAAGGTGTTTATGGATAGACCATACCAATTTTGGGTTAATTCCTATCTAAATGACTTCCTAGAGTTGTTAAGCCTGGGGTTTAAGATCTTCCTCTCACAAACAGTTGATCCACTAAGAAACTCTATCCTTCAATGACTTAATTAGGTTAAAAAAATTGAAACATGTAAAATATGTATAAAGAATAAATTGATTCTAATATTTACACAAACATTCAACTAGCAATGTTAAAGAAAGAGATATGAAGAATAGAATAAGGAAAAGAGAAGCTCATGTATTTATTGAACAAAGCAAGCCTCTAGAACAATATCCACTCGCGAAAGTCTTACTTCAGAATAGGATATTCTGATTACAAGAACATAAAATACCCTAAGTGAAAACTAAGAACAAAATAAAAACCTAAGAATAATTTTTGTCTCCCTAAAATTGTGTATTTAAACTTATTGCAATGGCCTTTATATATGATGAACATGGAATATTAAATTGCCTAAATTATCCTTGAAGTATTTAGAGTTTGACGGGGAAAAATACTCCTAATTTCCCTAAAAAATGTAATTATCTTGTGCATCAGCTTTTTGGGCTGTGTAGGGGCGGTGTTGTAACACAAGCATGTAGTGTTGCAACTTCGGATCCAGCGTCGCGACATCAAAGGGATGTGTCACAACACCGAAGGCAGTGTTGCTTTAGGGCTTTGTTTTTGCTTCTGTCTTCGATATTCCAACCTTGGTGTTTTGGTGTCGTGACATAGGCATTATTTTTTGCCAGAATATGCATCTTTAGCTCCTGATTTTTCCTACAAGACCATGTAATCTTATTTAGATATATAAAATGTAATAAAAACTACTAAAAAGCATAAATTACTACTTTAAGAATGAAAACCTAAATATATACTAAGATGCTTCAGTTTAACTATTAAATAAGCTAAAGTTAAGTGTAAAAAGTATGTAAATACTAGTGTAAATCGTGGCAGATCAATCCCCCACACTTAACTTGTTGCTTTTCTTCGAGCAACCAAAACACATATATAAGAAAAAGAGAAAAAATAAAAAAAATTAATGTGAAAATGAATTGATTTCTTTCTTTAAAGACTCTAGATTTAGTGAAGATGGATGTAAATAAGAACCTCACACCTGAAGTCCCCCACACTTAACTTTTTGCTTGTCCTCAAGCAAACCAGGTCTAGACACACAACATGCAATAAGAATACGTCTATTGGATTTTATTACTACTAAAGAACATGATTATCAAATATTAAAGGTATAACAATTCTGATCACACATGTAACTTAATCTTGATAGTTTGATACCTTGAAATTTTTTCAAAGTATATTAGAACTAGTTTACAAAGTTTCATTACTAACAAATTAGAAGTAGTTTCCATGACCAACTATTTAACAATATCACTATTAACATAAATTAAATAAATATGTAGCAGACACAATCATGTGAATCAAAAAAATATTTATCATGTATAGTTGTTAGCTATTCTAGAAGATTATGCACAGAGAATGCTTAAGTCACATTTTTCTTTTAGGCTTGTAACATTCTAAGGCTTAGGACGGTATGAGTTCAAAGAAAGATATGACTCAAAACGGTTCAAACACTAGAAATAGTTAGGTACATGACATTTTTCCTTTTCTTCCCCCTTAATGTCCTACCCAAGCTCACCACCTTTTGTCTCCATCACTCACCTACCTTATCTCTCCATGTAGGAAGATACAATATAATACTAGCAATTATGGTCGTCTTAATGAGTTTTGGTGCACTGATGATTAATTTTTCTCACTTTTGTGACTTTTTTGTTTTGTCACTTGAATTTTTACTCTTTTCTTAGTCACAGTGCTTTTGTTTCTATTCTGTATTTTTTCTTATCATTTTTACTTTTGACTTTTTTCTAGATTTTTCTTTGCCTCACAGTTTTTCGCGACCTATAATCATTGTATCACATTTTTTCTTCCTTTTTAACTCTTTATTTTGAAACCACCGTGATGTATCTACCTAAACCCTCAATATCTATGGCTTGATGTCTATTTTGAAATGTATTAAAGGACCAAGGATAGGGAAGAGTTCAAATTTTATGCATGGTCTTTGGGTTTCAATTTTTTTGGTTCGTCAAAAAGGAGTTATTAATCTCAAATAAGGAGACTAGGAATGGTCATTTGAGAACTAACTATTCAAACAATGCCTTTGTTCATCCCTAGGCATCCCACCATACACAATTTCTTTCATGCTTCGAATTAAATCGAATGAATAATAATCAATTCAAGCATTCATGCTTCTATGACTATCTATAAGACTTATATCTCATATGGCTTCATCAAACATTCTTGCCTAGGTACTTCTAATCTATTATGGAATTTAACTAAGTAACCTAATCAATTTACCTTTAAAAATAATCAAATTATCTCCTATCAATAAAAAATTTCATGCTTGAAAAAAATCATTACATGCTTTATTATTTTCAACCACTATTCACAGTATTAATATAACCTAAGCATCATGTAACAAAAACAATAAAAAAATTTTAATGAAATAATCAACTAAAATAAAGCAACACACAAAAATTAATCCTATGTACTTCCCCTACACTTTAGGACATACATTATCCTTGACGTAAAGAAAACAAAAGCATGAAAAAAAAACCTCCTTATTTCTGTGATAGTCTCTATGTGTTTCAGGCGAACGAAAGAGTACCTAAAAAATTCTACAAAAAGAAATATGAAATATAATGTATAGAAAATAAAAATAAAAAATAAGAGGAAAAAAAGAAGAAGTGTTGATAATGGATGACAAAACATCTCAGATGAACTTGTCCCTTCAATGTTGCAAGGTTTCGTTCTGTTTAGGATGTCGCAACATCAAACCTAGTTTCTGGCTTCTTTGATTTTATTTCGATTCTATCACTCCATGGTATCTACACTTGCCATGGGAGGAAAAAAACTAAACACAACTAGGATTAATAAAAATAAAATAAAAAAGAAACAAAAATTAAAGTAAGAAATAGAAGTTCTTTAAAAACAAGGACAATCCATGTTGCCGCCATAGAAGAACTTCTAGTTGGTTCTCGACACTTCGATATGACATTTGTTCCGCTGTCGATATGTATGAACCAGCCTCTTCAGTTAATTCCAATGATGTAGCCTTATTTTTGACAGACGTGACATCCACGTTATGAGCCATTTGGTACCAAATCTGAGCCAACCTCAAATCGTTTTTTGGGGTATTATTTCCTCGAGCTTCCTTCCTTCCATGTCGCATGAAGTTTTAGTCACTCGAGCTTTATTTCCCTTGTCAAATGAGAATGAATCGAACTCATCAATCTCTTCAGCTGATACCTTCTTTGCTATGGCCAGAAAGTGTATTGGCTCTTCTACATTTTCATTCTGAATCGATTTAAGCTCCATGTTAGTAGTTAATTCTACTTTTACATCCGTGACTAGATATACTGTTCTGTCTGATTCTACGTCAATTGGATTAGAGACCACTTCATTCATATTCAATTCATCCTCATGATCTCCAGTTCCAACTTATTGTTGACTACTATTGTTTAATTTAGGGTGGTATACGATAAAACAAAAGTCCTCTAGATCAAGGTTGGGAACATCATGCACGACCTCTTCCTTAGGAGATAATGCCAAGGATATTTCTTACAGCTTCTTCATCTATTCTATCATGTCTGACATGTTTGATAATCTTTTGAAGCTAGACGACTCAGCAGTTTTGTATGAGGGCATCTTATGCAAATCACAAGGAGGCTCATCTGAGTGTTTAGGCATATCACCGTCTTTGTCATACGAATCATAAAGACGTTCATATAAGTACTCATTGTCCTCACACCCTTCATCATCGCTCCATTGGTTTGTCGTGGCTTCACTCGACCAACCTGTTATGTAGTTCATTTCATTGTCCCAAGAAGTTCCTTCATCATTAAACCACCTATAATAAAAAAATTTGAGAAACACAATTAATGAATATAAAAATTAGTACACTATCTAGCTCATTCATTTTTTGACAAATCTTAGTTAAAAGTAATTGATTTAGTAAAAAGTATCACCGTTGCAATCCTTGGCAACAACGCCAACAACTTGACCACCTCCAGACGTACTAACGTCCATAGTCTGAATATTGCAATAAAAAAGATAGGAAATTGAGGCGGGGTCTGCAAGTATACCGGTCAGGTTGTAATATATTATGTTTACAACAAAACACTTGGTAAGTATTTCGAGTATCATACCGAAAGGATTGTAGTTTAGGGAAAACTATTATTAAGACAATTATCAAAAATAATTACTAATCTACTTGAGTCACAAATTAGTAGTATCGAAGTAAGATGACAATATTATTAACTAACTAAATAAATTTAAAAAAACCTAAATCTACTCCTAAGTTCATGTATTGACTTCTCTTATCCCTTGTTTCGATTATGTGAGTTCCTTTAGCATAGATCCATTTGTTTTACCTAATTAATTACTAATGTAGGGCTTTATTCTACCAACTAGTCATCAACCTAGTTGCACCTTTTGACGTACAACTAACCTAATGAGTCAGCAAGAACTACTTATCTCTCAACCTCACAATCCAGACTATTTTAAGGGTGAGGTGTTAATGGATAGACCATACCAATTTTGGGTTAATTCACATATAAATGACTTCCTAGGGTCGTCAAGCCTAGGATTTAAGTTCTTCCCCTCCCAAACAGCTGACCCACTAAGAAAATCTATCCTTAAATTGATTAATTAGGTGAAAACAATTGAAACATACGAAATATATATAAAGCATAAATTGAGTCTAATATTTACACAAACATTCAACTAACAATGTTAAAAAAAGAGATAAAAAGAATAGAATAAGGAAACGAGATGCTCATGGATTTATTGATGAAAGCGTGGCTGTAAAAGAATCTCCACTCGTGAAAGTCTTACTTCGGAATAGGATATTTCGATTACAAGAACATAAAATACCGTAAGTGAAAATTAGAACTAAATAAAAACCTAAGAATAATTTTGTCTCCCTAAAATTGTTTGGTTAAATTAATTACAATGGCCTTTATACAGGATGAACTTTGAATATTAAAGTGCCCAAATTATCCTTGAAGTCCTTAGAGTTTGTCTAGGACAAATACTCCTAATTTCCCTAAAAAAGTAATTATCTAATGCAGGGACTTTTTGGGTGTGTAGGGGCAGTGTTGTGACACAAGCTTGCAGTGTTACAACATCGAATCCAGTGTCGCGACATCAAAGGGTCGTGTCGTGACACCAAAGGAAATTTTGCTCTAAGGCTTTGTTTTTGCTTATCCCTTCGATGTTGCAACATTGGTGTCTTGGAGTTGCAACATAGGCATCAATTTTGACCTGAATATGCATCTTTAGCTCACGATTTGTCCTACAAGACCATGTAACCTTATTTAGATATATAAATTGTAATAAAACTAATAAAACACATAAATTACTACTTTAAGCATAAAAACCTAAATATATACTAAGATGCTTTGATTTAACTATTAAACAAGCTAAAGTTGTGTAAAAATGATATAAATAATAGTGTAATTTGTGGCAGATCAATTAACTAACTCAATATCATAATATATTTAAATTTACATTTTTGACCCTTTAACAACATTTTACGCTTTTACACTAAACTTTTACATTTTCTTCAATTTAATCACTAAACTCGAAACTCCAATTAAATCACAAATTCACTCAAATAAGGCAATCCAAATTTTGGTTTATGTATAAACAACTCATTATTATCAATAAAGTAGAAGAATTTCATGATAAATTTATTATTTTATCATATTAGTCCTTAAACTTAAAACTAACTAAAGTCACTTACAAAATAGTCCTATCTAACATCCAAGCTTAATAATCCATGAAACTACAAAAACATTACAAATTCTTCAATGACATAATTTTGAACATTTAATAGTTTTACAAATTAGTCCTCGGGTTAACTAGGTTAAGTTACAACAATCTTAAAAACATAAAAATCACTAAAAATGTGCTTAGATTGATTGGAGAATAGTAAATAAAGAAGATGAATGATGTTTTTTCTTTTTGTTTATTATTATTATTACTTTTAACATTAAAATAACAAACATTTTGATTATAAAACTACTTAATTAAGATATAAAATCGATCACTAATATTAACCTTGGCCTACTTACCAATTAGTTTTAGTAGTCAATTAGGCCTTTTAAACTAATAAAGATTGACTTTTGTGACTTTTATGATTTAGCCCTTTTATTTAATTAACTATTTAAAAGTAACCACTATTTCTGACACCACTGAAAAAGGGTTGTTACAATTCTCCCCTAAAGGAATTTTTGTCTTAAAAAATCTTACTAAGAAAGAGGTTCGGGTATTGTATTTTCATAGTCTCCTTGGGTTCCCAGAGGGCTTACTCGATACCATGATGCTGCCAAATAACTTTTACCAACGATAGCAGTTTGTTTCAAAGTTCTTTAACTTCCAAAGCTAAAGTATTAACTGGTTCTTCACTATAGGTCATATCAGGCTACAAATCTATGTCAATCAGAGAAATCACATGGGAATGATTTTATCTATATCGTTTCAAGATTGAGACATGAAAAACATTATGAATCTTTTCAAGTTTTGTCAGTTAATGCCAAACGGTAGGCTACTGGACCTATTCTTTCAATAACTTCGTATGGACCAATAAACCTTTGGGTGAGTCTTCCTTTCTGGCTGAAACAAAGAACCTTCTTCCAAGGTGAAACTTTCAGGAATAATTTCTCACATACCTGAAACTTAATGTCTTTTGTTTTTAAATCGACATACAATTTCTAACGATCTGACGCAGCTTTCAAAAATCCTGAATAATCTTGACTTTATATTCAGTCTCGCGAATCAAATCGGTACCACAAATCTTTCTATCACTTAAGTCAGTCCAGTACAATAGAGTTCTGCATTTATGTCCATATAAAGCTTCGTATGGTGCCATTTTAATACTTTACTAGTAACTGTTACCATAAGTAAATTCAACCAACATAGTAAACTTTTCCTAGCTACCTTGAAACACAAGTATACAACACCAGATCATATCTTCAATACCTGAATTACTCGCTTTGACTGTCCATCCATTTGTGGATGAAAAGTTGTACTGAATTGCAGTTTGGCACGCAAAAACTCATGTAGCTTACCCTAAAACTTACAAGTAAACCTCGGATCACGATAAAAAATAATAGATAGCAGAACACCATGTAATCTGGCTATTTCTGAAACATACAACTCTACCACTTAATCAAGTGTGTAATTCGTACATACGGGTATAAAATGTACAGACTTCGTTAACCAATCAACTATCACCCAGATTGTGTCTTTCTTTCTTGGCATTAATGGAAACCCCAATACAAAGTCCATAGTAACACACTCCCGTTTCCACTCAAGAATCATAATAGGTTGCAACAACCCAGATGGAACCTAATGCTCGACTTTTACCTATTAGCGCACAAAGCATTTAGATGCAAATTCAAAAATGTCACGTTTCATTCTTGGGTAGCAATACATTTGTTTAAAATCGCAATACATTTTTGTACTTCTCAGGTGTAACGAATAAACATTATTGTTAGCTTATTTAAAATGATCTGTTTCAACTGTGAATCATCAAGTACACATAACCGGTTATGGAAATATAAACTGCTATCCGTACCAATACTAAAATAAGCTATCTAACCATTTTTAACCATTTTTTGTTTAGCTAGCAAATCTGGATCACTAAATTGTAACTTCCGAATGTTCTTTAAAAATAAAGGTTTAACCCTCAACTTAACTAAAATAGAACCATCACACTGCAACTGAAGCTGAGCATTCATCAATTGAAGAGCAAAAAGATAAGCATTGACAACGACATTTTCTTTGCCCGGATGATTGTTTATTATCAAATTGTAATCTTTGAGCAACTCTAGCCACCTCCATTGTCACAGATTCAACTCATTTTGTGTCGTTAAATATTTCAGACTTTTGTGATCAGTATAAACGTGACATTTCTCCCTGTATAGATAACGATGCCACAATTTCAACGCAAAAAACAATTGTAGCTAACTCAAGATCATGCTTCGGGGAATTATTTTTATGAATTTTAACCTGTCGAGAAGCATATGCAATAACCTTGCCCTCCTACATCAAAACACATCCCAAACCGTTTAAAGAAACATCAATGTAAACAACAAATTCTTTCCCAGATTTGGGCTGTGTCAACATTGGTGCCCCAGTCAACATATTTTTCAACTGATCAAAACTTTGTTGAACTTTCTCAGACCATACAAAGCTAACATCTTTCTGTAATAGTTTTGTCGTAGGTAACGCTATTATCAAAAATTTCTTAACAAACCATCGATAATATCCAGTTAGTCCCAGGAAACTACGTACTTTATAAATGTTTCACTAAGGTTTCTAGTTTAAAATACAAGAAATCTTGTTCGGATCAACCTGTATCCTTTCAGCAGAAATCACATGACTGAGAAATTTTACTTCTTTAAACCAAATTATGCGTTTACTAAACTTTGCGTACAATTTATTTTCACACAAGGTCTGTAATATGATCCTTAAATGTTGATCATGTTCACATTCATTTCTGGAAAAAATCAGAATATCGTCAATAAAAACAATAATGAACCTATCGAGGTGTAGCTAAAAAACTAGATTCATGAGCCAAAAATGTATAACCAGAAACTCATATTGTCTGTAACGGGTTATGAACGTTATTTTCGGCACATCGACATCTTTCACTCCCAACTTATAGTAACCAGATCTGAGATCAATCTTCGAAAACACTGTGAATCCTTTCAATTGATAGAATAAATCATCAAATACAAAGCAATGGATATTTATTTTTTATCGTCAAATTTTTTAATTGTCGATAAGCTATACATAACCTCATTGACGCATCTTTATTTTTCACAAACAAAACAGGTGCACCCTAAGGTGATGTACTTAGTCGACTAAAACCTTTGTCAATTAATTCTTGCAATTAAGCTTTTAGTTCTTTTAATTCGATTGGAGCCATTCAACATTGAGCAATCAAAATCAGAGCAGACCATGGCATTAACTGAATAACAAATTCAACTTCTCGCTCTAGTGGTAAATACCGCCCGACAACTCCTTAGGAACAATACCTGTAAGCTCGCATACTGTCGGGACCTGATCAACTTTCTTTTCTGATACTCGAATAAATTTCTATGCTGAAATCGCTTAAATTATATTTGAAACACAAGTAGAATTCGTGGATTCAATAGAAATCAATTAACCATTCTGACATATCAAATCAATCTATTTTTAACGGTAATTCACAATAGCATCATGAATAGTCAATCAATCCATTCCTAGGATAACGTTAAATTCATTAAATGGTAGTAATATCAAATCAGTAGGAAAGTTGTAGCCTTGAATATTTAGTGGACACTATTTGCATATCAAGTCTACTACGACAGTCTGGCGTAATGGGTTTGTTACTTTAATGACATATTTTGTCGACCCAATTGGTAAATTCTTTTTGATTACTAATGTAGTGCATACATATGAATGTGTCGATCTAGGGTCAAGTACATAGTATCATCAAATATAGAAAAAGTACTAGCAATAACATGAAGAGCTGAAGCTCCTTACATGCATGAATTACATTAGCTCTGGCAGGAGCTCAATCTTCAGATTGATCAGTAGAATCCTTGGTCCCACTTCTGCTAACTCCTATGGCACCATTATTTCTTGGTCGTCTACCTCTGATAAAAGTAACAACAGGTTTTGCATTTTGATCTCTCTTTGAATCAGTTCATTTTGGGTAATCACTCTTGAAATGATCAAGAGATCCACAAAGAAGGTAGGATCCATCTTTCAACCTACACTCACCAAAGTGATACAAAAAATATTGACTATATTTTGGTTTGTTTACATTTTGGACGCTACCTGCACAGATGACCGAAGGCATTGGTGATTTCATGTTGTTCTTCTTCGATCAATCTTTGCCCGAAAACTCAGATGGTGCTGAGAAATGACTATTCAATTCTTTCATGTTCTTTAATGTGAGAGTAGAAAATGTTCTGGTTGAGTTACTGTAAACTAAAAAATATATAGAATTTTTCCTATATAATTCATCACCTTTTTACTTAAATTTGTTGTTAAAACCAAGTAATTGTTTAATAAATTAATGAAATATGCGACAATATGAAATTAGGACATGAGAATTATTAAAATGTGATTTTATGCTTTATTCTATAGTTTAATGCATAAAATGACTTATTTTATATTAGTTTGAGCATATTATATTTTTAAGCAATAAAGTGGGCCATGCATGATTAAATTAAATAATTAAATAATAAAATATAAAGTTATATTTAATAATTCATTTTAAATATTTCATTAATAAATTGGATTTTAATTAATTAAGTAAATTAATTAATTGAAGTGGTTAAAATTATATTATTTGGTCTGCTTAACTATCTACTATTTTTGGATAGGTCTGAGAGTTTTCTTCTAATTGCAAAACCATCCAAATTGGGGACCAAGTCAACCCAATTTTCGGCTGTACATGGCTGATCATAAATCAATTTTTGGTTTAATTACACAAGGTCCTTGAAGAGTTAAAGAAATTAGAGATTTTCCCCAAGATTTGCTAGTGACCGAGTCTTAGTCCTAAGTTGTGGTGGCACTCAAATTTACCAAGAATCAAGCAGAATCAACCACATTTCCTCAATTCATGGCCAACTATCCTTGGAAGAAGTTTCAAAAGATGACACTCCTATTTTTAGTAAACTAGCTCCCTTGCCTCACCTATAAATAAGATCTCATTTCTCACTTTTTCAACCATCCCTCAATCACCCCGTAAACATCATTCTCTCTTTTCTCCAAATTCTCTTAGTCTTTTCCATTCCCATGCTTAGCATCATCTCTTCAAAGAGATTTTAGCAATTAAGCCTATTAAAGAACCCTTGGTTAGCCACCTTAGAGAGCCATCAGCAAAGAAGCAAAGCAAAGGAACGAAGGAGCCTCGTTAGTCAAAGTCTTGGGTGATAGCCACTCTGAATTGGGTTTAATCTTCCTTTTCTTTAATTTAATATAAAGATGTTTGCTATGTGTTCTTTGTTCTTATTTAGAACAATGTTAACTTAATTTTATTTAAGCTAGGATGATTGCTTTGATTAAATAATATTTATTTGATTCATGCTTACAATGTTTGTGCCTCAATCGACCATGTTTTCAATTAAAATCAAGTTTGTATTTCATTCATACGTGATTGAAATGCACCTGAATTAGCTGAGTGATCCTAACCAGACGATGGCTAATGGACACATAATTGAAATGTGCATGCTCAATTTAGATCCTGACTCGATTAAATTGTAGGTTGCATAACAACTCTGACCTAGCTCTGTTATCTACATAGTTTTTAGATTGGTGTAATTAAATTGTTTCAAACCTGACACATCCCTGTTACCTCACACGCATGCTAAGAAACCTTTAGTAAATAAGGATCAGTAAAATGCGTATTTACTAAGTAAAGGATTTCGAAAGGACCTAATATGGTTTCCAAACTCATGAAAGATCGAGTTGCCATGGAATGTTTTTCCGAATGTTATTAAGCATGTTGATAATAAATTGAGTTTAATTAAAGTAATTGTCCTAATTTATTTATGTCATAATTGTTACAAATTGTGTTTAATTTACTAAAATCTATTTCATTCATATAGTTTGCATACTTATGATAATTTGCATTAGGGATCATTGCATTTAGTTTAATATATTTTAATCACCACTTTTCAACTATATTGTGTTTTTATTTACCAAAGTGTTAATATAATTTTACAAATTAAGTGGCTTAGCACAAGTACAATCCCTTTGGAGACGATAACTCGATACTTACTTATTACTTGATAACGACTGTGTACACTTGCACAAACCTATGCGTTACAGTTACGTTTATGGAAGTCAAGAGCTTTCGTCTCTTTATCTTTCTTGTGATTGTAAACTTCTTCCATTTTCTAAGCTCTATCAAACAATACCACAAATTCTTTGATTTCTATAGCACCCATTAACAACTTAATTTCATTGTTTAAACCATCTCCAAACTATATACACATTTCTTCCTCAGAACATACAATTTCAATAGCATATTTTTTGAGTTGAACAAACTCGCGCTCATATTCTACAACTCTTCTATTACCCTATTTAAAATTGAGGAATTCCTTTTTCTTCTTATCAGGATATCTTTTAGTGATGTATTTCTTCTAGATCTCAGTTTTAAAGAATTACCAGTTCACTCATTCCTTAGGTACAACCACAATTAGAGCTGTCCACCAGTAAAAAGCATCCTCTTTTAAGAACGGCAGAACACATTTCAAATAGCCATCTGGAGGACATAACAACTCATCCAGAACCCACTATGTATGTTCTAACTAGTACTTAGCTCTGGCCATATCATCACCCACCTTACCATAGAACTCTTCAGCTCCACACTTTCGGACTTTATCAATAGAAATTCTATGGGTATTCGGTCATACAGGGCTTTGAGGACGAGGTGATAAGGGTTGTCGAGCCGTAGGATTAGCTCTCAAGTACGTATTAAACATATATTTCTTTATAAGGAAAAAGGCATTGGGAGCTTCTTCTCTAGGCTCTTGAAACTTAGGTACATTATGGGAAGCCCCTTGATCGTTGGCTGCAATATTACTCTGAGCATCACCAAAATATAAACAATTGGAATCAGTTGAAATCTTTAATCTACAAGAAAACAAGTCAAACTGATCAGGAGTCATCACACTATCACATGTTATAAAGTGGCATGTATTTCTAGACTTAATACATGCTACGTTCAGTCCTGCAATTGACTAAAATATAACTCTGACACCATTAAATGTAACACCCAATCCCTAATCTAGTTGTCTAACCCAAAATATAAGGCATTACGACATTAAACCTTGAACATTTCTCATAAAATCATCTAAAAACAAATAAATAAATCATTACCATTAAATTATAGACTATTCAATCAACTCGGGACCTAAATTGAGCTTATGGAACATTTAAAACATACCAGAAATAGTTCTTTATTAAAATGAAACTTTTAAAATTTTTTGAGTAAAAAGTGAAAACGGGACACACCGTGTGGCTAGGTCGCGTGGTAGAGCTCGGCTCATGTGGCCAAATTGTGTAATAATTTTTGCCCATGTAACTCAGGGTTAGATGGCCGTGTCACTAGGCTGTATAACTCTCCAAAGCTGTGTGGACAATCCTGCACCAAAAATTAAAAAGGCCACGTGGTCGTGTCATGCAACCATGTGGCAGACCATGTCCCATCCTTCTATGCCCAAAAACACCTTTAAACATAAGTCATTTCACATACCAAAACTTAAACTTCAAGTTATACATTAACCATCATTCAAACTTATTAAAATTGTGCCAAACCATGTCAAAATACATCAATACACAATCAACCTATGTGACTGACCAATATGCCCTCATTGGCACCACAATTCAAACGTATACAACATCCATTCAACCCAAGCATATATCTCAAGTTAAACTCAATCGATCATCACCTAAATTCTAGATACCAAGTGCTAAAGTTCAACCATTTAAATGAAATCATCAAATGCCCATATATCTCATCCTAATTTCATACCTTAGCATAACCAAATTGACCATTTCAACTAAACACAAAACATTCCAAGTTTCCTATTGACATAAACATACAAAAACAACCATTAAAAGTGCCATTAAATACAATATCATTCATTCACGATCACATATTTCAACCAACCAACATATCAATAAGATTTGTATCCAAACATTCACTATAATCTTCAAAAGGCACAACATATAACCATAGTTTTTATACCATACATAACCAAATCTCTATTTACATGCCACTTATAACCAGGCCAAAATAAGCAAATAGTTATCGAATGAGTTGCCAAATAGTGTGATCTCGAATAATGCTCCAATCGACAATTAAAGTCTAATGATCTACAAAGAAGAAAATTAACTAAAGTAAGCTTACATAAAGCTTAGTAAGTTCGTAAAACAAAACATTTCATACCCATTAATTTAATTACAAGTCATACATATCTTGAAACGAACAATCCTTTGTCATATTCCAACATTTGAACTATCCACATAATTCAACTTGGATGATTCTTATCACCAGAATACAACATGTTAAATAATCATGTAGTTAAATATGAATCATCATATCATTTTATTCCATTTCATTTTCATAGTTAACTGAATTGTCTACAGAACAATCATAAATCAACTTCGGATACACAAGAGTGTAATGCTCATACGAGCTAACATAAAGACATTAACAGGTATACGATATTGCTCAGACAAGCTTCAGAGAATCTGCAACACATACAGAATCTCAAGCCATCAGTATGGTATCCATCACCGACACATAGTACCTAGTAAAATTAACACTGGCACAAAGTGCCTGCTATTGAAACACCAGTACAAAGTACCTGCTACTAAAATCACCAGAATGTAACATCCATACTCGACCTGGGCGCCAAGCTGAATATTGAGAAGCCACACCTCTGTCTCACTACTTGTTCATCTAACACAACATGTTATTTATCATGCATCTTTTTTTTTCATCAATACTAACATAACATTATCATGAATTATAAACTATACATTAACTTTTTGTTGGCAAACCGTACCAAGAATTCATAAAATAGAATAACATAGGTATTAATCATGCATTAGGACCATTTATCAAAATTTCCCAAAAATATTATGTAGGTATCGATACCGACTTTATGGTGCCAATATTTCCTTTAAGTGGTATCAATACCACCTGGAAAATTGATACCAAACAAGCATTCTGTTTTTCACCAAATTTTGAAACATTGGTAAAAGATCGGTACATTTTACAAGGTATCGATAATTACACCCCGAGTATCAATACTTGGGCCAAGGTATCGATACCAAATTGGTATTCTAACACCCTGGACTTTTAAAAATACAGATGTATCATTTTAAAAGCCTTAATATCAATACCTCTGCTCCAGGTTACAAAAATTCAGCATATAAGGGGATTTAAATCATTCAAACTTAGTTCCTAAACATCATGCTTCATTGACCTAGTCACATAAGCACCAAAATGTCTAAACAATAATCCAAGAACAATGTCCAAGTTCACAAGCTTCCAAACATACACAATATGCAAATAATCCCAAATACGTCTTACCAAAATCGATATAATGTCTAACACATTGCATTTTTATTCCCTAGAGCTCGAATAAGCAAAACACGTACTATAATGAATAAAGAATAGCTTGGATCAATCCCTCGATGGCCACATTGCTCGCACCGGGAATGAAACTACTCTACAAAAGATAAAATGGAGTGGGTTTGCTTAACAACCTCAGTGAATGCGTAGACCAACCACTACGCAAACAAGTCATGATGCATCAACCAAACAACATACACCATATTCCTAAAACGTCATTAACTAAGTGTCAAAATTCACATATTTAATCATATTTCATGCATTCTTTTACACCCTATTTATACGAACATTTAGGCATACATATATATATTCTGGCACTTATCAATCACATATAAGCACATATAATTACAAACAATCACATTTAGTCACAGTGTATGATAATGTGGCTCTTGAGTTTATGAAACATAAAGTGGACTCTATTACCACTCATTGAATACACGAATATCCAACACACCACACAATGACTCGTAGAGTCAAACATATCTCATAAGCGAACCATATAGCTAACGTTTTCCAGCACACTACAGATACATATCCCAGTGAATGGAGCTTGACTCACATTCCCTTATCTCTCCAAAACTATCCCTAGGCCTCAACGCCCCACATATCAAAACACATAAAAGTGACAACGCAAAAATATCCATAATGAGATCATATGTTACTTATTGATTATCCGCACATATTCACTGCATAATCACGTCATTAGCACATTATACACAATGTCACATGGCATGAATAACATTCCCTCATATTTACCATCACAGCAGTCATCACAACATGTTCATATTTCATTACATCATAATTCTCTTTATCATAATTTACAAACATATTTATCACATATTTAGCATAGGTAAAATAAGACTTACACTCGAAATTTAGAGAAGGGGTTTAGGCTACCTCTAAATTCCCAAATACACAACGAATCATCTACAAGTAGCGATTCTAAAACACTCACCGAAATATTCACTTTTACCGAAAAACCTAAAGCGTAGACAAGCTTCCCTTTGCCTTTATGCCTACTCGTTAAAGGTCCTATCGACTCCGACACTTCAACAAGACAAACCACACATATATTCAGTCAAAAATTAGTCATTAACTCACCTCAAACAGCCACAGATACAAGCCAAAGCTACATTCTTTTCTAATCAAAACCTTTAACACAACAAACTTAAAATTCGAATAACTCAGTCTTCACTTAATATTTTTACATGAAACGAATTCCATTCATCTAAGACTAATTGTATACCTTTAAACTACACAAAAATATATGTTTTATGTAACACCCCATACCCGAGACCGTTGCCGGAGTCGGACACGAGGGGTTCACAGACTAAATTCGCTTACTATCGCAGTCCATTTTAAAATTTTCCAGGCAGTTGGCTAACTGCGACACTGTCACCTTAAAAATCATATCTTGAGTTTCAGAACTCGAAAATCAGTTTCGTAATTTTTCCCTGAAACTAGACTCATATGCCCATCTATATATTTATTTCTAGAATTTTTGGTCAGGCCAATTAGTACAGTTTATTAGTCAAAGTCTCCCATGTTACAGGGATCGGCTACACTGACCTTTGCGCATTACGACTTGGATATCTCCCTGCACAGGGCTTCAATACTGATGCCGTTTGTTTCTATAGAAACTAGACTCAGAGAGGAATCCAGACATATATGGCATAACTCCTAATTATCTCTGGTTAATTTATAATGAATTTCCAAAGTCGGAACAGGGAATCCAGAAACCGTTCTGGCCCTGTCTCACGAGAACCTGAATATCTCTTAACATACTGTCCATATGATCATTTCGTTACTTTCCTATGAAAATAGATTCATCAAGTTTCGTTTACATAATTTATTCACTATTTAATTCCAATCCTACTATTTTTAGTGATTTTCCAAATCTACATCACTGCTGCTGCCAGCATCTGCCTTTAAGGTAGACTTTACCTATTTCATAGTTTCCATGATTCAACTAGCCCTTTTTGCATAAATAGCACAAATCATGATAGCGATTAACCATTCCATACCAAATGATTATAACATTATGCTCGAACATATATAAGCCATTTTCGCATGGCTATATACATTAACCAAAATATTCTTCCGCCACTAGTCTATTTTATACATGCCATAAGACAATTCGGAACATAGCAGTACCAAACAGTGGATAGTGATAGTGTGACTAGTTGCTGACGATCCCCGAGCCTGTAGCTTCGCAATGAGATCTATAAAACAGAGGAAACAGAGTAAACGGAGTAAGCATTACAATGCTTAGTAAGTTTTAAGCAGTGTCAACAGATAACAATCAAATTATAACATAGTTGTTCGTATTTTTATTTCACTCTTCCTTCGGGCATACCATCCCTTTACCGAATCTGCACATCTCATCATATACAATAGGCAGATAAACTTTCACATAAAAGTGAGCTCATGTGACATAGATATATCGTATGATTTCACATCACCTCTCACACTGATCCGATGTCACATAATCATAGGAATAGTCTCATAGATTGCTCTCGTATGCATCACATAACTACCTTATGATTTAGTGCAAATCAAGCTCACATATAAACTTGGAGTACATACCTGTTTAACCTTTCGCATTGAATATATTTATAAGCAATTCTTATTACGAAGTCTTACCCGGACATAATCTCCACACGAAGTTATCGGGTCTTACCCAGACAAAATCCCCACACGTAGTCATCGGGTCTTTAGAGCTCGATATAGTACAAGCACGAAGCTTAAGGACATTAATCAGTGATAATATTCTCGCATAAAGCCTGCGGGGTTTTAACCCGGATATAGTACCGACACAAATGCCCTTCGGGACTTATCACATTTATGCACTTTCACATCCATCACATTGGCCACTCGGCCTGTCACATATATACACTTTCACATTCATCACATCGGCCATTAAGCCTTATCACATATATATACACTTTCACATTCATCACATCGGCCATTAGGCCTTATCACATATATACACTTTCACATTCATCACATCGGCCATTAGGCCCTATTCACATATATACACTTTCACATTCATCACATCGACCATTAAGCCTTATCACATATATACACTTTCACATTCATCACATCGGCCATTAGGCCTTATCACAATTTAGAATTCACATATGGGTTTAATCAATAGCTTATAAGCAACTAAAACAAGTTTATCAAGGTTTACAACACAATCTCAAATTCAGCACAAGCTGTTTTTCCTGAGCAATAGTCACTAAATTATTTATAACTAGAGCTACAAAACTCCAAATCACTTTCCGTAAATTTTTCCTGAATATAGACTCGTATGTCTTCCATCCATAAAATTTCCAGAATTTTAGGTTTGGCCAATCAATACCAGATTTTTTCTTAAAGTTTTCCCCTGTTTCACTGCTTGACTAATCTGACCACTCTTCACTACGAATCAAATTTCTCATTATCAGAAATTCCTTTGCTTACACGGTTTCTTTTATAAGAAACTAGACTCATTAAGCTTTAATTTCATGTCTCATTCAGCCTCTAATTTTAATCCATGAATTTATGGTGATTTTCTAAATTCATGTTACTGCTGCTGTCCTGAGCAGGTTTATCACAATTTTACTCTTCTGACATATCCTTTCAGCACTTCATAATATCATATCCATTTGGCAACATATCATATCAATAACTTACCTATACTTCATAATAACCATTAGGCTATATGCATAAAGATTTACAATAGAGTTATGATTCTTTTAATATGTGCTTAACATATCATACTCAATCACATTATAGGCTTTAATACTTAAAACTTACCTCGATCGCTAATGTACGTCAATTCCGACTATTCGACCAATTTCCCTTTTTCCACGATCCGACTTTGTTTCCTTGAGTTCTTGAGCTAATGAACCAAATTTAAACTTATCACATCACTATTGTGTAAAACCACATTCGATTATATTATAATTCGGTTAGCAAGAAATACACTTATTCCTTATAACATTTAGCTTCGAGATCACCACCTCAATCATCTCAAGTACCAAACATGCATTAATACTCTCTTTAGTACAATTTCGTTACTTTAACTAAATACTAAACATATCCTTTTGCTTATCTATACACATCCGCATTTTAACTCATACCAATCATAACAAATAGCATAATATTTGTTAACATATAAAATTATGGTTGACATTACATCATTTACTTCCACTAACCATTTAAGCATAACCTAAGCGCATACATTGCATTGACAAACCAAACCAAAATATCCAATACATAGTCAAACATATAATTGTTATTTCACTCCTTTTCGAACTAATTTATAAAATGCATTCTCAAAGCCATAGCATATCATACATGAAACTTACCGAAGATGAATTAATCATAAGCTATCTATAGTACCTTAACCAAACACAACAACTAACTTCACACATATTTTTTTCTATGCAAATACCAAAGCCGAATCAGCTAAATATACTTATGAATATATATATCATCATCGAAATCACCTAAGCTTAGACATCATTTCTTAATTCCAAGCAAGTTGCCGAATGCAACCTTACTAAATTTTAATGAATTCAAATCATGGATTCAATATACCATTACCATGAAATCAACAACCAAAAATTCATAGACAATTTAGGAAAAATCACATAAAATCGTAACACAAAAGGCATTCATCTAACACTTGATTTTTAAATTCTAACATCAAACTCAAATTTCTTAGCTCATCAACTCATGGCCGAACATCAATTATTCACCAAAACAAATTTTAACTCATGGGTTTTAGAGAAAATTAAGTAAGGGATTCATGATACTAAAAATTAACAAAACAACTTGAATTTCACCTTGAATTGTTGCTTCCAAATGGCCGAAACTTCAAAGCCACAAATTTTATTTTCTTTCTCCTTTGTTCGGCCTCCAAGATGAACTACATGCATGTTCTCTTTTTTTTTTTTCTTTCTAATCTCAAGTTACGGCAATGGTAGAGTGAGGATGAACCACCTTTGTTTTTATCACCCATTTCTTCTTTTAATTATTCTTTCTTCCATAATATAAAGCCACTAACTATTATCATGCTAAAATGAAATGCATATAATATCTATCAACTATCATTATGGCCGGCCACTAATTAAAAGTGGTCCATTTGACATGCAAGTCCCTCATGTCAATAACTCATGCATTATTTGGCCACTTTAAATTTCACCTATCACATTATCAAGTCTTATCACATGGGTCCTTTCTTATAAATTAACACCGCCTTGATAAAAATCAAGGCACGAAATATTCACACATACAAATTCCACATACAATAAGCACAGAATATAACATCTAATTATTTTTGTGACTCGGTTTCGTGGTCCCGAAACCACTTTCCGACTAGGGTCACTTTAGGGGTGTCACAACTCTCCCCCCCCTTTAGGGATTTTCGTCCTCGATAATTGGATAACGTCCTCTTATTGAATTATATTCATATAAACATTAGCTCGTCGATAGCTATTGTAATTCATTATTGATTTCGCATCGATCTATAAAATCATTTTCTTATCTTAAAACAAATACATAAACATTTCTACAAGTATGCACAAATATCTCATTTTCTTGATTTCATAAGCAATAATCACTTAATTTAATTCATAAATGCATTTCAAACACACATTAAGCACATATTAACATGTATAATTCACATCATCAACCCACATATTTGTAACCCACATTTTCATTCATGTATAAGCTGTAACCCAACCGAAAGTACACATATACTCAATATTCGACTTAACTCATTTCCAAAAGAAAAGTCAACTTCCACGTACCTGAACATTTAGTTCATTTAGCACATTCAATCATAGTTAACGTTACCCGTATACAGTCGAATAGGCATAAAGCCTAATGTAATACACTAGCTTGAGATTTATTCTAGCGCATAACTCGTATATCCAAAATTATCAACATTCATCAAAAATTCTTTCAAACTTTCGAATGTCGAAACTTAATCAAAATAATTTCTTGAACAAGATTAACAAAATAGTGTCCATTCAACAATAGCACATATAACTCTTACAATGCCATATCCTAGATATGGTCTTACATATTCTCACATATCGAGTCAATGCCATGTCCCAGACATGGTCTTACACACTATCTCAAATCAATGCCTTCGTCCCAAACGAGGTCTTACATGAATTCCACTTCACACACTTAGTGCTCACTGACCGATCTCGCACTCATAGTGCTCGGTTAAAGGAAATTCGCACACACACAGTGCCTCTAATTATTCACATACATAGTGCTCTTATGCATTCGTTAATACACATTGATATGACTTAACCAAGTCTATAAACATCATGTATGTGCACTTTTAAACATATCATCTCATTTAAATTTGAATTCATATAGTAATGAATACTTAAACTTTGCTCAAATTACCGGCACGAAGCCTACTAGGCCCGAAGGCCCAAATACATGTCACCAGCATGATTGCTCTTCGGGACCTAGCCCAGATATAACACCAGCACGAATGCTCTTCGGAACTTAGTCCGGATACCTCACTAGCACGAATGCTCTTCGGAATTTAGCCCGGATTTAGTAACTCGCACCAATGCCTTCGAGTCTTAGCCCGGATATATCAACTTGCACAATTGCCTTCGGGTCTTAGCCCGGATATAATCACTAGCTCAATTGCCTTCGGGACTTAGCCCGGATATCATTCAAATGCTCACGCACACATATATCAACAATCATGACACATCCATATTTCACTTTCGTTACTAAGGCTCAAACACAAAGCATTTATTAAACCTTTCCAATTTCAGCTCAATAGCCACACACAAAGAGCATGATTTCAATTGGCTTTATAACATAGTAGGGTCATTACTCGAAGACTTACCCCTTTCCACTGTCCGAAATCGACTCGGTAAGGTCGCACCCTTAATGTAAATAATTGATAGAAATATATATATAGTGGGTTCGCACACATAGTGCTTAATAATCCACCACGCACACTTAGTGCCATGTACTTTAAACTCGCACACTTAGTGCCATGCATTTCAAGCCCGCACACTTAGTGCCAATCTCACGACCGTGAATACTTATTGCCCGCACACTTAGTGCCAATCTCGCAACCGTGAACACTTATTGCCCGCACACTTAGTGCTGAAAACCAACCACTCTATACGCTTCACCGCCTTTTACATTCGACAATTTCGTCTCTACATACATATACACATATAGCAATACACATTAGTATATCATTTACATTACTTGAATACAAACACAACATGCTTATCGACCATTCAACTTCCAGTTCCATAGCCACATACAAAAATCACATTTATAGTCATAACACTCTTTCAAAACTGCATCACTTATACCCTTATAATTCAATCCAAATCGAAATTCAAATACGAGTACATGATATGTACCTGATCAACTTAATAATTTAGGCATATCTAAGTGAAGTTATATCGCAAATTCTCAAAGTCAGAAGCTTGCTACAGCTCGATCGGGATCAAGATTCATTGCAATACAGCAAACACATTTTAATAGTCAAAAATCATCACACTATCATTTTATCACTTTATGGCATGTATAAATAGACTCACGCGTGCTACGTTAGTCCTAGAATCGACTAAACCGTAGCTCTGATACCAATAAAATTGTAACACCCCGTACCCGAGACCGTTGCCGGAGTCGGACACGAGGGGTTCACAGACTAAATTCGCTTACTATCGCAGTCCATTTTAAAATTTTCCAGGCAGTTGGCTAACTGCGACACTGTCACCTTAAAAATCATATCTTGAGTTTCACAACTCGAAAATCAGTTTTGTAATTTTTCCCTGAAACTAGACTCATATGCCCATCTATATATTTATTTCTAGAATTTTTGGTCAGGCCAATTAGTACAGTTTATTAGTCAAAGTCTCCCATGTTACAGGGATCGACTACACTGACCTTTGCGTATTACGACTTGGATATCTCCCTGCACAGGGCTTCAATACTGATGCCGTTTGTTTCTATAGAAACTAGACTCAGAGAGGAATCCAGACATATATGGTATAACTCCTAATTATATCTGGTTAATTTATAATGAATTTCCAAAGTCGGAACAGGGAATCCAGAAACCGTTCTGGCCCTGTCTCACGAGAACCTGAATATGTCTTAACATACTGTCCATATGATCATTTCGTTACTTTCCTATGAAAATAGATTCATCAAGTTTCGTTTACATAATTTATTCACTATTTAATTCCAATCCTACTATTTTTAGTGATTTTCCAAATCTACATCACTGCTGCTGCCAGCATCTGCCTTTAAGGTAGACTTTACCTATTTCATAGTTTCCATGATTCAACTAGCCCTTTTTGCATAAATAACACAAATCATGATAGCGATTAACCATTCCATACCAAATGATTATAACATTATGCTCGAACATATATAAGCCATTTTCGCATGGCTATATACATTAACCAAAATATTCTTCCGCCACTAGTCTATTTTATACATGCCATAAGACAATTCGGAACATAGCAGTACCAAACAGTGGATAGTGATAGTGTGACTAGTTGCTGACGATCCCCGAGCCTGTAGCTTCGCAATGAGATCTATAAAACAGAGGAAACAGAGTAAACGGAGTAAGCATTACAATGCTTAGTAAGTTTTAAGCAGTGTCAACAGATAACAATCAAATTATAACATAGTTGTTCGTATTTTTATTTCACTCTTCCTTCGGGCATACCATCCCTTTACCGAATCTGCACATCTCATCATATACAATAGGCAGATAAACTTTCACATAAAAGTGAGCTCATGTGACATAGATATATCGTATGATTTCACATCACCTCTCACACTGATCCGATGTCACATAATCATAGGAATAGTCTCATAGATTGCTCTCGTGTGCATCACATAACTACCTTATGATTTAGTGCAAATCAAGCTCACATATAAACTTGGAGTACATACCTGTTTAACCTTTCGCATTGAATATATTTATAAGCAATTCTTATTACGAAGTCTTACCCGGACATAATCTCCACACGAAGTTATCGGGTCTTACCCGGACAAAATCCCCACACGTAGTCATCGGGTCTTTAGAGCTCGATATAGTACAAGCACGAAGCTTAAGGACATTAATCAGTGATAATATCCTCGCATAAAGCCTGCGGGGTTTTAACCCGGATATAGTACCGACACAAATGCCCTTCGGGACTTATCACATTTATGCACTTTCACATCCATCACATTGGCCACTCGGCCCTGTCACATATATACACTTTCACATTCATCACATCGGCCATTAAGCCTTATCACATATATATACACTTTCACATTCATCACATCGGCCATTAGGCCTTATCACATATCACATATATACACTTTCACATTCATCACATCGGCCATTAGGCCCTATTCACATATATACACTTTCACATTCATCACATCGGCCATTAAGCCTTATCACATATATACACTTTCACATTCATCACATCGGCCATTAGGCCTTATCACAATTTAGAATTCACATATGGGTTTAATCAATAGCTTATAAGCAACTAAAACAAGTTTATCAAGGTTTACAACACAATCTGAAATTCAGCACAAGCTGTTTTTCCTGAGCAATAGTCACTAAATTATTTATAACTGGAGTTACAAAACTCCAAATCACTTTCCGTAAATTTTTCCTGAATATAGACTCGTATGTCTTCCATCCATAAAATTTCCAGAATTTTAGGTTTGGCCAATCAATACCAGATTTTTTCTTAAAGTTTTCCCCTGTTTCACTGCTTGACTAATCTGACCACTCTTCACTACGAATCAAATTTCTCATTATCAGAAATTCCTTTGCTTACACGGTTTCTTTTATAAGAAACTAGACTCATTAAGCTTTAATTTCATGTCTCATTCAGCCTCTAATTCAAATCTATGAATTTATGGTGATTTTCTAAATTCATGTTACTGCTTCTGTCCTGAGCAGGTTTATCACAATTTTACTCTTCTGACATATCCTTTCAGCACTTCAGAATATCATATCCATTTGGCAACATATCATATCAATAACTTACCTATACTTCATAATAACCATTAGGCTATATGCATAAAGATTTACAATAGAGTTATGATTCTTTTAATATGTGCTTAACATATCATACTCAATCACATTATAGGCTTTAATACTTAAAACTTACCTCGATCGCTAATGTACGTCAATTCCGACTATTCGACCAATTTCCCTTTTTCCACGATCTGACTTTGTTTCCTTGAGTTCTTGAGCTAATGAACCAAATTTAAACTTATCACATCACTATTGTGTAAAACCACATTCGATTATATTATAATTCGGTTAGCAAGAAATACACTTATTCCTTATAACATTTAGCTTCGAGATCACCACCTCAATCATCTCAAGTACCAAACATGCATTAATACTCTCTTTAGTACAATTTCGTTACTTTAACTAAATACTAAACATATCCTTTTGCTTATCTATACACATCCGCATTTTAACTCATACCAATCATAACAAATAGCATAATATTTGTTAACATATAAAATTATGGTTGACATTACATCATTTACTTCCACTAACCATTTAAGCATAACCTAAGCGCATACATTGCATTGACAAACCAAACCAAAATATCCAATACATAGTCAAACATATAATTGTTATTTCACTCCTTTTCGAACTAATTTATAAAATGCATTCTCAAAGCCATAGCATATCATACATGAAACTTACCAAAGATGAATTAATCATAAGCTATCTATAGTACCTTAACCAAACACAACAACTAACTTCACACATATTTTTTTCTATGCAAATACCAAAGCCGAATCAGCTAAATATACTTATGAATATATATATCATCATCGAAATCACCTAAGCTTAGACATCATTTCTTAATTCCAAGCAAGTTGCCGAATGCAACCTTACTAAATTTTCATGAATTCAAATCATGGATTCAATATACCATTACCATGAAATCAACAACCAAAAATTCATAGACAATTTAGGAAAAATCACATAAAATCGTAACACAAAAGGCATTCATCTAACACTTGATTTTTAAATTCTAACATCAAACTCAAATTTCTTAGCTCATCAACTCATGGCCGAACATCAATTATTCACCAAAACAAATTTTAACTCATGGGTTTTAGAGAAAATTAAGTAAGGGATTCAGTGATACTAAAAATTAACAAAACAACTTGAATTTCACCTTGAATTGTTGCTTCCAAATGGCCGAAACTTCAAAGCCACAAATTTTATTTTCTTTCTCCTTTGTTCAGCCTCCAAGATGAACTACATGCATGTTCTCTTTTTTTTTCTTTCTAATCTCAAGTTACGGCAATGGTAGAGTGAGGATGAACCACCTTTGTTTTTATCACCCATTTCTTCTTTTAATTATTCTTTCTTCCATAATATAAAGCCACTAACTATTATCATGCTAAAATGAAATGCATATAATATCTATCAACTATCATTATGGCCGGCCACTAATTAAAAGTGGTCCATTTGACATGCAAGTCCCTCATGTCAATAACTCATGCATTATTTGGCCACTTTAAATTTCACCTATCACATTATCAAGTCTTATCACATGGGTCCTTTCTTATAAATTAACACCGCCTTGATAAAAATCAAGGCACGAAATATTCACACATACAAATTCCACATACAATAAGCACAGAATATAACATCTAATTATTTTTGTGACTCGGTTTCGTGGTCCCGAAACCACTTTCCGACTGGGGTCACTTTAGGGGTGTCACATTTTAAAGTATCAAAAATTTTCGACAAGTTTTGGCCCTTACAGCAAAAATTCATTAAACCCTGAGAAATCCTTAACGAAACTTCAAAGTTACTTTAGAAAGCTTTAAATTAGGTTAAAAATAATTGAAAACACTTTAACACCAAGTTTTTATCCCCAAAATTGAAATTCACTATTAAACACTTGATTTTCGGCTTTTAATCAAAACATGTTATTTAACGGCTAAAAATTTAGTTTCCAAGACCCAATAACATTAAAAACTAATAATAATGCGAATGGTTACCTTTAATGAGAGGAATAACGAGTTTTTGATGCAAATCTAGAAACCCGCAAGTAGAGAAGATGATGAAAGTGGTGAGATTTTTTGGTAATTTCTAGAGGATTGAAAGAGGTTTAATGCTAGGAAATGATAGAAAATCAAAGTATTAAAATTTTGGAGTAAAAAATCAATTGAAAGAGTGAAGAGGAGCAAGAGACGGCAACACTAAAGAGATGGGAAGAAGCATTCGTGAAAATAACTGGGAATGGGGGTTTATAGATTGATTTTGAAAAATTGGTTTAATTCATCATACAGAATCACAACTTTTACCCTTTTACAAATCAATCTCTTTTCTAAAATTAATGAAATTCAACACTTGTTTCCCAAAATTAACTTAACTTTATGAAAATCATTGTCGAAAATAATTTCGAGTACCAAACTTACGAAATTCTGAGCTCATAAAGGCCAAAATTCCTAAAATTTCTCTAAACTCCTAGGCCTTATTTTGGGGTGTGACAACTTCCCACCACTAAATGAAATTTTGTCCTTGAAATTTACCTAAGCTAAACAAATAGGGATACTAATGTCTCTTCGCTTCCTCGGTTTCCCAAGTAGCCTCTTCCACTTTATTGTATTGCCACAAAACTTTAACCAGTGGGACTCTCTTGTTTCGTAACACTTTCACTTCATGGTCTAAAATCTCTATTAGTTCCTCATAAAAAGTGATATTATGTTGAACCTCAATCTCCTTTACTGGCACAATATGCAATGGATTTAAACGATACTTCTGAAGCATAGGCACATGGAAAACATCATGGATTTGCTCAAATTCTAACAATAACTTGAGTTGATACGCTATCGGTCCAACCCTATTAATAACCTCATATCGTTAACATACCTTGGACTTCACTTGCCCTTCCTACCAAATCCCAAAACCCTCTTCCATGGGGAAACTTTCAAGAACACCTTATCGCCAACTTCAAACTCTACATATCTACATTTCAAATCCGTATATGATTTCTACCTATCTACCACTACTTTCAATCTCTCACATATCAACTTTACCTTTCCTTCAGTCTCGTGAACTAAATCTAGTCCAACGACCCTCTTTTCATCCAATTCCATCCAACACAAAGGAGTACTACACTTCCTACCATACAACGCCTCAAAAGGTGCCATGTGAATACTTGCTTGAAAACTATTATTGTAAGTGAACTCTACTAAGGACAGATATCGCTCCCAACTACCACTGAACTTAATCACACAGCTTCGCAACATATTTTTAACACTTGAATTACCCTCTTAGATTGACCATCAGTTTGGGGATGTTAAGTCACTAATAACTCTTGAAAAAAAGGTACATTGGATGCCTCTATATATAATTAATTGGTTACAATTAAGTGAATACATTTGCATTTTTAGAATATTTTTAGAACACTAAATAACAAAGCTTAGTTTGTGATATAATGGTAATTATTTGTTGCTTTTCATTTGGGGAATAAAGGTGTGGTTTTGTGTGAACACAGGTGTAGGAAGAGCAAAAAGATGAAGATGGAAAACAAGGGAAGTGAAATATTGCCGCGGCATTTGGTGGAATTGATTGCCAACAAAATTCCATGGAAATTCCGAGAATATGACTCAGCACTTTATCCACATCATTCTCAGCCAGCTGTGTGTGTACCAAAAAATCCAACCTGAAAAGTGGAATGAAAAAAAGTGTGCTAAGGTGGGATGGATCTACCCAATAAAAGGAGAGAGAAGAAGAAAAAGAGGAGAAGAATTTGTGTGAGAAAGAAGTTGGTGTCAATAATCCTCTCTCTGTACAGAGAAAAACTCTATTGGAAAATTTCAGAGAAAGAAAGTGTAGCAGCTATTGAGAGCAGAATACAGACATGAAGAACGGGAAGAAACATCTATTCTAGATTCACGTACGATCGGAAGATAAAAGAGAAGCTGGAGTGTTGCGAGAAATCCTACAGTTTTGCCTTTAGTTCTTCTGATTTTTTAGATTGAAAAATTGTTTAAATATTGATGAATGATTTTAACTTGGTGTTAACTTTTCCATCCATGAACTAAATATTTTCTGGGTTGGAGTTATTTGGGTGAATTTTCTATCATCTTTAATGTTCATGAGTTGAAATTGTCTATGCCACAATTTCATTCAATTTTTACTTATTCTAAATAAATGCATGCAAGATCTAGACATAGTTGATTGTGTGTTGTGTTCTTTGAGGTATTTTTAATTCTAAAAAGGTTAAATATACTAGATTTAGAATCGTTTGTGGCAAGTAAATATTTGACAGAATATTTGTAGCACTCTAGATATAGATGTTACGAGTTGTGCAAAGAGAAGAACATTCATTACAGTTATTAATCCAGAGTTGTGTAGATGTATAGTAACTTAGATTTTTAGCTTAAAATCTAGCTATCGAAATAGGCAAGTTACACTAGTGACTCTCTGAGCAGTTGATTAGACAATATTTTTCCATGACATTATTTTGATATGAGCATTTCATTTGAATAATTTCAGCCGTATTCATTCAGCAACAAGATTACTCTTACTTTTCTCTATAATTTGCCAATACATTTTATTTGTCGTATCAATTTTTTGTTTTTAGCATTAAATTACATTAATTTATTATACCAACATCTCATTCAATTTAAGAATATTTCTTGTTATTTAGTATATTTAATAGGATTAAAATAACTTAATCAATATCTTACCAATTTGCAATCCCTGTAGAGACGATACTTACTTATAACTTTATTACTTGAATGACATGTACACTTGCACAATTGCATTAATTATTTACACGCAACAAGTTTTTGGCATCGTTTTTGGGGATCAGTTGCATTGGTGAAAAGTTAATTTTTTTATTATTCTTGTTATTTTTGCTAGAATAGTTAAGTAGTATTTTATTTGATTTTTTAGGTTTGTACTAGTGCATGGGAAGAAGTAGTCAAAAGGATAAAGAATAATGTTTTGATCTTATGATTGAAAGGACACTAAGGTGAAGAAAAAAAGCATTAAGAGAAGTAGAGAGGGTTATAAATTATCCAATCAGGGAAGATCAGGTACTCTAGAATGAAAGGAATGTTGATATTCCTCAAATTTTAGATGATAGAGATAGACCCATCAGAGAACATGTAGTGCCTACTTTGGGTGGTCTAAGTCTAGGAATTGTTAGGCCACATATTCAAGCTCAGCATTTTGATTTAAAACCAGTAATGTTTCAGATGTTGTAGACAGTAAGACAGTTTAGTGGTTTGCTAACTGAAGATCCCAGATTTCACTTGAGATATTTTCTTGAAGCCAGTGACTCATTCAGGCAGCAGGGTGTTCTTCAAGACACCTTGAGATCAATTTTTTTCCCTTATTCATTGCAAGATCGTGCCAGATCATGGGGTGGAATCTTGGAATGAACTGAGTGAGAGATTTCTAATTTGGTACAATCCTTCCAACATGAATGCCAAGCTGAGGAATGCCATTACATTATTCAGGAAATCTGAAGATGAGACATTATATGAAGCATGGGAGCATTTCAAGGAATTGATTAGAAAATTCCTGATGCATGGTTTTCAGCATTGGACACAAATGGAAATGTTCTAAAATGGATTAAATGCTTATACGTGAATGGTGGTGGATGCATCTGCTAATGGGACGTTGCTTTAGAAATCCTACAATGAAGCATATGAAATTTTAGAAAGAATAGCAAATAATGATTATCAGTACCCCACTACCAAAGTTGGTACTGGTAGAAGAGTTGCTAGAGCAAGAACTTGATGTAATTACATCGTTAATAGCTCACGTATCATCCTTAACAATTCTGATTAAAACTCTGAAAAGACCCTCTGTAGTGTAGGAGATGAAGGTTGGAGAACTAAAATGCATATACTGTGGAGAAGATCATGTTTTTGATGAATGCCCATCCAATCCAGCCTCTGCATATTACATGGTAAATTTTAATCGTAGCAACAACAATCCCTACTCCAACACGTACAATCCAGGGTGGAAGCAACATCCAAATTTCAAATAGAGAAATCAGGGAATGAGGAATGCCAACAATGTTAATAGACAGAATGTGGCCGGGGTACCACCTGGACACAGTCAACCAATGTCATAGAAAAATATGCAATAAAGTTCATCATCTTCAACATCAGCTATGGAAGCTTTATTAAAAGAGTATATGGCTAAGAATGATGCAATTATTCATAGTCAGATAGCTTTTTTAAGACCTCTGGAGAATCAAGTGGGATAAATTGCCACTGCATTAAGCTCCAGATAGCGAGGAGTATTGCCTAGTGACAAAGAAAGTTCTAGATCTCAAAACAAAGAACAATGTAAAGCAATAACACAACGGATTTGCACTCAGGTGCTAGGAGTTGTGAATGATGCCTTGTTTGAGGATGAAAGTTCTGAAGTTCCCAGAATTGAAACAAACTACAAAAGATGAGAGTAGAAAAAAACATATAGAAGCATATTAATCTTACTGAGCCAATACAAATGCCATGGCAAAGTAACCTCAACAAATGGAAGGAAGGCCACCGCCACCTTTTTCCTAGTGTTTCCAAAATTCGAAACAAGGTGCTCAATTCAAGAAATTTCTGGAGGTCTTATAGCAATTACACATCAACATACCATTGGTGGAAGCATTAGAGCAAATGTTTAACTATGTGAAATTCATTAAAGATATCCTATCCCAGAAGAGAAGGTTAGGGGAGTTCAAAACTGTTGCACTTATTGAAGGGTGCACAACAATGGTGAAGAAGAAATTGCCATCAAAATTAAAAGTTCCAGGGTGTTTCACTATACCCTGTTCGATTGGAAACCATTATGTAGGTGAATCATTATGCGATTTAGGTGCAAAAATCAATCTAATGCATATTTCTATTTTTAGGAAACTTGGGATAGGAAAGGGAAGACCTACTATATTCACACTACAACTAGTTGATAGATCATATGTCCGTCTAGAAGGTAAAATTGAAGATGTACTAGTAAGAGTTGAGAAGTTCATCTTTCCAGCAGATTTTATTATTCTGGAATGGGAAGCAGATAAAGAGGTACCTATAATACTTGGATGACCTTTCCTAGCAAATGGTCAAACATTGATTGATGTACAGAAAGGTGATTTAACCATGACAATTAATGATCAATAGTTTACTTTTAATGTGTTTGATGCTCTAAAGTGTGCAGGCCCAGATGAAAGATGCCATGTTATAGAATTTGTTGACATTGTAATTTAGGAAGAATTTGCAGGAAATATGCACGACAATTCTGTTGTAGGCTCTGTCGAATTAAATGAAACAAGTTTGACTGAAGAATCTAAAGAATTGATGAAAACTCGACAATTTGAAAATGGAAGCAGCAGGAGCTTTGAATCATTATATTTATCAAGTATGCTTAATTGGGAGAAAACAACACACTGCCTGTATTTATTTCTATCGAGCTTACAACTTATCAGGAGATACAGTTACTGCAAGTCGTAAAAAAAATCCAAAAAAGCTTTAGGATGGACAATTGCGGATATCAAATGAATAAGCCCAGCAATCTGCATGCACAAAATAATACTTGAAGATTACCATGGCAAATCTATTGAACATCAAAGGAGACTGAATCCTTCCATGAAGGAAGTAGTTAAGAAGGAGATTATCCAGTAGTTGGATGCCTGGATTATATACCCAATTTCGGATAGCTCTTACACGAGCCCTGTTCAGTGTGTACCCAAGAAAGGAGGAGTCACAGTATTCAGCAATGATAACAATAAACTCATTCCCACATGTACTGTCACAGGTTGGAGAGTTTGTATGGATTATCGAAAGCTCAACAAAGTAGCGAAGAAGGGTCATTTCCTTTTACCTTCTATAGTATAGTTGATGGACAGACTAGTAAGGAAAGCCTTCTACTATTTTTTAAATGGCTACTCAGGGTACAACCAAATTGCCATATCTCGTATTGATCAAGAAAAAACCACACTTACCTATCCTTATGGAACATTTGCTTTCAGAAGAATGCCTTTTGGGTTATGTAATGTCCTGACAACATTCCAGCTTTGCATTATGGCAATGTTTTTTGACATGGTGGAGAAATTCCTTGAAGTATTCATGGATGATTTTTCGGTGTTCGGCAATAATTTTAAAGATTCCTCAAAAAATTTGGAGTCAATACTTTGTCGATGACAAGAAACAAATCTTGTGGTGAATTGGGAAAAATGTCACTTCATGGTTTCCGAAGGCATTGTTTTGGGCCATAAAATTTCACTGCAAGGAATTGTAGTCGACAAATCAAAAATAAAAGTCATTGACAAGATGCCACCACCCAATTCAGTGAAAGGAATTAGAAGCTTCGTCAGGCATGCTACATTTTACCGTCGCTTCATCAAGGATTTTTCTAAGATATCAAAACCTCTATGTCAATTGTTGGAGCAAAATAGACCATTTCATTTTAATGAGTTATGCTCAAAGGCATTCAAAGAGTTAAAGGAAAGAACAACTATAGTACCCATAGTCACTGCATCAGACTGGACTCTACCATTTGAACTAATGTATGATGCAAGTGAATTTGTTGTTGGAGTAGTGCTAGGGAGAAGAAAAACCAAGATGTTTCATGCAATATATTATGCTAGTCACACACTGACAGGTTCACGATTCAACTAAACCACCACGGAGAAAGAATTGTTAACAATGGTGATTGCCTTTGAAAAATTTAGAGCCTATTTAGTAGGTATCAAGGTCACAGTTTATATAGATCATTCTGCCATCAAATACTTAGTGGCAAAAAAAGAGGCAAAACCTATACTTATTAGATGGATATTGTTGTTGTAGGAATTTGATTTGGAATTTAAAGATAAGAAAGGCACTGAAAATTAAGTGGCTAATCACTTGTCACAACTGGAAGCGGGGAATTAGTATGGTGAGGGTCAAATGATTACAGAAGAATTCCCTGATGAGCAGATATTGTTGGCTATGACATTGCCATGGGATGCTGATATTATTAACTTTGTAGTCAGTGGGTTGTTGCCACCTAGCTCCATTATCACAGACAAAGGAAATTCCTTCATGATGTCAAGCAATATTATTGGGACAAGTCATTTCTATTCAAGTAGTGTGCAGATCAAGTAATTCGAAGATGTATTACAAATGATAAATTTCAAATTATATTGCATCACTGTCATTCTGCATCTTATGGTGGACATTTTGGAAGCATGAAAAGTGCTGTAAACGTTATCCAATCTGGTTTTTATTGGCACACCATGTTTAAAGATGCTAATGAGTTCTGTAAAAACTATGATCGCTGTCAAAACACTGGTAACTTATCAAGAAGACCTGAGATGCCACTGTAATACATTTTAGCGGTAGATTTACTTGATGTTTGGGGAATTGATTTCATGGGTCAATTTCTACCATCTAAGGGAAAAATCTATAAAAACCTATATTCTTGTCGCTATGGATTATGTCTCCAAATGGGTTGAAGCTGTGGCCTTACCAACAAATGATGTCAACACTCTGAATTGATATTGAGTTAAACATAAAATTTTCATGGCATATCATCCACAAACAAATGGACAAGTTGAAATTTCCAACAGAGAAATCAATCAGATTCTGGACAAAAATTTCAATCCCAATCGCAAGGATTGGTCAATATGGTTAGATGAAGCCTTGTGGGCTTATCGCACAACTTTCAAGACACCATTGGGAATGTCACCTTTCAAGCTTGTCTATGGTACACCATGACATTTGCTAGTTGAGTTAGAGCACAAAGCATTTTGGAGAAACAAAAATTAAACATGGACTAGGGTGCTGCTGCTACTCATCGCCTACTGGAGCGCAATGAGATAGGTGAATTTTAAGCTCAAGCCTATGAGTATGCAAGATTGTACAAAGAAAAGACAAAGTGCTGGCATGACAAGAATATTTTGCCACGGTAATTTGTACCTAGACAACAAGTCTTTCTTTTTAATTCCAGAGTTAAACTATTTTCCTGGCAACTTAATGTCGAGATGGTCTGGACCATTCGAAGTTCAACGTATATATCCTCACAGAGCTATCGACGTTAAAGATGGAAAAATAGGATCCACTTTTAAAGTCAATGGTCAACACCTGAAACACTATTTTGGAGCTCCTATAATGTGTGACAAAAATTTCCTTTTTGTTATTCACTTAACTTTATTTTACTTTATTTTTATTTTTATTCACTAAACTCATTTAATTTTTCCTTTTTGTTACAAGTTTTACCCTTGGGCCAGAATAAGTACAGATTAAGAGAAAAAGATTTAAGAAGGCTGTTAGTAAAACCGTTCAATCTGACATTAATGACCAGGACAGGCTGCAATGTTACAAGAAAGCTATAAAGAAATCCACCCAACCCAATTGAAGTAATTTCTTTCCTCTATAAGCTTTAATTTTATTTATTATATATTTCATGATAATTCATTTTTGTTTTTATCTGTTTTATGTATTAATATAGTTGTTATTCATTTTGTTTTGTCATATTCATGCGTTGAGGATAATGCATCCCTTAGGTCTGGGAGTGTGTTGTGCATATAAACTGCATTATTAATTGTTCATACAGTTTTTTTTTATGTTTTTGCCATAACGTTCAATTGCCATTTAACTACCGGATTATGTGAGTATATGGTTATCAATGAGGATAATAATTCTTCTTTGTAAACTTAGAAAATAGGGTGACAGTTGTTTAGGCATGTTTAGCACAGGGCAGTTGTTGAAAATGACTTTCTAAAAGTAGAATAATTGAAATATAAATGCAATTAGGTTATAGTAGCATTCTTTGAATAAATTTAGGACTTATTGACTTAATTTCAGTATAGTAATAGGGTATAATTTTTTCATGGTATAATAATATGAATACTCTAATGTTTCAACCTGTTGAGTAGTTCAGTAATATTTTGTTTTCTCCATTATATTATTGACTAGAAAAATGAGTTCAAATATGAGTATTTGTCTAAAAAATAAATAAATGTACATATTCTAGGGACACTCCACTAAATCTTGAGGCTAAATTGCAAAGAAGATAGTTGTTTGCTCCATCCATCTTTTTTGTTAGAAGCTTTGTTTCATGAGTGATTCATATTCAAATTCTAACATGATATAATATGTGGCAGTCGAGTGTGTGCTCCATTGAGGTTGTCAAGTATATAATCAAATGACAATATGAACTCCTTAGGAAATTGTGTTGAAAATTGAATAATATGCTAAAAAAAAGAGTTTAGAAAAGAGATAACCTAAATATATTTTGAAAAATCTACTATAGTTTTAATTGCTAAAACATTTAGAGAATTTTACCTTTAGGAACCATTTTCTACACTGCATTTGCTAAATAGGATTACAATAATTATAAGCATTTTTTTCTGTGTTTCAGTATAAGGTTGGTGAGAATAGAGATACATAGTATGCTTATAACGATTTGGTAGTAAAATTTGTGACTGATTGTTTTGGCAATTCCATGTGTTCATGTATATTCAAACATCATTTGCTTGAGGACAAGCAATAATTCAGGTTTAGGGGTGTGATAGCTCTTGAAAAGGTTACATTTAAGGCCTCTAACTAGAATTAATTGGTTGTAATTAAGTGAATACATTTTCATTTTTAGGATATTTTTAGAACATTGTATAAAAAACCTTAGATTGTGACATTGGTCATCGTTTGTTACTTCTATCACTTGGGGAAGAAAGTTGCGGTTTTGTGTTAACACAGGTGTAAGCAGAGCAACAATAAAGTGGGAAAATAAGGGAACTAAAATATTGCTGTTGGAATTACTAGAATTGATTGCCAATAGAATTGCTAGGGAAATTTTGGGAAGATCACTTAGAACTTTATCCACATCATTCTTAGCCAGGTATTCTGTACCAGAAAATTGAACCTAAAAAGAGGAATGAAAAAAGTGTGTTGAGGTGGGAGAGATCTACCCAATAAAAGAAGGAGAGAGAAGAAGAAAAAGAAGAGGAGAATTTGTGTGAGAAAGAGACTTGTGATAACAATCCTCTCTCTACACAGAGAAAATCTCCATTCGAGAATTTTAGAGAAAGAAAGCATAGCAATTACTGGGAGTAGAATACAAACGTAAAGAAGGGGAAGAGACATCTATTCTTGATTCACTTACAATCAAAAGATAAAAGAGAAGTTGGAGTGTCATGAGAAATCCAGCAGTTCTGCCTTTAGTTTTCCTGATTTTTATGATTCAAAAATTATTTAAATGTTGATGAATGTTTTTAACTTGGTGTTAACTTTTCCACCCATGAACTAAATCTTTCCTGGGTTGGAGTTATTTGGGTGAATTTTCTATCATCTTTAATGTTCATGACTTGAGATTGTCTATGCCACTGTTTTATTCAATTTTTTCTTATTCTAAATACATGCATGCAAGCTCTAGATATAGTTGATTGTGTGTTGTGTTCTTTGATTTATTTTTAATTCCAAAAAGGTTAAATATACTAGATCTAGAATCGTTTGAGGCAAGCAAATATTTGACGAAATATTCGTAGCACTCTAGACATAGATGTTGTGAGTTGTACAAAGAAGAACATTGCAGTTATTAATCAAGAGTTCTGTAAACGTACAGTAACTAGATTTTGAGCTTAAAATCTAGCTATCGAAAGAGGCAGGTTATTGGGCTCTTATTTTCTAAGATTTCCTCACCAGCACGGGGTACAATTCCTCGTTGCTGGCACAATAACATCATCAGTGATGGGAAAACTAAGATCCCAGTTTACCTTGCAGCGTAGTCAGCTATTTCTTGGTGAAGTATTGTACCCACTTTAATTTTTCGACCCTTGACAATAGAATGTATCAGACACATTCTGTCTAGGGTGACTATGGTGCTGTAAGTAGAGGGCTTTAGTCTACAGTTGACAAAGAAAAACCAAATTTCCAAACTGCTCCCTCGACACACAAGTCTCTCATCAACAGGTCTCATTTTTCATCTGTGATGTCATCCATGAACTCGGAGTGTTCGTTGACATCAACCTTTGTGTTGTATAGCTCGTTGATATTTGTAGCGTCCCATGGTATTAAACCTTCTCGAATGAAAGTAAACTCTAACTCATGATCATAAAGATTGGTATAGAAATCACATACTAGTGAAGGCGTAGCTTCCAATATGGCTGTAAAAAGCTTCCCACTTTAACTTCGAGATGGTTTTGAAGACTTGTTTACCCAAATCTTGTTGCGGCAAAAGAGAAATTCCCTGCTCGAGATCTCAAGTGACCAATTCCCCATTTTTTGAAAGTAGATAGTGGCATTAGGTTAATGCTAGCTCCCAAGTCGCATAAAGCCTTACCCAAATAATGATTTCCAATTGAACATGGGATTGTAAAGCTCCCAATATCTTTTAATTTAGAGGGTAACTTGTTCGTCAAAACAGTACTACAGCCTTCTTTGAGTGCAATAGTTTCAATATCAGTGAGCTTTTACTTCTTGGACAATAGGTCTTTCATAAATTTCCCATAACTTGGAATTTGTACCAGAGCATCTACTAAAAGAATCTTGATCTGCAATTGCTTCAGTGTGTCCAGGAACTACTGATACTGCTTTTCATACTTATTCTTCCAGAATCTTTGTGGGAAGGGTAAAGGTAGGGATATATTTGCTTGCACTGACACCTTTGATTGCGTCGAATATTTCGAAAGTTGCATAGTAGGCATATGAGTTACAATTTGTGGAACTTCTTTGCCTGATGCATTGATAAATTCTTCAGGTTCAACCTTCTCACTAGTGATCACTCCATCCGTATCTTGAGGTGCTATAGTAGAGTCGATAAACGGTTCACTGGTTTGTTTACCATTCCTAAGAGTGATAGCCTTAGAATGTTCTTTCCCCCTCGGACCAGGATTTTTTGTGTCACTAAGTAATGAACCTGGTGGTCGAGTATTCAGATTTGAAGCATGTTGTATTAACGGTGCCTCCAATGCTCGAATGGAAGATGAATTCGCTTGGACGATAGCTTCTGTGCGAGTAATATGCTCCTGTATTCATGCCTCAAGAGTTGCTAACAGGTCAGAAGTAGAAGCTTGAGTGTACAGTTGTTGTCGATGTCCTTGAATATGTTAATTTGGTATTGAAGAGTGTTATGGCTGCATCAAATTTTTGTGTGGATGTGTCTGGTCTTGTTTTGGATGCATCTGAGTGTGCTGATTGTAGTTCTGCTGTTGTTGATTGTAATTTCCTTTTCTTGGATTATAATTGCCCTAAGTAGATGTATTCTCATATCTGAATGTTGCAATATTTTGTCTAGCATTCTGAGTTCCCTAAAAGGATTGGTTGTCACTGCAAATCTCACAAGAAAAAGTAGGAACATTCTTTGCATGTTGTGGACAATCTTCATAACTATGGTTGTCACTGCAAATCTCACAAGAAAAAGTAGGAACATCAACTTGCTGAGTCACTTGTATAGGTGCAACGCCACTCATCCCTTGCATATTTTTAATCATGTTTGTAGGAGAAGAAACTTGAGCACTTAGTGCGATTATTGCATCCAATTCAATAACTCCTGGAGTAGTTTTTTCTTGTGTAGCTCTAGAGACAGGGTATTGATAATCATTCTAAGCAATTCTATCAAGAATTCTAGTAGCATTATTATAAGTACAATCCAACAGAGGTCCATTGGCTGATGCGTTAACAAGATTTCTTGTATGTGAATTTAGCCCATTATAAAAAATCTCGATTTACGTTTTTGGTTGAATGCTGTACATGGATCGTCGAAGTAAGGATTTATAACGCTCCCATGTGGTGTGAAGATTTTTATCTTTCAGTTGATGATAAGCAATAATATCATTTCAAAGACGAGCATTCATTTTCGGTGGGCTAAATCGCAAAACAAATTCTGTTGCTAGTGCATCCCAAGAAGTAATTGATCTGGAAGGTAGTCCAAGAAACCAAGTACGTGCTCTTCCCTATAAGGAATAAGGAAATAATGGCATCTTCAAGGCATCATCAGGAACGCCTTGTTGACTAAAGGAAGCACAGATCAATAAAAGGATTTAAGATGTTCTCTTGCATCTTCATGTGGCAGTCCAACATATTTTTCATTAGAATTCAGCAATTGAAACATTACTAGCTTGAGTTTGAAATTCCCAGCTTGGATAGCTAGCCTAACAACTCCTGGTTGCAAATTATCCAAGACAGGTACTACAAAATCTCGTATTGTCCTATTTTGTATGCGAGCATATTGCGGCAACAATGGGTTATTAACATTTAGCTACTACATTAGGGGTGTGGCTGCATTGTTACCTGGTAGGGTCGTATTTCTTTGCTCTCGAAGTCTATTCCAAACAGTCCTTTCAATTTATAGATCAAAAGAGACAAGAAAGTTTGAATTTCTTCGGGTCATAAAACACTTAAAATGAAGTTAAAGAAATAGCAACGAAGAAAAGAATCAGTTAGTGAATACTAAATATTATATAAGGAAAATAAAGTGTAAAAACACACAAAAACAAAAATAAACATCAAACAAACGCCATCCTTGGTAACGGTGCCAAAAACTTAATCGGTTGTTGAACGTCACAGCAACAATGTGCAAGTGTACACTGTCGATGCAAGTATAGTAGATTGATGTGAGTCTGTCGAATATCAATCCCACAGGGATGGGTGTCTTTTGTCTATTAATATCGGTGCAATAAATTGATAATAACGAGATGAATTGTAAGGATAGTTGCCGATGCAATAACTTGAGAGCAATAAAATAAAATATGATAATGCTAAACTGGGATCCCCAACATGAATCTTCAGTAGAATACTAAGTGCTCACAAGGTACAAAAGTATAGGTGATTGTCGATGCAATAAAATTCAATGTATACCTTACTCAGCATTACTCCTCTATTTAATCTCAGACTTCACCATGCATATTAACCTCACCTTCTAGTCATGGCATTATGGCACTATTAAGAACAAGTGGACTAAATTCCTCTAATCCTCACTTAACTTCCGTTGTAATGCTTGTTGGCTCAAATTGTCACTGCACTTTCCAGTGTCAGTGACTGCAATAACACTTCTGTGTTAAAAATTTCAAACCCCAAGATTAAACAATAAAAACAAGCTTAAATAAGATAACAATTCACTAAGAATTCATCAGTACTTCCATACAATCATATATTAGACAGTAATCACCAGCATTTAGAAAGAAATAAGAAAGAATCGAATGGAGAATACTATCCCTAGACAACTCGACTAAATCTCTCTATTCCCTCTTGTCACACACTTAGGTCTCCTAGTCAGGACCTAGTCTGCATCTGGTATTCACGTTGGCTCACCTGTGAGAGGTTTAAGCTTCCATGGCCGCAAGCTCCGAGGTCTGATGATGAAGATGAAGATGGAGAAAAAAAACTAAAGAAGACCCCTTTTTCTTTTCATGTCCATCTTTTATGTCATCCCCACAATACATGTGTCATTTCCCTAAAATTATTCTGTCCTTGTTCGTATAGGTTGGTGTATAGGTTGGTTATACTAGACTGGACAGCTCACACAATTTTGGTTCTTATCCAAACAGCTGCCAGGTGCGGTGACAATTCTTAATGCAATCTGGAATTTACCCATGCAACAACATTGCAGACACCTGTCAGGTGCGGTGACCATTCTAGACACAATCTAAAATTAACTCATGCAGCGACATTAATGCAATAAGATAACAAAATTAAGGACAAAATAGGCTAGGATTCATTGAGTTATAAAATGCATTTTACTAAACTGAAAATGCTAAAATGTATGCTAAGAATAACTAAATGGGAACAATTTAACCAATAAGTAGGGGGAAACCTATGTTCGTTCTCGTGCTATCATATCCTTAGGGGATATTTAGCAAAATTCCACAAAATTGTCCATAGGTATCGATACTGATATCCAGGTATCAATAACTTCCTAAAGTGGTATCGCCACCACTTGAAAAAACCATACCAATTGAGCATTCTATTTATCAATTTAAAAACCCATCTATCGAAAAATATCGGTACCACAGGATGAAGTATCGATATTTATCCCCGAATATCAATACTCGAGCAAAGGTATCGATACCAAATCTCTATTCTGTTTCCCGTACGTTTTATCACAGAGGTATTGATTTTTAAAGCCCAATATCGATACCGCTGCTACTGGAGCTAAAAATACAGCATAGTAAGGCACATAATTCATCTTAAATAATTCCTAAACATCATGCATCATGTACTAAGTTAAAAAAAATTTCATACAGCTCAATCAATAATACAAAATAAGAAAAATGATTCCTACCAAATATCATCCTGCTAACATCAGTATTCAATATTCCTAACATAAAAATAACACAAAATTCTTATAGGTAAATCAAAATGGTAAAACTCAATATCTCAAAATAGTTCTACCCCATTGCCAAATTTCCCGAAATGAATAATAAAATAATGAATCACCTACGAAGAATAACCAGACTTCCTTAGATCACTCCCTTGAAATCCACATCGCCCACTCCAATGACACTAATCTGCAAATGTTGAAATGAGGGGATAAGCTTTTAGAAGCACAGTGAATGCAAGAATTTCCACAACATAAACACATCATCATGCAACACAACCAAAAATTTATTCACAAGTAGTACATTCTTAAGTCTAGCATCATACAATACTAAACCATACAGAGTCTAAAGGTCATTCTCATAGCATATATAGATAGTCATTCAAGCATAGGACATATTCCACACAATTATATAACATAAGATATAAAATCACTTGGATTATGGAACATGTAGTGAGCTCTATCATCACACATCGGATACACGGATCTCCTTATACAACATAGACTCGTAGAGTCAAACATGTCCCAAAAGTATAGTGTATAGCTAACACTCTCCTTATTACCCCTCACATGTCCCGTTGAATGGAGCTTGGCTCACATTTCCTTATCCCTCCAACATGTCTCAGAGCCTCAATGCTCAACACCTCTATACATATAAGTGAGTACTCACAATCCTGTGCCATGCCAACTATATCTAATGGTTCCAAGATCACAAGGCCAAAATATCCGGAAGGCATCACATATTACTTATCGATTAACCATGCACTACCATTGTGTATTAACATCACTTGCAAAACACTAGCATAGTCATATAACATATATATTACACATTTATCACATGTATATAATTGTACTTTACACAATGAGAACCATATCCACATATCACATATCATGCATATTATACCGCCAGAAGGCAAGTATAGTTCAAGAAAACTTACACTCAGAACATAGAGTAAGGGTTTAGGCTACATTTAAATTCCCGATAACGCATGACTTGTGTTTACAAGTAGCAATTCTATACACTCACCACTTTATGCTTTTGTCAAAAATCGAAAGCTCAACTAACGTTTCTCTAGCTCGTAGCAAATTCTAACAAATCCAAAGCTTTACACATATACATCACACAATAACCACAGTCAAATATCAACCCATAATCTACTCAAACAAACTAAGACACAAGCTTTAAGCTAAGTTCTCATGTGACTTAAACTATTAACATAATCAACTTTATATACTAATATCTCGACCTATACTCAACCTTTTTGCTTAAAATAAATTTCGTTCATCTACTTAATCATCTACACCTAATTCGCAACTTTCAAAATAGCCAAATCTACTCAATTCATGGTATCTACATTTTTTGACATCTTTTAGGCAATTTTCATAATATTCATTAAAATAGGAGAAATCATTAATGAAACTTCTAAATAAGTTTAAAAACCTTTCAATCATGCTAAAATGAGTAGAAAAACATGTTATAACAAATTTTTTATGCAAAACCTCGAAATCCACCATTAATGGCTCGATTTTTGGCTTTTATTTCAAACATACGATTTGAGGGCTAACAAGTCAGGTTTAGAGTCTAAATAACATTAGCAACTTATGAATTCATGAATGATTTCCTTTGGTAGAAGAATGAACAAGCTTTGACAAAAATTTGGAAACCCCATGTATGAAGAATATGATAAAATATATGGAGTTTTTCGGTATTTTTCTTGAAGGTTTATGGTACTAAGCGACTTAGGAATGATAGAAAATCAATACATTGTGATTTGGAATAAAAAAATTGATTGAGAAAGCAAGGGAATATAAAGGGGTAGCAACTACAACTTTGAAACAACAACTATCATGAATTTTTTGCTGAAAGTTAGGGTTTTTAGGTTCAATTTTAAAAACTCGTCTAATTGCCACATGAAAGCTCACAGTTTTGACTATGTTACAAATCAATCCTTTTTCAAAATTAAGGGTTTCTAGAACACTTTTTCAAAAATTGATTTCACAGTTAAGATGCCATAGTCGAACACACTATCGAGTACCAACCTTACAAAATTTGGAGCTCATACAGACCAAAATTCCTAAAATACCCCTAAAACTCCTAGGCCTTATTTTGGGGTGTTACAAAATCCACCTCTAATGGTTGTTTTTCTTGAATTTGCTACAACAAAGTTGGCCACACTTGAAGTTTAGCACACAAACCACAATCACGAGCTAAACTCAAGCACGCAAGCATAGCTCTTAACTCCGTCATCGACTTCCTACTCAAAGCATCAGCAACAACATTCGCCTTGCAGGGGTGATACTCAATCACACAACCATAGTCCTTTAAAAGCTCAATCCAACGCCTTTGACTTAAATTTAAATCTTTTTGGGAGTGGAGGTACTTAAGGCTCTTATTATCAGTGTAAATCACACACTTTTGTCAATAAAGATAATGGCGCCATATCTTCAGCACAAACACCATAGCACTAACTCAAAATCATGAGCAGGATAGTTTTATTCATGTGTTTTCAACTGCCTTGAAGCATAAGCCACAACTTTACCCTCTTGCACCAACACACAACTGAGCCTTGTATATGAAGCGTCACTGTAAACCACAAAATATTTTTCATGTTGCAGTTGAATCAACACAGGTGCCTTCATCAACACTGCCTTAAGCTAATTGAAACTCTTCTGCCTTTCACCAGTCTATTCGAACACCACACTCTTCTAAAGTATTTTTGTTAAGGGTGTAGCAATGAGAGAAAACCCTTCAACTAATCTACGATAGTAACCAGCTAAACCTAAGAAACTTCGAACTTCCTTAACACTCCTAGGTGGCTTCCATTCTAAAATTGCCTCAATCTTCTTTGGATCTGCACGAATCCCTTCTGTCGAAGCCACATGACCTAAGAATGTCACTTCCTTAAAGCTAAAATTCACATTTACTCAACTTCACAAACAACTTTTTATCCTGAATAATTTGTAGAACAACAATTAAGTGCTCATCATGATGCTCTTCATAACGAGAATACACTAAGATGTCATCTATGAAGACAACCAAAAACTAATCCAAGTATGAATAAAATGATCGGTTTATCAAATCCATGAATCAGCAGGGGCATTAGTTAATCCAAATGGCATCACCAAAAACTCATAATGCTCATACCGAGTCCGAAAAATAGTTTTCAACACATCCAACTCCTTTACCTTCAATTGGTATTACCCAGACCTTAAATCAATATTTGAGAACATCATTGCACCTCGAAACTGATCAAAGAAGTCATTAATTCGAGGAAAGGGATACTTATTCTTAATAGTTAACTTCTTCAACTACCTTTAATTAATGCACATCCTCAAGGTACCATCCTTCTTCTTCAAAAATGAAACTGGTGCACCTCATGGAGATACACTTGGCAAAATGAACCCTCTATTAAGAAACTCTTGCAACTGAATCTTCAATTCCTTGAGCTCCTTTGGGCGCATACGATAGGGTGCAATAGACACCGGTGCAATACCAGGATAAAGCTCAATACCAAACTCAACTTCGCGATCCAGTGGCAAACTAGGCAACTCTTTAGGAAATACATCAGAAAACTCCCTAACAGTACGAATATCATGATCTCTCAACTCCTTACTAATTGAACTTATCACGTAGGCTAAGTAAGCATCACAACCTATTCCTATCATCTTTTCAGCCTTCATTGTCAAAACCATATTAGACATAAAACCCGATCTTTCACCCACAACAACTATTTCCAAACCATCACTATTCCTTAAAGTAATTCATTTCGTATCAAATTATACCTTAGCCTTATTCTCAATCAACCAATATATTCCCAAAGTACCAAACTCTATCATTACTTCTACCATGACCTTGTCCTCTAGTAGGTGTAAAAACAAGTATCGAACTCTGAGTCTGCGAAAACTCTACTCTATTTGGGTAACCCCTCAGAAAATGTTCCTTTGAACCACACTTATAGCAGCCACCAGTCAACTTACGACACTCTCCAAGATGTGTAAAATCAAAATGAGAACAAAACTGTCATCTAGAACCACCAACCGAACCACCTGTGCTATTCACCACATTGCTCTACTACCTAGACTGACTTAGTCGAGTCCCACGTTTTGCACCTCTACCAGAACTATAATTATCACACCCTCTCTTTGGTGGACATCCTAAAGCACCATCAAAAACCCTCTTACTAGTATCAACCACCATAGAACGAGTTGGCTCAGCCAAAATCTCCTCCACAGCCTTGGCTTTTCCAACAAGCACATTAGACACTGTATTTTAGGCCATTAAATAAACCTAACGATAAGCCATAAAAGTAACATGTTTTTAATCCTATTCTTGATGTGTTTTTGGATTATTTATAATGTAAATTAGTGAATTTGATGCTCCTAATCCTTTAAATCCATGTTTCTATACTTAGGTGAGCATAGGGAAGTGACAAGAGCGAAAAATCAGCCAAAATCAGACAAAAAGAGTTGTTTTCAGGATCCACATGGCCTAGGCATTTCCACACGGGCAAGGCACACGCCCGTGTGAGCCACACGAGCTAGCAACACGCCTATGTGCCAGTCTGTGTCGATCTCGCGCCCTGCTTCTCTTTTATGCAAAAAAACTTAATTTTTGGGGTTTCTGAGCATTCTAAAGTTTATAAATATATATTAGAAGAGGACCTAAGGGGATAGACAGAGAAGACTGAAGAAAAGACTCGAAGAACGCCATCAAAATCATCTTAGAAGTGAATCTCCTTCAAGATTAAAGACCTCCATTTAATTTCTTTAGAAGTTTATTTGGGTTCTTTATGTCTTGTTGTTATCTTAACTTTGAGATGTTTCTATTTAGGATGATGAACTAAATTCCCTAAATACCTAGGGAAGATAAAACCTATGATGAATCTTATTATTTGATTTTTGATTTACATGATAAATACTTGATTCTTGTTCTCAATTATGTATGATTATTTCATGGTTTAGTAATCTAAGGATATTAATTCATGTTTAATGTGCTTTTTTGAGTGGAGCAAAAGTCCCTATTTAAGAGTAAATCTAGCATAATTGAGTGGAGTTGCATGCAATCATAAAAATAGGATGACATAAATCTATCGGATTAGAGTCAAATCTAATATGGGAATCCATAGATCGAGCTAATGCGACAATAGTGGTTTTAATGAGAAAAAGATTTTAATTAATAAACCTAGAGTCAGTTGTTCTTACTCTTGAAAGAGATATTAACATAATTTAGGGATTTCTACGAATCAAGACACAAGTGAATAAATCATTTAATTCAGATTTAAAATAATAGGTGAAGTCTAGGTGGATTCTTTCGTGGGTATTGTCTCTCTCATTGGTATCTTCAATTATTTTCCTATTTTATTCTTTATTGCTTTCTTAGTTAAATTAGTTTAGTAATTTTAGAATAAAAAAATCACTCTGAATTGTTGGCTAAATAATAGAAAAACAGTAATTACTAGTACTTTTAATCCTCGTGGATACGATATTCCCTATTGTTCGATAGGTGCGCTTGCTGGAACGACGGAAATGTGCAAGTGTACACAATCACAACAAGTAATAAAGCAACAAGTAAATGTCGAGTTATCGTACCCACTGGGACTGTGAAAAGAATTATTTATGAATGCTATTTAAAACACTTTGGTGAAGAAAAATATTTTGTTTGAAGAGGGTGATTAAAAGCTAAGATTTTAAACTAAATGATCTAAATAAATAAATCTCAAATGCACGACTTCAAAATACGATTTCGATCAAGATGACATAATTGTGTTAGATTAATTAAATTTCTTAACTTAGAATTATTAAACTCATGTTTATATTGTTATGAATAAGTTCACGGAAACTTGGTAATTTGCTAACTTATGAACATTCTCACCTACCAAAATCCATTTATCTCTTCACTATACCCCTATGTCAATTCAACTGATTAAACAAATCATAATAGGAAAATATGTTATTGCACATACATATTAAATTGAAATAATCCCTTGTAGATATCCCTATGTCAATTTAAACAATTAACTCTATTTAATAAGCACATAAAAGACTATGTGAGGTAACAAAGTATCCTTACCTTGAAACAGTTTAATCACTATAATCTTGCAAGTTATGCAAGGCAAATGTATTGTCAGATACCGTTGCTAATCTAATCATCAACTACCTTAGATGATTAAACATGCACTGATTAAGTACTGTGCCCATTAATTACAATTTCAATCCATTTAAATAATTAATTCATTAGTTAACTAACAATTGTAATGCAAGAATAACGTAGTCATGATTTTACTTAATCAAGCATCTTACCGAGGCCTATAACAACATAAACACAATTTCAATAACTTTAACAAACGAAATGTAATCAACCTAACACGAATTAAATTCAACCTAAATTGATTAAATTAATCATTCCAACAACATAAATATTTATAGATATGTTCAGCATAACAAAAACAGAAATTAAAGAGATAGGGAACAAGAATCAAATCCGGTGTTTTTCCGTGGCTTGACTAGTTGCTCCATTCTTCCTTCTCTGTTGTCCTCGTCAACCAAGGCTGCAGTGAATACTTAAGTGCTACTCCAAATAGCTGATGAACGCCCTTTTGCCAACAGGAGAAATCGGCAAGAGAGCAAGGGAATTTTGGAATGGAAAAGAAGAGAGAAACTGGAGAGAAGAGAGAAAAGATGTAAATTCTTGCGGTGTGTTTCCCAAATGACCAGCCTAAGGGGGTTCTTATAGCTGAGGAGGGCTGCTAAAAATAGCTGAAATTATCAGCTAAAGAGTCGTCCCTTGGCCAGCCACACATGTGGCAAGGTTGATAGTTTCAACTTTGCTAATTTAGGCTTGTGGTAAATCAATAAAGCCAACAATTGTGGAGGGGTTTGAATGCAACTTGAGCAAGTATTCAAGGGCCTCTTTGTAAGCTTAAAAAATTAGCTAATAAGCTGATTTGGGTAAACTCTTGGGACGGTTTTTGGGCTGTCCATTTCTTGGTCGGTTCGGTTTAGTAGATCTAGTTCAACTGGACCTCTTTTTCATAATTAATTAATAATAATAATTTATTAACATAAATTAAATTAGATATAAATTAAAATTAATTATATTGTGAATTAATACATATAATTTTGGACTGTCTTAGGCTGAAATTTAGTTTTCCTCAATACTTTAAATTGCTTCTCGATTTTGAGCTTCTAGTAGTGTCTGCCGAGCCATTTTTCGCCAGTTGTGCAAATCTGTCGAAAATAACCAAAATTCATCAAAATTAATTGTAAAATTAACTAAAATTCAACATGTTCACATTTTAAGTGCAGTTTAATTATTTTTTAAAAATTAATTATTTTTCGATAAGAATTTTATTGAAACTGTATAATTTTAAGTTAAAAAGGATATGTAAAAATGTGTAAATTTTAGTGTTTCCACACCCCCAAACTTAATTCATTGCTCGTCCCAAGTAATGCACAAATTAAAAAGAATTACTCAAAAAACACATTTGAAAATTTCCTTCAGAATAACATTCTTCCCGGAATTATGAATTTAATATACTTATGCTCAAAAATAAGAAATTTTATAGTTATGCTACTTAAGTATACATATCGTTCAAATTAATCTCAACAACTATTATGATAGCACAATTAGACTAAATGCTTCCTTAACAAGACATGTTAACCCTTACCAATTTGATATTATTTCCTTATTCAAGATTAAGCTGCAATCATTAAGTTTAACTTATGACTTCATATGTTGAACATAGCAATTTCTCTCCACTAATGTAGGTAGCATAGAAAACTTTAATCAATAGGTCTTTAAAAAGGTTGTAACATAGCTAGGCTAGAGGTAGGTAAAAGATAGATAAATTTAGGCTTTTAAGCCCTACACTCAGCTTCAATCAGACCTTTAGAATAATTTCCCTCAATACACCAACTTACTTTGCTTTCACATGCTCCTTTGTACATCTATTTTCTTTCAAGTACATGTGCTTTTTTTTAGCATTTTACTGTATGTACTACAATTTTTAGAGCATTTGATACTTCTTTCAACTCCCACAAACTTATTTTCAAAGAATATTCTGAATAGTACTGAGTCTAGTGTTTGAGACAATTTAAAGATAATTAAGAAAGAAGTGATGGCTAAATATTACAAGGGTTCAAATAAAATTAGGCCATACAGTCTCAAAGTTGGGTTTCAAAGGATAAAATTTCATCGAGGTTGGCTTGAAAGGCTCAAACGGCCCAAACAAGAGTTGCCTAAATCATTTTGAACATTCCATGCTTCCTAGGATTTCACCTTAAGAAACTACTAAGTCAATTCTAGACACTTAAACTTTCATACATGCCTACCTTTCTTAAGGAACTAAAAAGTTTTATGGTACGATTTGCATGCTTTATTAAAAATACATTTATATCATTATTCAGCTAACATAAAAATTTATTAAAATAATAGAACTTTATTTATACTGAAGTTTAGCATACTTAACAAAATTTCAAATTATTAAACAAAATATGTCCTAATCGTAATTAAAAGAACTATATATCCTGAGTGGAAATAATTTCAATTTTTCAGTCCCCCTACTTAAAATGAACAATGCCCTCATTGTTTAAAGTGAATAGATATTATACACCAGATAGCATTCTAGAACAGAGGAGGTGAGTCAATTTGACTGCTTAAGTACCAAGCTCTTTCTAAATCCAATCCTAGACATGTATATATCTATTGCCACACTTTATAATTTGCCACTTGTTCAATTTTATTAATGATTTTCATCCCTTGTTTTATTATGCAAAAATTCATAATTATCTTTATCCTAAAATAACCTAAGAACATAAATAAAATAAAGTCGAGATCCCCCTTTATTTATTTGCAGATCCTTCTGAATTCGACTTATCTTTTGCTCCATCATTATTGTCTTTGCATGAATCTCTTCGCTCCTTTTTCGATAATGGGCTCCATGATTCAAAAATGTAATCTGGAAACTCAGGCACAAAAATAAATGAGTCATTGTAAATTTTCGTAAGAGCACTTCTCATTGAGTCATCCCTTATTTCTGAGTATTTCCAGTAGGTTTGTTGCTGCGACTACATATGTTGCATTATGTCCATCAAATTTGATAGCTTATCTCGAAGATCTGGGTGAGGTGGTTGAGCTCTGAACATTGAAGTCTCGATATCAGGTTCATCGTTTGGTTCCATTGGTTCCACCTTATCAGGGACTTCTACCAATTGCACTGGCTTGATCTTTGTTGGATCTTTTTCTTCTTTTTTTTTTTGGATCCTCACTTTCTTCAACTAGTTGCTGTAGAACAGAGTCTCCAGCTATTCGATAGAGGTCCCAATCTATGATTGTGCCCTGGCAATAGCCTATCTTCTTTACGTTTGCAAGAATTTTAGCTTTCAAGCACATAATTATTATTGTAAAGGGAAAGTAAGCTAGGCCAGAACGTGAACGTCTAACGACACAAAATTCCATATTTCCCTCAGGATACTTTTTCCCACATCAATGGTCTTCCCAGTTAAAATTGAGTATAATAAGATCATTTGCTCTAATGAGATTGTAGTCCCATGTGAGCTAGGCATAAGGCTGAATCGGATGAAGTATAACCATACCTTTGTGAGGGGTGTCCAATATTCTGTTTGACAAGTGTGGATTCCTTGCTTTGACACAGTCCACTTAAAACCTGGACCTGTAAGTTCCTTGAGAATTTTTTACAAATTTTCGGACTCTATATTGCTCATCAAGGAGGAATATTCGTTGTTTTCAAAATCAGGCAATTCAAGAACTCATTAATAGTGTTTGAAGTTATTGGTACCTTGATTCCGTGAACTGGAACTTCTGTCAACTTGCTTAAGGTTAAATTCACATAGAATTCGCACACTAACTCCTCATCCACACTAGGTCTCTTCTCACAAAACAACTCCAAATTGAGAGTTTCAGCAACCTGACGAATACGCGCTATAAAATAATTATAGTTGCTTTCTTTCAATGTGAAACCTTTCTTTGGATGCATCTGTTGATTCGTGAAGATACTCTCATATCTTGCTTTGGCTTATTCACAGTGGAACTTGTTTTGTGATTCGTCAATTTGGGCAAATGCATGAGTTCTCTTGTGAGGCATGATTAACCTGATCATAAGATGGTAACAATTATTTTCTCAAAAATTTAATTAATATAAAATATTAATAATCCAGTAAATTGAAAAATTAGATAATTAAATTAAAATTTAGGAGAAAAATTAGTCTTACCACCTTTTTTGTAAAAATTAAAAGTTCTTAAGAAAAATAATTTGAATCAAAAGATGGAAAATTAAAATAGGTTGAGGGGATTTTGTCTAAGGATGGGTGAAAGGATGGTGTGCCGCTCAGGTATGCAAGGTAGCAGCGCGTAGTAGGGGATGGATGTGAGCATCGTGAGAATCGTTGAGTAGGCCAGCTGTGGGTGAGCGTGTGGTGCTGCTGACCGATCAGCTAGGCGATGCTGTGGCTAGGGAATTGTTAGGAGGTTTCAACACTTAAGGGTTTTGGTGTTTTTGGAGGGAATGGTGTATGAATGAAAAAAAAGAGAATAGATGGGTGGAATTTATAGTGAAAGGAGTAGGAGCTAGAGTAGAATTCTTAAAAATTTTAAGTTCTAATTCTACTTAAAGTAAATAACAATTAATAATTAATATAATGCATATTAAATTATTATGTGCTATTAATTTATTAAGATAAAAACTTATCGAATAAAATATGATTAAATTAAAACTAATTTTAACTCTAAATAAAGCAGACAATAATAAATATATATTATAATGGATATTATTATATATTAATAATTTTTTTTCTTTTTTTCTTTTTTTTATTGAACTAAAAACATTTATTTTAGATGGTTTTTGAAAATATTTACAAAAAGAGGCATCTAATTTTTAATATTTACAAAAAGAGCAACCAAATTTTTTAAAAATAATTCAATTAAGTTCCTAGACTTAATGAAATTTCAAAATTGAGTTGCAACATAAAACTTGATTAAAATTGACCCTTTTATTTGAAAAAATAAAAATTTATTTTGTTATTTAGGGAATAATTTCTTGGAAAATTAAGTTAAAATCAATTCCCAAGAAAGATTGGAGAGGTCACAAGCGATCCCACTTAAGTTTCAATCTCCTAGACAGAATTTATTTAAACATGCTAATCCTAAAAATATACTCTAAATCATTTATTCAAACAGAAAAATAAGAAAAATTAAATATCTGATAAAATGAACGAGATTTGATTCCGTTTAATTTTATCTCCCAAGTAATGTTTCAAGCGTTGAGCATTAGCTCAAAAATTACCTCCCTTACCTTGAAGTTCAACAACTCCGTATGTATAGACTCGATGAATCATAAATGGACTGGACCAACGTGATTTTAACTTACTTGGAAAGAACCTTAATCTGGAATTGAATAACAAGACTTGCTGGCCTGCTTCAAATTCTCGAACATGAATGTGCTTTTCATGCTATTTCTTGAGTCCCTCCTTAAGTAATTTGGCATTCTCGTATGAAGACATTCGAAATTTTTCTAACTCATTAAGTTGAAGCATTTGTTTCTCTTTGGAACTTTTAAGATCAAAGTTGAGTCATTGGAGAGCCCAGTAAGCTTTGTGTTCTAACTCCAAGGGTAGATGGCAGGCTTTCCCAAAGACTAACCTATAGGGTGACATCCCTAAAGGTGTCTTGTATGCTGTCCTGTAAGCCCATATAGCATCATACAGTCTTTTGGACCAATCTCGTTTGTTCGGGCAAACTACCTTCTCAAGTATGCCTTTGATCTCCTTGTCTGCCAGTTCAATTTGCCCATTCGTCTGCGAATAGTAAGCTGTAGCGACCTTGTGCTTCACTCCATGTTTATCTAAAATCCATTTCAACCACTTGTTCAAAAAATGGGACCCTACATCACTGATGACGGCTCTTGGGGTTTCAAACCTTATGAACACATGTTTCTGCAAAAACTTCATTACAACCATAGCATCGTTTGTCGGATATGCCTCTACCTCAACCCACTTAGACACATAGTATACTGCTACTAATATGTACTTTTGACAAAAAGATAGAGGGAAATGATCGAGAAAGTCAATACCCCAAACATCGAATAATTCTACCTCAAAGATGTTTGTTCGAGGCATCTCATTTCTATTGGTGACATTTTTGACCCTATGAAATCGATCACAACTCTTTACATGAGCATATGCATCTTTGAATAGTGTTGGCCAAAAGAATCCGGCTTGCAATACCTTGGCTGTAGTACGTGTACCTCTAAAGTGTCCCCCATTCGGAGCTGAGTGACAATGGTATAAAATATTATGTACTTCATCTTCTTCCACGCATCTTCTGATCATTTGATCTGTACACTTTTTAAACAAATACGATTTTTCCTAGAAATAGTACTTCACATTGTGAATAAAATTTTTCTTTTGATGATATGTCTTATCACTCGGCATCAAACCACAAGCTAAAAGGTTAGCAATAACAGCAAACCAAGGGGTATTATGGACATGATTTTAACTTCAGTATGTGTTCATCTGGAAACATCTCTCGAATTGGTATAAGAAGAGAGTTCCCTTCTTGCGGCTCCAATCTGGACAAGTGGTCTGCTACTTGGTTTTCCAGTCCCTTTCGATCTTGAATTTCTAGATCAAACTCTTGAAATAGAAGTACTGATCGGATCAGTCTCGGCATAGCGTCTTTCTTGGAAAATAAATACTTAATTGTTGAGTGGTTCGTATAAACAGTCACTTTGGTACCTATAAGATAAGATCGAAACTTGTCAAAAGCAAATACAATAACAAGGAACTCTTTTTCTATTACCATGTAATTCAATTGAGCTACTGTCAGAGTCCGACTGGCATAGTAGATAGGATGAAAAACTTTGTTCCTTCGCTGACCCATGACAGCTCCGATTGCGAAGTCACTTGCATCACACATCAATTCAACTGGAAAATCCCAGTCTGGTGTGACTACTATGGGTGCCGAGACTAACTGACTCTTCAAATCGTTGAAAGCTCTTAAGCACTCCTCATCAAATTTAAATGTCGTGTCCTTTTCCAATAATTTTCATAAGGGGTTTAGGAACTTTGGAGAAGTCCTTGATGAATCTTCGATAGAAACCGGCGTGGCCCAAAAAGCTCCTAACACCCTTTACAGATATTGGAGGTGGGAGTTTCTCAATAACATCTAGCTTTACTTTATCTACCTCGATTCCATGTCTTTTTATCCGATGCCCTAGAATAGTACCTTCGCGTACCATGAAATGGCAGTTTTCCCAGTTAAGTACAAGGTTTGTTTCTTCGTTTCACCTTAGTACCTTGGCTAGATTGGCTAGGCAATCATCATATGTATCTTTGAATACTGAAAAATCATCCATAAAAACTTCCAAATATTTTTCAACCATGTCAGTAAAAATAGACATCATACATCTTTGAAATGTAGTAGGTGCATTACATAAACAAAATGGCATGCGCCTAAATGCAAATGTACCGTACGGGGAGGTGAATGTTGTCTTGTGTTGATCTACCAGTGCTACTGTAATCTGATTATACCCCGAGTATCCATCGATAAAATAGTAATAATCTCGCCCTGCGAGTCTATAAAGCACTGGTCCAAAAATGACAAAGGAAAGTGATCTTTCCTAGTTGCCTTGTTTAGCTTCCGGTAATCGATGCAAATTCTCCATCCCGTAACCATTCTAGTCAATATCAACTCGTTATACTGATTTTCAATTACCGTGATACCTCTTTTCTTTGACACGCACTGGACCGGACTTACCCATGAACTATTTGTGAGGGGGTAAATTATACCCACATCTAACCACTTGATGATTTCTTTGTTGACTACGTCCTTCATGATAGGGTTCAGTCTTCGTTGTCCATCAATCGTCCCTTTTTCTCCATCTTCTAAGATAATCTTGTGCATGCATATAGATGGAATAATTTCGTGAATATCGATTATGGTCCATCCGATAGCTTTTTTGAGTTGTTTCAACACTAGGATGAGTTTCTCTTCTTGCTCAGTTGTTAATTCTGCTGAAACAATCACAGGCAAAGTACAAGAGTTACCTAAATAAACATATTTCAAATGTGAGGGAAGTACCTTCAGTTCTAATTTAGGTGGTTCCTCGATTGACACTTTTGTTTGGGCATAATCCCTTTTCTCTAACTCTAAAGATTCAAAGCGAGATTGCAGATTAAAACCCCTTTGAGTAGCTTCTAACAATGCTAAGTATTCATCCTCCTCTTCATCATTTGGAGGATCTGAGGTCAAAATTGGTTCCAATGGGTCCTCAACATAATTGAGTTCCCTCTCCATGATTAAATCCTCTAAATTAGACACTGCAGAACAATCATTAATTATGTCAGGAAATCGCATGGACTTAAAAATGTTAAATGTTACCTGATCATCCTGAACACGCATAGTAAGCTAACCTTTCTGCACATCAATAAGGTCCTTCCGGTTGCTAAGAATGGTCTTCCTAGGATGATTGGCACCTCTTTGTTTGTTTCAAAGTCTAGAATCACAAAGTCAGCAAGAAAGATAAATTTGTCTACACGTACCAATACATCCTCGATTTTTCCTTCTGGATATGCTAAAGATCGATTTGCTAATTGAAGTGTAGCCGTAGTAGGTCTAACTTCACCTATCCCCAACTTCCTAAATATTGACATGGGCAACAAGTTGATACTCGTACCCAAGTCACATAGTGCATTACCACAATATGTTGCTCCAATATTGCAAGGTATGGTAAAACATCCAGGATCCTTCAATTTTGAGCATAGCTTGTCTTGAAGATATGCACTGCATTCCTTCGTTAGGGCTACCATATCAAATTCTCCAAGCCTTTGTTTTTTAGACAAGATATCTTTCATGAATTTTACGTATTTTGGCATTTGTTCAAGTGTTTCAACCAACGAGATGTTGATATCAAGTTGCTTGAGTACGTCTAGGAACTTCTTGAATTGAATTTCCTGCTTCTGCTTCTGAAGTCTTTGAGGGTAGGGTGGTGGAGGTTTCTTTACTAGAACTAGTTGATTCATTTTCTATGGAAATTATGCATCTAACGGAGTTATTAGTTGATCAGAATTAGCTAGTTCAGAAGTTACCTTGTCAGATTTTACAAATTCAATTTCTAGTAAAACTGGAATTTCAACACTCGGTTGAACTTCCTTCGAGTCTTGAGCGTCAGCTGGCTCCTTCTCAACTTCAACGGAATTGGGCTCTAAAGTCTTTCCGCTCCTCAATGTTAACGCTTTATAATGCTCCTTCCCTAGATTCCTCGGATTCTCTGTATCACTAGGCAAAGCACCTTGTGGTCGGTTTCTGAGTTCAATTGCAAGCTGGCCCACTTGATTCTCTAAATTACTTAGAGAGGCATCATTTTTCGCCATGTATGCCTTCAATAGATTCTCTAGGCTATTGGATGGTTTAGCTTGGGTTGGTTTCTAAGCTTGTTTGGAAAAACTAGGTGGTTGGGACAATCTAGGTTGGACATAATTGTTACTGGTTCCTACCCCTTGGTTACTTTAGAAAAAATTCGGGTGGTTTCGCCATGATGGGCTATAGAAATTGGATTCCAGCCCTTGCCTTCCTCGATTTTGGTTCTGGTTACCCATGTAATACACAGATTTTGGGTTCGGTGGATATTCTTCAAACAAATGTCCTTCCCCACAATAAACACAGGCTACATTTTCAAATTAATTCAGTGGCTGTGCTGCAAAACTATTACACCCATTAGTAGTAAGATTTTTAACATTGAGGATATTGATGATACATGAGATGCGAGTGAAGTAAGAGCATCTACTTCATGTATTCCAGCGACTCATCTTCCTGACGCTGCTCGATTGGTTGGCCATTGATAACTATTACTGGAAATGCTCTCAATGATTTCATAAGTCTCATTATAAAAGTTAGAAAGGAGAGCACCATTAGCAGAAGTGTCCACTACCATCCTCGTGTGAGCATTGAGACCATTATAAAATGTCTCAAGTTGTATGCAACGTGGGATTCCGTGATGAGGGCACTTCCATAATAATTCTTTGTACCTTTCCCATGCCTTATACAATGACTCATCATCTATTTTTAGAAAGTAGTGATCTCGTTCCTCAACTTAGCATTCTTGCTAGGCGGGAAATACTTCATAAGGAATTTTTCTACTAACTCTTGCCATGTTGAAATTGAGTTTGGTGGTAATGAGTTCAACCAAGCTCGAGCTCTGTCCCTTAGTGAATATGGGAACAACTTCAATCGTAATGCATCTTCGGGCACTCTGGCTAACATGACTGGCTTCAACTCAAACCGTTGTCCCTCAATTTCGGGTCTTCTACTACCTGGATTAAGATCATGAAATACTGGCACGACATACTGTCACAAAGATCTATCCTTATCATCAGTAATAAGGATAGGATTTTTAGCATGGTTTTCTACGTTTCCTTGATTCAGATTTTCAAAGTTCATCTCTTCAGTCCTTCTCTGACTTGCTTGTCTTCTTTGCTGTCAAAAAGTTCATTCAATCTCAGGGTCTACAGGGAGTAAATCGATGATTTGGTCAATACTCATAAACACCTGAAATAATCACAGAAAAATTAACTAAGTTAAAATTTGAACAGAAAATAAACCAAAATGCAAAACTGACAACTTCACAAATAATGATTTTTTTAAAACACAGTCCCTAGCAACGGCGCCAAAATTTTGTAACGATGGAAATGTGCAAGTGTACACAATCACAAAAAGTAATAAAGTGACAAGTAAATGACGAGTTATCATACCCATTGGGACTGTGAAAAGAATTATTTATGAATGCTATTTAAAACACTTTTGTGAAGAAAAATATTTTGTTTGAACATACTCACCTACCAAAATCCATTTATCTCTTGACTATATCCCTATGTCAATTCAACCGATTAAACAAATCTTAATAGGAAAATATGTTATTGCACATACATACTTATTAAATCGAAATAATCTCTTGTACATATCCCTATGTCAATTCAAACAATTAACTCAATTTAATAAGCACATAAAAGACTATGTGAGGTAACAAAGTATCCTTACCTTGAAACAGTTTAATCACAATAATCTTGCAAGTTATGCAAGGCAAATGTATCGTCAGATACCATTGCTAATCTAATCCTCAGCTACCTTAGGTGATTAAACATGCACTGATTAAGTACTGTGTCCATTAATTATAATTTCAATCCATTTAAATAATTAATTCATTAGTTACCTAACAATTGTAATGCCAGAATAACTTAGTCATGATTCTACTTAATCAAGCATCTTACCCAGGCCTATAACAACATAAACACAATTTCAATAATTCTAACAAACGAAATGCAATCAACCTAACATGAATTAAATTCAAGCTAAATTGATTAAATTAACCATTCCAAAAACATAAATTTTCATAGATATGTTTAGCATAACAAAAATAGAAATTAAAGAGACAGGGAACAAGAATCAAATCTGATATTTTTTCGTGGCTTGATTAGTGCTCCATTCATCCTTCTCCATTGTCATCGTCGACCAAGGCTACTATGAACACTTAATTGCTACTCCAAATATCTGATGAATGCCCCTTTCCCAAGAGAAGAAATTGGTAAGAGAGCAAGGGAATTTTGAAACGGAAAGGAAGAGAGAAAGTGGAGAGAATAGAGGAATGATGTGAATGCTGGAGGTGTGTTTCTAAAATTAATAGCCTAAGGGGGTTCTTATAGCTGAGGAGGGCTGCTAAAAATAGCTAAAATTATCAGCCAAAGAGCCCTCCCTTGGCCGGCCACACATGTTGCAAGGTTGATAGTTTCAACTTTGCTAATTTAGGCTTGTGGCAAATCTATAAAACCACCAATAGTGGAGGGGTTTGAATGCAACTTGAGCAAGTCTTCAAGGGACTCTTTGCAAGCCTAAATAATTAGCTAATAAAATGATTTGGGTCAGCTCTTGGGACGGTTTTTTTGCTGTCCATTTCTTGGTCGGTTCGGTTTACTCGGTCTAATTCAACAGGACCTCTTTTTCATAATAATTAATAATAATTTATTAAACCAAATTAAATTGGATATAAATTAAAATTAATTATATTATGAATTAATACGTATAATTTTGGGCCGTCTTAGGCTGAAATTTAGTTAGTCTCGATACTTTAAATTGCTTCTTGATTTTGTGCTTCTAGTAGTGTCTACCGAGCCATTTTTCACCTTTTATGCAAATCTGTCGAAAATAACCAAAATTCATCAAAATTAAGTATAAAATTAACTAAAATTCAACATGTTCATATTTTTATCAAAATTGTATGACTTTAAGTTAAAAAGGGTATGTAAAAATGTCTAAATTTCCATGTTTCCACTTGCCTTAGTCGTATTTATAGTTAGTTTAGTGAAAATCAAGTTTTTGGATCCGTTTCTGGGGACTAAAATATTAGGAACACTTGATTTTTATTAATTTAGCCATTTATTTTTATTGCATTTTATTGTTGTTTTTAGTTTTATTTTTGTTTTCTAATTTTTTTCTTTTATTTGCTTCTGACAAGTTCTTTTAGTGTATGACTAGAAGAAACATGTCAGGACCTTTAGTATTTGATAGTGAAATTGAAAGTACAGCTCGCAGAAACCATAGAGAAGAAAGGCAAAGTCGATAGAATATAGTGGAAGAGCAAGAGGATGTTATTATTGTTACTTAGGAGATGGATGATAATCAGAATAATTAGCTTCCTCCTGTGGTTGCTGCGAATCCTGCAAATCCGAATCATGTTCCTCGTACTATGTATGATTATACCTAGTCTAATCTAACTGGGACTGAATCAAGTATTGTGTGACCCACCATTGCTATGAATAATTTTAAACTGAAGTCGAACACTATTCAGATGATTCAACGGTTTGTTCAGTTCGATGGTTTGCAAGAAGAAGATCCAAATACTCATTTGACTAATTTCTTGGAAGTCTGCTATACTTTTAAGATAAATGAAATTTCTGATGATGTCATTCACCTACGGTTGTTTCCTTCTCATTGATTAATAAAGCTAAACAGTGGTTGAAATCCCTACCACGAGGTTCGATCACCACATGGGACCAAATGACCAAAAAATTATTGTTGAAGTACTTTCCACCAACTAAGACAGCTAAGTTGAGGAATGATATCTCTTCCTTCGTGCAGATAGACTTAGAGATCCTATATGATGCATGAGGGAGGTATAAGGATTTATTAAGATGATGCCCTCACCATGGGTTACCTTTATGGCTACAGGTTCAAACCTTCTACAACGGTTTGAATCCCTTGACTAGGCAATTAATCGATGCAACAGTCGATGGTACCTTGAACAATAAGACACCTAAAGTGGCTTATGATATAGAAGAGATGTCACTGAATAATTATCAGTGGCAAGTCATGAGGAAGAAGCCTAATGGAGTAGTTGGTGTTTTCAATCTAGATGCAGTCACCACGTTATCAAATCAGGTAGAACAATTAAATAAGAAAATTAACGGTTTATGTGTTTCTACGCAGGTACATCTGGTGATGCAAGACAATGCAAATAAAGGAGGAATAAGTAATCCAGAATATTTGCCCTACGGTCATAGTACAGAGAACGAACAAATCAACTATATGGGTAATAATTCTAGGGCTCAGAATAATCCCTACAATAACACTTATAATGTAGGTTGGAGGAACCATCCCAATTTCTCTTGGGGTGGTTAAGGAAGTCAAAGACCACAACCCTCTCTAGGCTTCCAACAACCATCTTACCAGCAAGACAAGAAGTCAAACCTTGAAAAGATGTTAACGAAGTTTATCTCAGTGTCAAAAACTCATTTTCAAAACACTGAGGCAATACTTAAAAATTAGAAAGCATCAATTCAAAGGCTCGAGAACCAAATCAGTCAACTTGCAACGTTGATTTCAGAACGACCACAAGGTAGCTTGCCTAGCAACACTAAAACTAACCCAAGAGAGCAGCTTCATGCAATTACTATTCGAGATGAAGAAGGGTTAGTGAAATCTGAACCAGAACCGAGGCAAGAAAGTGTGGTAAGTAAAGGTAAGGTTGAGGTGAGCCAGAATGAACAAAATCCAAATGGTAAGAAATATAAATCTCGAGTACCATATCCTAACGCGACAAAGAAAGACCACATGAACGAAAAATTTGGTAAATTTCTTAAACTTCTTAAAAAGTTACATATTAACTTACCGTTTATTGAAGCTCTTTCGCAGATGCCCAATTCCCTTAAATTCTTAAAGGAACTTTTGGCAAACAAACGGAAGTTAGATGATTCATCGCACGTGGAGCTAAACACAGTTTGCTCAGCAATTTTGCAAAATAAGCTACCCAACAAATTGAAAGATCTAGAAAGTTTTACTATTCCTTGTTTAATTGGTAGTTTAAATGTGAATAATGGTTTAGCTAATTTAGGGGCTAGTATTAATGTCATGCCCTATAAAATGTTTAAACAATTAGGTCTTGGGAAACCAAAACAAACTAGGATGAGTATTCAATTGGTAGATAGAACCATTAGATTTCCTAGGGGTATTATTGAATATGTACTTGTGAAATTTGATAAATTCATATTCTCTATTGATTTTGTTGTTTTAGACATGGGTGAGGATAGTGACGTACCTTTAATTTTAGGACGACCATTTTTAGCAACTGACAGAACTATTATAGATGTTGGTACAGGTGAATTAATACTTCGTGTAGGTGACGAAACGATTACACTCCAAGCTCGTAATTCTGTTAAGACAGCTAGTGATTGAGATGATTATACGAGTTCTGTTAAATTTAGTAACCTTATGGCTCAAACTTCTTTGCAGGAAATCCCTAGGAAAAACGTGATGGAGCAACATTTCAGTCCATGCGACAAAAATAGAACGACTCATGAAAAACGAATGCTACAGATCGATGAACTAGATGAATGACAGACACATGTCAAGGAGAAACTGGTAATACACGATGCAGAACCAAAGCGATGCCATGACGAGCATAAGGATGGAACGAACCAATTTAAGGTTGGGGACCAGGTATTGTTGGATAAAACGGACCCTCAAATTGCCACTTCAAAGCTTAATGCAAACAGAACAACTCCTTTTACGGTATTGAATGTCTTCCCTTATGGTATAATCGAGATAACTCATTCTGAATTCGGCAGTTTTAAGGTAAATATTACTCGACTTAAACCTTATTTTGATAATACAATTGACAGCGAGAAAGAGGAGTTTTGACTCTGCGAACCATCGTAACAGTGCAAATACAAGGTAAGTTGAGCTTAAACTTTAAACAAGCTTTTCTTGGGAGGCAACCCGAGTATTAACACTGCTAATTCATTTATTTTTATTTTTAATTCATGTTAAATAATGATTTTTTGACCCACATGGCCTGGACACACGGGCGTGCCCTGGGCCGTGTGCACTAAAAGGGGTTCGATAGTGACTTACACGGCCTGGACACACGGGGGTGTCCTTCACCGTGTGGATCTTAAGACTTAGTTTTAAAATTTTAAGAAAATCAACAATGAGTTACACGGCTTGGACACACGGCCATGTCATTGGCCGTGTGGATCTTGGGACTTAATTTTTCCAAAAAATCAACAGAGGCACGACCTACAACAGTCCACATAATCGTGCGACATGACTGTGTTACCCACACGGCCGGAACAGACGGGCATGTCCTAAACAATGTAAAATCTGGAGCTATTCTTTTCATCATTAAAACAAGTCAGAGAGTTGCACGGGTGAGGCACACGGCCATGTGCGGGACACGGCCAGACCACAAAGGCGTGGGGGTTGCTGCATAGGCTTGTGGGAAGCAAAGGAGCTAGCACACAGCTATGCGACACGACTGTGTGTGTTACACGACCTGGACACACGGGCGTGTCCGAGGCCGTGTGAAGACTAGGCCCTAAATTTTAAGACGTATACAGGCTAGAAATGAACCACACGTTTGGCCCAACATAGGCCTTACACAACCGTGTTCCCTTTTAAAAACCCTAATCCCATTTTATTTTTTTTTACTTTACTTTGTCTTCTTCCTCAAATCCCTAGCCGCCACTCACCCCCAACAACCCCTCTCTCCGATCACTGTCGTTCTGCACTGCCTCACTTCCTCACTGCACACCTCTACCCTCACCACTACCCCTCCCCAAGTCGTCCCCTCTCCTCTCCATTTTTCCTTCTTCTTTCTCCCTTCTGTCTTTCTCTCCTCCCTCACCTCTCTCCCACGCCCTACTAGCACTTCACCCTCGTTCAAACACTATTGCACCACCGTCCTCTCCCCGTCACCGTCACCTCCATTGTAACACCCCTTACCCGCATTCCCGATCGGAACAGGGTATGAGGTATTACTAAATTTTTAAAAATTTCGATAGCATTTCTGCTTATTTTTGCTTAAACCTCCTGCAAGTTTTCAAACACAATTCAATATTCCAACCAAGTTCAGTTGTATAAACATATACAATTTAACCATTAATAAACACTGCATTTTAAATCGAACCATAGCATATATTTACATGGTGACGCTCCATTACATAAGTCGTCTATACATGCCATAATTTCCGGAATACTAGTAGCAAAATACCCAAACGTGGATGATAGTGTAGATGATTGTCTGACTCCGTCTCAATTCTGAGTTGATGGAAATCACTATAATCAAGGGAAAAATAAAAACGAGTAAGCATATAGCTTAGTAAGTAAACATATGACAAATAAATAAATTTCTCACATGACTACACCATAGTATAAATTTATTCACAAATAAATTTCATTGTTTGTGTAATTTCCAGCAAGCTGGTTTTCTGCGTCATGACCACCAATTTATTTTTATCCAGAGCTACAAGGCTCAAAATTGAATTTTGTAAATTTTTCCTGAAACTAGACCCACATTTATTTCTATCATAAAATTTTCAGAATTTTTGGTAGAGCCAATTACTACAGTTTATTCTTTAAATCTTCCCCTGTTTCACTGCCCGACAGTCCTGACCTCCCCTTACAAAAATTCACATAACTCTCCGTAAAAGTTTCAAAAAATGTTGTCGTTTGTTTCTATTAAAAATATACTCAAGAAGGAATCCATACATATATATTTCAAGCCATAATTATTTTTTTTATAATTTTTGGTGATTTTCCAAATTTGGAACAGGGGATTTCGAAATCAATCCATCCCTGTCTCAGTAAAATTAAAATATCTCCAAAAATACAACTCTTTTGCTTGCTCTATTTCTTTCATATGAAAGTAGACTCATTCATCTTCAATTTCATATATTATTTAACCTTTAATTCATTTTCCACCATTTATGGTGATTTTTCATATTTTCCCAACTGCTGCCATTCAAAACAGTTTTGCATTCAAATTGTCTCTTTTTGTATTTTTTATTTTCCTCCAATCTTATACATGGGTTGATTAAGTATCAAACCCAATATTCCTCCCATAAACTTGTCCACCACATATATGAATATTCACCTTCCCAATTTACTCGTTGAACACTAGGAATGTTAACCGTTATCGGTGGATTCCGCACTTAGCAACCACCAATGAATCGGGGAATCAGCACACAGCAACCCCTTGGGGGAATCAGCACTTAGCAACCCCCTTCACATTTCAGATGCGGTGGAATCAGTACTTAGCAACCACCAATGAATAGGGGAATCAGCACTTAGCAACCCCTCGGGGGAATCAGCACTTAGCAACCCCCTTTCACATTTAAAATACGGTGGAATCAGTACTTAGCAACCACCAATGAATCGGAGAATCAGCACACAGCAACCCCTTGGGGGAATCAGCACTTAGCAACCCCCTTTCACATTTAAAATATGGTGGAATCAGCACTTAGAAACCACCAATGAATCGGAGAATCAACACACAACAACCCCTTTATATGCAATATGCTCCGGCCTATTCCGAGTGTTCAACCAAAAACCGTGTTTTGCAACCCCTTACCACCTTTCCCAATTTAACAACATTTTTGGAATCTTGCCAAACATTTATTTTATATTCAAATAAATCTCAACACATATCAAATAATATCAAATAATACATTAAGTCACATGTTTACTTACCTCGGTGCAAAATATTGTAATTTTGCAATTCACTCCACTATCTTTTCTTTTCCTCGTTTGAGATAATATTCCTGTCTCTCTTGATCTATAATAGCAAATTTAACTCGTTTAATGTTCACATTTATTAAAATAATCCTCCACCCAACTTTTTGAAAATTTACAATTTTGCCCCAAACTTTTACATATTTACACTTTTGTCCCTAAGCTCGGAAATTAAACTTCACTTATTCTTAGGTTTTATGACATGCTGAACATTTTTCCCTTCTATGGAAACGTCAAATTCTCACTCTAACACATACTTTTGAACATTAACCATTTTTACCGATTATGTCAATTTACCCGTTTTCGTTTAAAATCGCTTAGCAAAGTTGTTTAACATAATTTCTAGCTTCATATTCCACCATAAAACAGCAAAATAAACACATTTCACCTATGGGTATTTTTCCAAATATGAACCCCAACACGAATTATTGATAGAATAAGCTAAATTAAGTTACCGGGACTCCAAAAACGTAAATAACATTAAAAACAGGGCTTGGAATCACTTACTATTGAGCTTGGAAGCTTAAAAACCCTAACTATGGCTTCCCCCTTGCTGATTTCATTCACCATGAAGAAGATGAGCACATTTTGCCATCGTTTTCCCTTTTTAATTCTTTTTATTACTAAATGACTAAAATGCCCCCATTTAAAAAAAATCTATTTCACCCATTTCTTATGTCTATTTTTGTCCATCAATTAACTAATGATCTAATTACCATATAAGGACCCCCAATTTATAATTTCATAACAATTAGACACTTCTAACATGTAGAACTCAACTTTTGCACTTTTTACAATTTAGTCCTTTTAACTAAATTGAGTGCCCAAACGTCGAAATTTTCGAACGAAATTTTTATGAAATTTGTCTATAAAATTTTAGACCATGAAAATATAATAATAATCATATTTTCTCTCATCAGATTTGTGGTCCCGAAACCACTATTCCGACTAGACCCAGAATCGGGCTGTTACATCCATTCCCTCCGGTCACCACTCACCACCGTTTTCCCTCCTTTCTTTCTTTCTTTATTTCTTATTTCTTATTTCTTATTTCTTATTTCTTATTTCTTATTTTCATTAGTTATTTTACTTTGTTTATTTATTGTTTATTATCTATTATTTATTTTTAGTTATATTCCTTTCGTTTACTTGTTACTGTTTTTTATTTTTATTTTTATTTAATCCATTTTTTATCCTTCATGCTCCTATTTTCATTTCTTATTGCAAATCTTATTATGCTTCTTCCTTACTCTATTATTTAGATTTCCTTGCTCACTGTGTCTATTATTCGTGTTCTTTGTTCTTAGTATTTGAATTGTTTCATTATTTATACTTTTTATTCTTAGTATATTTTATGTGTTCTTATTTTTCTTATTGATGCTATTTCATGTCTATTGACTACCTGATATTAGTAAATAGTATTGTCGGAGTTGATTTTCTAGTCGGGCGATTTCGATTTCAAGGCGTGTCTTAGGGTACTTCTTAATGTCATCTTTTAAATTCCACAATTGTTTTTCAACCTTTTTGTCTATTTATTTGATGATGAGTATTTTATTTTATTTTCTGATAGTTAATTACTTTCTTGAAGGCACATCATGACAAACATAGGAAACAAGTCCAAGGTCGTCGTCCTCGCTGCGAAAAAGCGGAAGACCCCTAGCACGACCTCTTCCTCGAGCGATTCTACTGAGGCCCGTCACCCTTATCTCTGATTTTTTGCGAGTCCCCAGGAAGACTTATTCCAGCTCCTTCGAGTGTGACCACTTGGTTTGGGCCAATGTATCGACTTGGCCACTTTGGAGCAAGTCCACATCGATGATCTTGTTTGGGCCTTTCTTACCACAGCCCCATGAGACCAATTCTTCTCCATCATCGAGCCTAGATTCATGGAGCTGACTTTGGAGTTTTGCTTGACATTTCATCCCCAGCATGCGATGACATCGCATGACGAGCAGGGCACCATCACTTTCAGACTCGGTGGCCTAGTGCACTATATGAGTGTACTAGAGTTTGGCATTGCTTTGGGCCTCTGTACTGTGGATTTTATGAGTACCGAGATATTCCTCCGCCTACATCGACACATCCACTACTCCCCCTCTTGCTGTTGGACAGATCTTATGGTGAGTATGATGCCCTATGACGCGATTGACTCGAAGGGGACTTATATCCCTCCAACTTTGCAGTACATACAAGCCCTTTTAGCTCATACTTTTACTGGCAGGAGAGAGAGCACTGGCATCGTCAGTAATACCAATGCTTACTTTCTATGGAGCATGGCCACCGGACATATCTTTGACCTGGCCTATTTCATTGCACTAGCCTTCTGGCATCAGACATATCGCCATAGGAAGGACCCTAATTGTTTACGTCTTTACGTGACTCGACTCGCTCAACACTTCAGTCTCATCGACACATCAGAGTAGTCCTCTACACGTACTCTAGTCAGCCAGATGTCTCCAGAGGAAATCTCGACCATGATCCATATGAGAATGATAGAGCGACTTCGTGGAGTTGATCCTCCTCAGTACCATTTACTTTATTCTGATTCTCAAAATAACCCAGAGGACTTCACTGATGATGTCCTACTATATCACGAGGATCCACCTCATCCTCCACCTTCGAGTCATCATCCTGTTTCTTCTGCTGCCACTTTGACGGACCTCTCCAAGCGTTTCACTCGCTTCGAGACGTATTGCTTTCAGGCTTTCGAAAGTATTGATGTGACTTTACAGCAGATCTGCCGGCATCTCCGTATCTCCTCCTCAGCGCCGATGACTCACGACACCGACACGTCTGATGATGAGGACCATTAAGTCCATTTATTTTATTTTATTTTATTTTATTTTTACTTTTATTTTTTATTTTTATGTTTATTGTAATTTTCTTAGTCTTATTTCATTTTTACTTTTGAACTGTATTTTTATTTTTATGGTTGTTTCTGAGATAATCCATTAGTCTTTTTCACTATTTGTATTTATTTTCTTATTAGTTTGCTCGAAATTGTGCTCTACATTTAGATTTGCCTACAATTCTGCTTTTCACTATTCCAGGGATTTCATCCAATATTTAGGCCAGTTTTAGTTTTCTCCCTCTTTTATGATATTCTGTTTATACTGTCATTATCTATGTTTGTACATTGAGGACAATGTACATCTTAAGTGTGGGGAGGTTATTTATATAATTATTAGAAAATCCCTGAATTATGTCTTGTGTTTAAGTAATTTTCTCATACTACTATTGTAACGCTTGAGTTTGTGCAAGTGTACATAGTTGTTATCAAGTAATAAGTAAGTATCGAGTTATCGTCTCCACAGGGATTGTATTTGTGCTAAGTCACTTAATTTGTAAAATTATATTCACAAATTGGTAAATAAAAAAACACAATATCGTTTAGAAGTAGTGATTAAAATATATTAAACTAAATGCAATGATCCCTAATAAAAATTATCCTAAATATGCAAACTATAAGAATGAAATAGATTTTAGTAAAATTAAACACAATTTACAACAATTATAACATAAATAAACTAGGATAGATACTTTAATTAAACTCAATTTATTATCAACATGCTTAATAACATTCGGAAAAACATTCCATGGCAACTCGATCTTTCATGAGTTTGGAAACCACATTAGGTCCTTTCAGAGTCCTTTCTTAGGAAATACACATTTTACTGATTCTTATTTACTAAGGGTTTCTTAGCATTCGTGTGAGGTAACAGGGACGTGTTAGGTTTGAAACAATTTAATCACACAAATCTAAAAACTATGCAAATAACAGAGCTTGGTTAGAGTTGTTATGGAACCTACAATTTAATCCGGTTAGGATCTAAATTGAGCATGCACATTTCAATTATGTGTCCATTAGCCGTCGTCTGGTTAGGATCGCTTAGCTAATTCAGGTGCATTTTGATCACGTATGAATGAAATGCAGACTTGATTTTAATTAAAAACACGATTGATTAAGGCACAAACATTATAAGCATGAATCAAATAAATATTATTTAATCAAAATAATCATTCTAGCTGAAATAAAATTAAGCTATCATTGTTGTAAACAAGAACAAAGAACACATAGTAAACATCTTTATATTAAATTAAAAAAAAGAACAATTCAGATTGTCTAACACCCAAGACTCTGACTGACGAGGCTCCTTCACTTTTTTGCTTTGCTCCTTTACTGATGGCTCTCCAAGCTGGCCGACCAAGGGTTCTTTAATAGGCTTAATTTCTAAAATCCTTATGCAAGGATGATGAATGAGAATGATAGCTAAAAGAGTTGAGAGAATGATGAATGAGTGAGAGATGATGGGATGAGGGATGATTGATAAAGTGAGAAATGAGCTCTTACTTATAGGTGAGTCAAGGGAGGTAGTTTGCTAAAAATAAGAGTGTCCATCCTTTGAAACTTCCTCCAAGAGTGGCTGACCATGAATTGAGGAAAGGTGGCTGATTTTTCCTTGAGTTTTGGTCAATTTGAGTGCCACAACAACTCAGGACTAAGACTCGATCATAAGCAAATCTTCAGGAAAATCTCCGGTTTCTTTAAATCTTCAAGGAATTTGTATAATTAAACCAAAAAATGGTTTATGACATCCATGTGCAGCTAAAAGTTGGGTTGACTTGGTCCCCAATTTGGACGGTTTTGCAATTCGAAGAAAACTCTCAGACCTGTCCAAAAATAGTAGATAGTTTAGAGGACCAAATAATATAATTTAACCACTTTAATTAATCAATTTACTTGATTAATTAAAACCCAATTTATTAATTAATTATTAAAAATGAATTATTAAATATAAATTTATATTTTATTATTTAATCTAATCATCCACGGCCCACTTTATAGCTTAAAAATATAATATGCTCAAATTAATATAAAATAAGCCATTTTATGCATGAAAACTATATAATAAAGTATAAAATCACATTTTAATAATTTCTATGTTCTAATTTCATATTTTCGCATATTTCATTAATTTATTAAATAATTACTTGGTTTTAACAACAAATTTAAGTAAAAAGGTAATGAATTATATAGCAAAAATCCTATATATTTTTTAGTTTACACACCCCCAAACTTAAATCATTGCTCGTCCCAAATAATGTTCATGCACAACACAAGGTCTTGCTAAGGAAAATTTTGCTAAGAGTGTAAGTAGCATCAATCTTTGTCTCATAATCATGCACCAATAAATTCATGCTCATAGACCTTCTTTATTAACAAGTAACTCATATACAAACATTTTGAAAATTTTATTCTAAGTTTCAAGATATGCCAACATGAATCATAGTTTGCATGTATGTCACAGCCATAGATAATATTTTTCATTCAACACAATTTCTCATCAATCAAGCAAAACAATCATAAGGTGTAACGCCTCGAATTTGGGCCTAGATGAAAATAGGTCTATAGTGTGGGAACACATAAAAATTTATGTGTGCAAGAAAATGACATAAATGAATGACTGCTTCAGTGGTTAAGTGATTTGGGTGTGTTTAGGAGTGTCTGAGAAGTCCTACAATCAAACCTAGGGTCTAGCAAAATTTTACTTTTTTCTCTTAAGTAAACCTTGACTCTGGACTGTAGGTCTTATAAATGAAATGTGGTAGATTTACATAACAAAAAGAGCCTGTGGTGTAGTGGCAAGGTGGCGACACAGGTGTGGCAAGGAGGTGGCGTCACAGGTGTGGTAAGGAGGTCAGAGGTTCAAGTCTCATTGCATGCAAATAAGGTTATTTGTTTTACTCATGAGGAGGCAAAAGTTGGTGTTGTATTTGAACTCTATGTTGGAGAGTTTGAATGGGTCAAATGAGTGATTTAATGAGTGGATCATGGAGGAATTTAAGGAGGGGATCATGGAGAGGTAAGGGGAGGGAATCAAGGGAAGTTAGGTAGGTGAAAGTTTGTGCCAAAATGGGGTATTTGCTTTTGGAAATTCGGCTAGTGTGTTATAGGGATGCCATTTTTCTTTTAGTAATTTCAGCTTTTGGCTCATTTTGTCTGCTTTTGAAATAGTGATGTGGGTAGTGGGCCGATTTTACTCTAGTCATTCCTTTCATTTTAGTTCTTTTCGCCTTTTGCCAAAATCGATCAATACTCCTATCGAGCAATACCCCTTTTCTCTGTTATTTTTCTTTTCAATAATTGCTACTTGTGTTGATTCTCCCTTTATTCTCCTCCTCCTGGCACTTTTCTACTCTTCTTGTTTCTCAAATTGACCGAACCAATCCCTTCTCTTCCTCCAATCTTACTCATTCAAAGTTTTTCTTCTCACTTACTTAAAATTGAATTCTCCTTCTCTTTATTTCTTTTTCTGCAACTTTTCATCTCTATCAACCTTGAATATTCTTTCTTAATCTAGAATTAAGCTGAATATTAGTTATCTTTTCTTCCTCATCTGTTCTGATTTGGTAGACATTTGATTGTTGTTCGTGACTGATTCTCTTCCTTCCCATCTGCTTTAATCCGCGTCGTCAAGGTTTGTTGGTTCTGTGGCCGAATGCTAGTTCTCTTGTTGGCCGTGTGTTTTCCTTAGGTTAGTATTTGATTAACCTTGGTTTTTGGATATTGATGCTTAATAATGGTTGTGGTACAGATAAACCACAGGGAGGAGAGATCGTTTCATAATCATACGGCTTAGGAAGTATAAGCCGATTTAGTTAAGGTAGGTATTAATCTTGGGTTCGGCTTTTGTATTAGAAAGGCTTGTTAAATCTTATTAATGAAATGGCTAACCGAGTACCTTAATCGAATATAGGTTCTACACTCATGGGCTACTGTGTTTTTCTTCAACAAGGTGTGTACGCACACCATTCCAATTGTAGATAGGCAAATGCTGAAATCCCGAAATGCCAAAAAGCCAAAAGTAAAGCTACGGCTATCACATAAGCGCATGAACGCACGTGTGGATAAGTCGATACAATGATAGAGGTCACCACAAGCGATCTCGTGGTCTTAAGCCGTTTTTGGGCCAAATAGATCGAAATGGGCTAAGTGGGCCCAATGGACCATGGGCCCTACGCGATTAAAATTTTCTTGGATTGATAGGAAATAATGAGTTGGCCATGACAATCGCATGGCCAAGGGCAGTCTTAGGCTGAGTGGGCCACACAAACATATGGGCCCACTTAGGCCCATTTAGACCATTATGACCAAGCCGCAATCTATCGTGATCCCGACCTCTACGTAATCCACCCAATTGATTATGAACGGAAGGAATCCCTAAAACAGTTTTGAAAAGAATTTTCTTTGACGGCTGCTAGACCCAAGAACGGGATTCTTATATATCTTTTTTAGGGTTTCTATAAAATTAATTAAATATAATAATATTTTAAACCGAAAATTATAATTACATTAATTATAATATAATTTCGGTAAACCATATATTTATTTGAATTTATATGCTAACCAAATTCATGTTCTCATAATGCGTACAACAACCTTGTATATAATGTGTTCGATATTTGATTACCCAATTAAATTAATTTTATAATTAATTTAATTCAAGTGACAACCAAACACAATGCCAACTATGTTTTGTTCCCTTCATTTCAACTATAGGGTGTGACCCTGTAGGTTCCTGTAACGTGAACAGTAATAATAGAACGATTCCAATGTTACAAACAATGAGTGGCATCTAGCAATGCATCATTGCTACCTAAGTCACAAGAAATCATGATTCGATATAACCTATGATTAACCTTTTATGCAATAATCCTTAAGTCATTTATCTCTGGATTGGACACAAGTCATGGAATAGTCACACTTGCATAGTCCATTCCATGTTCCTTGATATCTTAAGCAGACTACGATATACAAATAAGTATGACATCTCATATCAACTTATTTGAGCAATGCCATGCATTTCTAGTCTCACTCAATCAAGTGCCTTAAGATATTACTCCCATTATGTAGGAGGGGCTTATCCTATCTCGATCAACCATATTCCTCTATGTAGATCGTGGTATATCCAACATCAGCCTTTATAGAACAAACAGTTACGGTGTACGTTTGACTGTATCAAAATATACAACTCACGATGTTGGGATTATGTTGATCTCAAGTCTGATGATCATATACATATTAATCACTATGAGTAATGTTGTGACAATTACATAATAATCCAAGAAACATACTCATAACTGGTCATTCCAATATGTTGTTCTCTAATACACATATTCATGCATCGATTCTGACATTCCATATAATGACAACTCTTTATCATTAACCAACTACATGTTAGTCTTAATGCATTATCGTTGTCCTATCCAACAATAATACTTGACTAAGGAACTTTTAAGAATAATCATATTATTCTTAGGACATTATTATAAAACAGTTTATTTATAATCACAGAAAAAAAAACTGAAATAATAATGGTAACACCTTATATTAATAAACATGATAAATCAAGTATGTTATTACAACCATCTCATGATTGATCTTTGGGCATACTCTAACAATCTCCCACTAGCACTAAGACCAATCACCTATATATCTAATACCAAGCGACTTAGTGTGACGATCATGCTTCTGCTGTGTTAGAGGCTTGGTCAGGGGATCAGCAATGTTATCATAAGTAGGTACTCTGCATATCTCTACATCCCCTCGATCGATAATCTCTCGAATAAGATGGTAGCTCCTAAATATATGTTTGGATCGCTGGTGAGATCTAGGTTCTTTAGCTTGTGCAATGTCTCCATTGTTATCACATTAGACTTCTATAGCATCTGATATGCTAGGCACAACCCCTAGTTCAGTAATGAACTTTTTGATCCAAACTGTTTCTTTTGCTGCCTCACTGGCTGCAATATACTCGGCCTCCGTTGTAGAATCGGCTACTGTACTTTGCTTTGAACTCTTTCAGCTTACAGCACCACCATTAAGGCAAAACACAAAACCTGATTGTGATCGAGAATCGTCCTTATCAGTTTGGAAGCTAGCATCAGTGTAACCTTTTACACTTAACTCTTCCTCACCTCCATATATTAGGAAAGTATCCTTAGTTCTTCTCAAGTACTTAAAGATATTCTTGATTGTGGTCCAGTGACCTTCACTGGGATCTAGTTGGTATCTGCTCGTCATACTTAAGGCATATGAGACATCTAGACTTGTACATAACATGGCATACATGATAGATCCAATAGCGAAAGCATATGGATTTTACTCATACGTTCTCTCTCTTGTGGAGTTGAAGGACACATTTCCTTCGAGAGTGAAATACCATGTCTCAAAGGTAGGAATTCTCTCTTAGATTCTTCCATACTGAACATTTTCAGTGCTTTATCTATTTATGTACTTTGGCTTAGACCTAGTAGTCGTCTTGATCTATCTCTATAGATCTTTACTCCTAAGATGTAAATGGCTTCGCCCAGGTCCTTCATAGAAAAACAACTTCCTAACCAAGTGTTAATAGACTGCAAGGTAGGTACGTCATTTCCTATGATAGGTATGTCATCCACATACTGTACCAAGAATGTTATAGTGCTCCCACTAACTTTCTTGTAAACACATGGCTCATCTTCATCTTTGATAAAACCAAACTCATTTATTGCATCATTAAAATGAAGATTCCAACTTCGAGAAGCTTGCTTTAATCCATAAATGGATCTTTGTAGCTTACATACCTTTCCATCATCCTTTGGATTGACAACACCTTCAGGTTGTGTGATGTACACATCCTCTTCAAGTTTCCCGTTAAGGAAAGCTCTTTTGACGTTCGTCTGCCAAATTTCATAGTCATAAAATGCAGCTATAGCGAGCAAGATCCTGATGGATTTAAACATAGCTACAAGAGAAAAGGTTTCATCATAGTCAACACCATGAACTTGGCGAAAACCTTTAGCGACTAATCGCCCCTTGTATCTTTATACATTACCATCCATGTCGGTCTTTTTTTTTTGAAAACCCACTTGCACCCTATGGGTTTAACCCCTTCCGGTGGGTCAACCAAAGTCCATACTTGGTTTTCATACCTGGAATCCATCTCAGTCATCAAGTTCAATCTTTTTCCCACTCCCTTTTCTAGAAACAAATTCTCTCTCTAGGAAGACACCAGTTCGAGCAACAAGTATTTTGTTCTTAGTGGGATTAAAGAAATAATATCCTTTGGTTTCTTTTGGATACCCCACAGAAACACATTTTTCAGATTTGGGTTCAAGCTTAGTAGATGTCTGACGTTTAACATAAACTTCGCAACCCCAAATTTTTATAAAATACATACTGGGACGTTTCCCAGTCCACATCTCATATGGCATCTTTTGAACCGATTTAGATGGAACACGATTTAGTGTGAAAGCAACTTTCTCAAGTGCATGCATGACTCATCATGGATCGAACCATGTCTAACAAAGTTCGGTTTCTTCTCTCAGAAACTCCATTCCATTAAGGAGTACCAGGAGGAGTAAGTTGTTAGACAATCCCACATTGCTTCAAAAGATCATCAAACTCTAAGCTCATATACTCCCCACCTCGATCAGATCGAAGTGTCTTGATAGTTTTTACTAGTTGATTTTGTACTTCATTTTTGAATTCCTTAAACTTTTTAAGGGATTCAGACTTATGGCGCATGATATAGACATACCCATATATACTGAAATCATCAGTGAAAGTAATGAAGTAGTGAAATCCTCCTCTAGCTTGTGTATTTATTGGCCCACATACATCAGAATGTATTAGGCCCAATAAATCACTAGCTCGTTCACTTTTACCAATAAAAGGAGATTTAGCCATTTTTCCCAATAAGCAAGATTCACATACTTCAAATTGTTCAAAAACAAATGAATCCAAGAGACCATCCTTATGTAGCTTGGATATGCGTTCATCACTTATGTGGCCCAAACGACAATGCCATAGATAAGTTTGATTTGAGTCATTTATTTTTGATCTTTTAGTATTTATGTTGTAAATGGGATTCATTTGATCTAAAATATAGAGGCCATTAATCAATTGTGCCGAACCATAGAAAATATTATTAAGATAAAAGGAACAACAATTATTCTTAATAATTATCTCAAAACCAATTTTGTCTAAACAAGAAATTGAAATAATGTTTTTAGTCAAACTGGGCACATAATAACAATCCTCTAAACATAAACCAAATCCACTAGGAAAAAATAAATTATATGTTCCCACAGCTAATGTAGCAACTTTTGCTCCATTTCCAACTCGTAGGTCCACATCTCCTCTAGCCAAAGTCCTACTCCTTTGCAGTCCCTGTATAGAAGTAGAAATGTGAGAACCACAACCAGTATCTAATACCCATGAAGTAGTAGTTGATAAATTAATATTAATAACATAAATACCTGAAGCAGACGTTCCGCTTATTTTGGCCTTCTTGACTTCCTCAAGATAGATAAGGCAGTTCTGCTTCCAATGTCTAGTCACACCACAATGAAAACAGTTTCCTTCCTTAGCCACCCCACCTTTAGGTTTCAATGCAGCTTTTACTTTTCCAGGCTTGTGCCTACCTTTGCCCTTAGGCTTTGTCTGAAATTTTGCCTTTCCCTTGCCCTTTTATTACGGACCATAAGTATAGGCTTGGGTCCAACCTTTTTCATATTGCCTTCAGCAGTTCGTAACATACTGAGCAACTGTGGCAGAGTCCTATCAATTTCATTCATATTGAAATTGAGGACAAAATGGTTGTAGCTATCTGGAAACAATTGCAGAATAACATCAGTGGCCAACCCTTGGCTCAATGGAAACCCGAGCTTAGACAGGCTTTCAATATAGCCAATCATCTTAAGGACATGAGGTCTTACTGGGCTTCCTTCAGTCAGCTTCCATTGGAATAGGGCCTTAGAGATATCGAACCTCTCTTACCGTGCTTGCCCCTGATAAAGTTCTTTCATGTGCTCAATCATTTCATAAGCAACCATGTCCTCATGTTGCTTCTGAAGCTTAGGATTCATAGTGGCAAGCATAAGACATCTAACGTCTACCATGTCATCGAGATGCTTCTTTTAAGCATCTCTATCAGCCCTCGAGGCATTAACGGGTGGTTCGTTAGGAACTAGTTGTTCATTGACATATAATTTTCATTCTTGTTTGAGGAAAATCCTCAAGTTACGGAACCAGTCAAGAAAATTTAAACCATTCAACTTGTCCTTCTCAAGGAACGATCGTAATGAGATTGTATTAGTGTTTGCAGCCATAATATATCTACAACAATAAAATTATGCGTGTGAAAATTTATCAAATTTATATCAATCATTAAAAGGACTTAATTAAATGATGTTCCCACTATTTTATTACAAAAGTAATACCCTCATATATTAGTTTCGGAAAGACTTTCTCGAAAAGTATTTCAAGTGGGTCAAGGATCCATATTTCACCTCCTCTTAAGTCAGCTTTGGCTTTACTCTCAAGATTTTGGTTATCTAGGTAAGCAACACTTGCTAATTACATCATATGTAACTCCTAAAGTTTGGTGAACAACTATTGTTCTAATCATCTTGTGATTTATCCAAATTACTTGCCTCTAGGTTTCTAATTCTAATCATCTTATGATTTATCCAAATTACTTGCCTCTAGGTTTCTAATCCTATTAGAATAACCTAGTTAAGTCATTAACCAATTTTAACCAGTGAATATCACTTGTTTATACTTCACGTTTAACCAAGATAAATACTAGTACTTCGCTTTAGCAGAACCTATACAATATTGATCGAGGCCTTAACGAGGGCAAAATTGGAAAGCTATGTTGACTTAATATTTTAATAGAGGGATTTTATTAAGATCGTTCCATCTCACCAATTATGGTTTACATTAGTCCATTTAGCCATTTAATTGATCTCATCAATTAATGTGGTTTATTGTTATCAAATTTTAACATGTTTAAAATTTGGCATGCTTTAGACATCCATAGCATCTCATACATGAATTAAGCAATAAATAAATGCAATAGTTATAGCCCATAAACTAAGGTGGTGCAACCCATGCCAATGGGAGAACTAAAATGAAACCTAAAGGTATAAGCCGTTTCTCAAGCTATCAGTCCATACTGGTTGGCCCATCTTCCTTCTCGGCTAGTCCACAGTAACTATTGCAAATTACAATATGCAGAAACTCGTTTTACATACGAGGGAGTAAGATGAGAAGAGAAATAGAAGAGAATAGTAGTAAGGCACAACACGCAGGTCGTATTTATAAAATTACAACCTTTTATCAAATGGGCTGTTGGGCTATAACTATGCATGTCAAACACCGTGCATGTCAAAAATAGCATACATGATTAAACACTTTGTTAAGATGAATTATAACATATCCTTTCAACTTTTATGGCCCACCAAGTTTTATTTATTATAAAACATACTTTAAGAAGATGGGGGCTGAGGCGGTGAAGGGAGCGAGCCGAAATGCTGAAATCTCGAAATACCAAAAAGCCAAAAGTACAGCTATGACTACCACACGAGTGCACGAACGCACGTGTGGATAAGTCGATACAACAATAGAGGTCACCACGAGCGATCTCGTGGTCTTAAGCCATTTTTAGGCCAAATAGACAGAAATGGCCTAAGTGGGCCCAATGGGTCGTGGGCCCTACGCGATTAAAATTTTCTTGGATAGATAGGAAATAATGAGTCGGCCATGGCGATCGCATAGCCAAGGGCAGTTTTGGGCTTAGTGGGCCACACAAACATATGGGCCCACTTCGGCCCATTTACACCATTACGACCATTTAGGTTATCTGTGTCGCTTGAGGCGAATGTAAACCTTCGAAGAGGTTGTTAAAATAACCGAAAGACCCCCATAGGGTAAAATGACCGAAATAACTCCATAGGGTAAAATGACTGTTATACCCCTAGGAATTGAAATGTTTCCATGACCGACTTGTTCTAATATATATAACTATTACTGAGTATGATATACTACATACACGTATGATTTATGACACGACATACTACGTGGGGTTGGGATCTTGTATTAGAGGAAGTGATTGATATGTGAGGGTCCTGTTGGATCACCGGCACCCTTACGGTGCAGCGAAAAAATGAAAATTCGGCGACCCTGACCATGGATCCATGTGTGAGGAACGAATCGAGGTGATAAAGGTTACGAAATTACCGAATGTTTATTCTGAGTAGACAGCAACTGTAACACCCCTTACCCGCATTCCCGATCGGAATAGAGTATGAGGTATTACTAAATTTTAAAAAAAAATTTCGACAGCATTTCTGCTTATTTTTGCTTAAACCTCCTACAAGTTTTCAAACACAATTCAATATTCCAACCAAGTTCAGTTGTATAAACATACACAATTTAACCATTAATAAACACTACATTTTAAATCGAACCATAAAATATATTTACATGGTGACGCCCCATTACATAAGTCGTCTATACATGCCATAATTTCCGGAATACTAGTAGCAAAATACCCAAACGTGGATGATAGTGTAGATGATTGTCTGACTCCGTCCCAATTCCCAGTTGATGGAAATCACTATAATCAAGGGAAAAATAAAAACGAGTAAGCATATAGCTTAGTAAGTAAACATATGACAAATAAATAAATTTCTCACATGACCACACCATAGTATAAATTTATTCACAAATAATTTTCATTGTTTGTGTAATTTCCAGCAAGCTAGTTTTCTGCGTCATGACCACTAATTTATTTTTATCCAGAGCTACAAGGTCAAAATTGAATTCCGTAAATTTTCCCTGAAACTAGACCCATATATCTTTCTATCATAAAATTTTCAGAATTTTTGGTCAAGGCAATTAGTACAGTTTATTCTTTAAATCTTCCCATGTTTCAGTGCCCGATAGTCCTGACCTCCCCTGACAAAAATTCACATACCTCTCTGTAAAAGTTTCAAACAATGTTCTAGATTGTTTCTATTAAAAATAGACTCAAAAAGGAATCCAGACATATAGATTTCAAGCCATAATTATATTTTTATAATTTTTGGTGATTTTCCAAATTTGGAACAGGGGATTTCAAAATCAATCCAGCCCTGTCTCAGTAAAATTCAAATATCTCCAAAAATACAACTCTTTTGCTTGCTCTATTTCTTTCATATGAAAATAGACTCATTCAGATTCAATTTCATATATTATTTAACCTTTAATTCATTTTCCACCATTTATGGTGATTTTTCATAGTTGCCCAACTGCTGCCATTCAAAACAGTTTTGCATTCAAATTGTCTCTTTTTGTATTTTTGATTTTCCTCCCATCTTATACATGGGTTGATTAAGTATCAAACCCAATATTCCTCCCATAAACTTGTCCACCACATATATGAATATTCACCTTCCCAATTTACTCATTGAACACTCAGAATGTTAACCGTTATCGGTGGATTCCGCACTTAGCAACCACCAATGAATCGGGGAATCAACACACAGCAACCCCTTGGGGGAATCAGTACTTAGCAACCCCCTTCACATTTCAGATACGGTGGAATCAGCACTTAGCAACTATCAATGAATAGGGGAATCAACACTTAGCAACCCCTCAGGGGAGTCAGCACTTAGCAACCCCCTTTCACATTTAAAATACGGTGGAATCAGCACTTAGCAACCACTAATGAATCGGGGAATCAGCACACAGCAACCCCTTGGGAGAATCAGCACTTAGCAACCCCCTTTCACATTTAAAAGACAGTGGAATCAGCACTTAGCAACCACCAATGAATCGGGGAATCAGCACACAACAACCCCTTTATATGCAATATGCTCCGGCCTATTCCGAGTGTTCAACCAAAAACCGTGTTTTGCAACCCCTTACCACCTTTCCCAATTTAACAACATTTTTGGAATCTTACCTCGGTGCAAAATATCGTAATTTTGCAATTCACTCCACTATCTTTTCTTTTCCTCGTTTGAGATAATCTTCCCGTCTCTCTTGATCTAGAATAGCAAATTTAACTCGTTTAATGTTCACATTTATTAAAATAATTCTCCACCCAACTTTTTGAAAATTTACAATTTTGCCCCCAAACTTTTACATATTTACACTTTTGTCCCTAAGCTCGGAAATTAAACTTCATCACTTATTCTTAGGTTTTATGACACGTTGAACATTTTTCCCTTCTATGGCAACACCAAATTCTCACTCTAACACATACTTTTGAACATTAACTATTTTTACCGATTATGTCAATTTACCCGTTTTCGTTTAAAATCGCTTAGTAAAAGTTGGTTAACATAATTTCTAGCTTCATATTCCACCATAAAACAGCAAAATAAACACATTTCACCTATGGGTATTTTTCCAAATATGAACCCTAACACGAATTATTGATAGAATAAGCTAAATAAAGTTACCAGGACTCCAAAAACGTAAAGAACATTAAAAATGGGGCTTGGAATCACTTACTATTGAGCTTGGAAGCTTAAAAACTCTAACTATGGCTTCCCCCTTGCTGAATTCGTTCACCATGAAGAAGATGAGCACATTTTGCCATCTTTTTCCCTTTTTAATTCTTTTTATTACTAAATAACTAAAATGCCCCCATTTAAAAAAAATCTATTTCACCCATTTCTTACGTCTATTTCTGTCCATCAATTAACTAATGGTCTAATTACCATATAAGGAACCCCAATTTATAATTTCATAACAATTAGACACTTCTAACATGTAGAACTCAACTTTTTCACTTTTTATAATTTAGTCCTTTTGACTAAATTGAGTGCCCAAACGTCGAAATTTTCGAACGAAATTTTTACGAAATTTGTCCGTAAAATTGTAGACCATGAAAATATAATAATACTCATATTTTCTCTCGTCGGATTTGTGGTCCCGAAACCACTATTCCGACTAGACCCAGAATCGGGCTGTTACAACTCTCCCCCCTTAGGGATTTTCGCCCCCGAAAATCTTACCGAAAAAGAGGTTTGAGTACTGTTTCCTCATAATTTCCTCCCGTTCCCACGTAGCCTCTTCCATCCCATGTTTTTGCCACAACACTTTCACTAAGGCTACACTTTTATTCCTTAACTGTTTGACCTCTTGAGCCAGAATTTTTATCGGTTCCTCCTTATAAGTCATATCTGGTCGAACCTCAATCTCTTTAGGAGAAACTATATGTGAAGGATCTGAACGATAATGTCACAACATCGACACATGAAATACATTATGTATCTTTTCCAACTCCGGCGGTAAAGCTAACCGATAATCTACAGGGCCAACTCTTTCAATAACTTCATATGGTCCAATAAAACGTGGACTCAATTTGCCTTTACGACCAAATCTCAGAATCTTCTTCCATGGAGATACTTTCAAGAACACTTTATCACATACTTGAAACTCAATTTCTTTCCTCTTTAAATCCGCATACGACTTTTGCCGATCTGAAGCATCCTTTAAGCAGTCACGGATTATTTTCACCTTTTCTTCAGTTTCTTTCACCAAGTCGACTCCATGAATTCGGTTCTCACCGAGCTCAGTCCAATATAAAGGAGTTCTACACTTACGCCCATATAATGCTTCATACGGTGCCATCCGTATACTTGACTAATAGCTATTGTTATAAGCAAATTCAACCAATGGTAGATATTTCTCCCAACTGCCTTCCAATTCTGAAATACAACACCGGAGCATGTCTTCAAGAACTTGAATCACTCTTTCTGATTGCCCGTCAGTTTGCGGATGAAACGCAGTACTAAAATTCAATTTCATACCCAAGGCTTCCTGCAACTTTATCCAAAACCTCGAAGTAAATCTCGGATCTCTATCCGATATAATAGATTTAGGCACCCCGCGTAATCTCACTATTTCAGCAGCATATAATTCCGGCAACCTGTCAAGTGAGTAATCAATGCGTATCGGAATAAAATGGGCTGACTTTGTCAATCTATCAACAATTACCCAAATAGCATCTTTCTTCTTTGGAGTTAAAGGCAATCCTATCACAAAATCCATCGTAATACTGTCCCACTTCCACTCTGGAATCGTTACCGGCTGAGTAAACCCGATGGTACTTGATGCTCAGCCTTCACTTGTTGACAGATTAAACACTTTGATACAAATTCCGAGATATCCTTTTTCATGCCCGGCCACCAATACAACTTCTTCAAATCATTATACATTTTCACACTACCTGGATGGACTGATAAATCACCACTGTGTGCCTCACATAAAATGGTCCGAATTAGCTCATCATTTCTCGGTACACATATTCTATCCCGGAACATTAGGCAGTCATCTGAACCAATTTGAAAATCTAAATCAACGCTTGCTTCACACTGAGCTCTTCTGGCTTGCAATTTATTGTCATTCTTTTGAGCTTCCCGAATCTGTTGAAGAAATAACGGTCTAACTCTCAATTCAGCCAAAATTGAACCATCATCAAATAAAGTTAATCTCGTACTCATAGCTCTCAAAGCAAATAAAGATTTTCTACTCAAGGCATCAGCAACCAGATTAGCTTTCCCAGGGTGATAATCAATCACTAGCTCATAGTCTTTAATTAGCTCGAGCCATCTTCGTTGCCGCAAATTCAAGTCTTTTTGGCTCATCAAATACTTCAAACTCTTATGATCAGTGAAGATTCGGCACTTTTCACCATACAAATAATGGCGCCAAAGTTTTAAAGCAAAAACAATAGCAGCCAATTCTAAATCATGCGTCGGATAATTCTTCTCATGCAGTTTCAGCTGTCTTGAAGCATAAGCTATTACTTTGCCCTCTTGCATTAACACACACCCAAGACCATTCAACGATGCATCACTGTAAATTACAAACTCTTTCCCTGATTCAGGTTGCACCAGCACTGGCGCCTCAGTCAACAATGCCTTCAATTTCTCGAAACTTTGCTGACATTTATCGGTCCATTAAAATTTGACATTCTTCTGTAGTAACTTAGTCATAGGGGAAGCAATCATCGAAAATCCCTTGACAAAGTGTCTGTAATACCCAACTGAGCCCAGAAAGCTTCTAACCTCGGTCACATTCTTTGGTGGTTCCCAATCAACAATTGCTGAAATTTTGCTTGGATCAACCCGAATACCTTCACTTGAAACTATATGTCCCAAGAATCCAACCTCACGAAGCCAAAACTCACTTTTGCTGAATTTAGCATATAATTTCTTTTCTCTCAGAATCTGCATGCTTAGATTCATCCCGAGAATAGATTAAAATATCATCTATGAACACCACCACGAACTTATCCAAGTACGGCCGGAAAATTCGGTTCATCAAGTCCATAAAAATAGTCGGAGCATTAGTCAACCCAAAAGGCATTACCAGAAATTCATAGTGTCCATACCTCGTTCTAAAAGTGGTTTTCGGCACATCAGACTCTTTAACTCTCAACTGATAGTAACCAGACCTCAGATTGATCTTGGAAAACACTGTTGCCCCTTTTAATTGGTCAAAAAATCATCAATTCTCGACAAAGGATACTTGTTTTTTATAGTCACTTTATTGAGGTGACGATAGTCAATACAAAGTCTCATAGAGCCGTCCTTCTTTTTCACAAATAACACAGGAGCACCCCAAGGAGAAAAACTCGGTCTCACAAATCCTTTATTTGTCAACTCTTGTAACTGAGCTTTTAATTCTTTCAACTCTTGTAACGGTGCAATAGAAATCGGTGCAGTACCAGGTAACAAGTCAATAGAAAACTCAACTTCTCTAATCGGAGGTAACCCAGGCAATTCCTCTAGAAATACGTCTGGAAATTCACAAACTACCGGCACTGATTCAAGCTTCGACCCAGTTATATCAGTATTCAGCACATAAGCAAGATAAGCTTCACATCCTTTTCTCAAGTATTTCTGAGCAGACATGTGCGAAATCACCATAGGCAATTTATTCGGCTCCTTTGTTTCAACCCGGAGAATTTCACCGTTTTCACACTTTAATTCAAGGATTTTCTGCCTACAATTTACCTTGGCATCATACAATATCAACCAATCCATCCCCAAAATAACATCAAACTCATCAAATGGTAACAACATCAAATTAGCCGGGAAACAGTGACCTTGAATCATCAGGGGACAATTCTTGCAAACCTTATCGACTAAGGATTTGATACTTTAACTACAAATTAAGTGTTTTCAACAGGCAATTTCTTACTAGATACCAAATTCACGCATACATATGAATGAGTAGAGCCAGGGTCAATCAAAGCAATAACATCAATATCATGAAGAGAAAATGTACCAGTAATCACGTCGAGAGATGAGGCATCCTCTCGAGTGCGTATGGCATAAGTCCTGGCAGGTGTCTAGTTTCTGATCTTCCAGCTGCATCTTTTACCACACTTTTACCACTAGCTTTGCTCCCCACATTTCTTGGTGGTCTGCCTCTACTGACAATATCACCCGATCCAGTTCTTTGTAATTTTTTTCCTCTATTCTTTCAGGGCAATCTTTTACATAATGCTCTTGAGAACCACACCTAAAACAAGCTCGTTTAAATCCCCAACACTCACCAGTATGTCGTCTGCCACACTGTTGACATTCAGGTCTGGTGTTTCCTACATTGCCCACACTTGCCACTGAGGTAGCTCGAGTTTTAACTCTGAAATATGACCTCCCTCGGTCTCTGCGTGAATACCCAACTGAACCAGTTGGTCGTGGATCCATCCCTTTAAACTTCTTCGGTTGGGATTTAAATGTCCTGCCCATTGACCTCTTTCTTACATCTCAAGCTTCCATCTCCGCCCTTCTCTTTTCTCTACTCAAATCTTCAGCCTTGCAGGCCCGATCAACTAATACCACAAAATATTTTAACTCTAAAACCCCAACATACAATCTGATATCTTCGTTTAGCCCCTTTTCAAATCTTTTACACATAATAGCCTCTGTAGGTACACATTCCTGGGCATATTTACTAAGCCGGACAAACTCCCGTTTATATTCTACCACTGACATTCGGCCCTGTTTCAATTCGAGAAACTCCTTGCATTTCTGATCAATAAACCGTTGGCTTATATATTTCTTTCTGAATTCCTCTTGGAAGAAGTCCCAGGTAACTCTTTCTTTTGGAACCACCAATATTAATGTTTTCCACCAACGGTATGCCGAATCCTTCAATAAAGACACAGCACATTTCAAACATTCCTCGGGAGTACAAGATAATTCATCAAATACCCGAATAGTATTTTCAAGCCAAAACTCGGCTTTTTCCGGATCATCATCAACATTAGCCCTGAAATCATCAGCCCCAATTCAGTACTTCGTGGAGCTACGGGGACCGGTTGAGGAATAGGAGGGGGTGGAGGAGGTGGAACATTCGGATTTACACGGACATATTCTGTATACCAATCACTCATCATCCGGAGGAAGTCTTCCCGAGCCTCATCCTGTCCATGTGTCTCATGTCTACTCTCTTCATGCGCGATCCCTTGTGCAGGAGCCGGCGTGTTACTTTCAACATCATCTGCCACACTTCGGTCAGGGTCCATTTACTATATAAAACAAAATTTTAAATTGTTAGAAATCATCACACTATCACAATATATTTATGGCATGTATAGACTGACTTTCACACATATTTTATTGGTCCGAGATCTGACTAAACCGTAGCTCTGATACCACTAAAATGTAAGACCCCTTACCCGCATTCCCGATCGGAACAGAGTATGAGGTATTACTAAATTTTTAAAAAAAAATTCGACAGCATTTCTGCTTATTTTTGCTTAAACCTCCTGCAAGTTTTCAAACACAATTCAATATTCCAACCAAGTTCAGTTGTATAAACATACACAATTTAACCAATAATAAACACTACATTTTAAATCGAACCATAACATATATTTACATGGTGACGCCCCATTACATAAGTCGTCTATACATGCCATAATTTCCGGAATACTAGTAGCAAAATACCATAACGTGGATAATAGTGTAGATGATTGTCTGACTCCGTCCCAATTCCGAGTTGATGGAAATCACTATAATCAAGGGAAAAATAAAACCGAGTAAGCATATAGCTTAGTAAGTAAACATATGACAAATAAATAAATTTCTCACATGACTACACCATAGTATAAATTTATTCACAAATAAATTTCATTCTTTGTGTAATTTCCAGCAAGCTGGTTTTCTGCATCATGACCACTAATTTATTTTTATCCAGAGCTACAGGGCTCAAAATTGAATTCCGTAAAATTTTCCTGAAACTAGACCCATATATATTTCTATCATACAATTTTCAGAATTTTTGGTCAAGCCAATTAGTACATTTTATTCTTTAAATAATCCCCTGTTTCACTGCCTAATAGTCCTGACCTCCCCTTACAAAAATTCACATAACTCTCTGTAAAAGTTTCAAACAATGTTCTAGTTTGTTTCTATTAAAAATAAACTCTAAAAGGAATCCAGGAATATAGATTTCAAGCCATAATTATTTTTTTAGAATTGTTGGTGATTTTCCAAAGTTGGAACAGGGGATTTCGAAATCAATCCAGCCCTATCTCAGTAAAATTCAAATATCTCCAAAAATACAACTTTTTTACTTTTTCTATTTCTTTCATATGAAAATAGACTCATTCAGCTTCAATTTCATATATTATTTAACCACTAATTAATTTTCCACCATTTATGGTGATTTTTCATAGTTGCCCAACTATTGCCATTCAAAACAGTTTTGCATTCAAATTGTCTCTTTTTGTATTTTTGATTTTCCTCCCATCTTATACATGGGTTGATTAAGTATCAAACCCAATATTCCTCCCATAAACTTGTCCACCACATATATGAATATTCACCTTCCCAATTTACTCGTTGAACACTCGGAATGTTAACCGATATCGGTGGATTCCACACTTAGCAACCACTAATGAATCGGGGAATCAGCACACAGCAACCCCTTGGGGGAATCAGCACTTAGCAACCCCCTTCACATTTCAGATGCGGTGGAATCAGCACTTAGCAACCACCAATGAATAGGGGAATCAGCACTTAGCAACCCCCTTTCACATTTAAAATACGGTGGAATCAGCACTTAGCAACCTCCAATGAATTGGGAATCAGCACACAGCAACCCCTTGGGGAATCAGCACTTAGCAACCCCCTTTCACATTTAAAATATGGTGGAATCAACACTTAGCAACCACCAATGAATCGGGGAATCAGCACATAGCAACCCCTTTTATGCAATATGCTCCGGCCTATTCTGAGTGTTCAACCAAAAATTGTGTTTTGCAACCCCTTACCACCTTTCCCAATTTAACAACATTTTTGGAATCTTGCCAAACATTTATTTTATATTCAAATAAATATCAACACATATCAAATAATATCAAAATAATACATTAAGTCACATGTTTACTTACCTCGGTGCAAAATATCGTAATTTTGCAATTCACTCCACTATCTTTTCTTTTCCTCGTTTAAGATAATCTTCCTGTCTCTCTTGATCTATCATATCAAATTTAACTCGTTTAATGTTCACATTTATTAAAATAATCCTCCACCCAAATTTTTGAATATTTACAATTTTTCCCCCAAACTTTTACATATTTGCACTTTTGTCCCTAAGCTCAGAAATTAAACTTCATCACTTATTCTTAGGTTTTATGACATGCTGAACATTTTTCCCTTCTATGGCAACATCAAATTCTCACTCTAACACATACTTTTGAACATTAACTATTTTTACCGATTATGTCAATTTACCCTTTTTCGTTTAAAATCGCTTAGCAAAAGTTGTTTAACATAATTTCTAGCTTCATATTCCACCATAAAACAACAAAATAAACACATTTCACCTATGGGTATTTTTCCAAATATGAACCCTAACACGAATTATTGATAGAATAAGCTAAATTAAGTTACCCAGACTCCAAAAACGTAAAGAACATTAAAAACGGGGCTTGGAATCAGTTACTATTGAGCTTGGAAGCTTAAAAACCCTAACTATGGCTTCCCCCTTGCTGAATTCGTTCACCATGAAGAAGATGAGCACATTTTGCCATCTTTTTCCCCGTTTAATTCTTTTTATTACTAAATGACTAAAATGCCCCCATTTAAAAAAAATCTATTTCACCCCTTTCTTATGTCTATTTTTGTCCATCAATTAACTAATGGTCTAATTACCATATAAGGACCCCCAATTTATAATTTCATAACAATTAGACACTTCTAACATGTAGAACTCAACTTTTGCACTTTTACAATTTAGTCCTTTTGACTAAATTGAGTGCCCAAACGTCGAAATTTTCGAACGAAATTTTTACGAAACTTTTTCGTAAAATTGTAGACCATGAAAATATAATAATAATCATATTTTCTCTCGTCAGATTTGTGGTCCCGAAACCACTATTCCGACTTATTACAACAACGCCTCAACAACGAGTAGTCTGATCTGCTATCGAACCAAGCCGCAATCTATCGTGATCCCGACCTCTACGTAATCCACCCAATTGATTATGAACGGAAGGAATCCCCAAAATAGTTTTGAAAAGAATTTTCTTTGACGACTGCTAGACCCAAGCAAAGAAAAAACGGGATTTTTATATATCGTTTTTTAGGGTTTCTAGAAATTTAAATAAATATAATAATATTTTAAACCAAAAATTATAATTACATTAATTATAATATAATTTCGATAAACCATATATTTATTTGAATTTATATGCTTACCAAATTCATGTTCTCATAATGCGTACAACAACCTTGTATATAATGTGTTCGATATTTGATTACCCAATTAAATTAATTTTATAATTAATTTAATCAAGCGATAACCAAACACAATACCAACTATGTTTTATTCCGTTCATTTCAACTATAGGGTGTGACCCTGTAGGTTCCTGTAACGTTAGCAGTAATAATATAACGATTCCAATGTTACAAACAATGAGTGGCATCTAGCAATGCATCATTGCTACCTAAGTCACAAGAAATCATGATTCGATATAACCTTTCATGATTAACCTTTTATGCAATATTCCTTAAGTCATTTATCTCTAGATTGGACACAAGTCATGGAATAGTCACATTTGCATAGTCCATTCCATGTTCCTTGATATATTAAGCAGACTACGATATACAAATAAGTATGACATCTCATATCAACTTATTTGACCATGGCCATGCATTTCTAGTCTCACTCAATCAAGTGGCCTAAGATTTTACTCCCATTATGTTGGAGGGGCTTATCCTATCTCGATCAACCATATCCCTCTACATAGATCAGGGTATATCCAACATCAAACTTTATAGAACGACCAGTTACGGTCTACGTTTGACTGTATGAAAATATACAACTCACGATGTTGGGATTATGATGATCTCAAGTCTGAGGATCATATACATATTAATCACTATGAGTAATGTTGTGACAATTACATAATAATCCAAGAAACATACTCATAATGGGTCAGTCCAATATGTTGTTCTCTAACACACATATTCATGCATCGATTATGACATTCCATATCAATGACAACTCTTTATTATCAACCAACTACATGTTAGTCTTAATGCATTATCGTTGTCCTATCCAACAATAATACTAGACTAAGGAACTTTTAAGAATAATCATATTATTCTTAAGAAATTATTATAAAATAATTTATTTATACACACAGAAAAGAAACTGAAATAATAATGGTAATGCCTTATATTAATAAACATGATAAATCAAGTATGTTATTACAACCATCTCATGATTGATCTTTGGGCATACTCTAACAGGTCGCACGGGTCGCATGAGACGACTGTTGACCCACCAATGGCTTTAACCTGATTATGTGATTGACAGTTCTGCTGTAATATTGGTTAGTGCCACAACCGGTGCTACACAAGGAGTGTAGGGATGGGTGGTAGATTTAATCTCCACTGGAGTGTAGGGTTGGGCAGGAGATAGAGTGCAGGGTTGGTATGGGTATTATTCATTACATATACTGATTCTGATATTGTGATGGGCTTAGGCCCAGATATATGTGATATGTGTCATTTGTTATGGGCTCTACCCTAACCGAGGCTGATAGGGGCTAAGGCCATCTGCCACCGTTACCGTAATGGGCTAAGGCCCACACTGATACTGTTACTGTTAAGGGCCCAGGCCTAGATTGATTATGTTTCTTTAATAAAGGGATTACACACTGGGTTTTCATAAACTCACCCCATTTTTAACCTTTTAGGTAATCTCCAACGTTAGACGGTTCGATGCTACGAGGGACTCGGAGAGGGCCACACAACTGCACTTGTTTTATTCTATTTTGCTCATTTACTTAAACAATTTGATTTTGATTCGGGTTGTAATAAGGCCTCTATAATTTCTGGATTTTAAATTTTTGATTTGATGTGATTGTGATTTATATCTGCTTGAAGTACAACACGGTTTTGCAAAATAATAACTATTTTCTAACACTACGGTTCTGCACCTTAATTTTTAAATATCACGTTTTCGTAAATCATTTGCATTAACTTAAGCTTCAACAACAATAAGGTTTGGAAGGTAATAACTTTTTTTAATAAACCTCAATTGAAAATAAAAAAAATGAAAATTGAGGTTTTATACAAGTTTTAAATGGCAATAAGTTTGAAATTTGAAGAAGGGTTTTTAATGAAAACATGGTTTTAGGAAAACACTTTAATGTGACATGCCAGATTCGGGCCTAACTTCTAGGCCAGGTTTGGGGTGTTACATAAGGCTTATTTATTATCTTCATATGTTGGACTTAATACTTCCTCTTCACTAATGTAGGTGACATAATCATCAAATCAATAGGTCTTTTATAAGGTTGTAATGCGACTTGGTTAAAGGTGGGGATTTTAAGAGATGGGACATTTCAGTTTCAAAATCATAACCTTTAACTTGTCTTGGATATCTCGAAATTCAACCTTTTTCTTCAAGTGAACCTGTGGAACTCCCCCAAACTTATTTTGAACACATACTCATACATTTTCTTTTTGGAGACTGAGTAAATTTTTCTTCACTCTTTCTTTGTCTTTGTTGTTGTTTTTCTTTTGATAAGCATGAGCACTTACATCTTTTTGAAAATTTCCTCAAGTATTGATTACCAAGACAACTTTAGTTAAGATAGGTGCACAAAATTAGGATAATTTTAAAAAGATGGTACCGGCTTAAAATGTAAGTTTATTACAATGAACAGGCCTTTCAGCTCAAAATTATAGTTTCAAGGGTCTAATATCATAAGGTGGGCTTGAAAAGGCTCAAACTATCTAAAGAAAAATGGTACCTATATCATCTTAGATTTTTATGTCCCCTAGGATTTCGCCTCAAGAAAGTTACTGAGTCAATTCTAAAGATATAAACCTTCATGCATGTCTAATCTCAAGAGAAACTAAGTTTTCATGGCAAACATTACCTAAGACTAAGATCATAAAAACATTCCATTTTTCATGATAACATGCAATCACTCGGATAAAATCATCATTCATGCTAGCATACAAGCTATCTTATTAAAAATAATTTCACTAAATATTCATTTATTAAGACATACTTATGAAAGAATGATTTGAAACATACTTGAAAATTTTAAAATTTTGAGCAATTTTCCTTACCCTTTAAAAAGAAGCAATGTCCTCATTGCGAGAATAAAGTAATGAATGAAAACTGAACACCAAGTAGGGTTGTAAAGAAAGAGAGGTGAGTCATTAAGATTGCTTAAATACCAAGTATTTCCTAATAACCCAATCCTAGACATGTTCATTTCCATTGCCACATCACTTAATCTTTTTCTTTCTAAAGAAGTATTTATTCATTCTTGCTATGTTTAATTTTGCAAAAATTAAATCCTAATTACTAAAGAAGTAAATTCCTAAAGACCTAAAAATAATTAAATAAATAACAAGACAAGAATCCCCCCTTTTATTTTTCTGACTTATTCCCCTTGTCTTCTTTAGCTCCATCTTCACTTGCATCGTCAGTCTCTTCCGTCTATGTCTCAAAGGTAGCATCTGGAACAAAAGTATTAGAGATATTCTTAAAATTATTTCGAATTGAATCATATCTAATTTTTGCATATTTCCAGTAAGTTTGTTGCTAATTGTGCATGAACTTGCACATATCCATCAAAATTGACAACTCTAATTTCCTTGAAGTACTTGTAGAAGTCGACATGGGAGTTGTATATTCAGGTTTAACACTTAGCTTGACTAGTTCTTCTTCTGGCTCAATCCTACGTTCAGGGTTTTCAGCTCCTTCAGCTTGTTGAGGACTATTTGGTTCCTTGTCAGATTCTTCTTATTCAATGTCTGTAACTGAATTAGCTGTAGTTTTTGTTTTATTTGTTGACTCTTCGGTTTCTGGCTTCATTGGTTCCTCTTGCTCATCTTGGTTCAACTCATGCACTCTTTCTACCAACCTTTCAAAATCATGACCTGTAATACACCCTTAAACATACTGCCCCTTCAAATTTGCTTGTGTTTTAACACAGACCCTTAAGTAAAGTGAAGTGACTAATGATGGGAAATAAGCACTTTCTACCTTCTTTTTAGCACAATCATGAATCTCCTTGAGGATAATTTTCCCAACATTAATGGATTTTTCTGTCCAAATTGCATATAACAAGAGCATTCGTTCCATCGAGATGGTGGAACTGTGTGAGATAGGCATAAAACTGTAGCGAACAAAATAAAACCATACCTTTGCTACTGGTTTTAAGTATTATCTTTGACAAGAATGGCTCCCATACTTTCTTATAATCCATTGGGATCATGTATTTGTCACAACATTAAGCACTTGTTGAAGAGAATCCGAATTGATATTGCTTATCATAGCGTAGTACTCATCTTCTTCAACATCAGGTAAATTAAACAAATCATTGATGAACTTAGAAGTAAGAGGTACCTTTTTCTTTCAAACAATGACTTCAGTAGCATCTTGCGTCGTCAAACTAGCATAGAATTCTCGAACTAGTTCATCATCGGAAAGTGAATGAGCATCACAGAGTCGTTCCCATTTAAGAGCATTGATTACCTTTCTAATTGGCACAGGAACAACCATCACATCATTGCTCTTCAGGTTAAAACCTTTTTCCGGCATCATAGGTTGATGCTTGAAAATTGAAACAAATTGCTCTTTCACTTCTTCATCGACAACAATTGGGTTTTCAAGATTAGTCTTTAACGATCTAGTTCTTTTGCGAGACATGGTATTTTCCCAAAAGTTCAATAGAGTTTTTGTACAAGAGAGAAAATAGAAATGGACAAAGTTGGTATAACTTGCTACGGTAAAAATCTTGCGACAGCAAGGATGGTGCGGTTTTGATCTCTTTGTAGCAGCAATAGGGAATTTCAACAAAAAGAAAGAAAATGACTAGGGTTACTTTTGAGATTTGAGGTTGATGGCACAAAAGAAGAAATTTAGGGATTTTTAGGGTGAAAGTAAATTTCTTTGGAGGATATGAAAATTAGTAGAATGAAGAGGGTTTTATATAGGGAAAATTAGGGCAACATTTACAAAAAATTTAGCTGCATTAAAGTTACTTGGGTGGCAGGTAATGGGTATGACGGCAAGGCCTAATTTTTTTTCCCTCCTTTTTGTTGTCTTGGGCCTCAAACTCAGACTGTATCTTAAAAAAACTGATTAGTACTTGGGCCAAATTTGACCCCTTTTATTAACTTAAAAATTTAAAATTTAAACTGAACAAAATGAAACTTAAAAATTTTAATTAGAAAATTTCTTCTTAACAAATTACATTAAATTAATTCCCAAGAAAGGTTGGAGGGGTCACAACGATCTCGCTTAAGTTCCAATCTCCTTAGACAGAATTAATTAAACGTAATAAATTAAGAAAATAAGTTCTAATTATTTATTTATTTACACAATGATTTCATGAAAAATTAAGGGTCTGTTAAGATGAGCGAGGATTCAATTTGCTCATCTTTACCATTCCAGTAGTGTTTGAGACGTTGACCATTAACTTTTAACGTACCTCCATAATTGTCGTATAATTGAATAGCTCCATAAGGATAAACTCGGTAGATGGTATAGGGTCCTTTCCATAAGGATTTTAGGTTCCCAGGAAATAATTTTAGCCTTGAATTAAACAACGAAACCTTCTGACTTTCTTTAAACTCGCGAGGTCGTATATGACTATCATGCTATCTCTTTGATCTTTCTTTACACATTTTGGCATTCTCATAGGAAAACAACCTCAGCTCTTCCAACTCATCCAATTGTAACATCCTTCTCTCACCGGCTTGCTTAAGATCAAAATTTAACTGCTTTAAAGTTCAGTGAGCTTTATTCTCCAATTCTAAAGGAAAATGACATGCCTTTCTGAAACTAACCAATAAGGAGTAATTCCTAATGGAATCTTAAATGTTGTTCGATAGGCCCATAATGCATCATCAAGCCTTCGAGACCAATCTTTTCTGCTAGGGCGTATTACCTTTTCAAGGATACCTTTGATTCCGTGTTTCACTCTTTCAACTGGCCCATTAGACTGGGGGTGATAGGTAGTAGCAATTTTGTGCTTCACATCATATTTGTCAAGCAATCACTTAAGCCATTTGTTCACAAAGTGAGAACCTTCATCACTAATAATAGCTCTTGGTTTCCCAAATCATGTAAACACATACTTATGTAGGAATCACATGACTACTTTAGCATCATTTGTAGGGTATGCTTCAGCTTCAACCCATTTGGATACATAGTCCACAGCACCTAAGATGTATTTGTTCCCATATGAAGAAGGAAACGGGCCTAAAAAGTCAATGCCCCATACGTCAAACAATTCAATCTCCAAAATGTTTGTCAAGGGCATTTCATTCCTCATTGATATATTTCTAGTCCTTTGGCATTTATCACAAATCTTCACATAAGCATAAGTATCTTTAAATAGTGTAGGCCAAAAGAAACCTGCTTCTAAAATCTTTGCTGCAGTATGTGATCCATCAAAGTGTCCCCCACTTGGAGATGAATGGCAATGATACAAGATCTCAGCAATCTTGCTTTTAGCTACACACTTTCGGATTATATTATCTACACATTGTTTAAACAAAAATGGACCCTCCCAAAGATAATACCGACTATGATGAATTTTTTCCTTTGTTGGTATGTCATTTCTCGAGGAATTATTCCACATGCAAGATAATTGGCAAAATCAGGAAACCAAAGTATTTTATGAATTTGATTTACCTCAAATAAGTGTTCATCTGGGAAGTTCTCATTGATAGGCACACATGACAGAGGTACCTCATTTTGCTCCAACCTCGACAGATGATCAGCTATTTGATTTTCGACACCTTTTCTGTTTTGGATCTCAAGGTCAAATTCTTGGAGTAAAAGTATCCAACGAATTAGCCTTGGTTTTGCATCTTTCTTCGTGAGCAAGTATTTAATGGCCGCATGGTCAGTAAATACTATAACTTTGGTACCTATAAGATATGAGCGGAATTTGTCAAAAGCAAAAACTATAGCAAATAGTTCCTTTTTAGTTACTGTATAATTAAGTTGGGCTCCTGTCAAGGTTCCACTTGCATAGTAAACGGGGTGGAGCACTTTAGTTTTTCATTGACCCGTGATAGCTCCAATGGCATAGTCACTTGCATCGCACATCAACTCAAAAGGTGAGCTCCAATCGGGTGTAGCGATTATTGGGGCTGAGATTAACCACTTCTTTAGCTCTTTAAAAGCTTCTAAACATGCTTTGTTGAAATCAAACACTATATCTTTCTCTAACAACAAACACAACGGCTTACAAAATTTTTGAGAAATCCTTAATAAACCTTCGGTAAAAACCAGCATGGCCTAAGAAACGTCTGACTTCTTTCACATTAATTAGGGCCAGTAATCTTTCAATTACATCCACCTTTGCTTTGTCAACTTTAATTCCTTTCTTTGAAATTCTATGGCCTAAGACAATCCCTTCCTTAACTATAAAATGGCATTTCTCCCAATTAAGGACAAGATTCGTTTCTTCGCATCTCTTCACTACCTTAGCCAAATTACTCAAACATATATCATAAGTGTTACCAAAAATAGATAAATCATCCATGAGAACCTCAACAAAAATTTCAACCATATCAGTAAATACTGCCATCATGCATCGTTAAAAAGTTGCAGATGCATTGCATAAACCAAAAGGCATTCGCCTAAAAGAAAACGTACCGTATGGACAAGTAAAGGTTGTTTTATGTTGGTTCTCTGGGGCTACAACTACTTGATTATATCCCAAATAACCATCTAAAAAAATAGAATTCATTACGTGCCAGTCTATCTAACATCTGACCCACAAAAGGTAACCGAAAATGATCCTTCTGAGTGGCTTCATTCAGCTTTCTGTAGTCAATACAGATTCTCTAACCAGTAACGGTTCTTGTCTGAATCAATTTGTTGCGCTCATTTTCAACAATCGTGATTCCACCTTTCTTCGACATACACTACACCGGACTTACCCATGATCTATCTAAAATAGGATAGATGATTCCTGCATCTAACCATTTGATCACTTCCTTCGTCACAACTTCCTTCATAATAGGATAGAGCCTCCTTCACCCATCAATTCAACCTCTTTCACCTTCCTCTAAAATAATTTTATGCATGCAAAAAGAAGGGCTTATACCTCAAATGTCAGCTATGGTTCAACCAATTGCTTTCTTAAATCTCTTTAAAACAACAATAAGTTGTTCCTCCTAATCTTTCATTAGTTCTGCTAAAATAATCACAAGCAAAGTAGAATAGTCACCTAAATAAACGTATTTCAAATGGGAAGGAAGTACCTTTCGTTCGAGTTTAGGTGGTTCTTCAATTGACAACTTGGGTTGCACAAATTCTCTGACTTCTAACTCCAACGGTTCAAACCGTGTGGATTGAATAAAATTTCTCGGGTTGGCTTCCATCAAAACCATGTTTTCTTCACCTTTTTTTATTCTCCAAAGGGTCAAGATCTAAGGTTTTCTCCAATGGATCTTCTTTAAAATTACTTTCCCTAGAAACCAAGGTTTCTATCTCTTCCATAACTAAACACTCCTCTGTTGGATCAGGAAATTTCATTGCTTTAAGAATGTTAAAGGTTACCTGAACATTTTGAACTCGCATGTTGAGTTTTGCCTTTCTGCACATCAATTAACGTTCTCCCTGTAGCCAGGAAAGGTCTCCCAAGGATAATTGGCACTTCCTTATCTTCTTCAAAATCTAAAATAATGAAATCAGCAGGAAAAATAAATTCATCGACTCTTACCAAAACATCCTCGATCTTTCCTTTGGGATATGCTAACGGTTGATCCGCTAGCTGAAGCATCACAATTGTAGGTCTTACTTCACCTATGCCTAACATCTTGAAAATAGACTTAGGCATCAAGTTGATACTCGCTCCTAAGTCACACAAAGCTTTACCACAGTAAGATTCACCAATGTTAAAGGGTATAGTAAAGCTTCCTGGGTCTTTCAATTTCGGTGGCAGTTTGTTCTGCAGGAACGCACTGCACTCCCTTGTCAAGGCAACAGTCTTATTCTCACTCAGTTGTTTCTTCTTGGATAGTATATCCTTCATAAAATTCACATAATTTGGCATTTTTTCAAAAGCCTCCACCAACGTAATATTGATGTGTAACTGCTTTAGAACATCCAAAAACTTCTTGAATTGCACCTCCTATTTTTGCTTGTGTTGCTGAAATCTTTGTTGATATAGAGGTGATGGAACTTTCAGTTGAACCGGACAAATTTTCTGAGTAGGTAAATCTGCATCCAAAGAAGATATTAAAATATCTAAATTTACTAAGCCAGTGTTTACCTTGTCAGACTTTATAGATTCTGATTCCTTTAGTGTAGGAACTTCAACAGCTGGTTGATTTCCCTCCTTTTCAACATGCTCATCTTCGACATCAATCAATCGAGGTTCTAGAGTCTTACCACTTTGCAATGCCACTACCTTGATATGTTCTTTACCCAAATTCCTTAGATTCTCAGTATTGCTTAGCAAGGTTCCTTGCGGTCTATTACGAAGCTCCGTAGCCAACTGACCCATTTGGTTTTCCAAATTTTTCAGTGTTGCTACTTGGCTTTGGATCAAAGCGTCATTCTTTGCCATGTACACTTTCGACAAGTTCTCCAAACTGTTTGATACCTCGGCTTGAGGTGGTTTTGGAGCTTGTTGATTAAACCCTTGAGATTGGTTGGGTCTTTGCTCCAATAACTTGTTGTTTGGTCCATTTCCTTGGTTACTCTAAGAAAAGTTAGGATAATTACACCATGAAGGATTGAAGAAGTTGGACTAGGGTCCTTGTCCACTCCTATTTTGATATCGGTTCCCCACATAGTAAACTGACTCGGGATTTGATGGACAATTCTCAAAAGAATGACCTTCCCCACAGTACACACAGAAAACTAGTTCAAACAAACTTGGTGGCTGAGCTACAAAATTATTAGTACTATTAGCGGTTAACTATTTTAACATATAGGAAAGAGACGATAACTGAGCTGATAACGAAGTGAGGGAGTCAACTCCATGAAATCCAGCCACACATCTTTCTGAAGTTGTTCGATTTGTTGGTCATTGATAATTATTACTCACGATCCTCTCGATGATCTCATAAGCCTCATTATAAGACTTAGACAAAATTGCACCATTCGTGGAAGCATCTACCATCAATCTTATATGTGCATTGAGACCACTGTAGAATGTCTCCAACTGGATATAGTGAGGAATCCCATAATGAGGACACTAACGAAGTAACTCCTTGAATCGCTCCCAAGCCTCATACAAAGAATCGTCATCCAATTGTTGGAAAGTTGTAATCTTGTTCCTCAACTTAGCATTTTCTCTAGGTGGGAAATACTTAACCAAAAATCTCTCTGCTAATTCTTGGCATGTAGATATGGAACATGGTGGTAATGAATTGAGCCATACTCGTGCTCAATCTCGCAACGAGTACGGAAACAAATTTAACCTCAATACGTCTTTAGTCACACCGGCTATCTTGAATGAATCACTCACCTCCATAAACAATCAAAGGTGGAGATGTGGATCTTCCGTAGGCATACCACTAAATTGGCCCACCGCTTGTATCATTTGAAACATCACTGGTTTCAATTCAAACCAGTAATTCCTGGGTTTAGCTCATTAAAAAGTGGCACAGCATATTTTTGATGCATCGATCCCTATCATCGACAATAAGGATAGGATTTCGTACATGATCGACTTCATTACCTTGGTCTTGATTCTGATTTTCAAGGTCTAGCTCGACTTGTCTTTGAGCTATTCATTCACGTCTTCTTTGTCTGAAAGTTCATTCAATTTCAGGGTCTATAATTTGATCTATGCTCATAAACACCTGAGAAAAAAATCACAAAAATTAAAAAGAATAAGTTAGTAATTTTAGAGATAAATCAAATTGAAAATAAATAATTCCACGAAAAAATGAATATGGCAACAGTTGACAATCCTCGGCAACGGCACCAAAAACTTGTAACGCTTGGTTTTGTGCAAGTTTACACAGTCGTTATCCAGTAATAAGTAAGTATTGAGTTATCGTCTCCACAGGGATTCTATTTGTGCTAAGTCACTTAATTTGTGCTAAGTCACTCAAATTATTATCAACAAGCTTAATAACATTTGGAAAAATATTCCATGGCAACTCGGTCTTTCATGAGTTTGGAAACCACATTAGGTCCTTTCGGAGTCCTTTACTTAGTAAATAAGCATTTTACTGATCCTTATTTACTAAGGTTTTCTTAGCATTTGTGGAGGTAACAGAGACGTGTGAGGTTTGAAACAATTTAATCACGCAAATCTAAAAATTATGCAGATAACAGAACTTAGTTAGAGTTGTTATGCAACCTACAATTTAATCGGGCTAGGATCTATATTGAGCATGCACAGTTCAATTATGCATCCATTAGCCGTCGTCTGATTAGGATCGCTCAGCTAATTTAGGTGCATTTCAATCACATATGAACGAAATGCAGACTTTATTTTAATTGAAAACACGATTGACTGAGGCACAAACATTATAAGCATGAATCAAATAAATATTATTTAATCAAAATAATCATCCTAGCTTAAATAAAATTAAGCAATCATTGTTGTAAACAAGAACAAAGAACACATAGCAAACATCTTAATATTAAATTAAGGAAAAGAAAGATTAAACCCAATTCAGAGTGAATGTCACCCAAGACTCTAACTGACGAGGCTCCTTTGCTTTTTTGCTTTGCTCCTTTGTTGCTGGCTCTCTAAGGTGGCCGACCAAGGGTTCTTTAAGAGGCTTAATTTCTAAAATCCTTATGCAAGGGTGATGAAAGGGAAAGATAGCTAAAAATTTTGAAAGAATGATGAATGAGTGAGAGATGAGGGGTTGAGGGATGATTGAAAAAGTGAGAAATGAGCTCTTATTTATAGGTGAGGCAAGAGAGCAAGTTTGCTAAAAATAGGAGATTCCATCCTTTGAAACTTCCTCCAAGAGTGGCCGGCCATGAATTGAGGAAAGGTGGCTGATTTTTCCTTGATTTTTGGTCAATTTGAGTGCCAGAACAACTCAGGACTAAGACTTGGTCATCAGCAAATCTTTGGGAAAATCTCCGATTTCTTTAACTCTTCAAGGCCTTTGTATAATTAAACCAAAAAATGGTTTATGACATCCATGTGTTGCCAAAAATTGGGTTGTCTAGGTCCCCAATTTGGACGGTTTTGCAATTAGAAGAAAACTCTCAGACCTGTCCAAAAATAGTAGATAGTTTAGAAGACCAAATAATATAAATTAACCACTTTAATTAATTAATTTACTTAATTAATTAAAACCCAATTTATTAATGAAATATTAAAAATGAATTATTAAATATAACTTTATATTTTATTATTTAATTTAATCATGCATGGCCCACTTTATAGCTTAAAAATATAATATGCTCTAATTAATATAAAATAAGTCATTTTATGCATGAAAACTATATAATAAAGTATAAAATCACATTTTAATAATATCTATGTCCTAGTTTCATATTTTTCACATATTTCATTAATTTATTAAACAATTACTTGGTTTTAACAACAAATTTAAGTAAAAATGTAATGAATTATATAGGAAAAATCCTATATATTTTTAAGTTTACAACTATTTGAATGAATTTTTATCGATTTGTGATTTTTATTGATATGTTTTAGATTAAATTAATAGATATTTTTGCATTGGTTGTTTTAGCATGATAAGTTTATTTGCAAAATTAAAAATTTTTAGGTTGTTTCCCTGAATTGAGGTATTACCTTGAAGTTTGAGATTTGCAAGATTGACATCAAAAACTATAATTTTTTTGTGAGATTTTGAACCTTTAGAGAATACATTTTTCTAGCTCATTTTTATTATTGGTTATTGATTTTTTATTCTAGAACTTGCTTGATTATGCATGTCAAGACCACACCTTCGATTTGATATACTGATATGGTAAAGGTACTTAGGTTTTAACTCACTTATCCCATAGAAGTCTACCTACATAATTAACCCTTAGTGAACCTCTTTGAGTCTAACACATCATTTCTTGATTTACACATAAATGGTAACCCATAACTCATTTTTTTGTTCATTGAGAATTTTCCCCGTATTAGTGACTCTCTTTTTGCCGAGATTTGATTTGGTTAATTGTCTAACTATGCTCTTTTGTTTCATTTGCTGAGTTATTTCTAATTCTTGCTAAAAAATAAAAAAATGATGAGAAAAAAATAAATAAATAATACATTTATATTAATTATTATTTAGTTCTATGTTAATTGAGCTTGAACAGTTAAATTCATATTTTGAGAAGAAGCTCGTGTTATTCTTGAATAGTTTTCGATTAATGTAATTGTTTTTAATTTAGCATTTGTTTATTTTTCTAGTTTGATAATTTATCAATTCAATCTCGATTTTAACCATCTTTTTCAGCCTTTCTCCACACCTTTAACCAAAGCCCATTACAACCTCTTAAATACCTTTTGATTTGTGTATCATCTCATTTTATAGTGGTGGAGATTTGATTTTAATGCAAGCCTATGGTAATGACTTTTCATGTTTGACTATTGAGTGCTTATTTTTGAACCTTAAACACTTTGAGTGATTTGAGTGAATCTTTAGTGAGGATGTCAATTCTTGTCGATTTTGAATTAAAGGTAATTACTTCTACTCCTTTACAAAGTTTTTTCAATCTTTGGGTCAAAAGCATTATCTTCGTTAACAGAAATGCTTCTACTCATGTATTGATGGCAAACCTGTAAAAATTAAATACAACTAAGTTAGCTAAAACTAATGAAACAAAATAAAATTTCACCAATTGCCAATCCCCAGCAATGATGCCAAAAACTTGTTGCTTGTGAATATGATGTGTGAATTGTGCAAGTATACATGTCGAATAAGTAATAAAGTGATGAGTGAGATCATCTCCATAGGGATTAGATAGGTAGAATTTGGTTGAGTTATTAGAGTTAAGCTTGATTAATGCTAAAGAAAAATAACAGTAAGAATGTAGTGGCAAAATGAGAGAATGATGATATATAAATTTGTGCAAAACAAAACAAGTAAATGAAACAAGTATGTCACAAAAAAGTAAATACAAAAAAGAATATTAATGAACTACAATATTGATTAGGACAGCTTGGATTACTGATGCATCTACCTTTTCTAACTATTAATGCCACAAAAAAGTCTTGAACATTCTACTGCTCGATAGATTTCTACAGCAGTTTGCTTTTTTCAAGAGCAAAACCTTGGGCTACCTCCCCTACGGTACTATATGTCTATAGACATGACTTCCGCTACCACAAATATTTTCTACTTTTCTTTGCATGAGGCAAGGCTTTATGTCTAGAGGTTGATAAGAATAAATAATTTATCATTCACTTATGTTATCCAATATCTATCCAGTTACCCTAACTTTGTTGGCAATAAGTTATCTTTAATAACCTGTTGCCTATTCATTAATACACAACCTATATACTGCTTAAAATACTATTGGATAAAATAGTAGAAAAATTCCAACTTAAATTGTGAACATTAGTAGAAATTAAAGGGTTCAGCAAAGTAATCCCTAGCCTAAGAGATTTAGCTCATAGTTGGGTAAATCGAGTTCGAGTTTAATGTAGTAACAAAAATAATCTTTAACAATTAAGTTCTAAAGGAAATGTGATAAGAATTAAGGGAGAAAAATTGAAAAGATGGTTTTCGCCTATTCAACTCTCAACACCAGCAGCGCAATGTCTTGTAGTTGCTAAAGATGATGCAGTCGTTTTCTCCCACTTCAGTTGCTTCCCTTCAAGGTCTTTCCCTCCGTTTCTGTTAAAAGCTTCTCTTTCTATCCAAAAACTACCTTTTCTAGGGTTCCCCCTTTGGCTTTTATATGTTTGACCTTCTAGGGTAGGTCCATCAACTTATCATTCTTTCTCTCTTTTTCAGGTGGATTTATCTAGTACAAGTACAGCTAGGGCTGAGAACAGTATGCATTAAGTGCTGACTAGGCATCTTCCAAGTGTCGCCATAGCATTTGTGTTGGCAAAATATCTGAAATTTGTCATAGCAAACCTTCAATACTTTACTCTTTTTCCTACACTCTGCACCTGCCAATCAACCACGAAGCAAGTCCTTCCCACAGGCAATTAAAAGTAACATGTAATAGCAGTTAAGCACCATCCAAGCTCTTTAATGCAATACTCTAAAAATACCAATGTAATATCCTAAAATGGAACTAAAATCACTTAAGTACAAGCAATTAACTAAGTCTAAGGGCATGAAATGCAACTCTTTTCAAGAGATATCAAGGAGACTTATATCCTTTCCTCCCATGGTATCCTTCATACTCCCAACTAGGTGTTAAATCTCTATTTCCATCAAACACGGATGAGCCATTGGGCCACCTATAGTCATCATTAAACATGTCAGTCAGTCAATTATCAGTAAAACAAAATCAAGAAAATCCTAAAAACAAAAAAATGTTGTATCTATAAATTTAATTTTCACTAGTTATCTCGCTATAAGCTTGCAATAATAACATAAGAAAATTCTCAAATTTTGAATCAACTCCCCAGCAATGGCACAAACAACTTTGACTGTACCGCAGTAGTGCGCAAAAAAATGAACGATTTGATAAAGACAATTTAAGGTGTGATTTTACTTCAAGCGTACAGGTCAGTTGTAATATTTGGAAGTGTACAATGGAACACTTAGAGTATTTCAAGGATCAAACTGAAGAGTGTAACACCCTATACCCGGTTTGGTCTCCAGACCCGAACTATAAGGCATTACAACATTAAACCTTGAAAATTTATCATAAAATAGTTCAATAACAAATAAATAAATCATAACCATTCAATTCTATACTATTAAATTAACTTGGGACCTAAATTGAGCATATGAAACATTTAAAACATATCAGAAATGATACTAGATTAAAATGAAACTTTTAAATTTTTTTGAGTAAAAAGTGAAAATAGGGGTCACACGACAGTATGGCTAGGCTGTGTATCTTAAGAACATGACCGTGTGGCCAAACCATGTAATAATTTTGGCCCGTATAACTTAGGGTCATACGACTATGTTTCTAGGTCATGTAACTCTTTGAGACCGTGTGGATAATCCTGCACCAAAAGTTAAAGATATAACATGGTCATGTCATTAAAATGTGTGGGGCACACAGCCGTGTGCCAAACCATGTTCGAGACCGTGTGTGCCCAAAAACACCTTCAAACATAAGCCATTTCACATACCAAAATTCAGACTTCAAGCTATGCATTAAACATAATTCAAACCTATTCAAATTTTGCCAAAACATGCCAAAAGACATCAATACAAAAATCAACCTATGTGTCTAACCAATATGCCCTCATTGGCTCCCCAATTCAAACCTATATAACATCCATTCAACCCAAGCATATACCTCAAGTTAAACTCAATCAATCATCACCCAAAATCTAGATACCAAGTGCCAAAGTTCAACCATATAAACCAAATCATCAAATGCCCATATATCTTATCCAAAGTTCATACATTTTCATAACCAAATTGACCATTTCAACTAAACAGAAAACATTCCAAGTTGCCTATTGACATAAACATACAGAAAAAACCATTAAAAGTGCTTTTAAATACAACATCATTCATTCACTATCACATACTTCAACCAACCAACATATCAATAAGATTTGTATAAAAAGATTCACTATAATATTCGAAAGGCACAACATATAACAATAGTTTTTATACCATGCATAACCAAATCCCTATTTACATGCCACTTATAACCATGATAGAATAAACGAATAGCTACTGAATGAGTTGTCGAATAGTGTGATCTCCAACGATGCTCCAATCGACAATGAAAGTGTAATGATCTACAAAGAAGAAAATAAACTAAAGTAAGCTTACATAAATCTTAGTAAGTTCGTAAAGCAAAACATCACATACCTATTAATTTAATTACAAATCATACATATCTTGAAACTAACAATCCTTTGTCATATTTCATCATTTGAACAATCCACAATAACTAAAGATGGATGATTCTCATCATCAAAATACAACATGTTAATTAATCATGTACTTAAATATGAATCATCATATCATTCTATTCAATTTTCATTTCGATAGTTAACTAAATTGCTAGGAGAACAATTGTAAATCAAATTTGGATAAACGAGAGGGTAATATCCATACAAGCTAACGTAAGCACTTTAACCAATACACGATACTACTCATACAAGCTTCAGAGAATTCGTAACACATGAAGAATCTCAAGCCATCGATACAGTATTGATCACTGGTACATAGTACCTACTAAATATAACATCGGCACAAAATGCTTGCTACTGAAACACCGGTACAAAGTACCTGCTACTAAAATCACCGAAAAATAATGCCTGGTAAATATACATTGAGACAAAGTTTTTGCTATGCCCTAATGACATGTCATTTGTATCCTATCTATTCACTAAGTTCACACAGGCTTATTATGCTTTTTCAAGACATTTCAGACTCAACTTTATCCTTCCATTTCATCAATCATCTAATAGAACATAACATCATTCAAATTTCACATTACCAAACATGAAATAAGTTAAAACATTCACAACATAATAAATATAATATAAACTTACCCAAATATGATAGCTAGCAACAAGCGACGACGATTACCTGACGACTTTTCCTTTCCCCTATTTATCAATAGATTGATTCATTTCTTGATCTAAATATAATAATTTTATTCAATTAATGACAGCCTCTGGACGTACTAATGTCTAAAGTGTGAATACTAAAATAAAAATATATGAAATTAAGGCGGTGTTTGCAAGTATATGGGCCAGGTTGTAATAGAGTTTGTTTACAACAAAACACAAGGTAAGTATTTTGAGGATCGTACCTGAGGGATTGCAGTTTAGAGAAAATTGTTATTAAGTTAATTAGCAAAAATAATTACTAATCTACTTGAGTTATGAATTAGTAGTGTTAATATCGAAGCAAGTTGATAATAATATTAATAAACTATATAAATTTAAATAAACCTAAATCTACTCTTAAGTTCATGTATCAACTTCTCTTATCCCTTTGTTTTGACTGTACGAGTTCATTTAGCAAATTAATTATTGATTTTAGTAGTGTTAATATCTAATTATTTTAACAAATTAATTATTGATGTAGGGCTTTATTCAATTAGCTAGTCGTCAACCTAGTTGTGCCTCTCGGTATCCAACTAAGTTAATGAGTTGGCAAGAACTACTTATCTCTCGACCTCACAGTTCAGACCAGTTTGGGGCTAAGGTGTTTATGGATAGACCATACCAATTTTGGGTTAATTCTCATCTAAATGACTTTCTAGGGTCGTTAAGCCTGGGGTTTAAGATATTCCTCTCACAAAGAGTTGATCCACTAAGAAACTCTATCCTTCAATGACTTAATTAGGTTAAAAAAAGAATAAATTGATTCTAATATTTACACAAACATTCAACTAGCAATGTTAAAGAAAGAGATATAAAGAATAGAATAAGGAAAAGAGAAGCTCATGTATTTATTGAACAAAGCAAGCCTCTAGAACAATATCCACTCGCGGAAGTCTTACTTCAGAATAGGATATTCTGATTACAAGAACATAAAATACCCTAAGTGAAAACTAAGAACAAAATAAAAACCTAAGAATAATTTTTGTCTCCCTAAAATTGTGTATTTAAACTTATTACAATGGCCTTTATATATGATGAACATGGAATATTAAATTACCTAAATTATCCTTGAAGTCTTTAGAGTTTGACTGGGAAAAATACTCCTAATTTCCCTAAAAAAATGCAATTATCTCGTGCATCGGCTTTTTGGGCTGTGTAGGGGCGGTGTTGTAACACAAGCATGTAGTGTTGCAACTTCGGATCCAACATCGCGACATCAAAGGGATGTGTCACAACACCGAAGGCAGTGTTGCTTTAGGGCTTTGTTTTTGCTTCTATCTTTGATATTCCAACCTTGGTGTTTTGGTGTCATGACATAGGCATTATTTTTTTCCAGAATATGCATCTTTAGCTCCTGATTTTTCCTACAAGACCATGTAATCTTATTTAGATGTATAAAATGTAATAAAAACTACTAAAAAGCATAAATTACTACTTTAAGAATGAAAACCTAAATATATACTAAGATGCTTCAGTTTAACTATTAAATAAGCTAAAGTTAAGTGTAAAAAGTATGTAAATACTAGTAAATCGTGGCAGATCAATCCCTCACACTTAACTTGTTGCTTTTCTTCGAGCAACCAAGACACATATATAAGAAAAAGAGAAAAAATAAAAAAATTAATGTGAAAATGAATTGATTTCTTTCTTTAAACACTCTAGATTTAGTGAAGATGGATGTAAATAAGAACCTCACAACTGAAGTCCCCCACACTTAACTTTTTGCTTGTCCTCAAGCAAACTAGGTCTAGACACACAACATGCAATAAGAATACGTCTATTGGATTTTATTACTACTAAAGAACATGATTATCAAATATTAAAGGTATAACAATTCTTATCACACATGTAACTTAATCTTGATAGTTCGATACCTTGAAATTTTTTAAAAGTAGATTAGAACTAGTATACAAAGTTACATTACTAACAAATTAGAAGTAGTTTCCATGACCAACTATTTAACAATATCACTATTAACATAAATTAAATAGATATGTAGCAGACACAATCATGTGAATCAAAAAAATATTTATCATGTATAGCTGTTAGCTATTCTAGAAGATTATGCACAGAGAACGCTTAAGTCACATTTTTCTTTTAGGTATGTAACATTCTGAGGCTTAGGACGGTATGAGTTCAAAGAAAGATATTACTCAAAACGGTTCAAACACTAGAAATAGTTAGGTACATGACATTGTTCCTTTTCTTCCCCCTTAATGTCCTACCCAAGCTCACCACCTTTTGTCTCCATCACTCACCTACCTTATCTCTCCATGTAGGAAGATACAATATAATACTAGCAATTATGGTCATCTTAATGAGTTTTGGTGCACTGATGATTAATTTTTCTCACTTTTGTGACTTTTTGTTTTGCCACTTGAATTTTTACTCTTTTCACAGTGCTTTTGTTTCTATTCTGTATTTTTTCTTATCATTTTTACTTTTGACTTTTTTCTAGATTTTTCTTTGCCTCACAGTTTTTCGTGACCTATAATCATTGTATCACATTTTTTCTTCCTTTTTCACTCTTTATTTTGAAACCACTGTGATGTATCTACCTAAACCCTCAATATCTATGGCTTGATGTCTATTTTGAAATGTATTAAAGGACCAAGGATAGGGAAGAGTTCAAATTTTATGCATGGTCTTTGGGTTTCAATTTTTTTGGTTCGTCAAAAAGGAGTTATTAATCTCAAATAAGGAGACTAGGGATGGTCATTTGAGAACTAACTATTCAAACAATGCCTTTGTTCATCCCTAAACATCCCACCATACACAATTTCTTTCATGCTTCAGATTAAATCGAATGAATAATAATCAATTCAAGCATTCATGCTTCTATGACTATCTATAAGACTTATATCTCATATGGCTTCATCAAACATTCTTGCCTAGGTACTTCTAATCTATTATGGAATTTAACTAAGTAACCTAATCAATTTCCCTTTAAAAATAATCAAATTATCTCCTATCAATAAAAAATTTCATGCTTGAAAAAAATCATTACATGCTTTATTATTTTCAACCACTATTCACAGTATTAATATAACCCAAGCATCATGTAACAAAAACAATAAAAAAATTTTAATGAAATAATCAACTAAAATAAAGCAACACAAAAAAATTAATCCTATGTACTTCCCCACACTTTAGGACATACATTATCCTTGACGTAAAGAAAATAAAAGCATGAAAAAAAACCTCCTTATTTCTGTGATAGTCTCTATGTGTTTCAGGCGAATGAAAGAGTACCTAAAATATTCTACAAAAAGAAATATGAAATATAATGTATAGAAAATAAAAATAAAAAATAAGAGGAAAAAAGAAGAAGTGTTGATAATGGATGACAAAACATCTTAGATGAACTTTTCCCTTCAATGTTGCAAGGTTTCGTTCTGTTTAGGATGTCGCAACATCAAGCCTAGTTTCTGGCTTCTTTGATTTTATTTCGATTCTATCACTCCATGGTATCTACACTTGCCATGGGAGGAAAAAAACTAAATACAACTATGATTAATAAAAATAAAAGAAAAAAGAAACAAAAATTAAAGTAAGAAATATAAGTTCTTTAAAAACAAGGACGATCCATGTTGCCACCATAGAAGAACTTCTAGTTGGTTCTCGACACTTCGATTTGACATTTGTTCTGCTGTCGATATATATGAACCAGCCTCTTCAATTAATTCCAATGATGTTGCCTTATTTTTGACAGACGTGACATCCACGTTACGAGCCACTTGGTACCAAATCTGAGCCAACCTCAAATCATTTTTCGGGGTATTATTGCCTCGAGCTTCCTTCCTTCCATGTCGCATGAAGTTTTAGTCACTCGAGCTTTATTTCCCTTGTCAAATGAGAATGAATCGAACTCATCGATCTCTTCAACTGATACCTTTTTTGCTATGGCCAGAAAGTGTATTGGCTCTTCTACATTTTCATTCTGAATCGATTTAAGCTCCATGTTAGTAGTTAATTCTACTTTTACATCCATGACTAGATCTACTATTCTGTCTGATTCTACGTCAATTGGATCAGAGACCACTTCATTCATATTCAATTCATCCCCATGATCTCCAGTTCCAAATTATTGTTGACTACTATTGTTTAATTTAGGGTGGTATACAATAAAACAAAAGTCCTCTAGATCAAGGTTGGGAACATCATGCACGACCTCTTCCCTAGGAGATAATGCCAAGGATATTTCTTACAGCTTCTTCATCTATTCTATCATGTCTGACATGTTTGATAATCTTTTGAAGCCAGACGACTCAGCAGTTTTGTATGAGGGCATCTTATGCAAATCACAAGGAGGCTCATCTTAGTGTTTAGGCATATCATCATCTTTATCATACGAATCATAAAGAGGTTCATATAAGTACTCATTGTCCTCACACCCTTCATCATCGCTCTATTGGTTTGTCGTGGCTTCACTCGACCAACCTGTTATGTAGTTCAATTCATTGTCCCAAGAAGTTCCTTCATCATTAAACCACCTATAATAAAAAAATTTGAGAAACACAATTAATGAATATAAAAATTAGTACACTATCTAGCTCATTCATTTTTTGACAAATCTTAATTAAAAGTAATTGATTTAATAACGAGTATCATCGTTGCAATCCTTGGCAACAACGCCAACAACTTGACCACCTCCAGACGTACTAACGTCCATAGTGTGAATATTGCAATAAAAAGATAGGAAATTGAGGCGGGGTCTGCAAGTATACCGGTCAGGTTGTAATATATTATGTTTACAACAAAACACTTGGTAAGTATTTCGAGTATCATACCGAAAGGATTGTAGTTTAGGGAAAACTGCTATTAAGACAATTATCAAAAATAATTACTAATCTACTTGAGTCACAAATTAGTAGTATCGAAGCAAGATGACAATATTATTAACTAACTAAATAAATTTAAAAAAACCTAAATCTACTCCTAAGTTCATGTATTGACTTCTCTTATCCCTTGTTTCGATTATGCGAGTTCCTTTAGCATAGATCAATTTGTTTTACCTAATTAATTACTAATGTAGGGCTTTATTCAACCAACTAGTCATCAACCTAGTTGCACCTTTTGACGTGCAACTAACCTAATGAGTCAGCAAGAACTACTTATCTCTTAACCTCACAATCCAGACTATTTCAAGGGTAAGGTGTTAATGGATAGACCATACCAATTTTGGGTTAATTCACATATAAATGACTTCCTAGGGTCGTCAAGCCTAGGATTTAAGTTCTTCCCCTCCCAAACAGCTGACCCACTAAGAAAATCTATCCTTAAATCGATTAATTAGGTGAAAACAATTGAAACATGCGAAATATATATAAAGCATAAATTGAGTCTAATATTTACACAAACATTCAACTAACAATGTTAAAAAAAGAGATAAAAAGAATAGAATAAGGAAAAGAGATGCTCATGGATTTATTGATGAAAGCGTGGCTCTAGAATAATCTCCACTCGTGAAAGTCTTACTTTGGAATAGGATATTTCTATTACAAGAACATAAAATACCGTAAGTGAAAATTAGAACTAAATAAAAACCTAAGAATAATTTTGTCTCCCTAAAATTGTTAGGTTAAATTAATTACAATGGCCTTTATACAGGATGAACTTTGAATATTAAAGTGCCCAAATTATCCTTGAAGTCCTTAGAGTTTGTCTAGGACAAATACTCCTAATTTCCCTAAAAAAAGTAATTATCTCATGCAGGGACTTTTTGGGTGTGTAGGGGCAGTGTTGTGACACAAGCCTGCAGTGTTACAACATCGGATCCAGTGTCGCGACATCAAAGGGTCGTGTCGTGACACCGAAGGAAATTTCGCTCTAGGGCTTTGTTTTTGCTTATCCCTTCGGTGTTGCAACATTGGTGTCTTGGAGTTGCAACATAGGCATCAATTTTAACCTGAATATGCATCTTTAGCTCACGATTTGTCCTACAAGACCATGTAACCTTATTTAGATATATAAATTGTAACAAAACTAATAAAACACATAAATTACTACTTTAAGCATGAAAACCTAAATATATACTAAGATGCTTTGATTTAACTATTAAACAAGCTAAAGTTGTGTAAAAATGATATAAATAATAGTGTAATTTGTGGCAGATCAATTAACTAACTCAATATCATAAAATATTTAAATTTACATTTTTGACTCTTTAACAACATTTTACGCTTTTACGCTAAACTTTTACATTTTCTTCAATTTAATCACTAAACTCGAAACTCCAATTAAATCACAAATTCACTCAAATAAGGCAATCCAAATTTTGGTTTATGTATAAAAAACTCATTATTATCAATAAAGTACAAGAATTTCATGATAAATTTATTATTTTATCATATTAGTCCTTAAACTTAAAACTAACTAAAGTCACTTACAAAATAGTCCTATCTAACATCCAAGCTTAATAATCCATGAAACTACAAAAACATTACAAATTCTTCAATGACATAATTTTGAACATTTAATAGTTTTACAAATTAGTCCTTGGGTTAACTAGGTTAAGTTACAACGATCTTAAAAACATAAAAATCACTAAAAATGTGCTTAGATTGATTGGAGAATAGTAAATAAAGAAGATGAATGATGTCTTTTCTTTTTGTTTATTATTATTATTACTTTTAACATTAAAATAATAAACATTTTAATTATAAAACTACTTAATTAAGATATAAAATCGATCACTAATATTAACCTTGGCCTAATTACCAATTAGTTTTAGTAGTCAATTAGGCCTTTTAAACTAATAAAGATGGACTTTTGTGACTTTTATGATTTAGCCCTTTTATTTAATTAACTATTTAAAAGTAACCACTATTTCTGACACCACTGAAAAAGGGTTGTTACAATTCTCCCCCTAAAGGAATTTTTGTGTTAAAAAATCTTACTAAAAAAGAGGTTCGAGTATTGTATTTTCATAGTCTCATTGGGTTCCCAGACAGCTTACTCGATACCATGACGCTGCCAAATAACTTTTACCAACGATAGCAGTTTGTTTCAAAGTTCTTTAACTTCCAAAGCTAAAGTATTAACTGGTTCTTCACTACAGGTCATACCAGGCTACAAATCTATGTCAATCAAAGAAATCACATGGGAATGATCTTATCTATATCGTTTCAAGATTGAGACATGAAAAGCATTATGAATCTTTTCAAGTTTTGTCGATTAATGCCAAACGGTAGGCTACTGGACTTATTCTTTTAATAACTTCGTATGGACCAATAAACCTTGGGGTGAGTCTTCCTTTCTGGCCGAAACAAAGAACCTTCTTCCAAGGTGAAACTTTCAGGAATAATTTCTCACATACCTGAAACTTAATGTCATTTGTTTTTAAATCAACATACAATTTCTAATGATCTGACGCAGCTTTCAAAAATCCTGAATAATCTTGACTTTATATTCAGTCTCGCAAATAAAATATGTACCACAAATCTTTCTATCACTTAAGTCAGTCCAATACAATAGAGTTCTGCATTTATGTCCATATAAAGCTTCGTATGGTGCCATTTTAATACTTTACTAGTAACTGTTACCATAAGTAAATTCAACCAACATAATAAACTTTTCCTAGCTACCTTTAAACACAAGTATACAACACCAGATCATATCTTCAATACCTGAATTACTCGCTTTGACTGTCCATCCGTTTGTGGATGAAAAGTTGTACTGAATTGCAGTTTGGCACGCAAAGACTCATGTAGCTTACCCTAAAACTTACAAGTAAACCTCGGATCACGATCAGAAATAATATATAGTGGAACACCGTGTAATCTGACTATTTCTGAAACATACAACTCTACCACTTAATCAAGTGTGTAATTCGTACATACGGGTATAAAATGTACAGACTTCGTTAACCAATCAACTATCACCCAGATTGCGTCTTTCTTTCTTGGCGTTAATGGAAACCCCAATACAAAGTCCATAGTAACACACTCCCATTTCCACTCAAGAATCATAATAGGCTGCAACAACCCGGATGGAACCTAATGCTCGACTTTTACCTATTAGCGTACAAAGCATTTAGATGCGAATTCAAAAATGTCACGTTTCATTCTCGGGTAAAAATAAATTTGTTTAAAATCGCAATACATTTTTGTGCTTCTCGGGTGTAATGAATAAACACTATTGTTAGCTTTATTTAAAATAATCTGTTTCAACTGTGAACCATCAAGTACACATAACCGGTTATGGAAATATAAATTGCTATCCGTACCAATACTAAAATCAGCTATCTAACCATTTTTAACCATTTTTTGTTTAGCTAGCAAATCTGGATCACGAAATTGTAACTTCCGAATGTTCTTTAAAAATAAAGGTTTAACCCTCAACTTAGCTAAAATAGAACCATCACACTGCAACAGAAGCTGAGCATTCATCAATTGAAGAGCAAAAAGATAAGCATTGACAACGACCTTTTCTTTGCCCGGATGATTGTTTATTATCAAATTGCAATCTTTGAGCAACTCTAGCCACCTCCATTGTCACAGATTCAACTCATTTTGTGACGTTAAATATTTCAGACTTTTGTGATCAGTATAAACGTGACATTTCTCCCTGTATAGATAACGATGCCAGAATTTCAACGTAAAAAACAATTGTAGCTAACTCAAGATCATGCTTCGGGTAATTATTTTTATGAATTTTAAGCTGTCGAGAAGCATATGCAATAACCTTGCCCTCCTACATCAAAACACATCCCAAACCGTTTAAAGAAACATCAATGTAAACAACAAATTCTTTCCCAGATTTGGGCTGTGTCAACATTGGTGCCTTAGTCAACATATTTTTCAACTGATCAAAACTTTGTTGAACTTTCTCAGACCATACAAAGCTAACATCTTTCTGTAATAGTTTTGTCGTAGGTAACGCTATTATCAAAAATTTCTTAACAAACCATCGATAATATCCAGTTAGTCCCAGGAAACTACGTACTTTATAAATGTTTCACTGAGGTTTCTAGTTTAGAATACAAGAAATCTTGTTTGGATCAACCTGTATCCCTTCAGCGGAAATCACATGACCGAGAAATTTTACTTCTTTAAACCAAATTATGCGTTTACTAAACTTTACGTACAATTTATTTTCACACAAGGTCTATAATACGATCCTTAAATGTTGATCATGTTCACATTCATTTCTGGAAAAAATCAGAATATCGTCAATAAAAACAATAATGAACCTGTCGAGGTGTAGCTAAAAAACTAGATTCATGAGCCAAAATGTATAACTAGAAATTCATATTGTCCGTAACGGGTTATGAACATTATTTTCGGCACGTCGACATCTTTCACTCCCAACTTATAGTAACCAGATCTGAGATCAATCTTCGAAAACACTGTGAATCCTTTCAATTGATAGAATAAATCATCAAATACAAAGTAATGGATATTTATTTTTTATCGTCAAATTTTTTAATTGTCGATAAGCTATACACAACCTCATTGATGCATCTTTATTTTTCACAAACAAAACAGGTGCACCTTAAGGTGATGTACTTAGTCGACTAAAACCTTTGTCAATTAATTCTTGCAATTGAGCTTTTAGTTCTTTTAATTTGATTGGAGTCATTCAACATTAAGCAATCAAAATCGGAGCAGACCTTGGCATTAACTGAATAACAAATTCAACTTCTCGCTCTAGTGGTAAATACCGCCCGACAACTCTTCAGGAACAATACTTGTAAGCTCGTATACTTTCGGGACCTGATCAACTTTCTTTTCTGATACTCGAATAAATTTCTATGCTGAAATCACTTAAATTATATTTAAAACACAAGTAGAATTCGTGGATTCAATAGAAATCAATTAACCATTCTGACATATCAAATCAATCTATTTTTAACGGCAATTCACAATAGCATCATGAATAGTCAATCAATCCATTCCCAGGATAATGTTAAATTCATTAAATGGTAGTAATATCAAATCAGTAGGAAAGTTGTAGCCTTGAATATTTAGTGGACACTATTTGCATATCAAGTCTACTACGACAGTCTGGCCTAATGGGTTTGTTACTTTAATGACATATTTTGTCGACCCAATTGGTAAATTCTTTTTGATTACTAATGTAGTGCATACATATGAATGTGTCGATCTAGGGTCAAGTACATAGTAACATCAAATATAGAAAAAGTACCAGCAATAACATCAAGAGCTGAAGCTCCTTACATGCATAAATTACATTAGCTCTGGCAGGAGCTCAATCTTCAGATTGATCAGTAGAATCCTTGGTCCCACTTCTGCTAACTCCTATGGCACCATTATTTCTTGGTCGTCTACCTCTAATAGAAGTAACAACAGGTTTTGCATTTTGATCTCTCTTTGAATCAGTTCATTTTGGGTAATCACTCTTGAAATGATCAAGAGATCCGCAAATAAGGTAGGATACATCTTTCAACCTACACTCACCAAAGTGATACCAAAAATATTAACTATATTTTGGTTTGTTTACATTTTGGACGCTACCTGCACAGATGACCGAAGGCATTGGTGATTTCATGTTGTTCTGCTTCGATCAATCTTTGCCCAAAAACTCAGATGGTGCTGAGAAACGACTATTCAATTCTTTCATGTTCTTTAGTGTGAGAGTAGAAAATGTTCTGGTTGAGTTACTGTAAACTAAAAAATATATAAAATTTTTCCTATATAATTCATCATCTTTTTACTTAAATTTGTTGTTAAAACCAAGTAATTGTTTAATAAATTAATGAAATATCCGACAATATGAAATTAGGACATGAGAATTATTAAAATGTGATTTTATGCTTTATTCTATAGTTTTCATGCATAAAATGGCTTATTTTATATTAGTTTGAGCATATTATATTTTTAAGCAATAAAGTAGGCCATGCATGATTAAATTAAATAATAAAACACCAAGTTATATTTAATAATTCATTTTAAATATTTCATTAATAAATTGGATTTTAATTAATTAAGTAAATTAATTAATTGAAGTGGTTAAAATTATATTATTTGGTCTGCTTAACTATCTACTATTTTTGGACAGGTTTGAGAATTTTCTTCTAATTGCAAAACCATCCAAATTGGGGACCAAGTTAACCCAATTTTCGGCTGCACATGGCTGATCATAAATCAATTTTTGGTTTAATTACACAAGGTCCTTGAAGAGTTAAAGAAATTAGAGATTTTCCCCAAGATTTGCTAGTGACGGAGTCTTAGTCCTGAGTTGTGGTGGCATTCAAATTTACCAAGAATCAAGCAAAATCAACCACATTTCCTCAATTCATGGCCAACTATCCCTGGAAGAAGTTTCAAAAGATGACACTCCTATTTTTAGTAAACTAGCTCCCTTGCCTCACCTATAAATAAGATCTCATTTCTCACTTTTTCAACCATCCCTCAATCACCCCTCAAACATCATTCTCTCTTTTCTCCAAATTCTCTTAGTCTTTTCCATTCCCATGCTTAGCATCATCTCTTCAAAGAGATTTTAGCAATTAAGCCTATTAAAGAACCCTTGCTTAGCCACCTTGGAGAGCCATCAGCAAAGAAGCAAAGCAAAGGAACAAAGGAGCCTCGTTAGTCAAAGTCTTGGGTGATAGCCACTCTGAATTGGGTTTAATCTTCCTTTTCTTTAATTTAATATAAATATGTTTTCTATGTGTTCTTTGTTCTTGTTTAGAACAATGTTAACTTAATTTTATTTAAGCTAGGATGATTGCTTTGATTAAATAATATTTATTTGATTCATGCTTACAATGTTTGTGCCCCAATCGACCATGTTTTCAATTAAAATCAAGTTTATATTTCATTCATACGTGATTGAAATGCACCTGAATTAGCTGAGTGATCCTAACCAGACGATGGCTAATGGACACATAATTGAAATGTGCATGCTCAATTTAGATCCTGACTCGATTAAATTGTAGGTTGCATAACAACTCTGACCTAGCTTTGTTATGTGCATAGTTTTTAGATTTGTGTAATTAAATTGTTTCAAACCAGACACATCCCTGTTACCTCACACGCATGCTAAGAAACCTTTAGTAAATAAAGATCAGTAAAATGCGTATTTACTAAGTAAAGGATTTCGAAAGGACCTAATATGGTTTCCAAACTCATGAAAGATCGAGTTGCCATGAAATGTTTTTCCAAATGTTATTAAGCATGTTGATAATAAATTGAGTTTAATTAAAGTAATTGTCCTAGTTTATTTATGTCATAATTGTTACAAATTGTGTTTAATTTTACTAAAATCTATTTCATTCATATAGTTTGCATACTTATGATAATTTGCATTAGAGATCATTGCATTTAGTTTAATATATTTTAATCACCACTTCTCAACTATATTGTGTTTTTATTTACCAAATTGTTATATAATTTTACAAATTAAGTGACTTAGCACAAGTACAATCCCTTTGGAGACGATAACTTGATACTTACTTATTACTTGATAACGACTGTGTACACTTGCACAAACCTATGCGTTACAGTTACGTTTATGGAAGTCAAGAGCTTTCGTCTCTTTATCTTTCTTGTGATTGTAAACTTCTTCCATTTTCTAAGCTCTATAAAACAATACCACAAATTCTTTGATTTCAATAGCACCAATTAACAACTTAATTTCATCCTTTAAACCATCTCCAAACTATATACACATTTCTTCCTCAGAACATACAATTTCACGAGGATATTTTTTGAGTTGAACAAACTCGCGCTCATATTCTACAACTATTCTATTACCCTATGTAAAATTGAGGAATTCCTTTTTCTTCTTATCGGGATATCTTTTAGTGATGTATTTCTTCTAGACCTCAGTTTTAAAGAATTCCCAGTTCACTCATTCCTTAGGTACAACCACAATTAGAACTGTCCACCAGTAAAAAGCCTCCTCTTTTAAGAACGCCACAACACATTTCAAATAGCCATCTGTAGGACACAACACCTCATCCAGAACCCACTATGTATGTTCTAACCAGTACTTAGCTCTGGCCATATCATCACCCACCTTACCATAGAACTCTTCAGCTCCACACTTTCGGACTTTATCAATAGAAATTCTATGGGTATTTGGTCATACAGGGCTTTGAGGATGAGGTGATAAGGGTTGTCGAGCCGTAGGATTAGCTCTCATGTACGTATTAAACATATCTTTCTTTATAAGGAAAAAGGCATTGGGAGCCTCTTCTCTAGGCTCTTGAAACTTAGGTACATTATGGGAAGCCCCTTGATCGTTGGCTGCAATATTACTCTGAGCATCACCAAAATATAAACAATTGGAATCAGTTGAAATCTTTAATCTACAAGAAAACAAGTCAAACTATCAGGAGTCATCACACTATCACATGTTATAAAGTGGCATGTATTTCTAGGCTTAATACATGCTACGTTCAGTCCTGCAGTTGACTAAAATATAACTCTGACACCATTAAATGTAACACCCAATCCCTAATCTAGTTGTCTAACCCAAAATATAAGGCATTACGACTTTAAACCTTGAACATTTCTCATAAAATCATTCAAAAACAAATAAATAAATCATTACCATTAAATTATAGACTATTCAATCAACTTGGGACCTAAATCGAGCTTATGGAACATTTAAAACATACCAGAAATAGTTCTTTATTAAAATGAAACTTTTAAAATTTTTTGAGTAAAAAGTGAAAACGGGACACACCGTGTGGCTAGGCCGTGTGGTAGAGCTCGGCTCGTGTGGCCAAATTGTGTAATAATTTTTGCCCATGTAACTCAGGGTTAGATGGCCATGTCACCAGGCTGTATAACTCTCCAAAGCTGTATGGACAATCCTACACCAAAAATTAAAAAGGCCACATGGTCGTGTCATGCAACCATGTGGCAGACCATGTCCCATCCTTCTATGCCCAAAAACACCTTTAAACATAAGTCATTTCACATACCAAAACTTAAACTTCAAGTTATACATTAACCATCATTAAAACTTATTAAAATTGTGCCAAACCATGTCAAAATACATCAATACACAATCAACCTATGTGACTGACCAATATGCCCTCATTGGCACCACAATTCAAACGTATACAACATCCATTCAACCCAAGCATATATCTCAAGTTAAACTCAATCGATCATCACCTAAATTCTAGATACCAAGTGCTAAAGTTCAACCATTTAAATGAAATCATCAAATGCCCATATATCTCATCCTAATTTCATACCTTAGCATAACCAAATTGACCATTTCAACTAAACACAAAACATTCCAAGTTTCCTATTGACATAAACATACAAAAACAACCATTAAAAGTGCCATTAAATACAATATCATTCATTCATGATCACATATTTCAACCAACCAACATATCAATAAGATTTGTATCCAAACATTCACTATAATCTTCAAAAGGCACAACATATAACCATAGTTTTTATGCCATACATAACCAAATCTCCATTTACATGCCACTTATAACCAAGCCAAAATAAGCAAATAGTTATCGAATGAGTTGCCAAATAGTGTGATCTCGAATAATGCTCCAATCGACAATTAAAGTCTAATGATCTACAAAGAAGAAAATTAACTAAAGTAAGCTTACATAAAGCTTAGTAAGTTTGTAAAACAAAACATTGCATCCGCATTAATTTAATTACAAGTCATACATATCTTGAAACGAACAATCCTTTGTCATATTCCAACATTTGAACTATCCACATAATTCAACTTGGATGATTCTTATCACCAGAATACAACATGTTAAATAATCATGTACTTAAATATGAATCATCATATCATTTTATTCCATTTTCATTTTCATAGTTAACTGAATTGTCTACAGAACAATCGTAAATCAACTTCGGATACACGAGAGCGTAATGCTCATACGAGCTAACATAAAGACATTAACAGGTATACGATGTTGCTCAGACAAGGTTCAGAGAATCTGCAACACATACAGAATCTCAAGCCATCGGTACGGTATCCATCACCGACACATAGTACCTAGTAAAATTAACATTGGCACAAAGTGCCTGCTACTAAAACACCAGTACAAAGTACCTGCTACTAAAATCACCAGAATGTAACACCCATACTCGACCTGGGCGCCAAGCTGAATATTGAGAAGCCACACCACTGTCTCACTACTTGTTCATCTAACACAACATGTTATTTATCATACATCTTTTTTTTTCATCAATAGTAACATAACATTATCATGAATTATAAACCATACATTAACTTTTTGTTGGCAAACCGTACCAAAAATTCATAAAATAGAATAACATAGGTATTAATCATGCATTAGGACCATTTATCAAAATTTCGTAAAAATATTATGTAGGTATCGATACCGAATTTATGGTGCCGATATTTCCTTTAAGTGGTATCAATACCACCTGGAAAATTGATACCAAACAAGCATTCTGTTTCTCACCAAATTTTGAAACATTGGTAAAAGATTGGTACATTTTACAAGGTATCGATAATTACACCCCGAGTATCAATAGTTGGGCCAAGGTATCGATACCAAATTGGTATTCTAACTCCCTGCACTTTCAAAAATACAGATGTATCATTTTAAAAGCCTTAATATCAATACCTCTGCTTCAGGTTACAAAAATTCAGCATATAAGAGAATTTAAATCATTCAAACTTAGTTCCTAAACATCATGCTTCATTGACATAGTCACATAAGCACCAAAATGTCTAAACAATAATCCAAGAACAATGTCCAAATTCACAAGCTTCCAAACATACACAATATGCAAATAATCACAAATACGTCTTAACAAAATCAATATAATGTCTAACACATTGCCTTTTTATTCCCTAGAGCTCGAATAAGCAAAACACGTACTATAATGAATAAAGAATAGCTTGGATCAATCCTTCGACGGTCACGTTGCTCGCACCGAGAATGAAACTACTCTACAAAAGATAAAATGGAGTGGGTTTGCTTAACAACCTCAGTGAATGCGTAGACCAACCACTACGCAAACAAGTCATGATGCATCAACCAAACAACATACACCATATTCCCAAAACGTCATTAACTAAGTGTTAGAATTCACATATTTAATCATATTTCATGCATTCTTTTACACCCTATTTATACGAACATTTAAGCATACATATATATATATTCTGGCACATATCAATCACATATAAGCACATATAATTACAAACAATCACATTTAGTCACGGTGTATGATAATTTGGCTCTTGGATTTATGAAACATAAGGTGGACTCTACCACCACTCATTGAATACACGAATATCCAACACACCACACATTGACTCGTAGAGTCAAACATATCTCATAAGCGAACCATATAGCTAACGCTTTCCAGCACACTACAGATACATATCCCAGTGAATGGAACTTGACTCACATTCCCTTATCTCTCCAAAACTATCCCTAGGCCTCAATGCCCCACATATCAAAACACATACAAGTGACAACGCAAAAATATCCATAATGAGATCAAATGTTACTTATTGATTATCTGCACATATTCATTGCATAATCACGTCATTAGCACATTATACACACTGTCACATGGCATGAATAACATTCCCTCATATTTACCATCACAACAGTCATCACAACATGTTCATATTTCATTACATCATAATTCTCTTTATCATAATTTACAAACATATTGATCACATATTTAGCATAGGTAAAATAAGATTTACACTCGAAATTTAGAGAAGGGGTTTAGGCTACCTCTAAATTCCCAAATACACAACGAATCATCTACAAGTAGCGATTCTAAAACACTCACCGAAATATTCACTTTTACCGAAAAACCTAAGGCGTAGACAAGTTTCCCTTTGCCTTTATGCCTACTCGTTAAAGGTCCTATCGACTCTGACACTTCAACAAGACAAACCACACATATATTCAGTCAAAAATTAGTCATTAACTCACCTCAAACAGCCACAAACACAAGCCAAAGCTACATTCTTTTCTAATCAAAACCTTTAACACAACAAACTTAAAATTCGAATAACTCAGTCTTCACTTAATATTTTTGCATGAAACGAATTCCATTCATCTACATATTCATATAAGACTAATTGTAAACCTTTAAACTACACAAAACTATATGTTTTAAAGTATCAAAAATTTTCGACAAGTTTTGGCCCTTATAGCAAAAATTCATTAAACCCTGAGAAATCCTTAACGAAACTTCAAAGTTACTTTAGAAAGCTTTTAATTAGGTTAAAAATAATTGAAAAACACTTTAACACCAAGTTTTTATCCCAAAATCGAAATTCACTATTAAAGACTTGATTTTTGACTTTTAATCAAAACATGCAATTTAACGGCTAAAAATTTAGTTTCCAAGACCCAATAACATTAAAAACTAATAAGAATGCGAATGGTTACCTTTAATGAGAGGAATAACGAGTTTTTGATGCAAATCCAGAAACCCTCAAGTAGAGAAGATGATGAAAGTGGTGAGATTTTTTGGTAATTTCTAGAGGATTGAGAGAGGTTTAATGTTAGGAAATGATAGAAAATCAAAGTATTAAAGTTTTGGAGTCAAAAATCAATTGAAAGAGTGAAGAGGAGAAAGAGACGACAACACTAAAGAGATGGGAAGAAGCATTCGTGAAAATAACTGGGAATGGGGGTTTATAGATTGATTTTGAAAAATTGGTTTAATTCATCATAAAGAATCACAACTTTTACCCTTTTACAAATCAGTCCCTTTTCTAAAATTAATGAAATTCAAAACTTGTTTCCCAAAATTAACTTAACTTTATGAAAATCATTGTCGAAAATAATTTTGAGTACCAACCTTACGAAATTCTGAGCTCATAAAGGCCAAAATTCCTAAAATTTCTCTAAACTCCTAGGCCTTATTTTGGGGTGTGACAACTTCCCCCCACTAAATGAAATTTCGTCCTTGAAATTTACCTGAGCTAAATAAATAGGAATACTAATGTCTGTTCGCTTCCTCGGTTTCCTAAGTAGCCTCTTCCACTTTATGTTATTGCCACAAAACTTTAACCAGTGGGACTCTCTTGTTTCGTAACACTTTCACTTCATGGTCTAAAATCTCTATTAGTTCCTCATAAAAAGTGATATTATGTTGAACCTCAATCTCCTTTACTGGCACAATATGCAATGGATCTAAACGATACTTTTGAAGCATAGGCACATGGAAAACATCATGGATTTGCTCAAATTCTAACAATAACTTGAGTTTATATGCTATCGGTCCAACCCTATTGATAACCTCATATGGTTAACATACCTTAGACTTAACTTGCCCTTCCTACCAAATCCTAAAACCCTCTTCCATGGGGAAACTTTCAAGAACACCTTATCGCCAACTTCAAACTCTACATATCTACATTTTAAATTCGTATATGATTTCTACCTATCTACCACTACTTTCAATCTCTCACATATCAACTTTGCCTTTCCTTCAGTCTCGTGAACTAAATCTAGTCCAACGACCCTCTTTTAATCCAATTCCATCCAACACAAAAGAGTACTACACTTCCTACCATACAACACCTCAAAAGGTGCCATGCGAATACTTCCTTGAAAACTATTATTGTAAGTGAACTCTACTAAGGGCAGATATCGCTCCCAACTACCACTGAACTTAATCACACAGCTTCGCAACATATTTTTAACACTTGAATTACCCTCTTAGATTGACCATCAGTTTGGGGATGTTAAGTCACTAATAACTCTTGAAAAAAAGGTACATTGGAGGCCTCTAAATATAATTAATTGGTTACAATTAAGTGAATACATTTGCATTTTTAGAATATTTTTAGAACACTGAATAACAAAGCTTAGTTTGTGATATAATGGTAATTATTTGTTGCTTTTCATTTGGGGAATAAAGGTGTGGTTTTGTGTGAACACAGGTGTAGGAAGAGCAAAAAGATGAAGATGGAAAACAAGGGAAGTGAAATATTGCCGCGGCATTTGGTGGAATTGATTGCCAACAAAATTCCATGGCAATTCCGAGAAGATGACTCAGCACTTTATCCATATCATTCTCAGCCAGCTGTGTGTGTACCAAAAAATCCAACCTGAAAAGTGGAATGAAAAAAAGTGTGCTAAGGTGGGATGGATCTACCCAATAAAAGGAGAGAGAAGAAGAAAAAGAGGAGAAGAATTTGTGTGAGAAAGAAGTTAGTGTCAATAATCCTCTCTCTATACAGAGAAAAACTCTATTGGAAACTTTCAGAGAAAGAAAGTGTAGCAGCTATTGAGAGCAGAATACAGACATGAAGAACGGGAAGAGACATCTATTCTAGATTCACGTACGATCGGAAGATAAAAGAGAAGCTGGAGTGTTGCGAGAAATCCTACAGTTCTGCCTTTAGTTCTTCTGATTTTTTAGATTGAAAAATTGTTTAAATATTGATGAATGATTTTAACTTGGTGTTAACTTTTCCGTCCATGAACTAAATATTTTCTGGGTTGGAGTTATTTGGGTGAATTTTCTATCATCTTTAATGTTCATGAGTTGAAATTGTCTATGCCACTATTTCATTCAATTTTTACTTATTCTAAATAAATGCATGCAAGATTTAGACATAGTTGATTGTGTGTTGTGTTCTTTGAGGTATTTTTAATTCTAAAAAGGTTAAATATACTAGATTTAGAATCATTTGAGGCAAGTAAATATTTGACAGAATATTTGTAGCACTCTAGATATAGATGTTGCGAGTTGTGCAAAGAGAAGAACATTCATTACAATTATTAATCCAGAGTTCTGTAGATGTATAGTAACTTAGATTTTTTGCTTAAAATCTAGCTATCGAAATAGGCAAGTTACACTAGTGACTCTCTGAGCAGTTGATTAGACAATATTTTTCCATGACATTATTTTGATATGAGCATTTCATTTGAATAATTTCAGCCGTATTCATTCAGCAACAAGATTACTCTTACTTTTCTCTATAACTTGCCAATACATTTTATTTGCCGTATCAATTTTCTGTTTTTAGCATTAAATTACATTAATTTATTATACCAACATCTCATTCAATTTAAGAATATTTCTTGTTATTTAGTATATTTAATAGGATTAAAATAACTTAATCAATATCTTACCAATTTGCAATCCCTGTGGAGACGATACTTACTTATAACTTTATTACTTGAATGACATGTACACTTGCACAATTGCATTAATTATTTACACGCAACAAGTTTTTGGCATCGTTTCCGGGGATCAGTTGCATTGGTGAAAAGTTAATTTTTTATTATTCTTGTTATTTTTGCTAGAATAGTTAAGTAGTATTTTATTTGATTTTTTAGGTTTGTACTAGTGCATGGGAAGAAGTAGTCAAAAGGATAAAGAATAATGTTTTGATCTTATGATTGAAAGGACACTAAGGCGAAGAAAAAAAGCATTAAGAGAAGTAGAGAGGGTTATAAATTATCCAATCAGGGAAGATCAGGTACTCTAGAATGAAAGGAATGTTGATATTCCTTAAATTTTAGATGATAAAGATAGACCCATCAGAGAACATGTAGTGCCTACTTTGGGTGGTCTAAGTCTAGGAACTGTTAGGCCACATATTCAAGCTCAGCATTTTGATTTAAAACCAGTAATGTTTCAGATGTTGTAGACAGTAAGACAGTTTAGTGGTTTGCTAACTGAAGATCCCAGATTTCACTTGAGACATTTTCTTGAAGTCAATGACTCATTCAGGCAGCAGGGTGTTCTTGAAGACACCTTGAGATCAATTTTTGCCCTTATTCATTGCAAGATCGTGCCAGATCATGGGGTGGCATCTTGGAATGAACCGAGTGAGAGATTTCTAATTTGGTACAATCCTCCCAACGTGAATGCCAAGCTGAGGAATGCCATTACATCATTCAGGCAATCTGAAGATGAGACATTATACGAAGCATGAGAGCATTTCAAGGAATTAATTAGAAAATTCCCGATGCATGGTTTTCAGCATTGGACACAAATGAAAATGTTCTAAAATGGATTAAATGCTTATACGTGAATGGTGGTGGATGCATCTGCTAATGGGATGTTGCTTGAGAAATCCTACAATGAAGCATATGAAATTTTAGAAAGAATAGCAAATAATGATTATCAGTACCCCACTACCAAAGTTGGTACTGGTAGAAGAGTTGCTAGAGCAAGAACTTGATGTAATTACATCGTTAATAGCTCACGTATCATCCTTAACAATTCTAATTAAAACTCTGAAAAGACCCTCTGTAGTGTAAGAGATGAAGGTTGCAGAACTAAAATGCATATACTGTGGAGAATATCATGTTTTTTATGAATGCCCATCCAATCCAGCCTCTGCATATTACATGGTAAATTTTAATCGTAGCAACAACAATCCCTACTCCAATACCTACAATCCAGGGTGGAAGCAACATCCAAATTTCAAATAGAGAAATCAGGGAATGAGGAATGCCAGCAATGTTAATAGACAGAATGTGGCCGGTGTACCACCTGGACACAGTCAACCAATGTCATAGAAAAATATGCAATAAAGTTCATCATCTTCAACATCAGCTATGGAAGCTTTATTAAAAGAGTATATGGCTAAGAATGATGCAATTATTCATAGTCAGATAGCTTTTTTAAGAGCTCTGGATAATCAAGTGGGACAAATTGCCACTGCATTAAGCTCCAGACAGCGAGGAGCATTGCCTAGTGACAAAGAAAGTTCTAGATCTCAAGAAAAAGAACAATGTAAAGCAATAACACTCTGGATTGGCACTCAAGTGCTAGGAGTTGTGAATGATGCCTTGTTTGAGGATGAAAGTTCTGAAGTTCCCAGAATTGAAACAAACTACAAAAGATGAGAGTAGACAAAAACATATAGAAGCATATTAATCTTACTGAGCCAATACAAATGCCATGGCAAAGAAACCTCAACAAATGGAAGGAAGGCCACCGCCACCTTTTTCCTAGTGTTTCCAAAATTCGAAACAAGGTGCTCAATTCAAGAAATATCTAGAGGTCTTACAGCAATTACACATCAACATACCATTGGTGGAAGCATTAGAACAAATGTTTAACTATGTGAAATTCATGAAAGATATCCTATCCCAGAAGAGAAGGTTAGGGGAGTTCAAAACTGTTGCACTTATTGAAGGGTGCACAGTAATGGTGAAGAAGAAATTGCCATCAAAATTAAAAGTTCCAGGGTGTTTCACTATACCCTGTTCGATTGGAAACCATTATATAGGTGAATCATTTTGCGATTTAGGTGCAAATATCAATCTAATGCATATTTCTATTTTTAGGAAACTTGGGATAGGAAAGGGAAAACCTACTATATTCACACTACAACTAGTTGATAGATCATATGTCCGTCTAGAAGGTAAAATTGAAGATGTACTAGTAAGAGTTGAGAAGTTCATCTTTCCAGCAGATTTTATTATTCTGGAATGGGAAACAGATAAAGAGGTACCTATAATACTTGGATGACCTTTCCTAGCAAATGGTCAAACATTGATTGATGTACAGAAAGGTGATTTAACCATGACAATTAATGATCAACAGTTTACTTTTAATGTGTTTGATGCTCTAAAGTGTGCAGGCCCAGATGAAAGATGCCATGCTATAGAATTTGTTGACATTGTAATTTAGGAAGAATTTGCAGGAAATATGCACAACAATTCTGTTGCAGGCTCTGTCGAATTAAATGAAATAAGTTTGACTGAGGAATCTAAAGAATTGATGAAAACTCGGCAATTTGAAAATGGATGCAGCAGGAGCTTTGAATCATTATATTTATCAAGTACACTTAATTGGGAGAAGCGTGTATTTATTTCTATCGAGCTTACAACTTATCAGGAGATACAGTTACTGCAGGTCGTAAAAAAAATCCAAGAAAGCTTTAGGATGGACAATTGCGGATATCAAATGAATAAGCCCAGCAATTTGCATGCACAAAATAATACTTGAAGATTACCATGGCAAATGTATTGAACATCAAAGGAGACTGAATCCTTCCATGAAGGAAGTAGTTAAGAAGGAGATTATCCAATAGTTGGATGCCTGGATTATATACCCAATTTCGGATAGCTCTTACGCGAGCCCTATTCAGTGTGTACCCAAGAAAGGAGGAGTCACAGTATTCAGCAATGATAACAATAAACTCATTCCCACATGTACTGTCACAGTTTGGAGAGTTTGTATGGATTATCGAAAGCTCAACAAAGTAACGAAGAAGGGTCATTTCCTTTCGCCTTTATAGTATAGATGATGGACAGACTAGTAAGGAAAGCCTTCTACTATTTTTTAAATGGCTAATCAGGGTACAACCAAATTGCCATATCTCCTACTGATCAAGAAAAAACCACACTTACCTATCCTTATGGAACATTTGCTTTCAGAAGAATGCCTTTTGGGTTATGTAATGTCCTGACAACATTCCAGCTTTGCATTATGGCAATGTTTTTTGACATGGTGGAGAAATTCCTTGAAGTATTTATGAATGATTTTTCGGTGTCCGGCAATAATTTTAAAGATTCCTTAAAAAATTTGGAGTCAATACTTTGTCGATGAAAAGAAACAAATCTTGTGGTGAATTGGGAAAAATGTCACTTCATGCTTTCTGAAGGCATTTTTTTGGGCCATAAAATTTCACTGCAAGGAATTGTAGTCGACATATCAAAAATAGAAGTCATTGACAAGATGCCACCACCCAATTCAGTGAAAGGAATTAGAAGCTTCCTCAGGCATGCTACATTTTACCGTCGCTTCATCAAGGATTTTTCTAAGATATCAAAACCTCTATGTCAATTGTTGGAGCAAAATAGACCATTTCATTTTAATGAGTTATGCTCAAAGGCATTCAAAGAGTTAAAGGAAAGAACAACTATAGTACCAATAGTCACTGCATCAGACTGGACTCTACCATTTGAACTAATGTATGATGCAAGTGAATTTGTTGTTGGAGTAGTGCTAGGGTGAAAAAAAACCAAGATGTTTCATTCTATATATTATGCTAGTCACACGCTGACAGGTTCACGGTTCAACTAAACCACCACGGAGAAAGAATTGTTAACAATGGTGATTGCCTTTGAAAAATTTAGAGCTTATTTAGTAGGTATCAAGGTCACAGTTTATATAGATCATTCTGCCATCAAATACTTGGTGGCAAAATAAGAGGCAAAACCTATACTTATTAGATGGATATTATTGTTGCAGGAATTTGATTTGGAATTTAAAGATAAGAAAGGCACTGAAAATTAAGTGGCTAATCACTTGTTACAACTGGAAGCAGGGAATTAGTATGGTAAAGGTCAAATGATTACAGAAGAATTCCCTGATGAGCAGATATTGTTGGCTATGACATTGCCATGGGATGCTGATATTATTAACTTTCTAGTCAGTGGGTTGTTGCCACCTAGCTCCATTATCACAGACAAAGGAAATTCCTTCATGATGTCAAGCAATATTATTGGGACGAGCCATTTCTATTCAAGTAGTGTGCAGATCAAGTAATTCGAAGATGTATTACAAATGATAAATTTCAAAGTATATTGCATCACTGTCACTCTGCATCTTATGGTGGACATTTTGGAAGCATGAGAAGTGCTGTAAAAGTTCTCCAATCTGGTTTTTTTTGGCACACCATGTTTAAAGATGCTAATGAGTTCTGTAAAAACTATGATCGCTGTCAAAACACTGGTAACTTATCAAGAAGACCCGAGATGCCACTGTAATACATTTTAGCGGTAGATTTCCTTGATGTTTGGGGAATTGATTACATGGGTCAATTTCCACCATCCAAGGGAAAACTCTATAAAAATCTATATTCTTGTCGCTATGGATTATGTCTCCAAATGGGTTGAAGCTGTGGCCTTACCAACAAATGATGTCAATGCTCTAAACTGATATTGAGTTAAACATAAAATTGTCACGACATATCATCCACGGCAATTTGTACCTAGACAACAAGTCTTTCTTTTTAATTCCAGAGTTAAACTATTTTCCTGGCAACTTAATGTCGAGATGGTTTGGACCATTTGAAGTTCAACGTATATATCCTCACAGAGCTATCGACGTTAAAGATGGAAAAATAGGATCCACTTTTAAAGTCAATGGTCAACACTTGAAACACTATTTTGGAGCTCCTATAATGTGTGACAAAAATTTCCTTTTTGTTATTCACTTAACTTTATTTTACTTTATTTTTATTTTTATTCACTAAACTCATTTAATTTTTCCTTTTTGTTACAAGTTTTACCCTTGGGCCAGAATAAGTACAGCTTAAGAGAAAAAGATTTAAGAAGGCTGTTGGAAAACCGTTCAATTTGACATTAATGACCAGGACAGGCTGCAATGTTACAAGAAAGCTATAAAGAAATCCACCCAACCCAATTGAAGTAATTTCTTTCGTTTATAAGCTTTAATTTTATTTATTATATATTTCATGATAATTCATTTTTGTTTTTATCTGTTTTATGTATTAATATAGTTGTTATTCATTTTGCTTTGTCATATTCATGCATTGAGGATAATGCATCCCTTAGGTTTGGGAGTGTGTTGTGCATATAAACTGCATTATTAATTGTTCATACAATTTTTTTATGTTTTTGCCATAACGTTCAATTGCCATTTAACTACCGGATTATGTGAGTATATGGTTATCAATGAGGATAATAATTCTTCTATGTAAACTTAGAAAATAGGGTGACAGTTGTTTAGGCATGTTTAGCACAGGGCAGTTGTTGAAAATTACTTTCTAAAAGTAGAATAATTGAAATATAAATGCAATTAGGTTATAGTAGCATTCTTTGAATAAATTTAGGACTTCTTGACTTAATTTCAGTATAGTAATAGGGTATAATTTTTTCATGGTATAATAATATGAATACTCTAATGTTTCAACCTGTTGAGTAGTTCAATAATATTTTGTTTTCTCCATTATATTATTGACTAGAAAAATGAGTTCAAATATGAGTATTTGTCTAAAAAATAAATAAATGTACATATTCTAGGGACACTCCACTGAATCTTGAGGCTAAATTGCTAAGAAGGTAGTTGTTTGCTTCATCCATCTTTTTTGTTAAAAGCTTTGTTTCATGAGTGATTCATATTCAAATTCTAACATGATATAATATGTGGCAGTCGAGTGTGTGCTCCATTGAGGTTGTCAAGTATATAATCAAATGACAATATGAACTCCTTAGGAAATTGTGTTGAAAAATTGAATAATATGCTAAAAATAATAGTTTAGAAAAGAGATAACCTAAATATATTTTGAAAAATCTACTATAGTTTTAATTGCTAAAACATTTAGAGAATTTTACCTTTAGGAACCATTTTCTACACTGCATTTGCTAAATAGGTTTACAATAATTATAAGCATTTTTTTTCTGTGTTTCAGTATAAGGTTGGTGAGAATAGAGATACATAGTATGCTTATAACGATTTGGTAGTAAAATTTGTGACTGATTGTTTTGGCAATTCCATGCATTCATGTATATTCAAACATCATTTGCTTGAGGACAAGCAATAATTCAGGTTTAGGGGTGTGATAGCTCTTGAAAAGGTTACATTTAAGGCCTCTAACTAGAATTAATTGGTTGTAATTAAGTGAATACATTTTCATTTTTATGATATTTTTAGAACATTGTATAAAAAACCTTGGATTGTGACATTGGTCATCATTTGTTACTTCTATCACTTGGGGAAGAAAGTTGAGGTTTTGTGTTAACACAGGTGTAAGAAGAGCAACAATGAAGTGGGAAAATAAGGGAACTGAAATATTGCTGTTGGAATTACTAGAATTGATTGCCAATAGAATTGCTAAGGAAATTTTGGGAAGATCACTTATAACTTTATCCACATCATTCTTAGCCAGGTATGCTGTACCAGAAAATCAAACCTGAAAAGAGGAATGAAAAAAGTGTGTTGAGGTAGGAGAGATCTACCCAATAAAAGAAGGAGAGAGAAGAAGAAAAAGAAGAGGAGAATTTGTGTGAGAAAGAGACTTGTAATAACAATCCTCTCTCTACACAGAGAAAATCTCCATTCGAGAATTTTAGAGAAAGAAAGGGTAGCAATTACTGGGAGTAGAATACAAACGTAAAGAAGGGGAAGAGACATCTATTCTTGATTCACTTACAATCGAAAGATAAAAGAGAAGCTGGAGTGTCATGAGAAATCCAGCAGTTCTGCCTTTAGTTTTCCTGATTTTTATGATTCAAAAATTATTTAAATGTTGATGAATGATTTTAACTTGGTGTTAACTTTTCCACCCATGAACTAAATCTTTTCTGGGTTGGAGTTATTTGGGTGAATTTTCTATCATCTTTAATGTTCATGACTTGAGATTGTCTATGCCACTGTTTTATTCAATTTTTTCTTATTCTAAATACATGCATGCAAGCTCTAAATATAGTTGATTGTGTGTTGTGTTCTTTGATTTATTTTTAATTCCAAAAAGGTTAAATATACTAGATCTAGAATCGTTTGAGGCAAGTAAATATTTGACAAAATATTCGTAGCACTCTAGACATAGATGTTGTGAGTTGTACAAAGAAGAACATTGCAGTTATTAATCAAGAGTTCTGTAAACGTACAGTAACTAGATTTTGAGCTTAAAATCTAGCTATCGAAAGAGGCAGGTTATTGGGCCCTTATTTTCTAAGATTTCCTCACCAGCACGGGGTACAATTCCTCGTTGCTGGTACAATAACATCACCAGTGATGGGAAAACTAAGATCCCAGTTTACCTTGCAGCGTAGTCAGCTATTTCTTGGTGAAGTATTGTACCCACTTTAATTTTTCGACCCTTGACAATAGAATGTATCAGACACATTCTGTCTAGGGTGACTATGGTGCTGTGAGTAGAGGGCTTTAGTCTGCAGTTGACAAAGAAAAACCAAATTTTCAAACTGCTCTCTCGACACATAAGTCTATCACCAACAGGTCTCATTTTTCATCTGTGATGTCATTCACGAACTCGGAGTGTTCGTTGACATCAACCTTTGTGTTGTACAGATCGTTGATATTTGTAGCGTCCCATGGTATTAAACCTTCTCGAATGAAAGTAAACTCTAACTCATGATCATAGATATTGGTATAGAAATCACGTACTAGTGAAGGCGAGTAGCTTCCAATATGGTTGCAAAAAGTTTCCCACTTTGACTTCGAGATGGTTTTGAAAAGACTTGTTTACCCAAATCTTGTTGTGGCGAAAGAGAAATTCCCTGCTCGAGATCTCAGGTGACCAATTCCCCATTTTCTAAAAGTAGATAGTGGCATTAGGTTAATGCTAGCTCCCAAGTCGCATAAAGCCTTACCCAAATAATGATTGCCAATTGAACATGGGATTGTAAAGCTCCTAATATCTTTTAATTTAGAGGGTAACTTGTTCATCAAAACAGTACTACAGCCTTCTTTGAGTGCGACAGTTTCAATATCAGTGAGCTTTTACTTCTTGGACAATAGGTCTTTCATAAATTTCCCATAACTTGGAATTTGTACCAGAGCATCTACTAAAGGAATCTTGATCTACAACTGCTTCAGTGTGTCCAGGAATTTGTACCATAGCCTTAGAATGTTCTTTCCCCCTCGGACCAGGATTTTTTGTGTCACTAAGTAATGAACCTGGTGGTCGAGTATTCAGATTTGAAGCATGTTGTATTAACTGTGCCTCCAATGCTCGAATGGAAGATGAATTCGCTTGGACGATAGCTTCCGTGCGAGTAATATGCTCCCGTATTCATGCCTCAAGAGTTGCTAACAGGTCAGAAGTAGAAGCTTGAGTGTACAGTTGTTGTCGATGTCCTTTAATATGTTAATTTGGTATTGAAGAGTGTTATGACTGCATCAGATTTTTGTGTCGATGTGTCTGGTCTTGTTTTGGATGCATCTGATATGTGTTAATTTCCTTTTCTTGGATTATAATTTCCCTAAGTAGATGTATTCCCATATCTGAATGTCGCAATATTTTGTCTAGCATTCTGAGTTACCTTAAAGGATTGGTTGTGTACAGAGTTGTTTTAAGAATTTCCACATGTATTGTTGCAGATGTTACTAATATAACAGGCATTCTTTGCATGTTGTGGACAATCTTCATAACTATGGTTGTTACTGCAAATCTCACAAGAAAAAGTAGAAACATCAACTTGCTGAGTCACTTGTATAGGTGCAACGCCACTCATCCCTTGCATATTTTTAATCATGTTTGTGAGAGAAGAAACTTGAGCACTTAGAGCGATTATTGCATCCAATTCAATAAATCCTGGAGTAGTTTTTGCTTGTGTAGCTCTAGAGACAGGGTATTGATAATCATTCTAAGCAATTCTATCAAGAATTCTAGCAGCATTATTATAAGTACAATCCAACAGAGGTCCATTGGCTGATGCGTTAACAAGATTTCTTGTATGTGAATTTAGCCCATTATAAAAAATTTCGATTTATGTTTTGGTTGAATGCCGTACATGGGACATCGTTGAAGTAAGGATTTATAACGTTCCAATGTGGTGTGAAGATTTTTATCTTCCAGTTGATGATAAGCAATAATATCAGTTCCAAGACGAGCATTCATTGTCGGTGGGCTAAATCGCAAAACAAATTCTGTTGCTAGTTCATCCCAAGAAGTAATTGATCTGGAAGGTAGTCCAAAAAACCAAGTACGTGCTCTTCCCTGTAAGGAATAAGGAAATAATGGCATCTTCAAGGCATCATCAAGAACGCCTTGCTGACTAAAGGAAGCATAGATCAATAAAAGGATTTAAGAAGTTCTCTTGCATCTTCATGTGGCAGTCCAACATATTTTTTCATTAGAATTCAGCAATTGAAACATTACTAGCTTGAGTTTGAAATTCCCAGCTTGGATTGCTAGCCTAACAACTCCTGGTTGCAAATTATCCAAGACAGGTACTACAAAATCTCGTATTGTCCTATTTTGTATGCGAGCATATTGCGGCAACAATGGGTTATTAACATTTAGCTACTGCATTAGGGGTGTGGCTGCATTGTTCCCTGGTAGGGCCGTATTTCTTTGCTCTCGAAGTCTATTCCAAACAGTCCTTTCAATTTATAGATCAAAAGCGACAAGAAAGTTTGAATTTCTTCGGGTCATAAAACACCTAAAATGAAGTTAAAGAAATAGCAACGAAGAAAAGAATCAGTTAGTGAATACTAAATATTATATAAGGAAACTAAAGTGTAAAAACACACAAAAACAAAAATAAACATCAAACAAACGCCATCCTCGGTAACGGCGCCAAAAACTTGATCGGTTGTTGAACGTCACAGCAACAATGTGCAAGTGTACACTGTCGATGCAAGTATAGTAGATTGATGTGAGTCTGTCAAATATCAATCCCATAGAGATGGGTGTCTTTTGTCTATTAATATCAGTGCAATAAATTGATAATAACGAGATGAATTGTAAGGATAGTTGCTGATGCAATAACTTGAGAGCAATAAAATAAAATATGATAATGCTAAACTGGGATCCCCAACATGAATCTTCAGTAGAATACTAAGTGCTCACAAGGTACAAAAGTATAGGTGATTGTCGATGCAATAAAATTCAATGTATACCTTACTCAGCATTACTCCTCTATTTAATCTCAGACTTCACCATGCATATTAACCTCATCTTCTAGTCATGGCATTATGGCACTATTAAGAACAAGTGGACTAAATTCCTCTAATCCTCACTTAACTTCCGATGTAATGCTTGTTGGCTCAAATTGTCACTGCACTTTCCAGTGTCAGTGACTGCAATAACACTTCTGTGTTAAAAATTTCAAACCCCAAGATTAAACAATAAAAACAAGCTTAAATAAGATAACAATTCACCAAGAATTCATCAGTACTTCCATACAATCATATATTAGAGAGTAATCACCAGCATTTAGAAAGAAATAAGAAAGAATCGAATGGAGAATACTATCCCTAGACAACTCGACTAAATCTCTCTATTCCCTCTTATCACACACTTAGGTCTCCTAGTCAGGACCTAGTCTGCATCTGGTATTCACGTCGGCTCACCTGTGAGAGGTTTAAGCTTCCATGGCCGCAAGCTCCGAGGTCCGATGATGAAGATGATGATGGAGAAAAAAAACTAAAGAAGACCCCTTTTTCTTTTCATGTCCATCTTTTATGTCCTCCCCATAGTACATGTGTCATTTCCCTAAAATTATTCTGTCCTTGTTCGTATAGGTTGGTGTATAGGTTGGTTATACTAGACTGGACAGCTCACACAATTTTGGTTCTTATCCAAACACCTGCCAGGTGCGGTGACAATTCTTAATGCAATCTGGAATTTACCCATGCAACAACATTGCAGACACCTGTTAGGTGCGGTGACCATTCTAGACACAATCTGGAATTAACTCATGCAGCGACATTAATGCAATAAGGTAAAAAAATTAAGGACAAAATAGGCTAGGATTCATTGAGTTATAAAATGCAATTTACTAAACTGAAAATGCTAAAATGTATGCTAAGAATAACTAAATGGGAACAATTTAACCAATAAGTCGGGGAAAACCTATGTTCGTTCTCATGCTATCATATGCTTAGGGGATATTTAGCAAAATTCCACAAAATTGTCCATAGGTATCGATACTGATATCCAGGTATCAATAACTTCCTAAAGTGGTATCGCCACCACTTGGAAAAACCATACCAATTGAGCACTCTATTTCTCAATTTAAAAATCCATCTATCAAAAAATATCGGTACCACAGGATGAAGTATCGATATTTATCCCCGAATATCAATACTCGAGAAAAGGTATCGATACCAAATCTCTATTCTGTTTCCCGTACATTTTATCACAGAGGTACCGATTTTTAAAGCCCAATATCGATACCGCTGCTACTGGAGCTAAAAATACAGCATAGTAAGGCACATAATTCATCTTAAATAATTCCTAAACATCATGCATCATATACTAAGTTAAAAAAAATTTCATACAGCTCAATCAATAATACAAAATAAGAAAAATGATTCCGATCAAATATCATCCCGCTAACATCAATATTCAATATTCCTAACATAAAAATAACACAAAATTCTTATAGGTAAATCAAAATGGTAAAACTCAATATCTCAAAATAGTTCTACCCCATTGCCAAATTTCCCGAAATGAATAATAAAATAATGAATCACCTACGAAGAATAACCAGACTTCCTTAGATCAATCCCTTGAAATCCACATCGCCCACTCCAATGACACTAATATGCAAATGTTGAAATGAGGGGATGAGCTTTTAGAAGCACAGTGAATGCAAGAATGTCCACAACATAAACACATCATCATGCAACACAACCAGAAATTTATTCACAAGTAGTACATTCTTAAGTCTAGCATCATACAATACTAAACCATACAGAGTCTAAAGGTCATTCTCATAGCACATATAGATAGTCATTCAAGCGTAGGACATATTCCACACAATTATATAACATAAGATATAAAAGCACTTGGATTATGGAACATGTAGTGAGCTCTATCATCACACATCGGATACACAGATCTCCTTATACAACATAGACTCGTAGAGTCAAACATGTCCCAAAAGTATAGTGTATAGCTAACACTCTCCTTATTACCCCTCACATATCCCGTTGAATGGAGCTTGGCTCACATTTCCTTATCCCTCCAACATGTCTCAGAGCCTCAATGCTCAACACCTCTATACATATAAGTGAGTACTCACAATCCTGTGCCATGCCAACTATATCTAATGGTTCCAAGATCACAAGGCCAAAATATCTGGAAGGCATCACATATTACTTATCGGTTAACCATGCACTACCATTGTGTATTAACATCACTTGCAAAACACTAGCATAGTCATATAACATATATATTACACATTTATCACATGTATATAATTGTACTTTACACAATGAGCACCATATCCACATATCACATATCATGCATATTATACAGCCAGAAGACAAGTATAGTTCAAGAAAACTTACACTCACAACATAGAGTAAGGGTTTAGGCTACATCTAAATTCCCGATAACGCATGACTTGTGTTTACAAGTAGCAATTCTATACACTCACCATTTTATGCTTTTGTTAAAAATCGAAAGCTCAACTAACGTTTCTCTAGCTCGTAGAAAGTTCTAACAAATCCAAAGCTTTACACATATACATCACACAGTAACCACAGTCAAATATCAACCCATAATCTACTCAAACAAACTAAGACACAAGCTTTAAGCTAAGTTCTCATGTGACTTAAACTATTAACATAATAAACTTTATATACTAATATCTCGACCTATACTCAACCTTTTTGCTTAAAATAAATTTTGTTCATCTACTTAATCATCTACACCTAATTCGCAACTTTCAAAATAGCCAAATCTACTCAATTCATGGTATCTACATTTTTTGACATCTTTTAGGCAATTTTCATAACATTCATTAAAATAGGAGAAATCATTAATGAAACTTCTAAATAAGTTTAAAAACCTTTCAATCATGCTAAAATGAGTAGAAAAACATGTTATAACAATTTTTTTATGCAAAACCTTAAAATCCACCATTAATGGCTCGATTTTTGGCTTTTATTTCAAACATACGATTTGAGGGCTAACAAGTCAGGTTTAGAGTCTAAATAACATTAGCAACTTATGAATTCATGAATGATTTCCTTTGGCAGAAGAATGAACAAGCTTTGACAAAAATTTGGAAACCTCTTATATGAAGAATATGATAAAATATATGGAGTTTTTCGGTGTTTTTCTTAAAGGTTTATGGTACTAAGCGACTTAGGAATGATAGAAAATCAATACATTGTGATTTGGAATAAAAAAATTGATTGAGAAAGCAAGGGAATATAAAGGGGTAGCAACTATAACTTTGAAACAACAACTATCATGATTTTTTTGCTGAAAGTAAGGGTTTTTAGGTTCAATTTTAAAAACTAGTCTAATTGCCACATAAAAGCTCACAGTGTTGACTATGTTACAAATCAATCCTTTTTCAAAATTAAGGGTTTCTAGAACACTTTTTCAAAAATTGATTTCACAGTTAATATGGCATAGTCGAACACACTATCGAGTACCAACCTTACAAAATTTCGAGCTCATATAGACCAAAATTCCTAAAATACCCCTAAAACTCCTAGGCCTTATTTTGGGGTGTTACAAATTCCACCTCTAACGGTTGTTTTTATTGAATTTGCTATGACAAAGTTGGCCACACTTGAAGTTTAGCACACAAACCACAATCACTAGCTAAACTCAAGCGCGCAAGCATAGCTCTTAACTCCGTCATCGACTTCCTACTCAAAGCATAAGCAACAACATTTGCCTTGCAGGGGTGATACTCAATCACACAACCATAGTCCTTTCAAAGCTCAATCCAATGCCTTTGTCTTAAATTTAACTCTTTTTGGGAATGGAGGTACTTAAGGCTCTTATTATCAGTGTAAATCACACACTTCTGTCAATAAAGATAATGGTGCCATATCTTAAGCACAAACACCACAGCACTAACTCAAAATCATGAGCAGGATAGTTTTGTTCATGTGTTTTCAACTGCCTTGAAGCATAAGCCACAACTTTACCCTCTTGCACCAACACACAACCAAGCCTTGTATATGAAGCGTCACTGTAAACCACAAAATATTTTCCATGTTGCAGTTGAATCAACACAGGTGCCTTCATCAACACTGCCTTAAGCTAATTGAAACTCTTCTGCCTTTCACCAGTTTATTCAAACACCACACTCTTCTAAAGTAGTTTTGTTAAGGGTGTAGCAATGAGAGAAAACCCTTCAACTAATCTACGATAGTAACCAGCTAAACCTAAGAAACTTTGAACTTCCTTAACACTCCTAGGCGGCTTCCATTCTAAAATTGCCTCAATCTTCTTTGGGTCTACACGAATCCCTTCTGTCGAAGCCACATGACCTAATAATGTCACTTCCTTAAAGCTAAAATTCACATTTACTCAACTTCACAAACAAATTTTTATCCTGAATAATTTGTAGAACAACAATTAAGTGCTCATCATGATGCTCTTCATAACGAGAATACACTAAGATGTCGTCTATGAAGACAACCAAAAACTAATCCAAGTATGAATAAAATAATCAGTTTATCAAATCCATGAATCGGCAGAGGCATCAATTAATCCAAATGGCATCACCAAAAACTCATAATGCTCATACCGAGTCCGAAAAATAGTTTTCAACACATCCAACTCCTTTACCTTCAATTGGTATTACCCAGACCTTAAATCAATATTTGAGAACATTATTGCACCTGGAAACTGATCAAACAAGTCATTAATTCGAGGAAAGGGATACTTATTCTTAATAGTTAACTTCTTCAACTACCTTTAATTAATGCACATCCTCAAGGTACCATCCTTCTTCTTCAAAAATGAAACTGGTGCACCTCATGGAGATAAACTTGGTCGAATGAACCCTCTATTAAGAAACTCTTGCAACTGAATCTTCAATTCCTTGAGCTCCTTTGGGCACATATGATAGGGTGCAATAGACACCGGTGCAATACCAGGATAAAGCTCAATATCAAACTCAACTTCACGATCCAGTGGTAAACTAGGCAACTCTTCAGGAAATACATCAAGAAAATCCCTAACAGTACGAATATCATGATCTCTCAACTCCTTACTAATTGAACTTATCACGTAGGCTAAGTAAGCATCACAACCTATTCCTATCATCTTTTCAGCCTTCATTGTCAAAACCATATTAGACATAAAACTCGATCTTTCACCCACAACAACTATTTCCAAACCATCACTATTCCTTAAAGTAATTCATTTCGTATCAAATTCTACCTTAGCCTTATTCTCAATCAACCAATCTATTCCCAAAGTAACATCAAACCTGTAAAATGATAATTCCATAAGATCAATAGGGAAAACATGCGCTTGTATCATAAGGGAAAACTTACGACAAACTCTATTCATAATAACATTATCTTTAAAGGAACTAATTACAGTCATGCCCAAATGAATTATCTCCACAGGAGTCCCTAGTTGACTAACTAATTCACTCAAAATGTACGAATACATAGAACCAAAATCAACTAAGGTAAACAACGGGATAGATCGCAAAGTGAAAGTACCTCAAATAACATCAGTTAGCCAAACTTCACCTATGGAGCAACAGTGTGAGCAACAATCTGCTGTTTAATTGATCTCTCATTACTTCTACCACGACCTTGTCCTCTAGTAGGTGTAAAAACAAGTATCGAACTCTGAGTCTGCGAAACCTCTACTCTATTTAGGTAACCCCTCAGAAAATGTTCCTTTGAACCACACTTATAGTAACCACCAGTCAACTTACGACACTCTCCAAGATGTGTAAAATCAAAATGAGAACAAAACGATCATCTAGAACCACCAACCGAACCATCAGTTCTATTCACCACATTGCTCTACTACCTAGACTGACTTAGTCGAGTCCCACGTTTTACACCTCTACCAGAACTATAATTATCACACCCTCTCTTTGGCGGATGTCCTAAAGCACCATCAGAAACCCTCTTACTAGTATCAACCAACATAGAACGAGTTGGCTCAGCCAAAATCTCCTCCACAGCCTTGGCTTTTCCAACAAGCACATTAAACAACTCTATATTTTGGGCCATTAAATAAACCTGACGATAATCCATAAAAGTAACATGTTTTTAATCCTATTATTGATGTGTTTTTGGATTATTTATCATGTAAATTAGTGAATTTGATGCTCCTAATCCTTTAAATTCATGTTTCTATACTTAAGTGAGCATAGGACAAGAGCGAAAAATCAGACAAAATCAGACAAAAAGAGTTGTATTTAGGATCCACATGGCCTAGGCATTTCCACACGGGCAAGGCACACGCCCGTGTGAGCCACACGAGCTAGCCACACGCCTATGTGCCAGTCTGTGTCGATCTCGCGCCCTGCTTCTCTTTTACACAAAAAAACTTAATTTTTGGGGTTTTTGAGCATTGTAAAGTTTATAAATATATATTAGAAGAGGACCTAAGGGGATAGACAGAGAAGACTGAAGAAAAGACTCGAAGAACGCCATCGAAATCATCTTAGAAGTGAATCTCCTTCAAGATTAAAGACCCCTATTTAATTTCTTTAGAAGTTTATTTGGGTTCTTTATGTCTTGTTGTTATCTTAACTTTGAGATGTTTCTCTTTAGGATGATGAACTAAATTCCCTAAATACCTAGGGAAGATAAACCTATGATGAATCTTATTATTTGATTTTGATTTACATGATAAATACTTGATTCTTGTTCTCAATTATGTATGATTATTTCATGGTTTAGTAATCTAAGGATATTAATTCATGTTTAATGTGCTTTTTTGAGTGGAGCAAAAGTCCCTGTTTAAGAGTAAATCTAGCATAATTGAGTGGAGTTGCATGCAATCATAGAAATAGGACGACATAAATCTACCGGATTAGAGTCAAATCTAATATGGGAATCCATAGATCGAGTTAATGCGACAATAGTGGTTTTAATGAGAAAAATATTTTAATTAATGAACTTAGAGCCAGTTGTTCTTACTCTTGAAAGAGATATTAACATAATTTAGGGATTTCTACGAATCAAGACACAAGTGAATAAATCATTTAATTCAGATTTGAAATAATAGGTGAAGTCTAGGTGGATTCTTTCGTGGGTATTCTCTCTCTCATTGGTATCTTCAATTATTTTCCTATTTTATTCTTTATTTCTTTCTTAGTTAAATTAGTTTAGTAATTTTAGAATAAAAAAATCACTCTGAATTGTTGGCTAAATAATAGAAAAACAGTAATTACTAGTACTTTTAATCCTCGTGGATACGATATTCCCTATTGTTCGATAGGTGCACTTGCTGGAACGACGGAAATGTGCAAGTGTACACAATCACAACAAGTAATAAAGCAACAAGTAAATGTCGAGTTATCATACCCACTGGGACTGTGAAAAGAATTATTTATGAATGCTATTTAAAAAACTTTGGTGAAGAAAAATATTTTGTTTGAAGAGGGTGATTAAAAGCTAAGATTTTAAACTAAATGAACTAAATAAATAAATCTCAAATGCACGACTTTAAAATACGATTTCGATCAAGATGACATAATTGTGTTAGATTAATTAAATTTCTTAACTTATAATTATTAAACTCATGTTTATATTGTTATGAATAAGTTCACGGCAACTCGGTAATTTGCTAACTTATGAACATACTCACCTACCAAAATCCATTTATCTCTTCACTATACCCCTATGTCAATTCAACCGATTAAACAAATCATAATAGGAAAATATGTTATTGCACATACATATTAAATTGAAATAATCCCTTGTAGATATACCTATGTCAATTTAAACAATTAACTCGATTTAATAAGCACATAAAAGACTATGTGAGGTAACAAAGTATCCTTACCTTGAAACAGTTTAATCACTATAATCTTGCAAGTTATGCAAGGCAAATGTATTGTCAGATACCGTTGCTAATCTAATCATCAACTACCTTAGATGATTAAACATGCACTGATTAAGTACTGTGCCCATTAATTACAATTTCAATCCATTTAAATAATTAATTCAGTAGTTACCTAACAATTGTAATGCAAGAATAACGTAGTCATGATTTTACTTAATCAAGCATCTTACCGAGGCCTATAACAACATAAACACAATTTCAATAACTTTAACAAACGAAATGTAATCAACCTAACACGAATTAAATTCAACCTAAATTGATTAAATTAACCATTCCAACAACATAAATATTTATAGATATGTTCAGCATAACAAAAACAGAAATTAAAGAGATAGGGAACAAGAATCAAATCCGGTGTTTTTCCGTGGCTTGACTAGTTGCTCTGTTCTTCCTTCTCCGTTGTCCTTGTCAACCAAGGCTGCAATGAATACTTAAGTGCTGCTCCAAATAGCTGATGAATGCCCTTTTCCCAATAGGAGAAATCGGCAAGAGAGCAAGGGAATTTTGGAATGGAAAAGAATAGAGAAACTGGAGAGAAGAGAGAAAAGATGTGAATTCTTGTGGTGTGTTTCCCAAATGACCAGCCTAAGGGGGTTCTTATAGCTGAGGATGGCTGCTAAAAATAGCTGAAATTATCAACTAAAAAGTCGTCACTTGGCCGGCCACACATGTGGCAAGGTTGATAGTTTCAACTTTGCTAATTTAGGCTTGTGGTAAATCAATAAAGCCAACAATTGTGGAGGGGTTTGAATGCAACTTGAGCAAGTCTTCAAGGGTCTCTCTGTAAGCTTAAAAAATTAGCTAATAAGCTGATTTGGGTCAGCTCTTGGGACGATTTTTGGGCTGTTCATTTCTTTGTCGGTTCGGTTTAGTAGATTTAGTTCAACTGGACCTTATTTTCATAATTAATTAATAATAATTTATTAACATAAATTATATTAGATATAAATTAAAATTAATTATATTGTGAATTAATACATATAATTTTGGACCGTCTTAGGCTGAAATTTAGTTTGCCTCAATACTTCAAATTGCTTCTCGATTTTGAGCTTCTAGTAGTGTCTGCTGAGCCATTTTTCGCCAGTTGTGCAAATCTGTCGAAAATAACCAAAATTCATCAAAATTAATTGTAAAATTAACTAAAATTCAACATGTTCACATTTTAAGTGCTATTTAATTATTTTTTAAAAATTAATTATTTTTCGACAAGAATTTTATTGAAATTGTATAATTTTAAGTTAAAAAGGATATGTAAAAATGTGTAAATTTTCGTGTTTCCACACCCCCAAACTTAATTCATTGCTCGTCCCAAGTAATGCACAAATTAAAAAGAATTACTCAAAAAACACCTTTGAAAATTTCCTTCAGAATAACATTCTTCCCGGAATTATGAATTTAATATACTTATGCTCAAAATAAGAAATTTTATAGTTATGCTACTTAAGTATACATATCGTTCAAATTAATCTCAACAACTATTATGATAGCACAATTAGACTAAATGCTTCCTTAACAAGACATGTTAACCCTTACCAATTTGATATTATTTCCTTATTCAAGATTAAGCTGCAATCATTAAGTTTAACTTATGACTTCATATGTTGAACATAGCAATTTCTCTCCACTAATGTAGGTAGCATAGAAAACTTTAATCAATAGGTCTTTAAAAAGGTTGTAACATAGCTAGGCTAGATGTAGGTAAAAGATAGATAAATTTAGGCTTTTAAGCCCTACACTCAGCTTCAATCGGACCCTTAGAATAATTTCCCTCAATACACCAACTTACTTTGCTTTCACATGCTCCTTTGTACATCTATTTTCTTTCAAGTACATGTGCTTTTTTTTAGCATTTTACTGTATGTACTACAATTTTTAGAGCATTTGATACTTCTTTCAACTCCCACAAACTTATTTTCAAAGAATATTCTGAATAGTACTGAGTCTAGTGTTTGAGACAATTTAAAGATAATTAAGAAAGAAGTGATGGCTAAATATTACAAAGGTTCAAATAAAATTAGGCCATATAGTCTCAAAGTTGGGTTTCAAAGGATAAAATTTCATCGAGGTTGGCTTGAAAGGCTCAAACGGCCCAAACAAGAGTTGCCTAAATCATTTTGAACATTTCATGCTTCCTAGGATTTCACCTTAAGAAACTACTAAGTCAATTCTAGACACTTAAACTTTCATGCATGCCTACCTTTCTTAAGGAACTAAAAAGTTTTATGGTACGATTTGCATGCTTTATTAAAAATACATTTATATCATTATTAAGCTAACATAACAATTTATTAAAATAATAGAACTTTATTTATACTGAAGTTTAGCATACTTAACAAAATTTCAAATTATTAAACAAAATATGTCCTAATCATAATTAAAAGAACTATATATCCTGGGTGGAAATAATTTCAATTTTTCAGTCCCCCTACTTAAAATGAACAATGTCCTCATTGTTTAAAGTGAATAGATACTATACACCAGATAGCATTCTAGAACAAAGGAGGTGAGTCAATTTGACTGCTTAAGTACCAAGCTCTTTCTAAATCCAATCCTAGACATGTATATATTTATTGCCACACTTTATAATTCGCCACTTGTTCAATTTTATTAATGATTTTCATCCCTTGTTTTATTATGCAAAAATTCATAATTATCTTTATCCTAAAATAACCTAAGAACATAAATAAAATAAAGTCGAGATCCCCCTTTATTTATTTGCAGATCCATCTGAATTCGACTCATCTTTTGCTCCATCATTATTGTCTTTGCATGAATCTCTTCGCTCCTTTTTCGATAATGGGCTCCATGGTTCAAAAATGTAATCTGGAAACTCAGGCACAAAAATAAATGAGTCATTGTAAATTGTCGTAAGTGCACTTCTCATTGAGTCATCCCTTATTTTTGAGTATTTCCAGTAGGTTTGTTGCTGCGACTACATATGTTGCATTATGTCCATTAACTTTTATAGCTTATCTCGAAGATCTAGGTGAGGTGGTTGAGCTCTGAACATTGAAGTCTCGATATCAGGTTCAGCGTTTAGTTCCATTGGTTCCACCTTATCAGGGACTTCTACCAATTGCACTAGCTTGATCTTTGTTGGATCTTTTTCTTCTTTTTTTTTGGGATCCTCACTTTCTTCAACTAGTTGCTGTAGAACAGAGTCTCCAGCTATTCAATAGAGGTCTCAATCTATGATTGTGCCCTGGCAATAGCCTGTCTTCTTTGCGTTTGCAAGAATTTTAGCTTTCAAGCACATAATTATTATCGTAAAGGGAAAGTAAGCTGGGCCAGAACGTGAACGTCTAACGACATAAAATTCCGTATTTCCCTCAGGATACTTTTTCCCACATCAATGGTCTTCCCAGTTAAAATCGAGTATAATAAGACCATTTGCTCTAATGAGATTGTAGTCCCATGTGAGCTAGGCATAAGACTGAATCGGATGAACTATAACCATACCTTTGCAAGTGGTGTCCAATATTCTGTCTGACAAGTGTGGATTCCTTGCTTTGACACAGTTCACTTAGAACCTGGACCTGTAAGTTCCTTGAGAATTTTTTACAAATTTTCGGACTCTATATTGCTCATCAAGGAGGAATATTCGCTGTTTTCAAAATCAGGCAATTCAAGAACTCATTAATAGTGTTTGAAGTTATTGGTACCTTGATTCTGCGAACTGGAACTTCTGTAACTTGCTTAAGGTTAAATTCACATAGAATTCGCACACTAACTCCTCATCCACACTAGGTCTCTTCTCACAAAACAACTCCCAATTGAGAGTTTCAGCAACCTGACGAATACGCGCTATAAAACAATTATAGTTGCTTTCTTTCAATGTGAAACCTTTCTCTGGATGCATTTGTTGATTCGTGAAGATACTCTCATATCTTGCTTTGGCTTCTTCACAGTGGAACTTGTTTTGTGATTCGTCAATTTGGGCAAATGCACGAGTTCTCTTGTGAGGCATGATTAACCTGATCATAAGATGGTAACAATTATTTTCTAAAAAATTTAATTAATATAAAATATTAATAATCCAGTAAATTGAAAAATTAGTTAATTAAATTAAAATTTAGGAGAAAAATTAGTCTTACCACTTTTTTTGTAAAATTAAAAGTTCTTAAGAAAAATAATTTTGAATCAAAAGATGGAAAATTAAAATAGGTTGAGGAGATTTTGTCTAAGGATGGGTGAAAGGATGGTGTGCCACTCAGGTATGCAAGGCAGCAGCGCGTAGTAGGGGATGGATGTGAGCATCGTGAGAATCGTTTAGTAGGCCAGCTGTGGGTGAGTGCGTGGTGCTGCTGACCGATCAGCTAGGCGATGCTGTGGCTAGGGAATTGTTAGGAGGTTTCAACACTTAAGGGTTTTGGTGTTTTTGGAGGGAATGGTGTATGAATGAAAAAAAAGAGAATAGATGGGTGGAATTTATAGTGAAAGGAGTAGGAGCTAGAGTAGAATTCTTAAAAATTTTAAGTTCTAATTATACTTAAAGTAAATAACAATTAATAATTAATATAATGCATATTAAATTATTCTGTGCTATTAATTTATTAAGATAAAAACTTATCGAATAAAATATGATTAAATTAAAACTAATTCTAACTCTAAATAAAGCAGACAATAATAAATATATATTATAATGGATATAATTATATATTAATAATTATCATCTTTTCTTTTTTTCTTTTTTTATTGAACTAAAAACATTTATTTTAGATGCTTTTTGAAAATATTTACAAAAAGAGGCATATAATTTTTAATATTTACAAAAAGAGCAACCAAATTTTTTAAAAAATAATTCAATTAAGTTCCTAGACTTAATGAAATTTCAAGATTGAGTTGCAACATAAAACTTGATCAAAATTGACCCTTTTATTTGAAAAATAAAAATTTATTTTGTTATTTAGGGAATAATTTCTTGGAAAATTATGTTAAAATCAATTCCCAAGAAAGATTGGAGAGGTCACAAGCGATCCTACTTAAGTTTCAATCTCCTAGACAGAATTTATTTAAACATGCTAATCCTAAAAATATACTCTAAATCATTTCTTCAAACAGAAAAACAAGAAAAATTAAATATCTGATAAAATGAATGAGATTTGATTTCGTTTAATTTTATCTCCCAAGTAATGCTTCAAACGTTGAGCATTAGCTCAAAAATTACCTCCCTTACCTTGAAGTTCAACAACTCCGTATGTATAGACTCGATGAATCATAAATGGACCGGACCAACGTGATTTTAACTTACCTGGAAAGAACTTTAATCTGGAATTGAATAACAAGACTTGCTGGCCTGCTTCAAATTCTCGAACATGAATGTGCTTTTCATGCCATTTCTTGAGTCCCTCCTTAAGTAATTCGGCATTCTCGTATGAAGACATTCGAAATTCTTCTAACTCATTAAGTTGAAGCATTTGTTTCCCTTTGGAACTTTTATGATCAAAGTTGAGTCGTTGGAGAGCCCAGTAAGCTTTGTGTTCTAACTCCAAGGGTAGATGGCAGGCTTTCCCAAAGACTAACCTATAGGGTGACATCCCTAAAAATGTCTTGTATGCTGTCCTGTAAGCCCATATAGCATCATACAGTCTTTTGGACCAATCTCGTTTGTTCGGGCAAACTACCTTCTCAAGTATGCCTTTGATCTCCTTGTCTGCTAGTTCAACTTGCCCATTCGTCTGTGAATAGTAAGCTGTAGCGACCTTGTCCTTCACTCCATGTTTATCTCAAAACCATTTCAACCATTTGTTCAAAAAATGGGACCCTACATCACTGATGACGGCTCTTGGGGTTCCAAACCTTGTGAACACATGTTTTTGCAAAAACTTCATTACAACCATAGCATCGTTTGTCGGATATGCCTCTACCTCAACTTACTTAGACACATAGTATACTGCTACTAATATGTACTTTTGACCAAAAGATAGAGGAAAATGATCGAGAAAGTCAATACCCCAAACATCGAATAATTCTACCTCAAAGATGTTTGTTCGAGGCATCTCATTTCTATTGGTGACATTTTTGACCCTATGAAATCGATCACAACTCTTTACATGAGCATATGCATCTTTAAATAGTGTTGGCCAAAAGAATCCGGCTTGCAATACCTTGGCTATAGTACTTGTACCTCTAAAGTGTCCCCCACTCAGAGCTGAGTGACAATGGTATAAAATTTTATGTACTTCATCTTCTTCCACGCATCTTCTGATCATTTGATCTGCACACTTTTTAAACAAATACGGTTCTTCCCAGAAATAGTACTTCACATTGTGAAGAAAAATTTTCTTTTGATGATATGTCTTATCACTCGGCATCAAACCACAAGCTAAAAGGTTAGCAATAACAGAAAACCAAGGGGTATTATGGACATGATTTTAACTTCAGTATGTGTTCATCTGGAAATATCTCTCGAATTGGTATAAGAGGAGAGTTCCCTTCTTGCGGCTCCAATCTGGACAAGTGGTCTGTTACTTGGTTTTCCAGTCCCTTTCGATCTTGAATTTTTAGATCAAACTCTTGAAGTAGAAGTATCGATCGGATCAGTCTCGGCATAGCGTCTTTCTTGGCAAATAAATACTTAATTGTCGAGTGGTTCGTATAAACAGTCACGTTGGTACCTTTAAGATAAGATCGAAACTTGTCAAAAGCAAATACAATAACAAGGAACTCTTTTTCTGTTACCGTGTAATTCAGTTGAGCTCCTGTCAGAGTCCGACTCACATAGTATATGGGATGAAAAACTTTGTTCCTTCGCTGACCCATGATAGCTCCAATTGCGAAGTCACTTGCATCACACATCAATTCAACTGGAAAATCCCAGTCTGGTGTGACTACTATGGGTGCCGAGACTAACTGACTCTTCAAATCGTTGAAAGCTCTTAAGCACTCCTCATCAAATTTAAATGTCGTGTTCATTTCCAAAAATTTGCATAAGGGGTTTAGGAACTTTGGAGAAGTCCTTGATGAATCTTCGATAGAAACCGGTGTGGCCCAAAAAGCTCCTAACACCCTTTACAGATATTGGAGGTGGGAGTTTCTCAATAACACCTACCTTTACTTTATCTACCTCAATTCCATGTCTTTTTATTCGATGCCCTAGAATAATACCTTCGCGTACCATGAAATAGCAGTCATCCCAGTTAAGTACAAGGTTTGTTTCTTCGTTTCGCCTTAGTACCTTGGTAAGATTGGCTAGGCAATCATCATATGTATCTTTGAATACTGAAAAATCATCCATAAAAACTTCCAAATATTTTTCAACCATGTCAGTAAAAATAGACATCATACATCTTTGAAATGTAGCAGGTGCATTACATAAACAAAATGGCATGCGCCTAAATGCAAATGTACCGTACGGGCAGGTGAATGTTGTCTTGTATTGATCTTCCAATGCTACTATAATCTGATTATACCCCGAGTATCCATCGATAAAATAGTAATAATCTTGCCCTGCGAGTCTATAAAGCACTGGTCCAAAAATGACAAAGGAAAGTGATCTTTCCTAGTTGCCTTGTTCAGCTTCCGATAATCGATGCAAATTCTCCATCCCGTAACCATTCTAGTCAGTATCAACTCGTTATACTGATTTTCAATTACCGTGATACCTCCTTTCTTTGACACGCACTGGACCGGACTTACCCATGAACTATTTGAGAGGGGGTAAATTATACCCACATCTAACCACTTGATGATTTCTTTGTTGACTATGTCCTTCATGATGGGGTTCAATCTTCGTTGTCCATCAATCGTCCCTTTTTCTCCATCTTCTAAGATAATCTTGTGCATGCATACAGATGGACTAATTTCGTGAATATCAATTATGGTCCATCCGATAGCTTTTTTGAGTTGTTTCAACACTAGGATGAGTTTCTCTTCTTGCTCAGTAGTTAATTTTGTTGAAACAATCACAGGCAAAGTACAAGAGTTACCTAAATAAACATATGTCAAATGTGAGGGAAGTACCTTCAGTTCTAATTTAGGTGGTTCCTCGATTGACGCTTTTGTTTGGGCATAATTCCTTTTCTCTAACTCCAAAGATTCAAAGCGAGATTGCAGATTAAATCCCCTTTGAGTAGCTTCTAACAATGCTAAGTATTCATCCTCCTCTTCATCATTTGGAGGATCTGAGGTCAAAATTGGTTCTAATGGGTCCTCAACATAATTGAGTTCCTTCTCCACGATTAAATCCTATAAATCAGACACTGCAGAACAATCATTAATTATGTCAGGAAATCGCATGGACTTAAAAACGTTAAATGTTACCTGATCATCCTGAACACGCATAGTAAGCTCACCTTTCTGCACATCAATAAGGTCCTTCCAGTTGCTAAGAATGGTCTTCCTAGGATGATTGGAACCTCTTTGTTTACTTCAAAGTCTAGAATCACAAAGTCAGCAAGAAAGATAAATTTGTCTACAGGTACCAATACGTCCTCGATTTTTCCTTCTAGATATGCTAAAGATCGATCTGCTAATTGAAGTGTAGCCGTAGTAGATCTAACTTCACCCATCCCCAACTTTCTAAATATTGACATGGGCATCAAGTTGATACTCGTACCCAAGTCACATAGTGCATTACCACAATATGTTGCTCTAATATTGCAAGGTATGGTAAAACATCGAGGATCCTTCAATTTTTAGCATAGTTTGTCTTGAATATATGCATTGCATTCCTTTGTTAGGGCTACCATATCAAATTCTCCAAGCCTTTGTTTTTTAGACAAGATATCTTTCACGAATTTGACGTATTTTGGGATTTGTTCAAGTGTTTCAACCAACGGGATGTTGATATCAAGTTGCTTGAATACGTCTAGGAACTTCTTGAATTGAATTTCCTGCTTCTGCTTCTGAAGTCTTTGAGGGTAGGGTGGTGGAGGTTTCTTTACTAGAACTAGTTGATTCATTTTCTGTGGCAATTATGCATCTAACGGAGTTATTAGTTGATTAGAATTAGCTAGTTCAGAAGTTACCTAGTCAAATTTTACAGATTCAATTTCTGGTAAAACTGGAATTTCAACACTCGGTTGAACTTCCTTCGAGTCTTGAGCGTCGGCTGGCTCCTTCTCAACTTCAACAGAATTGGGCTCTAAAGTCTTTCTGCTCCTCAATGTTAACGCTTTATAATGGTCCTTCCCTAGATTCCTCGGATTCTCTATATCACTAGGCAAAGCACCTTGTGGTCGGTTTCTGAGTTCAATTGCAAGCTGGCCCACTTAATTCTCTAAATTCCTTAGAGAGGCATCATTTTTCGCCATGTATGCCTTTAATAGATTCTCTAGGCTATTGGATGGTTTAGCTTGGGTTGGTTTCTAAGCTTGTTTGGAAAAACTAGGTGGTTGGGACAATCTAGGTTGGACATAATTGTTACTGGTTCCTACCCCTTGGTTACTTTAGAAAAAATTCGGGTGGTTTCGCCATGATAGGCTATGAAAAATTGGATTCCAGCCCTTGCCTTCCTCGATTTTGGTTCTGGTTACCCATGTAATACACAGATTTTGGGTTCGATGGACATTCTTCAAACAAATGTCCTTCCCTACAATAAACACAGGCTACATTTTCAAATTAATTCAGTGGCTGTGCTGCAAAACTATTACACCCATTAGTAGTAAGATTTTTTAACATTAAGGATATTGATGATACATGAGATGCGAGTGAAGTAAGAGCCTCTACTTTATGTATTCCAGCGACTCATCTTCTTGACGCTGCTCGATTGGTTGGCCATTGATAACTATTACTGGCAATGCTCTCAATGATTTCATAAGCCTCATTATAAAAGTTAGAAAGGAGAGCACCATTAGCAGAAGCGTCCACTACCATCCTCGTGTGAGAATTGAGACCATTATAAAATGTCTCAAGTTGTATTCAACGTGGGATTCCGTGATGAGGGCACTTCATAATAATTCTTTGTACCTTTCCTATGCCTTATACAATGACTCATCATCCATTTTTTGGAAAGTAGTGATCTCGTTCCTCAACTTAGCATTCTTGCTAGGCGGGAAATACTTCATAAGGAATTTTTCTGCTAACTCTTGCCATGTTGAAATTGAGTTTGGTGGTAATGAGTTCAACCAAGCTCGAGCTCTGTCCCTTAGTGAATATGGGAACAACTTCAATCGTAATGCATCTTCGGGCACTCTGGCTAACATGACTGGCTTCAACTCGAACTATTGTGCCTCAATTTCGGGTCTTCTAATACCCGGATTAAGATCATGAAATACTGGCACGGCATACTGTCACAAAGATCTATCCTTATCATCAGTAATAAGGATAGGATTTTTAGCATGGTTTGCTACGTTTTCTTGATTCAGATTTTCAAAGTTCATCTCTTCAGTCCTTCTCTGACTTGCTTGTCTTCTTTGCTGTCGAAAAGTTCATTCAATCTCAGGGTCTACAAGGAGTAAATCGATGATTTGGTCAATACACATAAACACCTAAAATAATCACAGAAAAATTAACTAAGTTAAAATTTGAACAGAAAATAAACCAAAATGCAAAACTGACAACTTCACAAATAATGATTTTTTTAAAACACAGTCCCCAGCAACGGCGCCAAAAATTTGTAACGATGGAAATGTGCCAGTGTACACAATCACAAAAAGTAATAAAGTGACAAGTAAATGACGAGTTATCGTACCCATAGGGACTGTGAAAAGAATTATTTATCAATGCTAATAAAACGATTTGGGTCAGCTCTTGGGACGATTTTTGGGCTGTCCATTTCTTGGTCGGTTCGGTTTACTCGGTCTAGTTCAAGAGGACCTCGTTTTCATAATAATTAATAATAATTTATTAAACCAAATTAAATTGGATATAAATTAAAATTAATTATATTATGAATTAATACGTACAATTTTGGGCCGTCTTTAGGCTGAAATTTAGTTAGTCTCGATACTTTAAATTGCTTCTCGATTTTGTCCTTCTAGTAGTGTCTACCGAGCCATTTTTCACCTTTTGTGCAAATCTGTCGAAAATAACCAAAATTCATCAAAATTAAGTATAAAATTAACTAAAATTCAACATGTTCATATTTTAAGTGCACTTTAATTATTTTTTAAAAATTAATTATTTTTTCAACAATAATTTTATCGAAATTGTATGATTTTAAGTTAAAAAGGGTATGTAAAAATGTGTAAATTTCCATGTTTCCACTTGCCTTAGTTGTATTTATAGTTAGTTTAGTGAAAATCAAGTTTATTGCTCCGTTTCTGGGGACTAAAATATTAGGAACACTTGATTTTTATTAATTTAGCCATTTATTTTTATTGCATTTTATTGTTGTTTTTAGTTTTGTTTTTGTTTTCTAAGTTTTTTTCTTTTATTTGCTTCTGACAAGTTCTTTTAGTGTATGACTAGAAGAAACATGTCAGGACCTTTAGTATTTGATAGTGAAATTGAAAGTACAGCTCGCAGAAACCATAGAGAAGAAAAGAAGAGTCGACAGAATATAGTGGAAGAGCAAGAGGACGTTATTATTGTTACTTAGGAGATGGATGATAATCAGAATAATTAGCTTCCTCCTGTGGTTGCTGCGAATCCTGCAAATCCGAATCATGTTCCTCGTACTATGTATGATTATACCTAGTCTAATCTAACTGGGACAGAATCAAGTATTGTGTGACCCACCATTGCTATGAATAATTTTAAGCTGAAGTCGAACACTATTCAGATGATTCAACAGTTTGTTCAGTTCGATGGTTTGCAAGAAGTAGGTCCAAATACTCATTTGACTAATTTCTTGGAAGTCTACTATACTTTCAAGATAAATGAAATTTCTGATGATGTCATTCACCTACGATTGTTTCCTTCTCATTGATTAATAAATCTAAACAGTGGTTGAAATCCCTACCACGAGGTTCGATCACCACATGGGACCAAATGACTGAAAAATTCTTGTTGAAGTACTTTCCACCAACTAAGACAGCTAAGTTGAGGAATGATATCTCTTCCTTCGTGCAGATAGACTTAGAGATCCTATATGATGCATGAGAGAGGTATAAGGATTTATTAAGAAGATGCCCTCACCATGGGTTACCTTTATGGCTATAGGTTCAAACCTTCTACAACGGTTTGAATCCCTCAACTAGGCAATTAATTGATGCAGTAGTTGATGGTACATTGAACAATAAGACACCTAAAGTGGCTTATGATATAGAAGAGATGTCACTGAATAATTATCAGTGGCAAGTCATGAGGAAGAAGCCTAATGGAGCAGCTGGTGTTTTCAATCTAGATGCAGTCACCACGTTATCAAATCAGGTAGAACAATTAAATAAGAAAATTGACGGTTTATGTGTTTCTACGCAGGTACATCCGGTGATGCAAGACAATGCAAATAGAGGAGGAATGAGCAATCCAAAATATTTGCCCTACGGTCATAGCACAGGGAATGAACAAATCAACTATATGGGTAATAATTCTAGGGCTCAGAATAATCCCTACAATAACACTTATAATGCAGGTTGGAGGAACCATCCCAATTTCTCTTGGGGTGGTTGAGGAAATCAAAGACCACAACCCTCTCCAAGCTTCCAACAACCATCTTACCAGCAAGACAAGAAGTCAAACCTTGAAAAGATGTTAACGAAGTTTATCTCAGTGTCAGAAACCCATTTTCAAAACACTGAGGCAACACTTAAAAATTAGAAAGCGTCAATTCAAAGGCTTGAGAACCAAATCAGCCAACTTGCAACGTTGATTTCAGAACGACCACAAGGTAGCTTGCCTAGCAACACTAAAAGTAACCCAAGAGAGCAGCTTCATGCAATTACTGTTCGAGATGAAGAAGGGTTAGTGAAATCGGAACCAAAACCAAGGCAAGAAAGTGTGGTAAGTAAAGGAAAGGTTGAGGTGAGCCAGAATGAACAAAATCCAAATGGTAAGAAATATAAATCTCGAGTACCATATCCTAACGCGACAAAAAAAGACCACATGAACGAAAAATTTGGTAAATTTCTTAAACTTCTTAAAAAGTTACATATTAACTTACCGTTTATTGAAGCTATTTCTTAGATGCCCAATTCCCTTAAATTCTTAAAGGAACTTTTGGCAAACAAATGGAAGTTAGATGATTCATCGCACGTGGAGCTAAACACAGTTTGCTCAGCAATTTTGCAAAATAAGCTACCCAACAAATTGAAAGATCTGGAAAGGTTTACTATTCCTTGTTTAATTGGTAGTTTAAATGTGAATAATGCTTTAGCTAATTTAGGGGCTAGTATTAATGTCATGCCCTATAAAATGTTTAAACAATTAGGTCTTGGGAAACTAAAACAAACTAGGATGAGTATTCAATTGGTAGATAGAACCATTAGATTTCCTAGGGGTATTATTGAATATGTACTTGTGAAAATTGATAAATTCATATTCTCGATTGATTTTGTTGTTTTAGACATGGGTGAGGATAGTGACGTACCTTTAATTTTAGGACGACCATTTTTAGCAACTGACAGAACTATTATAGATGTTGGTACAGGTGAATTAATACTTCGTGTAGGTGACGAAACAATTACACTCCAAGCTCGTAATTCTGTTAAGACATCTAGTGATCGAGATGATTATACGAGTTCTGTTAAATTTAGTAACCTTATGGCTCAAACTTCTTTGTAGGAAATCCCTAGGAAAAATGTGATGGAGCAACATTTTAGTCCATGCGACAAAAATAGAACGACTCATGAAAAACGAATGCTACAGATCGATGAACTAGATGAATAACGGACACATGTCAAGGAGAAACTGATAATACACGATGCAGAACCAAAGCGATGCCATGACGAGCATAAGGATGGAACGAACCAATTTAAGGTTAGGGACCAGGTATTGTTGGATAAAACGGACCCTCAAATTGCCACTTCAAAGCTTAATGCAAACAGAACAACTCCTTTTACGGTATTGAATGTCTTCCCTTATGGTATAATCGAGATAACTCATTCTAAGTTCGGCAGTTTTAAGGTAAATATTACTCGACTTAAACCTTATTTTGATAATACAATTGACAGCGAGAAAGAGGAGTTTTGACTCTGCGAACCATCGTAACAGTGCAAATACAAGGTAAGTTGAGCTTAAACTTTAAATAAGCTTTTCTTGGGAGGCAACCCGAGTATTAACACTGCTAATTCATTTATTTTTATTTTTAATTCATGTTAAATAAGGATTTTTTTAACCCACATGGCCTGGACACACGGGCATGCCCTGGGCCGTGTGTACTAAAAGGGGTTCGATAGTGACTTACACGGCCTGGACACACGGGGGTGTCCTTCGCCGTGTAGATCTTAAGACTTAGTTTTAAAATTTTAAGAAAATCAACAATGAGTTACACGGCTTGGACACACGGCCGTGTCATTGGCCGTATGGATCTTGGGACTTAATTTTTCCAAAAAATCAACAGAGGCACGGCCTACAATAGTCCACATATCGTGCGACATGACTGTGTTGCCCACACGGCCGGAACAGACGGGCGTGTCCTAAAGCATGTAAAACCTGGAGCTATTCTTTTCATCATTAAAACAAGTTAGAGAGTTACACGGATGAGGCACACGGCCGTGTGCGGGACACGGCCAGACCACACAGGCATGGGGGTTGCCGTACGGGTGTGGGGGTTTCTGCATAGGCTTGTGGGAAGCAAAGGAGCTAGCACACAGCTATGTGACACGGCTATGTGTGCTACACGACCTGGACACACGAGCGTGTCCGAGGCCGTGTGAAGACTGGGGCTTAAATTTTAAGACGCATACGGGCTAGAAATGAACCACACATTTGGCCCAACACAGGCCTTACACAACCGTGTTCCCTTTTAAAAACCCTAATCCCATTTTATTTTTTTACTTTACTTTGTCTTCTTCCTCAAATCCCTAGCCGCCACTCACCCCCAACAACCCCTCTCTCCGGTCACTGTCGTTCTGCACTGCCTCACTTCCTCACTGCACACCTCCGCCCTCACCACTTCCCCTCCCCAAGTCGTCCCCTCCCCTCTCCGTTTTTCCTTCTTCTTTCTCCCTTCTTTCTTTCTCTCCTCCCTCACTTCTCCCCCACGCCCTACTAGCACTTCACCCTTGTTCAAACACCATTGCGCCACCGTCCTCTCCCTGTCATCGTCGCCTACATTCCCTCCGGTCACCACTCACCACCGTTTGCCCTCCTTTCTTTCATTCTTTATTTCTTATTTCTTATTTCTTATTTCTTATTTCTTATTTCTTATTTCTTATTTCTTATTTCGTATTTTCATTAGTTATTTTACTTTGTTTATTTATTGTTTATTATCTATTATTTATTTTTAGTTCTATTCCTTTCGTTTACTTGTTACTGTTTTTTATTTTTATTTTTCTTTAATCCATTTTTTGTCCTTCATGCTCCTATTTTCATTTCTTATTACAAATCTTATTATGCTTCTTCCTTACTCTATTATTTAGATTTCCTTGCTCACTGTGGCTATTATTCGTGTTCTTTGTTCTTAGTATTTGAATTGTTTCATTATTTATACTTTTTATTCTTAGTATATTTTATGTGTTCTTATTTTATTATTGATGCTATTTCATGTCTATTGACTACCTGATATTAGTAAATAGTATTGTCGGAGTTGATTTTCTAGTCGGGCGATTTCGATTTCAAGGCGTGTCTTAGGGTACTTCTTAGTGTCATCTTTTAAATTCCACAATTGTTTTTCAACCTTTTTGTCTATTTATTTGATGATGTGTATTTTATTTTATTTTCTGATAGTTAATTGCTTTCTTGAAGGCACATCATGACGAACATAGGAAACAAGTCCAAGTTCATCGTCTCCGCTGCAAAAAAGCGGAAGACCCCTAGCACGACCTTTTCCTCAAGCGATTCTACTGAGGCTCGTCACCCTTATCTCTAATTTTTTGCGAGTCCCCAGGAGGACTTATTCCAGCTCCTTCGAGTGTGACCACTTGGTTTGGGCCAATGTATCGACTTGGCCACTTTGGAGCAAGTCCACATCGATGATCTTGTTTGGGCCTTTTTTACCACAGCCCCATGAGACCAATTCTTCTCCATCATCGAGCCTAGATTCATGGAGCTGACTTTGGAGTTTTGCTTGACATTTCATCCCCAGCATGCGATGACATCGCATGACGAGCAGGGCACCATCACTTTCAGACTCGGTGGCCTAGTGCGCTATATGAGTGTACTAGAGATTGGCATTGCTTTGGGCCTCTATACTGTGGATTTTATGAGTACCGAGAATTTCCTCCACCTATATCGACACATCCACTACTCCCCCTCTTGTTGTTGGACAAATCTTATGGCAAGTACGACCCCTATGACGCGAGTCACTCGAAGAGGACTTATATCCCTCCAACTTTGCAGTACATACATGCCCTTTTAGCTCATACTTTTACTGGCAGGAGAGAGAGCACTGGCATCGTCAGTACTACCAATGCTTACTTTCTATGGAGCATGGCCACCGGACATATCTTTGACCTGGCCTATTACATTGCACTAGCCTTCTGCCATCAGACATATCGCCATAGGAAGGACCCTAATTGTTTACGTCTTTACGTGACTCGACTCGCTCAACACTTCAGTCTCATCGACACATCAGAGTAGTCCTCTACACGTATTCTAGTCGGCCAGATGTCTCCACAGGAAATCTCGACCATGATCCATATGAGGATGATAGAGCGGCTTCGTGGAGTTGATCCTCCTCAGTACCATTTACTTTATTCTGATTCTCAAAATAACCCATAGGACTTCACAGATGATGTCCCACTATATCACGAGGATCCACCTCATCCTCCACCTTCGAGTCATCATCCTATTCTTCTGCTGCCACTTTGACGGACCCTTCCAAGCGTTTCACTCGCTTCGAGCCGTATTGCTTTCAGAGGTTCAAAGTATTGATGCGACTTTACAGCAGATCTGCCAGCTTCTCCATATCTCCTCCTCAGCGCCGATGACTCACGACACCGACACGTCTGATGATGAGGACCATTAAGTCCATTTATTTTATTTTATTTTTACTTTCATTGTTTATTTTTATGTTTATTGTAATTTTCTTAGTCTTATTTCATTTTTACTTTTGAATTGTATTTTTATTTTTATGGTTGTTTCTAATTGAGTATAATCCATTAATCTTCTTCACTATTTGTATTTATTTTCTTATTAGTTTGCTTGAAATCGTGCTCTACATTTAGATTTGCCTACAATTCCGCTTTTCACTATTCTAGGGATTTCATCCAATATTTAGGCCAGTTTCAGTTTTCTCCCTCTCTTATGATATTCTGTTTATACTGTGGTTATCTATGTTTGTACATTGAGGACAATGTACATCTTAAGTGTGGGCAGGTTATTTATATAATTATTAGAAAATCTCTAAATTATGTCTTGTGTTTAAGTAATTTTCTCATACTACTATTGTAACGCTCGGGTTTGTGCAAGTGTACATAATTGTTATCAAGTAATAAGTAAGTATCGAGTTATCGTCTCCACAGGGATTGTATTTGTGCTAAGTCACTTAATTTGTAACAAATTATATTAACAAATTGGTAAATAAAAAAACACAATATTGTTTAGAAGTAGTGATTAAAATATATTAAACTAAATGCAATGATCCCTAATAAAAATTATCCTAAATATGCAAACAATATGAATGAAATAGATTTTAGTAAAATTAAACACAATTTGCAACAATTATAACATAAATAAACTAGGATAGATACTTTAATTAAACTCAATTTATTATCAACATGCTTAATAACATTCGGAAAAACATTCCATGGCAACTCGATCTTTCATGAGTTTGGAAACCACATTAGGTCCTTTCGGAGTCCTTTCTTAGGAAATACACATTTTACTGATTCTTATTTACTAAGGGTTTCTAAGCATTCGTGTGAGGTAACAGGGACGTGTTAGGTTTGAAACAATTTAATCACACAAATCTAAAAACTATGCAAATAACAGAGCTTGGTTAGAGTTGTTATGGAACCTACAATTTAATCCGGTTAGGATCTAAATTGAGCATGCACATTTCAATTATGTGTCCATTAGCCGTCGTCTGGTTAGGATCGCTTAGCTAATTCAGGTGCATTTTGATCACGTATGAACGAAATGTAGACTTGATTTTAATTGAAAACACGATCGATTGAGGCACAAACATTATAAGCATGAATCAAATAAATATTATTTAATTAAAATAATCATCCTAGCTGAAATAAAATTAAGCTATCATTGTTGTAAACAAGAACAAAGAACACATAGTAAACATCTTTATATTAAATTAAAGAAAAGAACAATTCAGAGTGTCTGTCACCCAAGACTCTGACTGACGTGGCTCCTTCGCTTTTTTGCTTTGCTCCTTTGCTGATGGCTCTCCAAGGTGGCCGACCAAGGGTTCTTTAACAGGCTTAATTTCTAAAATCCTTATGCAAGGATGATGAATGAGAATGATAGCTAAAAGAGTTGAGAGAATGATGAATGAGTGAGAGATGATGGGATGAGGGATGATTGATAAAGTGAGAAATGAGCTCTTATTTATAGGTGAGTCAAGGGAGGTAGTTTGCTAAAACTAAGAGTGTCCATCCTTTGAAACTTCCTCCAAGAGTGGCTGACCATGAATTGAGGAAAGGTGGCTGATTTTTCCTTGATTTTTGGTCAATTTGAGTGCCACAACAACTCAGGACTAAGACTCGATCATAAGCAAATCTTCAGGAAAATCTCTAGTTTCTTTAACTCTTCAAGGACTTTGTATAATTAAACCAAAAAATGGTTTATGACATCCATGTGCAGCCAAAATTCGGGTTGACTTGGTCTCCAATTTGGACGATATTGCAATTCGAAGAAAACTCTCAAACCTGTCCAAAAATTGTAGATAGTTTAGAGGACCAAATAATGTAATTTAACCACTTTAATTAATCAATTTACTTGATTAATTAAAACCCAATTTATTAATTAATTATTAAAAATAAATTATTAAATATAACTTTATATTTTATTATTTAATCTAATCATTCATGGCCCACTTTATAGCTTAAAAATATAATATGCTCAAATTAATATAAAATAATCATTTTATGCATGAAAATTATATAATAAAGTATAAAATCACATTTTAATAATTTCTATGTCCTAATTTCATATTTTCGCATATTTCATTAATTTATTAAATAATTACTTGGTTTTAACAACAAATTTAAGTAAAAAGGTAATGAATTATATAGGAAAAATCCTATATATTTTTCAGTTTACACACCCCCAAACTTAAATCATTGCTCGTCCCAAGTAATGTTCATGCACAACACAAGGTCTTGCTAAGGAAAATTTTGCTCAGAGTGTAAGTAGCATCAATCTTTGTCTCATAATCATGCACCAATAAATTCATGCTCATAGACCTTCTTTATTAACAAGTAACTCATATACAAACATTTTGAAAATTTTATTCTAAGTTTCAAGATATGCCAACATGAATCATAGTTTGCATGTATGTCACAGCCATAGATAATATTTTTCATTCAACACAATTTCTCATCAATCAAGCAAAACAATCATAAGATGTAACGCCTTGAATTTGGGCCTAGATGAAAATAGGTCTTGAGCGTGGGAACACATAAAAATTTATGTGTGCAAGAAAATGACAAAAATGAATGTCTACTTCAGTGGTTAAGTGATTTGGGTGTGTTTAGGAGTGTCTGAGAAGTCCTACAATCAAACCTAGGGTCTAAAAAAATTTTACTTTTTCCTCTTAAGTAAACCTTGACTCTGGACTGTAGGTCTTATAAATGAATGTGGTAGATTTACATCACAAAAAGAGCCTGTGGTGTAGTGGCAAGGTGGCGACATAGGTGTGACAAGGAGGTGGCGTCACAGGTGTGGTAAGGAGGTCAGAGGTTCAAGTCTCATTGCATGCAAATGGGGTTATTTATTTTACTCATGAGGAGGCAAAAGTTGGTGTTGGATTTGAACTCTATGTTGGAGAGTTTGAATGGGTCAAATGAGTGATTTAAGGAAGGGATCATGGAGAGGTAAGGGGAGGGAATCAAGGGAAGTTGGGTAGGTGAAAGTTGGTGCCAAAATGGGGTTTTTGCTTTTGGAAATTCGGCCAGTCTGTTGTAGGGATGCCATTTTTCTTTTAGTAATTTCGGCTTTTGGCTCATTTTGTCTGCTTTTGAAATAGTGATGTGGGTAGTGGCTGATTTTACTCTAGTCATTCCTTTCATTTTAGTTCTTTTCGCCTTTTTCCAAAATCGATCAATACCCCATCGAGCAATACCCCTTTTCTCTATTATTTTTCTTTTCAATAATTGCTACTTGTGTTGATTCTCCCTTTATTCTCCTCCTCTTGGCACTTTTCTACTCTTCTTGTTTCTCAAATTGACCGAACCAATCCCTTCTCTTCCTCCAATCTTAATCATTCAAAGTTTTTCTTCTCACTTACTTAAAATTGAATTCTCCTTCTCTTTATTTCTTTTTCTGCAACTTTTCATCTCTATCAACCTTCAATATTCTTTCTTAATCTGGAATTAAGCCTAATATTAGTTATCTTTTCTTCTTCATCTGTTCTGATTTGGTAGACATTTGATTGTTGTTCGTGACTGATTCTCTTCCTTCCCATCTGCTTTAATCCGCGTCGTCAAGGTTTGTTGGTTCTGTGGCCAAATGCTAGTTCTCTTGTTGGCCGTGTGTTTTCCTTAGGTTAGTATTTGATTAACCTTGGTTTTTGGATATTGATGCTTAATAATGGTTGTTGTACAGATAAACCACAGGGAGGTGAGATCGTTTCATAACCATACGGCTTAGGAAGTATAAGCCGATTTAGTTAAGGTAGGTATTCATCTTGGGTTTGGCTTTTGTATTAGAAATGCTTGTTAAATCTTATTAATGAAATGGCTAACCGAGTACCTTAATCGAATATAGGTTCTACGTTCATGGGCTACTGCGTTTTTCTTCAACAAGGTGTGTACACACACCATTCCAATTGTAGATAGGCAAATGCTGAAATCCCGAAATGCCAAAAAGCCAAAAGTAAAGCTACGGCTATCACATGAGCACATGAACGCACGTGTGGATAAGTCGATACATTGATAGAGGTCACCATAAGCGATCTCGTGGTCTTAAGCCGTTTTTGGGCCAAATAGATCGAAATGGGCTAAGTGGGCCCAATGGACCGTGGGCCCTACGCGATTAAAATTTTCTTGGATGGATAGGAAATAATGAGTCGACCATGACAATCGCATCGCCAAGGGAAGTTTTAGGCTTAGTGGGCCACACAAACATATGGGCCCACTTAGGCCCATTTAGACCATTATGACCATTTAGGTTATCTGTGTCACTCGAGGCGAATGTAGACCTTCGAAAAGGTTGTTAAAAAAACCAAAATACCCCCATAGGGTAAAATGACCGAAATACTTCCATAGGGTAAAATAACCGAAATACCTCCATAGGGTAAAATGACTGTTATACCCCTAGGAATTGAAATGTGTGTATGACCGACTTGTTCTAATATATATAACTGATACTGAGTATGATATACTACATACACGTATGATTTATGACACGACATACTACATGGGGTTGGGATCTTGTATTGGAGGAAGTGATTGATATGTGAGGGTCCTGTTGGATCACCAGCACCCCTACGGTGCAGCGAAAAAATAAAAATTCGGCGACCCTGACCACGAATCCATGTGTGAGGAACGAGTCAGGGTGATAAAGGTTACTAAATTACCAAATTTTTATTCTGAGTAGACAGCAACGCCTCAACAACGAGTAGTCTGATTTGCTATCGAACCAAGCCACAATCTATCGTGACCCCGGCCTCTACGTAATCCACCCAGTTTATTATGAACGGAAGGAATCCCCAAAACAGTTTTGAAAAGAATTTTCTTATATATCTTTTTTAGGGTTTCTAGAAATTTAAATGAATATAATAATATTTTAAACCAAAAATTATAATTACATTAATTATAATATAATTTCGGTAAACAATATATTTATTTGAATTTATAAGCTAACCAAATTCATGTTCTCATAATGCGTTCAACAACCTTGTATATAATGTGTTCGATATTTGATTACCCAATTAAATTAATTTTATAATTAATTTAATTCAAGCGACAACCAAACACAATACCAACTATGTTTTATTCCGTTCATTTCAACTATAGGATGTGACCCTGTAGGTTTCTGTAACGTTAGCAGTAATAATAGAACAATTCCAATGTTACAAACAATGAGTCGCATCTAGCAATGCATCATTGCTACCTAAGTCACAAGAAATCATGATTCGATATAACCTTTCATGATTAACCTTTTATGCAATAATCCTTAAGTCATTTATCTCTGGATTGGACACAAGTCATGGAATAGTCACACTTGCATAGTACATTCCATGTTCCTTGATATCTTAAGCAGACTACGATATACAAATAAGTATGACATCTCATATCAACTTATTTGACCATGGCCATGCATTTCTAGTCTCACTCAATCAAGTGGCCTAAGATATTACTCCTATTATGTTGGAGGGGCTTATCCTATCTCGATCAACCATATCCCTCTACATAGATCAGGGTATATCCAACATCAGACTTTATAGAACAACCAGTTACGGTCTACGTTTGACTGTATAAAAATATACAACACACGATGTTGGGATTATGATGATCTCAAGTCTGAGGATCATATACATATTAATCACTATGAGTAATGTTGTGACAATTACATAATAATCCAAGAAACATACTCATAATGGGTCAGTCCAATATGTTGTTCTCTAACACACATATTCATGCATCGATTATGACATTCCATATCAATGACAACTCTTTATCATCAACCAACTACATGTTAGTCTTAATGCATTATCGTTGTCCTATCCAGCAATAATACTTGACTAAGGAACTTTTAAGAATAATCATATTATTCTTAGGACATTATGATAAAACAATTTATTTATACACACAGAAAAGAAACTAAAATAATAATGGTAATGCCTTATATTAATAAACATGATAAATCAAGTATGTTATTACAACCATCTCATGATTGATCTTTGGGCATACTCTAACAATCTCCCACTAGGACTAAGACCAATCACTTATATATCTAATACCAAGCGACTTAGTGTGACGATCATGCTTCTGCTGTGTTAGAGGCTTGGTGAGGGGATCAGCAATGTTATCATAAGTAGGTACTCTGCATATCTCTACATCCCCTCGTCGATAATCTTTCGAATAAGATGATAGCTCCTAAGTATATGTTTGGATCGCTGGTGAGATCTAGGTTCTTTAGCTTGTGCAATGGCTCCATTGTTATCACATCGGAGTTCTATAGCATCTGATATGCTAGGCACAACCCCTAGTTCAGTAATGAACTTTTTGATCCAAACCGCTTCTTTTGCTACCTCACTGGCTGCAATATACTCGGCCTCTTTTGTAGAATTGGCTACTGTACTTTTCTTGGAACTCTTTCAGCTCATAGCACCACCATTAAGGCAAAACACAAAACCTGATTATGATCGAGAATCGTCCTTATCAGTTTGGAAGCTGGCATCAGTGTAACCTTTTACACTTAACTCTTCCTCACCTTCATATATTAGGAAAGTATCCTTAGTTCTTCTCAAGTACTTAAAGATATTCTTGATTGTGGTCCAGTGACCTTCACCGGGATCTACTTGGTATCTGCTCATCATACTTAAGGCATATGAGACATCTAGACTTGTACATAACATGGCATACATGATAGATCCAATAGCAGAAGCATATGGAATTTTACTCATGCGTTCTTTCTCTTGTGGAGTTGAAGGACACATTTCCTTCGAGAGCAAAATATCATGTCTCAAAGGTAGGAATTCTCTCTTAGATTCTTCCATACTGAACCTTTTCAGTGCTTTATCTATGTATGTACTTTGGCTTAGACCTAGTAGTCGTCTTGATCTATCTCTATAGATCTTTACTCCAAAGATGTAAGTGGCTTCGTCCAGGTCTTTCATAGAAAAACAACTTCCTAACCAAGTGTTAATAGACTGCAAGGTAGGTATGTCATTTCCTATGATAAGTATGTCATCCACATACAGTACCAAGAATGTTATAGTGCTCCCACTAACTTTCTTGTAAACACATGGCTCATCTTCATCTTTGATAAAACCAAACTCATTTATTGCATCATTAAAATGAAGATTCCAGTTTCGAGAAGCTTGCTTTAATCCATAAATGGATCTTTGTAGCTTACATACCTTTCCATCATCCTTTGGATTGACAAAACCTTCAGGTTGTGTGATGTACACATCCTCTTCAAGTTTCCCGTTAAGGAAAGCTGTTTTGACATCCATCTGCTAAATTTCATAGTCATAAAATGCAGCTATAGCGAGCAAGATTCTAATGGATTTAAACATAGCTACAGGAGAAAATGTTTCATCATAGTCAACACCATGAACTTGGCAAAAACCTTTAGTGACTAATCGCCCCTTGTATCTTTATACATTACCATCCATGTCGATCTTTTTTTTTTTTGAAAACCCACTTGCACCCTATGGGTTTAACCCCTTCGGGTGGGTCAACCAAAGTCCATACTTGGTTTTCCTACATGGAATCCATCTCAGTCATCAAGTTCAATCTTTTTCCCACTTCCTTTTCTAAAAACAAATTCTCTCTCTAGGAAGACACCAGTCCAAGCAACAAGTATTTTGTTCTTAATGGGATTAAAGAAATAATATCCTTTGGTTTCTTTTGGATACCCACATTTTTCAGATTTGGGTTCAAGCTTAGTAGACGTCTGACGTTTAACATAAGCTTCGCAACCCCAAATTCTCATAAAAGACATACTGGGACGTTTCCCAGTCCACATCTCATATGGCATCTTTTGAACCGATTTAGATGGAACACGATTTAGTGTGAAAGCAACTGTCTCAAGTGCATGTCCCGAAAAAAAAGTCGGCAGATCAGCATGACTCATCATGGATCGAACCATGTCTAACAAAGTTTGATTTCTTCTCTCAGAAACTCCATTCCATTAAGGAGTACCAGGAGGAGTAAGTTGTTAGACAATCCCTCATTGCTTCAAAAGATCATCAAACTCTAAGCTCATATACTCCCCACCTCGATCAGATCGAAGTGTCTTGATAGTTTTTACTAGTTGATTTTGTACTTCATTTTTGAATTCCTTAAACTTTTTAAGGGATTCAGACTTATGGCGCATGATATAAACATACCCATATATACTGAAATCATCAGTGAAAGTAATGAAGTAGTGAAATCCTCCTCTAGCTTGTGTATTTATTGGCCCACATACATCAGAATGTATTAGGCCCAATAAATCACTAGCTCGTTCACTTTTAGCAGTAAAAGGAGATTTAGTCATTTTTCCCAATAAGCAAGATTCACATACTTCAAATTGTTCGAAAACAAATGAATCCAAGAGACCATCCTTACGTAGCTTGGATATGCGTTCCTCACTTATGTGGCCCAAACGATAATGCCATAGATAAGTTTGATTTGAGTCATTTATTTTTGATCTTTTAGTATTTATGTTGTAAATGGGATTCATTTGATCTAAAATATAGAAGCCATTAATCAATTGTGCCGAACCATAGAAAACATTATTGAGATAAAAGGAACAACAATTATTGTTAATAATTATCTCAAAACCAATTTTGTCTAAACAAGAAATTGAAATAATGTTTTTAGTCAAACTGGGCACATAATAACAATCCTCTAAACATAAACCAAGTCCACTAGGCAAAAATAAATTATATGTTCCCACAGCTAATGCATCAACTTTTGCTCCATTTCCAACTCGTAGGTCCACATCTCCTCTAGCCAAAGTCCTACTCCTTTGCAGTCCCTTTACAGAAGTACAAATGTGAGAACCACAACCAGTATCTAATACCCATGAAGTAGTAGTTGACAAATTAATATCAATAACATAAATACCTGAAGCAGACGTTCCGCTTATTTTGGCCTTCTTGACTTCCTCAAGATAGATAAGGCAGTTCTGCTTCCAATGTCTAGTCACACCACAATGAAAACAGTTTCCTTCCTTAGCCACCCCACCTTTAGGTTTCAATGCAGCCTTTACTTTTCCAGGCTTGGGCCTACCTTTGCCCTTGGGCTTTGTCTGAAATTTTGCCTTTCCCTTTCCCTTGTTATTACGGACCATCAGTATAGGCTTGGGTCCAACCTTTTTCATGTTGCCTTTAGTAGTTCGTAACATACTGAGCAACTGTGGCAGAGTCCTATCAATTTCATTCATATTGAAATTGAGGACAAAATGGCTGTAGCTATCTGGAAACGATTGCAGAATAACATCAGTGGCCAACTCTTGGCTCAATGGAAACCCGAGCTTAGACAGGCTTTCAATATAGCCAATCATCTTAAGGACATGAGGTCTTACTGGGCTTCCTTCAGCCAGCTTCCATTGGAATAGGGCCTTAGAGATATCGAACCTCTCTTACCGTGCTTGCCCCTGATAAAGTTCTTTCAGGTGCTCAATCATTTCATAAGCAACCATGTCCTCATGTTGCTTCTAAAGCTTAGGATTCATAGTGGCAAGCATAAGACATCCAATGTCTACCATGTCATCGAGATGCTTCTTTTAAGCATCTCTATCAGGCCTTAAGGCATTAACGGGTGGTTCGTTAGGAACTAGTTGTTCAATGACATATAATTTTCGTTCTTGTTTGAGGACAATCCTCAAGTTATGGAACCAATCAAGAAAATTTAAACCATTCAACTTGTCCTTCTCAAGGAACGATCATAATAAGATTGTATTAGTGTTTGCAGCCATAATATATCTACAATAATAAAATTATGCGTGTGAAAATTTATCAAATTTATATCAATCATTAAAAGGACTTAATTAAAGGATGTTCCCACTATTTTATTACAAAAGTAATACCCTCATATATTAGTTTCGGAAAGACTTTCTCAAAAAGTATTTCTAGTGGGTCAAGGATCCATATTTCACCTCCTCTTAAGTCAGCTTTGGCTTTACTCTCAAGATTATGGTTATCTAGGTAAGCAACACTTGCTAATTACATCATATGTAACTCCTAAAGTTTGGTGAACAACTCTTGTTCTAATCATCTTATGATTTATCCAAATTACTTGCCTCTAGGTTTCTAATTCTAATCATCTTATGATTTATCCAAATTACTTGCCTCTAGGTTTCTAATCCTATTAGAATAACCTAGTTAAGTCATTAACCAATTTTAACCAGTGAATATCACTTGTTTATTCTTCGCGTTTAACCAAGATAAATACTAGTACTTCACTTTAGCAGAACCTACACAGTATTCATCGAGGCCTTAACGAGGGCAAAATTGAAAAGCTATGTTAACTTAATATTTTAATAGAGGGATTTTATTAAGATCGTTCCATCTCACCAATTATGGTTTACATTAGTCCATTTAGCCATTTAATTGATCTCATCAATTAATGTGGTTCATTATTATCAAATTTTAACATGTTTAAAATTTGGTATGCTTTAGACATCCATAGCATCTCATACATGAATTAAGCAATAAATAAATGCAATAGTTATAGCCCATAAACTAAGGTGGTGCAACCCAAGCCAATGGGAGAACTAAAACGAAACCTAAAGGTGTAAGCTGTTTCTCAAGCTATCAGTCCATACTGGTTGGCCCATCTTCCTTCTCGGCTAGTCCACAGTAACTCTTGCAAATTACAATATGCAGAAACTCGTTTTACATACGAGGGAGTAAGATGAGAAAAGAAATACAAGAGAATAGTAGTAAGGCACCACATGCAGGCCGTATTTATAAAATTACAACCTTTTATCAAATGGGCTATTGGGCTATAACTATGCATGTCAAACACCGTGCATGTCAAAAATAGCATACATGATTAAACACTTTGTTAAGATGAATTATAACATATCCTTTCAACTTTTATGGCCCCCCAAATTTTATTTATTATAAAACATACTTTAAGAAGATGGGGGCTGAGGCGGTGAAGGGAGCGGGCTGAAATGCTAAAATCTCGAAATACCAAAAAGCCAAAAGTACAGCTATGACTATCACACGAGTGCACGAATGCACATGTGGATAAGTCGGTACAACGATAGATGTCACCACGAGCGATGTCGTGGTCTTAAGCCATTTTTGGGCCAAATAGACAGAAATTGCCTAAGTGGGCCCAATGGGTCATGGGCCCTACGTGATTAAAATTTTCTTGGATAGATAGGAAATAATGAGTCGGCCATGGCGATTGCATGGCCAAGGGCAGTTTTGGGCTTAGTGGGCCATACAAACATATGGGCCCACTTAGGCCAATTTACACCATTACGACCATTTAGGTTATCTGTGTCGCTCGAGGCAAATGTAGACCTTCGAAAAAGTTGTTAAAATAACCAAAATACCCCTATAGGGTAAAATGACCGAAATAACTCCATAGGGTAAAATGACTGTTATACCCCTAGGAATTGAAATGTTTCCATGACCGACTTGTTCTAATATATATAACTATTATTGAGTATGATATTCTACATACACGTATGATTTATGACACGACATACTACGTGGGGTTGGGATCTTGTATTGGAGGAAATGATTGATATGTGAGGGTGCTGTTGGATCACCGGCACCCCTACAGTGCAGCGAAAAAATGAAAATTTGGCGACCCTGACCATGGATCCATGTGTGAGGAACGAATCGGGGTGATAAAGGTTACGAAATTACCGAATGTTTATTCTGAGTAGACAGCAACGCCTCAACAACGAGTAGTCTGATCTGCTATCGAACCAAGCCACAATCTACCGTGACCCCAGCCTCTACGTAATCCACCCAGTTTATTATGAACGGAAGGAATCCCCAAAACAGTTTTGAAAAGAATTTTCTTTGACGGGTGCTAGACCCAAGCAAAGAAAAAATAGGATTCTTATATATCTTTTTTTAGGGTTTCTAGAAATTTAAATGAATATAATAATATTTTAAACCAAAAATTATAATCACATTAATTATAATATAATTTCGGTAAACCATATATTTATTTGAATTTATATGCTAACCAAATACATGTTCTCATAATGCGTTCAACAACCTTGTATATAATGTGTTCGATATTTGATTACCCAATTAAATTAATTTTATAATTAACTTAGTTCAAGCGACAACCAAACACAATACCAACTATGTTTTATTCCGTTCATTTCAACTATAGGGTGTGACCCTGTAGGTTCCTGTAACATTAGCAGTAATAATAGAACGATTCCAATGTTACAAACAATGAGTGGCATCTAGCAATGCATCATTGCTACCTAAGTCACAAGAAATCATGATTCGATATAACCTTTCATGATTAACCTTTTATGCAATAATCCTTAAGTCATTTATCTCTGGATTGGACACAAGTCATGGAATAGTCACACTTGCATAGTACATTCCATGTTCCTTGATATCTTAAGCAGACTACAATATACAAATAAGTATGACATCTCATATCAACTTATTTGACCATGGCCATGCATTTCTAGTCTCACTCAATCAAGTGGCCTAAGATATTACTCCTATTATGTTGGAGGGGCTTATCCTATCTCGATCAACCATATCCCTCTACATAGATCAGGGTATATCCAACATCAGACTTTATAGAACAACCAGTTACGGTCTACGTTTGGCTGTATGAAAATATACAACTCACGATGTTGGGATTATGATTATCTCAAGTCTGAGGATCATATACATATTAATCACTATGAGTAATGTTGTGACAATTACATAATAATCCAAGAAACATACTCATAATAGGTCAGTCCAATATGTTGTTCTCTAACACACATATTCATGCATCGATTATGACATTCCATATCAATGACAACTCTTTATCATCAATCAACTACATGTTAGTCTTAATGCATTATCGTTGTCCTATCCAACAATAATACTTGACTAAGGAACTTTTAAGAATAATCATATTATTCTTAGGACATTATGATAAAACAATTTATTTATACACACAGAAAAGAAACTGAAATAATAATGGTAACTCCTTATATTAATAAACATGATAAATCAAGTATGTTATTACAACCATCTCATGATTGATCTTTGGGCATACTCTAATAGGTCGCACGGGTCGCATGAGACGACTGTGGACCCACCAATGGCTTTAAGCTGATTATGTGATTGACAGCTCTACTGTAATATTGGTTAGTGCCACAACCGGTGCTACACAAGGAGTGTAGGGATGGGTGGGTGGATTTAATCCCCACTGGAGTGTATGGTTGGGCAGGAGATAGAGTGCAGGATTTATGCATTACATATACTGATTCTGATATTGTGATGGGCTTAGGCCCAGATATATGTGATATGTGTCATTTCTTATGGGCTCTGCCCTAACCGAGACTGATAGGGGCTAAGGCCATTTCCCACCATTACCGTAATGGGCTAAGGCTCACACTGATACTGTTACTATTAATGGCTCAGGCCTAGATTGATTATGTTTCTTTAATAAAGGGATTACACACTGAGTTTTCATAAACTCACCCCATTTTTAACCTTTCAGGTAATCTCCAACGTTAGAGATGCTACGAGGGACTCGGAGAGGGCCACACAACTGCACTTATTTTATTCTATTTTGCTCATTTACTTAAGCAATTTGATTTTGATTCGGGTTGTAATTAGGCCTCGATAATTTTTGAATTTTAAATTTTTGATTTGATGTGATTGTGATTTATATCTGCTTGAAGTACAACACGGTTTTCCAAAATAATAACTATTTTCTAACACTACGGTTCCGCACCTTAATTTTTAAATATCACGTTTTCGTAAATCATTTGCATTAACTTAAGCTTCAACAACAATAAGGTTTGGAAGGTAATAACTTTTTTTAATAAACCTCAATTGAAAATAAACAAATGCAAATTGAGGTTTTATACAAGTTTTAAATGGCAAGAAGTTTGAAATTTCAAGAAGGGTTTTTCATGAAAACATGGTTTTCGAAAAACACTTTAATGTGACATGCCAGATTCGGGCCTAACTTCTAGGCCAGGTTTGGGGTGTTACATAAGGCTTATTTATTATCTTCATATGTTGGACTTAATACTTCTTCTTCACTAATTTAGGTGACATAATCATCAAATCAATAGGTCTTTTATAAGGTTGTAATGGGACTTGGTTAAAGGTGGGGATTTTAAGAGATGGGACATTTCAGTTTCAAAATCATAACCTTTAACTTGTCTTGGATATCTCAAAATTCAACCTTTTTCTTCAAGTGAACCTGTGGAACTCCCCCAAACTTATTTTGAACACATACTCATACATTTTCTTTTTGGAGACTGAGCAAATTTTTCTTCACTCTTTCTTTGTCTTTGTTGTTGTTTTTCTTTTGATAAGCATGAGCACATACATCTTTATGAAAATTTCCTCAAATGTTGATTACCAAGACAACTTTAGTTAAGATAGGTGCACAAAATTAGGATAATTTTAAAAAGATGGTACTGGCTTATAATGTAGGTTTATTACAATGAACAGGCCTTTTAGCTCAAAATTATAGTTTCAAGGGTCTAATATCATAAGGTGGGCTTGAAAAGGATCAAACGATCTAAACAAAAATGGTACCTATATCATCTTAGATTTTTATGTCCCCTAGGATTTCGCCTCAAGAAAGTTACTAAGTCAATTCTAAAGATATAAACCTTCATGCTTGTCTAATCTTAAGAGAAACTAAGTTTTCATGGCAAACATTACCTAAGACTAAGATCATAAAAACATTCCATTTTTCATGATAACATACAATCACTCAGATAAAATCATCATTCATGCTTGCATACAAGCTATCTTATTAAAAAGAATTTCACTAAATATTCATTTATTAAGACATACTTATGAAAGAATGATTTGAAACATACTTGAAAATTTTAAAATTTTGAGCAATTTGCCTTACCCCCTTTAAAAAGAAGCAATGTCCTCATTGCGAGAATAAAGTAATGAATGAAAACTGAACACCAAGTAGGGTTGTAAAGAAAGAGAGGTGAGTCATTAAGATTGCTTAAATACCAAGTCTTTCCTAATAACCCAATCCTAGACATGTTCATTTCCATTGCCACATCACTTAATCTTTTTCTTTCTAAAGAAGTATTTATTCATTCTTTCTATGTTTAATTTTGCAAAAATTAAATCCTAATTACTAAAGAAGTAAATTCCTAAAGACCTAAAAATAATTAAATAAATAACAAGACAAGAATCCCCCATTTTATTTTTCTGACTTATTCCCCTTATCTTCTTTAGCTCCATCTTCACTTTCATCGTCAGTCTCTTCCGTCTATGTCTCAAAGGTAGCATCTGGAACAAAAGTATTAGAGATATTCTTAAAATTATTTCGAATTGAATCATATCTAATTTTTGCATATTTCCAGTAAGTTTGTTGCTAATTGTGCATGAACATGCACATATCCATCAAAATTGACAACTCTAATTTCCTTGAAGTACTTGCAGAAGTCGGCATGGGAGTTGTATATTCAGGTTTAACACTTAGCTTGACTAGTTCTTCTTCTGGCTCAATCCTAGGTCCAGGGTTTTCAGCTCCTTCAGCTTGTTGAGGACTATTTGGTTCCTTGTTAGATTCTTCTTCATCAGTGTCTGTAACTGAATTAGCTGTAGTTTCTGTTTTATTTGTTGACTCTTCAGTTTCTGGCTTCATTGGTTCCTCTTGCTCACCTTGGTTCAACTCATGCACTCTTTCTACCAACCTTCCAAAATCATGACCTGTAATACACCCTTAAACATACTGCCCCTTCAAATTTGCTTGTGTTTTAACACAGACCCTTAAGTAAAGTGAAGTGACTAATGATGGGAAATAAGCACTTCCTACCTTCTTTTTAGCACAATCATGAATCTCCTTAAGGATAATTTTCCCAACATTAATGGATTTTTCTGTCCAGATTGCGTATAACAAGAGCATTCGTTCCATCGAGATGGTGGAACTGTGTGAGATAGGCATAAAACTGTAGCGAACAAAATAAAACCATACCTTTGCTACTGGTTTTAAGTATTCTCTTCGACAAGAATGGCTCCCATACTTTCTTATAATCTATTGGGATCATGTATTTGTCACAACATCAAGCACTTGTTGAAGAGATTCCGAATTGATATTGGTTATCATAGCGTAGTACTCATCTTCTTCAACATCAGGTAAATTAAACAAATCATTGATGAACTTAGAAGTAAGAGGTACATTTTTCTTTCGAGCAATGACTTCAGTAGCATCTTGCGTCGTCAAACTAGCATAGAATTCTCGAACTAGTTCATCATCGGAAAGTGAATGAGCATATTACTAAATTATTTGGATCTTAAGCTATAGAATTTTGAATTAAGGTCCGCAAAATTTCCATGAAACTAAACTCACAAATCTTCTTATCATAAAATTTTTATAATTTTTGGTTTAGCCAGTAAGTACAATTTATTCTTTAAAGTTTCCCCTACTCTGTTATTTTGTAGTTTCGACCTTTCTTCACAAAAAATTAATTATCTTCTCGTACAGATTTTGGCCGATGTTATTGTTTGTATATCTTGAAAATAGTTTTAAACATATAAAATATAACCATAATTATTTTTATTCTATTTTTCATAATTTTCAGAAGTTGGGATAGGGGATTCCAAAATCATTCTGACACTATCTCACTAAAATTCCATTATCTCATAATATGTACTTCTTTTGCTTACTTCGTCTCTTCTATAAGAAAATAGACTCAAATATCTTTAATCCCACATTTTTTAACCCTCTAACTTGACTCCCACGATTTATGGTGATTTTTTTAAAATTAGCCTACTGCTACTGTCCAAACAACAAGCAATATTAGCTATTTACAGAATCCCTTACTTTTGTGTTTTGGGTACACACCTCATTTCGATTGATGCTACAACGATCCCCGAGCACTCTAGAACCTATAATTTATCAATTTCACATAATTTATCACTTAATCAATCGAACTAAAACTAAATTCGAAACGAGAAACGCATCCCTTAAGCGATGAAAAACTTACCCCTGCACCTCAAAATAGTTGGTTACGCAATAGCACGATGAGACCCCTAATCCACGCGAGATGCTACAGCCAAATGCCACAAACCCTTGAATCAAAGTTGGAAAAAATTCGTGTTAAAGGGAGCAAAAACTCTACTTACCAAAAATGTGCTACGAAAATTGACCTAATGGAACGAAGGTGTGGTAGCCAACAAAAGAGACACAAACAGAAAGAATAATGGAAAGGAAAAAAAATCCAGGTTTGACAACAGAAAAACAATGAAAAACAAAGGGAGAAGAGATAGCATCAGAAAGGTGGGGAGTTTTGGGAAAATCTAATTTTACAAAAAGGAAACGATAATGCTTAGAAAATCTGACAACCCCAAAATCCACTCCCCTAAATTCTCTCTACCAAAATCCCACTACTCAGATTTCCAATACAACTTAAACTCTCCAATTGATGAGAAAATAAAATTATATTTGTCCTTACACTCACGCAGGGATTCGAATTCCAGACCCTCTACCAACCAACACTCCCCCTAACCACATGACCAGCACACCCATTCAAATCAGAATGGTGAGTTTATGAAAACTCAGCGTGTAATCCCATATAAAGCAAATAGTCAGAAGGCAATCGCAATTTGGGCCTAAGCCCATTTCAATACAGTTTCAGTTTCAAATAGAGTCTTAGCCCATTACAATACAGAAGCAGTCATGCATTTGGGCCTTGGCCCATTACAGTATCAATATTCAATGCAGTAACAGATATACAGTTTCAAATCCTACCCAGCCATCCTCTACACTCCAATTCCGTCCAACCCTACACTCCATGTGAGAATATAATCAACCCACCTATCCCTACACTCCAGAAAGTACTGAATGCGGCATTAAACAGTAGTTCGCAGCAGGGCTGTCAGTAACTTAGGCTTGAGGCCTTTCAGTACACTTCCTCCGAACATTATAATTCCCCAAACCCAATGTAATGCAATATACAGATATGACATGCTGTAACATAATATCATGCATGTAAATAGAGCATACAGTATCAAATCATTGCGACATCATCAGACTTAATCATATCACTCATACAGTCATTTCAGTCAATTAGGGGTCAAGGTAAACTTGCCATCCGTACAATAGGTTCAAAGTTGACTTGGCCGACCCGTGCAACCTTATCAGTGAAATAGTGAAAATGGGCCTACGAGCCCAAAAAGTTCACCCATGTGGGCCCATACGCCCGTGTGGCCCACATGGCCCAAACTGACCCTGGCCTCGTGATCCATTTTAGTGTAACCCATGCTAGATAATTATTCATATGTGTTTGCCCTTTTTACTTATAATCCTTCCTAGTTGTCTACTTGAGTCACTGTTACTAAATTATTTGTATCTTAAGCTACAATATTCAACGCCGTAAAAGATATACAGTTTCAAGTACTACCCAGCCAGCCTCTACACTCCAACTCTGTCCAACCCTACACTCCATGTGGGAAAATAATCAACACACCTATCCCCACACTCCAGAAAGCACCGAATGTGACACTAAACAGTGGTTCGCAGCAGAGCTGCCAGTAGCTTAGGCTCGAGGCCTTTCAGTTCACTTCCTCCGAACATTATAATTCCCCAAACCCAATGTAATGCAATATACGAATATGACATGTTGTAACATAATATCATGCATGTAAACATAGCATACAGTATCAAATCATTGGGACATCATCGAACTTAATCATATCAGTCATACAGTCATTTCAGTCAATTAGGCGTCTAGGTAAACTTGCCGTCCCTACAGTAGGTTCAAAGTCGACTTGGCTGACCAGTGCAACCTTATCAATCAAACAGTGAAAATGGGCCGACGGGCCCAAAAAGTTCACCCATGTGGGCCCACACGCCCGTGTGGCCCACATGGCCCAAATTGACCTCGGCCTCATGATCCATTTTAGTGTAACCCATGCAAGATAATTATTCATATGTGTTTTTCCTTTTTACTTATAATCCTTCCAAGTTATCTACTTCCGTCACTATTACTAAATTATTTGTATCTTCAGCTACAAAATTCTGAATTAAGGTCGGTAAATTTTCCATGAAACTAGACCCACATATCTTCTTACCATAAAATTTTCTAAATTTTTGGCTTAGCCAGTAGGTACAGTTTATTTTTTAAATTTTCCCCTACTCTGCTATTTTGCAGTTTCAACCTTTCTGGACTAAAAATTAATTACCTTCTCGTACAGATTTTGGACTATGTTCTAATTTGTATATCTTGAAAATAGACTCATTCACAATTTTAAACATATAAAATATAACCCACAATTATTTTTATACTATTTTTAATAGTTTTTGGAAATCAGGACAAGGGATTCCAAAATCATTCTGACCCTGTCTCACTAAATTTCCATTATCTCACAATATGTAATTCTTTTACTTACTTCGTTTCTTCTATAAGAAAGTAGACTCAAATATATTTAATCTCATATTTTTTTACCCTCTAACTCGACACCCACGATTTATGGTGATTTTTTTTATAATTAGCCTACTGCTACTGTCCAAACAACAAGCAATATCAGCTTTTTGCAGAATCCATTATTTTTGTGGTTCTGTAACACCCCGAACCCGAAACCGACACCGGAGTCGAACACGAGGTGTTAACTGACTTTAACCCCTTATAAAATTTATTTTCTAGACACTGCCCAATCTATGTACTAGTCGTTTTAAAAATCATATCTTGAGTTTCGTAACTCAAAATCAGTTTTGTAATTTTTCCCAGAAACTAGACTCATGTGCCCATCTATGTATTTTTTTCTAGAATTTTTGGTCGGGCCAATTAGTACAGTTTATTAGTCAAAGTCTCCCATGTTGCAGGGGTCGACTACACTGACCTTTTCCCATTACGACTTGGATATCTCCCTGCACGGGGCTTCAATACTGATGTCGTTTGTTTCTATGAAAACTAGACTCAGAGAGGAATCTGTACATATATGGTACGACCCCTAATTATCTCTGGTTAATTTATAATGAATTTCCAAAGTCGGAGCAGGGAATCCAGAAACCGTTCTGGCCCTGTCCCACAAAAATCTGATTATCTCTTAATATACTGCTCATATGATCTTTTCGTTACTTCCTCATGAAAACAGACTCATCGAGCTTCGATTACATAATTTATTCATCAATTAATTCGACTCCTACTATTTTTAGTGATTTTTCAATCTCATGACACTGCTGCTGCCAGCATCTGTTACGAAAGTAACTAGGTCCATTTCATGCCTACCCTTGATCCAACTCAATCGAACATTCGTGCCATTTTCGCATGGCTTAAAGTTTACATGCCAAAGTTCAAACACAACGTAGTAGCTTATACATGCCAAAATGTTCTTCTAAGCCAACTAAGAAGAAAGTACCAAAACTTGCTATCCGGTGTGATGACTTCGATGACGGCCTGACCCCGCAAAAATAGATGAGTCCAAGCAACCTATAATGGGTGACAAGGAAACACCGAGTGAGTTTATAACTCAGTAAGTCATAAGCAATGCACTACCATCCATCAATAACATTATCACAAGAGGAAACAAAATGGAACGAGACAATTTACTCCATCCATACCGAACCATACCATAGCTCCTCCAACCTATCGATTCAGTTTCATATCAATTCATGCATTCACATTCCATATACTCATCAATAGGACATTGAGGCATTTTCATAAATCAATTTATTTTCGTTACAATCAAACGACTAAACGGCCTTTCACCCATCCTACGATAAATTTTATGTACGTGACTTCAAGTATATTTGTCACATAGGTTCAAACTTACCGAGCTCAACACCAAGTATAAGCATAGCACCTATTAGCCATGTACTCAAGACACTTACCCGATCCGCTGTCCGCGATCGACTCAATAGTGTCGCACACATAGTGTCCATAATGATTCACGAATGTATATTGAGTCCGCACACTCAGTGCTATATAATCAACTCGCACACTTAGTGCTACGTAATCAAATCGCACACTTAGTGCTACATAGTCAAACTCGCACACTTAGTGCCGCATGGTCAATTCGCACACTTAGTGCATCATATTCATTTCGCACACTTAGTGCAACATAGTCAAATCGCACACTTAGTGCTGTACAATTTAATCCCGCGCACTTAGCGCCAATCTCATGGTCATAAATGGTTATACCCGCACGTTTAGTTCCGAGATCAACAACTCAGTACATCTTACCTCTTTTCTTTTCATTCAACAATTTCATCATCACATACGTACATGCATATATATATGTATATTTATTCATTCCATTCAGCATCAATACATAAACATTATGACCATTTGAAATAATACCAACTACATGCTTAATGACTTACCTTGTGTTGGGTAAGACGGTTCCAACTCGGCTACTCAGTGATCTTTTCTTTGCCTTTGCTTGATTCTCCTCCTTTAGCTCCTTGAGCTTAATCAATAATTCACTAGTTTAACCATCTTGTTAAACATTCATAATTCAATTACACATGCTTATGTATGTTTGTATATTCGGCAACCATCCTCACTAATTACTCATGTTGATGGCCGAGTGGATGTATGTGTGTACAATGTCAACTATAACATCATGTAATTCCACATATGACTACATTTCTTAAGTTCCACATCTTAATGCCCATTATACATAATCAAATTTAACATCATATATATATTTACTCATGTGGCCGAATATACATACTCCCATATAATATCAAGTACTCACTTTAAGTATATTGCCGAATATACTTAATCATACACACACCTAACCAAAATAATTTCTAAAATCTTTATATCATTTATAATACATCTAATTATCCTTTTTCACATTATCAACTCAAATCACATACATTATTTACTATAACATCTTTACATTCGGCATTGGTGTCAACCATAGTAGCCGATCCTTCCTACTTTGTACCCATGCACTATTAATCCTTAGTTGGTTCAAACACTTCACACACTAGGATTCATCAAATTTTTAACAAGAAATAAAATCTCTAATCCTCAAACTACCATGGCCGAACCTTCATGGAGTTGCTAAGACTCCTCATTTCTACTTCTCACACACTCTCACATCCAAACCCTTTTATTAAACACCCAAAGTCAACCATCTCCTTACCTCATCACCAAAGACATCAAAATACCAACCAAGAACGTAACATTCATGGCCGAATGTCATCTCCATCATTTAACAAAGTTTGAACCATGGCTAGGTAGATTTTGAACTTACAACTTAAAATATACATGAATCTCAAAGAATAACATTAAACATACCTCAATCTAGTTACATGCATGGCCAAACTTCCTCCTAATCCTCTTCCTTAGGATTTTCGGTCAAAAGAGGTTGAAAAAGGATGAACAAAACCTTTCTTTTTCCTTCCTTTAGCTCACGGCAATGGGGTGTATGCATGAGACCATTATTATTTTTTTTTCTTTTTTTTTTCATCACCCTTCCTTTCATTATTTAATTATCATGCTTATTATTTTATTTTCCTTACCATACATCACTAACACAACATGTTGGTGACATGTTTCCACCCATAGCATGGCCGGCCACTACATATTAGGGAGGGGGAATTTGACATGCAAGTTCCCTTTTTCTTCCACATGCACTAATAGGTCCTCATGCATTGACCTATCACATTTTAAAATTTTCTCATATAAGTCCTATTGACTAAATTCACATGCAATCGACTAAATCGAAGCTTGTAATTTTCACACATTCATGATTACATATTCTAGACAATAAACATCACATTCAACCTTTCGGTGACTCGGTTTAGCGGTCCCGAAACCACTTCCCGACTAGGGTCAATTTTGGGCTGTCACAACTCTCCCTCACTTAAGAAATTTTCGTCCTCGAAAATCTTACCGGTAAATAGGTTTGGATATCGTTCTTTCATCGAGCTCTCGGGTTCCCAGGTTGCTTCCTCGATCCCGTGTTTGAGCCACAACACCTTAACCAACGGAACCCTTTTATTTCGCAACTCTTTCACTTCACGAGCTAGGATACGAATCGGTTCTTCTTCATAGCTCAAGTCAGATTGAATTTCAACTTCTGAGGGATTAATCACATGTGACAGATTGGATCTATAACGTCGAAGCATTGAAACATGGAAGACATCGTGCATCCTTTCAAGTTCAGGGGGCAAAATCAATCTATATGCAACCGGCCCCACTCGTTCGGAAATTTCGTACGGCCCAATGAATCTCGGGCTCAACTTGCCTTTACGGCCAAATCTGAGTACCTTCTTCCAAGGTGACACTTTAAGAAACACTTTATCTCCCACCTGATATTCAATGTCCTTTCGTTTTAAATCCGCATACGATTTTTGACGATCTGTGGCTACCTTCAGACTTTCGTGGATTACCTTTACTTTTTGTTCGGCATCTTTAATCAAATCAACTCCGAAAATTTTACTTTCACCAAGCTCGGTCCAAAACAATGGCGTACGACATTTACGACCGTACAAAGTCTCATAAGGTGCCATCTTAATACTTGATTGAAAACTATTGTTGTAAGCGAATTCAATCAAAGGTAAATACCGTTCCCATGAACTACTGAACTCGAGGATGCAACATCTCAACATATCCTCAAGTATCTGAATTATCCGCTCGGATTGACCATCGGTTTGGGGGTGAAAAGCGGTGCTAAAATGCAGCTTGGTACCCAAAGCTTCTTGCAATTTCTTCCAAAATCGTGAGGTGAATCTCGGATCTCTATCCGACACGATAGAAATAGGTACTCCATGTAATCTCACAATCTGAGAGACATACAATTCGGCTAGTTTATCCAATGAAAGATCCGTACGCACGGGGATAAAGTAAGCCGACTTAGTCAGCCTATCAACAACAACCCAAATCGCATCCTTCTTACTTGCGGACAATGGCAGTCCGGACACAAAGTCCATTGTGACTTGGTCCCATTTCCACTCGGGTATCATGATCGGCTGAAGTAACCCTGAAGGCACTTGATGTTCCGCTTTCACTTGTTGACATATTAAACATCTCGAAACAAAGTCGGAGATGTCTCGTTTCATACCATGCCACCAAAACGACGTTTCAAGTCGTTGTACATTTTCGTGCTCCCCGGGTGAATTGACATTCGGCTACAATGGGCTTCGTTCAGAATCATCGAAATGAGTTCCGAATTCCTTGGAACACACAAACGACTTCTAAACCTCAAACAACCATCATCATCAATCTGAAACTCCGATTCCTTGTTCGGAACACACTCAGCTCGTTTTGCAACCAATTCATCATCGACTTTCTGAGCTTCACGAATTTGATGAGTCAATAATGGTTTGGCTTTTAATTCAGCTACTAACACATTGTCAGGTAGAACAGACAAGTGTACATTCATCGCTCGCAAAGCAAACAGTGATTTCCGGCTTAAGGCGTCCGCAACCACATTAGCCTTTCCCGGGTGGTAATCAATGACAAGCTCGTAATCTTTCAACAACTCAAGCCAACGTCTTTGTCGCAGATTCAAGTCTCGTTGAGTCATCAAATATTTGAGACTTTTGTGATCCGAAAACACATGGCACTTCTCACCAAACAAATAATGTCGCCATATTTTCAATGCAAACACAATGGCGGCTAGTTCGAGATCATGGGTCGGATAATTTCTCTCGTGTGGCTTCAATTGTCTCGACGCATAGGCCACAACTCGACCTTCTTGCATCAATACGTAACCCAACCCAAGTAGGGATGCGTCACTATAAATGACAAACTCTTTACCCGATTCGGGTTGCACCAAAATTGGAGCTTCAGTCAAATGAGTTTTCAGTTGATCGAAGCTTTTCTGACATTTCTCCGTCCATTCGAACTTAACATCCTTTTGAAGTAGCTTCGTCATTGGTGTGGCTATCATCGAGAAACCTTTGACAAATCGTCGGTAATAACCGGCGAGCCCTAGAAAGCTCCAGACTTCGGTAACATTTCTCGGAGGCTTCCAGTTAAGTATGGCTGAAATTTTGCTCGGGTCAACTCGAATACCCGATGCGGATACCACATGACCAAGAAGCTAAACTCTCTTAACCAGAACTCACACTTACTTAACTTAGCATATAACTGCTTATCCCGCAAATTTGCAACACTAGCCTCAGATGCTCAGCATGTTCGGTCTCATCTCTTGAATAGACCAAGATGTCATCAATAAACACAACTACGAACCGATCTAAATACGGCCTGAAGATCCGATTCATCAAATCCATAAACACCGCAGGGGCATTAGTGATCCCAAACGGCATCACTAAGAACTCGTAGTGACCGTACCTCGTTCTGAAAGCAGTTTTGGGTACGTCCGAATCTTGATTCCGCAACTGATAATAACCCGATCTCAAATCTATCTTTGAAAACACCGATGCTCCCTTTAATTGATCGAACAGATCATCAATACGCGGTAACGGATACTTATTCTTTATCGTCACTTTATTCAGTTGACGATAGTCAATGCACAACCTCATGGTTCCGTCCTTCTTTTTCACGAACAATACTGGTGCACCCCAAGGTGAGAAACTCGGTCGAGCGAAACCTCTATCCGTCAATTCTTGCAACTGAGCTTTCAACTCTTTTAACTCGGTTAGTGCCATACGATACGGAGCGATCGAAATTGGCGTAGTTCCAGGTACAAGCTCAATACCAAACTCTACCTCCTGAACAGGTGGCAAACCCGGTAACTCTTCAGGAAAAACATCCGGGTATTCACAAACCACCGGCACCGATTCGGGTTTCTTTTCTAACTCCTTGTCATCAAGTACATACACGAGGTATGCTTCGCACCCTTTCCTTACATATTTCTGGGCCAACATTGCTGATATTACAGCTGGCAACCCCTTAAGTCCGCAGACTCAACTCGGATTATTTCGTTATTTGCGCACCTCAAATCGATAGTCTTGCTTTTGCAATTCACAACCGCATCATGCGCGGTTAACCAATCCAAACCAAGAATAACATCAAACTCGTCGAACGGCAAAAGCATCAAATCGGCCGGAAAACAGGATTCTCGGATTATTAGAGGGCATCTCTTACACACTTTATCAACAAGTACGCATTGACCAAAAGGGTTTGATACTCGAATTACGAGCTCAGTAGACTCAACAGGTAGAGTCTTACTGGTTGCTAAGGTTTCGCATACATATGAATGAGTAGAACCAGGGTCAATCAATGCAATCACATTAGTATCAAAGAGAGTGAAGGTACCAGTGATGACGTCGGGGAGGATGCCTCCTCTCGTGCGCGAATGGCATATGCTCTAGCAGGAGTACGATTCTCGGCTCGATCGGCCGTATCAGAGGCCCCCTTTGACTACCACCCCTGCCTCCTAAATTCTCGGTGGTCTACCTCTAGATGTCACTCCACTAGGTCTTGCACCTTGATCTTATTCTTCTCATCCAGCTCCGTGCAATCTCTAATGAAGTGGTCTTCGAACCGCATCCGTAACAGGCCTACTAGTAGACTTGCCCCAACATTCACCTAGGTGTCGTCTTCCACATTGGGGACATTCAGGTTTCTCGTGACGATTATTGCCCACACTAGCTACCGAAGTAGCTCGGGAGCCCATCGATGGTCTTGCCCTGATGGAATTCCCGCAGTCGCCCTCGACTTATTAATGTCCTCCCTGAACTTCTTTACAGCTGAGAACGGAGCTTTACCCGTCGATCTTTTACGATAATCTCTAGCTTCAAATTCAGCCTTCCTCTTCTCCTTTCCAAGTTCTTCCGCCTTGCAGGCTCGTTCAACTAGTGTTACGAATTCTTTTATTTCCAAAATACCCATTAGTAGCTTTAAATCTTCATTCAATCCTTCCTCGAATCTTTTGCACATAGCAACCTCATCAGCTACACACTCCCGGGCATACCTACTGAGTCTTACGAATTCATGTTCATATTCAGATACAGTCATACGGCCTTGCTTGAGTTCCAAGAACTCCTTACGCTTCTGATCAATGAACCGTTGGCTAATAAATTTCTTTCGAAATTCCGTTTGAAAGAAGTCCCAAGTTACTCGCTCGTTCGGGACTATGGAAATCAAGGTCCTCCACCAATAGTAGGCTGAGTCTCGCAACAAAGATACAGCACATTTTAGACATTCGTCGAGTGTGCATGACAATTCATCGAACACCCGAATGGTGTTATCAAGCCAGAACTCGGCCCTTTCGGCATCATCAGTTACTATGGCCTTGAACTCCTCGGCCCCACGCTTCCTAATCAAGTCTACAGGTGGCTTACTCAGCCTCACAGGATCAGCGACTGATGGCATTACAGGCTCTTGGGGTGGATTATTCAAATTTGGGAATTGTTGGACAGCCGGGTTGGTTCGGGCATATTGCATGACCCACTCATTCATCATGGTAAAGAAGGCTTGTTTAGCCCCTCACCTTGATTATTCGCAGATGACTGAGGTTCAACAGGTGGCGTCCCTTGTGCAGGAGCAGCCGCTACGCTCTCAACGTCATCCGCTAGGGTTCTTTCTTCACCGGGGTCCATTTACTAATCAAAACAAAACATTTCAACCGTCAGAAGTCATCACACATTTAAACATTAACATTCGCATGTATAGCTAGACTCATACGCGCTATGGTAGTCCTAAACGACTAACATAGCTTGATACAATCAAATGTAACACCCGAACCCGAAACGACACCGAGTCGAACAGGTGTTAACTGACTTTACCCTATAAATTTATTTCCAGACACTGCCAATCTGTGTACTAGTCGTTTAAAACATATCTTGAGTTTCGTACTCAAATCAGTTTTGTAATTTTCCAGAAACTAGACTCACGTGCCATCTATGTATTTTTTTCTAGAATTTTGGTCGGGTAAATAGTACAGTTATTAGTCAAAGTCTCCCATGTTGCAGGGTTCGACTACACTGACCTTTGCTCATTACGACTTGGATATCTCCCTGCACGGGGCTTCAATACTGATGCCGTTTGTTTCTATGAAACTAGACTTAGAGAGGATTGTACATATATGGTACGACCCCTAATATCTCTGGTTAATTTATAATGAATTCCAAAGTCGGAGCAGGGATCCAGAACGTTCTGGCCTGTCCCACAAAATCTGATTATCTCTTAATATACTGCCCATTGATCTTTTCGTTACTTCCTCATGATCAGCTCATCGAGCTTCGATTACATATTTATTCATCGATATTTCACTCCTACTATTTTTAGTGATTTTTCATCTCATGACACTGCTGCTGCAGCTCTGTTCGAAGTAACTAGGTCATTTCATGCCTACCCTTGATCCAACTCATCGAACATTCGTGCATTTTCGCATGCGTATA